>NC_139025.1:153076792-154390583 GCF_964662115.1 Mustela nivalis
TTTCAGGAAATAGAAGCATCATTTTGGGTGTTTTAAAAAAAATTTACAGCACTCACCCCTTTGGAATGTTCACTTTCCTCAGCGATGACAATTTGAATTTAATAGACTCGGAAGTGAGTCTTCATCCCTTCCCCTTTGAGGGCTTTTGCGGCAGGGGGCGGTAGAGGGGATGGGTTCTGCTCCTCCCTGGAGAGACAGTGCTCATGTCCCCAGGTGAGAAGTTCGTTGGCCTCCGAGGTGCCCCAGGTTCCCCGGGAAAGCAAGAGAGTTAAACTCATATACACCAGCATCTAGATGGTCTGCGGTGGGAGCTCGCAACAATGTAATGTTGAGTGAGAGAAGTAGGAAATAGAACCAGATTTAAAATAACTACTTGGTTAAAACAGATACACACAAACAAGGTTACAGGAGGCAGATGCCTATTTAAAAACCTATAAACGATGAACAGGTGTCTCTGGTGACAGGTAAAGAGGGCAGGCGCTCGGGAAGAAGGGGGTTCTGACTTGGTGTCAGGGACAGAACAGTGGGTGATGTTCTGCCCCAGGGTTCAGGCCTTCTGGAAGAGGGGGCTGCTGTAACTTTCTCATTAAGTGTTAAAAAGTGTTTAACTTACAAGTGTTAAGACCTCTACAATCAGTCCAAGTAATCATGCCCGATCTTGGCCATCTCAGTCATCTTAGAAGAGCCTGAAGATCATTTAAAAAAAAAAAAAAAAAAAAAAAAAAAGATTTCCTGGACCAAGCCACGGTGTTTCTGGCTTTATTGGACCATGAAGGGACCCAGGCACTGGTGTGTGCTAAAGCTCTCAGGGGTTCTGTTGAGCATCCAGGGATGAGAACCACTGAGTCAAGTTACTTAAGGGGGGAAAAAAAAAGAGTGTGGCAAGGGATCAGTGCCCCGTGGAGAGGCCGCCATGCAATGTTCACATTTGCCTTTTCTTTTCCCGTTAGGTTATCAGCTCAACTCAGCTGAGTGTGTGGACATCCGCTTGAAGAGGGTGGTTCCTGACCATTACTGCCATTACTACCCCGAAAACGTAAAGCCAAAACCCAAGCTGAAGGAGTGCAGCATGGACCCCTGCCCATCGAGGTGTGCACCATCACCTATGGTTTCCCCTCTGAAAAGAAGGAAATCAAGTGTGGCCTAGACTGATTGGTCTTTGCAGAGGGCCATTTGCACCATGTGCCCTTTGCACCACGTGACCTTGACTACATGCTGGTGGCCGTTACGTGCATCAGTCACCTGTCCAACAGGGAGTAGGCTGACCGGCTCATGCGGTGCAGGGCTCTCCTGTCTGGCTGTGTGTTCCTGTGCTCAGAGAGTTGCCTCTGCGGAATGACCCTCCCTGAGCGTCTCTAGCACGCACAATAGGAAAGTGCTCTTCGTCCAAGTACGAGGTCTTGTCCATCTGCTAGTCATAAAGGTCTTGAACTCACCATTTTCCCTTTTAAACTGGGTCACCCGTGACCACGTTTTGACTTTTGAAGTGTTCACATTAAATTCGGTATAAATAATGCATCGTGCAAGGAAGTGAAAAGTTTTAATGCCAAAGCAGAAAAGCTATGCATAAACTATCCCGTTGCATAATTTAGTACCTGCTGACTTGGATTGCTTGGGGAAGTTTCCTGGCTTTACTACAGTATCTTAAAATAACAGCACAGTATCAAGCCCCAGAATCCCCCAGACATCTGCCAGCTGGCTCCGGCAGAAGTGTGCGAGTGGAAAAGGAAGCGTTCTCAGTGGATTTCATTTCCTATCACTGAGCTGCCCATTTCCTGTAATCCCAGGTGAACATAATTATTCACAGAGACCTTTTCGAAAGACAAATTCCATGAAATAAAATTTTCTCTGACGATTCCACTAATACGATAGCGTGTTAATATCATTACTATATCAAAAAAATTTTAGATGATAAAAAATAGATTTATCCAATTTAAGAGACACTCTTTCCTTTGACGAATACATACCACTGGTTTCTGTATTTTCATAGAGCTGGGCACGGCGTGTGCCAGAGATATTCCTGAAACTCGAAAAGGTGGTGGCTGAGTTTTGGGGAAGAGTTCATAACATGTGCATATTTATTTATTTTTTTTTTCTTTTTAGATTTTATTTATTTATTTATTTTTTTATTTTTTTAAAGATTTTATTTATTTGTCAGAGAGAGAGGGAGAGAAAGCGAGTACAGATGGACAGAATGGCAGGCAGAGGCAGAGGGAGAAGCAGGCTCCCTGCCGAGCAAGGAGCCCGATGCGGGACTCGATCCCAGGACGCTGGGATCATGACCTGAGCCGAAGGCAGCTGCTTAACCAACTGAGCCACCCAGACGTCCCAGATTTTATTTATTTATTTGACAGAGATCACGAGTAGGCAGAGAAGCAGGCAGAGAGAGAGGGGGAAGCAGGCTCCCTGCTGAGCAGAGAGCCCGATGCGGGGCTCGATCCCAGGACCCTGAGATCATGACCTGAGCTGAAGGCAGAGGCTTTAACCCACTGAGCCACCCAGGCGCCCATAACATGTGCATATTTAGTTTTCAAAGTGAAAGAGCTCTCTTTTGGGATGTCAGATCCATAGGGGTCAAGTTAACAAATATGTTAATTGAGAAATGACGTCGCCCCAATGTTTTCGTTTGTAGTGACGGATTTAAAGAGATCATGCCCTACGACCATTTCCAGCCTCTCCCTCGGTGAGTCATGTGTTCGCTTTTTCCATTCCATAGTTTGCTCCAAGTCGTTTGCTAGGCAGTGTGTCCCATCTGCAGCAATAGTCTAAAATGTAAGAGGGGTAGATAGTAGATCTTTACAGAGAGCTAAGGGAAAGCAGACTTCAACTCCATAATGAAGAAGATCTGTTTTAGAATCAGACGGAATGCGCTCTCTCCCACGGCGACTCTCCCATCGCTGGAGGTGTCAAGCACAGCTCGGATGACTGGCCACAACAGAGGGAGCTCAGGTCCTGAAGCTGGTCGGAAATTTGAATCCCCTTCGATGCCCAGATGACTGGTTTCTGACCTTCGGTTTCTGTGATGCTCTGGTATATTGTCTGTTAGTATTTGTAGTGGACAGACTTTTTTTTTTTAAGATTTTATTTATTTATCTGACGGACAGAGATCACAAGTAGTCAGAGAGGCAGGCAGGGAGAGAGGAAGAAGCAGGCTCCCTGCTGAGCAGAGAGCCCGATGCGGGGCTCAATCCCAGGACCCTGAGACCATGACACGAGCCGAAGGCAGAGGCTTTATCCCCCTGAGCCACCCAGGCATCCCTGGACGGACGATTTAAAGAATGCATTCACACTCTACATGTTAGCCAGTGTGGTTCTCAGAATGGCGTTGCACTGGGGCACGAGGGAAGACGTGGCGTTGCCCCCTGACAGCAGCCTCGGGGTCAGACGTGTAAACCACCCTGTGACAAATATCGTGTGGGGCGGTTATGACTAAAGTCTCATGACTCCAAGTCCCACGTGCTTTCTGTGGAACCACAACTGGCCTCTTTCCCTTTGGCAAGCTTGAAACAAACCAACACATGATGCAAAAATAATGTGTTTTTATTTGTTTGCTTTTGAGCTGGGAACACAATCCTTGGACCGCGTGCTCCGTGTCTTGCGGCGGCGGGATTCAGAGACGCGGCTTCGTGTGTGTGGAAGAGTCCATGCATGGGGAGATCTTGCAGGTGGAGGAGTGGAAGTGCATGTACGCGCCCAAACCCAAGGTCATGCAGACCTGCAACCTGTTCGACTGCCCCAAGTGGGTCGCCATGGAGTGGTCTCAGGTAAGACTTGAGGACAGGACACCTGTCATTAAATCTCAGATTTTCATGGACGCTGGCTGAGTGTTTGCAGTCTTTTCTCACATACCCCCTGAAAGATGTTCGCAAAGTTGTAGACCCCTTTACAAATATTTAGGTTGATATCTAAAAAAATTTTTTTTAAAGATTTTATTTATTCATTTATTGGGAAGAAGCAGGGAGGAGCCGAGGGAGATTGGGAAGCAGACTCCATGCTGAGCGCAGAGCCCCCCGCGGGGTTTGATCTCACCACCCCTGAGATCATGAGCTGAGCGGAAACCGAGAGTTGGACACTTAACTGACTGAGCCACCCAGGCGCCCCAACATCTAGAAGTTGTTTTTTTTTTTTCATTTTTGTATGTTTATTTTTGTGTAAGTTTAAATACAAAGTATCAAGGAATGTCATTTCTAACATGTAAAAATGCTGGCATTTTAAAATATAAGTGTTATGGCATTAAAAAAAAATGTGTCCAGCAGAATGTAAATGCCAAATTGATTTTTACGCTTGGCATGTTTCCCTCAAAAACACACAGAGGAGCTCTTCTTCAACAATTGGGATCGTCTGCAATTTTTCCCCTTGACCTCCTACTTTCAATCCACTCTCCCCCTAGAAATTTATCCAAATATAATGTAGCTTCATGCTTTATAATTTTTTATTGATTACACTATTGTACTTTTCTCCAAGAAAATAATCTATAGTGAGTGGAATTAATTAATTTTATTTTATTTGAACTGAATTTAATTTCCTGTGACCATAAGGCCCTAAGTATTAGAAATATTCCCCTGGGTTGTTAATACCAAAACAACATAAATAGATTTCAAATTTTGGTAAACAATTCTACACATAAAAAGTAAATTTTCAGTTGTGATCAATCTGTCTAGAAAATGAGGGGGGGGGGGATTTGAAATAATAGTCCATTGCCAGAATGAGACATGGGTTCAGCGGTAATTTTATTCTTAATTTTTACTGTGATTCCTTGGTTTGTTTTGTTTCGCATGTACACGCTGGGGAAACTTGTTCACATAAATAAGTAGACTGAGATGGAGGGATTTTATTATGGCAAGATTATTCAGGGGCGTCTGGGGGATCCAGTCGCCTAAGCATCTGCCTTTGGCTCAGGTCATGATCTCAGGGTCCTCAGATCGAGTCCTGCCTAGGGCTCCCCGCTCCAGCGGGGCGTCTGCTTCTGCCTCTGCCTGCATCTCCCCCTACTTGCGTTCTAACTCTATCTCAAAGAAATAAATAAAATCTTTTAAAAAAAGGATTATATAGTTCTTGAATTCCTGAGTTATGTGCCAAAAATCACATCGTGCTCTATCATCAGAAATCAACATTTTTACTTCTAGAAACTGCCTGGCTTGTTTTCACTCTTCCTTTTTTTTTTTTATTTTTTAAGATTTTATTTATTTGACAGAGAGAGTGAGAGAGGGAACACAAGCAGAGGGAGTGGAGAGGGAGAAGCAGGCTTCCCACTGAGCAGGGAGCCTGATGTGGGGCTCAATCCCAGAACCCTGAGATCATGATCTGAGCCAAAGGCAGACGCTTAACCACTGAGCCACCCAGGCATCCTTCATTTGTGCTCTTCGAAGTCGCATGCGTGTGTTTTAGGTTGGTTTTAGAGCTTTTATCCCACCACCTCATGCCCTCATCAGTCTCATGGCTTTACTGTCACTCGTGGTTTCAAAACAGAGGGCTGTTACCGCATCATCTCGCTTGCCTCTCTTGGCTTGTGATACTTTCTGTTTCTTTTCAACAACCAAATACATTCTCAGTAATGAGAATTCGCTGTCATTAGGGATACGGTCAGCTCCAGAGTGGAGTTCTGTAAATGCACATCCTGACGCTGTTGTTGGCCTCAGTGTCCAGCTTCCTGGGGGAGGCTCCTTTGGACGACCCAATACCCCTTTGGACCGACCAATTCTGGTATAGTCAGACCTTAGCATCACCCCGTTTTCTTTCAGTTTGGGCAGAAGTTTTGTTTCTTTCTTGACCGATAGGCAACAGCTTCTCACCGTCATGTATTTCAAGTTCATAAATCTTGGGGTCGCCGAGTCCATTTCCCAGAAATAGGGTCTAATCTCAAACCACACTCAGTACATTCGAATATTTATTCAATGGTCATAACAGTGCCAAGATGAAGTCAGAGGGCTGTGGATATTCTTTTCTTTTTTTTTTTTAATCCTAATTTTAAAAATTCCTGTACAGTTAACATACAGTGCCGTAACGGTTTCGGGAGTTACAATACAGTGACTCGGCGCTTCCATACGTCACTCGGCGCCCAGCACAAGTTCCCTCCTTCATCCCCAGCCCCTATTTTACCCCCAGCTCCCCACCCCCTCCCAGCCTGGTAGCCGCCTCTTTGCTCTCTACTGATACTCCTTTATTGGAGTCACGCATTTGTTGCAATTTGGCTGTGACGCTGTAGAAAAAACATCTATAGACTTAAGAATCTCTGAACTCGGTGAATCAGCGGCAACGTCATGGTTGTGGCAACAGGAGACTCTGGAACGGAATTCCGCTCTGCCTCTTGGGAACTCTGTGACCTTGAGTGAGGTCCTTCGGGGGCAGGCTGTTGTTCGTTCATCTGTCCAACGGGAGGGAAGCTGGTGAGCTGCGGGAGTGTGGGACAGATAGTGAGGCGACTCCTGTGGGGCACTGCCTGTCCCTTAGCGGATGCCCCAGGGCTCTCATGGATGGATCCAGAACTGGTGAGGTTGCCAGTTTATATACTTCGGGGATGACTCTTGAAGAAGAAAGCACACAAAATATTGGGTATCCAAGTGAATTTTTGTTTAGAATAAGCCAGAAAATTGCAAGAAATCACAAATTTTTAAAAACCAAAAATGATCCCAATGTGAACTCTGGACTTGAGTTAACCATAATGCATCAGTATTGGTCCATCAGTGGTAATAATTGTACCACACTGATACCGTGTCAGTAGTAGAGGGAACGGTGCGGAGGGCCGGGGCACAGAACTCTGGACTGTCTGCTCAATTTCCTGTTAATATAAAGTGGTCCTTAAAAATAAAGTCTATTAATAAGAACAAGCCACATACATATTCACATACGTACTTACCAGCGTATGGAGATGAATTGAAAAGACATCCTAGGTTTCATGACGTGAAAATACTCCATTCTACCAAGAGTACCATCCAAATCATAAATAAATAGTGAAAGAAAAAAAAATACAAACTTCATGGGAAAATCCAGAAAAAGACAATTCTTTTTTTTTTTTTTAAGATTTATTTATTTATTTGACAGACAGAAATCACAAGGAGGCAGAGAGGCAGGCAGAGAGAGAGGAGGAAGCAGGCTCCCTGCTGAGCAGAGAGCCCAATGCGGGACTTGATCCCAGGACCCTGAGATCATGACCTGAGCCGAAGGCAGAGGCTTTAACCCACTGAGCCACCCAGGCATCCCCAGAAAAAGATAATTCTAACGACTCTTTATCAACTCTAACTACTTGCTTTCTTTGGAGCATTTTTCCTAACCATTTTGACAGAATCCTCTTTGGTCACCTTTTCACATGATCGCAGTTTTGTAAGATCAATTTCTGTAGACAGAATAGAAAGATAATCCTTTCATGTGATTGATCAGAATTTGATGTTTTAAATGATGGTATAAAAAACGTTTTTTTTCCTTCTCACAAGCTAGTTTGGATAATGTGATAAACAATTTTTAATCCAATTTGAGAAAACTTATATCAAGTTTCTTTCATATTGGAGCAGGAAGATTTCCGGGCATTTCCGTTTTTCTTGTACTGTGACCTCATCTGAAATACTTTTCAGATTGAGAATTGGAAGCCTTACAAGGGAGGGTCCCTGACCCATAAGAATCACAGCAAATCAGCTTCTACCCCCTTCTTTACGTGGTTGCCTGGTGTCTTTTGTGTTTAATATTCATGTCCGTGAGTGGCTCTCCTTGCATGAGTCGTTAATACCTTTGTGGATGGGTTCATGAGCAAGGAGTTCACTGGCTTTTCATTTCTTCTTCCAAGTGCACGGTGACTTGTGGCCGAGGGTTGCGTTACCGCGTCGTTCTGTGTATCAACCACCGCGGCCAGCACGTGGGCGGCTGCAACCCACAGCTGAAGTTACACATCAAAGAAGAATGTATCATTCCCATCCCGTGTTATAAGCCAAAGGGTAAGCTGGTGGTGCCTGCTGAAGTGAAATCCAGTGGTGTTTCCCTGCTCTCATTCGAATATTGTAGCATTTCCGTTCTACTTACTTTCTCAAAAACGGGTTTCACCCACAGATGCCGGGCGAGCCGTCCACCTGGGTAGAGAAGCTGGCCCGACGTGATGGAGTGATCTGGGGAGGGGGACTGAACTCAGACTGACTCAGTTCATGTAGAGGGGCTCCTATCCGTCTGGGCTTATACTGACATTTCTTGGTGGACATCGAATAATTTAATGTAATCCTTGTTTTGAAGAAAAAGAAGTAGGGTGAACAGGATGAGAAAAAGGTGACATGAGGGTAGAAAAGTAGAAGGATAAAAAGGAAAAGGAGCAGGACGTTTCCCCCAGGGTTCTCATTCTTTGCTCCCGCAGTATTTTAGACATGTTCTTAATCATGTGTCCTGTTGCCTACTCTGGAATGAATTAAGACTTTCAGCTCCCAGTCGAGACCTATAGATGCTTTTAGAGTTTCTTTTGCTATTCCCATTTGTTCCACACGAATTAACAGACATGGGTAGCGTCGTGGGCAGGAAGTCTTGGCATCAGCTCTCCGACACACGTTCCTCTCCATACAGGATTATTGCCATATATTTTAGCGAGGTATTTCCAATACTCATGACAGTCCTTTCCTGTCTGGAAATGAAAGAAAGATTATTCCCACCTGTTAGTACCAAGAAATCTCCCTTCGTGTCATAGAAAATATAGTAAAATTCTTCTTCGCCATTTCTGGGCCCATTGTTCATACAAATAGCCGTACAATGAAGCACTGAACAAATATTTACTTACTGTGTTTGCCATCCAGAAAAATCACCGGTTGCCATGGCAAGGACCAATCCTGGTTATAAAACTTGCACCAAGTGAAGTCTTCTCTCCTTCCTGGTGCACATGTCCTCCGTGTCTGCAGTTTCCCGCAGCAATGCAAAATGATTTCCTTTCTTATTTCAAAACTACTGTTTCTTTCTTCATATCTTGGGAGGCTTCAAAGGACAGAAAGGGGCATGCGTCTTGCTCCTGCACCATGGCTGTAGTTGGTAATGAGCTCCCTCAGCAACTACAACGATAAAAATTTAAGTAAATCAGAGCACAGATCCCCCTGTTCCCAGCTTTCCACACATCTATGTTACTGGGTTTTCTCTAGCAATTTCTGTATTCACGGGCAACCAGAATTTGCGGCAAAAGAAAGCAAGCTGGTAAGGTTGAAGTAAAAGCTTTCCTATGGAAACAACAGAGTTGGTTTATAAAATACATTTTTTTAAAAAAATAAAAGTCATTTTTATGTTCGCTCGGAAAACGTGTTCAACTCTGTTGTGCATGTGGATAATGTGTTAATTAAAAAAATATATGACAGAAATGTCTGGTTCACCCCAGAAGCTGCTTCATGTGCTAACAGACTCAGCTTGTGTCTGCAAAGCACGACTGCTTTATTGATGAAACCTTCGGCAAACGATGATCATGTCTCCAAGTCCCTTAAGCTTGTTGTTTATGTTCCTTTTTTCTTAGAAAAAAGTCCGGTGGAAGCTAAGTTACCTTGGCTGAAACAAGCCCAAGAACTAGAAGAGACCAGAATAGCAACAGAAGAACCAACGTGAGTCCAGGACCTTCCATGGGAGTAATCGGGGCATAGCCAGTTAACATGATATATGTAACTTTTGTACTCATTGGAGTACAATGATAGATTTCAAATCCAAATGACCTGAATTTTCAGACTCTAGAGAGCTTGAGCTGGCTAGAATTCTTCTTCCTTTCGCAATTCAGCAGTCCCACTTTGGCAGTATTTGTGAGAAGCACATAAAAGAACAGTGTTTGTTAACTCAAAGCAGACCCAGTGGTCTGTTACAATTAAGCGATCGGGGCTAAGCACTATGTCTAGATTAACACATGTGATTTGACCAAGGACCATGACAATATTATACAAGTAAATCAGTCATTCCACGGTTAAGACATGGCCCGTCTCGACCAAACCAGTTCCGTTGAAATGCATCGGGGTGGCCTGAGTCATGACGAGGAGAAATCCCAGCCCCGCTCTGGCCTGGACCCGTGGGAAGAAGATGGCGCTATGTATCTTAGAGCCTAGAACCACCACTTTTAACTGTGTGATCTTAGATGAGTCTTTAATTTTCTGTGTCTCATCCTGTAAACGGGCGGGTTGGACTTGATCTCTCCGGGGTCCATTCCAGCTCAGAGATCCAGTGACTTCTGTCCACAAGCGACTTGGCAAACCCAGAGTGAAATGGTGTCAGTGGGAAGAGAATGGAGAGCACGTCAAGGAAGCCTCTGGGTACGGAGGGGCAGGGACCTGGAGAGAGCAAGGGGTCAAGGTGCTCTGAGGTTTTTCATTCAAGAGTCTAGAAGAATGACCGCGCCAATGGTAGCCTCAAGTCATTGGACAGGACAGCCGATCCCCTGTCAGACACGTAACGTCTGTGGTGCCGACAAGCGCTGTACCAAGAGAGCATTCCCAGAGTGTTGCACGAAAAGGGTTCTTGAAGGTAATCAGGTCATATGGTCAGTCTCCCGCTCAGAGCAGGCATTTCTCCATCAGCACCTTCTGAGACGGGCCAAGCCCCATGCCTTGAGAGACAGCCCATTCAACCTGAGTTCTACGCGGGATTTTTCTCTGGTTGAGCTAAATAGGCCTCTTTCAAATTTCTGCTTTCTGAAACAGAAAAGAAACCCAACCCCCCTCCCCCCAAACCCCACATCTATGCCTCCTCCCATGTGGCAGGTTTTTACAGATTTGAAGAAAGCTGGATCCCAAGGGTGTGGTCTTTCCCAAGCTCATCACTTGTAGCCTTTTCCAGTGGTTTTCATGTGTTGTTGGATCTAAAAACCAACCACATCGCTGGTTTTGGAACTTGTTCATCTGTCAATGTCCCTTCTAACTGGGCCCCAGCCCAGGGAGCCGCAGGGGAACGTGGATTACTTCTTCTCTGTGAGAAGGCACCATGCCTCTAGTGATGCGGTTCAGGAGAATTGGTGCGTCCCCCATATGATATGGTGCAGAACTGTTCCACATGGACTAGAGTCGGGCCTGGAAGTGAACCCAGAAGAAACTATAGATGCTGTGAGGTGAATGACCCCAGAATAGCTGACTGAAGAAGAGAGGGGTTCTGGGCTCACGACGGTAGCGCGGTGATCTAGAGGAGGAGGGGGGTTGCAAGAAGTCGGTGATGCAGGAGACGGAGTAGTGAGCAGAGAGAGGAGACCCAAGAAGGACCATGAATGTAAAGATCAAGTCAGTAAAGAGTTTGAGGAGGGGTGCAGATCTCCCAGAAAGCCAAGGAAAAATGATGCAGACCAAGAAGAACACTATCTAGATGGCCAAGAGGGTCTTTTCCAGTTAATTTTAGAGGAGCATCATTCAAAGGGGAGAGAAGTAAACCTTGCAGAGATTTAAGACATGAATTCCCAATTAGAAGAAGGTGGGTGTTTGAGTACTGAAAAAGGAGTGAAGAGTGGTAGGGAAGCTGATGGCAAGAAGTGGTTCTATGGGTGTTTGATACTTTTACAGTTTTTTATTTGAAGTTAGGATGGCCTTAACTATATTAAAAAATCATAAGATTTGTAGACAAGTCAATTAACCCGTCTCTACCTCCCAACTGTACAGGAAGGGTGTTAGGCTCAATACTACCAGAAACTTCTCCCTACTCTGATCTCCTGTGATTCTTTTTTTTTTTTTTAAGATTTTATTTATTTATTTGACAGAGAAATAGCAAGAGAGGGAACACAAGCAGGCAGAGTGGGAGAGGGAGAAGCAGGCTTCCCACTGAGCAGGGAGCCTGATGTGGGGCTCGATCCCAGCATTCTGGGACCATGACCTGAGCCGAAGGCAGATGCATAACAACTGAGCCACCCAGGCGCCCCGTGATCTCCTGTGATTCCGTAAGGGAAGGAACCTGTGGAAAGAAAGAGATCTGAGACAGCTAGAAGGGAGTGTGTAGTTGTCACGCAAGGAAGGTTTTAGAGTTCTCAGTCTAGAACGACGCATCCTACCGGCATCTTCTGTCCCCAGAACACAACTGGATTATAAGTGCTACTCCTCCCGTGCATCCTGTCTTGGTTAATGGGGTTGGTGTCCAGTTCCCCAAACCACAAGCCTGGGGTCACTCTTGCCTCTGTCTCATTCTTCCCTTATATGTAGTTAACTACCGGTCGTGCAAGTTGTATCCACTAAAACCCGCCTCTGTTCCAGCCCCTTCTCTCTGTTCCTACTACTATCCTGTCCAGGTCCTGAGCTCAATTCCCTGGACACTTGGAAGAGCCTTCTGATTCATTCCCCACTCCCTCCCCCAACCCCCCCATCTCAGAGCTCCTGGACAAATCTAGCTAAGGCCCAGATCTAATTCTTTCTTTCCAACGTTGAGAATATTCCCATGGTTCCCCATCATCCAAAGATTTACACTTGTTCCCAAGGCCAACCAGACTTGGCTGGGGGCGTCTCCCTTCAGGGCTCCCAGCCTCCTCCCTGAGCCCTTCCTTGCTTTGCCCCGAGTGGGACGCCACAGCCACAGCGAGCTGCTGGTCGTGCCTCGCCCACAGGAAGCTTCCACTCGCCCCCACCCCGTTAATAACGTTTTTTATCAGAGGACAGCTGACACAATGTTACTTTGGTTTCAGGTGTACACCACAGTGATTCTACAAGTTGCTACATTTTGCTGTGCTCAGCATACATGTCGCTACCGTCCGTCACCACAAGGCCCCTCCTGCTCCGCCTTCTGTCCCTGAGGCTCGCTCGTCCCACCAGCCTTTCGGTCCTGCTTCCTCCTCTGGTGGCAATGGGGGCCACCTGTCAAAGGCTTTTTTTTTTTTTAAGCATTTTTTTCAATTATAGAAAATTCCAAACTTATATAAACGAGGAAAGGCCATTATAATGGACCCCCATGTGTCCATCACCCGGCTCTAGCCATTGTCAGTTAGGCCACTCTTCTGCCGTCTCTGCCACCAACATGGGAGCCGGACTCCAGATAGCATAGCCGTTCACTCGTCGTATCGCAGGATGTGCCTCTGAAGGACGAGTGCTGCTTCTCCTTCTACTGCTGCTTCTCCTTCTACTGCTGCTTCTCCTTCTACTGCTGTTTCTACATCTACTGCTGCTTCTGCTGCTTCTGCTGCTTCTGCTGCTTCTCCCTCTTCTTCTCCTCCCCCTTTCCCTCCCCACCCTCTCCTCCTCCTCCTCCTCCTCCTCCTCCACCACCACCTCCTCCTCTTCTTCCTCTTCTTCTTCTCCCTCTCCTCCTCCTCCTCCTTCTTCATCTTTTCTTTTTATAGCCGCAATACCATTTTGAATCCTGGTCCTCACGTCACTGCCATCAGAATCACTCGTGATGCTCTTGAAATGCAGATCTCTGGTCCCCACAGAGCCGCCACTGGGTGGGGAGGGGGCTTTGTCATTAGCATATATATTTTTTGGCTCTGCCAGATAACTTGTATTTATTTACTTATTTGGTGGTAAGACGTGCATGACATAGGTGGAGGAGGGTGAAGAGGCACAGACTTTCAGTTATAAAGTAAATAAATCGTGGGGGTGCAAAGTGCGGCAGAGGCAATGCCGTCACTATTTTGTCACTTGGCATGGTGACGGAGGGTGACAACCACGATCGTGGGGATCGTGTCGTCATGTGTAAAACTACCGACCCACTCTGGCGTGCACCTGAACCTGATAGACTGTCATATATCCGCTCTGCTCCAATTTCAAAAATGACCGTTTCAACCATTCCTAAGGGCGCAGGTTTGTGGCATTAAGTACACTGACCTGGTTGTGCAGCCAGCACCGCCCCCCACCCCGAGCTGCTTCGTTTTCCCCAGCAGAGACTCTATCCCCAAGAAGCACTAGCTCCCCTGTGCCCCACACCCTTCCCCCAGCCCCCCAGCCCCGCTCTTCTGCTGTCCCTCTGCAGGAATTTGTCACCAGCATTTTTAGCAAGGGCCCCGGGTGACTTGGGAAGACGTTTCCAAGTCTCAGAGCCCCTGGATGGGTCGTCTGTAGGGTCCTTTCCACAGTCTGAAAATCCCGTTTGTTGTACTGAATCAGAAGGGGCAATGTCATAAAAGCTACCATGGGATCAGGCCAAACCTGCTCTTGCTACCAGTGCACCTGCCTTGGCTGCTGGTCTCCTCCCCTTGCTCCCCCGAGCAAAGCCAGCACACCCTTTCCTCCCAAAGACACCACCCGTCTCTCTCCAGCATGGAAGACTGAGCCCCCGGCACCTGCTCTGGCCCCCGAGGCTGCCCCCTCCCTGCTTCCTCTCTCCCTCTCTCCCTCTGAGGTCTCTATGCAATTTTCCTTTATAATTCACGCTGCCGGCAGATTCTGGCCTGTCCCTGGCTGTCTAGTGTGAAGTTTATAGTTTCCTCCACCCCTTCTGACTATTCATTCCCTCGATTTCCCGACAAAACCGCAGCATACCTCGGCTTCCAGTTCATCCTTCTGTAAGCGCTGCCTTTTGTGGTTTGGGGATGCTTGCTTGTTGACAATGAAGGAGAAGGGGAACGTAGCGCTATTTCCGAGTCCTCGAAGAAAGCCGGCCAAACCTGCCTGGAGAAGATAAATATTTCTGCCTCTGTGGTTTGCCATGGCCCGAGCTTTGAGTTTACACAGAGAGTGGATGTTCAAAAGCTTTTTTTTTAATTAGGAAAATAAAAATTATAGCTTATAAAGCTACGCCAGGAGAACTGCGATTTTGACCTTTCGTAGCTTCCAGCTGTGGAATGTGTTGACGGTTGATACGATTCATCGTGGTTTTAAAAGACCTTCCCTGGAGACGTCCTTGTTTCTCTGGGATTCGAGATGCTTCTGCAGGCGCCTTGCCCCTTCTCTCGTTTTTCATATGTGAAAACCAAGGAAACAGGACAGGGTTGGAACACTTTGGATGTCTCCTGCCCCGCGAGTATAGCTTCTCCCTTTGGGGAAGATATATTTGCTAAAACCAGATTATGTCGTCTTGCAGGCATCTGTTTCTCTCAAAATGGTCCTAAGAGCTAATATTGAGGATTTCATTTGTGCCCGGGGTCTGCGTGGATTCATGCATTTAATTCCAATGATTTGATTCCAACGCCCCGTGAGGAGCTGTTGCTGTTCCCCTCACTCTAGGGGTGAAGGCACCGAGGGACAGAAAGACTAGGGCTTCGTCCAGCATTTCAGAGCTGTAAAGTGGTAGAGGTGATTCGCTAGGCTCCAGCTGAAGCTTAGGTGACCTGAGTGGAAGCTTCGCCCATCCCTAGGTTGGTCTAATAAGGTAGACAGAGATTTTAGTGGTTATATCACTGTCCTGTGAGGTTCAGGGGGTCAGGGGTAGCTTCCTGGGAGGGATGGTGCGTGAACGAAGGTCCTGAGAGGCACGTGGGTGTCAGACGCGATTGAGTGCTGGCCAACTGGTCTACAGGGGCCGTGCCTGGCTGCTGACTACTGAGTGCGGTGAGGGTCTTGCAGCCTACGGCGCAAGGGAGCAGAGATGTAGCTGGAAACACAAGCACGTCTTGGAGGTCTTCATGGTTCACTAGGGAGCTTAGACATCATGTAGAGGTAGCGAGAGGGTTGTAACAAGGGGTGTCATCATGATTATGTTTTAAAAAGATCTTTCTGGCTGTCTGCAACGTGCTGCTATCACTCACCATGACAAAGACAAAAAAGGGAAAAGACTGTATCCAATCTCGAATTGCCCATCTCTAATTATCTAGACAGGGACCCATCTCTGGGGTGGAATTTCCAGGACAGAAGACAGGCACATCAAAGGCCTTGAATTTCTATGGTCAGATTTCATTCCAGAAGGTCAGTACGGGTTTGCCTGTCCACGGCAGTCCTGGAGCCCACCCTCTTCCCCACACCTTCATCAACATGGTGAAATGACCTTTTTAAAAAAAAAAAAAATGCTGTTTCCTAGTACAGTTGGTTCTCAAACAACATGGGTTTGAACCGTCATGGGCCCACTCACCGGCGGATCTTGGCGGTGTGGCACTGCAAATGTATTTTCCCTTCCTACGATTTTCTTAGCAACATTTCTTCCCTCCAGCTTACTTTATTGTAAGAAGACAGTGTGTAATTCATGTAACGCACAGATTAGGTGCGACTGTCTGTGTACATTATGGGTGACGCACCGGTAGGCTGTTGGTTACGAGTCTGGGGAGTCAGAAGTTACACGTGGATTTTTGACTGTGGGCAGGGAGTAAGGAGGGGGGTCGGTGCCCCAAAACCCCGAGGAGTTCAAAGGTCAACTGTACTTGTCATGTTTTCATGGTTTACATGTAACTTTGATCCGTGGGGAATGTGGTATGTGGTGTCTTTCCCAAATAATTAACAAGTTGCCCAACACTATCCAGCAAATAATTTGTCCTGCTTGTGCTGATTTCACAGTGCCTTCACGGTGTGAATGGGGCACCCCATGGCTAGTCCCACAGTATTGGGATTACTGTAACTGTTAGTCCTTTTTTCTCCAGGCTGTGCATGGGCTCTGTAAGCTCTGCAATTGTCATTCTTGTGTGACGTGCTTCTGCCTGTCCTCACCTGACCTCCCGTAACAACTGGAGAGTCGTCTTGTCTGTTTCCAGCCTCAAATTGGATCAGAACTGCATTTGTTTGATAAAATAATGAAGGGGAGAATGAACATTTTACAACTCGGAGTCTTTCCATTCGGAGGCACGTGCTGATCTCTCCAGTTAACCTGGTCTCTGGGGTTCGAATCCCCTCTGTGTTTGGTGGTTTTAATCGAGTGGCCTGCATTTTCTTGCAGCTCAGTTTTCTTACGTGTGTTAAGCTTCAGTTTTTTTCCTATCTGTAAAGTCAGGACGAAACGGTACTTGTTCAAAAGGTTGTTCTGAAAATTGTATTCAAATAATACAGGTACTGTTCTTAGCACGGTTCCTGATGGCCGACAGCAACAGCAAGTGTTGGCTGAACTCCGGGAAACCTGCTGATGTTAGGATAGATGGATAGATAGGGACTGTTTTATTGAACTCTGATTTTTTTTTTAAATCTTCAATTAACTTTACTATCTCCCATAGTTCTCAAGTCATCATCAAAGAATAACTTCATTTTTTTCATTCCTAAAATTTGTACTGGACTTTTTCCTTTTCTTATCCCATTGCGTTATTCCTTATATTTTTTTACATTTCTTTAAGATTGTATTTATTTATAATATATAGGAGATATATAAAAGAGAGAGATGGACTATGAGTACAAGCCAGGGGAGTGGCAGAGGGAGAAGCAGGCTCTCCACTGAGCAGAGAGCCTGACGTGGGGTTCGATCTCAGGACCCTGGGATCATGACCCGAGCTGGAGGCAGACGCTTACTGACGGAGTCACCCAGACATCCCTAAATATCCCATTTCTATTGGTGTCTCCATTTTAAAGTAGACGGGTTGACATAGCTTGCTTTATTACCAACCTCTTTCAAAATTCCCGATTTAAAAAAAAATTTTAGCTAGTTAGAAAATTCAAACTTTTTAAATCGCTTTGGCCACAAACTAAGTGGTTAATACACATTTGCCAGCTCGGTTCTGTAGGTGGGGAGCCCAGCCGACTCAGCCAGTTCCCCTGTGCTGGGTCGCCAAGCCAGAATCAAGAGCCTGAGCGCCTCTCGGGAGGCCTTGGGGAGAAGGTGCTTCCAGGCTCACTCATGTCGTTGGCAGAATTCAGTTCCATGCAGCCATAGAACTGAAACCTCCACTTCTTTACTGGCTCTGAGAGTTGTTCCTACCTTCCAGAGGCTGCCTGCATTCCTTGGCTTCTGGCCCCGTCCGTCTCTGGGCCAGCAATGGCGGGTTGAGTGCCCTTCATGCTCTGAATCGTTCTTGCTCCTCACCTGCGTCTCTCCGACTCCAGCTGGAGAGGCTGCTCTGTTTTTAAGGACTCACGTGATCAGGTTACCGTGCTAGGACAGTCTCCTTATCTTGAGGTCCATAACCATAACCCCATCAGCAGAATTCCTTTTGCCATACAATTCAGCATATTCATAAATTCTAGGGCCTATGGTGTGAGCATCTTTGGGGCGGCCGTTATTCTACGTCAAGCTCTAGGTTTTTATGTTCATCACTTTTTATCACTGTTTTCCTGGAAGACAGTGTGCCTTTCCGAGCTGTGGTTTAGACACTTTTTAATATATTTTTTTTACGTATTTTATTTCTGAATACTTT
Source organism: Mustela nivalis (assembly GCF_964662115.1). NCBI lineage: Eukaryota > Metazoa > Chordata > Mammalia > Carnivora > Mustelidae > Mustela > Mustela nivalis. The sequence continues at coordinate 153,094,881 of NC_139025.1, forward strand.
TTCTGTTTGTCATGGGTCAGGACATGCACCTACAGAATCCAGCTGTCTTCAATGTCGGGTTACTTAGGTTCTCTCTCACTTTGTCTCTACAAACTGCCATTTTAAAAAGTCCGTTTTGGGGGTGTCTGGGTGGCTCAGTCAGTTAAGTGTCTGACTCGTGATTTTGGCTCTCGTCATGATCTCAGGGTCCTGGAATCGAGTCCCGCATCGGGCTCCCTGCTCAGCATGGAGCCTGCTTCTCCCTCTCCCTCTGCCTGTTTCTTCCTCTACTTGTGCTTGCCCTCTTTCTGTCAAATAAATAAATAAGTAAAATCTTAAAAAAAAAAAAGAAAAAGATGACCATGATAAACTTGGCCAGCTTCCCCTGCTCATGCTCTCTCTCTGTGCCAAATAAATAAATCGAGTCTTTAAGAAAATAAACAAACAATAATAAATGAAAAATATTTAAAAATCCACAGAAGAAAACCATCCTAGTTTATGCATAAAGGTTGAGTTGCCATAGCTGTTTTTTGGGTTTTTTTTGTCCTCTGAAATCTCTCATGGCTAATCTGGATAGCGCTAGCATCTGATGTTTAAGAGGACCCTTGAAAGGACCTCTGAAAACCAACTTGAAACATCCTGGGTACCTTAGGAAAGCCCCGGAGGCAGCCTTCATTTGCCTTGTTGGGAAAGGGGGTGTGAGCTCTCTTGCCTGCTCCGTATTCCATGAGGGTTCTGGATCACAGGAGAACCAGGAGTTCAGCCTGAATGAAAAACATCTGCTTCCCATTAAAGCAAAATCCCCAATTTTAAGTTTTTATTACTAAGGAGAGAGGAGGGCAAAAAAATAGTGGCCATAAATGTACAGTATGCACACGATGAGAAAATCCAAACCTTTTCAAGCTACGGACAAGAAGGGGAAGCCTCCGCTCTACACTCCAGACCCTGACATATGCAATCGCTTCCAGAAAAGAGAGATGATTCAGGAATCAGCTTTGGTAGACATATGTTCCATAAATATAGAATTACAGAGTGCATACACTACGCATGCGCATGTATACCTTTCTGTGTGTATTTAGACAAAAGATCATAGCATATGAACTACCCCATACTCACTTCATTTAACTAAGAGGAGGCCAGTCCTGCTCAATTAATACATGAATCCTAAGCGGCTCCATGCCCAGCACAGAGCCCCACCTGGGGCTCAATCCCACGTCCCTGAGATAGTGACCTGAGCGGAAATCAAGAGTCGGATGCTTAGGGGTGTCTGGGGGGCTCAGTGGGTTAAGCCTCTGCCTTCGGCTCAGGTCATGATCCCAGAGTCCTGGGATCAAGTCCCGCATCGGGCTCTCTGCTCAGCGGGAGCCTGCTTCCTCCCCTCTCTCTGCCTGCCTCTCTGCCTACTTGTGATCTCTGTCTGTAAAATAAATTAAAAAAAAAAAATAAAAGAGTTGGATGCTTAACTTCCTGAGCCACCCAGATGCCCTTTCCTCATCTCAAATTTAGTCAGGCTTTTCCTTTCCAGTTCTATGGGGGAAACATCAAGGAAAGAAAAGAGCATTGTGCAAATATTCTAGAACGCCTCCAACCCGGGAAGTCGGGCGAGCTCTCTCCTGGCCTGGAAGGGTTAGGGCAGGAATTCCCCACTAACAGTTTTCAATACAATAAACAGAATTTGAGGGCTTACCGGTAGCTCTTTCCTGGTCTCATGCGTAGTACTGGGATTTCATTCTGCTGACTGGACTATGTCCTTGTGGACAACTGTGATGATATCTTGTCTGGAGAGACACAGCTGGGGACTCAGAGAGACCCTTATTACCCTATCTTTCTGAGATTTCAAACATTAAGCCTTGGAGCTACATTTTCGTCATTTTCTGAAGTGACTTTGTGCATTATCCTGTGTGTAGAGGTGTGTATTCTCATAAACATAGGAAACGGTGCACACCACAACTTCCTCATAGCATTTATGGTATACACGTGTTCATACAACATAGTCTTTGGGAGAGCTTTGCAGTAAATGCACCCATTTAACAGGACTGCACCCACAGTTCCCTGACTTAATCTATACTGAGCTCTTCCTTGTCTAGCACGGGGGAGTGTCTCGTGATGTAAGAGTTGCTTCAGGATATCTTACGTACCTGTATCCCTCCTGAATCTATGCTTTTAAATTCAGTGCAGGAATTGGCAAACATCTTCTGCAAAGGCCCGGACAGTAAATATTTTAGGCTTTCTTGGCAAAAGTGTGTCTGTTGCAGATTCCCAGCTCAGCCACATAGCACGAAATCTAGCAGAATTTATGCTGTTCACAAAAATGTTTTCTTTCTTTCACACCCCACCCATCCAGTTAAAGCCATCAAAGTCATTCTTAGCTAGTAGGTTCTAGAAAAACAAAAGAGCTGGAATTGACCTGTAGTCATAGGTGGACAACCTCAGGTTCAGCGGATAATAATTCAGGGTCAGAAATAAATGCTTTATTCACCTAGACGGTGGAATACCCAAGATATTTCCAGGAAGATGAAGTTCCGTGTATTTACGCAAACAGAAGAGGATATGAAAGCATCATTGCTCTGCCGAAAACATCTGTTGTCTTGGAGCTTAGCTCCTAAATATTGAGGATTTAATAAAAGCCCTGCCAGTTAAAGGATAACCTTGATAAAGGTTAGATGAATAAATATTGATGAAAAGTCTCCACATTATAAAAGAAATCAGGTTAGAAATTGTCACTGTGGAATGGCATCTGGATTACCAAATTTTTAAAAAACTAATGATATCTATTTTTACTCTATTCATTTATTCATTTATTTATTTTTACTGCTATGTTAGTCACCATACAGTACATCATTAGTTTTTGATGTAGAGTTCCTGATTTGTTGTTTGCATCTAACCCCCAGGGTTCCACGCAATTTTAAATATTTATTTATTTATTTGAGAGAGAGAGAAAGAGAGACAGTGCGTGGGGAGGGGCAGAGGGAGAGCGAGAGAGAGAGAAGCAGACTAAGCTAAGTGTGGAGCCAGACGCAGGACTCGATCTCACAACCCCAGGATTATGACCTGAGATGAAATCAGGAGTCAGACTCCAACTGAGCCAAGCCGGGGCCCCCTGATTTTCAGGATATTATGCAAAGGTCACAGCACAGAACTTGAGTTATAGAACAGATGCGAACATGCAGTGTATCTCTAGGGATAATTCTGTTTTTAATAAGATTCAAGGGGCACCTAGGTGGCTTAGTCAGTTGGGCATCTGCCTTCGGCTCAGGTCATGATCTCAGGGTCCTGGAATCGAGCCCCGTGACTGGCTCTCTGCTCAGCAGGGAGTCTGATCCACCCCCCCCTGCCTGCCTCTCTGCCTACTTGTGCTGTCTCTCTCTGTCAAATAAATAAATAATATCTTTTAAAAAATAAGGTTTGAAAATGTGTTGATGACATAATTGAGCATCCGTGGAAGCGTAGCATTTCTAATGTTCTGACTTCCCTCAGAATGAAGTCACTTTTTCACCTCAGAGAATGCTTCTCTCTCCTCAGCGGCCCAAATGTAACGGTTGTGTGTCCCCCACCCTCCACCCTGGTTTTCCGTAGGTTCATTCCGGAGCCCTGGTCAGCCTGCAGCACCACGTGTGGCCTGGGCGTCCAGGTCCGAGAGGTCAAGTGCCGCGTGCTCCTCACGTTCACGCAGACGGAGACTGAGCTGCCTGAGGAGGAGTGTGAGGGCCCCGAACTGCCCACCGAGCGGCCTTGCCTCCTCCAGCCGTGTGACGAGGGCCCTGCCTCCCGCGAGCCGGACGCGTCTCTCCAGGAGGACGGCAGGATGACTTACCACTGGGAGTATGCCGGCTTCACCCCTTGCACAGCAACATGCCTGGGAGGTACTTGACTCTCCCTCAGGGGCAGTCCTGTCTCGTGTCTCTGACGGTTTGAGAAATCCCAAAATCACGCGGGTGCCAGATGCAAGTTAGAAAAGTCGGAAGGAGGGGAAATCGTTTGAATAACTGAAAACCTTGCCGTTTCTTTCTTTCTTTTCCATCACGATTATCCTCTAGAAGATGAAGGGTAGTGGGATTGCATCCTGGCCAAGAAAATGGTGTGATCCTTTGGTCCTAGCATTTGCATAAGTGAGATGGGGAAAGAGGCTACTGTCGAAAATGAAATAAATAGGAAACTGCAGGACGGATGAATGGAGGCAGTCTTGCCTGTAAACCAGTGTTCTGAGGTGAGGCGGCCTGGGATTGTCTGGTGGTGCCCTGTCAGGACTTATCCTCAGAAGATAGTAAGTTCATATGGTGCATTGGGCCAGGAGCCAGCGAGGAATGAGCCGATGACTGCGGTTCACGTGGGTGCGTGTGGAGTTGCATGCGCGTCCAGTGGACCTGTTCAGAGTAGGGGCTTGGGGGCCTCAACCGTGTGACATTGGCCCTAGGGTTATTGAACATTCCAGGATCCTAGAAGGAGTGGATGAGTAGAGAGCAGGAGTCCAGATGGCCCTTCTCCAGGGCCGTCTTTTGGAAGGAGATAGAAATAACTGGAAAGCTAGATCATCTACTGAGGTGAAGGTGGCTCACGCAGTCAGGAATCCAGAACTCCTGACATGCTATCCTTGGACTCTGCTGGCTGCAGTGGTAGGAAGAATACAAAAAGCTGCTGCCTTTGGAGGCCATTGGGTCAAGTTCATGCCCCACTCCTCCTGGTGGTCCTGAGCTCATTACTTGGAACGTCCTATCGGGTCTTGGAGCTCATAGTCCCATCACTGTGCCTACGCCCTTCACTCTTTGTTCCCCAGGCTCTTACGAAAGTTCCCGGTCCTTCCCATCCAGTCTCCAAGACCTGATGGTATTTGTCTCTCTCCTGTCATAAGTCAGCCTCTGAACCCACCTCTCCTGACACAGACACCTGTGCTCTGACTTTGCCAGCCTGCAGCGGACGAGGATGGAGTGGGATATGTTCTACCCCCAGGCTTCTGCGAGGCGGCTGCTTCCTTTCATATGGACTAATGCACACAGAATTTGAGAAAAGAACCCTTAGCTGTCCCTGCGTTCTCTGTGCTCTCCTATTTGCTTCCCCCCGTTTTTAGAAGCCTATCCATCTACCAAGGAATTTAGATTTTCTTATTCACCTGGACCCTAATTTGCTGCCAGGACATGTAATCTCAGCCACACCTGTGCTGCTGCCCAGAACTCGACTCCTGCTGAGTTCAGGACCCTGGACACCACCTTTGTTGTAGCTTGGAAACCTTAACTCTTTTTTTTTTTTTAATTAAAATTCAACTAATTAACATATCTTGTGTTATTAATTTCAGAGATACACTTTAGTGTTTGGTCAGTTGCACGTAACACCCAGTGCTCATTACTTGAAGTGCCCTCGTTAATGCTGTCACCCAATTACCCCATCCCCCGCACCCTTCCAGCAACCCTCAGTTTGTTCCCTAGCGTTAAAAATCTCCTGTGGTTTGTCTCTCTCTCTGATTTCATCTTACTTTCTTTTTCCCTCCCTTCTCCTTTTGATATGTCCTTGGCGATAATGGGAACTGGTACTTTCTTGATGAGTCTAGAGAATCCCTCTAGAGCCGGTTGCTATGATGTAAGAATGGTCCCCTATTCAACCGCAGTTATAGATGTTGGAACTTTCTTCTACGTTACTGCAAAATGTCAGCTGTCTATACCACTTCTGAACCACCACATTCCTGTAGTTTCACCAGAAGCCTGGGTCTTTGTCTTTTGTTATGAGAGCAGAAAAGAACCCTAGTATTGCTGGCATGTCCTCAAATCTGTTAATCTCAAGTTTTTTTTTTTTTTTTTAAGAGATTTTTACATTTATTTTAGAGTGAGGAGAGGAGAGAGCAGCAGGGGGAGGGCCAGAGGGAGAGAATCTGAAGCAGACTCTGAACTGAACGTAGAGCCCGGTGCAGAGCTCGAAACCACAACCTTGAGATCACGACCTGAGCCAAATTCAAGAGCCAGATATCTAACTAGTGGAGCCACCCAGGTGCCCCTCAAGCTTTTGAATGTTGACTTTGGTAGAATCACTATTTTGTCTAGTACTCTGTCATCCTTGGTTTTAGTTCTTTCCCTGATTGGAAAGCCCCCCCCCCCAATTTGGGAAAGCACACTTGTTGGTTCCTTGGGACTAACAGAGCAGTTGGAGATGCCCAAGGGAAAATGACCAAGTTAATTCTGATTCAGTTGGTGGAGTCTGTTAGCCCTCGTCCTTGAAGCTTAATGCCAAAATGTTAGACTCTGCTGCTGTCTTGTGTACCAAGGTGGCGCAGGGTCCACCTCCAGGATGGCTGAACCCGTGGGAATGACTTTCTTTTTCCTTTTTCTTTCTGTCCTTTTTTTTTTTTTGTAATAGCTCTATTGAAATGTAATTCACATACCATCCAATTTATGCATTTGAACTATACAATTTGGCAGATTTTAGTATATTCACAAAGTTGGGCAACATCATCACTATCAATGTTAGAACTCTTTAACCCCCAAAGAATCCTGTACCCTTAAGCACTTGTTCCCTATTTTTACTCAAACCCCCATTTTCCCTGCCAGTGGCAGCCTGTGGCAGCCACTAATCTACTTTCCGTCTACCCTGGACACTTCGCATAAATGGAATCACATAATAGGATCATTTGTCTTCTTTCACTTCATGTATATTTCTAGCTGAAGTTCCTCCATGGTTTAGCATGAATCTACTTCATTCCTTTTTTTTTTTTTTTTAAGATTTTATTTATTTATTTGACAGACAGAGATCACAAGTAGGCAGAGAGAGGGGGGGAAGCAGGTTCCCTGCTGAGCAGAGAGCCCGATGCCGGACTCGATCCCAGGACCCTGAGATCATGACCTGAGCCGAAGGCAGCGACTTAACCCACTGAGCCACCCAGGAGCCCTACTTCATTCCTTTTTATGACTAATATTATTATGCTATGTGAATATACCACATTTCACTTATCCATTCATTGGTTGGAAATATGGATTATTTGCACGTATTGGGTGTTGTAGATACCACTGCTGTGATCCTTCAGGTACACATTTTTGTATGGACATATTTTTATTTCACTTCTCTTGTGTATATACCTCGGAGTAGAAGAATGAGCTTTGAATCCATTTAACACATCCAGGTTTTGTGAAACTTGGATAATCATGTCTCTCCTCATTGATATTGAGGCCTTTGGGGACCACTGTGAGAAGGGAAACTGCCTTAAATGTCAGAAGTACAGTTCAGCACTCAGATGGTTGGTGTGATGTTGCCCATTTATTTTCTGATGTCACTTCGTGAACACGGGAGGATTTTACAAAATCCTTTTACATTTTACAGATTGTGACAGAGGTCAGCTTGGGAATCGTTCAGTACTCAGTTAAACAGCAATTTAGCCTTGTGAAGGTGCGTTATGTTGTCTAATCCTGGAATAATATCATTTACATGAACCTTGGATGTCCACTAACCCGAATTTCATAGTTAGGGAAACTGAGGCCCAGAGCCCATCACACGGTCCAAAACAGAAAATAATTCGCACCCTTTACAGAGGTTTGGTTGAATGGTAAGTGGATACAATAAGCTTTTTAACCGGGCAGAAGTAATGTTTTTAACTCTGTGGGCTAAAACTTAAATTTTCCTTTTTTTTTTAAGATTTTTATTTATTTATCAGAGAGGGGGGGGGAGAGAGCGAGCACAGGCAGACAGAATGGCAGGCAGAGGCAGAGGGAGAAGCAGGCTCCCTGTCGAGCAAGGAGCCCGATGTGGGACTCGATCCCAGGACGCTGGGATCATGACCTGAGCCGAAGGCAGCCGCTTAACCAACTGAGCCACCCAGGCGTCCCTTAAATTTTCCTTTTAAATAGATCACTAAATTCTGTAAAACTGAAGGCCCAATGCTCAAAACCCAAATCCTCGATAAAGGCAGGGAACCGCTCGTCTGTTCTGTGCTAGACTCGTGGCTCTAGGTTCTGGGGTCAGCATCAGGATAGAAAATGAATAGGACATCGTCCTTGACTCAGTGCATCTCAGCTCTTGGTTATTTTCCTCGACTGTCTTGACGGCGCTACTTAGACACAGTGATACTCGCCTCTCTGTGATGCATTTCAGTGGCTTTTGGAGGCTTAGCCTCTGCGAGTCCTCCTGGCCTATGGTTACAAGCGTCGGTTTTAACCCTCATCCTGGTCTGCCGTAACTGAATACCACAGGAAAATAGGATTTCCCCAGGCACCTGGCTATTTCCCCAACATTCCTGTTTCTGATAGAAAAGTAATATAGGCAAACTGCAGATTTCTGAAAAGATAAGCCTTTCGTTACATCTTGACAATCTGTGTACTTGCGTCTTCTAACTTATCTTCACATCATACAGAAAATCAATTAATCTATTCGTCGGAATTGCTGATACTGGAGAAGATTTCCTGAATCTGTTCTCACACGGGAGTGGCAACAGAGAATTCTTGTTTCATTCCCGAAAGCATGAAGAATGCAGACATATTGAATTTCCAGCTTCTAGGGGGCACGTGTGTATGTGTGCAGCCTTGCGTGTGCATGTGTATGTGCGTGCCCACACACACAGACGTCCTGGAAGATCGGCTTGCCTTTCCAAGGACCCCCACCCCCTGCGCAAAGGTGGTTTTTTTTTTCTCATAAATTTTTAAATTTATTTTTTATTTATTTTCAGCGTAACAGTATTCATTATTTTTGCACCACACCCAGTGCTCCATGCAATCCGTGCCCTCTATAATACCACCACCTGGTACCCCGACCTCCCACCCCCGCCCCTTCAAAACCCTCAGTTTGTTTTTCAGAGTCCCTAGTCTCTCATGGTTCACCTCCCCTTCCAATTTCCCCCAACTCCCTTCTCCTCTCTGAAGGTTTTGTAACTTACTACATCCTAAACATTCCTCACCAGAACATTTGTTTGTCTTTTATGTTATTTGTTGCACTTACGACCTTCAATTTTTACCTTCCTTTTCTCTAACCGCACAAGCTAGTAGCAGATCGCATGGACTTGAAGCCTGGTCGCACTTTGAGCCTAAGTTCTGCCGCTCTCTTCCAGCCACTTATATAAGTTTGTAGAGGCTCATTTTTGTGAGATGCAAAGAGCCATGCCTCCTTCATGAGGCTGAAGGAAAGGACTGAATGTGCTTATTTAACAAGGTGATGTAGGAGAAGTGCCTAATCACAGCGCGTGGCACGTGGTCTATGATAAGTGTTAGTGGGATGATTATTTGATTATAGAATAATAATAGGGCATTCTTCTTCTAATGCTCCCATTTTTTTCACTTTTAAAAGATCTGATTTTATGAGCTCCTCTTAAAATATCTACTCATTTTCGAGTCCATTCTTATGAATTCTCTAAGTAAAATAATCATCCGTAATGAAAGATGGTTTCATTTTTCCCTTTCAAATAGTTATTTATCTTATGTAAGCGTTATGTCTCATTGCATCCTCTGGGATCACAAAAACAGCGGTGAGCAGTGCGGGCAAGGCCAAGCTTCCCTTTGTCCTGAAAGGGGCAGGAACCTCTGTTGTTCTCAAAAATAACATTCTACAAATAGTGGTCGCATGTTTCTTTGTGGTAGGCGCTGGGCTAGGTGATGGTGACTCCGTCGTCCCTAACTCACACGGTGGGGGGAGAGGAGTGCTGATCACATAATCCCACACATGTATGTAACTCACAGCTGGTGATAGCAAAAGAGATACATGGTGCTAAGGAGGCATATAATAGACTTGACCTAATTAGGGAAGTCAGGGGAAGCTTCCCTAAAAGCAATGACACTGGAACTTAAATCTGAAAGATGAGGAATTCGTTCAGCAAACGAAAGAAGAGCAGGTGGGTGGCAGGTGCATGGTCCGTCCTGGGAATGAAGAAGGCAGGTGCAGCTGGAACACTCCGGAAGACGGTGAGCTGACGCCGGGGAGGAAGGCAGGGGCCGATGACTGCGTCATGCAAAGCTGACTTGGTTCTTGATCCCCAGATCAAAGGGAAGCCACTCAGAGAACCAAAGTGGGAGTTACAGGATCCAACTTGTATTTATTTCAAAAAGGTGAGCCCAGATGTACTGTAAAAAAAGGGGGGGGGTTGGAAGGGATAAGCACAGACGTAAGGGAGGCCGTGGTAAGAAGCCGTTGTCTCATCCAGGTGAGGGCTTGGCGTTTGGTGGTAAGGATGCTGGAGATGGTGGACGGCAGATGACTTAGAGAGACGGGTCGGAGGCGGGAGTCTGTGTGTGGAGGAGGTAAGGGGGAGTGAGGTGGCCAGTCCGAGTCTGGATTCTTCTCTGGGATGACGCATGCTCCCCGGAGGACCACTTGGGCACAAGGAAATCACGCGTTCAGTTCCGGATGGAATGACTTCAACATGCCTTCGGACTTCCCCCAGTAGGGATGCTAAGTGGACTGTTGCACGCGTGAATCCGAGGCAAAGTGCGAAGATGTAGCTGGACATAGACATTCACGAGTCATCTGTGTGCGGAGAGCACCGAAGCCGGGGTAGGAACGAGAATCTCCGGGAAGAGAGCGGGAGGCCGCTGGTGACAGAGTCCGCTTTGAAAGGATGGAGGAAGGAGCCACGGGTGACTACGTTAGAGATGAAAGGAATAGATACTTTGGGGGCAAAATTAGTGATAGAGAAGACAGAGAAGGCGAAAAGGCTAGAAGGCATCATGGGTTGTGCGTGTTGTGTTCGTCAATGCCCGAGTGGCTCGGGGACACTTACAAGGAAGTGAGAAAGCTCCGGCATGAAATCAAAAGGCGAAGTCGTCCACAGGTTTCCTGGGAAGATGGAAAGGAGAGGAAGTGACCCACGGGTAGAGCTCGGTCTCGAGATGTGGAAGAGGCAGCTCCTAATGGAAACAGGCCAGGCTTCTCTGTGTGCAAGAAGCCGTGGGTCTCTGTGCCTGATGGCAGGAAGTTCCCGGTGCTTTTGTGTGTGTATGTGTGAGTGCGTTTGTGTGTGAGTGATTTGGGGAGCGAATGCAGCAATGTGGGAGGTCACGGCACACTGCTCTTACCCTGCTGACTACAATGGGCTGGTATAGGATCCGGTATAGGATCCGGGAATGGCATCGCACGTGTCGGTGTCCCCCGTTTCACAGGGCAGAGGCCAAGCATGACTCCCCACAGGGGGAAGGGGGACGCTGCAACCCCAGCCGGCCCCTGGGGCTCCTGCTCGCTCACTCCACATGGAGATGCGCTCCCGACACGGAGGGGCCGCCACCGCTGTCTTGTTCTCTCCAGAGCTCTGAGTCCCGACGGGCCCGGAGCTGTCATCTCTTCCAGCCAGTCTGCGTGCAGGGGTGGCTTCCTGTCAGGCTCCAGCAAAGCCTGGGCTGCGTGTCACGCTCCCCCCCCGCGCCACCCCCCCGGGCCACCGCCGTACCTGCGACGCACTCACAGACCTCCCCGGTCTGCGGGGCTGCAACCTGGGCATTGAGCAGTGGAGAGGGAGGAAAACAGACTCACTGTTCTGTTCAGGGTGGCCCGGGCAGGTGCCGGTACAGGGCCACGTGCTATGAAGTAGCGACATTCTCTTTCCCTTGAACCGATGCCGCCGTCAGTGTTGTAGTCGCGGTACCACGAATCGGAGTTTTCCAAACCTCCCAACAGCGTCAAACGGTTTATGTCACGGGGCACCCAGGAGGCTCAGTCAGTGAAGCGTCTGCTTCAGCTCAGGTTGGGATCCTGGGGTCCTGGGATCAAGCCCCATGTCAGGCTCTCTGCTCAGCAGGAAGCCTGTTTCTCCCTCTCCCTCTGCCCGCCCCCACGGCTCATGCGTGCTCTCTCTCCCAAATCAATAAAGAACATCTTCTAAGAAATGTTATATCATGGATATTACCTGTTTAAAAAGTTTGAAAGCCCCGGTTCTTACCCATTCCTGTTTTCCCCTCTTGGACGGGACTGAGGCAAGAACATCGTGGCTGGGTCTCAGACGTCATTTTCAAGACCCACCCCCCACTCCTGGTTATTGTTGCAGTCAAGATCTTAATTTTCAAATAATTTCCCTTAGTTAGGTTTTCTTGGGGGAAAAAAAAAGGCATTGGTATTGTTATTATGAGTTGTTCATCTGGTCTCAGTTTGCCTTAAGCCTCTCTCTCCTCTTTTTTTTTCTGACCACAAATACTGTGGGATCCATTCACTCTTTCTGACCAAGAGTTATATAGGGAATGACGTCTAGAAAATTCCAATGGTTGGACTTGGGGGTTTTGTTGTTATTTGTTTACAGTTGGACTCTGCGGTGGTCAAAGAATGTGACCGGCATGACCTCTGGCTTTTGGGACTTACTGCAGTTTATAGACTAATAGAGGATCGGTTCTTGTTCCTGTTCCACTAGTGCTTCAAGACCATGTTCATGTCTCTTTCTAGGGCCCAAGGCTCTTCCGTTATTAAATCAACATACTTTTCTCAATGCATTTTTTCATTTTTATCTTACAACTTGATGTAAAAATACTGGACAGAGCACCTTAAAGAGCGATGTTCTTCATCGCTCTGGGTATTTATTTCGTACTGAGAAGGGTGTGTGTGTGTGTGTGTGTTATGTTATTTGGAATGTTGAATTACTCAAGACTTGCGTGCAAGAAAACCAACTCATGTGAACCTGAAACCAAACAAGAAAATGTGTTAATTGGCTCTGCCTCCCTTTTTCGAATCCCTCCCCCCATGTTAATTCATTTCTTGATGAAGGCCTTGAATATGATTTCTGCCCCCGAAAGACCCTCTTATTATGACATTGTAGAAGTCAAGCGTGGACTGAGGGATATTGCCTCATATGACCAAAGGGATGGATTAGAAAAAATTATACTGAAATTTTAATGCTTCATTTATTTCATAGCTCCAGAAGGCATCACCGTTACCACCCAAGTTTTGCTAAGTATAGGAAGTAAAATTATAGTTATATTTTTTGCTTCTCCTTTTGACGATAAAGCTCTTATCAAGCCTCTTGAAGTGAAAAGCATTGAAGTGATCTCATAGGTTGAGTATGTGAGGTGGAAGGTATTTTTGTGGTCGTCTCTAGAAAATACATTTTACCCCAATAAGTATCCTAAGCCACCTATTGATTTTTACATTCTTTTGAGTATGCTTGCTTTAAGACAGAGAATGCGGGGTCTAATATTTCATCCGAATGGTTAAATGAGATGACATTAGACCCACTGCATCTTCAGAAAACACTCCCAAATTGGCTCTGTATACATTTTCTAAAGTGTTTTGATTACAAATTAAAATACATGTACAAGGTAATCGGGCTTTTCTCTGACAAAAAAGAAAGGCAGCCCTGCTAGAAAAGGAGCCTCTGTGTCCAGACAGAGTCAGGACGAAGCCTGACATTTGCAAATGGAAACTGGTGATTCAGTTGTCGCTGTGTCCCCCCGGTATCTCAAGTTAGCTAGTCCTTACTTTAAAAAAAAAAAATGTCATGGGCGATCCATAGAGATTGGAGATCGCATCCCGCTATGGCTGGGAACGTGAGATTCCAACTGAAGAAAGCAGGAGAAAATGCAGCGGAAAGAACCTCACCTCACCGATGTGTATTTTAAATATCCTTTTGGCCTATTCGGCACTCTGTAAAATACCATAAAACGGATGGATTGAAACATGGCATTCGGAAAGAGAACCACAGTCTTCAAACCTAATGGAACACACATTCTTGCGTGAAACTGAATACATTTGCATATTTCCAATAGCAGAGTCAAGTTGCTGTTACAATTTTTATGTGATTCCTTTCTCATCCGGAGTTTGATTTATACCTTGTGCAGTTCTGATTTTCCAATAATTCTTTTTGTCTCCATAGACGAAGAATAGGGGTGAAGATGTGGGCTTTGGGGCTACACGGGCCCCAAAGCAAAGATCAGCCTGTGGAAGTTGCCTGTTTGCTCAAGGACAGTCCCTGCTTGGTTGACTGTCCCAGCAGGACAAAGACAGAGCTCTGGCTTAGGAGACAGGAAATCTAATTTTTAGTTTTGAATCTATCTCCCCCCCCCTTTTTTTTTTGGATGTCTTGATTTCTCTCTAAACCTCAGTGTCCTTATTATTCAACTAATGAACTGGAGATGGTGAGACCATTCTTTGGACCTCACAAGGTTATGAGGGAGGTCGGGTGCTTCTTTGGTTTTCAAGGGGAGTGTATATGGGCAGGAAAGGCGGTGGGGTGAATATTACAGGCAGGAAGACTTTGGAAAATGCGCAGCTGTTTGCCCCCATGTGCCCCCTGCAATGCAACCTGGAACCGAGCGGCGTAGTCAGAGGGCAGCGGCTCAAGAAGTCCCCACACCCCCTCTTCCCTCCACAATAAGATATTCTAAGTCACTTGCATTTTGCTGTCTCCCACCTGCAGGCCGTCAGGAAGCCATAGCCGTGTGCTTGCACACCCAGACCCAGAGCACAGTCAGCGACAGCCTGTGCGACACGCTCCACCGTCCGCCAGCCATGAGCCAGGCTTGCAACACCGAGCCCTGCCCCCCCAGGTACGTGCTGGCCCGTGCTCCCGCGATGCCATGTGGGACTAACACCCTCTCCCGCAGAGACACCCACATGTGCATAGAGGCTGGTGCCCACCCTCTCCCGGCTTGGGGAGACGTTCTCTCTTCTCCATTCACCTCGTGCACCGGCCAGATTCCTGCTGGGTGCACGGGGACCGCCGAGGTAAGCAGGAACCGCCGTTAGCCGGGCTCTTGGGAACGAACATCAGCTGGTCTGTGTTTGCAGAACCATGGAGTCCGCGGTACTGTTCTCTTCTGCCTCCTCAAGGGCACTGCTTTGCCTCCCGCCACATCGAAGGGCTCGGGCTCCGCGGTCAGTGCTCGGGCCGTGTTTGTAGCGTGACTGAGCGGATCTCCTACTTGTTAGCTACACGCCGGGTATTGCCACCGCTCCCGCTGACTTGCCTCAGATCTCAGACTGAGGGGTGCACTGGTACAGGCCCCTATGAACAGATGACGTCAACTTATTTTTGGTCTCCTTGGTCTGAAAGGTTGACCCTAAAAGTTAATCCTCTTCCCTGCTTAAGTCCTTATGAGATCCTGGGGAATTTTATCAGAAGCGAGGGTAGGTTTTCCCCATGTTCTTCTCTCCCTGGGCGTTGCTGGCTGCAGAGGACGATGCCTCTTCATCCTTGGCTTCTGACCCAAGAGCTTCCAGAATCCAACCACCCACTTTTTCCTTCTTCAATCCTTTGCCTTCGTTGACTTGATCATGCTTCCATCACTAATCAATTGCCAAAAATATAGCAGTCATTCCTGGTCTGCTCCTCTCCCTCTTTGCCAGAATCTCTTACCTGCCTCTTGGTAATCATATCACCCATCTAACAAGGTACCTTTATTCCCTAAAGTCAGGTTTGCGACCTCTGGGACTCTAAGTCACGCAGGCAGATCCTTGTGTCTCCCCGGCCGTCCTGGAGTGAGGACCGGTGTATTTTATGTTTATTCAGGAAATAAGTTGGGTTCTGGAATTCTCTCGACTTTTCTGACTTTGATTCCCTGAGATGTGTTGGCTGTGATATAAAATTCCTGCCTTGGTGGTCTGAGGGAGTTGGGGGTCGGGATGGACTAGCGTGTCCACGCTAGGACTCCAGCCCTCCTGCCCTGCACACGGCCTTTTTCTCCCGCGTCTGCCCCTCCAACGGGCACAGGCTCCCAGCGAGCCCGGCTCCAATGTGTGCTTTCCTCTTTGGTGAGGGCACTTCTCCAGTGGGGGCAGGAACGGGGTTGTATTCCCGTGACCATATTGCCGACTTCAGCTGTAGGGTCAGGAAATCCCAGGGACGTCCTGACTCGTGTTGGAGCTACCTCGCTGTGCTCCGCTGAGAAGCAGTGAGGACCTGAGCCCAGGATACCAGCACAGGGATACCTGCTTTCCTTCCTGCTTGCCTCCCCCTCCCCCATGTTTACTGCATTCCGGAATGATCCAAGATTGCCGAAGAGACATACAGGAGGGGTTTTAGGGAGGCTTGATCTAACCCGGGGTTAGGATGCTCGCTTTAACGGGTACGTCTAGACCTTTCCCAGAGCATCGGTCGTATGGGGGTAATGCTGAGTGTAGAGCTACTGGGAGTGTCCCCTTTTATCTTTGGAGAAATGGCACTTCTATTAAGCTCTCATAATCCAAATTTGTTATCTACATTTCTCAGTTGTTTCTTGTTTCTTATTCTAATACTGGAAACACTGACTTAGATATTTTTGGAAAAGCCAGGATTTCTGTTTTCCTTCGCTGACACATCCCCGCCCCCGAGGCTCTGTAGATGGGAGCAGATGGCCACCTGCCTGAGCCGGGGTGAGGGACAAGGGGAAGCACAGCGAGGGGGAGACACAGAGTGTCCTCCCCCAACACGTTTTCCCACGAGGTTGGAATCCTCCACCACCTCCCCTTTCTCGACACCAGCCGGCGCGGGCCTTCTGGAAAGAGGACTACAAACGAAACGATTTGGGATTTATACAAACTCCAAATGGTGACTACGGTTTGGCTAAGTGTGCAGTTCTGTAGTCATAAACAAGGAGGAGTGAAAAAAAGAAACTGTCACCCATAAATTTGGAGTGTGCTTTATTTCTAGCTCCAAATCTTACTCCCCGTCAACGGAAAGCTAGTCTTCCCCCGTTGGGTCTTTCTCTGTAGCCCAAGCCTTTGGCAAGTGAGGACTTGGGCACAAGTGGCCAATTAAACAGAAAATGGACACAGGTGCCAACACAAAGCAGGCTTCAGGGGCGCCTGGGGGGCTCAGTCCGTGAAGCGTCTGCCTCCGGCTCAGGTCATGATCCTGGGGTCCTGGGATGGAGCCCCGCATCGGGCTCCCTGCTCAGCTCCCTCTCCCACTCCCCCTGCTTGTGTTCCCTCTCTCTTTATCTCTCTCTCCATCAATTAAATAGATAAGTAAAATATTTAAAAAACAAAAACAAACAAAGCAGGGTTAAAGTGAGAGGGATTTGCCCAGCAGGGCACACCAAGGGGGCTGAGGACATGGTGAAACTCAGTTTTGCTCTTGCAAAAACAACCCTGTTCTGATCCAGCTCTGAAAGTGAAGACCGCTGTAGTGGGTCATCATGCAATTTTTTTAGCAAAAAAAAAAAAAAAAGAGAGAGAGCGAGCGAGAGAGAAAATGCAGAATAATCGATTCTTTGTTCTAAGAAGGAGCCGACTGAGTTGCCATGACCATGACCACTGACATTACATTCAGTGCATGGTGCAAATAACTTGATTTCATTATTTTTAGTTTCATTTTTTTAAGGCGAAGTCCAAATCATACATTTCCCTACTATTTATTCTATTTATCATAGAGTTTGAGTTTCTTCTTCTTCTTTGTGTTAAGCGGCTTTTTCTGGTTTCATTTCTCAACTGAGGATGTGGACACGATTCACGACGCCGTCTCTCTCAGCCTCTTAGCAGTCCTCCCCAGCCATTCCCAACTGCCCCTGCCTCTGTGCAGAGAGATTTTGCATGAACTGTTTCCATCGCAGCCAAATAAACTCTCTCCTCTTGGGTTTCCTGCTCTGACCCACACACACAGGGATGACCTTCATAGAAATTTCTAAATCGCGGTGACCGTGAGAGGCTCCCACATAAAACCCTCCAGGAACTTTCCTTACCTGAGGATCACAGTCTGTGTTCTTTACTTTGGCATGTATGTGACCTTCCTGGGGCTGCTGTCACACAGTACTGTGGACAAGGTGGCTTAAACAACAGAAGATGATTGTCTCCGTTCTGGAGGCTGGGGAGTCCGAGATCAAGGGGCAGGCAGGGTTGGCTCCTTCTGGGACTGGGAGGGAGAACCTGGTCCAGGTCTCTCTCCCAGCTCCTGGTAGGCGTTCCTTGGCTTGTGGATGCTGTTCTCCCCAGGTTTCCATATTGTCTTCCTTCTGCTTGTCCCATTGTCCAAACGTCCACTTTTTATGAGGGTACCAGTTATATTGGGTTGGCGCCCTTTCTAATGACGTCATCTTAATCGATCAGAGACCCTATTTCCAAATAAGATCACATTCACAGGAACTAGGAGTCAGGGCTTCAACAACTTTTGTGGGGAAATAATTCAGTCCATAGCATCCTATAAAGTCCTTTGTGCCCCTGCTTTTAGGTTCTTGGACCACATCTCCTGTTACTACCACCGTTGGCACACGCACACACACACTCACACACACGCACACACACACTCACACACACACACACATACACAGAGGCACACACATGCCCCGAGGACCGTGTCAGCAGCTACGGTAAATTTTCACCGTGACCCACGCTCGTGTTCATTCCTGCCTTTGGGCCTTTGCACATACTGTGCCTGCCGTCTGGATCTCTCTTCTCCATAAAAAAAGTGAAATCTCTCCCAGGAAAGCCGTCATTTCTCACTGGTGTAATGAAGTCCGACAGAACACGACGGAGGACCCTATGCTGAGACCCCTGAGAGAGGGGAGCTCTTTATAGTTGAGAGAGGACTGGGGGTGGGCGGGGGGCATGGGGTGGTGCCCCACTTGTGCCCCCTCCAGGAATCTCAGGCAGTGCCTTAGCCCTCTGGGCCCCTCTGGGCCTCTTCATCTGAGTAATGATGGAAAATGCTGGACTTGGTGCCAGCAGGTTCCTTTCAACTCCGATTCCTTTCACCATTGAGGCTGCTTTCAAGTTGCATTTTTTTACTCAAGTCTTCAGAGCCGTGCCCGGTCTTTCAACCGGGTCTTTTCGGAATAGCCTTCCCCTGAGCTGACCAGGCGGCCATCAGTAGGGTTGAGTTCAGTCTGCAGTGCTTCCCTTCCTTGGCTCCCCAAACCCCAGCAAGAGTTAGTACCAAGTGCAGACCCTGTTCCTTAGGGCTGCCGAGGGAAGCCAGCCAACCTGTCCCGTGTGCGGCAGCAGCCCCGTGCCCTCATCTCTGGGCCTCAACAAGAATGATCACGCATTATCTTCTCCGGCACCGTCTTGCCCACAGAGCTTCCCTCCAAGCTGGGAATAATAATAGAGCGCGCAACATGTCTTGGCCACTTTGCAAAATTAAGAGTCTGTTTTTATGTGAAGGGAAATACTCTTCCTCGTTTCAAAAATTGCAAATTTAATAAACTTTTCGAAGCTTGAGAGTTATATTGGAAAAAACCCAGCAGAGACAAAGGGTGGGTGCCAAAGTGAAGGTAAGTTTACAAAAATGTTTTAGGTTCTAGAAACCAGTGGTGTAGGAATAACAGGAACAGGGTGTTGCATAATATTTTCCACACAAATATTTACTGACTCCAAGGGCAATAGCAGTAAAATATCACCCCAGGGTGAAAGTTACCACTGAGATCGGGCCGGACAGTCCATGGATCTTTGTTTACCCAAAGGCGAACGCATTTGATGAATTAGGCTGGCCTCTCCAAGGTGGGGTGTTGTATGTTTATTTGCTCTTATGGAGTGACTCCCCATCCCCCCGGTCTATGCCATAACTGCTGAGTGTCTGCTATTTATGGAGTCCGGTTTTTCCAGGAGAGAACCAGCAGCTTGTAGAAACACGCAGGGGTTACATAATGGTCCCACTCGTCTGAGGGGAGCTTTCTTCTCTGACAGCAATCAGCACTGCTAGGGAGAGAAGGCAGAAAGCAAGAGGCAAGAGTAATGTGTTTCTCTACCTCCTTGCTTTACCTTGTTACCCAATTCTCGAAGTTTAAAAAACCCTGTATTTAGTCTTCAGTCTGTTAAGAAGAAACAGTTCCCCATTTCTTGCCTAACAGTGGTTTCATTTCCAGGCCCTTGTGCCTCTGATGGATTCTTCTAGCTCTACACTTTCTTGAAAGATGATTATCCAGCAGTCATTCCAAATACGTTATATACTTAAGCTGAATTGATAGTGAAACCTCATGGTTTTAATTATTTATCCATATAGCTTGGTTGTCATCAAAATATGATATATATTTCTACTGTTGGTGAGTTCCCTCACCTCCAACGCTACTGGAAATTTAGATATAATCAGTTACTACCCAGCTAATTGGTAGGCTTCCAGTTAAGCTGGTGTTTTAATTTTACCTTCTGTTCCAAACACAGATCAATGGTAGAGGCAGTGTAAGTGCAGGGAAATTAAAACAACACACTGAAGACCGTATCATGAAAAGAACTATGTGGGCCGGGAATGGAAAGAAAGTGTGAAGTGGTGAGTGAAAACAGACCTGTGGTTCTTGTGGACTTGAGACCCCAAGCAGTCAAGACTCATGAGAGTTCAGTTCCATAGAAAGTAGGGCCGAAATATCTTCCTTTTTACTGATTAGAAAGAACCACATTCACTGCTCCTTTGGGAATAGAAGCAGGATAAAAGCTGCTGCTGATCACAAACTGAAGGCATTGTACAGATGAGGCTACTCGCCTGTGGGGGTGGAGGGAAGATACAACCGTGTAGCCACAAATCACACGTTGGCTCAGTGATTGGATCGTCAGTGTCCATATGGGGCTTCTGTGCGGTGTTGTCCGTATGAGATTTGGTTCTGGACTGGAGATGCTGGAGGGCTAGATGGAAGTAAACAACACTGTAGACCCCGAGGGGAAGTGTCAGCGAAAAGGACAAAGGGAGGTGGGGAGAGAGAAACCAAACTGAGCCTGCAGAATGAAATCCCAAAGCACACGAAGAAACCTAATACCAATGAAGATGGTCAGCAGACTCAGCAGCTGAAAGTTGAACTCACTCCAGATGAAATCAAAATACAAGAACAGTCTGAGAAAGACTGTGTCCCTGAGCTCTTTGGTGATCTAAGTTGGTAAATAGTATCCATGTAAAGAACTAGAAATTGTGAAATAGACACGGGCAGAAATATAGTCACAATAGGGGAGTCTTAAAAAGAACCAGTTACACAACTCAGAAATTTTGAAACCCAGCGAAAAATAAGTAACCTACAAACAAGGGAAGAAAGAATTGCTGCCTTAAAGGTAGCACTGAGGAAGTCAAGAGAATTAAACCATGGAAAGTTGAAAGTGTGGGGAAAAGAGAAGAAAGGTAAGAACCAGTAAGGGCAGAGAAACAAGATATTAAATAAACTGTTTACTAAAACTTAAGAAAAAAAAAATGTCTGTTCCTAGTGTTAAGAGAAATAAATGAAAATGAATCCCACTTAGATACATAATAGCAAAGCTGCCGGAAGTCAAAGATGATAAGAAAATCTTAAGAGTTGTAAGACCTAAAAGACATATCAACTAACAACTTATTAACAGCTAAAGTTCCCAAAAAAGTAAAGAAATAATATCTTTAGAATACTATGGGGAAATCATGATCCACCTAGAGCTAACCTTGCAAAAATAATTGTTCTGAGTATGTGAAGGTCCATTTTTACTCAAGCGATGAACTAGATATACTGAAGACCCTTCTACTAAAAGATTCTAAAATATTGAGTAAAAATGTATAAAACAACTTGAAATGTAAAACGACCCTTGTGAGAAAGTAAGATAAATCCTCAGAAGTGAAAGAAAAAAGAAAGAAGAAGGAAAGAAAGGAAGGAAGGGAGAAAAAGAAAAGAAAAGAACTATAGCATGGATCTAGCATGGTAACCTTGTATTTAAGTTAGGGCTTCCATAGGGGACAGTTGCCAATGGCACAAATCTAGACCTTTGGCTTTAACAGTTATTTTTTTTTGGAAACAGACAAGTCATTGGATCTCCAGGAAATAAGGAATGGAATGGAGATTCCCATATGAAGCCAGGATCTACCTCAGTGAAAAGACACATTGGAAAAAAATCCACCCCGAAAAGGCAGATCTCAAGGAAAATTATCTGTCCTGGCTTTGCCTGTGAGTGGAAGGAATTAAAAAAAGCCTCCCCTGTATCATGCTCAATGAAAGAAGCCAGACACCGAAAAATGCTGTGTGATCTCATTATCTGTGGGCTCTGAAGTAGTCAAATTTACAGGAGCGGAGAGTAGCAGGATGGCTACCAGGGGCTGGGGGGAGGGGAGATGGGAGGGGATGGTCAAAGGGTGCGAAGGTACAGCTGGGCGAGATGAGCGAGTTCTGGGAAGCTATAGCATCACGCTTCTAGCTAGCAATGCTGTGTCATTGTGTACTTCAAACTTGGTAAGAGGGTCGATCTTACGGTAGGTGGTTTTACCACACCCAGAATAACAGTAATGGTAACCATGATGGTGCTAAAGAGTTAGAATAAGAATAGGGATGGAGGGAGACTTTGGGAGAGAGTGGATGTGTTTATGGCCTGATGGTGCTGATGGACTTACGGGGGTCCTTACTCCCCAACTCACTGAGTAATATATACAACTGTTTACATATCAGTCATACTTCAGTAAATTGGGTTAAAAAAAGAATTCTCTGAGAATTTAAAAACCACAAACAGGGGCCACCTGGGTGGCTCGCTGGGTTAAGCCTCTGCCTTCAGCTCAGGTCATGATCCCAGGGTCCTGGGATCGAGCCCCGCATTGGGCTCTCTGCTCGGCGGGGATCCTGCTTCCCTTTCTCTCTCTGCCTGCCTCTCTGACTACTTGTGATCTCTGTCTGTCAAATAAATAAATAAAATCTAAAAAAACAAAACAAAACAAAACAAAACCACACAAATAGCCCTTTATGGAGGGTCAGGGAGCCTTGCCCTACTGTGTTTCTAGAAGTGACCCCCTCGCTTTGGTGCTATGTTTTTAATTTCCCCACACAAACTGAGCTCCTAGCTGCCATTACAAGTTTCCAATCCCGATCTCCACTAGACCGGGACAACTTTAGTCCATATTAGCACTGTGCTTCGGTTGATTTCTGGTTTACTGAGATGTTTGTTTCATATGGGACAATAGCTTTATTCTTATGTCTTTCTTTCAGTGTCATTGCTGTTTTTTTCTTTTCTTTCTTTCTTTTTTTTTTTTTTTTTTTTGAAACAGAGAGGAATGAAAATATCTTGCTCTAGTCTCTGGCCCACCTACTACCACCATTTGCTTTTTGGGGGGCATTTATTCAGATTAAGAAAGTTCTGGATCATGATAGCTGTTGAAATTTATCCAATGTTTTTCTGCCTCTGTTGAAATAATTGCATGATTTCTCTCTAACATTTTGTTACTATCATAAACACTGACTGATTTTCCAGGGTCGAAACTACTTTGCCTTCCTGGAAAAAACCCAAGTTGGTCATGATGTAATAATATTCTTTGTATACATCACTTCATTGTTAATATTTTGTTTAGGATTTTTACTCTGTGTTTATGAGTGACATTGACCTAAATGAGTTGGGGAAAGTTTTCCCTCTTTTTACATTTTCTGGAGAGTTTATGTAAGGTTGGAATTATTTATGCCTTAAATAATTCACCAAGGAAGGTATCTGACATTTGAGTTTATTTTTTAAATATTGTGTAAATTTTTTAAAAAGATTTTATTTATTTATTTGACAGAGATCACAAATAGGCAGAGACAGGGAAGCAGGCAGAGAGCCCGATACGGGGCTCGATCCCAGGACCCTGAGATCATGACCTGAGCTGAAGGCAGAGACTTTAACTAAACCACTGAACCACCCACGCGCCCCTATTTTTAAAATATTTTAAATTACAAATTTAATTTAATAGCTATAGAGACTAGTCAGAGTTCTCTATATTTATGAGTTAGTTTTGATTATTTGGTTGTTGTAGGAATATTTTTTTAATTTATTGACATACAGTGATTTTCATTACACATGTGCACTTTTTATTTTTAATGCCTCTGAGATTCTCTCTTTAAGTCTTGATGCTGGTAATTTATGGTTCACCTTTTTTGTTCTTCATAAATCACCATGAATTTATCAATGTTATGAGTCTTTTGAAGAGGCAACTTCTATTTTATTTTCTGGCTCATTCATATCTAGTCTCATATATTTTGTTCTTTTCTGCTTGTTTTGTTTAATTTACTGTATTTTTTTAACTTCTTGAAATGGATATCTAGATTATGATTTTCAGCATTTGTTTTTACGATGTCCATTTAAGGCTATTGATTTTCTTGAAATCATGGCTTTAGCTGCATTCCACAGATTTTAGCACTTCATATTTTTATTAACCTGCATTTTCAAAAAGCTATTTATTTCCATTGTGGTTTCTCCTTTGGCCTATGAGTAATTTAGATGATTATTGTGTAACTTCTAAATATTTGGGGATTGTCTAATATACTTCCACGGTGGTCAGAAAACATATCATATTAATCAGCTCAAGTTGTAATAGCGATATATTGTAGATTGGGTAGATTAAACAACAAAATTTATTTTCTCACTGAGAAGGCTGAAAAGTCCAAGATCAAGGTGCTGGCTGGGCACAGTTTCTGAGGAGAGCTCTCTTCTTGGCTTGCAGACAGCGGCATTTTCTCTCTGTCCTCCTACTGGCAGGAAGAGAGAGGAAGCGCTCTGGTTTCTATTCTGATAAGGGCACTAACCTTCTCACCAGGACCCGAGCTTTATGACCTCATCTAACCCTAATTACCTCCTAAAGTCCCAAATACCAGCATGCTGGAGATGAGGGCTTCAGTATAATAACTTGGGGAGGGATTCAGCCGTTCAGTTCATAGCACATACTGGGTAGTGTTTTAATCCCTTGATTAACTTGCTTCTGTTTTACTTAGGATTTATACTTCTCTCTTATTTAAGATTTAAACTATACCATTGCATGTAAAACAATTTTTATATATATTTGTCAGTTTTGTGTTCAAGGTTTTTCCTAGTTTCGTGATGCATTAAAATTCTTTCTTCTTTTTCACTTTGGAACTTTTTAAAATGACATGGGAATTCACCTGTTTCTTGCAAATTTGTGGGAACTTAAGTTAATAGGATCTAGTCTCTCTCTCTTTTTAAAGATTTTATTTATTTATTTGACAGAGAGAGAGATCACAGGTAGGCGGAGAGGCAGGCAGAGAGAGAGGAAGATGCAGGCTCCCCGCTGAGCAGAGAGCCCGATGCAGGACTCGATCCCAGGACCCTGAAACCATGACCTGGGCTGAAGGCAGAAGATTAACCCACTGAGCCACCCAGGTGCCCCAGGATCTAGTTTCTTTCTGGAATAAGATCTTTTTATAATTTCCTAAAAAGTTATTTGCTTTAATCAAGGTTTTCAAGTGTGTTAGTTTTCTATATTCTTTTTTTTTTTAAAGTATGTATTTGAGAGAGAGAGAGAGAGAGAGAGAGAGAACATAGGAGCCAGGAGAGACAGAGGGAGAGGAAGAGAGAGAATCCCCACTGACTGTGGAGCCTGATGTGAATCTTCATTCCATGACCCTGAGATCATGACCTGAACCAAAATCAAGAGTCAGCTGCTTAACAGACTGAGCCACCCAGGTGCCCCAATTTTTATATTCTTATTAAGCTTTACCTTCTTAATATGTCAGGGGCGTAGAGAAGTATTTTATAGCCTTTAAAAATTTTTATTACTTATCCTTTCATTTTTCTTGTATGTAGGAGCTGTACTTCATATGTATTCATGCTTTTTATTCAGTCTCCATACTTGAATGATTATTTTATATTCATTGTGAACTTTTGTCCTCATAAGTGAAAATTTTAAAATTTTTGTCCCTTGTATTTGTCTTGAATATTTTTCATTTTTAAATTTTTCCTCTTATTTACACAAGTAAAATATGCTTATTATGGAAAATTAAAAATCAAAAAATCTCAAAGTCACCCTTAGATTAGCACTATTTTTTCAAACAACTAACTTTTTCTAATGTTTATTTTAAGAAAAATCGGGGGAAATACTGGTAAGAATGAAGAAAATAAAAATCCCGTCACTTAGAGATCATCACTGTTAACATCTGGATGTATAATTATGCAGACTTTTTTCTGCATTTATAAATGCATAAAACAATATTATATGGTATTTTTATCTGTTTTCTAATAAAAAATGTCAAATTTG
Organism: Mustela nivalis; assembly: GCF_964662115.1. Taxonomy (NCBI): domain Eukaryota; kingdom Metazoa; phylum Chordata; class Mammalia; order Carnivora; family Mustelidae; genus Mustela; species Mustela nivalis. The sequence goes on from NC_139025.1 coordinate 153,120,589, forward strand.
TTTCTATGTCAGTAACTATACTTCTACTTTGTTTCTTAATGGTTGTTAGCGTTGTGCCATATGAGTATACGGTTATTTATTTTACCCCTTATTGCAAAACACTTTATTTCCTTCCAGTTTGTAAAATTTAATTTTTTTTTTTTTGCTATTATAAAGTCTTGGAGCAAACATCCTTTTATGTCAATTTTAAGCATTTTAAAATTGTTTCCTTGTGAGCTAGCTCTACAGTAACTAGTTAAAAATCCATATTTACTAGTAATTATATACCCATACATTAAGTTAACTATAATGTACAACTTTCCACTCATCAGAGGGGCAGAGATATGGTCCGGTACTGGTATACGGGTAGGAAGCCAGGCACTCTCACATGCTTCTACTGGGAGTGTGAATTGAGAAACTCTTCCTTGAATGCAATTTGGAAATATATATCAAACAGCTACTCTGGTTTTTCATTTTTGCAGATGTTTCATGAGAAAACCTGATTTTTCCAAGATCTTATTGGAAAGGAATCACATTATATATACGTGTTGTAAATCCAATCCTAACAGAGAAGAATTTTCTTAGGGATATTCCAAATAATGAATCCAGGTGCCCTGAAAATTTCCTGAAGTGTGCTTTTAAGCATTTAAAATTTCTTTCGACACCCATATAAATCATCCTTGTCTTGGGGCTCTACTTACAACCAAACCCAAGCTTTTACTATGGATGGATGGTGGAACTCTAGAATGGGCAGAACTCTGCTTCTCTTGTATTCTGGGCTTTCCCAGATGCGTAGACCTTTGAACATTTTCCCGACATTTCTGGCCTCTCAGCGTTAGGTTTCTGTGTTTTCCTTGCATCTAGCGGTGAGGCTGCCATAGCCCTCGGGTCTGCGCATGGATGTCCCGAGAACTGGAAATCGTGTATCCTCTGCCCGCTGCATGTGGTCTCACGGGACGCTTCAACTTGCCCTGTTGTGTTTTGGTGCAGGTGGCACACGGGCTCTTGGGGCCCCTGCTCGGCCCCCTGCGGTGTGGGAATCCAGACCCGAGAGGTGGACTGCCTGCACCCTGGGGAGTCCCCGGCCGCCGCCGCGGAATGTGGAGACGAGAAGCCGCATGCCCTCCAAGCGTGCAACCAGTTTGACTGCCCGCCTAGCTGGCACATTGAAGAGTGGCAACAGGTAATATGGTGGCCTGGGGCCCCCCTTCCCCACCGCCGCTGTGACCGTTGAGCCCTGACCCCCTCCTTCTGCCTTCTCAGTGCTCCAGGACATGCGGCGGGGGGACTCAAAATCGAAGAGTCACCTGCCGGCAGCTGTTAACCGATGGCAGCTTTTTGAATCTCTCTGATGAGTTGTGCCAAGGACCCAAGGCTTCTTCCCACAAGTCCTGTGCCAGAACAGACTGCCCTCCCCAGATCACCGTGGGAGACTGGTCGAAGGTAAGGGCCATTCCCCACCTCACGGCCCCTCCTCTTTTTTGCCCCATCTTTGCTTCAGACTCCCCAAGATGATCCGGAAGCATGTGGTTGGGGTACGTGACCTGGCAGTGGGGGAGGAGGGGCTAGCTGACATCGGGAATCATCTCGACAAATAGGAAAGGGCGTTGCTGGCATCGCTGAACTTCCCGAGCCCTGCGTTCAGTGCTGGGCACGGTCAGACCCTCTTACTCTCATGTCATGCCACAGCCCTGCACGGGCGCCGGAAGCAGACGTCAGGTCTGTGTCTTCTCACTGGCCTTTTCACGTGCAGATGGGTGGTGAGTCCACGCCCTGCCCACTCTTTCTGGGAACAGGGAATGTGCAGTTGCTGACTATGTGTCATCAAAGTAGCGTGTCTGCCTGTGCTTGCCTTTGTGTCTTTGCGCGTGTCCTTGCTCTCAAATCCCAGATCCAGGTCTGAGCGTCCCTCTTCTGCGAAATCTTTCATCTCCTAAAACCGCGCAGCATTTCCCACCTTTAACTTTATAATGACCTATAATTTTTATTGTGTTTCATTGGGGAGCTACTTCCTGAATGTGTGTATGGCTTAGAGAGTCCGTGCGGCCAGTGGCCGTGAGATTGCGGACAGGTCCTGGAGCTCTGGCAGGCTCCGAACAGGTAAATATTCTTCCCCAAGAGTCTTTGCAAAGTCAGAGAAATGCAAAAAGTGCTGTGGAAGGGATGATTTTTAGAAAAGCTCAAGTCTGCTAACAAGGACAAGCAGATCATTCATTAGGAGCATTTTTGCAGGGCTGGGGTGTCTGGGTGGCTCACTCGGTTAAGCGTCCGACTCTCAGTTCTGGCTCAGGTCAAGATCTCAGGGTCATAAGATCGAGCACGGAGTGCTCAGTGGGGAGTCTGCATGCGATTCTCTTTCTCTCTCTGCCCCTTCTACTCGTGTTCTCTTTCTCTCCCTAAAATGAATAAAAAAATAAATAAATCTTTAAAAAAAAAAAAAAGAAAGAAGAAGAAGTCTTTTGTAAGGAGAAGCGAGAGGCGACATAAGAGCAGAGAAGGTTACCCACATGAGCTGGGTCGGACCTCAGACTGTCGGTTTCCCAGGCAACCACTAGGCAGGGCACGAGCGACTTCGCAGTCACCCCCAGAGATCAGCCCGAGCGCAGTCAAGACGTCGTCCCCCATCCCAGCCAGAGCTGCATCTCTAGAAATGCCCCGTCTGGGAAGCAGGGTGGGCGCACACACACGCTCAGGGAGGCCCAGCCAGCCTCAGCCTTGGAAAGCAAAAGCCAATATCCAGACTCAGGCCCCGTCAGGCACACGTTGGGTTTCAGCTTTTCCCCTGCTCGTTGAAATGTCCTGTCCTTGCAGACTTGCTTTGTTTTGGCAGAGGCTCCGATGCCAAACCACCACCCTCTCCAGAGGTTTCTGCCAGACGCGTCCTCCTGCCACGGGCTGGCTCGCTCGGGGGCGGCCGTCCGTCTCGCGGGGCTGGAGGAGGCCTCTGGATGCTGGAACTGGCCACTAACCCTGGACAGAGAGAGGCTGAGGAGCCACGCCAGAATTCCCATTTTTCAGCGAGCCAGACCTCTCCGCCTACAGCGGGGAGCGCCCCCTTTGCCGACACTAGGTCTATTCATGGCATGTGTGGGCTTTGTTCGTGCGTAGGCTCCTTGGGTTTTAGATCTGTACTCGGTTCTGGGCAAGAAGAAGCCTTCGATTCTTAACACTGCATTTCAAGTTCTAAGAAAGGAGCCCTGACTCCTCTACGGGCCGGTCTTCCCCAACGGTGGACTTCTGGGAGGCACGGACCCCTTGTAACCTGTTCTGGGGCCCCATTCCTTGACGGAAATCCAGTAAAATCGTTCCTTCTCCTTTACTCTCTGTGCTTTGATGGAGGTTTTGACCATTTTTTTCTACCTTCATCACCCTCCTTCATGAAGTTTCTTGGTGTTTTTTTATTTTTCCTGTTTACTTAACTACATCTTGTCGACTGGTCTGTCTTCCTGCAGATCTCCAAAAAGCTCAGTATTTGACCAGATAGATATTTGAGGCGTAGACTGCATTGTTCTCCTCCACAGCTGATTCTGTGTCCTGACCTCTTCTCTGACTTCTCTGGGTAATTCTCTATCTCCACCAGCAGTCTCTAACCTTCTGTCCAGTACAGTGCCCCAGCTCTCCAAACAGCGGCTGTCTCCCAGCTGGGAAAGCCAAGAGACAGCCTCTTCTTTCCCAGCTGGCTCCCCACCTCACTCCCTGTCTCTGTCCGTACGCCACCATCTCTCCAACGCTTGTGGTCGTCTCTGACTGCTTCAGCTCCTGTGTTCAGTTTCTGACACCTGCTAACTCTTCGGTGTTTGAAATTTATCCACATGCTAAGTAAAAAGGAGAAGATCTCTTTCATGAGAAACTTTTACGAAGAACAGCTCAAGCTGTGTCCCGGACACGTGGCTTTATAAATATGGCATTCTAATTTCCAGTAGGCTTACTGATTATGACTCACGAGAATGAGAGGGGGCCGGAGCCCCTCCGTACCGGCTTGTAAGAACCGACTGTAGTCTCCCACCTTGTGCTCAAGGACATCAGGTTGATAGCTTGAAAATAGCCGTGATGGGAACATTGACAGCACAGACATAGGCAAATGTTACAGTTAGTGCTGCTTCCCCAAGAGCTTGGGTCACACACACGCATGCGCACGCGCGCACACACACACACACACGCTCCTATTGGTAAGACAGTTCCAGCTCACCAATGGTCACTTATGATGGAGATGATCTCAAAAAGTTCAAGGGTCTGGACTCCTCTTCACAAAGTCTAAGAACCTTGGTTGGACTCCTCCAAGGTATGTTTTATCTTCATCTCCATAATTGGCAGTCGGTAGAGGGAGGAAACATGTGGCCCCTCTGAGCCCTTGCTGAGACTCCAGTCTGTCCGTCTTACCCCTGTGGGGCTTAGTGCCGTCTCGATCCAGGTTGACGGACCCAAGTGCATCAGGGGCTCCTTCTGTGAAGAAAAGCATAATTGGCTCTGCAGGTTTATCCTAACATCTTCCTTTTATTTTTTTATTTTGTAGTATTAATTTTGAGTTTCTTAATATTAATAATCTTGTAGGTAACCACTCTTCTACTTGAATAATAATGTCTTTTTAGACCCCAGATAACAGTTTACTCTTATATTTTGACCTACCTGAAATATACCCAGCGTACCCAAGTCTACATGCTTCTCTGTTTCTACTTATTTTAAATAATACACACACACACAGACACACACATACACAAAAACACAGACAAACACACATACATACACACAAAGACACACACATACACACCAAAGACACATGCATACATATACAGACACACAGGCACACTTGAAGACACACACACATACACACACAGAGACACACAGATACACAGACACACACACACAAAGACACACAAACATACATACACACACAGACACACACATACATTCACAGACACACACACACACAAAGACACACACATACACACACGAAGACACACACACACACACAGATATGCCTTATTTTCTTGCCTAGATCATAGCAGCCAGAGAGAAAGGACCATCTCTGTGTCTGTGTGTCCCACTTGGTGCTCAGTAAATACGTGTCGACAGAAATAAAGACACATCTAAAACCTTCTTCTCAACCGAACATGCATGCTGCCACTGCCCCATGTGCTCAGTCAACTCACCAGCACACACTGCCTGCACACTGCTGTGTAGACGACCCCCGGGCCCTCGGGACCTGCGTCAGCCAAGAATTTGATCTAAAGTGAGCTCAAGCCCAATAAAGGGCTCCCGTCTACAGCACTGCATGGAAGTCGAGGGGAGACCTCTGTGTCTGTGTGGGTCCCAGGGAAGTGCTGCAGAAGATGAAGCCATAGAGTTGGTCTTCGAGGTTGAGCGTGGGCTGGGTGGAAATGACACCAAGGGTGTCCAGGCAGTGACAAGAGCACACACGAGCCTCCGGTGGCGAGCTTGTCAGTCTGGAGATGAGGATGCAGTAGAGAAGGGGAAGATGAGATGGAGAGGCGAGATCTCAGGCAGATGGGGAAGGACCGTGGGTGTTTGTCCTTGTCCCTGTAGTGGTTGAGGACACCGAGGAAGGTTTCTGAATAGGGAGGTGAAATGTAGCATTTTTCGGCACACAGTCCTGGCTGTGGTGTGAACAGCACATTGCTGGGGGAGGTGGGGGAAGGAACCAGAGCCTGTGAGGGCTTTTTAGAGGAGGTTGGAATAAAACCAAGAATAAGGAAGCAGTTGAGTAGAGAATAGTAGATAGTGGTGGGAAAGGGTTAGCAGACGTGGTGGGCAGATTTGGTGGCTGAACTCATAAGAAAGGAGCAAAAAAGAGGCATTGGTCAGTGCATAGAGCTGGCATCATTTTCAAAGGGAAGGAAAAGCACATGGGGGGGGTGGCTTGAAAGGGAGAAAAAATGAGTCTGTTTTGAAGTGTGTGTGGTTTGAAGCCTATGAAGGCATCCGTGAGGAACTGGAGCTCAGGAGACATCCGCACTGAAGTTAGTTTTGGGAAGCATCAGCATTTAAGCAGCTGAAGCCATGGGAAAGAGAATACTGGGATAGAGGAGCGTCTGTTGTCACCGGAAAGTCCTTTGAAAGTAGGAGGCTTCCAGTGAAGCGAAATCAGGACAGCAGGGTGCTTGGGGAATATCCGTCCCCAGATCCTTCACCCTGATGGGGATGAAGAGCGACGATGGGGACGTGGAGTGGCAGGTGACTCCAGGTGTCTCTGTGAGCATTTGGTGACACATGTAGTTGTCTGATTACTCTGTTGCACACTGACGTGCATGTAGTATTGTATGTCAACTGTAGTTCAATTACACACACACACACACACACACACACATACACACACACACACACAAAACCAGGAGCAATCGGGGTCACCACGGGAAAGGAAAAACACAGACAGCCACTTTAACATGAGTGATAGGTGTGGGTGAGGCCAAGCCATGCCTCGTAGGGGGAACCGGGCAGAAGCTGTAAGTTTTGCAGCCGGGCCAACGGAAAGAAGGTTGGAGAGCAGGCCAAGAGCCAGGGAACACAGAAGTCAATGCTGCATTGCCACCTCGGAGTATGAGACCCATCAGTGACCCTGAGAGAGGACGCCGGGTCCCAGGCTGTGGTTGAGTATGAGGAAGATCATGCAGACCCACTGGGGCCTTAAGAAGCCTGGAAAGCATGAGGGGAATGCATCTCCCTAAGGGCTGAAGAAACATCTGGCAAACCCACCACAACTGTAACCCAAGCTGAGAGGACTCAGAAGGGGAAGGGAAGGGATGCTCAGACCCTTGGGAGCAGAAGGCTCTAGAAGATACACATCTTGGAATTGTGGCCAAACTGTTGACTACTTCTCCTCAACACCAGAATAAGGAACAGAGAATGCAGTGACCTTGAAACACTGCCACCTCCTTATTCTCTCCTAAAAGTTCAGGGAAAAAAAATTATTTAAATAGGAGCATCAATAGACCCCGTGCAAAGATAGTGTGAGATGAAAGTATCAGTAGCATAGCAATGTCTTGAAAATTTGGCAGATGAAAATGTAACTTGCTCTTCTGAAATGAGCTAAAAGAAATTAAGAAATACATAGGAACAAATCAGAAACAGAAAAGCCCCAAAATGAGTTGAATAGATAACAGGGATGTGAGGAGAAGGAGCTGACGTGGTTCAGGAGACAACCAGACAACTCACAGGAGAACTTCACAAGGGGAGAGTAAACTAGAAAGAAGTGTAATAAGAGAAATGAAAGACAAGAAGGAATTGAAAATAAGCAAAGGAAAATAGAAAGAATGCAAGTAAAAATAACAGATATGAAAGAGAAAAAAATCCAAAGTGTATTATTAGAGTCCCAAGGAAAGAAAATGAAACAATAGCACAGAACTATAAATAAAATCGCCATATAACACAAATCACAATATCAAAAGGGCACATCACAGCCCCAGAAAAACGGACCCCCCCATGATCAATATCAAGACAGCTTCTGCTAAAGTACCATATTTTAAAGATAAGGGAAAACGTGTTTGTGTATCCAGGGGAAAAGACCCATCACTTACTAGGACAAGAAAATCACATTAGCATCAGACTTCTCGACAAGACCACTTCATACTAGATAGCAGCGGAACAACATATTAGTGTACTACAAGAAGGAAAATGTGACCCAGGGATGTTAGAGGTGCCAAGGTGACCTTCAAGTGAATCACAGACAAACTTGCAAAGTTGCAGAAACTCAGGGTATCTTGTTCCTCTGAGCTCTTTCCAACGGAATCTATCAGATTTCTGTAGAATAAATAGTAGAAGCTTTGGATAAGGTTGCTGCTTTGTGAATTGTAATTAATGACACTGATTTGGTCACTTCCTTTCTTTCTGAGATGGGAACATTCTGTAGTGGCATCCTGACTTTGAACGTAGGTGACACAGGTCAGGTAAGCCCTCCATCCAGAGAAGGGGTTTACAGATGATGCTCCCATTCATCATGGAGAGAAAAAATATCATATATTTTCATTAGAAATGGCTTATGAGTGGAGACTGGAAATTATGTAAATCACTGTTATATGAAGCAAAATTTAAAAGTTGGTGTTAATTTTTGAGGTGCCTGGGTGGCTCAGTCGGTTGGGTGGCTGACTCTTGATTTCGACTCAGGTCATGATCTCCAGGTACCGGCATAGAGCCCCATGTTGGGCTCTGCGTTCAGTGGGGAATCTGAGATTCTCTCTCTCCCCCTGGCCTCCCCTTGTGCTCTCCTTATAATACATAAATTAATACATCTTTAAAAAGAAAAAGGAAATTGACATTCATTTTTATTACATGGGAAACCCCTAGATGATGATTTGATTTGGTTAAACAAACAAATCATAAGTCGGTAAATGGTAATTTTAAGCTACTTGTTCAAAAGCTTACAAAAAGCTTTTCTCTGTACTGAAAAATATGAATAGTTTAGGGCTTTCTGTTAAAGATGACAATAAAGGATTTAAAAAAAAAATTCCATTCCCCTCCTTTGAAACCCAACAAAAAACCCACAAGGAGCATGGAAGCGAGGAACACTCTGTCTTCAGTGAACAATGAAATGGCCAAAATCCCAAGCTATAAATCATGGAACGCACCTGCCAAAGACCGCCAGATCTGGGCCAGAATGAGAGGGAAGGCTGGGAGCTGGCAAGGATCTCTCAGGGGCTGAGTGCTGGGTAGCTCTCCCTAGGATGACGTGCAGCAGTCCTCCAAGGCCCGTTAAGGGCCCTCTGATGACAGAGGACAGACAAAAGCTAGACCACGAGCTGCCCAGAGAACACCCCTGCGGAGCCGTGGGGCAGGGGACACTGAAGGAGACATGGCATTCGCGGGCCTCCTAGCCAAGGCAGGCTTCCAGGGCTGACGTGGGGGGAAGGAGAGTCAGCAGTTGCTGCGTTAGTCCGCAGTGAGCCAGTTGCGGAACAGGCTCTTCTCTGAGTCACAGTGGCCATGCGAATGCCAAGAGCTGAACAGACGTGCGGACAACAGAAATGAAAGCGTGTTACCAACCAGGGTGTTGCACCCAGTTCATGTAAGCGACCCTGGCTCATCCCCTGCCTACGTTGTTTGCACACAGCTGTACTTTGAGCTCCAGTATGCCTAAAACCTATGCAGCACACCAGGCAAGCGGGGGCGCCGAGAAGGAAAAGGAGGAAGTCGGGGTGCAGGGAAAGGAACAGCACGCAGCAGTCACAGGAATGGCGGTCACACCGCAGAGCTATTACCAAGGGAACGGTTCCAACAAATCAGCTCTGTGTTCCCGAGGGAAGTGTGGACCCGGTGTCTGGTGGGAAAGTTGCTCTAAAATGAGGCTTGAGCTCAAAAAGAGATTGTAAGTCAGCAAAAGGAGAAGACAGCTGGAACAGTGGGGGGCAAAAAACAAAACAAAAACACCACAAATTACAAACAACAGCAAAATTAAAGAAAATGACAGAAGACAAGAGACGTGTAGAGGCCGGAATGCCACACCTACCGCGGTGGGTGTGGAAGACTGGAGATCAACCCGAGCGCATTGGTGTGAAATGTGAAAAGAACAGAACAAATGGCACAGAAAATAAGAGAAAAATATTCATAGATAGTAAAGGGGAATTTATTAATGACAAATAATAATAAAAACGTTCTTTGATAGAAGCTTTGGTCTGTATGTCACAACGGCATACCCCGTGCCAAGAAACTATGACCCAGGGTGACGTAGGCTGCCTATGGTGCAGAGCTTCATGCATAAAGAATGAGCCGACCGGCCTCTGAGCAGAAAGGGCAAACAGATACACAACAGACACTCCCTGTCTGGACGTGCATACCCCCACAGTAGCAGTCAGGGCATGAACACAGTGGAACAGGGGCTGCATGGTTCGAAGGGAAGGCAAGTGTGACCCAAGTATCTGCTCTTCTTGGTGTTCTTCATGTAGAAAGTCATCAGGGAAATACAGCTCAAAACCACAAAGAGATCTCAGCTCACACCAGTCAGAATGGCTAAAATCAACAACACGAGAAACAACAGATGCTGGCGAGGATGAGGAGAAAGGGGAACATTCTTACACTGCTGGTGGGAATGCAAGCTGGTGCAACCACTGTGGTAAACCATGTGGCGGCACCTCAGAAAATTAAAAATAGAGCTACCCTACGATCCAACAATTGCACTACTGAGTATTCACCCAAAGGATACAAATATTGTGATCTGAATGGACACCTGTACTCAGGTTCATAGCAGCAATGTCCACAATAGCCAAGCTATGGAAAGAGCCCACCTGTCCATGGACAGATGAATGGATAAAGAAGAAATGGTGTATATGTACAATGGAATATTGCTCAACCATCAGAAAGGATGAATACTTACCATTTACGTAGGCATGGATGGAACTAGAGGGTATTGTGCTAAGCGAAATAAGTCAGTCAGAGAAAGACAATTATATGATCTCACTCATGTGGAATTTAAGAAACAAAACAGGATCATAGGGGGAGGGAGGAAAAAATAAAACGGAATCAGAGAGGGAGACTCTTAATCTAGGAAACAAACTGAGGTGGGGTGGATGGGTGGAAGAATGGGGTCACTGGGTGACGGGCGTCGAGGGGGCGCGCGATGGAGTGAGCGCTAGTGTTATACGCAGCTGATGAATCACTGAGCTCTACCTCTGAAAATAATAATGCATTTTATGTTATTTAGACCGAATTTAAATAGAAAATTAAAAATAAAAAATAAATTAAAAAAAAAAAAGACAACGGAGAGGCAGTCAGAAAATATGTGTCCATCGGGATGCCTGGGTGGCTCAGTCGTTAAGCGTCTGCCTTCAGCTCCGGTCATGATCTCAGGGCTCTGGGATCAAGTCCCACATCAGGCTCCCTGCTCAGGGGAAGCCTGCTTCTACCCCTCCCACTCCCCCTGGTTGTGTTCCCCCCCAACCCCCGTCTCTCTTCTTTGTCAAATAAATACATCAAATCTTAAAAAAAAAGAAAAGAAAAAAGAAAGAAAGAAAGAAAAGAAAATATGTGTCCATAAGCCCACGCCACAAAGACCGCAAATATCAGAAACCCTGACCTCACCTAAATGGTATCTCGGAGGCTAACTGGAGGTTTGGCCGAGGGGTGGGGGACTGAATGGTCTTATGTCTGTGTCCCTCTTAGCAGGGGGCCAGTAGCTACTCCCCTAAGTCAAAACAGGTCATTAAAAACAACCATCTAAATCTGCTGTTGGTTTCTCCATTAACTTTACAGGGTTCTTTAGGGAATTAATTGTTAGGGCGGAAAAAAAAAAAAAAAAAACCTCAGCTATACAACAACTCCTTTAATTCTACTTCAGTCCTTTTTTTTCTGATATACCTAATAAAACTGCATTACATTTTTAAATGAGAACTGCATGTACAAAAATGATTATCAAATGCCAACCTTAGGCACACTTGGAAGATCAGATATTAGTGTTATTTTATGTAGTTTGAGTGATTTTTAAAACTTTCCTTTAATACTTTTCTGTTTCTTGAAGTCTTGGTCGTGGGTGTGTATCTTTTTTAGTGCAATCATTGTACTATATAAATAAACAACTAAAAAATTAGGTATCAGTTACACTGCCCCAAAACTCCCCACGACAGTAAATTACTGGAAATTAATTACTGTCTCAGAGAGGGGGAAGGAGGGGAGAGAGGCAGAGAGGTAGGAAGGAAACTCCCTGTATTATAAAAGATAAGTTAAAAATAAAAAAAATAAAAAATAAAAAAATGCCTCTCCGTTGTCTTTTTTTTTTAATTTATTTTTTATTTTTAGTTTTCTATTTAAATTCGGTCTAATTAACATATAATGCATTATTATTTTTATTTTAAAAATAAAAAGTAAAAGGGATGAAAAGTACAGGGTAGGGATACAGTCAGTAATACTGTAATGACGTTGGTTGGTGACAGGTGGTAACAGTGGCCGCAGGGAGCACCGGGTACTGTATAGACCTGGCCAAGCACGGTGTCGTACGCCTGAAGCTAATGTCACATTGTGTGTCCTGTATACTCGAAATAAAGACATAAGTTATCAATAAGAAATAAGAGGGGTTCAAGCCTAGGACTGGCTTCCGAATGGGCACAGCCACACGTGCGACCCCTCTCTGCGCCATCGGGGACTTGGCTGTTGGCTGCGTGGTCTGCGGAAGCCCCGCGTGACGGGTGCCGATTCTCCTTGCAGTGCTCCGTCAGTTGCGGTGTTGGAACCCAGCGAAGAAAGCAGGTGTGTCAGAGGCTGACTGCCAAAGGCCGGCGCGTTCCCCTCGGTGAGATGATGTGCCGAGACCTTCCAGGGCCCCCTCTCGTAAGACCTTGCCAGATGCCTGCGTGCACTAGTAAGTATGTCCAGGCCGTTCTCCAGCGGATATGCTCATTCTGTTCCTCTCGTCCCGATGGCTTTACCTCCCGTGAAGCAGCACGTTCCTAACGCAAATGCATCTATTCGGCCTCCTCGCTTGCGTTTGTACTTCCTTCTCCCCATCCCGTGGCCGTGATTTCTTCCACTAACAATTCGGGAGTGTTCCTTGTAGAAGTTAAGCCGGACTGCTTTCCGGTTTTCTTTGCCGGTGATGCATTTGGATCTACAGTAAAAGGAGAAGAGCTGAGCATTTTAAAATATTCAGGTATCTGTTCTTGTATAAAATCTAAAACCAGCAAGGATGAAAACATAAATTGGCATTCTTTTTAATGGTAATTCGAGCGCTTTTTCAATTAATTCTAAGTAACAAGCTTAATATAGAGAGTTAAGAGTATGACTTCATTACATCTAAAAGCTAGTATGCACGTCGGACTCCTCTTATTTTCAGTGTACATTAACAGAATATATGTTCGCACATAGGTATGTGTGTTTTGTGTAGGAAGGTGGGTGACAATGCATAAAAAGAAGGCAGCAGAGGGCCACCTGGGTGGCTTAGTTGGTTAAGCGTCTGCCTTTAGCTCAGGTCATGATCCTGGGGTCCCGGGGTCAAGACCTGCACTGGGCTCCCTGCTCTGCGGGGAGTTTGCTTTTCCCTCTCCCTCTACCCTGCTCATGCGCTCTCTCTCTGTCTCTCAAATGAATAAATAAAATCTTTAAAAAAAAAAAAAGAGAGAGAGGGAGAATAAGGCAGCAGAGTAGCGGGGGGAGGTGAGGTTTGGAGCAAGAGGAAACGCATACTAGAACTGCGCGGCTTCTTGGTCTATCTCCTGCTTTCTTGTTCACGGTCTTTATTTACCTCTAAAGTGAATTCACCTATTAAGTACGTCAGGTACCCTCCGGAACTTATGGTAAGAAAACAAAAATCAGAAATTTATTATGTTAAGACAAAAACCCTGAGATATAAAATCCAAAAATACCAACAACTTTCCTGGAGAAACCCATAAAACAAAGTAAAACAAACAAACAGTTATAAGTTGAAAAAAAAAAGCAGTAGCATTTATTGTGTGGTTTCCTGGCATGCGCTAAGTCCTGTAGTCCCCAGCATTTCGTGAGACACACATTATCCCCATTTAGAGACAAGAACCCCAAGGCTAGAGAATGGACGAGACTTGACCAAAGATCCGCAGTGCCAGTTGCACGCCGTGACCTGTGTGACCACGGGTCTGTCTGATTCTTGAGTCCACACTTCAGCCACCTCTTTATACTGATTCATGGACAACGCCAACTTTTCTCCTTGGGAATTCTTCAAGGACACTTTTCCAGAATCTTGAGATTCCAAAACTTTGAGATTCCAAGTTTCCTTGTGTCTTGGAATTCAAGAAAGCCTGGGGCACATGGTACCATGTCATGCTTCAAAATGCTTCTGTGTCTGACTTTGATTAATTGCGGATGGCTGCGTAGCAGTGCAGTTAGGCTGTAAACTGCCTTCGAGGGGAGTGATGTTAAAGGGTGCGGGAACTTCCTCTAAGATAACCACCGAACGGCCTGCGGAAGTATGTCGTGCTCGTTAGGATATGCAGCATGGTGCAGATTAAATGATAAACCATTACCGCATGCAGCAGGGAACGGAATTATAAGCTTTAGGGAGGGCCAAGGAACAAGAAAAAAAGCCAGTAATATTTCTAATTTCCCCACCCCATTCCCTAGCTTGCCAAACATGTGGGTCATGGAAACAGAGAAGAGAGGGGAACGCCTGCTCCCAGCCCTGCCAGATCACCCCAAGCTGGGCCTCCGTTCCCGCTGTAGCCTGGCTCACGCCCTCACCTGTGCGCAGCGGCCCTGGCGTGCTGAAATGCGGCTTCTCCCTTTGCACGGTGCTGTGGCATCCTCTTCCCCCCACCACCATCTCCCAGAGCCCAGCGATGCACTCGGCGATCCCCCGTCCTCCCGACCCCCGCTGTCTGGCACCGGTGCCCCACAGCCGTCATGCACCCAGGGCTAACACTGGCCCTCGCACACCTTCGGGCATCACACATGGACCGACAGCCACCAACTGCCTTTTCCCAGCACACACGACCACCAGGCCCCTTCTTCCTTGCCAGAAACCAACATCCATGCCCATGACCTTTCCAACACCTTGATCCCTGTCTCCTTCCGTCACTGACCTCCCTGACCCCTGCCCCATCACCCTGGCGTGGTCACACTTGCTCAGACGTGGCCCTCAGAAGTGGCTTCCTGCCCCCCCCCACCCCCATGCCGCTCCTGCGTGTGCGGCGAGAGCCTCGCTATGGACACTCTTACCTTTCCTTCCAGCCCTGCCGTGACCACCTGCTCTCTTCAACCCTGGGGTCACATTTCAGGTGATAAAGGTTCGGGTTGTTTGGCTTTGGGTTCCCCAGCCTGAGCTACTGGGACTCACTGAAGGAAATCATGTCACCAACCTTCGTGTTCCTGCTTTCTGATTTACCTGCGCATCGCGTGTTTTTCCCTAGTTCCTAAGAATCCCCTAAAAATTCACCGTGGTAGCTCTGTACCCCGCAGGAGCTCCGATCCCCTTTCTCTGCAGCTGCTTGTGACTTTCCTTCCACTGGGACTGCCAAGGCCTGTGTGGCATAATGTCCTCTGACTCTCCTCGCCTCTTCACCTCACTTCTGCCTGCCCCGGGTGAGCCCCAGGCTGGACATGGGGGGTCTTCATTGTGGGCCTGGTCCTTGCATTGTTGCAGGGGGTCTGGACACAAGAAAGACCAAGCCCACTTGTGCTGCGACCGTGAGTCCCTCTCAAGCCTCCACTTCTAGATAAGTCTTCTGACGGGCGCCTCGGGTTGGAGTAAGACCCATCCTCGTCGGAGGAGTGAGTTTTGCTGGTCTTTATTCTGACCATTGTGACGTGCAGGGGTGGCGGGCGGGTGGGAGAGATGTCTTGAGCTCTCCTCGGTCCAGCTCTGCCCTGCCTGCGTCCCCCCTCCATGCCCTGCCTTGCCCCTCGGCAGGCGTTGACCCCTTGCTTGAATTCTTTCTGCCGCCATATCTAGTGACTGGCATTCTTATTTCTGAAAGACCATTGCTAACCCTGCCTTCCCCAGTCACCTTTTTAGTTGTATTTATCTCTGGAAGATAATACATCATTGTGGCTAAGCTAATCACTTGAGTGACAATCCCAGTGTTCCAATCCCTAGTCCTAATCTCTGCCAGCCTCAGTTTTCTCCTCTGTAAAATGGGATTAGTGGTTGTATCTACGTCACAGGAATGTCCTGAGAAATAATACCTACAACATGCTTAGAAATAATGCCAGGCCTGTGTAAAAGCCTCAAAAAATAGGTTATCTTTAATGCCATCCTTTTAATTCCTATTTTGCTTTAAGAAAGGATACAATGTCATAGAGCAACTTGTGCTGTGTCTTGTGTCCGCTGAGAGTGGGAGCTTGTATGGGGTGGGTTCTCAGTAGCCCTGGACTCTTCTCCACATAGGCCCCCGGAAACGCTTATCACGATGACTTAGACCCACAGAAACGCTTTTGAAATATGTCAGACTTGAATTGTCCTCATATTGCTGTTAGAAGTCTGCCTGGCTTGGTTTCTTTGTTGTTGTTGTTGTTTTAAAGATTTATTTGAGAGAGAGAGCAAGTGTGGGCTCAGTGGGGAGGGGCAGAGGGAGAGGAAGGGGAACACAGGCAGACTCCGTGCTGAGGGCTTGGTTCCTGACCCTGAGATCAGACCTGATCCTAACCCAAGAGTAGGACACTCACCCGACTCTGCCGCTCAGGTGTCCCTCCCTGTCTTGGTTTCTATTTAGGGATCCGAAGAAAAAAAAGTAACCGGAAGTAATGTTTGATTTTAGGTTTTTTAAATGATAGTTCTAGGCTTTTAGGTTTCCTGAGATTTGGTGAAGAATTCTTATTTTTTATCAAAGTACTGAGATCAAGGGGCACCTGGGTGGCTCGGTAGGTTAAGCCTCTGCCTTCGGCTCAGGTCATGATCTCAGGGTCCTGGGATCGAGTCCCGCATCAGGCTCCCTTCTCAGTGGGGAGCCTGTTTTCTCCTCTCTCTCTGCCTGCCTCTCTGCCTGCTTGTGATCTCTTATTTATTTAAAATAAAATCTTTAAGGGGCGCCTGGGTGGCTCGGGTCTTGGTCTCAGGGTCCTGGGATCGGGTCCCGAATCGGGCTCTCTGCTCAGCAGGGAGCCTGCTTCCCTCTGTCTCTCTCTCTCTCTCTCTCTGCCTGTCTCTCTACCTACTTGTGATCTTTCTGTCTGTCGAATAAATAAAAATAAAATCTTTAAAAAATAAAAATAAAAATAAAATCTTTAAAAAAAAAAAAAAAAAAGGAAGAAGAAAGTACTGAGATCAAGATGGTTGAGAGAAGGGAGGCACCCCGGTAGGCACTAGGTGATTGAAATGTCAAAAAAAGATATGCCTCGCCAGGGCTTATCTCGAACACACTCACTTCTCTGGCGAAGTGAGCTCTTGGTGTGCAGCTCTTGGTCACCCTCTTGGTTCCAGCCCCGTGTCTGCCTCATTAACTCTCCCACCTCCTACACATGTCTTACCCTTCAGGCCCCACCTCCATTCTCTCTGTAGCTTCTCAGTTCCAGTGACGCCCACCCCGCCTGACGTAGCTGCAGCCCTTGGAAACCTGGGTGGGGAGGGGCACAGGCCCACCCTGGCAGCCCCTCGGGGTTGGCTCATCTGTCGTGCAGCATCTAAGGGCGCACGCTCAGTCACTCATTCATTCAATAAAGAGTAAGACCTTACTCTGTACCCGGCGCTCTGCTGTGCCCTCAGGGTAGAGATGATCACTTGTCCTGGACATCCGTGGTCTGCAGTGTCAGGCGATACAATTTCCTTATGAATTCTGTCTGCGGTCCTTTACCCGGGGCTACTGTATTTTAGGTGTTTTGACACGAAACGGAAAAGACGCATTCTCTTGTCTCTAAGCTCTCAGAGTCCAGTGGGAGAGAAATATACACACGGAAACGAGAAAAGTGTGTGCCACGGGTGCCGTGACGGGATGCAGAGGGCAGCGGTCAAAGCCCCTGGGGGAGCGGGAGGTGAGGAAAATTTCACAGGGAGGTTCCCTTGGGCAGAGTTCTGGAAGATCAGTGTCCATTCTCCGGGCTTATGTGGAGGAGGATGCAGTACAATCTGACGAGCGGTGTGGGCAAAGGTAGCGGGTGTCCGGTGGAGTCCTGTGTCCAGAGAAACTGCCAGAAATGCCACAGGCTTAGAACACAGGTTCAAAGTTATGACGAAAGAGAAGTCTTGAGGGGCGCCTGGGTGGCTCAGTGGGTTAAGCCGCTGCCTTCGGCTCAGGTCATGATCTCGGGGTCCTGGGATCGAGTCCCGCATCGGGCTCTCTGCTCAGCAGGGAGCCTGCTTCCTCCTCTCTCTCTCTGCCTGCCTCTCCATCTACTTGTGATCTCTCTCTGTCAAATAAATAAATAAAATCTTTAAAAAAAAAAAAAAAAAAAGAGAAGTCTTGAGAACTTAGTTGTAGAGGATATTAACTCCAGGTTAAGGAGTTTAGGTTTTATCCAAGAAGGAGGTGACCCAGTCAGATTTTATTTTGGTCTGTTTACTCTGACAGCTCTGTGGACACATCGGATAAACACAAGGCTGCAGGCTGGGAGTGTGGGTGAGGGCCTGTGGCAGTATCTAGGGGAGAGAGCATCGCGGTGGACTCTCAGAATGTTTCGAATATCCCACCGAAGTACCTCAAGCTGGGAGCTAAGGGATAGGGACGGGGTATGCTTATCAGTGTCTAACAACCAGCTCTGGGGTCTACGGGTGGTGAGGAGGGAGGGTAGCTACTATTTGCTTCTTTTGCTGATGTCTGTGGTGTAAGTACGCCCATCATGGCCAGCTTTGGGTGACCGATGTGACATGGTTGAATGCAGAGTTGGGGACAGGCACTAACAACCTCACTGATCCGAGAGCTGGTGAGAGGTAGGGCCAGATGCCAGACACCACTGGACAGGGAGGAATCATGATGACTTTCTGCTTTCTGGCTTGGGGTAATTGGGAGAAAGTGATGCCGTTAACTCAGGGAATAGAGGAAGAGGAGGCTACTTGGGATAGGATGCGGGGCAAGCATAATGTGTTTAGAGTATGATATTTTTAGTTTGAAGTGCCAGGAAGAGATCTCTGATAAGTAGTGGATAATTAGGTGTGGAGCCCCAGAGAGAGGTCCATGCTAGACAAATAAGCCAGACTAGATAAACTAGACCAGAGAATCTAGACAGATAAACTAGGTCTAGATAAACTGGACCAGGTAAACTAGAATGACAGACTAGTCCAGGTAAACTAGGCCAAGTAAGCCAAACAGATAAACAGACTAGATAAACTAGGCAGATAAACTAGACTAGGTAAACTAGTCTAGGTAAACTAGATCTGATAAACTAAACCTGACGAACTAGACCAGATAAACTAGATAAACTAGACCCAATCAAGTAGACTGATAAACTAGACTAGATAAACTAGACTGAATAAATTCAATTAAATTAGACGAGGTAAACAAGACAGATAAATTAGACTTCATAAATTAGAGCAGGTAAACTAGAAAGATAAACTTCACTAGGTAAACTAGACCAAATAAACTAGACCAGATAATCTAGATAGATAAACTAGACCAGATAAACTGGACCAGTTTAACTAGACCTGATAAACCAGATCAGATAAACTACACAGATAAGCTAGATCAGGTAAACTAGAATGATTAACTATACTCATAAACTAGACCAGATATTCTAGACAGATAAACTAGACTAGATAAATTAGATGAGGTAAACTAGACTATGTAAACTAGGTCAGGTAAACTAGAACAATAAACTAGACCAAGTAACCCAGACAGATAAACAGAGCAGATAAAGTAGGCAGATAAACTAGACCAGATACACTAGATAAACTAGACCCAGTAAACTAGACTGGTAAACTAGACTACGTAAACTAGACTTGATAAATTCAATTAAACTAGACTAGGTAACTAGACAGATAAATTAGGCTTGATGAACTAGACCAGGTAAACTAGACCAGATAAACTAGGCTAGATGAACTAGTCTGATAGACCAGAACTGATAGCCCGGACAAGATCAAGCAGGTCAGGTAAGCTAGCCGGCTGCGAGGCGCTCAGGACACCTGCAGGGTCGCCCGATGGGAAGGGCAGAGTGCGAAGCGACACCAGGGGCCCCGGAGTGCGCGGAGCAGCGTCAATGAGCCGCGGCTGGAAAGGCCCCCGTGACGTTAAGAACACGTGAGCGGAGGGACTTCCCGGAGACGCGAGTGATTCAGGGGGCCGCGTGGCCTAGAACGGCTACTAAGAACGTGGAAGGGAGACTTCACATGGGTCACTGGCCGGACAGACCGCGGGTGGCCTTTCCCAGGGAGCGTTGAGCGAGGAACTGAGAGCGAGGCCAGACAGTGTCTGGCTGGAAAGCGCCGAGCGGCGGTAAACAGAAGCCACCATCAGGCTGAGGTGGCAGCTGCGGCAGCGGCCTCCCAGGCCACTGGGCCGTCCTGGCTCCTTTAGCGAGTCTGACCCATGGCACCCCCGCCCCGCTCAGTTCCCGTGCCTCTACCGTCAGCGGAGTCTGGCAAGAGTCCAGCATGCGCAGGTCCTTGCCTGGGCTCCAGGGAGCCTGCCGGCTCTTCTGTGCTCGAGGAGCGACCCGGAGCCAGCGCCAGCCCCGCAGCCACACTTGGGGGCTCCTGATCGTGCTGGGCGGTTCTAGAAGGCTAAGAGGCTGCATCGCAGCTGAAGCCCCCTTGGGCGTGGCCGGAGGCCTGTGCTGGCCAGAGCAAGTCTACATGCCAAGCCCGATGGCTTGGGGCAGGGGGCTGGCCTGGCACCAAGGCTTTGAGTTATGGCAGGGACAGGACTGGAATTAAGGCAGGACGCAGACAAGCAAAGAGCTGAGACACAGTTGCTGTGGGCAGCCTCGGGTTCCCAGGCTGGGTAGGGCAGGCTGGCACAGGACCAGAAGGAAGACCTTTAGAAGAAGACCTTTTCTAGAAAAGCCAGAAGATGTGGCATTTCTCGCATCCCGCAGAGCGGAGAGGAGGGGGGAGGGGCGGTACCCTGCACGCGCCGCAGCCCCTCCCGGAGGAAGCCACAGATGCCCTCCCGAGCCGGGCTGAGCCAGTGTTGCCGTCCGGGGGCATCGTCCAGGGGCAGGAGGAGGCGGTCACCCAAAACCAGACTGGTTCTTGCCTGTGTCCAGCGATGTCATGCTCCAGGCACTTCTCCAAAGGAAGCCACAGGCGTCCCAAGAGAAGAACGGCCCACGCCCTGGAACCCGGCAGCCCGGCAGAGCCCGCCCCCTGCATCACGCCCCAGGCACTCCTGCCAACTCACCTGCTCTACCAGCACGAGCACTTTCGAAAGCTGGGCTGGGAATGGAACCTGCCACGGTCACAGGGCTGACCTTCCAGCGACTGGGCAGGCGGCCAGAGGGAGCAGACGCCCTCTCCCGTGGCTCACCCAGGGCAGCTTCCTCGCCGAGGCTCCACACTGCCCCTCCCCTTCAGACTCCCCAGCTGCCTTGGAAGGAGTCAGGGCCCCGTCTGGTTTAAGCCTCAGCCTTAACTGAGGAATATCTGGCTACCGGCGGACCAACAGGTAATTAGAATCCATGTCCCTGGTCGTGTCTCGGGCACCCAGATGCTGTGTGGACCTCTACCGGCCTCAGATCATCCCCCGCGGGAACCATTCAGCTAGAGCCGTGTGCTGCCTTGCCCACATGGGCTTCCGTCTCCCAGTAAGTGCAGGAATGTTCCAGCGACGACCTCATCCTTCGCAGCAGGCTGACCCCGAAGTAGTCCATCTCCTCACCTGCCTCAGTTGCACAAATTCAAAAAGCCTGAGTTTGGCCCAGTTTGTGTCGTGACCTTGAAGCTATCCACGTGCACATCCGTCCTTCCACTGTTGGCCGCCAAGGGACCCACGACCAGATGGGGCGTTCACCGAGATCCTTGTGCATAACCTGGGGGGCTCTGTCTAGGGAGGGAGGCATGTGTCTGTGTAGATGCTCAGGTGTGTGCATGGACACACGGACGCACGCTTCCTACCTTGACACAATGATAGGCCACTTGGAACTCTTCATAGGATGCAACTAGGTAAGTAAAATTAGAAGTAGGTGGGGAATGAGAAAGGAAAACAAATGAGGTGAACACATGGTTCGCTCTGGAATTGTGCCCTCCTCTCGTGTGTGGGCACAGATTTGGCTCCGAACTTGCCAACATGGCTGCGATCTTGAAGAGGCAGCCACATCAGTGACACAGTTCGGCGTGCACTGGCTGGGAAACGAGCTCATTACTCAGGGTAAGATGATCCCTGAGGCTGAGCCCAGAAAGAAATCCTCCTTCGGTCTTCTTCCAGAAGACACCACCTGCCACACAGACTTTGGGCGGGTTCGCACCAGAACGCAGACGCTGATTCCTTATTCTCCCTTCTCTCTTGACCAGCGACATCCTGTCACATTGCCTTTTGGTAAAAGAAATGGGGTCATGCACACCTTTCTCTGCTGCCGTGGTTTAATCCGGCAGTACGCTTGGTGGGGGGAGGCAAGGGCTCCTAAACTTGGCTGCACATTTTGGGTACCCTAAGAACTTAACTAAATTCCAATGCCCAGGCCCACCCCTTACGTCAGAATTTCTGGGGATGGGACCCATTTGTTGAGATGACGAATAGTAATACAGTGATACCTTCTAACAGGCAGCACAGTTGGAGAGCCGCGGCTTTAGTTGGTACTGAATCCTCCCATACCAGTCGTTAACATCTGGACATATTGGGGCCCTGATGGCTCCTTGATTAAGCATCCGACCTTGACTGCAGCTCAGGTCATGATCTCAGGGTCGTGAGATGGAACCCTGCATCAGAGCAGAGCCTGCCTAAGATTCTCTCTCTCTCTCAAAAAGAGAAAAAATGTGGACATACTTCCCAAATGGTTGGTAACTAGCCTCTGTCTACGCACTCGTGCCGTGCATGTTGGGAAGTCTTTCAGATGGCGTCACTGCCTGTAACAGTGGATGAACTATACACAGGCCGGCGAATCCCAAAGTTTTCTTCCTGCTTTGGAATGTGTGACAGGACGTTCCACGTCCTGTGCTGCCGAGTGAAAGACCATCTGTATGCCTCAGCTGGTGGGGTGAACTTGACCTCCGCGGAGACTGTACCCCGCAGGGAAGCACGTGTGTGTTGCACGTCACCCAGCTCCTCTTGGAGATGGGCTGAGAAACATCGCGGGCAGAATCCCGTACAGGAGTTGGACCTACCAACTGCGACTCTGCAGACTCACTTGGGTCCTTCACCAAGAACATCTATTGTAGAAATTATGGGTTCAGCCCTGTGGTTTTCCTGGATGCACTGGTACCGCCCCACCCCAGCAAGCAGCTGAGCCCTATGGGGATCATAGCCACCAAAGAGGACTCCAGGAGTTCTGGAAAAACAGGGTCTCAGTAGACCCACCATAGCTACTGCTGTGGGCTGGAGAGGGCCGTCTAAGTGGGGACTTGGTCTGATTCTTCTCCTGGTGTGTCCCTGCAAGTGCCTGAGCTGGAGGGCCTATAACCAGGATCCTCCAAGCTAGTGAGGCCCCCGGTGCCATGACCTCCTGAGTCTAGCAATACCTCAGATAGGCGTCCATCTTCCCTCTGTCACCCCGTGCTGCTTCTAGGTCCTCCAGGTCCCTATGGACCTAAGTGTATCATCAAAGAGGGACCAGGTTTCCACCCATGCCATGCCTCCCCCGCCTTCGGAATCACCCCGGGGCTCAGCGAGGCCTTCCTGCAGGTTCCTTTACCGAAGCAGAGACCTAAGGTGCGTCCTCTTTGGGCTGAGGCCATCTACTGGAGCCCACGTCCGGGAACCAGCTAGAGCCAGCCGCACCTCTCCGGGGATGAGGGGGTCCTCTCAGACCTCCCTTTGTCACCTCTTGGGGTCTTGGAGGTTGTGCGTATCGAGTACTCATTGCTGGGCTGTATATTTGGTATAAACGTCCAACCAGGCTTTCACACTCCCCAGGTGAAGGCACTAGCGTTTCCCGCATTTCCTAGGCAGGAAACCGGAGGCTCAGAGACATCAGGTGACTTGTCCGAGGGGCACAGCTAAGGTCCAAACTCAGGTCTGTCTGTCTGGCTTCAGCGGGCCTGTTCTCCCTTTTCTTCTGGAATCACATGCCCCTTCAGGCCCTGCTGCTTTGACTGACTTGCTCTGGTTACCGGCGGCTCCCGGCACCTCGTCCTCACCTCCAGGTCCTTCGAATGCTTGTGCTCACATCCCCGCTTCTGCTTTCTCCCCGAGAGCTGATGTGCCTCTGTCTGAGTCGTATCAGCAAGGGGGCGTATGATATTTGGGGCATCCGCCAACGTCAGACACCCCTTACTGATATAAACACGCCACCTCACCTCTCCCCTAAACCAGGGCTTTGCAAAATAATTTATACATGTTATGCCCTTCATTCAGATTCCCATTCTTCACTGCTAACATACTAGACAGGTGAGACATGTACCTCAATCTACAGATATACGGCATCCTGTTGTTTATCTTGTCATTGTCGGCTGTTTTTTTTTTCCTTTTTTAAAATTTAAATTCAATTAGCCAACATAAAGTACATCATTAATTTCAGATGCAGTGTTCAGTGATTCACTACTGGCCGTAACACCCAGCGCTCCTCACTTCACGTGGCCTCAATGTCCATCCCCCGGTTACCCCATGCCCCCCCCCACCTCCCTTTCCACGACCCTCCGTTTGCTTCCCGGAGCCCAGAGTCTCTCATGGTTTGGCTCCCTCTCTGATTTCTTCTCATTCGGTTTCCCCTCTGTGCCGCCACAATCCCTTGTGTTATTTCTTATATCCTACATATGAGTGAAACCATATAATTGTCTTTCTCTGATTTATTTAGTTCAGCACAACACCCTCCAGTTCCATCCATTGTTGATGTGAGTTGGAGGTGTTCATCCTTTTTGGTGGCTGAGTAATATTCCGTCATATGGGGGGAGCTGTTTTAAAAGATACATTTGTTGACTTGCATCGGCCTTGGAAGATTACTGCCAGGAAGCGTATATTACGGAGACACTTATTCACATTTTCTTTCTTTCCCCCTGCAGAAGCGAAACCAGAGACGAAGACACAGCCTGGGGAGCAGGGGCCCCAGATCCTCGGTGTCCAGAGAGTCTACATCCAGACGAGGGAGGAGAAGCGCATTAACCTGACTGTGGGGGGCAGAGCCTATTTGCTGCCCAACACTTCGGTGATCATTAAATGCCCAGTACGCCGATTCCAGAAATCCCTGATCCAGTGGGAGAAGGATGGCCATTGTCTGCAGAACTCCAAGCGGCTTGGTGTCACCAAGTCGGGCTCCCTGAAAATCCACAGCCTGGCGGCCCCGGATATCGGCACGTACCGCTGCGTGGCCGGCCCCGCGTGGGAGACCGAGGTTCTCAAGCTCATCGGCACGGACAACCGGCTCATCGCGCCCCCAGCGCTCGCGGAGAGTGCGAGGCCGTATCCGGGGTTGGACCACGAGGACGCCAATGGCTTGGGAGCCACATGGCAGAAAATGAGGCAGCTGTGGGGTAGCAAAAATGAGCTGTATCCGGAGGACGGCCAAGTGGCTAAGCAGCCTTTCTGGAGGGCTCTGTTGGGTCCCTGCAGTAATTCTGCAGGAAGCCCTCACTCCTGGGAGTTTAAGAATAAGCAGTTTGAAGCAGCCGTTAAACACGGAGCGTACAGCATGGAGACGGCCCAGTTCGAGGAGCTGATCCGAAACATGAGTCAGCTCATGGAGACCGGAGAGGTCAGTGACGACCTGGCGTCCCAGGCGATCTACCAGCTGGTGGCCGAGTTAGCCAAGGTGCAGCCAGCACTGGCCCCCTGGAGGGGTGCCCAGGAAGAGATGTCTCCCGCTGCCCAGCTGAGGGGGGAAGCAAGAAGGAAGCCTCAAGTCTCGGAGGTGGAGAACTCGGGCAAGCTGACCTTCAGGCCCAAGGGACCCGTTCTCAGGAGGCAAAGAGAGCCCACCTCGATTTCATTTAACAAAACAATAAATTCAAGGATTGGAAATACCGTGTACATCACGAAAAGGACGGAGGTCGTCAATATACTGTGTGAGCTCATTACCCCCCGTCAGGCCACCTACACGTGGACCAAGGATGGGACCTCGTTACAACCCTCAGAAAAGTAAGTAAAAGAAGGATACAGTGTTCCCTGTGTCATACCTTCTTAATGGGCATTCCAGTTTTCTTGAAAAGACTTTCAAATTCCTTCTTCTGAGAATGTGTTTCCAACAGGATTCTTTAGGGGGGAAAAAAAGAAGGTTAGGATGTGTTTTTCACATATGCACTGGAATTTTAAAAATTAAACCTTTACCATCCCCATCATTACCAAGACTGGGTACAGTCCGACTGAGTTTAAGCATGCATAGCCTCTCTCTTTGCAGAGCACTTAACATTTAAAAATAAACCACAGAAGGCCTCAAAAAAGCAATCATCCTTGCAGTAATCCCACACCAGGTGGGAACTGCCAATCAGAATTGATCTATGGTGTGCTTCTATATCTGGGAGACGTGGTATCTCCTTGGCGTTCATGTTGGCCCCGAGAGTTAGTAGCTTTCTGATGAAGTCACCAACAGACAGAATCCCAACACTAATTCACAGGCCATCCAGAGCCAGGGACCCTATCTCCTGAACACCGTCAGGGATGTGTGGACATCACACAAATGACAGCCTCAGTAGAAAGACTGAGTATCTGAACCACTTTTCTGTATCATGCCAAGTGTTAGGTCTTGAGATCCTAGAATAAGGATCAAATTTTTGAGATGTTCACAACACAATATCAAGTCAGAATTTTATCATGATCTGTGTGTCCATACGAAGATAGTGCATTTCATTCATTTCACATGAAACAGCAGGGAATGACAAGTAGTAATTCATTTTTGCATCTTTCCGTGTCTCTAAGTCTTGCTGTTTATACACACAGGACCAGAGATGGTCTGCTTCCTTTTAGCTTGCCTTCAGAGAGCCCAAGCTGCCTCCTGGGATTGTTAAGAGGAACAGAACAGCAGATGTTAAATTGCTTTGCAGACCTTACTGTACTTAAAAAATGCAAATTTTATTTTTACCATGTCTGTTAGTGCATTTGAGCCTAATGCGTGAAACAATTTTTGGTGATACTTGATTAGGCTGTACCTTAGAGTGAGAAGATAGAACAAATCTAACTTCTTCATTTTTTACCGTGGAACTCTGAACACAAGGGTCGAAAGAAGTTTTCCCAGTGAAATAAACCTTCCAGATCAACTTGCTTAGCAGTTCGCAAATCTTTTGGCCTTGGGACCCTTTTGAACCTAAAAAAAATAACATAAAATAAACCAAAACTTTAGAAGCTTTTCCAAGAAGCCTAAAGAGCTTTTGTTCATGTGAGTTATAGGTATCGATATTTACCATATTAGAAATTGAAACAGAACATTGAACATGTCTATTTACTAATCCATTTAGAAATAACAGTAAGAAGTCCATCACAGGTTCGCATAAATAACGCTTTTTGAAAAAGCCATCTTTAAAGAAAAGGACTGATAACGCTGGCACTGTTTTATATCTTTGCAAATCTCTTTAATGTCTGGCTTAATAAAACACAGCTGCATTCTCATAAATGCTTCTCCATTAAGTACGTTGTGATACGCTGTTGTAAGTAACGTTCATAGAGAAAGTTCGGCCTCACCCAGGTATGAGAGTTGGAAAAGGAGGACATTTTTCGCAGCCTTTTCAGATAATCGTGGCTATTTTTTCTGACGACAGTAGCTTCTGAAATTCCAGTCAGCTGGAATGTGGACTCTGAAGCCATATTGATGACATTTTATTCTTCCCTTACAGCAAAGTATCGCCTTATCTTGTGCTCGGAATGGATCTTTTACCTACAAGTGATTTTGTAATATCACACAGTGCTCATGTGCAAAATACTGGCTCCCCAAGTTACAGCGATCTCCCCACTGTTGGTCTGTTTCCTTAGACAATGTAAAAAACACACACATTCTGAAATGTCACTACCCAACACATCAGGAAAGTCTTTGAGTTCTGGAATGCTGTCAGGCTCACCATGGAGGATACTAATTTTCCTAAAATTTTAATTTTCATGTGAAAGTCCATGAAAATTCAACACCATCAGTTGCGCTCCTTGAATGGGCCAGCTCCTTTCAGTTAATTTTTTAAAACAGCTGCCACAGGGTGCCTGGGTGGCTCAGTGGGTTGGGCTGCTGCCTTCGGCTCAGGTCATGATCTCAGGGTCCTGGGATCGAGTCCCGCATCGGGCTCTCTGCTCAGCAGGGAGCCTGCTTCCTCCTCTCTCTCTCTCTGCCTGCCTCTGTGCCTACTTGTAATCTCTCTCTGTCAAATAAATAAATAAAATCTTAAAAAAAAAAAACACAGCTGCCACATACCCCAGGCTGAATAATTATAATGTTAGCCATTTTTTCGAGTAAAAATGGTGTTCCATGACAAAAACAGTGGGGGGGGGGGCCTTGTTCAGCTTGCAGATCAGACGTGTGGGGCTTTGGGTGTGTTTCTCATTCTGTATACAGGACATGAAAAATATACACGCTTGAGGGTTAAGATTTGGTAAAAAACAAACAAACCAACAAAAAAACAGTTAAGTCGCATGGCCGCGTGAAGGACATTCCTAAGGGAAACTGGCATTTTTGCTTTCATAGCAAGTGCGTGGTGGCCAAGACACAGGGACACCTGGTGCACATGGGCTATCTGTGCAAATGTCAACTGAACAAGAAAGGCAGATAATGGCTTAGCGTCATTATGAAAATGGTTTTGAGCTCAGGAACCTCTGGGGTCCTTGGACTGCCCTTTGAGGACGGCTCAGCAATATTCATTTTATAAGAAGTCGAGGCTGAGCGAGGGGAACTGATCGATTCACCTGTGGCCACGTCCACAGGGCGGGGGTCATGGGACAGTGTGGTCAGTGTACCTGAGTGTTTGTGGGGTTGATTTCAAATAGCTTGTGTTGACCACGTGGAATTAACAGGAGCTCCTGAGCCTGAGACTCCTGGAGGTCACAGGAAGACAGGTTTTGACTCAGTACATCCAGCTCAAGTGGGTTTCTCCATACTTTAAGGATCAACCATTGGATACCGAACCGATTCCATATGGCTATTAAAAGTTTTCACTTTTCAATTGTTAAGAGAATAAAAAAATAAGATCCATCCTTACTTCCATTTTCTTCCTCAAACTTACCTAATGAGTTTGTTCTCCGTACATTTCACTTCCTTGAAGCAAAAAAGGTTCTCACCTGTAGATACATTTTTCTGAATCTCACATGTCTTTTCAGTCCAGGTAACTCCAAAATGGAATTAACGTTTCTGGGAGCATCTACCCAAGGGGAGGAAAGTGTGTAGGGGCATAGGGGTTTAGATGTTATCTGGGTAAGAATTCTCAGCCAGAAAGGGCAGACAGTGGGTAGATTCGCTGGGGCTGATGCCTGTGGTAAGATCGGCTTTGTCACAAGTAAGGCTGTCCAGCAGAGACTAAGGTCACTTCCCTTATGGAACCTCACCCGCTGTTCTCCAGCCCAGGGACCGACCCAGGTCGGATGCCGTGATTTCTCACTGCTGCTGAGACCTATAGAACAAAGGGATGCTTTGAAGATCTCCAATTCCTATAAACATGTATATTAGATAATTGAGGAAAACATTTTACTGTATTTATTTTTCAAATGTAGTTACTCATTCTGTTGTTGTTCTTAATCGGCTATTCCATAATAGGGATTTTAGATTTTAGATGCAGATGTTCGCGTGAAGTCTGCGTCTAAACTAGATAGACCTACTAGTAACTAGGTCTGTTGTGCTCCTGATTTTTGTCCGGGCGATTCCGAGGTTGTGTTTCTGCCCGCTTTTGTGGATTTCATATGTGTGTTGCAGGGGGCTTTGTGTCCTGCTGCTACGCACACTCCGCGCCATGGTTCTGTTGTATTCGGACCATTTGTCCATTTAGTCGTCGGAGGATTCTGAGAACTTTCTGTACAAAAGTTGCGGTGCTCGGCACTGTCGATGCACAGCTGTGAGTAGGATTTGGTCCCTGCTTTTGAAAAGATCACAATCTGGCGGGAAGAAATAGATATTTCATCAAACAAATACACAAACCAGAGCAGAAGGAGTCCAGAGGGGGAGAAGAGAACTCTAGGAGGATTGGGGAGAGCTTTACAGGGAAGATTATATTTGATCCAGGATTCAGTGGGTAAGTCAGAGTTTGCCAGAATGGGGGCTCGTGGGGGGGAGGGCATTCCAAATGCAGTGAACGACACATGCACCCACTCGGGGTTATGAAAGATCATGGAATGTTCTGGAAACTGTTAGAGGCTCATTACGGCTGGAGCACAGTGAGAGCACCATGAAGTGACAGGAAATGGAGACGTGGCCCCAGCTCAGCTCATGAAGAAACACACAGCCCTTAGTGGTCAGAATCGTCCCTGTGGCTGGGATCTGGAAAGTGGGAGGCAGCAGGGGAGAAAAAACTGGTATATGGACCAATGATGCAGGTGATCAAGAAGCAGCTTCAAATTGTTAGGAAAAAATTAAAATAAAAGCAGAACAAGCACCTTTTTCTCTTCCCCGAGTCATTACGTCATCTGCCAGGTTACACCTGACCAGCTCTGGGTCTCAGGGTCAGGTACCCGCTGGTGGGGACGGCTGTCCATAGCTGGGAAGCCGTACGGAGCTCAGTCGGGTCAGCCCAGACTCTCAGTGGGCTGCTCCGAGGCCAGTAGAACGCAGTCTCGGCACCACCGTCTCCTCTGGCTTCTTCCTACAGTCACAGCGAGGTGACAGCCAGAGCCGAGTCCCTTTGACTGACGGCCCGCTCACTTCCCGTGTGAAAACCCGAACTGAAAAATCCACTCCTGCTGTCTGTGAGGAAGGATTGGGCCCCCAAAGGGGGGCTAACATCCTTCCGGCCGATGCTTCCTAGTTTGTCTTTTTGATATTGTGGTGGATCAAGCATCGAGTCCATCCACCAAAGTGTCCTCTCGTGTACAGTGAGGCAGGAAGCTGGGCTCTCCCGGCACCGTCCAGGAACCGGGTCTCTGAGCTCCAGCCCAGGAGGAAGACTTCTCCACCCTCCCGTCTTCCGGCGGGACCCTTGCCAGCCCAGGGTCGGATTCTGCAGTCCTCTCTCCCTGGGACGTGCCGTGCGCCCAGGCAGTGAAGCACCCTTCCTATCTGTCCCACAGGATCATCTTGGCTGGAATGGGGAAATTGCAGATACGGAACCCCACAAAGAAGGAACAAGGAACGTACGGATGCTCGGTAGCTAACCATCTCGGTTCGGACGTGGAGAGTTCTCCGGTGCTCTATGCAGGTAATGCCCATTGCTGACACCCGGAGTGCCCTGTCTGGGGTTCTCTAGAGCGGCAGTTCCCAGAGGTCAGCATGAAGCAGCGGAAGCACCCGAGGGGAAGGTCAGAACACAGATCTCTAGACCCCATTCCTGGAGCTTCTGACTCAGTAGGTCTGGGATGGGGCAAACTCGAAGAGTTTGCGATTTTAACCCGGTCCCAAGTCACACCGACGCTGCCGGCCTGTGGACCCGATCTCGGAAACGCGCCTGCCTTAGAGCTCGCTTTCCGAGAACCGGGGATGAATGAGACCGTTTCACCGGCAGCTTTGACAGTGAGGACTTCTCCTTTTTGAAGGGCCACCAGCTGATGCCAGAGAACAGTTCTCCTCTAAGGGGGCTCTCTGCCTCCCAAGGCACACCCACCCGTCCCTAGAAACACTTTCAGGAGGTTGTAACTGTGAATTAGCGTCTGTCTTCCCAGGAGGCAGATGGTATCATTTTCATAAGGAAAATGGACTTAATTACGAAGGAACACTTTTAGGTGGTGAGTCGTAAACAACGCATCCTCGTGGCGAGCTCCTGCTCTGGGATCAAAAATAAACCACGCGCTCCCTCCTCCAGTTCTCCGCTCCGTGGCTTCCGGTGTCCGTGGCTCACAGGGACTGAGAGCAGGAGAGGAGCCATACCGGGGTTAGAATCCAGCATTCGGACCACTGAGCGTTGAGCTTGGCGCCAGGGACCCCCTATCCACACGCGCTGAGCAGGTTGGACCGGGGGATTATCAAAGCCTTGATTTTCTGTGCTTTGACCCTCCTGTGAGCATCCACCCCTTCCCAGAAAATGCCAGTCCCCAGGTTTGGGAATTCCTGGGGGGAATGGGGACCATCCAGATTCCTGAAAGGACGGGCCCAGCGTGTCCCCTGGTCCCTGAGTACGTGGATACGGAGCGGTCGGCCGACGCGCCTTCGTTCTGCGTGTCCGGTGCGTAGACCAAACAGGCCTCACCCTCCCGCCGCTCACGGGCTAATGGTGGAGTAAATGCCATCACGGCAGTCATCCTTCATGAAGGGACGCCCTGCCAACGCCCTTAACGGGATGTTGCCTCCCCTGACCCTCACAGGCTACTGGCAGACCCCTGGGCGACCGGCACCTTCTTCTGTCGCAGCGGCCACCAGCCCCTGGGAGACGGTGTCGCCCACCAGTCGGGGTGGCTTGAGGGCAACGGTGGCCGTTTCCCCCTTTCTGAGCCCAGGCACACAGTGTCCTTCCTGAGTGAACGAACGAATCCGTTCAAAGTCCACGTCTCTCAAAATCCAGGGAAAGAAAAGTCCCTGATTAGGTTCTCAATTCTCCGTGACTTTGTTGTTATGGTCATGTTTCTGTGCAAGGTTTAGGTGGGTTTGTTTCAAGGGCCCCTTGCAGGGCAAGAGTCAGTGGCTCCCAAGCCCCCGGTATGTTGGATTCCTCTTCAGTTGCTCCAAGGGGACGCCTGGCCCTGCTTCTTGGCTTCTCGTGAGCTTCGGAAATCCTTCTTTTTCGATTTATCAAAGAAGGATTTATCCTCGGTTTGGGTTATAAAACCAGAATAACCTCAGAGCCTAGCTCTGCTTTGTGCAGACCACCCCGTGGGTATCTCTCGGAACGCGTACGTCCACCTGTCCGCCCTCCTGGGCATCCAGGCACTAAGGACCCCCGGGCTGTGTATGTGCCAGCCCTACGGGGGTCTCCGTGCGGGACACAGAGACAGCCACTTGCTGCGCCAAGTTTACCAAATGCGGCTGGTTTCCCAGAGCAAAAGCCCGAACCTAACATCGTTTCCTGTTCCCTTTCCATGAAGAGGCGCCGGCCATCTTGTCCACTGAGAGAAATATCAGCCGACTGGGACACAGGCACCTGTCCGTCGTGGTTGGAGGTGTCGTGGAGGCAGCCTTGGGAGCCAACGTGACGATCCGATGTCCTGTAAAAGGCAAGTCTGGTGTTTCCGGGGTCAGGGTGGGGGACCGTGTGGTGCCGGTGTTGCCAGGAGGTGGCAGCTCTCAGACCTCAGCCCGACCGGCTTAACCGTCCGAGTTTCCAGCCCTCTGACGGTGGCTGTCCCTCTCAAGGGTGAGACCGACTCATGGGACCAGGGCGTAAAACAACACGCCCATGTCTCCTTTTCCCGTGAGGACTGGGACGGCCTCGCACACTTGCGTGCTCAGGCGTGACCAGGGCACCGTGTCGCTGTGGACAGACGGACATGACAGGCCACCTTCTAGTCCTGTGGTTGCCTGATGAGCAGAGCGTCAGGGAGGGGGTTCGGTGGAAACTCTTGGAGGTGTCCTCCAGCGGGGCCAAGCCCGGTCTGGAGGTGGGAATCTCGGGGTCTCCTCGGCCCACGCCGTCTCCATCCTGGACTGTCCCACACCAGCACGACCAGTCTGTGCCTCCGTGGATCGCTCTGCTTTGTTCGCGCTGAGAGAGAAGCTTTCTTTCCAACAGCTCCTTGCTTTAATAGGAATAACACTTTCAGTCCGACCTCGCTTTAATGTCAGGCCATTATTGCTCTTGACATCACAGATTTTTCCATCTTAACCAGGGCCCACGCATCCCTCCACTGGACCAACATTATAGCCAGCACACGTGTCTGATGTATGGGGTTAGGGGCACCGTATGAATGACTTTGATCAGTTTCTCAGGGAGCCTTGGGACCTCGTCACAGTTCAGATCTGTTCTAAGGGGACAGAGCGTGCACCTGTGATTTTTTTTTTTTTAAAGATTTTATTTATTTATCAGAGAGAGACGGGGGAGAGAGCGAGCACAGGCAGACAGAATGGCAGGCAGAGGCAGAGGGAGAAGCAGGCTCCCTGCCGAGCAAGGAGCCTGATGTGGGACTCGATCCCAGGACGCTGGGATCATGACCTGAGCCGAAGGCAGCTGCTCAACCAACTGAGCCACCCAGGCGTCCCCGTGCACCTGTGATTTACCTTGCATTGATTCTCTGTGGGGATGACGGCGTCTCTCTTGTTTCCAGCTAATGGGGCCGCTGTAGGTTGCAGCCACTTGGGACGAATCTTACCTGGGCCTCGGCCCGGAGGAGCAGGGTGACCCGGGAGTCCTTGCGCTGCCGTCGGTAACACAGTGACCGTGCGTGTAGCAAAGGGAGCCCAGGACAGCGCCGTCCACCTTCCAGGCACTCCCTCCTGGTAGTGGTCTCTCTCTTGCCGTGTTTCCAGAGCTGCACCTTTGGCTCCCCAAGCCGTGGAAATTTGCTAACCCCCAAGGTATTATTTTTCACCCCTTGGAAGTCCCTGCAGCGTTTGGCCTACACAGACTTGCAGACTCCTTCCAGCCTCCCAGCGTCTCCACCCACAAGAATGTGAGTTTTCTGGCAACGTGCTACCCACCCTTACAGAACGGGCCACGTTCCCTGGCCCAGCCGAGCAGAAAAGCAGAACGGAACTTGGCAGCCGCCAAGCCACAAGCGGCTCGAGTTTCTAGAGTCCTACACCTGCAGGCGATTCTGCAAAATAGATCTGCCTTCTACGAGGACAAACCTCAACTTCTAACATTAGTCCTGCGTTTCTTGCTGCCACAAGGGTTTAAAACCAGGCGTTTGGGGAGTGGGGGTGACCCCCTGAAAGGCTCGTGGTGTGTCATTTGCTGTCATAAGTCTGCGGCTGGGTTGGGCGGCAAAGGGTGTAGTGAGGGAAGCCTCCTGCAAAGACCGTTAATGCGTCTGGGTTTTATTCTCTGGGCCAGGCCCCGTTGGCACGTGGGCCGTCTCTGACCCGGGCCTGACTCCCGCAGCCCCCGTGCCCCTGCTCCCGTAGGGCCTGGAGGGAGTTCGGTGTTGGGGGCATTTCTCCTCCTCCTCGTGCCTCCCTTCTCCTATCAGACGCTGCCCCACAGGCTGTGCTGTCTCCTTACCTGGCCTCCAACCCCTGTGGACAAGCCCCTGGGGACTCATCGGGACCTCCTCTTCTCACAAATAAACCCGTCTCATTTTGAGTTATATGCCGTTTTGAATAAACCTGGCGTGAACTCGCTGTGTTTCCGTACAGGCGGAATCCATACGGACGTAGCTTTTTCTGGAGATCCGTCGTTTTAAGGACAGATGGGGAACTTGGGGAAGGGACAGCAAACTTGGGTTTTAGACACGGTTCTGCCACTAGCTCGTGTGGGACCTTCCTGCCCGCGTCTCCGCAGTGGGAAGTCTACCGCTTAAACGCCAGGGGAAGGAGGGACTTTGGATTTTCAGCTAATCCAGCCCCTCACTTATGGACGGGGATGGCAGATCATTTATAGACTCGAACGCCGTGTCGCAAAATTGTATTTTCATGTTGCACACGGAGCTTATGTCTGTGAATCGGCGGCATGTGTAAATTTGTCTTTTATTTTTCAGTTGCCCTTAAAATATTTTCCAGTAACTATAATGAGCTCATCTATTCATACCTTTTAGACAGATTCATACTTTCTTGGTATGGCCAAATAGGTTTTATTTCATGTGAATATCAACAGTGATTGTGTCTGGTCTCCCTTAGGTGACATCTCTTCTGACTGTATCACCTAATAGAACCTGCAAATGTGTATGTTTAAAAGTTAGAAGCTTTAAGTTGCAAGAGACCTTTGCTTTGCTCTTTAAAAAATAATTTTTATTTTTCCTTTTAAAAATGGGGGAAGAAGAGTTTCAGCTGTATCCTCTCTGCCACCTTCTGGTGAGAAAGGAAAGCTCATCTGAGAGGAATGACTCATACATCTTAACAGCTGTGTGTTTTATTTTATTTATTTATTTTTTGTAGTGTTAAGGCTTAGTAAGGTCATCATTTATTTTATAATTTCCTACCACGGGTGTATTCTGTGCTGCTTGTGT
Source organism: Mustela nivalis (assembly GCF_964662115.1). NCBI lineage: Eukaryota > Metazoa > Chordata > Mammalia > Carnivora > Mustelidae > Mustela > Mustela nivalis. The sequence continues at coordinate 153,156,066 of NC_139025.1, forward strand.
TCCTCCCTCAAGCTTATTAGAAACCCAGCTCACCTGAGTGTCTGTTCTGACCTGGTCTTGCATGTCGGGCTCCTCTGGGTGCCCCAACCCAGAAATTCGACTTACAGGGGTTGCCCTTTGCACAAGGCAAAGAGACAGTTACTTGCTTGTGCACTGGGGGTGGCGGTGGTGGGGGTGGTAATAAATGAAGAGAGAAAGAAAAAAAAAGATGTGCAAGAAACAACCTCAATCTCTGTGAGCAAGAGAAGGCACGCACGGAGATCTGCTCATTTCCTGGAATCCTGCGCGGTCATCAGACGAGCAAATTAGAGCCACCAGCCTCAGCACAGGTCCATCTTGAAAACATCATCTTTCAAGAAGGGCACTACGAAGACTCGAGGTGGGGGAGAGCGTCGTCTCTTCCACAGACAGTGCTGGTCCCAGTAGGAGAGTAAAGTGGACCTCCAGCCTCCCGTCATATACAAAACGTGATGCACACTGAACCAAAAGCCTACATTTAAAAGGCTGTCAGCTTTCATGACGCCCTTAAAATAAAACAGGCACAATTCTTTGTCACCTTGGGTTAAGCAATAATTTCTTTCTTTTTTTAAAAAGATATTTATTTATTTAAAGATTATATTTATTTATTTGTCAGAGAGACAGAGAGAGAGCACAAGCAGGGAGAGCAGCAGCAGAGGGGGAAGCAGGCTCCCCGCTGAGCAGAGAGCCCGACGCGGGACTCGATCCCAGGACCCTGAGATCATGACCTGAGCCAAAGGCAGAGGCTTAACCCACTGAGCCACCCAGGCGCCCCATCTTTCTTCTTTAAAAAAAAAAAAAAGATTTATTTATTTGTTTGAGAGAGAGAGCATGAGTGTGAGCAGGAGAGGCCAGAGGGAGAAGGAGAGAGACAATCTTAGGCAGGCTTCACGCGCATCACAGAGCCTGATGTGAGGGTTGATCTCACGACCCTGAAACTGTGACCTGAGTCAAAATCAGGAGTCTGAGGCTTACCTGACTGAGCCACCCGGGCACCCCAGGCAATAATTTCTTAGCTGGGGCACAAGCGGCGAAAGGAACAGTGGATGAACGAGCTTCCTCAAACTGAAAAATGTTTGTTCTGCCAAGGACACTGTCAGGAAAGTCTAAGGAAAACTCACAGAACGAGTGAACATTTTCTGGAAATCATATATTCGGTAAGAGAGTGTCCAAAATATAAAAGGACCTCTTAGAACTCAGCAATAAAAGGACAAGCTCATTTAAAACAAACAAATGATCTGAGTGGACATCTCTCCAAAAAAATGGTACAAATGACTAATAAGCCCATTAAAAGATGCTCAACATCGTTAGTCATAGGGAAGTGTAAGTCAGAACCACAATGAGATGACTCTTTTCTTTTTTTGTTGTTTATTTTATTAAAATCAGTTGGTTAGCATTTGCTGAATTATTAGTTTCAGAGGTAGAGTTTAGTGATTCATCAGTTGCCTACAGCGCCCAGGAACGAGATGCCACTTCCCGCACTGGGACGGCCGTAATCAGAGAGCCGGAGGACAGAAGCGTGGAGAATGTAGAGAAGTCAGAAAACCGTCTTGCGCTGCGGGTGGGAATTTAAAATCGTACCGCTGATTTGGAAGACAGTCTGATGGTTCCCCCAGAAGTGAAACCCAGCCATCCTACTCCTAGGTATATATACCTAAGACGAATGAAAACACATGTCCCCTCAAAAACGTGTACAGAGAGGCCCACAGCAAAAGGTAGGACGACTTCCATGTCTATCTGCTGACGAGTCGATAAAGAAAATGTGGGATATCCGTGCCATAGAATGTTCTTTGGCCATAAAAAGGAAGGAAGGACTGTTTCCACGCTAAGACATGGATGGATCTTGAAAAATCACGGTGAGTGAAAGAAGCCAGACGCAACAGATCACATATTGTGTGATTACATTTCCATGAAATGTCTAGGACACGCAAATCCGCAGAGACAGATAAGAGGCTGCCAGTGACTAAGAGACTGGAAAACCGGCGGGATGACTAACGGGTACACATTTCTGGCGGGGGGGGGGGGTGAGAATGTTCCAGAATTACAGTCGGGATGGTTGCACGGCTTTATGAGTGTGCTAAAGAAATCACAGAATTGTACCCTGGGAAGAGTGAATTGTACAGTATATACAATGTATCTCATTAAAAGTCATAATCCTAATACCCACAATAGGACAATGCTACAAAGTTTTAAAACCTACAATGCAACCATAGATATTACTTATCAGCTTATACTTATACAGCAAAAAAAAAATACATAGATATTCGCAGGAAGGTTGGACCCCAGTGACAGGATGGGCACTACTCCCAGGAGAAAAGGAGGGAAGTGGAGAAGGAATGTTAACCTAGCTGTGATGCTTCATTGCTTAATCAAGATCTAAAGCAAATAGAGTCCAGTGTGAATGGGCACTAATTCTGCATGACAGACCTGTGGTTATCTGCTACACTGGTTATTTCAGTTCTCATCCCAGCCCTGCTTCTGCTGTGCTATGAAACACGGGGCCTGTCGCAGACCACCTTGGCCTGTGGTTTTCTATTACAGAATAAGGGATTAGAGGTGGATGACCAGCCCTCAAATTCTGTCCTGGACCCCTGGCCTTTCACAGGAATCTGAGACAAATGGAAGTAAAAGTAGGAAGAATGCTTGAGTTAAGTCATCTGCCCAGTCTGGGTTAGAACTGAGTGCCAGCAATGTTCTCACCCAAGATCGGGGAGACTGAGAGGGAACCCAGAGAGAAAATCTCTCTCTAGATGGCCAGAGGGGAGATGGATGGGGGGATGGGGGCGTGGGTGGAGGGGATGAAGAGGTACCAACTTCCAGTTACAGAGTAAAGAAGTTCCGGGGATGATAAGTTCAGCACAGGGAATCGGAGTCAATAATACCATAATGCGTTTATTGTAGCGAGGAATTCGTGATGTGTATAATTGTTGAATCCTTGTGATACATGCTTGACACTAAATATTATGTATCAACACTACCTCGGTGAAAAAATGTTTAATGGGGGCAGAAAATGTCTATAGGATGTCCTTCTCAAGGAGCTACTTGGAGCCCATGAAACCCCCAGCCCATGAAAAACCCACTTACCTATATTAAGACCCAGGCACTAGCGTTGTAATGAAAAAGAAGGAACCAGATTCGAAAAACGTCTTTCCCTGATTAAAAAGCTGATGTTTAAGGCAAAACAAGTTAACTGGAGGGCAGCACATTCAGAAGGTGATTTGAAGCAATGTGCATGGAAACCATCCAGGTGTTGGCCTTGGGAGTTGAACATGGAGGGACCTTTGAAATCCATGCGTCCTGCCCTTGTGTTTTGAAAATTAGACCGGGAGAGGAGAGACCTGACCAAAGTGATGAACACAGTCCACGGAAGGGCTGAGTTCACGGCCTCTGAACGCAGCAGTCCTTCACTCCCAAGGCTTCCCCTTTGTTCTGTTTTCTTGTCTCATTATAAAAAGTAATGCATCTCATTATAAAATCATTAGAAAGCATAGCAAAGTAGTAAGAAGCAAAGAAACTCCCATAATCTCACCACCAAGACATAGCCGGCATTTCCACTTTGTTACATCCTGTGACCTTTTCTCATTAAGCCAAAGAATTTTCTCATGGTGCTAAAAAAAAAAAAAAATCATAAATATCATTTAATTGCTGTACAGATTCTATGAATGTAGCACGACTAAGCCATTCCCTTATTTAGGGAAACTTAAGCAGCTTATTCTCTTTACAGTTACATCTAGCAGTGTAAGGGACATTTTTGTGCATAGAACTTTTTTGTGTTGTTGAGATTCGTTTTTTTAAAAAGGATTAACAGGAGTGGAATGACTAGGTCACAGGTCAGTCAATGTTGTTATAACATCGTAAGGCATTCCAATTTCTGTAAGTCAGAATGCATATCACACATTGCCTTCTCGAAAGTGAAACCTGCCGGTGGTGTGTGTTTAAGCCCTCCATCCCTCTCCCTGTTATGCTGCCCAATGATGGGAGAGGATACGAGACAAGTAGAAAGAAGTTACGGGATTAACACCCCACGGAGTATGGACAAGCAGCTGACCGGAAGCAAGTGTGACCGGGGGACACGTGGGGTGCTTGGTCCTCCAAATAAGCATAAAGGAAAGGAGAGCCTTCTATGTCTAAGGGATTGGTGGTCAGAACATAGGACAGGAATTGAAAGGTATCTTCTTCATCATGGGATTTTTTTAGGATTAAAATGCTGTGGCGTCCACCTCAAGTTTTGTCAATGTCTAATGGAATTACTAGCTTTTATTTTTTTTTTAACTGGGTTTAATAATTTCCCTTACAGGGAGAATTTTGAGAACATTTTTGCGGTGCAGCAAGATTATGTGGTTAAATTCCTATACGGAGTTCATCTCTCTGACAAGTATTTTCCCCCATCAACCGTCGGTTTATATTACATAGCGTGGAGTTCGATGGTAGTGATGTAACATCTTTAAATCACAAATCTCTTTGATCCTCTCCAAAAAATAAAAATAAAAAAAGAAAGAAAGAAAGAAAGAAAGGAAGAACCCTTGCCCCAGAAAAATACATTTACCCACAAAATTTTGCATGTAATTTTCAGAATCCTTATAAAGAAAACCTGGGGATCATCTCTTTGCTTCTATTTTATGAACTAAACATTGTGTTGCTTTGGGCCATATTAAAGCTGGTTTTTGTGTTTTTCGAAATCTATTCCCTCTTCTATATTATGCTTGCCTCTCTTTGAAACCATATACAATCTTTAAACTTGCTAAAATTATTTTTAAGTATCTTGAAAACCTTTGCTCCCACTCAGAAAGGCTACCCGTCCCTCGTTTTTCCTACTTTTGCCTGTGATACAGAAATCTTCCCAGCATCCCTTGTTCAACCAAACAGTCCATCATGGGTGACTGGAAATTCCACGCATTGTTCTATCCATTCAGCAAGCATTCGCTCAGCATCTGCTAAGCCCAGTCTAGTTCTTCAGTGCACAGAGACGAATTAGCCCTGGTACCTGCAGCTTGATAGACAAGGAAACTATGATACCACAGATGCAGAAATCTAAGTGTGGTTGAGTGAGTCCGACGCAGGAGAGAATAGTTAAGGCTTCTCAAGGATTAGAGGATTGCCGAACAGGTGACGTTACAACCAGGCCACTTGGAACGAAAAGGAAGCCATTGGAAGCAGAAGAAACAGCATATAGGCAAAAGCACAGAAACGCAAAAGTCCCTGGCTTATTTGCAAAACCACAGTCAGATCCATGTGACTTAAAGCAGAAGGGGTGGAGGAGAGTGGGAAGAGGGGGCTTTGGAAGTTTCAGTTGGGACCAGGTTGTAAAGGGCATTTAATGTCAGGCTAAAACCCTTGGACTTCATTGCCTTGGCATGGGAGGCAAGAAAAGCTTTAAGTAGAGTAGTGGTGTGAGCTGCTCTGTGTTTTAGAAAGAGCCTTCTGCCTACGCTGTGGATGAAATGTTAGAGGGGAAAGGAAGTCCAGAGAGCCAGAATCTGAAACCAGAGGAATTGTAATATGGTTGTTGATTGGTCGTTGATTGTTGGACTAGTTACTCAAGACATTAGATGGTTCTGCTTCATCCAAGAGGCAGAGAAGGCATATCTGGCCTTTAGCAACCCACGAGTCGTTAATTGGGGATCTGGGACATAGGTGTCCCCGGCCCAGCCCAGAGCGCTGGCACACAGCCGTAGAGTTAAACATGGAGAGACAGTACATTGCAAACCACGAAGGACAGGGACCGGAGCGTCCCCTATGGAGCGCGTTGACAGTCCATCAAAACCCATCATCAAACATAAGAATAACTTGGGGTGCCTGGGTGGCTCAGTGGGTTAAAGCCTCTGCCTTCGGCTCAGGTCATGATCTCAGGATCCTGGGACCGAGCCCCAAATCGGGCTCTCTGCTCAGCAAGGAGCCTGCTTCCCTTCCTCTCTCTGCCTTCCTCTCTGCCTACTTGTGATCTCTCTCCGTCAAATAAATAAATAGAATCTTTAAAAAAATAAGAATAATTTGATGGGTCTGAGTTGCAACAGCCTACAAGGCGGGTCTGCTTATTGTCTTTGCTTTGCTAATGCGTAAGTGGCTCCAGCACCTGCAATTATGGGCCGTGTCTGTATACCTACTGAGAGGTGAGCTAAGATTTAATCCCGAGTCTGTGTGACCCCAAAGGAACTGGTTGGAGAAGGAGCATCTGGACTCGCGACAGAAGAATGGGAACCCCAGAGTGCTGGCCAGAAAGAAGGGCGTCAGAACAGAGGCCTGACGGGGGAATTAGGAAGCACCACAGCTTGGGGACAGGGGTCAGAGGCTCAGGTATAGGCAACAAGCAGGCCCCAGCCTGGCCTGCAGAAGCGTCCCATGGTATGACATGAAGGGTCCAGGGCGAGTACACGGAAAGGCTGGCTCTTGCTTACGGGCGTGGTCCGGGGTCTGCCTGAGTGAGCTGGGTCAGCGCCCAGGTTGGTGGAACCCCCACCCAGACCTGTGTTCCCCCCATTCCTACAGCAACAGGAAAGGGACATGGCAAATCGTGGGCTGGCTGACCCCCCACTCCCTCACCTAAACCTTCATAAGCTTGCCCCAGACCTCTTTGCGTTCATATTTGGATTATTGAGTTAATGGATTAAAAAGCCTCATTTGTGGGCACCTGGGTGGCTCAGTTGGTTAAGCATCTGCCTTCGGCTGAGTCCCGCCTCGGGCTCCCAGCTCCACGGGGAGTCTGCTTCTCCCTCTCACCTTCTCCTCTCTCTTGTTCTCTCTCACTGCCTCTCTCTCAAATAGATAAATAAAATCTTTTTTTTAAAAAGCCTCATTTGCAAACCCATTTTCTGTTCTTTAGCGGACTGCCGAAGCTCTATTCTCAGAGCTCCTTGAGCGGTGCTTTTCCCCCTCATCTCTGATCCACACCAGTTTCCCAAGTGGAGAAAGCACGAGTCTACCCAATCAAGAAGTAGCAAGAAACGCTAGGGTAGTGGAATTATTGCCGAATATGGAAGGTGAAACACAGAAAGGGCTACTCAGGAACCTATCAGATTTCATACTTATTGGGAAGAGCCTTGTGCTTGGGTGTGTATGTCTGTGGGTACTGAGTCATGCCGCGTCTTCTGGCTGCTAGACCACAGCTGTTGTGCTGGTCCTGTCATCAACAACACCGCTTTCATCCTCAAGGGTCTACACCCCACTTCTGTCTTCAGTCCTACCAGTAGGTCTGTCTGTCCTCCAAACCTCACAGACACCCAGCTCCACATCAATCTTTGTCCTTGTCAAGGACCCCAGTCTTACTTTCTACCCTACCTATCCTCTCCCCCAAATACAGTTCAACTAAAAGACCTCCATGTTTTATAGTTTTATAAATCGGACTTTCTTCTACCAAGAAAAATTAAACTGGTTCTGCTAACAGTGTTTGAGAGCTACTGGTTGGAACACTGGAGTGGGGTCAAGACCCATGTCAAGTTTCTGCTCCCCAAATAACATATAACCTTTCCACAATTATATCTTATTTCAGATTTAAAATAGCTTTTACCTCATTTTTTTTTATCATCATGTTTCTGATGTGAAGATTGATTAAGCCCACCTAATAACTTTCAAGGTTAATAGAATGGCCCTGGCTTGGTCCTGTTTGAGCCTGTTGATCTGTTGTCGACAGACCTGATGTGATCCAGAAAGGCAGGAACTGGGATCATCCTCTCTGCTTCCAGACTTCAGGTGTTCTCTTGGTGGTCTTCTGAAGCTCAGGTTTCTAAAGAAATAAGTTGGCTTCAATTCCATGAGTGCCTGTGTGGTGGCTCTAGGCTGGCCCTATGTTCTCCTGGTTCCTCAAAAGGCTGCGGGGACAAGAGCCAGAGCAGCAAGCAGAGTTCTCCAGACTTCTACGTGATGTGCTTGTAAACCATTGGGAGGCTTTTCTTAAAAGGCAGTAAGAGCCAGCATCCAACCCCTCACATCTACTTATCCTATGAGAAAGGCTCTCACTTGCTCTGTGTCCCCCAAGAGTCTCGGCTTCTCACTGTGAATGGTGTGAGACCCACACAGACAGTGACAGAGGGCACAGGATATCCTTGCAGGTTGGAGGAATACTTATGGTGCAAAACACATGGAATTAGGGAAAGCCCTCCAACCACCCGTCCGTCTGCGCTCACTCCTTTGCCCCAGCTGTGCCTTCCTACAGTAGGCCCTGTGGGACCCACACAGGGTACAGACTGACAGAGAGAAAATCTTGTCAGAATTCAACTCCCAGAAATAATAAAGCATGAGGGCTTCTTGGTATAGTCTGCAAAAGGCATTCAGGACCTGGTGGTGGAAAAAAATAACCCCCGTGGGGAACACACCATGGAACCTGAAGAGAATTTCAGCATCTGCACTAACATCCAGGCTTCAGTATCCCTCTGTCTTTCTTATCTTTTCATTGATTTCGTTTATCTTTTCATTTATCTCCCCCGTTACATATTTGTGAATGCTACCCCCATGTATTCATTTTCATGACTGACATGAGGTATGCTAAAGTCATTTTATTACGAACATTACGACATCACCTCCCACCCACCCACCCTACCCCAGAAAGTCCGACTCAATTTATCTCTAGTCCGGCCAGGGAACGTTGGGTGGTTTAAGTCCCCCAGGCAATACTAATGTGTATCCAACATTAAGAACTAATGCATTAGCCAGTAAATGGAGCCAAAGATTTTCCTGGGACTTAGACTCACCTCAAATGTTATTTCAAAATGAGAGACATCCTCAGGAAACAGTGGGTAGCAAGGAGTGAAGGGGAAGCTGGGCTATGGGGCAGGGCCTGCGTCCATACGCTGGGCTCATTCTGAAGGTGGAGTCAGGCCTGTCAATAGCTGAGACCTCAGTGTTTGAAGGTCCACAGAGGAGGACTCAGTTTCAGCGTCAGAGAGGGTCAGTGAAGAGAGGGCCAACAATGGATCTTTAAGAATGAGCAGAAACTGGGGCACCTGGGCGGCTCAGTCTGTTAAGTGTCTGCCTTCGGCTCAGGTCATGACCCAGAGGTCCTGGGATCAGGCCCCGTGTCAGGTTCCCTGCTCAGCAGGGAATCTGCTTCTCTCTGTCTCTCTCTCCCTCAGCCCCTCCGTACCAGTCATTCTCTCTCTCTCTCTCTCCCAAATAAATAAAATCTTAAAAAAAAAAAATGAGCAGAAAATTTCCAAGTGGTACAAGAGAATAGCAAATAATCTGCAGAAGAGAGAAGAGCACATGGAAAATCTTAGCATTTCACAGTTTGGGAAGCAGTGAGGTCCCCGACACTGGAGGATGAGCTCTTGTTAGCAGTTGGTACCCACAGATCGAAAGGGCTTTTGTGCCCCAATCCTCCAAGAAGAGTATAAGCTTTGGAGCTAGGAAAACTGAATCTTACTCCCCCCAATTTCTAGGGAGAAAGGAGCCATTTTTTAGGGTAAGTGGGGGCAACTTGGAAAATCAAGAAAGAGCCAGAACATTGAGGGAGGGGGAAAGGGAGTTTTGGGGCGTCCTTGAGATGTCACCTCAGGAGCTCCACTGATGGTTCGGGTTTGCTGCTGACGGCAGCAAGACCAACTTGAAGATCATGGGGCATGACTTCCAAATAGGCAATTTTCAGTACAACCTTTGAGGACCGTATCATAGCTATTTGTTCCTCCGAATCCCGATGTTACATCGATCAATGATCAAAATTACTGTTGATCAGAAAGGGTCTCCAGAAAGTCCAAGGCTGTCCACATTTGAGCCATTGTTCCAGAATTCTCTGAGCCGGAGCGAGTGGCTTACACCACTTGGCTAGCTCCAGCCTGCGTGCGCCATGCTTGATTTGCATCAGATTTAACGTTGAGTCTTATTCTCCAAGGAACCACTGAGGGTTAGGTGTGGAGAGAATATGTGGAATAACTCTCATGGGCCCTTTCTAGCCTCTGAGCAAGGCCCTGGAGGACAGTACCCACAGTGGACTCCCTAGTACTCGTGAGATCTGACCAGTGGACTTAGACCGAGAACTGTCCAGTCCTGAGCAAAGCAGAGGTCAGGGATGACCATGCCAGCAGGAGACTTATTGACACCATTCCTCCATGTCAGAAGAAACACATTTTGAAAGAGTCTTAAATATAGAACTGGGGATAGACGCTGTGACCCAGATTATTTCTAGTTCCTCAGATCAAACTACTGGGGACCTGATTATTCAATCCGTTAACATCATTTTGTTCGAGAAGAGAAAGTACTTTAGCAGCTGTTCAAGGGAGCTCTGTGGCTGGTTAAAGCCATAGCCTGATATTTGGAGGAAGTTCTGGCTAAGGCATCGTCGATGGAGAGTCCTTTATAGCCAAAAGGCATAGATTATGTATTACCAAAAAGAGCAGAAGGATATGCAGCTAACTCAAAATAAGAGTGTTTTGTACAATATTTCCTACCTTGTGAAGATTGACCCCTCTGTCAAGAAGAGTTTGGCTACTCTTTGCGCTGATAGTGTTGAGGATTTTTTTTTTTCTTTGACTCTGAAACTGTGGGCTCTTGTTTGTTTATTAGTAATGACTCCCTTTGTGGTTTGTCTACACTGTGTTCAGTTTGCCTCTTATCCTGTAAATGGACACCACCATTTCTTCAGAGCCCCTGGAACTAACTAATGGTAGCTTCAACTTTCAATTGTCATGTGTGGGGGAAAAATGCAGAATATTGTATGAGTGTTGAGTAGTTGGAGGAAACAAAGAAATGAACAAGAACCTACAGGTATAATATATGTGACACAGTGATATAAAAAAACCAACTTTTCAGAGCAGTCTGGAATTGGCCAAGGATTCTGCAATGTGGAATGTTTCATGGGCCTTTCAAGGATGAAGGATGTTTGTTTTTAAAACAGTGACTATTCTAAAGATGTCCAGAGGTGCTGGCTTGCTGCAACACATGCTTTACAACCCTCCAGATCTGAACTTTTTTCCCACAACATTTGCCTTCCAAAAATCATTTCAGCATTGTGGAAGCAGAACGTTGAATATTTCAGAGCTCTGTGTCTTAGGGGAAATAGCCTGTCTTTGAGGTTAGATAAATAAGTTTAAACTCTTTCTGACATCTTGTAGCTGTTTGAACAGAGCAAACATTTGTTATTTTGAAAGACCATAGGGGCGCCTGGGTGGCTCGGTGGGTTAAAGCCTCTGCCTTCGGCTCAGGTCGTGATCTCAGCGTCCTGGGATCAAGCCCCGCATCGGCCTCTCTGCTCGGCAGGGAGCCTGCTTCACCCCACCCCCCCGCCTACTTGTGATCTCTGTCTGTCAAATAAATAAATAAAATCTTTAAAAAAAAAAAAAAAGAGGAGTATAAGAACCCCATCTGAATTTCTTCTGGCTTCTTCTGTTCTTCGAAAATGTCCACATGCGTAGTGATGCGTCTAGGTGCGGAGCTGCGGTGGAGACCTTCCCTCCTCTTCCCTCCACAGGGGAGCCCTTTGTGTCTCCTTTCGGAGCTCCAAAACTTGCCAAGTTCTGTTTTGATCTCCGAACTTTCTGGTAGACGTGGAATATCACTGTGTACATAAACTCACTGTCATATCCTTGCCACTGTAAGGTGGCGGTTTAAGTGAAGTTATCTCTGACCCCTCTCCGTTCCAGAGACTGGAAATTCAGAGAACTTCTGGAACTGACTTCTGACAGTTCTGGGGTCTTACTCTGGCCTGGACACTCTGCCTCTGGCTCCCTCTTGCACTGACCTCATATGCTCTCTTGCCCTCCATCGACCGGGATACAAAACTCACTTCCTTGACTGGTTTCTCCTCCCAGCAAGACATCCACTAATACCAGGCATTTGGCAGCTTTTCAAAGCAAAGGAAGGTTGAGGGCTTGTGGCCAAGGCGTCCTGGCACCTGGCTCCTCTTCCCCCTGTTCTCTCTCCCGTCCTTCCTCTGCTTACTCCAACCCCCAGGACTGCCGCAGGAACTCCAAATTCTTCTCTCCCTGTTTTGTGGCTCTTATCTACAAATGCATACATTGAAATCTTGCAAAATGTCCCTAAGAAAAGCATCCAGCTTCTTTAGAAGACAGCTGGAGTTGTAGAGACCAAAACCAGTGCTCCAACCTGAGTTTACTTCGATAAGCCTGCTGTGTGTACTGCACTGCTGGGGACTACCGAGGTGTGGCTGCTTGTCTCAGCACAGAGGGAGCTCAGGAGGGAAAGAGACATCCCTCCTGAGGGGTGTCTTCCCTTCCCTCCTGAAAGCCTAAAGGCTGAAGAAGTTGATGTGCCAGCAAGGCTAAGCTCTCAGGAGCTGGCAGAGTCCTGGCACACAGTAGGCACTTACAGAATACTCACTTGATGAATAAATTTGTGACAAACAGAAGGTGTAGAGGATTTGGGGGGAGGGGAGGAGGATGGTCTGAGTTGCATTTATGTTGTCCCCCACACCAAGTGATGTAAGCAAAGGCATGGGGGACTTAATCTAGGACATAACCGTACCTCAGAATAACTAATCACCCAAATGGACTAAAAAAAAAAAATCGTGTGGGAGAGCCTTTCTTTTTTTTTTTAATTAATTAATTAATTTTTTTCTAGAGAGAGAGAGAGATCACAACTAGGCAGAGAGGCAGGCAGAGAAAGTGGGGGAAAGCAGGCTCCCTGCTAAGCAGAAAGCCCGATGTGGGGCTCCATCCCAGGACCTGAGCCGAAGGCAGATGCTCAACCCGCTCAACCCATTGAGCCCCCCAGGCGCCCGGAGCTTTTCTTTTTAAACACAAAAATGTGTACCACAAGGCACTGAGGGCAGGTGAGTCCTATGACAGGCAACAGGCCCAAAGCCAAATCCTCCCCTGACAAGGCTCAGGCTGATAAAATACCATAGATAGGGGCTTTAACAACAAACATCCATTTCTCAGTTACAGTGGCTAGGATGTCCAAGATCAAGGTGCCAGGAGTCTTGATGGGCCTCTCTCTGGCTCACAAAGGGCATCTTCTCACTGCTTCTGCACAGGGAAAGAGAGGGGGCAGAGCGCGGGAGAGGAGGTGACGGAGAGGGAGGCAAAGAGAGAGGGAGAGAGGGAGAGACCCGCTCTGGTTTCTTCCTCTTCTTATAAAGGGCACTAATCCCGTCACAAGGTCTCCACCCTCCTCACCTCCCCTGGACCTGATTACCTTCCAAAAGCCCTTGCTCCAAATACCCACCACACGGAGGGTGAGGGCTTCTGCATACGGATTTGGTAGTGGGGAGCAGGGGAGGGGCATATACATCCATGCGAGAACCACAAACACTTTCAACTCAGCGGACTGGCTGAGCACCTGCTGCGTGCCCAGCTGAGGACAAGATGCTCCCAGGAAGCTGTAGTACTGACCGCGAGACAATGTTGCAAGCACGATAGTGTCTGAATGAGTCTCTGCAGGAACTGGGAGGGGAGGACAAGCACCTCACCGGCAGAGGCACCCCCAGGGCTATCCGTGAAGAGGAGTGGACCAAGGCCAGAAGGTGGGAACACTGCAGAGGAGTGAAGGGTGGGCCTGTGGACAGGACACTGAGCTGATGACGGTGCACGGCCTGCGGCAGGAGGGACGTGGCCAGACGGTTAGGAGGTGGGACTGGGAGTGTGGTTAGAGCCAGGCTTCCCAGGCGGGCCATGTGCTTCTGGAGGCGGGCAGGGGCCAGCGCTCTGCTCCCTCTGACCTCACACGAAGAGACGGTTTGAGAGTAGGGAAGCCAGCCGAGAGGTTGTTTCCGCAATTAAGGGAAGAATTATGGTCCTGAGCTATAGCAGTGACCACAGCCGTGGGCAAGAGGAGACAGGATCCAAAGGAGTCGCGAGTTAGAAATGATTTTTACAAACTTGGTGGCAAATTACCCGTGGAGAACAACAAGGCAGGAGCCAGGAGTGGCTCTGAGGTCTGAGGTGGGTGACCAGTTGGATGGGGGCGCTGTGACGATGATGGGAGGGGGAGAAGGCATTGGTCTAGGATGTGCGGGATTTGAGCTATGTGGGGTCCATGCTGATGGCAAAGGTCCAGGAAGACCATCAGTTTTGGGTTTGTTTGTTTGAACAGTGTTATGTTAGTTTCAGGTGTACTATATAGTGACTCAACAATTCTGCTCATTCCTCAGTGCGCATCGTGACGACTGTGCTGTGCATTCCCTTCAGCTTTTCCCGCCCCCTCCCCCCACCCCCTCACCTCCACTGGTGGCCACCAGCTTGTTCTGTAGCTCAGAGTCTGCTTTTCGGTTTCTATCTCTTTCTCCCTCTCTCTCTTCTTTTAAAACCTTGTTCATTTGTTTCTTAAATTCCACATATGACTGAGATCATATGGTATTTGTCTTTCTCCAGCTGACTTACTCCACTGAGCGTGATACTGTCTCGCTCCATCCATGTTGTTACAGATGGCACGATGGCACTCTTTTCCGTGGCTGAGCAGGAACCATACGCAAACCACATCTTTATCCTTTACTGATGGGCACTGGAGCTGCCTGCATAGTTCGGCTGTTGTAGAGAATGTTGCCGTGAACATCGGGGTGCACGTATTCCTTTGAATTAGTGGTATTTTTTTTTTTTAATTCTTTGGGTAAATTCCCAGTAGTGTGATTGCTGGGTCCTATGGCAGCCCTATTTTAAATTTTTTGAGCGGCCTCCGTACTGTTTTCCAGAGTGGCTGCACCAGCTTGCGTTCCCAGCCACAGTGCACGAGGGTTCTCCGGCCTCCACGTCCTCGCCAACACCTGCTGTTGCTTGTCTTTGTGATTTTAGCCCTTCTGACAGTGATTGCATTTCATTTCAACCAGCATCTATTCCCTCCTTCTGGAAATACTTCCTTCTTGGCTTCTGGGAAACCACTTTCTCGGTTCTACTCTCCACGCTCTGTCACCTGTTTCTTTTCAGTCTCCTGTGCTGGCTTCCCCTCATCTCTGTGGTCTGTACGAGGAAGTGCCCTGGGGCCAGTCCCAGACATTCTCCGATCTCCTGCTGTCCTCACTCCCTTATCAACCTCAGCCGCGCTCAAGGACGCTAACGGCATCAGCATCGATAACCCCGGCAGCTCCCAAGTTTGGGTTTCCAGCCCAGACCTCTCCTCCAAGCTCTAGCTGAGCAGATCCAAGTGCCTCCCCAGCATCTCTCTGTGACTATCAGATGTTGAAGACCTAACAAATTTAAATTGAATTCCTGAGTTTTTCTCCCAAATGGGCTGCTGTCATAGACTTTCTTACCTTAGAGAATGCCAATGCCCTTATAACAGGTGCTCGGACCATTTTTTTTTTTATAAACATATAATATATTTTTATCCCCAGGGGTACAGGTCTGTGAATCGCCAGGTTTACACACTTCACAGCACTCACCATAGCCCATACCCTCCCCAGTGTCCATAATCCCACCCCCTTTCTCCCAACCCCTCTCCCCCCAGCAACCCTCAGTTTGTTTTGTGAGATTAAGAGTCACTTATGGTTTGTCTCCCTCCCAATCCCATCTTGGTTCATTCATTCTTCTCCTACCCGCTTAGCCCCCATGTTGCATCGCCACTTCCTCATATCAGGGAGATCATATGATAGTTGTCTTTCTCCGCTTGACTTATTTCGCTAAGCATGATACGCTCGGACCATCATCTCTCGGCTGGATTGTGATAACAGCCTCCTCCGTGGTCCCCCCCACCTCTGTCCTTGTGCCCTGCGATCTGTTCAGGCAATCAAAGCAGCTCTTCGAAAGACTTCCTGTCATTCCTCAAAGCCTTTAGAATAAAAGCCAAATCTTCCCAGTGATCGGCAGAGCTGAGTTCTGAGCCCTCTCCCCACCTGCCCCTTCTCTGCCCTTGTCTCCTAGCGCACCTCCCTCACTCCCACCTCTGCAGCCCCAGTGTTCTTTCCTGCCCCTCCGAAGTAGCAGGAGAGTGCCGAGGAAGCCTACAGAGCTGCCTCTCAGAAGAGCATTTTCAAAGGCAGAAAATAAAATACATCCTATTATAAAGAAAACCAGCTATCAAATTCCAGACATGAAAATGTTAATTTCTCAAAAGTGTGATCTAATAGTATAAATGCTTCTTTCCAATGATGCACGCAACTCGAAATCTAGCATCAGGTCCAATAACTACCATAATCTCGAAGTAGTGGTGGCATAAAAGATATTTTGAGGTATCCATACGATGGTCATGCGGAATGGAAATATTTATCCGTGGTTTCCATTAGCAGCAGAGTCAAGAGTACTGCTGCCTTGGATTGTTGCTTATGTTCATAGATGATGGAAATGCTTAATGTCACCTAGAGTTAGTGGAAAGGTCATGAACCTTGATTTCCATCTGCGAACCCGGCTGAGGTTAATGGACCCCACGGGAAGAATGTGGTTCTGGGCCGAGGCACCTCCTCCTGAGTGAGAGCCCCACGTGGCCTCCTCAGCCTGGCTAAAGGCCTCGAGTAGACATCCTTTCAAGTTAGAATTGACAGCACTGTTGCTTCCATGGAGGCATAATGAAGAAGCCGATGTATCCGAAATGCTTCAGGATCACTCCCTGGAAGAGGTTTTATAACTTAAGAAAAACCTCATTTACTTAAACTAATTAATTACAGGAGGTAAGTCTGAATTAAGATCCTTGAATTATAATATTTTCAAACTTCTGTATGGCTTTCAAAAATGCTTCGTCACGAATTAACTCAATAGGAGTTCTTAAAGGAATCTCCTGGAATTAGTAAATAATTTAAATTCACATATATGGAGGCTGGTGAAGGGTTTGAAGAGATTTTTTGAAATAATTTTCACCTTTTTTTTTTAAAGATTTATTTATTTATTTATTTGACAGAGAGAGATCACAGGTAGGTAGAGAGGCTGGCAGAGAGAGAGAGGGAAGCAGGCTCCCTGCTGAGCAGAGAGCCCGATGCGGGACTCGATCCCAGGAGCCTGAGATCATGACCTGAGCCGAAGGCAGCGGCTTAACCGACTGAGCCACCCAGGCGCCCCAATTTTCACCTTTTTAATCAACATATTTAAGGTGGTTATTTTCTTCCTAGCTAGTACAACCCTTCACTAAATTACCATGGATCCCAAAATAGTTGTGCGTGAAGGTATGAAGATCTCACCACAGGGTCCATATTTTATCAGCTCCTCTGTTTGGGAGAGAACATTGCCATGAATAACCAAGAAGTATCTTGGAGACATAATGATTTTCATCTGGTGGATCCATTCTCTTGTTCAGCTCATTTCTGCATTTGGCAAATATTCCTGTATTTATTTACTCTGCCGGACGCTGTCCTCATAGCCTGCTGGGGAGGCCTGAGATTAATGCAGTAATGATGTTCTGAAAGAGTGCTGGTTGTAGAAGGCCCCTAAAAAACACGAGTTGAGTAAGTATATACAAGGAAGGGTGAGTGGACGAATGAATGAATGGATCTCATAAGTATCTTAGAGCTGGGGCGGGGGGCGGGTCCCAAGAGATAGTGTAACTCAGTCTCTTGCCCTCAGTCTTGTCAGTTTTGAGCAATATGGTCTAAGACCTTCAGGAAACCACAAATCCACTGCTGTAGTCTTTAGGCAGAAAATTGGCCCCTCCTAATGTTACCATTTGAAATAATAATAAAGCGTGCAAAAGACATCAAGCATCGACAGCATCGGGAGCCCAAGTGTCCATTTGGACCTGGATGAGGCAACAAGGAATTTCTGCTCATTAGAGCTCTGAGCCAGAATGCTGAGGTTGTGCAGCAAAAATGATGTTGCACACTCGAGAGACACATGAAGCATATCCACTGTATGAAAAGAGTAAATGTTAGGTTGCACATGTGTTGTGTCTCCCCAAAACTCTAGAAAGGCAAGATGAAAACAAAGAGAAGTTTAAAAAAATAAAACTGTTGGTTTATTTGCTAGTTTATTTAACTGAAATTTGCTAAAAGAGGGGATCTTAAAGGTACCTACCTCAAAAAAGAAACGGTAACCATGTGACAGGATTTAGGTGTTAGCTAATGAAGAAGTGGTATCAGTCGTCTTGCAACATACAAGTGTATCAAACCAACAAGTTGCCCACGCCAGACATGCACAGTGTTCTGTGTCCATCATAGTTCAGTAGAGTGGCGGGGGCGGCGGCGGTGGGGGGGGGGGGACCAGCTAGGAGAGAGACAGAAATAAAAATAGGGCTAGCAAGTGTTTTAAAAAAATCAATGAGAAGTAAAGCCAGAATTAGAAGCAGAGAATAAAACACTCAAAATAAAATGAAAGGGGGCGCCTGGGTGGCTCAGTGGGTTAAGCCTCTGCCTTCAGCTCAGGTCATGATCTCAGGGTCCTGGGATTGAGCCCCACATCGGACTCTCTGCTCAGCGGGGAGCCTGCTCCCCCCCCCCCCCGCCGCCTCTCTGCCTACTTGTGGTCTCTGTCAAATAAATAAATAAAATCTTTTAAAAAAGTAAATAAAATGAAAGGAGTAAAGTAGGAGCAAGGTCAGGCTTGCTAGCAGAAAGCCAAAGGCCAGAGCAGCGAGCTAAAAACCATGGTGCCTGGTGATGGACTTGGAGGAGAGAGAGTTACCACCCAACTGGTGTTCCTGAGCAAGAGATGGAGCCAAAGGAACAGACACAGAACTTAGAGAGAGAAGAGGGGGATAAAGAGGAGAGGAGAGAAGGTTTTACTGAGTGGAAACAATGACTGTTTTATAGACAAAATGCCCCAGTGTTCCAGGCAAAATTGCTAAACAAAGACTATCTCCTGATCATATCCAGGGAAAAGTTTTGAAAATTTTGGTAATAGAAAGAATCCTGCAGAAATCCAAAAAGAAAAAAGGAACCAACAACAGATTGCTGTATTTATTTATTTACTTTTAAAGATTTTATTTATTTGACAGAGAGAGATCACCAGTAGGCAGAGAGGCAGGCAGAGAGAGAGGAGGAAGCAGGCTCCCTGCTGAGCAGAGAGCCCGATGCGGGACTCGATCCCAGGACCCTGAGATCATGACCTGGGCCAAAGGCAGTAGCTTAACCCACTGAGCCACCCAGCATCCCCAGATTCCTTTAAGAATAATAAAAAGTCTGCTTGCTTTTGGTGATCCAGGAAATCATTGCCAGACCAATCTCAAGAAGAATCTATTCTCCTGTATTTTCTTCTAAGAGTTTTACAGTTTCAAATCTTATGTTTGTCTTTAATCCATTTTATTTTAAATAAATATATATGTGTATATATTATTATATTATATTATTTTGCTTATTTGTATTCTAATCTTGGAGTTTTTTTTCCTTTATTCTAATTTTGGTTTTAGCTTTTTCATCTCTTTCTAGTTCCTTGAAGGGTAAAGCTAGGTTATTTGAGATCTTCCTTCTTTTGGAACATTGGTATTTAATGCTATCAACTTCTTTCTAGTACTGCTTTTGTTGCCTCCCACAGGTCTTGCTATGTTGTATGTTTATTTTCATTTGTATTAGGTATTTTCTAATTTCCCTTTTCATTTCTTCTTTGACTCAGTGGTTGCTTAAGACTGTCTTGGTTAATTTCTACATATCTGAATTTTCCAATTTTCTAGTTTTATGCCCTTGTGGTTGGAAAAGATGCTTTGTGTAGTTTCAGCCTTATTAAATTTGTTGTGACTTGTTTTGTACCGTAATATGTGATCTACCTTGGAGAATGTTTCCTGTGCACTTGAGAAGAGTGTATATCATGCTATTGGTGGGCGACATAGTCTATGTCTGCCTGTTAAGCCTCTTTAGTTAATAGCGCAGTTCAAGTCTACTGTTTCCTGATTAATTTTCTGTGTGGGCATCCTGTCCATTGCTAAAAGTGGGATATGGAGGTCCCCAACTACTATTGTATTGCTATGTGTTTCTATTTACAGATCTGTCAGTGTTAGTTTTATGTATTTAGGTGATCCAATACTTAGAGCATACATAGTTATGATTGTTATATATTTATGATTGTTATAGTTTCCTGAAGAATTGACTCTCTTATCAATATATACGATCTTTACATCTTGTAACAGTTTTTTTTAATTTAATTTAATTTTTTCAGTGTTCCAAGATTCATTGTTTATGCACCACACCCAGTGCTCCATGCAATATGTGCCCTCCTTAGTACCCACCACCAGGCTACCCAGCCCCTACTGCTCTCCCCTCCAAACCCTCAGTTTTGTAACAGTTTTGACTTGAAGTTATTTTGTCTAGGGTAAACACAGATACCCCTGCTCTCATCAGGTTACTGTTTGCAGGGAGTATCTTTTTCCATCCCTTCACTCAGTCTATGTCTATAAGTCTTTTTTGTAGGCAGCTTACAGTTGGATCTTTTCTTTAAATCAATTCAGCCACTCTGTGCCTTTGATTGAAGAGCTTGATCCATTTATGTTTAAAGTAATTACTGACAGGTAAGGACTTAGGATTGTCACTTTGTCCATTTTTTTCCTGTCTTATTTGTGGTCCTTTCATCTCTTTTCCTCTACTCCTGTCTTCCTTTGTGATTTGTCGATTGTTTTAATAGTGGCATGCCTCAGGGTTTTCTTTTGCATATCTACTGTAGGTATTTTTTGTGCGGTTACCGTGGGGTTACATAAATCATCTAATAGTTATAATTGTTAATTTATAGTTATAATTGATTAAAATTAATTAATTTTAAGGGGATAACAATCTAATACAAAAACTCTATACTTTGTACCTCTCCATCTTCCCACTTTATGTCACACTCACATGGTTTTACATTGAGTATCCTTTGACAAATTTTCGCATTTATAGTCTTACTCCTTTTGTCTTTTAACTTTTATACTAGAGCTAAAAGTGATTTATCCTGCTCCATTAGTATTATGGCATTCTGTGTTTGTGAATATATTTACCTTTTCTCATGAGTTTTATACTTTCCTATGCTTTTGTGTTATTGTTTTGTGTCCTTTCATTTCAGCGTGCAGAACTCTAGCATTTCTTTTTTTTTTTAAGATTTTACTTATTTATTTGAGAAAGAGAATGAGAGAGAAAGAGAGAGAGAGAGAGAGCATGAGAGGAGAGAGGTCAGCAGGAGAAGCAGACTCCCTGCTGAGCAGGGAGCCCGATGCAGGACTCGATCCTGGGACCCCAGGACCATGACATGAGCCAAAGGCAGTGGTTTAACCAACTGAGTCACCCAGGTGCTCCTCTCTAGCATTTCTTGTGCAGCTGGTCTAATGATGATGAACCCACTTGGCTTTTGTCTGGGAAGGTTTTTATTTCTCTTTCATTTCTCAAGGACAGTTTTGTTAGGTATATTATTGGTTGGCCACTTTTTCTTTCAGTAATTTAAATATATCATCAATATTTCATGGCATTGATATACTGTAAGTTAGTTAATGGGTCCCTGTTGTTGGATATGTGACATGTTTCCAGTCTTTTGCTTTTATACAGCTGCATAAATAGAACATTTTTGTATGCAGGCATATTAAGTGCATTGATGCCTAGAAAAGGGGATTACTAGTTTAAAGGAGAAATGCAATTGTAATTTTGGAAGAGTTTGCTAAACTGCTGTCAATCAGTTTATTTTTTTAAGTAAATTGTAACATTAGTGGAACTTAAAATACAGCATTTAATTTTTCTACTTTATGAGATAAAAGGGAACAAAGAAAGGATAACCAAAAGTCAAAGACCCATAAAATCAGAAAGCATCGGACAATGAGAAGGTAAACCCAGACATATCTGTAAATTACCCTAAATATTAATAGAGTTAACATTGCTCTTAAAAGCAAAGGCTCTTAGATTGGATTTCCAAATAAAACCTAATGATACACTATTACAAGAGATATTCCCAAATTAGAGTTATACAGAAAACTGTAAAAATTATACAAAACAGATTAAGCAGAAGCAAACAGAAACAGAATAACTAGCAGTCATAATAGTCAAATCAGGCAGGACAGGATGGAAGACCCTTAAAAAAGATCAAAAGACAACCATTAAATAAATGAAATCCACAGTAACCTGTAGTCAGCACGAACAGTCATGTGTTAGTTAAGATATAATGCATAAAAACAAAACCAAGAAAAACACAAGGAAAAACTGTGATGAACAGAGATGGGAGCACTTTTTTCCGAACAGGAGAGCTCAAGGAAAAGCAAGTTAGTAAGGACTACTAAAATAATATAAGACTTAATCATAAACATTTAACCTTTCACCCTAAAAAATTTAATATGCCTCCAAGAATATATAGAATTCAAGAATATATAGAACACTTACTGGAAAAAAAAAAAGGATTGTATATTATGCCACAAATACACCTTAGATGTTTCAAGAAACAGAAGTTGTATGGACTGCATTTTTTTTTAAAGATTTTATTTATTTATTTGACAGAGCGAGATCACAGTAGGCAGAGAGGCAGGCAGGGAGAGAGAGAGCGGGAAGCAGGCTCCCTGCTGAGCAGAGAGCCCGATGCGGGACTCGATCCCAGGATCTTGAGATCATGACCTGAGCCGAAGGCATCGGCTTAACCCACTGAGCCACCCAGGTGCCCTGGCCTGCATTTTCTGATTACAGCACTAAAGGCACAACTCCCTTGCAGAAGGTCAGGTGATTAAAATGCCGACAAGTTGGAAATTTTACAATTCCTTGCCAAGGAAGATGCGAACCAAAGAGAAAATCAGATGCGGTTACCACCCATGCGGAAAATCCTCCTGTCCCACAGATTTTATCCTGCACCCTCGCCTACGCTCACTTCGTGCATTTCCCTGTCATCATCTCATCGAGTTCCAGTATTCCAATCCTCATTTCTGGGCTAACACTCACAGCCCCAGTCTAGGCGTCTCCCCCGGGGCTCCAGATCCGGTCACTCGCGCTCGGATGTCGTCGGCTCTCTCGGTCCCAACACACGGACAGAAATTTCTCACGTACTCGGTGCCGATCTGCCCTTCCCCAGGTTTACCTGTTTCAGTTCATGTCACCACCCTCTGTCTGCGGGGCGTCCTACGTCCTTCTCTCTTTCATTTCCCCCTGTAAAGTCATTCGCTGTGTCCGAGGGTGTTTTCCTCTGTGATACACAGGAAGCTGACCTGTGTCTCTCTAGACCCACTGCTCCTGCCTCTATGTCCAACCTTTGTCTCTCGCCTCAGGTGCTTTTATTTTTTTTATTTTTTTTATTTTTTATTTTTTATTTTTTTAAAGATTTTATCTATTTATCTGACAGAGAGAAATCACAAGTAGATGGAGAGGCAGGCAGAGAGAGAGAGGGAAGCAGGCTCCCTGCCGAGCAGAGAGCCTGATGCGGGACTCGATCCCAAGACCCTGAGATCATGACCCGAGCTGAAGGCAGCAGCTCAACCCACTGAGCCACCCAGGCGCCCCCTCAGGTGCTTTTATAGCCACCCACATGGTCTTCCTGACCCGTGGAGCCCATCTCCCTTGTTTTACATCACATCCAGGTGTTTAAAAATTAATTAATTATTTTTTCCTTCCTTCCCCTCTTTCTTACTCCTTCTCTCTCTCTCTTTCTTCCTTCCTTCCTTCCTTCCTCTTTCTTTTTGGAGAGAGGGAGTGAGAGTGCAAGCAGGGCGGAGAGAGAGAGGGGTGGGGATCTTAAACAGGCTCCACTCCCAGCATGGATGGAGCCCAATGCAGGGCTTAGTCTCACAAGCCTGAGATCATGACCGAAGGACCCTGAGATCACGACCGGAGCCCAAACTCAAGAGTCCGATGGTTAACCGACGGAGCCACCCAGGCTGATCCTGCTCAAGCACCCATCTGGTATTTTCAGATTGTTTAACAGGATCATTGCTGAAAATAGTTACATTGGTTCCCATTTCCCTTAAAACAATTCAGTCCAATTCCTTTCTGTGCAGAGTAAATTTTGCATTTATGGCCACCTGCTTACCTCTCAGCCCATCTGCCCTCACTCCTCGACCATGTCCTTTAAGACCCGGTCATAACAAACGTGCCTGGTTCCCCAAAGGCGCTCTATTTCACTCTGTGTCTAGGACTTAATGCCCGCTGTTCCCTGGGCCTCAAACAATCTGTCCACTGCTGCTCTCCCCTTCACTTGATGGGTTTCTCCTCGTCCTGAGGTATTAGGCTAGGTGTTCTTCAGGTGGGGAATCTTCCCAACTCCTCAGTTTGCATTAAGAGCAGTTGCTTGGAGGCTCCTGGGTGGCTCAGTGGGTTAAGCCGCTGCCTTCGGCTCAGGTCATGATCTCAGGGTCCTGGGATCGAGTCCCGCATCGGGCTCTCTGCTCAGCAGGGAGCCTGCTTCCCTCTCTCTCTCTCTGCCTGCCTCTCCGACTACTTGTGATTTCTCTGTCAAATAAATAAATAAAATCTTTTAAAAAAAAAAAAGAGCAGTTGCTCCGTGACGGCCTCCATGTCCTCCTTTATCATAAGCCCTTACCTCCTTTTTTTTTTTTTTTTTTTTAATTTATTTATCCATTTGACAGAGAGAGATCACAAGTAGGCAGAGAGGCAGGCAGAGAGAGAGGAAGGGAAGCAGGCTTCCTGCTGAGCAGAGAGTGGGATGTGGGGCTCGATCCCAGGACTCCGAGATCATGACCCGAGCCGAAGGCAGCAGCCTAACCCCCTGGGCCACCCAGGCGCCCCAAGCCCTTACCTCCTTTTACTGCAATCACCTGTTTCCCTCCAAAGCCATCCCTTAAAATTAAGGTTTTTTTTCTTTTTCCTTTTTTTTTTTTAATTAAGTTTCTTGTGGAGCTTAGTTCACCATCATACCCTTGGCCCAGCATTAAGCCTCATGTGAAGTAGGTAGTTTAGAAGCATTTTTTTTTAAAGATTTTATTTATTTATTTGACAGAGAGAGATCACAGTAGGAGAGAGGAAGGGAAGAGATCACAGAGAGAGAGGAAGGGAAGCAGGCCCCCCGCTGAGCAGAGAGCCCGATGTGGGACTCAATCCCAGGACCCTGAGATCATGACCTGAGCCAAAGGCAGCGGTTTAACCCACTGAGCCACCCAGGCGCCCCTTAGAAGCATTTTTTGAATGAATGAATGAATGGTGATAATTATATTGCATTTCAAAATGCAAGATATATAGTCAAAGCTGTACTCAAAAGGAAATTAATAGCTTCTAATGTTTTAATTTTAAAATAAGAAAATTAAAATGAACTCAGGATCAACTCAGAGACTTAGAAATCTCCATGTAAGCTAGAAATAAAAGGAAATTTCTTTGAGTTGACAACAACTATCAGACACTAAAGGCAAATATCAGGCTTCAGGAGGAAGCTTTAGTAATATTCCCTTTAAAGTTGGAAATAAGACAAATATACTTGTTGTAACTGCCCCAGTTCTGCATGTTTTAGAGACATTAGTCAATGCAATTGACATTAGTCAATGCAATGCAATACTTAGAAAGAATAGGTACAAATATTGGAAAAGGAGAGATAAGATTATCAGTGTGTAGGTATGATTGCTTTTTATTTAATTTGTATGTGTGTATGTATTTTTTTATTATTTTTTTTAGAGAGAGAGAGAGAGAGCATGAGCAGCAGGGGAAGTGCAGAGGGTGGGAGAGAGAATCTTAAGCAGGCTCCATGCCCAGCACAGAACCCAATATGGGGCTTGATCTCACGACTCTGAGATCATGACCTGAGCCAAAATAGTTAGACACTTGACCAACTTAGCCACCCAGGAGCATCTGGTTGTTTACCTTTAAAAAAACCCAAACAGATCAACTGAAAACTATTCAAAATGCAGTTGACCCTTGAATGACACAAGTTTGAACAGTGTAGGCCCACCTTTAAGTGGATTTTTTAAAATAAATGCGCTTTCTGTTCCTCATGGTTTTTTTAATAACATTTTTCTCTCGCTGACTGTGGTCTAAGAATATAGGCTTCAATGCATATAACACACAAAATACGTGTAGTTGACTGTGTGTGGTATTGGTGGGCTTCTGTTCAACGGCAGACTGTCGGTAGTTAAGTATGGGGGAGTTAAACTCACATGGAATTTTGATGGCAGGGGAGAGGAGTCAGTATCCCTAACCCCCACGTTGTTCAAGCGTCAGCTGTAATGAAGTTCAGGAAGATGATAATACAAGAGAAATACACAAGTATTCACAGCTTCCCATAGCTTTATTGTCAGCAACAGACCATCATAAAACATATTTTTTAGAAGTCTGCTTACTTTGGCAATAAACACACGGTGCCTAGGAATGAGTTCATCAAGAATATGTGAGACCTACCTACATTATGGGTAAGAGATCCGTTCTGGAATAAACCATGTGGGTGTGAATCTTGGCTCCAGTGTGTACTAGCTGGTGACCTCAGGAGAGTCCGACATCTCCGTGTGCATGTGTTTGTAGACGTAACTAGGAAGGCAGATGCACGTGTGATAGCACTTCTCTGGGTGTTCAAGCTCCAGCCCACCGTTGACTTGCCCAGCTTCCTCAGCTGTAACCTGGAGCCAGCCAGACCTGCTTCCCAGGACAGAGAACAGCTGTGGGACTCTGTGTCACAGGCTTCACAGGGCATGCATTTTGCCTACAATCAGGAACATTGCAAATGTCGTGGTGAGAGCTGTGACACCTGTTTCTGGGCCTAAAACCTCACCAGGCCTGCACATTCCCTCTAAGCAGAGCCCCGAGGAGGAAAACATGTCGCCAAACCCACTTACCTATGGCTGGATCTCGGGGTCTTCTGAGGCCGCCCCAGCTCTTCAGAACCAAGAGAGGTTCTTCTGAGTTTTGCATTTCATACCCCAGCAAAATGCTAAGACTTCTCAAGATGGCAGGGGACGAAATTCTATTTCTCATGCTTCTCTCTCTGTCCAGAGGGGATGCTTACAATCTCTGTGCCTCGCTCCGTCAACCCAGACTCAAAACTCAACACTTTGTGTTCCCTGAAATTATCCTCCTAGGATCAATGACCCAAGTGTTTTTTTTTCCCCCTAAGGATTTTATATTTTTTTCTGAAGGAGGGATGTTTTGTGGTCGATGGGCAAGTGTTAAAGATTCGTGTTAGATATTTTTGCTTTCCGGAGTCTTCTTTGTGATAACTCAGCCCTGGGCATTTCTCTCTGTCTCTGCCTCCAACTCCACCAAATCCTCTTTTCAGCTGCCCTCCTGCTGCCCCCACTCAGCTTTGTATTTCTTCCTTTTTCTGATATGGAGTCACCCCACCCTCTTTGGCTCCTGTTGACGTACAGACATACCCCAGCCAGGCGCATCATCGACCAAAGCCTGTTGCATTAATGGAACTCGCTATCTGCCCTGGACGATCTGTAGAACTAGAAATAGCCATCTGTCCTGTTATATGTAGTTAAGCCCATTCGCTAACTTGTGGTTAAAATGCTAAACGGTATTTGTCCTGTGGTTCTGTGGCCCTATTCTTAAAGCAATTTGCCTTTGTCATATTTGTTTTTATTCCAAAGGTGTCCCTCAGCCTAATATAACTTGGTTGAAGAGAGGAGGATCTCTGAGTGACAATGTTTCCTTGCTTTTCAATGGATCCCTGTTGTTGCAGAATGTTTCCCTTGAACATGAAGGAACCTATGTCTGCACAGCCACCAATGCTCTTGGAAAGGCAGTGGCAACCTCTGTGCTCCACCTGCTGGGTAAGTGTCAAATGCTTCGGGTTTAAGGGCTTCCTGTAACATGTACAAAGCAGGACCCAGTCCATCTAATGGACATTACATGGTTTTGACCATGGCTTGCCTCTGCCCACTTACAAACGAGCACCAAATCCGGCATTTTGTCCTACCAGTTCTTCTCTTGGAAGACTGTGATTTTCTTGCTAATATTTCTCTGCCCAAGAACTGGCATATAAGGTTTTCTGCCCAGAATCAAGACCCTTCATGTACTGCCTCTATATTTGCTTATCTGTTGACCCCATCCCCCATTCCAGGCTACCAATGAGCTCTGTCCTAGTCCACATGGTTTCCTGCCCTGTGGTCCAACAGACTCCCTTCTCTCATGCTGTATCCATAGAAGTATGACCTTTAGGAACACTGCTCTCCAAAGAAGTGTGCCTCACTGCCTTTCTCTTTGGAGAAATGTAGGGCCAACTTCTGTCTCTTACAGAAGAGTTCCTATCTCCTGCGTGAATCCCCTGGATTTTGTTTGACCTCTTTTCTCTGGTCTAACCATTTGGTCTCTGACTAAGTGCCAACACACACTGCTCTCTGATTGTTTCCCCTTTTAACTTACCTTTCCTCGGCTAAATTGCAGGCCCTTTAATTCTAGAGACCATGTGTGATTTTTTTTTTGCACTCCTGAGGATATAATATAGTATAAGGCACACAGTAGGTACTCAATAAATACTAATCAACCGAGTCTTAAGACACCTTACACTTGGGTCAGTAATGTCATTTAGAGAAGTTCATTACAATGTGCTCTTGGCCCAGGATAACAAGCTGCTTCTGTTTCTGCTATCTGTAGGGATAATTAATGAAGTTCAAAAAATTCTGATCACCAAAATGGGCTTTAAATTGTTGAGCTTTTGGGACTCAGTGAATAATACTCCTCTTCCCCATCAGGGTGAGGAACCAATTGAGAGTTAATGACAGGACTCCATCTGATGGACACTAGGGATCATTTGTTATTCCTCTTTGCCTCACTAGCACCTAAGACAGGTGTAGTGAGTGTTAATTAAGTGTTTCACAGATGAATGAAGCTGAGTTGTTGGCAGACCTGGTATGAGATTATTATAGAATCCACTGCGGAACCAAGAGGATGATGGAAAAGAGCCTTCTCCGTGGCTTTTCTTCTTGGCAGTTAGAGACACCTGGGGACATGCACAGGTGGTAGATGGCACTGTGGGGAGTTAGAACACTTGTCATGCCCAAAACATTTCGGTGTTCTTTAACTCTTCTGATGTTTGCCAGAGCACAGGGTTGTGGTGGTCATTTTTAATCCCACTGCATGAATGAGGAGATCTAGAACTCACAGAAAGTTTCCCTGGAGCCCAAATATATAGCCTTCTCTTTGAGCGTTCTTCTTACTACCCCTTGTGGACCATCATCACTGATCAGGAAGGCTCTGGTGTACCTCCATGTGGCCCTTCCCAAAGAGCCCCCATGGTCTTCTGGGATCTTGGAATGAAGATTTTCAACTGATGGGCTTGGCCAAGCCTGTCAGATTCTTGAATGTCTTCCCTGTGCTCTGAGAAGTGCCAGCCTTGTTCCTTGCTTCTGCTCCTCTCCACTCATGAAGCTGCGTGGCCGTCTCTCAGCTGCACCCCAAACACCTCTTCTCTCAGGAGTCCCTCCCACCAAGCTCATGCCTTCACTTAACTTGACTGAGGAATTAAGAACGTCTTACACGACACAGTGCACGGCATTCCTCCACCTCCCTGATCTTAAAGCTTCATGGCCTTCCTGAAAGCCCACACTCCCCCCATGTGAGGTCCGCCATGAAACCTCGCTTATTCTCTTGCTGCCGAGGCTCCTGTTGAGTGGAGGAACTCTGCGAGACTCAGTTGCCGCCTCCAGTCCCTTCTGAAATTTTGGTGAATCCATTTTTTCCTGCCTTATCAGGCTATAAACCCTGAAAACATGCAGAAATACCCCGTGTTAGCAGAGTTACTCTAACTAAACTCCTACAGCACCCCCACACACCCAAACCCATATGTAACTCCCAGATCTGTGTGAGCCCAAGCCCCCAGGACAGGGCATTTCTTTGGAAAGAGCTGACTTCCTAGTAGTTGTCTTCTTTAAGAACACCCAAGCTGGGACAAGAAGGAGATATTGTTTAACTGGAAAACAAGACTCCTTTTTTCTTTCTTTCTTTTTCTCAGAACAAAGACATTTGGACAGTAAAAGTGTATTTCCCAAGGACCGTAAAAAGCATATGCTCCAGGTGTCCAATGCTGGAACTGACAGCAGTGACCCAACAGGAGAACCCCTACCTCCAGGTTAGAGCTTTTGACTTTTTAAGGATTTACCATTTGTGAGGAGTTGCAAAGAAAAGGATTTAGCTACGAGACTCCATGTTTTACACTTCTCAACAAGTAAAATGATTCCTAGGCATTAGGCCAGCTTTCCCCTTGCCCTCAGACTTCTGTGGTTCAACTTGTTCCTTCCATATTGAAACATTTTTTATAAAGAAATCATTCCTGAGGAAGCCTGCAGAGCTCATATCCCAAACACGCTTCATTATTTGTGATACAACAGGGATTGGCTTTCCTGTTTTAAAACGATTGCCAACTTGGTAAATATTCACAGAGGGAAAATTTGCTAAGAATTCTGGAACCAATTCTTTCATTTTTCTCTTTTCATAAGTTTTTTCCCTATACTTACTAACTTTGTTATGCATCACTGTTGGGTCAGGAGAACCCAATCTAAGTATTTCAAGCTTGCAAAACTCTTTAGGAGGCCAGGGGGGAGAGGTAGAGTTAAGAAAATCAGAAATGCTGGAATCACAGGAAAAAGGTACTGATGATCTCAGATTCCCATGACTCAGAAGGGAGTAAGTCACGGAAGTCACAGAAGGAGAAGCTTCTCTGTGGAGAAGCTACTATTCTGCTTCATGCTTTGTTATACCTCCTACACAGGAATAGTACTGGCTACATTGTTTTGGCCTTTTAAATCTTGAGAAAATGCCTCTCGTTTGCAGAACACATCCCAGAGGATAACTCTGCAGGTAGGGATTCTAGGCTTCCATAGTTCTTAGGCTTCCATATCTCAGATGCAGAGAGGGCATGGAAGAGGAAAATGGTGTTGGGACACCACTCACATAACCCACCACTCACATAACCCACTCATGTTATTTATGACATCATTCTCCAGAACTCTTTATGTATTTCTTCTCCTCTTTCAGACACAATACTCCCATTGTAAAATGCACTATCATCCCCTCATTCTGCATTTGTCTTAGTCTGATTGGGCTGCTCTAACAAAAACCATAGACTGGGTGACTTACTGACAATAGACATTTATTGCTCCCAGTTCTGGAGCCTGCAAAGCCCCAGATCGGGTGTCTGATGAGGGCCCACTTGCTGTGTCCTTATGTGGCAGAAGGGGTGAAGAGGATCCCTGGGTCCTCTCTAAGGGCACTAATTGCATTCATGGGGGTCCCACCCTCATGACCTCCTCGCTTCCTGAGGGTCGCACTACCTAAGACCATTTCACTGGATGTTAGGATTTGACGTCTGAATATTGGAGAGATGCAAACATTCGATCTACAGGAACATGCAACAAGTGGTTGCCCAATGCCTACTCTTACCAGGCTGGGGATACAGAGTTGACTTAGCCCTTGGGAAGCTCATAGTCTATACAGGGAGGCAGTCATGTAAACAGGTATTTGGAAGCAAGGGGACAAGTCCTGGAAGAGAAGGATGACCAAGGATGACACTGTCAGCACTAAGGACGGGGCTCTAACTCTCTGTGGAGAAGGCAACCACGTTTTCATGTAGCCCATGATGTTTGTTCTGGGAAGAGGAAGAAGAACATTCCAGGCAGAGAAACAGATGGACAAAGGCAGATAGGAATTCCACGCAGAAGGGGACATGAACTCAAGGAACTCCCTCAAATCAACTAATTTAAAGATTGAGTATTCATGAGGCCAAAACTGCTGGGAAAATTAAAGTCTTCGGAATATTTAAACATTTTGTTTATCAACACCACCTTCCTTGTTTAACCACCACACACACCCACCCACACACACACACACACACAAACACACGTGCACATACATGTGCACACATTCTGGAATATGCCAGTTCTTCAACGGATCCTTACCATAGACTCACTTATTAATTGAACAAATACTGCTTGAGTACCCAATATATAACTTTCCCTGTCCTGGCAGCGGACAGTACGGAAGAGCTCCCCACGCTCATGGGCTTGGCTTTCCAGTAGGAGAGATGGACAAGAAACAAGGAAACAAACACATATTTCCCTGTGGTAAGTGCTATGAAGGAAGCAAAATAGAATGATAGATAGCACAGTGATTCACAGAGCCACTTTGGAAGAGAAAGTCAGGACCAGCTCTCTAAGGAGGCGGTAGTTGAGCCCAGACCTAAACAATGAGATAGAGTCATCCATGCACAAAGATAAGGAAGGAGCATTTCTGGCAGTGGAAATAGTGAGTTCAAGGACCATAAACTGGGAACAAGCTTAGTTCAGTGTTTCAAGAAACACAAAGAAAATTCATGTGATGGGGGCACAGTGGAGATAGAGGAAGGGGATAGGAAAAGAAGTTGGAGGATGGCTGAGGACCAGATCATTCAGGGCTTGAAGGTCAAGGTAAAGACTAGAGTTTATTCCTGTTTTCCCAGCACCACTGGTTGAAGAGACTGTCTTTTCCCCATTGTATATTCTGGCCTCCTTTGTCATAGGATAATGGACCATATAAGCATGGGTTTATTTCTGGGATTTCTATTCTGGTCTATTGATCCAGCTGACTGTTTTTGTGCCAGTATCATACAATGAATGCAAAAAATGAAACTGGACCACACTCTTACACCATACATAAAAATAAACTCAAAATGGATTAAAGACCTAATTGTGAAACCTGAAACCATAAAAATTCTAGAGGAGGGCACAAGCAATCATCTCTATGACATTGTCTGTAGAAATATTTTTCTAGATATGTATCCTTAGGCAAAGGAAACAAAAGCAAAAATAAACTATTAGGACTACATCAAAATAAAAAGCTTCTGTACCGTGAAGGAGATAATCAACAGAACAAAAAGATAACCTACTGAATAGGAGAAAGTATTTGCAGATGACATATCTGATAAGGGGTTAATATGCAAAATATATAAAGAACTTACATAGCTCAACACCAAAATAATAGTCTAATTAAAAATGGGCCGAGGACCTGAGCAGACATTTGTCCATGGAAGACATCCACATGGCCAACAGACACGTGAAAAGATGCTCAACCTCACTCATCATCAGGGAAGTGGAAATCAAAGCCACAATAAGGTATCACTACACACGTGTCAGAATGGCTAGAATCAGAAAGGCAAGAAATAGCAAGTATTGGCAGAATGTGGAAAAAAAGGAACTTCAGTGTACTGTGGGTGGGAATATTGGTAAATTGGTACAGCCACTACGGAAAACACTATGGAATTTCCTCAAAACCCTACAAACAGAACTACCATATGGTCTGGTAATTCCTCTATTGGGTATTTATCCAAACAGAATGAAAATACTAATTTGAAAACGTATATGCACCTGTGTGTTTGTACCAGCATTATTTACAATAGGCCAGATGTGGAAGCAGCCCAGGTATCCGTCAATAGATGACTAGATAAAGAAGATGTGGGATATATAGATAATGGAGTATTACTCAGCCATAAAAAATGAAACTTCGCCATTTGCAGCAACATGGATGGACCTAGAGGACATAATGCTAAGTGAAATAGACAGAAAGACAAAGACCATATGATCTCACTCACACATCTAATTTTAGAAACACATGAACAAAGAAAGAACAAAATAGGTTAAAAAAAACCACTCTTCAATACAGAGAGCAAATGGAGGGTTTCCAGAGGGGAGGTGGATGGAGGATGGGTGAGATAGAGGAAGGGGATCAAGAGTGAATGTATCACGGTGAGCACTGAGTAACGTATAGAATTATTGAATCACTGAAACGAGTGCAACACTCTATGTTCATTATACTTTAATTTAAAAGAAAAAAAGACTATAGAGTTTATTTCTAACATAGATGAAGCATTGAGAAGTCTTTTATGGAAATGAATATGATCTCCTTTTCAAATGCTCTTGTTTCCAAAATCATTAACCATTAGACAAAAAAAATTATCAAATTGAACCTCATCGCAATTATTAAAATCTTCTCATCAAGGACACCATTAAGAATACGAACAGATAAACCATAGGCTGGGAGAGAGATAGGCCAAACATTTGTCTATTAAGAAAGTTACATCTAGAGTATATAAAGAACTCCTACAGGTTAACAATGAACTCTCCCCTCTCCCCCAAAAACAACGGGCAAAATACTTGCACAGACAGCTCACAAAAGAAGATACACGATGGCATCAGGGAAATGACAGTTAAACCCACAAAGACATAATGATTCCACGCTTTATAGAATGGTGAAAACCAAAAGACTGATCATGCCAGATTTGGGTAAGGATGTGAAGCTACTGGAACTCGTAGGCATTGGTGGTGAAGTGTGCAATCTGGTACAACCACTCTGGAAAACTGCATGGTAGTTTCTTTTTTATTTTTTATTTTTTTAAGATTTTACTTATTTATTTGGTAGAAATTACAAGTAGTCAAAGAGGCAGGCAGGGAGAGAGGAGGAAGCAGGCTCCCCACTGAGCAGAGAGCGTGATGCAGGGCTCCATCCCAGGACCCTGAGACCATGACCTGAGCCAAAGGCAGAGGCTTTAACCCACTGAGCCACCCAGGTGCCCCTGTGTGGTAGTTTCTAAGAGAGCTAAGCCTACATCAACATTTGACCCAGCAATTCTGCTCACAGGCAGTGACCCAAGAAAAGCAAAAACATGTTCACAAACAAATTTGTGCAGGAATGTTTACAGCAGCCCTCACTTCCTCATGGCACCCAGAAGGAGACAAGATAAACTATGGTATATCCATACAATAGAATATTATTCAGCACTAAACTATGTGCAGCAATACAGATGAATCTCAGAAATGGAATGGAAAGCCAGTGCCAAAGAGCTCATGAATGAAAGCCCAGGGCAGGTGACACTCACAGTGAATCTGATGGAAATGAACATGTAATTGTCTGGGTGGGGGAAGGGGATTGACCAAAATAATTCAGATTAAAATAATTGATTGAAATATTTGAAGATTAGGGTGCCTGGGTAGCTCAGTGGGTTAAAGCCTCTGCCTTCAGCTCAGGTCATGATCCCAGGGTCCTGGGATCGAGCCCCGCATCAGGCTCTCTGCTCGGTGGGGAACCTGCTTCCTCCTCTCTCTCTGCCTGCCCCTCTGCCTACTTGTGATCTCTGTCTGTCAAATAAATAAATAAAATCTTTAAAAAAATAATCATATGGTTTCACTTATTTGTGGAGCATAACAAATAGCATGGAGGACATGGGGAGTTAGAGAGGAGAAGGGAGTTGGGGGAAATTGGAAGGGGAGGTGAACCATGAGAGACTATGGACTCTGAAAAACAATCTGAGGGTTTTGAAGGGGCGGGGGGTGGGAGGTCGGGGTACCAGGTGGTGGGTATTATAGAGGGCACGGATTGCATGGAGCACTGGGTGTGGTGCAAAAATAATGAATACTGTTATGCTGAAAATAAAAAATAAATTAAAAAAAGTAAAAATAATAATAATAATTTGAAGATTAAAGTTAGTTTAAAAATTTAAAGTTAATTTAAAGATCACATTAGGAGGAAACTCTGGGTGATGAGTTGTTTGTATCTTGTAACTGAATTGTTTTATATCTTGATCATGCTTACAAAAGTGCATACAGGTGTGAAAACTCACGAAACTGCACACCGGATTTCTGAGCATTTATTGTATGTGAATGACACCTCGATTTAAAAAAAAAAAAACAACCCACCCCTGGTTTTAAAGAGGTGGATGTGCTTCCTGCCTCAAAGCATCAAGGTGTCTTCATGAAATATGGCATAGTAGAAAGTGTTAGGTGTCGGGTCTGACAGATTTGGGCTCTAGATGAAGGACCTTGAGCAAGTCACTTCACTTTTTCCCTCTTTGGCAAATGGAACTGATCTAGTTCACAGGATGGCCATAAGGATCAAGGGACAAACTGATGGCCAGGTGTCTAATTCAGTACCCTCACCCGGGAGGTTCTCCATCAACCTGGCCATTTAAAAAAAAATATTTCGAATGAACTGTCATCCTGGGGGCCAACTAAACATATGTAGGATTCTGCTTTGCAGAGGTTGCCATATGCAACTTCAGACAAAAATTCAAAAATCAGAGGGAAAATCTGGAAAACAATAAGTTAAAGAAACCGTTCTGCTCTGGGAGGGAGTCTGTGGACACAGCTGGTAGCTATCAATTACTTGTGATTGTGACAGGAAAATCTGGCACCTTCCGTGGCCACATACAAATCTGTCATCATCGTATTGTACCTCATCTTTTTACCAAGTGTCAGAAAGGAAGGGAAAGGCTGTTTGGAATGAGGCTACAATTAAAAAGCCCTAATTACTGGAGGGAATCAGCTTCAACTTTTGCTAAAGGAAACTCCCATTTTTACCTTTCCAGATGTCTCCCTGACAAATTATTTCTGCAGTTCCAAGAGTAAGTTGAAGTTTAGATAAGAATTAATGGGAAAGTAAGGATGGAATGAAATGCGTTTTTAACCTGACTGCTTAATCCCGGGTCCCTGCGAAACGGTCTTTCATTTCTCCGCCTGGCCCACATTTGAGAAATGGAAGCGGTGAGAGTATCCTCCCGAGACGCCCTCCTCTTGGCCGTGCTCGGAGGAAGCCGAGGAGCCAGCCCATTGCACGGAGCACCTTCTCCCTCTCTCTGGGACTTTTCTGGCAGATCTAGCTGGCCTCCAATAATGCCTCTCCCAGGCTGCGGTCCAAGGGTCCCGTGCTGGCCACCGTTCCCACCAGTGAGTACAGTAAGTCAGCGGAGGAAGCCTGGAATGTGAAAGAGGCCTGCCACCAGGTGACGGCGTACTCTCTGAGTGCTTCTCAAAGCAGCTGATGGGCAGTCTACCAGAAAACAGCTCCTGGTGGTCTGTGGCCGTGTCCTCTCCAGCCCTATCATCATATCTCATTCGAAGCTGTCATGACATTTCACTTCCTTTCCACAGAGCCTTTTTGGGAGCTCGGTAACTGGACGCATTGTTCTGCCACCTGCGGCCACTCGGGAGCCCGAGTCCAGAGACCCCGGTGTGTGCTGGCCGATGGACAGGAAGTGAGTGAGGCCCTTTGCCAACACCTCCCGAAGCCGCTGGCCGGGTTTCAGCCCTGTAACATCCGGGACTGCCCCTCAAGGTATGTGTCGTCAACTCTTCGTATCAGTACCAGGTTTGGGCTTGGGGGTGGAAGGCGTGGTGACTTGGATTTCCTAGCGCCGTCACATCGATGGGCTGAGCACGTACCCTGCGCAGGGCGTTCTGCTCAGTGCTTGCGCGGACCACTTCGCCGTCACCTTGGAGGCAGACGTTGTTAGTTTCTCAGACTTCACGGATGGGAAAGCACCCCCGAGGCCCTCCAGGTACAGGGGCCAGAATTCAAATCGAGAGGATCTGTGTTCAGAGCCTCTGCTCTTGACCGCTACCCAAATCTGGCTCCTGCACTCACGGGGC
This sequence comes from Mustela nivalis, assembly GCF_964662115.1. Classification (NCBI taxonomy): domain Eukaryota; kingdom Metazoa; phylum Chordata; class Mammalia; order Carnivora; family Mustelidae; genus Mustela; species Mustela nivalis. The sequence continues at coordinate 153,193,071 of NC_139025.1, forward strand.
TATGTGGTCCTTAGCAGAGCGGTCCCATGGGTTTGCCTTGAGGGAGCGCTGCAGGCCAGCATCCCTGGAGGTCCTGTTCCAAGTGCCATTCCTTAAGTTCTACCCTGGGGGTCAAAACCGTTCATAACCTTTCTAGGTAATAGCTAGAAATCAGTCCTTTAAACATGTCCAAAATCAAACTCATGATCTCTTCCAAACTGGGTACCCCCCCACCAGGCTTCCAGACACAGTGCATCCCAGATCCCTGTGTCTGTCACCTCCATCCGTTCTTGTCCTGTTCCCCCACCCCCAGAAGCTCACGCCATCAATGTCCCTCACGTGGATGGCCCAGAATCCTCCTGATTCTTGTCTCCCTACCTGGAGTGCTCTCCCCATGCGTGAGCAGAATCATCTTTAAGACACAAATTCACCATGATGCCTCTTTGTTTAAAGCCCTTCAAACACCTCTTGTGGTTCTTAAGACCAAGGCCCAAATCCCTAACTCTGTCTTACTCATGTAGTTCACCCTGATGTCTACACCAGTTACACAGTGCTCAGTGAGTATTTGCTGCCTGACTGAATTCAGGAGTGAGAGAACAAGTCCCTCCATGCTTGTGCCTCGGGCTGCCCCCTCTGTCTGTCACAGCCTGGTTATCTGATCTCCACGCTCTTTTTGTCTCTGAGACGTGCCTTTCTTCTGACTCAGAGGCTCCGCACATGCTGTTCCCCTTGCCTGGAGCACTGTTCCTTCTCTGAGTTCAGTTACTTCTGTTCATTTCTTTTCAGGAAAACTCTCCCTTACCTCCCCCCGCCCCAAGCTCAGCCAGCCCCCTGCGCTGTATTTGTTTCCTGTTCTGTTATCACTCATTTCCATGGTTCTTACCATGTCTGTCCCCTGCAAGAGTGTCCACCCCAGGAGGGTAAACACACAGCTGTTTGCAGAACACTTTGTTCCCAGCACTTAGCACCATGTCTGTCCCCATTGTGAGCCCTCCATGGATGTGTGTGGATGAATGAATGAATGATTGAATCACAGAGTCCCTAGAAGTAACTGACCAAATGGCACCAGAATCCCCAGTAAAACAAAATAAATAAGTAAAATCAGATAGGATAAGATAGCAATAACACTTATGGAGCACAACTGGAGATGGACACTTTGTTAGAGTTCACAACCCTCGTACAAGTGCCTACCCAGGTCCTCTGAGCTGGGCCTGGGAAGGTAGCGGGAGGCAGGGTCCACTGTCAAACAAAGCAGATGTCTGAGAACGTGTTCTTGCAGGGCTGTGGCTGTCGGTGGCTGACGTGGCTCTCGGCACCCGCCGTGTTCTTGGGAGGAAGGTCTTGCGCTGAGTCCTCTGTCCCTCAGGAAGTATCGAACTGATGCTCCAGGAACTTGGGGGCAGCTGGTTGGGCCAAATCTTGATACTTATAAAGTGGAAAGAAATGTATCAGCCATGGTGCTTGTTACGTATTCTCTAGCCTGTGCAAGCTCCTAGGATAAGCGGCCGTTCTCTTTCACCCTTATGAGAGACACCTCAAGGTCTCGTAACCCGAGGGCTCTCACACGGAGGGCCCTTCCTCACTCTGTGCCGTGGACGCCTCTGGTCGTCTGGAGAAGCCTGGGGCTCCCTTCTCAGGACGAGGGTTTTAAATCTATAAAATAGAATATACTCGATCACAAAGGAAACCACTAACATTGATATAGAGGATTGACACGTTAAAAATGGTGATACAGTAGTAGACGTGCTTCTCTGTTAAGACACTAACACCAGCGGTGCATTAGTCGTGAAGTGGAGGGTGGTGAGTATAAAGGATGTTTTGAGATACCTGCCGCAGCCGTAATGCCTTGTGAAAATATCTGTGGTTTCCCTTGGTAATGAAATCACAGGCAGTGCTAATACTGCTGGACTTTGCAGCTGGCATCTTTATAATTAAAGGGGCACTAATTCCAGCTGTAGCTCAGTGACCACGATGAGATAATTCTTTGCCCTGCCAGGTCTGTGGTCTCTTGGAGCTTCCTAGAGCCCAGCTTAGGTGGGACTCCCCAGAGCCTGAACATCTGCAGTGACCCAGTACTCAGTCTCCCAATGGTATCCGGCTCCGAGCGTCCTATGAAAGTGTGAACTTAGGGTCCGATGAACCTAGAATCCAACCCCAGCTCTGCTGGTTTATGGTTATGTGGCCATAACTGAGACACTTTTACCCCTTTGGACGTTGGTGTCTTCCCCATAAAGAATGGGAATCAGGGTGCCTGGGTGGCTCAGTGGGTTAAGCCGCTGCCTTCGGCTCAGGTCATGATCTCAGGGTCCTGGGATCGAGTCCCGCATCGGGCTCTCTGCTCGGCGGGGATCCTGCTTCCTCCTCTCTCTCTCTGCCTACTTGTAATCTCTCTCTGTCAAATAAATAAATAAAATCTTTAAAAAAAAAAAAAAAAGAATGGGAATCAGATGTGAATATCTCCCAGAGCAAATAGCACATATGTGCTTTAAAACTATTTTCTCCCCTTTGGTTTCAGTGAATTGAAATCCACCTTTTTGAAATTTCCACCTCAATTTTCCCTAGCTGTGCTGTCTGGGGCCCGGCGAGTTCCAGGTCTTGTACCCTTGCAGACCCCCGTGTTCCTTGCCTTTCCTTATCTCCCCTAGTCCCTCTGTCACTCCCCTGAACAAACGGGAAGCCAGGAGTCATCTGAGCAGAGACCCGTTCCCCTAGAGACACGCGACGGCCCCCACACTGTCAGTGTTAGGCTCAATGTTCAAGGCTCTCGCTGAGCTACTGTAGTTTTTATTTCCAGGTGGTTCACGAGCCCGTGGTCAGAGTGCTCTGTGTCCTGCGGAGAAGGATTCCACAGTCGCCAGGTGACCTGCAAACGCACCAAAGCCGACGGGACCCCGCAGCTGATGTCCCCGGGAGCGTGTGTTCCCAAAGAGAGGCCTCCGGGAAGAAGGCCGTGTTCCGGTCATCCTTGCGGCCAGTGGGTCGTTGAACCGGGGGGCCAGGTACAGCTGACAGATCTAGTGCTGTGACAATAATGTAATCATCGCTTTGCTACTCATACATTTTTTTTTTTTAATTTGGGGGGAAAACATCTGATTGCTCTCTAAGGTAGTGTATGTGTTGGCGTCAGGGATTAGATTTGGAAATCAAGGAGTCACTGTCTTCCAGTATAAAGGAGAATCAAAGTTGGATTCTTTGAATAGAGTAGGTCAGGGACAGAAGTTCCAAGACTGGCTGGTCCGGGGCAGCTGGGGTGCCAGCGGGCTTGGAGAGAGGGAGCCGAGGAGCAGTGTGCGAAAGTCTCATGGCCCGGATCCCAAACAGCACCTTGAACAACGTTTTAAAATTAAAAATACTTGGGGCAAAAAAAAAAAGTTTAAAGAAACGTCGAGGAGCCTAACTCATCGGCGAGGGCTGCCTTAACAAAATGCCGCAGACCGGGAGCCGGGGAGAGCAGAAGCTTATCTTCCCACAGTTCTGGAGGCTGAAGTCTACGGTCAAGGTTCTGTCAGGGTTGGTCTTGTGGGGCCTCACTCTTCTGCTTCAGGACAGGGTCTTCTCGGTGGGTCCTCACGTGGCCCCTTCTCTGTGCAGAGAGAGAGGGAGAGAGAGACACACTTCTGGTGTGTCTTCCTCTTCTTCTAAGGGCACAGTTCTAGCAGAGAAAGGCCCGACCCTATGACTTCACTTCACCTTTAATACCACCGTGTAGACCTGTTTCCGAATACAGTCACACCAGGCGCTTAGGGCTACCACACATAGAGGTTGAGGTGTTGAGGGGACACAGTTTGGTCCGTAACATCCCACCCTCTGCCCCCTCCCCCAAATTAATGTCCTTCTTGTGCACAAAGGACATTCATCCCATCCCAATATCCTTAGAAGTCTTGGCCCATTCCGTCCTCACTTCAAACCCGAAGTCTCACCAAACGTCACCTAAACTAGGAATGGGTAAGAAGCGAGCCGTCCTGACGCAGAATACCTCTCCCCCGTGAAGCCGGGAAAGCAGACAGGTTACGTACTTCCAAACTACATTGATGCGGCAGGCAGAGGATAGACATTCCCTTTCCAAACAAGAGAAATCAGAAAAGGAAAGAGGCTGCGGGTCCCCGTCAAGTCCCAAATCTAGCAGGGCTAATTCCATTAGATCCTGGCACTCGAGAATGATCTTTGGTTTGGTGCTCTGCTCTCCAGACCCCCAGGGCCCTAGACCGCAGCCTCCCCCACGTGGCTCTTTGGAAGCACTAAGTCGGGGCCGTGGGGGGCCCCGGAAATCGAGGAAACAGCCTCTCCACACCATCCCCTGCCAGGCCTGTCACAGGAGCTCATTCTTTCCTCTTCCTGAAGGATAAAGCACGTTTGCCGCTGAGCCGTTTTGTCCCATCCTGCAGAATCCACAGCTTCTAAAGCCTCCCTTAACCATCCCTTCACGGTCTCTCCTAGTATGATCCCATCTCTGTTCCTGGCTTCCACGGGGCTGGCTCACCAGCTCCTGGGGGAGGGGGTCTCCTTAAGGAGGGATGGTCCAGCCGTACCCTTAGCGTTCCTTCCGGAACATACTTCCTCATTCTTCAAAATACAGATGGACTGGGAATTTTCCGGCTCCTTCAGTTACGATTCCTTTTTCGCTTCATGATTCCTTCAGTTTATCTGTCCACGCACATTCTGCTCCAAGCATGAAGGGGAAGCCAGGTGCCACCCTGAGCTCTTGGTTTAGAAGTCTCCCTAGCGGAATATCCGATGTCATTCCTTGCAAGTTCTATCATCCACAAAACACTAGAACGCAATTTGGCCAAGTTTTTGCCGTTTTATTTTTTTAAGCTTTATTTATTTATTAGAAAGAGAGAGTGTGTGTGTGTGTGTGTGTGAGTGATGGGAGGGCAGAGGGAGAAAGAGAATCTCAGACAGACTCCCCAGTGAGCACGGAGTCCAACCCTGAGATCCGATCTGAACCGAAACCGAAAGTCAGACGCTTACCCGGCTGAGCCACCCAAGTGCCGCAAGTGTCCCATTTGAGAATGACGATTGCCTTTCTCCTCCAGTTTCCAGAAGCCTGTTCCTGACTTCCACCTGAAACCTCATCAGGGTCCTCTTAAATGTCCCTGTTTCTAACAACGTGCCCTTCAAGGCAGTCTAGCTTCTGGCATGTACCTCAGAACTTTCCCAGCCTCTACCCATCACCCGGTTCCAGAACCACTCCCACAGGTGTAGACACTCGTTATAGCAGCACCACACCTCTTGGGACCCAAATCTATATGTCCACATTAGCCAGGGTCCTCTGGGGAAACAGAACCAACAGGGTGTGTGTGTGTGTGTGTGTGTGTGTGTGTGTGTGTGCATGTGCGTGCATGCATGAATTAATGAATTAATGCAGTTCTGGGAGTTGACAAGTCCCGAGAGCTGCAGGGTGAGTCAGGAAGCTGGTGTCATTCTAGCCCAGAAGCCAGTGGACTACAGACCCAGGAAGAGCCAGCATTTGAGCTTGAGTCCAAAAGCAGGAATAAGCCAACAGCCCAGTTCAAAGACAGTCAGGAGGAATTCCCTCTTACCTGGAGGAGGGTCAGGGGTTTTGATGGCCATCCATCAACTGATTAGGTGAGGCCCACCCACATTGGAGAAAACCATCGGCTTTCCTCTGAGTACTGATTTAGAAGTTAATCTCCTCCAGAAACATCCTCCCAGAAGCACTTGGAATACCACTTGGCCAAATACCTGGGCACAGCATGGCCCCGCCAAGCGGACACATACAATTAACCAAAACAAAACCCCATAAAGAAAAGTAGAACAGGCTGTTGAAACACATAAAGGAGAAGTAGGACAGACAGCGGTATGCTCCATACTGTAAAGACGTCTATGTCTGCTCGCTTAAATGAACCGAAACACATAATGTAATTCCAACGAAGACTACAGTAGAATTCTTTTTTGGAGCTTAAGGGAATTCTGACATTCATATGGGAGAACAAATGAGCGCAGGAAATTTTTAGGAAAAACAACTTACTGGACGGGTGGACAGACCTTCTTTAGCTGGTGTTATCTGATGTGAGTAAAATAATGCAGCGCTCATGTAGAAGTGAGCCCGAGCCATGCAGTGCAATGAGAGGACAGACCCGTGGTAAGTGGCTTTAAAGTTCCAAGGTAATTAACCATAGCAGAAGAATGGTTTAAAAAAAAAAATTAAACTACAAGAGGTTCCTTTAGGAAATGAGAGAAGATCTAAATGAACAGAAAGTCATCCCATATTTATGGATCAGAACACTTAATGTTAAGCTGACCATGCTTTCCAAATTGATCTGCAGATTCAAGACAAAAAAAAATCCCAGCTGGCTTCTCTGCAGAAGTTGACAAGCTGATTCTAAAATTCATATGGAGAGGGAGCCTGGGTGGCTCAGTGGGTTAAGCCTCTGCCTTCGGCTCAGGTCATGATCTCAGGGTCCTGGGATCGAGCCCCACATTGGGCTCTCTGCTCGGCAGGGAGCCTGCTTCCTCCTCTCTCTCTGCCTCTCTGCCTACTTGTGATCTCTCTCCATCTGTTGAATGAGTAAATAAAGTCCTAAAATTCACATGTAAATATAAAGGACCCAGAATAGCCCAATCAATCTGGAAACAAGAACAAGGTTGGAGGGCTCAAACTTGTTGGTTCCAAAACTTACGACAGAACTGTAGCAATCAAGACAGCGTGGTACTGACAGAGGATAAACATACAGATGGCCAGAATAGAATTCACAGTCCAGAGAGAAATTTCTAGATCTGTGATAGTTGGATTCCTACAAGGGTGACAAGACCATTCAATGGAGAAAGACTAATCTCTGTGACAAATAGTGCTGGACACCTGGGTATCCACACACACAGAAAACTGAAGTTGGACCCCTGGCTTCTGCCGTGTGCAAAAAAGTTAACTCAAAGTGGATCAAAGACCTAAATTTAAGAGTTAACCGTATAAAGCTCTTCGAAGAAATGTAGACATAAATCAGCATGCCTTGGGTTAGGAAATGTCTTTTTAGAGACGACACCTACAACACAAGCTACAACAACAAAAACAGATATGTTGGGCGATGTAGAAATTGAAAACTTTTGTGGTACGGAGGACATGACCAGGAAGGTGAAGGGAATTCGAACCAGAGTGATGGAAGGGCCTTTTCAAGCATAAAACAGAGTATAAGGAAACATTAATATGTATTATGACTACATGGAAATTAAGAACCGCATCAGAAAAGAATTTTTTTTTCCCATACTTGAACTCACCTTCACCCAGAAGCCTCCGCTTTTGCTCAGAGCAGGAAAACCCAAATTTGGCAGTTGCTTATGGTTTGAAGCAATGTCATTGTTGGACCTAAGCCCTGTCCATTACAGACTGGCCCCCTCCTTCTCCCTTCTCCCCAGAGGTGCTCTAAGTTTCTGGGGCAGGCGGGGTGGGGGGGGGGCGGTGTAGAGGAGGAGGAAGCTGCTGAGGGAAGAGGCTGTCTGGCCCCAGAGCCGAGCTTCCACCCTCCCTGATTCCCCTGGGGACCCCCGGCCCCATCTCAGCACATGGTCTTGGCACCACGGCACTCATGGGCTCACAGTGGTGTCTCCTGCTTCGTGCTTCTGTTCCAGTGTCCTGCACGTTGCCTGGGTCGCACGGGGAGGCTGCAGCCGCAACACGAAGTCTGTCAACCGCACAACAGCTCTGACCCCCGCTGTGATGACAGAAAGAGGTACCGACCTGCCCCGGGGCCGCACGAACCCTCTCCTGCCCCAGTCCGCGGCTGTGACTTCCTGACAGTGGAATGACCCTCCCGTCCACGGCCTCTCACAACCGACAGTTCCTAGCAGGGACACTCTCTTACAGTGCCGTCCCCGACAGCGTGCGTTAGGCTGGAAGAGTCACTAGTATCCCCTGTTCTAATTACACGTGATGTAGACATGAAACATATCTGGACAGGGACACCCCAAAGAGCAAAAAAAAAAGAGTAGCATTGAGGACAGCCTTTTTCCCTCCGTAGCCAAAGTTGGTCAAGCCTAATGATATTTCACTGAGGTTTACAGCTTAAATCTTCCCAGTGTTTGCCGCGGACGGTGTATTCCTCTGCCTGGAAACCTCAGGCGAGGAGGCGGGCACAGTGGTGCAGCAGAATGAAACAAGCTTTTACCTTGCGAAGGGGCTTAAACACAAAAAGAGTTTGCTTTTCTCTTGTGTAGGAGTCAAAGCTGGTGCTCAGTTTGGGGTCGAGGGGCGCTGTTCCGTGAGGTCACCCCGAGACCTGGGCTCCTTCTGCCTGGTGACTCCATCGTCCCGGAGGAGCGCGCCCCAGCCAGTGCGAAATGGAGGGAGAGCCAGAAAGCGTGCTAAGGAGGGAATGTGGGATTCTCCCGCTCTCTTCCTAGATGACCCAGGCCACCCAGGGTCTAGTCTACCCACTGGGGTATTACGGTCCATGCAAAACTATGGTTGGGAGGTTTCGAGGAGTTGGCTGGTCTGAAACATCTATGCAGCCTGGGTCACAGAGGATGCTCAGGATGTGACTCCCTCTCTCTCCTCCCCTGAGTGTTGCCGGAGAAAATGAGATGACCTTGACAGTTGGCTCCGTGTCCATTCTGAGCCTTCAGTAAGGTTTGGCAACGCAGAGTCCGCTGTGTTTCCTGTTCCCCACAACACAACCCCAGCCGGACCTGTTTTCCTCAAGTGGAAAATGATCGGAACAGCTTCCCTCTCTCTCAACAGACAACCTAGCTTTGTCTTTTGCTGAGCAGACAGAGACCACACACAGACCGACACGGATCACCCCAGAAGTCTCATTTGGCATTCTCAAAGACAGGCGGATGGCACAAGTGTGTACACGCGTTGAGCTTTCTTTTTTAACGCACCTGATGTACTTTTCTGAAACTTGCTTTTTCTCCTTATCCGTACATTATAGACTTTCCCTGATCTTGGTACGTAAGATTCCCTTTGCTCTTTTCAACATTTTTATCTCATTCCATTGCTGATGGACATTTGTGTGTTTCAGGTTTTTTTTTTCCTATCCCAAACAAATGCTGTAGTAAACATCTTAGAACATATATCTTTATCCACTAACAGCTATGTTTTGGGTACATAGGATTGAATTGACAGGCCTGTTCATTCTGATACTGCTAAGTTACCATCAGAACGTCTCTACCAAGAGTGCATGAGGGTTCCCCCTTTTCATGAACATTATATGGGTTTTTTGTTTTTCTTTTTTTAAAGATTTTATTTACTTATTCGACAGACAGAGATCACAAGCAGGCAGAGAGGCAGGCAGAGAGAGAGGAAGGGAAGCAGGCTCCCTGCTGAGCAGAAAGCCCGACTCGGGGCTCGATCCCAGGACCCCGGGATCATGACCTGAGCCGAAGGCAGAGGCTTTAACCCACTGAGTCACCCAGGCGCCCCAATGGGTTTTCAGTCTTTAAAATTTTGCCAATCTGATGGGTAAAAAATCACATCCTATTGTAATCTGTATTTTTCTGATGACTTTTTTCTTTTTTAGAATGAATGAGAGAGAGACAGAGAGCACATGTATGTGCCCCCAAGCAGAGGGGAGGGACAGAGACGGAGGAAGAGAGAGAATATTAAGCAAGCTCCCCACGGGCTCGATCTCACAACCCTGAGATCATGACCTGAGCCCAAATCAAGAGTTAGATGCTCAACCGACAGAGCCATCCAGGCGCCCTTCTGATAACTTTTATTTTTAAGATTTTATTTATTTATTTGACAGACAGAGATCACAAGTAGGCAGAGCCAGACAGAGAGAAGGGGGAGGAAGCAGGATCCCCGCTGAGCAGAGAGCCCGATGCGGGCCTCGATCCCAGGACCCTGAGATCATGACCTGAGCCGAAGACAGAGGCTTAACCCACTGAGCCACCCAGGCGCCCCCCGATAAGTTTGTATATACATTTTGGTTCCTTGTATTGTGTTCTCGAGCCCATCTCTGCCGTGATGGCCTGTAGCCGAGCCATCCCACGGGTCCCCCTCGGCCTGTTGGTCCTTTCCTGCCCAGTCCCCACCCTGCAGCCTGAGCGGTCCTTTCCAAAGCCAAATCGGATCGCACCACCTCGGCACCCCACCTCCCCGACAGATTAAAGCCACTTTAGAGACCTCACTCGCTCTTAGCAAGGAGGGTGACCAAAGTCTGCAGTGTGGCCTGGAAAACGCCACACGGTCAACTCCTCCCTCCCTTTGTTCGTTTATTTATTTATTTATTGAAGACTGATTTATTTTTAGAGAGCGAGATACGGGGTAGCGGGGACATGCGGGAGGTGCAGAGGGAGAGAGAAAGAATCTCAGGCAGATTCCCTGTTGAGCAGGGGGCCGGATGTAGGGCTCGATCCCATGACCCCGAGATCACCACCCGAGCTGAAATCAAGGACCCAGGCGCCCCCTTTTCCTCCCTTGACAGCCCCACCCCAGACCTCACCCCCGCCTCTCTCGGCGCTCCAGCCACGGCCTCCTTCCTTCGGGACACACTGTGGATGTGCCAGCGCTGTCCAACCGAGGGCAGCGAGAACAGGAGGTAGAAACATAGTAGAAGGCACGGGAGGGGCAGGATCAGGTCGTGATGCTGGGGTCCTGGGACCGAGTCCCGCATCTGGCTCCCTGCTTCTCCCTCTGCCCTTCTCCCCTGCTCTTGTGCTCTCTCTTTCTCTCTCTCAAATAATAAAAATCTTTTTTAAAAAAAGAAAAAGATTTGCGGAGCTGAACAGGAAACATGGAGGTGGGTGAAGGAGCGAGCCCGTGGTTGCATGTGGCTGATGGTGAAGGGTTGTGCGAGGTCGGGGAGGAGCTCGACTGAGCAGGGTCGGGACATGGGGGAACTCTAGTGGCAACAGGGTGACTTTGTGATTTCCTGCCACACGGGAGAGCAGCTGAGCTGCCTGTGCACACATGTGCGTCGCACCAGTGCCCAGACTGCGTCGCCCTAGCTGGGGCAGCCCCGTCCCCTGTCCTGTCCCCGGCCCCGAGGACGTGGGCTGTGCTGGGTCCACCTTCTCTTCACATGACCTCAGGGACCAGGCCCTGGAGCTAGGGCTGCCGCGTGGCTCTCTGGCTCCCTGTGTCCTCTCATCTGTTGTAAGCCCTGGGGCTCCTTCTGCCTTCCCGCCGGCCCTGCCTTCCGTCAGAGCGGAGGTGGCTGTGTGTTAGGGTTCTTGGGGCTGGAAACAGCAAAAGTCAACTCAGAATGACTTATGCGAGAAAAGTGGGCGATTTCCTATTCCGATGGGACCACCCAACACTTGTGCACCATTTGGCATCCTTTTAAAATACTTTTTTTGGTGTTTTCTGTGAATATTCACCTTTTTTCGGTAGAAAGAGCTCATCTCTGCATGAGGGGTAGGGCCAGGAGTACTGGCTCTATGCCTGGTTGTTTGAAGCAACTACCCTTTTGTCCCCTAGGATTCACACCCACTGGGGGGGAAAAAAGCCCTGTAAATGAACAGGATACCCTCCTCTCTTCCCTGGTAAAACCCTAATATGGTGTGACCCTGTTGTTCAAACAAACCTTTTGATGGCGTCTCCCCCTACGGGCCACTCGGAGTACTGCTTCCAACTCTGTAACACTCGGGCCAGGAGCTGGTCAGGTCAACACAGTTTCTCCATCTTACTCTATTTCCAGCGGCGATCCTGCGCTCCTTTCAGATCCCGTGTGCTGGTAAGGAGCCTCTTCCAGGAATACGAAAATGCCTCAGGAATTCAAAGGGCGGATGCCGTCAGACCCCGGGAAGCACTGAGACCACGAAATGAGAAGCTGTTGGGGTTTTTTTCTCTTCCGGCCTCTGCAGCTCTTGGTGTTTCGCATCCTTCTTTGTTATTTTCCTGAATTTTCTGGTTCTGGTTCTCTGGCCCATGTGACAGAATATGGCTTCCGTGATCTCCAGACGTCGCGATTGTGGTCTTATTCCAGAACCTTCCACATTCCTGGAATAAGGACTGTCACTGAGGCAGCTCAGTGAAGCTGAGGTTCTCTCCCTGTGGGGTGGGAGAGAGCTCCGTGTAGGGGCGCGATATCGCCCAGGACCCCTGCCACGGGGAGCAAGGTCACGCACCCCAAAGTGTGTCCACCAAGCTGGCTGTCTCTTCTAGGCTAGATAACTTCCAGAGTCGAGGGCGCCAGCTGTCTGTCCGGTTTGCCAGGGTAAGGAACCAGAGACAGATCCCGGTCCCCGGACGGCCCGTGTTAAATCTGACTACGACTCACCGTGTGGCCAACTCTGAGTGCCGTCCCTTAGCAGACCAGCTCGCTCCCACACATGTGACACTCTTACCCGAACCTCCCCCACGTGCTTTGATAAGCACAACCGTCTGTGTGTCGTTAGCACGTCCGAAGTGGCTGAATGTGAGCCGTTCCTCCCTTCCTTGCCAGAGCTGAGCTGCCCCAGCTTCTCGCGACAGCTGGTCCTTTGAGACGCGTGTCCTGACTCGGTGTGGGAAGCGAATGGACACGTGTGCTTGGCTTCTCTGTCCTGGTCACGCGCGCGCCACCCACCATGCACCCTGCAAATCATGCCTCTGACGAGTCCGGTCCTAATCCTGAAACCTTCGTGGCTCGGAGCTCAAGTACACAGAAAGGCTTGTCCCAGCGGGGAGTGACTCCCCACCTCTCCCATTTCCACTCTCTGTTTCTTTCCCTTGTCTTTTCCCTTCTTTCTCTTTCAGACCCACGTTGAGGAGGAACTGCTCGTCGGGGGCTTGCGACGTGTGCTGGCGCCCGGGCCCCTGGAGGCCCTGCACGGCGGCCTGCGGCCGAGGCTTCCAGTCCCGGAAGGTCGAGTGCGTCCGCTCCCAGAGCTGCAGACCCGTGGCCGAGAGACACTGTGTGCAGAAGAAGAAACCGGCTTCCTGGCGGCACTGTCTGGGGCCTTCCTGTGAGAGTACGTACCCCTCTCAGGTACCACCGCCGGCCGGCAGCCTCGTCCCAGCCAGACCTGGGCGAGGGGGTGGGGGGAGGCGGGGGGACAGCCTATTTGGTGTCCCCACTGACCGGCCATGTAAGAATCCCGTGGGTGTCGGCGGCATTGGCTATGATGGATTTGTCCCCACGTCTGACCGCCTCACCGCACTCCCCTTCTGCCCGGAGGGCGGTCTCCTCGGCTAGGACAGGGATTCTTGGCATAGATGTTTATATTATTAATATATTATATATACATTATATTGTTTTAATACTCTATATGTTCATGGACACACGTTTCTGTATTATGTATATTATAATTGTTATATCATTTTTATAAAACTTCATCATAAATATATTTTGCTAAGGAGCAGGTCCATCCCATTTGTCCGTTTTCCAAGGGTCCACAGCCCTGCTGTTCTCAGCACTGAGAGGAGGAGCGTGGGCCACAAGGGCTGGGAGGCCCCGGAGAGCAGGGTGAGGCCACGTGGCCTGGATGAGAAGTGAGCCCTGTGAGTTTCAGGCTCTCGTGTAGGGCCGTGCCTCCATCCCGAGCTTAATGGGGTTGCTTTTCAGTTTTTTTTTTTCTGAGTCCGGCTGATGTACAAGCTTGCACAGTTTCAGGTGTAGGATGTAGTGATCGAACAGTTCTATCCATGCCACTGGGCTCCCCACAGATGCAGCTGCCACCTGCCCCGCCTGGCGCTGTCACCGTGCCCGTGACTCTCTTCCCTGGGCCGTGAACCCAAGCCCGGGTTTCTCCAGCTCGCTCCGTGATTTCAGTGTTAGGCTTGTCATAAACTCAAAGGGTTTTATTTTTTCAGTTTTTGTAACTCCTTCTCTGGTGAGCTGTGTGTTCAGTGGGTATCTCTGTTTTCCCTTTTCCGCAGGAGACTGCTCAGACACAACTCACTACTGTGTGTTCGTGAAGCATCTCGGCTTGTGTTCACTCGATCTCTACAAGCAGAGGTGCTGTCAGTCGTGTCAAGAAGGGTAAACGTGTGGCGGGATCGGAATGCTGCTGTGAAGACAGAACCCAAACGGAAAAGCTCTTTCCCCCGACGCAGCTGGTTCAGAAGCATGTTATTTCTTTCAAAACTCTAGATTCTGCATTCAGGGGTCGTTGTGAACTCGCCACTGGTGGGATGTCCTACGTTTTCCTGGTGGCCGGTTTTTGATCGCAGCTCTTTGAGATGATCTGTTCCGGGACGATCAAACACACCGAGGCAGGTGTGCTCTTGCACTTGGGACCCTCCCCGTGCCCTCCTAGTAGGGAAACTGCCCAGATCCCCAGTGCGATGTCACAGGCTGCTTTTTCCTGTATGTGTAGACGGGTGGAGGGTAGGATGTCCTGAAGACGTGACGGGCATGCGGCAACTGATGATCTCCTCTTCTCTCGAGTTTTAGGGTTTCAGCCTGTTGATAAGGCATCTACACTTTGGAAGCCCTGGCCAGTAGTTGTTGAGATGGCATAAGTGGTGCAGGTGGCATTTTGATGGGTCCTTAAGTCTAGTCTGTGAAGAGGAAGCGGTCCCTGTGGCCACGCTCATGGCACCGACTGATCCAAGGACCCTGGGAGTTGGGGGGGAGGGGGCGGGTGGCATCTTGTCTTTGCTCTTACAGAACCCGGGGACGAAAGCCCAGAGTAGACATTGCCACCAATTCCACAACTATGGAGATCTGTGACCAGATGAGGCATCTCTGAAATCAAAGGAGAGGGCACGTTCACCTTTTCTACTGATTTTGAAATGTATTCAAAGCTTTCTTTTAAGATCTGTGAATGAGACTTTTTCTGAGCACTCTTCTCTTGCACACAAACAAAAAAAACCAAAGCCTTATTAGACCTAATTTATGCCTAAAATCATACTCCTGAGGATTTTCTATTTCAGGGTTTTTATTTCTTATAATCCTGATGGTTCTAAGAAAGTCATCCAAATAGCAAACATGGTGATTGAAAAGAATTATTGTGAATAAGTGTTTTAATTCAGACCGGTAAATCCAAAGTGGATTTGGGTTGGGCTAGAAGTTACAGGAGGGCTAGGGGTCAGAGCTAGGATTTGGTGGGTAAGTGTAGGGTTCATTTTAGTCTGAGGATTGGGTGAAGTGAGAGGGGAAGGTATGTTAGGGTCAAGGCTAGAGTTGGCGTTGGGGGTTAGCGAGAGGCCGAGCTGGGTTGCGTTGGGTTGCGTTCAGACTGGCGCCGGTGCTGGTGTTGGTGATGGTGCCCGGGTGGAGAGTAAATTGGGACTAAATTGTTTCTGTCGAAGGAGTCTGGGGCTTGCGTGAAGTTGTGACGTTCTGACGCTGATTCAGTTCTGGGGTGCTTTCCCCAACATCCCCAGCGGTTCTGGCTTTGGATGGCCCACGGCCCCAAGGACGCAGCCATCCTCCCTCGGTCAGCATCCCGTGCCGCCGGCAGTCCGTTGGCCACGGCGTCCCCGAAGCAGGTCGTGCGGGACCGAGGCCCTGATCACAGAGAAGCGAACAGTGCGTTTGGGCTTTGGATCTGTCCGTGGGCAAGCTTGCTGGTCTCTCTGCCGCGTATTCGGAGCACCAGCTGTCGTGTTCTAAGTTCAGCCTCGCCGACACTGACAATGAGCACTACTGTATGCGGAGGGTTTGGTGGCCGGGAAGGATGGGGACGTGATGGGCACACGCAGCCCGTGGGGCGCTGGTCCTCAGTCACACTTGGTTGGGGAAGGTTTTTAAATTAAAAGAAAGATCGTTTGTAAGATACTCTTTGTACATATTTATTATATGACTTAAAGGTGCAATATTTTATTTTGTACAGTATGTAATAAAGAACGTGGGACATATATTTTTTCTTATCAACAAAATTTCCTATTAAATAGCTTCTCCTTTGTATTTAAAGTCGCTATTTTTCGTTGGCTATCGTACTGTTGTCTTGGTATCGTTCAAGTGACATTCCTGTGTACTGTATTTTACTACTGTTCCTATCACAGAAGAGTTAGTGTTTCTTTCATGACTCCTTATGTAATTCAGAAATAAATCTACTTTGATTATGCAGTGGAATCCTTATACATGTGGGCGGCTTCTTTGTGTTGTTTCCGGAAGCCTTGACCGTTGTCACCTTGGCTGCCTCCTTGAGGGTCCTGGAGCAGACCTGATGGGTCCCCTGCTCTGGGCTGTCCTGTGAAGTGTGGGTGACAAGATTCAGGACCGATCACACAGAAGTTCCCTCTGAGTCCCTTATCCCAATCATGTACGCCCTATGGACTGTCGTCGATGCCGAGGGCAGAAGGGCTGGAAACAAACCCTCATTGACCGCTGAGACAGTGCAGAAGTGGGTGGCAGTGGGAGCACAGGAGGTGTCATACCCTCTTCTTTTTGGCCACGTTGAGGGGTTCAGGGACTGACGTGAGGTGTCTGCGCCTGAAGACGTTGTGGCAGCGCTTCCTCCGTGCCCCAGCCCTGTGTAGAGCGCTTCTGGATCGGCAGGGAGTCTTTATGGACAGGATCCACGTTGTTGAACTTGAGATGCCCCTCCCTTCGCCTCGGGCCCTGGGGTTTCTGAGGTTATTTGTTGAAGAAAAATCAATCATTGTTCGGTAACGTGTGAGACTCTATTAACCTCAGGAGGCCGAGCTACGTGGGAGATGAGCAGTTGGATAGCCCCGATGTCTAGAAGTGTAGGTTCGTCTTCCTCCCCTCCCCCTCCCTCCTTTTCTTTTTCTTTCTTTCTTTCTCTCCCCTCCGTCCTTTCTCTTCACTTTTCTCTTCTTTTCTTCTTTTCGTTTTCTCTCTCTCTCTCTCTCAAACTGAGGCCATGTCCATGGGTTACAAGGAGTGGAGAGCATTACAAATGTGGGGCATGGCCTTCCCGACTCCGAGAAACTCCCCTGGGAACGCCTCACTGTTTTCTTGGCTGTCGGAACTACTTCGTGATCCTCAGTGACTGTCCAAGAACATGGATAAATCCAGATGCTGCAGTCTAAACGCAGCTGGAAGGCTTGGGTCCTCTCCTGTGCGATGTGATGAAGTCAATACCCCCCAGAACTGGATTTCTTACATATCAACTAGGAAGAGGGTGAAAAAAGTCATGCTAGGAAAACATAAGGAGAGATCACTGTTGGGCTTTTCTTTGTAACGAGCAAAGGACGGGAGAAGTTTGCAACCGGCCCTGACAAGCCTTCCCGAGTGCAGAGAGAGGAAAGGTTTCATCACACCAGGGATCCCGCGTGGTTCCTCAATTCAGGATGGTTCCCCTCGTCCAGCTCCAGACCCCACGCCACGGGTCTCTGCTGAACCTGGAGCCTTGCCGAGGCAGGGGCATCAGCAGGTCCCTGGCATCAAACGTGTTGTCAGGGGTGTAGAATGACCTCAGAAATCATAAGCAAACTTGCTGATAGACCGGTGGATGGCTGGAGTTGAAAAGGCAAAACGAATGAGCCTGGCAGAACAAACCAAACTATTTTTTTAAAACTTTTTATATTAAGGTGACTAAGATGTATGGAATGGTTACAAAAGCACTGCAGGGAGTTCTGGTACATCCTGATTCTAACTTCCCTTAATGTCAATGTTGTCCACAACCAAATATACTGATCGAAACTAAGAAATTGGGCCTGGCACAGAAATAGACACACAGATCAATGAAACAGAACAGAAAAACCCAGAAATGGGCCGACAACTGTGTGATCAACTAACAAAAGCAGGAAAGCCTCTCCAGTGGGGGAAAAGACAATCCCTTCAACCAACAGATCTGGGAACACTGGACAGCCACGTGCAGAAGAAAGAAACTTTCTTGCACCACTGTCTTGCTCCACATACAAAAACAAATTCAAATGGATAAAAGACCTATATAAGACACTTGAAACTATTAAAATCCTAGAAGAGAACACAAGCAGTAACTTCTTGGATGTTGGTCACAGCAACCTCTTGGATGTTGGTCACAGCAACTTCTTTCTAGGTATGTCTCCTGAGGTAAGGGAAACAAAAGCAACAATAAATTAATGGGACTTGATCCCATTTTTGTACAAAAAGCTTTTGTACAGTGAAGGAAATAATCCACAAGACTAAAAGGCAACCTGTAGAATAGGAGAAGGTATTTGCACATGACATATCTGATAAAGGGTTAGTATCCAAAACATGTAAAGAACTTATAAAAACTCAACACCCCGAAAAAGAATAATATGGTTACAAAATGGTCAGAAGAAATGAACAGATATTTCTCCAAGAAGACATCCAGATGGCCAACAGACACATGAAAAGATGCTCAACATTACTTATCATCGGGAAAACGCAAATCAAAACCACAATGAGATATCACCTTGCACCTGTCAAAATGGCTAAAATAACAACACAAGATACAGTAAATGTTGGTGAGGAGGAGGAGAAAGGGGAATCCTCTGGCACTCTTGGTGGGAATGCAACTGGTGCGGCCACCGTGGAGAACAGTACAGAGTTTCCTCAGAAAGTTAAAATTAGAGCTACCCTATGATCCAGCAAATGTACTATTAGGTATTTACCCCAAAAATACAGAAATACTCATTCGAAGGGGCACATGCACCCCAATGATTATAGCATCAGTATCTATAAAAGCCGAATTCTGGAAATAGCCCAAGAGTCTGTGAAGTGATGAATGGATAAAGAAGCTGTGGCTTATATAGACAACGGAATATTACTCAGTCATCAAAAAGAATGACATCCCGCCACTTGCGATAACATGGATGCAGCTAGAGAGTATTATGCGAAGCAAAATGTCAGTCAGAGAAAGCCAAATGCCATATGCTCTCACTCATGTGTGGAACTTAAGAAACAAATGAGCAAAGGACTGAAAAAGAGAGTGGGAGGCAGGCCCAGAAATAGACTCTTCACTAGAGAACACATTGCTGGTGACCAGAGAGGAGGGGTGGTTGGGGGAAATGGGCGATGGGGGGCGAAGGAGTTAGGGTCTGATGGAGGTGATGAGTCACCACATGGCGCACCTGAAACTGATGTTATGCTGCATGCGAACTAACTGGAATTTAAATAAAATCTTTAAAAACCACTCCAAGAAATCGACATTGGTATAACACTATTAATTGCAAACTTTAACGGGATTTCACCATTTTCCCACTGTTGTCCTCTGTTCTGCCCTGGGTTCTGACCCACCATCCCGCAATGCCGTGCCTCTTTAAGGCTCCAAACCGTGGTGCTCCCGTTTTCTCGTCTCTCATGACCATGGGAATTGTGACCATGACACTGGCCAGGGATTTTGCTGAGTGCCCCTCTGTGGGAGGTGATCTGGTATTTTCTCAGGATTAGAGTCAGCTATAACGCACTGTTGCGCCTCTCCCGGTGCGGCATCAGAGAGACATGCTGTTGACATGTCCTTTACTGGTCATGTTTACCTTGGTCCTTGGTTAAGGTGGCTCCTGCTGGGTTTCTTCTCTACTAGGTCACGGTTTCCCGCTTTGTAATTAATATATTTGTATTTTGGAGACAATACCTAGAGACTGTGCAAATACTCTGTTCCTCCCTAAAGTTTTCCCCCTAGTTTTATAGCATCTTATGGGTTGTGCCTCCAAGTAATTATCGTGACAATGTTCCAGGGGTGACTTTCTTTTCTTCGTTCCTTTACTAAGGGAATCCTGTAAGGAAGAGATGTGTCTTCTCTCCCATTTATGTATTTATTTACATGAGTACGGACTCCAGGAGATAGATCTATATATATCTAAATCAAACTCTCTCTCTCTCTCTCTCTATATATATATATGTAACAACAGTTTGGATTTTAACTCAAGTAACTTTGAGTAAAAATGCCAACTGTCATCATTTTGTTGCTCAGGTCATTCCAGCTTTGCCCACTGGGAGGTTTCTTAGGTTGCACATCCATACTAGCCCGTGTAAACATGCACACGCGTACACACACACACACGCATCTGTTTATTTCTGCATCTGTGAATTCATCCTGAGATGTCGGGTCAGGTGTTAGTTCACGCCATACGGTCATTACTACAGTTGATGTTTGTCTGTCTTTCTTTCTTTCTTTCTTTCTTTCTTTCTTTCTTCTTTTAAGCTCAAGTCTTTTAAAGGTTTTCATGTAAGGACAGCTCAAGGTGACCATTATCAAGTTAGCAAAAAGGTTGAAGATTTCCAGGGAAGATATTTGAGAAGGCCCCATCAAAGGTCAGTATTTTACTGAGAAGCGTTTGCTACTCAAATTCTCAGTAAGTGTGGGTAAACAGAGATGGTATTTTTTTTTAATCAGTATTTTTTGTTATGTTAGTCACCAAGTGCCTTTTTCTTCTTTGTAGTTTCTTTCTGTGACCGTGGGAAGCCTGGCTCTCATGATTACAGTCTTCTTCTTGGTTTCCCGTAACCCTGTGACAGGAGGACAGTTTAGCAGCCGGACTGCAGTGTTCGTGTGGGAGCCTTTTTATCATAGCTTCAGAGTGTTCAGTCGGAGCGCTCTATCTCAGTATCTCTTAGGTAACCCCCTCTCCTCCCGCCCTCTTCTGTGTGCTCAGGTGACTTGCTTCTAGGACACTTGGAGTCACCCGCCAACGGTCTGCATTCCTTCCCGGGTTCTCCTCGCATCCTGGGGAGCCAGGTCTGTGATGTGACGGGCAGTAAGACCGACTCTGTGGTTTGCAGTTCTTAGATTCTACGAGTTCAGAGAGTTGTTTACCCACACAGTTTCCTACCAAACACTTCTACCACCCCCTGAAATTCCCACGTCCTGCTTCTCTGTGACCCTGTGATATGTACGTGTATGTTTACCTTTATAAACTGTCAATAGATGTTCCAAAATGCCTGGGGTGTGTGTGTGTGTGTGTGTGTGTGTTATCTTTTTAGCCCTGGATATGTATGTCATGATATCTCATTGTAGTTTTAAGTTGAATTTCCCTAATAACTGATGATACTACCTTTCACCTGCTTATGTGACATTTCTTGTGGGTTGAATTGTGTTCCCCTCTTCAAAAAGCTTCTAACTCCCAGAATATGACCTTATTTGGAAACAAGGTCTTTGCAGAGGATCCAGTTAGGATAGGATCCCTGGAGTAGGTGACATTAGGGTAAGTCGCATGTCTGTGAATTCCAGGACGACTGGTATTGTTATTAAACGGGGAGATTTGGAGACGGGTGCTTGGACACGGGGAGAATGCCATGTGAAGATGAAGGCAGACATTTATAAGCTGGGCAACATGAGATCGTTGGCCAAACTCCAGAAGCTAGAAGAGACGAACAGAACAGGTTCTCCGACGCAGCCCTCCGAAGAAGCCAACTCGGCTGACACCGTGACCTTGGGCTTCCAGCCTCCAGAACTATGACACCGTGAATGTCTGTTGCCTAAGCACCCCCCGCCCCCGCCCCGACCCCTGCCCAAGTCTGGGGTACTTTGTCTTTGTAGCCTTAGCAAATTAATACACCATCTATAGATAGTCTGGTGAAGTATCTGTTTAGATCTTTGACCCGTTTTTTTCCTGTTCTTGAGTTTCATATTCTTTAAATATTCCAGGTACACATCCTTTGAAGTCAGTTTTGTAGATGAAGAAATGGGTTCAGAGAGGGAAAATAATTTGTGCAAGGTCACGTATGCTAGTCTATAGAAGAAGATGTCATTACAGCTCAAGGACAGCTCAGCTGTCCTCTCCTTAAGGGAGCTTTTTCTGAACTTCCAGGCTAAGTGGCCCATGTACCCCCTGTTCCAATCTCTTATTCCCATCTATTACATTGAGCGTTAGATGATAGGGACACACCATTATTCATCTTTGTGTCCTCAGCTCAAGTCACATTGCCTTGGGAAATCCCAGGATGTATCTTACTAAAGGGTAACCTTTGTCCAGGGGGTAGACCACTCCCATCAGATTGCAGAGGAAGTTGAATGTCTAGCTCAGAAAATGGGCCAGGTTGAGAGTGTTACCATACTCCCTACTGTTTCATTTTGAGTCTATAATCATGTTTTCTATGGAAAATGCAAGAGTAGTTATATACAGGTCAACCTAGATAAGACTTTATTTAAAAAGCTCCCTTTTCCAGAGAAAATTTGGTACAGAAATGATTTCATGAAAATTCATTCATTTTATGGATGCTTTATTAATGTTGCCTAGATAAAGAATTCTACATATCACAATTTCACTAATAGATACAA
Organism: Mustela nivalis; assembly: GCF_964662115.1. Lineage (NCBI taxonomy): Eukaryota > Metazoa > Chordata > Mammalia > Carnivora > Mustelidae > Mustela > Mustela nivalis. The sequence goes on from NC_139025.1 coordinate 153,215,016, forward strand.
ATGTAAATAAAAACAAGCTACTTTCAAATATTAAAAATGTTTTAGCCAAATATTGGTGCACTTATTCTCAAGTGAGCATGTTGTTTGAGACAACTTTAAACCTACAGAAGATCAAACTTTGTGCTACACTAAATCATACTCTCTCATAATACAATCATTTATCAAAGAAAAAGAAACAATAGGAATGTGATTCATTAGGACATTCTCAGTGTTCATAAATGCAGCCTGTTCTTCCTGGCTCACTTACTGGGATCATTTCTCCCCTCCCTTCTTAGCACTTAGCTCACACTGGAGAAGAAGGATGTAACTTTGCCCCACCCTGAGCCTGCCCCTGCTACTGAACCCTGACTCGGGGCATGGCCATTAGGTACGTCCTTACCCAAGGTTATCCAGAAGATTCTTCACTGCTGTCGGTCATTTCTAAAACTACTCTAACAAATACCTTTTTCCTTCCCATAAGTACTGTCTTTCAAACCATGTTCTTCTCCGCATCCAAGCGCTCCATTCTCTGGAATGAGCTCTCCGGTGCTTGTAGGGCTGGAGAGGACAAGACTCTTCCGGAATCAAACTACTCCTAAGCTCAGAGCAAATTCGGTCATTTTACAATCCTTGCCTCAGGCCAGAAAATGAGTAGTGAGTAGGTTAGTTACCTTACTCTGAAAATGGAGAAAACAGGTACAAAACGAGATTAAGGGACTTAGTGTGAATGCCTGACATTTCCTTAGCACTTTTGCTTTTGGGATACAATGAATCGTACGATCTGATGCTCAAAACGCAGTATTTGTGAACTAAGCAGAGCCAGGGTGATGTCATCGGGACCCCAACTCAGAGCCTTGACTCCCAGCACACAGACCCCTTGCTGGTTGCACCACAGTTCCTCTTATGAACTTGAACATGGTGAGGGGCAGTGTGACCGCCCTAGCACCACCAACCATAGTGGACTGTGTAGATGAAGTCTGAGGACATGAAGACCACTGTCTTGGATGAGGAATCCGTGCGTCATTTTCAGAGGTGGGCCAGACAGTCCTGATGTCCTTGATACATGAAAACTGTATGTGAGTAACTGTGTAGTCACCATAATTAAAAATGTATGGGAACATGATAATAGATGGAGGCAAGCAACCAAATAGTAGGTTGGGGATTAAAGTAGTTCAGTTGGGAATGTCCATGATTCAACTTTCAGAATAGCGTATTAAAGGACAATCTTGGTAAAAGAGCAATACAAAAATGGATTTTAAGGTTCTTATTTCTTATAATTTTGCAATTTCATTTTGAAAGATTTAAAAATGATTTGTTTTAGCTCTCCCATAAATTATTTTGACTATATAAAATTGGCTTTGGGTCGTGTAGGTGGCCCCGTCGGTCAAGCATCCAATTCTCAATTTCAGCTCAGGTCATGATCTCAGGATTGTGAGATCGAGCCCCATGTCGGCTCTGTGCTGGGCTTGGAGCCTGCATAAGATTCTCTCTCTTCCTCTTCCCCTCCCCTCTAAAAAAAAAACAAAACAACTTTGGCTTTTCCTACTTAGAAAACCAGTATCTGTTAGCTTCCTTTGAAACATGATTTGATGATTAGAAGGCCTCCACTATGGGCGTGACCTTGCGGAAGAATTTATGACCTTCAGAATTTGTATTTTCAAAGATATAGCCTGGAGGAGAAGGATAGCTAGCAGGGCAGACTTCCTGTTTCTTCGGTGTGTACTCTGTAGAGTACATGGTGGTGTCGTCGAACGGCGCAGAACTCTGAAACAGAGCATGCGCGGGTTTGCAGCTCTCGGTCCGAATCAGCTCGTGCGGCACATAGTGAGACCTGAAAGTGCTCCAACCATCGAATCTTCCAGATGGGTTGGAAATCTGCTGCTGCTGCTTAATAAGACCTTGACGACAGCATTCCCAGGCTGGAAAATCTTCCTTTGTGGTGCTTTTTCCTTGAAAAGGGACATTGTTAAATTTTCTCTGAGAAACTGGCCTGATGGGACTAACCCGTTTGGTCTGATAGGGAACATAGTCGAGATGGCTTGTGCTGTTTAGCTGCATGGTACCTGCAGGCGGGACATACTCCTGTGGTTTCTTGACTTCCGGTGGTGGGATTTCCCATGGTTGGAAGCTTTCGCGGAATTCCGTGCTTCCTTCAAAATGAGCATTTTGGGTCACTCTGGTGTACGGAGGTCTGCAGATTTTCGCAGTTTCACCAGGAAGACCCTGAAAGTCATATCGGTGAGTTGTGAGATCCTCAAAGGGTTGACTGGTTGGCTTGTACACTTCTTTTGGCCTTGCAAACTTGAGTTCTAGCTGATAAGGTACGTAATCAAGGCGATGACTTGTATCACCATTAAAAGGGACTGTAGAACGTTTGACCACGGGGCTGGGTTTAAAGCTTTGCCTGGGCTTTATCTCCTGAGGAGCATAGTCATCCTGAAATGTGGTTGAATTTCCAAATTTCACGGTGGGGGGGTGGTAAGCTTGTTCTGGTTTATAAGGGTCAATTTTCTGAATGTCCCAAGCTCTATAATCATCTTGAAAATTTAAAAAAAAAAAAAAGAGCATTTAAAATACTGCATAAAGCACCTGCCTCCTTAGCGCAGTAGGCAGCGCGTCAGTCTCATAAAATACTGCATAAAGCAACCATCTTCTAAAAATCATGACTCACTTCCCTCATTGCCAAACATCCTTCCATTTCCTTCAGAAATCTGAACACTAATCAAGTCTGACGTTGCTCAGATTCCCCTGATTTGTGTTTTCTTCATATCCACCTTCCTCTTCCTATCTCCCCACATTAGTGCATAGAATTTCTACTTCTAGATTTACCTGAATACGCAACAAGGGAATGGAACATCCGAGCTTGGATTGTTGATGGTTTTTGAAAGCCTGTGTTTTGGGTAAAGACAGAGTGTAGGAGATTATGGTTGCATTTTCCAGGAACTGGTTGGGATTTTCACCATAACACATGAAGTGAAAAGAAACCACTTATTTGTGGAGCATAAGAAATAACACAGAGGGCATGGGGAGATAGAGAGGAGAAGGGAGTTGAGAGAAATGGGAAGGGGAGATGAACCATGAGAGACTATGGACTCTAAAAAACAATCTGAAGGTTTTGAAGGTGGGGGTGGGAAGTTGGGTGAGCCTGGTGGTGGGTCTTATGGAGGGCATGTGTTGCATGGAGCACTGGGTGTGGTGCATAAACAATGAATTCTGGTACACTGAAAAGAGATTAAGAAAATAAAAAATAATTAAAAAAAGAAAAGAAACCATAAAATCTACTGATTAACATAAAATCAAAGGCTCTGATGTGTGGGCAAAAGTGATGGGGATATTATTCTTTGCCTTGGAGGGACTCCTCAAATGAAAGAAAATTTCAACCCATTATACTGTAGGAAAGCCTACCACCAGACTCCCTGAGCAAACCTACAGAATAACTTGTACTATCCCAGAAAGATCATTGCCTTCAACTTCAGCTTTTCAGAAAATGGACTTCAAGGTATCATCAAAAGACAGAGGGCTATATAGAGGCCAGAGGCCTGAACTGAGTGCTTTTAAACATACCAGAACTTGTATGTAGAATTTAGAAGTGAATACTAGAGCTAAGTCTAAGATTTAGGGTTAAATACCTTAATTCTGCTTCTTGTGGCATACATAGACCATGGATGGAAAGCTGAAGTACTTATATTTCAACCAAAGGTTATTAGTTTTTTTATTTCTAGATGAGAAAGGTAGAAAGCTAAGAAATACTGTGGAATTGACTTCACCCAAAAAGATGTACACCAAAAGAAATAAAATCTTGCCATTTGCGACAACATGGATGGAACTAGAGCGTATCATGCTTAGTGAAATAAGTCAAGCAGAGAAAAACAACTATCATATGATCTCCCTGATATGAGGAAGTGGTGATGCAACATAGAGGGTTAAGGGGGTAGGAGAAGAATAAATGAAACAAGATGGGATTGGGAGGGAGACAAACCATAAGTGACTCTTAATCTCACAAAACAAACTGAAGGTTCCTGGGGGGAGGGGGGTTGGGAGAAGAGGGGTAAGGTTATGGACATTGGGGAGGGTATGTGCTTTGGTGAGTGCTGTGAAGTGTGTAAACCTGGTGATTCACAGACCTGTACCCCTGGGGATAAAAATATATTTTTATAAAAAATAAAAAATTAAAAAAAAACATTAAAAAAAAAAGATGTACACCAAAGGTTAATTCATAAAAGACAGAGGTTATACAAGATGTTTTAGAGTCTAAACTAAAGTCCAGGTAATCTCTATTGGAAAGGCCAAAACTCAAATGCTTTTTATGTGGATTTGCTCTCTCCTTTGGAGAGAAAAATCCCTCACTCAGACATTTCTGCCCCAATGACCAAGTTGTGGAGCAAATGGTTACCACCTCTACCTCATCAACTTACTGATGTTCGTATGAGAGTGGATGTGTGGACCAAGAGCAGACAATCTTCAGGCCAGTAGAGACAGACAAAATAGCCTGGCAAGAAGAGATGAGCTGGGTAAGCCATTCTTGTTCTTGTGAACCAAATTTGAAAATATGGAAAGAGGTGAAAGTAGGAGATGGATCTAAAGTATGTCATGATGTAGTAGTTTGCTCTCATCTGAACCGCTTTAAGCCCATGAGGTGTCTGAATGTGTTTGCTCACCATGAATGTCTGTATGCAGACCTCCATCCCCATTCTTATATAATGAGCTGTTCGAGGTTCCCCTTTGAAGACAAAAGTCTTGAGTTGCACATGTTAGTTCTCTTCCTTGGTATTTGGAACCTGTTCCCTGTGACATCTTACAGCACCAATCCAGGGGGCTCCATCCTTGGGATTTCTTTCTCAATCTATATCTCATCAAACAATCCCCATGGTTTTAATACTACCTGTAAGCTGATGGCTTCCAAAGGTTGAATCTCCATTCCAGACTTCCTTTTGAACACCAACTCCCCATACATATCTTCCTACTAGGTATCTCTATTTCAAGAGGCAAAGTGACACTTGGTATACTCCAAATGAATGATAAATCTTGGAGTTCTAATTGAAATTTTTATTGCATTTACATTTAATATAATGAATGATATAGTTGAGTTTAAGTTGACTGTATTGCTATTTGCTTCTTTCTCAAATGTTCTTTGTTCCCTCACCCCTTATTTTCTGCCTTCTTTTGGATAAAGGGTATTTTTATTATTCCATTTCCTCTGTTAGCATTTTAATTAGAACTTATTTTAGAATAAAAATGCATTTTTGACTTATTAGGGTATCTTTTTGGCCTACTTGAATTTAAATGGTTATTTTTACCACTTTTAGAGCAGCGTAAGAAACTTTCAATGGTGTAAATCCATTTACACCCTCCTGCCTTCTGTGCTATTATATTTACTTCTGTATTTATGTAAAAACATATAATTATTCTTGTGACTCTAAGAAGTCAATATTCTTTTATATGTTCCTATAAAGTTACTCCTTCTGTGTGTTTCATTACTTCCTGGATTTCATGCTGCCCTCTGGAATCATCTTCCTTCAACCTGAAGAACTTCCTTTACTACTTTTTGTAGTATGGTTGGTTAATGACAAATTCTCTGGGGGTTTTGTTTGTTTGTTTGTTCCTGGAAAACATTTTTATTTTATTTTTTGAAGGATATTTTCACTAGACATAAAATTCTGGGATTTGTTGGTTTAAAGTTCTAGGTTTTTAATTTGTTTTGTTTTTACCCTTTCAACACTTTAAATAAGCCATTGCATTATCTTTGGGCTTCCATGGCTTTAGATGAAAAGTTAGGTATATTTCTAATTTTTCTTTTCATAATTAATGCATAGTTTTTCTCTTACTGCTTTTGAGAATTCACATTCACTTGGTTTTTGAATTTTGATGAAAGTCGCCTAAGTGTGGTATTCTTTGTATTTATCTGTTTGGTGATTTGTTGAGCTTTTTGAATCTGTGTCCTGATTCATTCATCAGTTTTGGAGATTTTTTGACCATCATCTCTCCAGATATTTCCTGACTCTTCATTGGTCTCCTATTTTACCAGATGCTGGGGGTCATGTATAAGTAAACCATAGACATTAAAATCAATGTTATTTTCAGCAGGAGAAATCTTGGTCTTTCCAATTTGGGTCACCCTGATCCAATCAGGTGTTGAGCTAGGCTGGTATTCAGGGGCACTTTTAGTTAGACATAATCTTCCTCTGGTTGAAAGGACAAAAGTTGTGGTGTGTTTGTGGTAGAGCCCTCATTCTGTGGAAATTTCTCTTCTAAGCACTTACTCCCAAGTACAGCTGTGGGATCCGTCTGGCCCAGTCTCCTAGGCCATCATACCCCCTACACGCTCAGCAAACATCCTACAAGGAAGACCAGCTATACACCTGGAGGACTGATAAGTTCCAGTGTGTCATACCAGTCCACATATCATGCGCTCCACTCATTTCCCTTTACAGGAGAGTCTTTCTGCTTCTGCCACACTCAGTTTTCCACCAAGGCCCCGGTGTGACCAGTGTTCTGGAGAAGTAAACAGCTGGCTATTGTAGCTTGCCGTCTTGGCAAGTTTCTTTGCTTCCACAGCTGTCTAATGCCATTAAAGAGATTTCATACACTTTAAAAAATTATACACATTTTTAGCTATTGCAGTGGAAATAATGGCTTTCTGCTATTTAATATATCCTCCCTGGAAATGGAACTCAAGCATTTTTAGCAGCTATGAGAAAAATGCTAAGCACTTCAGTCTGGTAATCAGTGCTTCACAGTCTGACCTCTACCTGCATTTATAGAATTATACCCCAATCTCTTAGTTCCTGAAATCCTCTGTTTACAGAAGAACCCCTTTATTTTTCTGGCTCTGTGCATTTTTGCTCATTTCATCCTAGTTTTTGTGTTGTCTCTCCCTCTCCTATAGATCAATACTTACTGGTCAGGCTGGCCTGAATCTTGTTCAGTCTAAATTTTTGAAACACGACTTGTTCCATTAACTTTCTAGTGAATTATCCTCCTCCCTAGTGATAACACATTTATTTATTGCTGCTATGGTTAATTTTTTATGCTACTATCGTTTCTTTTCCTCAACCATAAAGTATCTGTCAATAACCACGTTCAGTTCAGATCTCTGTATTCCCTACAGTGCCTAGCACAGAGCAGAGTATCCCTTAAAACATTTACCAACTCCAGTGCTGGTCTGTTCTCACCATCTACATTCCAGTATAAATGACTTTCTAGCCTGAGGCTGCTGGGAGCAGATAGGTTTCTGTCTAAGATTAACCTGTCTCATAGAACTGCGTCTCCACAATCTAGATGCTACCTTCTCACCAGAGCCCTACAGGGTTTCCTCTTCCTTTCTCTTTACCATATCCCCTCTGTCTTTCCTCTGTTCTCTGATTCTCGGTAGTGACAGTCTCTTCTCATTGTGAGTTCTCACCAGTTACCGACCTGTCCTTAAATAGTGATCTACAAAACCTAGATCATCACAGAGAAAGAGTACTGCCTTGGCCCTCACCATCTCATCTCATGCTTCCATACCTAGAAATATTTCCTCACTAGGAAAGGTCAGAAGCGAGAAAGCCAGAGGGACCCCAGGAACGCTGGATTATGGGGGTGGAAATATGGGAAATCTACAGGAAACCCAGGTAATGAGAAGCTAGAATGTGTGTGTGATGTGTAATTGTCACAGCATCAGGACAATATTACTGATATTTTTTGATAGATTTTGTAGGACAAAAAAGAAAAGAAATTCCTACTGTGGTTGTTAAAATACCAGTTGTTTTCACCAAACAACTTTATGTCAAGTTGTTATTTTATGTCAAGTTGTTACAGCAGTATCTGACCTCCTCTGCATACCAGGAGATACAGACCTGTAATTTTCTTATGCTAAATTGCATTATAACAATATACTTGTTGACCCTATACATTGTCTTAAAACTTTGCTCCTTGTGTAGCATCTTATGTGCCCACAGCCAGAAAGATGAAAGCACAAGTTTCCCAACCACCCTACTTCTAGATCATAGCGAATTGGTAAACATGCGTTTACTTACCCATTGAACTGGTAAGGGTGATATTTGAAGAATACATACGAGTTCAGCTGCTGTCTATTTAAACCATAAACCACTGCTTTTATTGTGGGTGACATCAATTTTATAAAAGGGCTTTATATGAGGACATACCACTCAGCTGTATCACATAATGAAAAGGATACACACTTAAGTATGCAATTACATTATTAACAAAAAATAATAGGTACTAATAAGATACCTTTTTTTTAAAAAAAAAAAAAAAAAAGGTCTCACTCTCCAAGAGCAATAGGGTATTTTAAAATCAGGTTGATTTTTGGAAAGAAACTAGCCATACATTGTCGAACCCCTGGCTCTTCCGAGTCAGCTGCCGACAGGGAGAAGGTGTTCGCATGCTTCTTCCATGCTGGAAATCTTAGAGAAGCCGGTCTGCTAAGTGGTGGCCCAACATTGTTACGGGGTGGATAAGCCTCCTTTATTCCGAGTTCAGTATCGGGAAGCACCTGCTTTATCCTTCACCCTAGTCTTTATCACTATAAAGGGAGTATTTGGCTCTCTGACTGCTAACACTTTTGCTGTATCAGTTGGCTCAGAACTTAAATGGTTAAGACGGTTGCCTTTTATTTGACCTTCTGAAAGACTCCAGTACACTCAGTAGAGTTCCAAGTTGTTCTGGAACGGAGAGAAAGGAACAGTGCCAAATCAATGTGGCGTGATGTGACATAATGCTTGTGCAATGGCATCCTTTGTGTTTATGGGTGACCCTTTGAACAACACAGGGGTTAGGGGCCCTGCTCCCCTGTATTTTCAAAAATCTGTACAGAACTTTGACTCCCCAAAACTACTATTGGCCTGCTGTTGGCTAGACACTTTAACAGTAGCATAACGGTCAACATATATTTTGTATGTTAAACGTATGGTATGCTGTATTCTTATAGTGAAGTAAGCTAGAGAAAAGAAAAGGTTATGAAAATCATAAGGAAGAGAAAATACATTTATCGAAAAGAGTATACACATATGCAGATCAAACCACATTGTTTGTGGGTCAACTGTGTATGTTTTTAGGTAGTGAAAATGAATTATGTGGCTAAATTTGGATAGAAATCCAGGTCTTTGAGGTCTCAATCAGGCAAATGGTCTTTTTTTCGCTATACTATGTTGACCAAAACATAGTATATGTTCCTAAGCCATGAGAGCGAAGTTTGGCAACACCCCAAATTAGGATTGGACATTGGATGGAAGTGAGCCTTAGTTTTTTGGGCTCTTTCACTTTCAAAATGGCAAGTTACCTTTATAGGTTGGGACAGTGTCCACCTTTCCTTGTTTAACTCGTTGTCTCTCCAGAGGCCGGACTATGGCCACAGGCTGCACTTCGTAAGAATTAAAGTCCCGTTTGTAGGTGGTGCCAAGATCAATCTCCCCCTGCTTTGGTTTGTATTCTTCTGGCACGTGGCGAGGCTGTTTGACTATCTCATAAGGACGATAATCCGATCTGAAATATATAAGTTTGAAACATAGCCTCACGGGGTCTTTTATTTCTAATTATCTCAAAGTAGTATTGAAATTTTCAATGTTTATTTCAGTTGAAAAGTCCAAGAAGATATTAAAATGGTGATAGTTGTTAAACTACTGAAGAGAAGTCATTTAATTCCTTTATGTCCTGTCTAGTGACTAACGTCTTAAGAAATATGTAAAAAATCCCAGTGTTCAAACATCATTAGGATGTGGATCTTCAGCTGATTGGATCTTACATACATAACATCTTTATTTTTTAAAGATTTTATTTATTTATTTGACAGAGAGAGATCACAAGTAGGCAGAGAGGCAGGCAGAGAGAGGGGGAAGCAGGTTCCCTGCCGAGCAGAGAGCCCGATGTGGGGCTCGATCCCAGGACCCCGGGATCATGACCTGAGCTGGAGGCAGAGGCTTAACCCACTGAGCCACCCTGGGGCCCACATAAATAACATCTTTATGTAACTTAGATTTTTCCCAACATGGAAGGAAATCTTAGGTGAAAGATTTAATGAGTCTAAGGAAAAAAATTTAAATATATCCCCTGGGTCTACTTTGTCAAAATCCTTATTCATCGTAATTAAAAACTAAGCTCTTTGGGCACGCTCTCCTCTTACTGAAATCATGCCATCTTCCTGTTTATTATTAAATAATCAATTAAATAAATTATTAACGTCTAAACTTTGGCCTTCAGTTGTAAATCACATTCATGATATGGATGTGATTCTGACTCATCTTTGGACCCGCGAGAAGCCCTTGCCATGGATGAGAGCCATAGTGCAGTCCAGCCACCATGGGCATGCTAGAACGTTCTGTGGCGGAAATGGTCTTGCAGACACTGGGGCTGTCTGGTGGGTACAGACCCAGAGAGACCAGATGGCCTGGGTCTACATCCTGGCTCTGTCATTCACTGGATGCATGACCTTGGGCAACTTAGTTAAGCTGGCCAGGCCCCCATTTCCTTCTGTGAACGAGGACAATGGTGTCATCTAGCTCACGGGGCTGTGTTACGGACGCTTACACATGTGAGCACATGTGTACGAGAGCTTGGTACACAGTAAAGGCAACATGTCAGCTACTGCTGTTATGACGACACGTCTTCAAAACTGTGTTTTTTCGTGAGCTCTACTGACCGTGTCCCTCATTTTATTGATTTAAGTCACCTTGTATTAATCACTATTTTCAATTTACGTCCCCAAGCTCCTAAAACCAAAAGCCTCGCTGACCCCCTTCTCCTTCTCAGGAGATGATTTTTTAGAGTTGGCTCCTCTTCCTCAGCCCCATCCACCTGGCTGGGCCGGCCGGGGCCCAGCTCTCCCTGATGGGCCACAGTGACTTCTCTGTGACTGAGTCCCTTGGCCGTCTGTCGTCCTCTTCCCCGATGGGCATTACTGCCCACTCCCTGTCTCCAGGAGACTCTCTCCTCCTGCCTCCCTACTGGTTTCTCCTGAGTCTCTGATGCAGCTTCGTCCCCCTCTCCTCGGCCACGAACCGCCGGGGGCTTCTCAGCACTTGGGCCTGTTCTCATTCCTCTTCTCCTGCAGTGCTCCCCCCCCCCCACCCCCCGCAAGACAGCTCGGCTCCCACAGCTTCCATCCTTCCCGAAACAGAAATGATGCACCAATTTCTCTCTCCGCTCGGACCCTTCTCTGAGCTCCCTACCCGCACTTGCAGAACCTCACATGCCCCCAGCCGACCTGGTCCGTTTGCTGGCGCCCATCCTAGCGAAGGGCATCACCGCAGGGACCCCACTCTTGTCCCTCACACCACGGCTCCCTCCCGTAGCTGCCCCTTCCTCAACTCCCATCACCTTCCCCTCCTAAATCCCCTCCTAAATCCCTCGCAGATCTCACCGTTTTCTCCACCATGACCACAATCCAAACTCCCACAATAGCTTATTTGTATCAAATCAACAATTCCTAAACTCATTTATCTGCGTCCACTCCAGCTTCTGTCTTTCCTCATCTGGTGCCCAAAGGGATCCTTTCACATGCGAATCGGACAAGTCCTTCCTCCCCTGAGCGGCCTGGCCTCTTCCTTAACCCCCTTCTCCACCCCCTCAAAACACAAGCAAGCAGGCAGGCAGACAAACAAGCAGGAAAAGAAACCTTCAGTGGCCTCTTACTGCTCTAAGGACACAGAAAACACCACACGTGGCCCCTTGGCTGGTCGCTTCCTTTTGCTTTCTGCAATTTCCTTTCCTAGCTCCTGCAGCCAACTGCTTCACACCCTTCGGGATTCCACGCATGAACCCATCAGAATCCGACAGGAGGACACAGGCGGTAACCTCTTCAGCACCGGCCACAGCAACCTCTTTCAAGGTATGTCTCCAAAGGCACAGGAAACAAAAGCGAAAATGAACTTTTGGGACTTCATCAAGATCATTTCCCTGATAAAGTCAAATCTTTTATTCCGTCTCTCAAGTCACCTCATGCCTCTCCTTCATGGATTTTCTCCCCGGAGCGATTTTGTGTTTATTTTGAGGGACGTGTTGCCCCCCTCACTAGACCGCAGCACCCGGGAGCACAGCCACCCCGATCCCCTGACCGCTCTATCCCCGGGGCTCAGCACCGTGCCCGACACTTAACAGGCGCTTACTAAGTATTATTTAAGAGATAAATAGTAGAAATCACATACCTCTTATTCTCAAGACATCTGAGTTGTTCTTTGTTCTTCCCGAATACCAGCTAGAGGGACAGAGACTAAAATGCAATCACGGAGTGGAAGAATCCGGGAGCGGACAGAGAGAAAGCTTAAGTCTTGGTTTCCCTGGTTAGAGTAAATGTGAGGAAGTGTACCGCCACACCCAAAGCAGCTTTCTGTGGAGGAGGGTAATGGGTAAATACACTCGTGGTCATCGGATGTGTCCCCGAACACAGGACACGTCCATAGCCATCCTACCAGGGCAGGCTCCCCACCAACTCTGGCGGTCCTCGAACCGCACTGAACGTACTAATGTGCGTCTAGACATCTGCTCCTCACACAGTCTCATCCTCTAGTCTAGGAGAGCATCTGATGACCCTTTATTCTCTGTGCAGATACATCGGCTTCCTGCTGCCTTGTCCAGCACAACGGACAGGAGGGAGTGAAGGAAGGGCTCTAGACCCCCGGGGTGAGGCTCTGGGAAATACCGCCAGTTCCCCGGTCAAAATACAAAGAAAAGATGCAATGTTTTCCTCAGTGTAGAGATGATGATTTAAGAAAGGGAAATTTTAGTTTTATTGGCATAATTGGACTTTTTGGGAGTTGGGAGACCCTTTTCTTTCTTTTGGTGTTGTTCGTTTGGTTGGTTGTTTTTTGTCTTTTGGGGTTTTTTGTTTTTTTTTTTTTAAACTATGAAGGGGTACTGAACAAGTCAACTGACAAACCCAGAATTGAAAAGCAATTACCTTTTTAAAGAAAGATATGGCACATTATACTTTCCCAATTTCAATATTTACAACTAGTTAAATGCAAAATAGTAAAAATTGTGAAATCTCCATTGAGCCATTAAGGCATGGAGGCAGAATGAACGGTTCAGAGAAGAAAAAGGAGCAACCACGCCCATTTGCTCTTCTCAGTTATTCAGTTTCTTCATCTCATTTGCTTTCATGTGTGTCTTGTTTACTTATCTGCAGTTTTGTTTTCCAACTGCCACTGCCACAAGTCCTCGAGTCACGGCAGGACGCAGTCCCACCAGCGGTCAGTACTAGTACTTGACCCTTTTCACTGGGAGATGGCGACAGAATGGCCAGCGATGCTGGTTAAAAATGCAGATTCCTGGGGTACACTCCGTTATCTATTGACTGCTTTAGGTGGAACTCTGGAATCTGCAATTTTAACCCTTCCAGATGATTCTAGAGCACACCAAGTCCAAGGGCTGTGGAAGATTTTCAGGTCTGTGGGTGAGCCGCACACCTACAGAAGTCGAGCCGTCAGTGAGTCCCTGTTACTACAAGAGCTGCCTGGACTGTGAAAGGTAGAAGTATCGGACTAAAAGTTGGAAGGTTTCAACCTTTGCTCATGCAAGTAGAATAAACTCCATCTAAATGATATGAAAACAGGTAATGCAAATGAAATTTATTATAGTGCATTGTAAACCCCCAATTATAGAAATCTGATGTATGCATTCCTTGAAAGCAGAAATCTCTATTTATTGATCTTTTTGTACTTAACATGTAAGATTGGACCTTGAATATGGTGTGCACATTAACAGAATCAGGAAAAGAATTAATCCATTGATGAACATATGAAACAATTGAAAAAAAAAAAAGAGCTAAGTCCAAATGAGGAGTTTAGGCTTAGAAGGATTTTTTTGGGTCTATAATCCACTGAATAAATATTGAGTACCTACTATGTGCTAGCAGCATCGTACTAGGTTTCTGGAAGTAGAAAGCTAAGAGAAGAACAGACACAGTCCCTGCTTGCGTGGGCCTCTGGAGTGGATCCATGATGAACAGGAGGAGGATGCTTTGAGGGCTTACACAGGGGCCTGTTACCCAGCCTGAGAACTGGATACACGTGCATCAGAGGCTTTCAGAGTGATAACTGAGTTAAGATCTGTAGGTTACATGGACATTAAGTGGGGTGAAATTTACAAGAAAGTAAAATAGTATATTGGAAGGCTCCATGGTAAGGGAATCCTGATATTTTCAAGAAAAGAAAAATGTCCTATGGGATGTGAGCATTACAGAGCACAGTGAAAATAAATTAGAAAAGCAATTAAGGACCACACCATGAAGGGATTTTGGTATATATTAAATACAGTGGGCAAGTACAAATATTTTAAGCAAGGAGGTGATTCGGAGTAGAACTGCATTTCAAAAAGATAATCTCTGCAGGCTCAAGTGTAGGAAACAGATCAGAGATGTAAAAACTTGAGCAGAGACAGAAAAAACAGGAGGTTCCTGTATTTCTCTAGTTGGAGATGACAGTGTAAAGCAGAAACAACACAAAAGATTTTAAGTGTTAAAAAAAAAATCAATAAAACTTTTAATTCCCTTTTCCCTTCTTACTTTCTGTCATTCTAACTTAATTTTTGTCTTTCTTTTTTCTCGAGTTGCGACTCGACTAGTTCCTTGCTTCCTGAATTTGTTCAACTTCGATCAACTTAATACTTCACTTTAAAGAGTTAAAAAACTTTATTAAGACCAGAAGAGTTGGGAGAGAAATAGGTAAAGCAGTTAGTTTAATATTTACTTAAAAGTTGTTATTCCTTCCACTTTACCACGGCCTGCTCGGAATTCTTGCTTGGGTTTAAGACTCTGAGGTGGAGGAACATTGCCATATGTAGGGTATTTTTCCAAATATTCAGTGGTGGGGCAAGATATGCCAGAATTTTCATAAATCCTTGTGGCTCCACGTGGACAGTGATGTCGCCTGTGCAAACATAAATAAACTGAAAGATTATTGACTTCCCAAAATATTTTAGGATAATTGTATCTTAATCAGAGAGACCTTCAATACACACAGAATCTCTAAATTTAAAAGCAGCTTTCCTAAAAAACAAACACAAAACACCTTTATTCTGCAATGGTATTTATCAAAACAAGAAAAAATGATGTTATATCCTTTGTGGTGGAGACTCTGGTTTCCTCTGACGAAGATTTAGAGGGTTTCCTTGTACTAAGAAGCTGAAAAGCTCACATGCATGGCTCCCAGACCCCCCGCCGGCAGGTTCCATGCAATTTAGCTTTCTCCTGTTGGACGTTCACCTGCTACTCCGACTCACACAGTGCTATGTAGGCAGAGGGGGAGAGCCCAGCCCGGCTGCTGGCAGCATTGTGGAGGTGGGGCAGAGAGGCTGGAGCCCTAGTTGTCAGGACGCATTCAGGTTTCCATGGTACCTTCCTAACCGACCGGCAGCTCCCTGACCTTGGCGGTAAGGGGTGGTTCTGAGGCCTACAGCTCAGCCGCAGTTTCCTGGTTGTTGGCCGAGGCCGTGGCTCCCTTGGCAGCCCAGTTCTGAGGTGAGATTTTGGGGAATTTTTCCTGAAAAGTTTATTTTGGAAACTGTTTCTTTGGTTCTTCCAACGATTCTGTGAGCCACACATACTCCTTAGTAAGTTCTTTTATTTCTGGGCTAGGCCGCAGTAGATTATATTGTCCATAACACAGAATCCTGACCAATATATCATAAAAGCTGACAGCAATAGTGGTTGCAGAGAATGGGGTTGACCATTAGGTGTGGCCGTTGCAAGATGCGGAAATTGTAAACAGTGAAAAAGTGGGTTGTAGAGTATAGTATGATGGTATGCTGTTTCTCTGTTTCCTTTCAGAGGACTTGTAAAGCAAGTCTTAAAGAACATTTATGGTGGGGACTATGATTATGAGGGATTTTCACTATATTGTACATTTTTTGCCTTGCATTTTCATACCATGCCTCATGTATATTCATTTCATACTCAGAAAAGAAAAAGAAAAAGAAAAAGAAAAAGGAAAAGAAAAACTTCTTAACAAGACAGAAAAACCCAAGTGAACAACAGAAAAGGAACATCCCGCAATGCTGAAATAGGAGGTCAGCTTCTCACATCCTATGTCATTTGGGGACCTGAGCTACGTGCTAGGGCTAAGAGTACAAGCCCAGGGGAGGCTGGATTCGAAGAAAATGCATATGCTGTGCCGATGCAATCAGAGCTGGCGAGGATATCGGAGCTCAGTGAACCCTCAGGAAGAACACACGAGAGATTAGCTGCTCTGCTTGGAGGGTGCTGGACAAGCAGAAGAACTGCGGCGCAGAGGAAAGTGAAAACACGGTGTCACGGCTCTTCAGGAAAATTCCAAGTCCGAGGGGTCAAGAGATTCGGGATGGCTGGCTGGCAGCTGAGGCTTTGGGAAAGTCCTGAAGTGACTTAGCACCACACCTGACCTCTTGGGAAGCCCAGGGACACGGTGCTTATTAGGTCATGCATGGAGGTCCTGCTAGGGGTGCACGGAGTTACAAGGATCAAGTCGAGGCTCTGGAATTTTTCGTCGTTCTTGGTTTTATTTTCCAGCAAAGGCATACGTTCACCTTATAACACAACAAATAAACACTGAAAAGCTTATAAAGGAAAGCAAAAGTCTCGTGGCCCAACGTTTCCAGCCTCTAGAAAAGAAAAAGCTTTCTGACGATCTCTCCTAAAAGTTTTTCTGGGGGCTGCGTCGGCTGGTTAAGGTTTTTACGTGCTTTGAACATCTTGATGGATCCGCTTAAATGATCTCACAGACACGGGACGGACGGGGCAGACACCACTGCACTCACTTCCCGCTGTCCCGGGGTCGGGCGTCGGTTCCGCGGCACCCACGCGCTCCTGGCGCGGACTTAGCAGTGACCGGTCCCTGGGCCAGCCGGGAGGCTGCGGGAGGAGACCGTGTTTACACGGGAGTGGGTGGTCAGGCGGGCCCACGGGCGCAGTCCGGGTTTCAGGCCGCAGCCCCGCCCCTCTCGGTCGGGCGGATCCCGAGGGGAGCCCAGCCTGGAGCGGCCGCGGCCGCGGTCCGGCCTGGGGGGAGCGCGGCGGGCGGAAGGACGCACCGACGGGCTCAAAGCCCACGCACCGGCCCTGCCTCCTCCTCCTCCCTCTTTCCCCCGAGATGTCCCGAGCGTCCGCTGTCCCGCCGGGATCCGATCGCACCCCCGGGCAGCCGGAGGACCGGCCGCTCCGGCGCTCGCAGCCTCCGCCCGACCCGCGGGCCCGCGGCCGGGGGTCTCAGAGCAGGGGAGGTTCGGCCCCGGGGCCGGGCCCGTGCGAGGGTCGGGCGGAGGCTGCGGAGCGGGCGTCCGCGTCGCTTCATCTCCCAGGTGACTAGGCTGCGGCCACCCGCGCCCCGGCCGCCGCCGCGCTGGCCGTGCCTTACCCGCAGGTGCAGATCTGACACAGACACCGGCTCCTCATGCTCGCGGCGCACCGCTGCCGCCCCGCCGGCCCCCCGCACACCCGGCTCCGCGCGGCCCACGCTCCCGCGGTCGTCAGGGCAACCGCGGGCGCCTGGGAGACCGACGCGGCGCCGGCTTCCGGCGCGTCAGAGGCGCGCGCGGGTCAGAGGTCGTGCGCCCGCCGGCCCCGCCCCCGGCCCCGCCCCCCCCCCCCCCCCCCCCCCCCGCGCGCGTCGGGGAACGCAGGGCAGTCGGCGCCTGCGACGCGTGCGGTGTGGCCGGGCAAAGGGCTGAGCGGGGCCGCGCAGGTCGGAGCTGGACGGGCGGCGCGGCCGCAGCCGGTGAGTGTGAGCGCGGGTGCGCGCTGGCGGCCGGCGTCCTCCTCGGCAGGCTGCGGGCGGCGGCGGGCCGGGGGGCTCGGGGGCCGGGAGCCGGGGCGAGCGCGGGCTGGGAGCGGCCGCCGCCCGGGGGGGACCCGGGACCGCCGCCTCCGTGAATGTGTGGACGCGTGATCCCGGGGACAGCGAACGCGGGGCCCCAGGGAGGGGAAGGGACCGTGCAGTGGGGGCCGACCTTCCTTTCCGGGGCCGGGCGGTGCACCTGCCCGGTGAGGGAGCGCGGGAGCCGGAACTTTCTGGGGGCGCCGCGGGCGGTGCTGGAGCCGGGAGTTTGGTCTCGGGTGAGCGCGGGCGAGAGTGCCAGAACGAGGGCCGTGGGGGACGATCGAGGGGCGGGAGGGAGCGCTGTCCGCGTCTTCCCTCCCTCCTGCAGACGACCCTTCCCACGGGGGACAGTTGCCTGGGAAGGGCCTGTCTGGCGGCAGTTACTAGTGTCCCCGCCCCGGCGAGCTCCCGGATCCCGCGCGCCCGCCCAGCCCCAGAGGGAGAGCGAGCGCCGTGATGCCCGCGTGCTGTGGCCTGCGATTCCGAGCGCACACTGGGCTTGGGCCTGGGTGGGTGTGTCCCCTTCCGCGGACGTTCCTTGGGTTCCCAGCTTCGGGGACCTGACAAGTCCGGTCAGCTCCTGCGTGAGAGGAGAAAAGTGTCAGGCCTTGATCTTAGGGCGTGCGCCAAGTGTGACGCTTACCTGATGTTTAGTCACAGGAAATAAGGGACCATGGTGCTCAACAGTTTGGATAAGATGATTCACCTGCAGAAAAACACTGCTAACATCAGGAACATCTGCGTCTTGGCTCACGTTGACCATGGTAAGACTCCTTTCAAAATGGGTTGTTTTCAGGAATTAAGGGGGTGTGACTCCACAGGTGTCAGAAGCCAGGATGACTGTAGGAGTTTAATGACTTTAGGGACGCTGGCCATTAAAGCATTTCAAGCGAACACAGCTAACTGGGGATTAGCATTCTTCTGTATGCTGTAGTTCATTGTTTCAAATTTTTTAAATTTTATTTTTAAAGATTTTTATTGACTTACTTATTTGAGGGAGAGAGAGAGCAAGGGGAGGGGGAGGCGGAGAGACTCTCAAGGGGACTCCGCTGAGCAGGGGAGCAGGGTTCCCAACTCCCAGATCCAGAGGCGGGGCTCTGGCCCATGACCCCGAGATCATGACCTGAGCTGAAACCAACAGTTGGAGGCTCAACTGACTGAACTCCAGTATCCCTGTATCATTGCTTTTTTTAAATGAGGACTTGAGTTTTTGTTGAAGTGAATGTTTTTGAAATGGATTTGTAATATAAAAAGTCTGTTGTCTCGACATGATGTCTTCAGAGCCTGTGTTAGGTGATTCTGTTCAACTCATCAGGTCTGTACTGAGCATCTGTTAAATTCAAGTTCTTTTGCTCCATATGTCAGAAGGTCGGAACTTACAAAGAAGGCAGCAGTCGAGCCCTGGAGGAGATTTGGGGGTTGAAGCAGCACAAGACGAGGGGCAGACAGGGGACTCCTAGGGGTGGAGAGCTGGAGGATTGGGAAGGCAGGAATCCGTTAGGAAGAGGCTTCACGCTGTATTTAGTATTAAAGGTGACCCTTGAAGGGAGACTCAAGCTAGCAGGTGGGGCACACGTTCCAAGTGGGAGTAGCATCGGTAGGGAAGAAATGTGGGTGACAGCACAGTTCATGGGAAGGGGGGAGATAGCTAATGGGTGATGTGTGTGCTTCTGACAACTGCTCTCATACCAGCACATCGCTTCCTGCCCTTGATTTCAAACTCCTTCGTAGCTCAGGTACCCACAAGGTGATAGGAGGGCGTGTGTGAAGTGAGATCTCTTTCCCGAGAGGCAGGCTGGGTCAGGGCTCCTAGAGCCCTTCATGTCAGCTGGGCACCAGGCTTAGGGTTAAGAGCTCCAGCCCTGGAGTTGGACAGCCTGAGTTCAAACTCCATTTCAAGCCACTTCACCTTTCTGAGCTTCAGTAAGCAACGCCTAGACTGGGCTGTAGATCCTACCTACCTTACAGGATTGTGGGGGGCGAAATGAGGTGATCATGAGAAGCCGTTGGCTGATACATGCTTTATTGTGAAGGCAATCATTTACATTTATTATTAGGTTGTAGGGAGCCCTTGGGAGAACGAAACAAAGCAGGGCTGTTGTAACCAGCACATTAGGAAGACGGTCTGGTGGACCTGTTCATGTGCACTGAAAGGCAGAGGAGAGGTTAGTGAGGCGGCTGTTGCCACTGAGGCAGGAGCTGTGGGCTAGTGTGGGGACTGCGGGAAGGAGAAGTGGTGGCTCACGAGGTCACTAAAGCCAGCTGAGAGTGCGTGATACATATGGTGCTGTCACTGACCCTCTGCCCTCTTGAGTTTTCCTAATGACTCTGCTCACATTTTGAGGACCTGTGGTCTGACAAAAGCATTTCTTCTTTTGCTTTGTGAATTAAATCACGGGGTGTCTGGTCCTAGGGATACAGGACCTAGGGATACAGGATAGAGAGTGCAGAAAGATAGTGCTTTCTGGGCTCTTAACCCTCCAGGGATACATGCTTGCCATACTGAGAATGAGTTCTACTCCATCGGATTGTAGGGAAGTGGCGCCCTGGGGTTGTGCTGACACGCAAGATGTCCATGCCCAGCGGATGACACGTTAAAGCCCTGCAGTGCTCCCTCGGTTATCTTCTGGTTTGTACTATTACAGATTCATAGCTTTGCTCAAGTCGCCAGAGTGTTCTAGGACTCATTGGTTGTAAAGAAAGACCCTCCTTTTGCTGCTTCAGCCCAGCTGCAGTAACTGTGCAAGCAGCACTCTTGGAACAAAGTGATCTGCCACTTCAAGTTGTGTGGACTTCATAAAACCTTTATGAAACTCTGGGTGTGTACTTGAGTATGCAGAGGCTTTTTGAGTACGTGGTGGCTCCCTGGCTTCTGTTTGGCTTCCAGGTAACTAGGAGTAGCTGTGGTTTAGCTGGTGCCCTAACAGTAGGAGCTTAGGGCACATTTCCTGAATTTCTTTGCTAAGTATTTTCTTAGTTTACCTGGCAAATACCAGCCAAGGCCATACGTGGGGAAATATGGCAGAAGATTATGTTCTGTTTCTTGGCGGTGGTTTACCCAGGATGCCATTGAGAGACAAAAACGAGTGCTCTGCTGTACTGTTGCCGTTCTAGGCTACCAGGAGCGCAAGGTAATAGCATGATCACTGTCACGGATATAGGATGAGTAATAATTAAGATGAGCAAGGTCAAATTCTTGTAGGACAGAGATTTACCAACTACGTAAACGTTGTTTATCAAATGATCTCTTTTGATTGGCATGGCGGCTTCTCTCATCACCTGGGAGTCTGCATTTGAATCTACGCATGATGCCTCTGTTTAAAAAAAAAAAAATTCTACCCTGGGCTGGGGTGGGGGGTGTGGAGTCACTTGACAACTTTTCAGGTGAGGGCGATGGGCTCCCTTGGGGTGGAGGTACAGATTACAGCTCTTTGAGTGCTCAAGTCTGTGTCCGCCCAGATGGTGTTCTGTTCTGAAGTCCTAGTGCTCATTGGGTCTTGCTGCGCTCTGTGTAGGTAAATAGGAAATCTTCGTGAAACCAGTTCTCACGGTCAGAAGGTAGCTCTGTAAGTGCGGTACATCTCCCTCCCTGTTTAGAAAAAGAGAGATTCCAATGAATGTTGTCGTTTTAACAGGAAAAACTACTCTGGCTGACTGTCTTATATCCAGCAATGGAATCATCTCCAGCCGCCTGGCAGGCAAGGTAAGTTGTTCTATTTGATGAATACTTGTTGCCTTTCAGTAAGCATTAGCTGTCTACCATGTGACGTGCTCTCAGAGATCCCCAAAAGGTATAGTTTATGTGTCTAAGAAGCTGCTGATCTATTTAGCGAGATAAAATAGATGTAGGGGGTGGGGCGCCTGGGTGGCTCAGTGGGTTAAGCCGCTGCCTTCGGCTCAGGTCATGATCTCAGAGTCCTGGGATCAAGCCCCGCATCGGGCTCTCTGCTCAGCGGGGGGCCTGCTTCCTCCTCTCTCTGCCTGCCTCTCTGCCTACTTGTGATCTCTGTCAAATAAATAAATAAAATCTAAAAAAAAAAAAAAAATAGATGTAGGGGAAAAGTTCATCTTATATTGCTTTATATGAACATCTGACAAATGCAAAATGAGTTTTTGCAAGAAGTCCAGTGATAGCCTGACACAGTTGTGGAAGATTCCACGGAGGACAAGGTTCTTCCTGGGGATGAGGTGTGTGGGTGGAAGAGAAGGCGGAGCACGTCCGGTGGGGGGGATCAGCGGGCAAAGGTGATCGGGGGTGATTTGTGTGTTGTGCTTGATTTGGGTGGAGTGTTTGCCAGGAGACTACCACAGAGGAAAAATCAGGGGTGGAGAGGATGTGTTGGGTCATAGAAGAACTTGAAGGCAAACTCAAGTACCAAGGGAGGGCTCCCGAAATCTGAGCTTCATGATGAAAATAGGGTTTTAGGGAATGAAATTAAAGAGAGATTGTTTCCAGCTGTGAGTGAAAGGTTGTGGACTAAGTTACTGGCAGTGGAGAAATGGAGGTGTTTCTTCCTTTAATGCATTTAGGACACAATGCGCAGAATTTATCAGGTGACTGGGAACGGAGCAGAGAGCAGGTAGAGAAGCAGAAATGAACAGGAAGGTAGCTGTAGAAGATCGGTGTTGGAATTGCGCATCGGAGGCAGGCGGTGTGGGGACTGGCCTAAAGGGGCCACGCGGAGGAAGCGAGGAAACCAGGCTGTCCAAGATAAGGAGCTGCTTGTGTTTTCTCTACCTGAGAAGTTTGTAAAGTGCAATAGCTCTAGAGTAGACGGAAGGAAGTAATAAAGCACATGTTAATGAAGTAGAAAACATATTTTATAGAAAAGGTCAATGAAGCCGGAGTCAGTTCTTGGAAAATATTGACATAACCAACACCTATGATACAGTACAGGTAGACACAGGTCATTGCACACGAAAAGAGGGAGCCCTCATGAGCTAGGGACCTCAGTTCACAGCGGAGTTTGATACAGGCTCAAGTGCAATGTGCTTCACGCCAGCACTGACACAAGCTGGGGGTCATAGGGAAACTGTGAGTGTTGGGGGTAGTGTTTGAGAGCCTCTGTACTCTGACTAGCTCTGTGAACTTAACATTTCTCTGGAAAGGTAGTCTATTAAAAACTATTAGCAATACAGACAGTTTCTGGTCGTCCTTTAACATGAGTGATAAGTATCTTGCAAAACTGATCCAGAAGAAAGGCGAGGAGGAGGACACGCAAGCTGCAGGGGAGCAAGTGCTGCCGGGACGGGGAAGGTGCGGGAGGGACAGGACAGGCCACTGCCCAGCAGCAGGCTTGGAGATGGAGAGCCGGGACTCCCGGCGTGAGGTCAGGAAGAAAGAGCAAATAGACGCGCCAGAAACGGAATTTGTTGGCCGAAATCTTTCCGCAAAATCCAGATGGTTTAACTCTCTCCTTCTGCCACACTTTCAGAGAACAAATGCTCTCAGTTCACTCACCCATTCCAGAGCAGCAGGGAGGAAGCAGGGAAGACTCTCCAGCTCCCCACCTTGATTCCCGAGGTCGGCAAGAGTAATAATGCCGTATGGGACAGTCCCGTGACTCCGTGCGATGGGGGAGCCAACAGTCTAACCGTTACTAAGAAACAGAATCTGGAATTGTATAAAGAGCTGGTTTTTCATAGCTGGATAGTTTATCACGAAGAGTTTAAGATTGCTTTAACACATTTCACCATGTTGACAGGTGAAAGGTAGGAAACTTACGATCATTTCAGGAGATGCAGAAAACATAATAGAATTTAATATTCTTTTTGATAAAACCTCTTAGCGAAGTTGGCATGGACGGGAATTTCTGCAGTGTGGTGTGGAGTACTTAGAGAAAAATCATTCTGGGGTGCCTGGGTGGCTCAGTGGGTTAAGCCTCTGCCTTTGGCTCAGGTTATGGTCCCAGGGTCCTGGGATCGAGCCCGGCATCGGGCTCTCTGCTCAGCAGGGAGTCTGCTTTCTCCTCTCTCTCTGCCTGCCTCTCTGCCTACTTGTGACCTCTGTCTGTCAAATAAATAAATAAGATCTTTAAAAAAAATAACTATAGAAACTATAGAAAAAAAATCATTCTGTATCCTTAATGATGCAGTGTTGACATTTTTGCATTTCTGTTCAGGAATAAGGCAAGAGCAGCTGTTTGTCCCTTCTGCTCATTGTGTTACAGCTTCTGCTCTCTGCTGCCCTGGAGGTTCTGCTGCAAGTATAGCAAAAAAAAAAAAAAAAAGAGTTTTAGGAGGGGTGATACAACTTTGTAGAAAACTCAGAAGAGTATACAGATAAATTGCTTGGATATTAATAAGAATTTAGCAGCCTTCACGATACAAAAGTTGTTGAAAAGAGAGTACATGAGCAGTGTGCAGGAAATAGAGCGCTTACACCGCATAAAAAATGGACCTGTGAGGTACTGGGGGAAACGTGAGTGGACGGAGAGCTCGCTAGACCATGCTCACAGATTGTTGCGCTCAGTATTTTTAAAATGACTGTTCTTTTTAATGTTGACTTCTAAGCAGTTCTTGTTTTTATTTTTATTTTATCTTATTTTTTAAACAGGTATTTTATTTTATTTGAGTGAGAATAATATGTAGCCATATCTTCAAGAGATAGTCTTTTCCCAACATTCTTCTGGTTCTTCAAGCTTCTCTTTCTCTTACTTTTTACTTTTATTTTAAATTTATTTTTAAAATTTCTTTTCAGTGTAAAAATTTCAAGTTTTATAAAATTTAAGTGTGACTTGCTGGTTCTAAAATACTGGAGAACGAAGAGCCAGTAATGACTTGTCTGTAAAGACATGTCTGAAGAAGAGTAAGATGTGCAGTGTGTCTTACTGGAGAGCAGGACTTACTAGGAAGTAAGTAAGTATAGCAATAGCTCGTGGTTTGCAGTTGGCTGAGGGGTAAAATTGACCGATGGTCCAGAATAGCAGGCCTGGAAACAGGTCCTGATTTATCACAGAGCTGGCATTTCTGATCTTTAGGGAAAAGACGAGCCTCTCCCGATATCCTTGGACGGTTGGTTGTCTGTGTAGAAAATACTGCACACAAAATCAGTAGCATGTAATTTAAAATACTTATATGTGAGAGGCAAAATTATAAAACTTGTAGAAAATAATACAGGACAATACTCTTAAGACCTTAAGAGGAGATTTCTTCTATAAGACAAAGAAGTACATACCATTATGTCATACCATTTGAACAATTCAACTACATTAAAACTAAGAACCGTCTGTTTTTCAGAGAGACCCCATAAAGAAAGTGAAAAGATAGGCCTGGTACCCCGGGGGCAGATAATGACACATAATTGACCGAGGTCTAATAATCAAGAGACTATAAATAACTTATCCAAAACAGAACAGATCTGTAGTGCAACCCCTTAAAAAGACGGAGAAACAAATTGACCAGGAAGCTCACAATAAAACCCCACTGGTAAATGGAGAGATGTAAATTAGAAAAATACTGTCCTCTGTGTGATTTAAAAATAGGCTGCCCATTGCTGGTGCTGCCGAGGTGGCAGAGCAGGAGAAGCTCCGACCCGTTCCTCGGAGTGCGGGGCAGTTCCGGTTCTTCGGAAAACAGCGTGGAGACAGCTAGGAGCGTCAAAGATGTGTACACTTCATTTCTCAGAAATTCCACTTCTTGGTGGACATCCACCCAGAAGAGACAGTTGGAAACTGTTAGGGACAGCTTAGTGGTAGTTTCAAAAACTAGAATCAGTCCACCCGGCCTAGGGCTTTGTGTGGTGGAATCCTGTGGTAATGGGAATGAAAGAACAAGGACTCCGCCCGTCAGAATGGACGAATCTTGGGGCGGGACACTGAGCAGAGACAAAGTGATGGTGCCGTATACGTGTGTGTGGCGTGTGTGTGTGTATGTAGGGTACAAATATGTTCGTCCGAGGACTAAAACCTTCAACTCTTAATGATATGTTGCTTGGTAAGTCACACATTTTTTTTTTTATTAATTTTTTATTTTTTATAAACGTATATTTTTATCCCCAAGGGTACAGGTCTGTGAATCACCAGGTTTACACACTTCACAGCACTCACCAAAGCACATACCCTCCCCAATGTCCATAATCCCACCCCCTTCTCCCAAACCCCCTACCCCCAGCAACCCTCAGTTTGTTTTGTGAGATTAAGAGTCACTTATGGCTTGTCTCCCTCCCAATCTCATCTTGTTTCATTTATTCTTCTCCTACCCACTTAAGCCCCCATGTTGCATCACCACTTCCTCATATCAGGGAGGTCATATGATAGTTGTCTTTCTCTGCTTGACTTATTTCGCTAAGCATGATACGCTCTAGTTCCATCCATGTTGTCGCAAATGGCAAGATTTCATTTCTTTTGATGGCTGCATAGTATTCCATTGTGTATATATACCACATCTTCTTGATCCATTCATCTGTTGATGGACATCTAGGTTCTTTCCATAGTTTGGCTGTTGTGGACATTGCTGCTATAAACGTTCGGGTGCACGTGCCCCTTTGGATCACTACGTTTGCATCTTTAGGGTAAATACCCAATAGTGCAATTGCTGGGTCATAGGGTAGTTCTATTTTCAACATTTTGAGGAACCTCCATGCTGTTTTCCAGAGTGCCTGCACCAGCTTGTATTCCCACCAAAAGTGTAGGAGGGTTCCCCTTTCTCCGCATCCTCGCCAGCATCTGTCATTTCCTGACTTGTTGATTTTAGCCATTCTGACTGGTGTGAGGTGATATCTCATTGTGGTTTTGATTTGTATTTCCCTGATGCCGAGTGATATGGAGCACTTTTTCATGTGTCTGTTGGCCATCCGGATGTCTTCTTTGCAGAAATGTCTGTTCATGTCATCTGCCCATATCTTGATTGGATTATTTGTTCTTTGGGTGTTGAGTTTGCTAAGTTCTTTATAGACTCTGGACACTAGTCCTTTATCTGATATGTTGTTTGCAAATATCTTCTCCCATTCTGTCAGTTGTCTTTTGATTTTGTTAACTGTTTCCTTTGCTGTGCAAAAGCTTTTGATCCTGATGAAATCCCAATAGTTCATTTTTTCCCTTGCTTCCCTTGCCTTTTGTGTTGTTCCTAGGAAGTTGTTGCGGCAGAGGTCGAAGATGTTGCTGCCTGTGTTCTCCTCAAGGATTTTGATGGATTCCTTTCGCACATTGAGGTCCTTCATCCATTTTGAGTCTATTTTTGTGTGCGGTGTAAGGAAATGGTCCAATTTCATTTTTCTGCATGTGGCTGTCCAATTTTCCCAGCACCATTTATTGAAGAGGCTGTCTTTTTTCCATTGGACATTCTTTCCTGCTTTGTCGAAGATTAGTTGACCCTAGAGTTGAGGGTCTATTTCTGGGTTCTCTTTTCTGTTCCATTGATCTATGTGTCTGTTTTTGTGCCAGTACCATGCTGTCTTGATGATGACAGCTTTGTAATAGAGCTTGAAGTCCGGAATTGTGATGCCACCAACATTGGCTTTCTTTTTCAATATCCCTTTGGCTATTCGAGGTCTTTTCTGGTTCCATATAAATTTTAGCATTGTTTGTTCCATTTCTTTGAAAAAGATGGATGGTACTTTGATAGGAATTGCATTAAATGTGTAGATTGCTTTAGGTAGCATAGACATTTTCACAATATT
Organism: Mustela nivalis; assembly: GCF_964662115.1. NCBI lineage: Eukaryota > Metazoa > Chordata > Mammalia > Carnivora > Mustelidae > Mustela > Mustela nivalis. Next base: position 153,242,397 of record NC_139025.1, read on the forward strand.
TATTCTTCCAATCCAGGAGCATGGAACATTTTTCCATTTCTTTGTGTCTTCCTCAATTTCTTTCATGAGTACTTTATCGTTTTCTGAGTATAGATTCTGTGTCTCTTTGGTTAGGTTTATTCCTAGGTATCTTAAGGTTTTGGATGCAATTGTAAATGGGATTGACTTCTTAATTTCTCTTTCTTCTGTCTTGCTGTTGGTGTAGAGAAATGCAACTGATTTCTGTGCATTGATTTTATATCCTGACACTTTACTGAATTCCTGTATAAGTTCTAGCAGTTTTGGAGTGGAGTCTTTTGGGTTTTCTACATATAGTATCATATCATCTGTGAAGAGTGAGAATTTGACTTCTTCTTTGCCGATTTGGATGCCTTTAATTTCCTTTTGTTGTCTGATTGCTGAGGCGAGGACCTCTAGTACTATGTTGAATAGCAGTGGTGATAATGGACATCCCTGCCGTGTTCCTGACCTTAGTGGAAAAGCTTTCAGTTTTTCTCCATTGAGAATGATATTTGCGGTGGGTTTTTCATAGATGGCTTTGATGATATTGAGGTATGTGCCCTTTATCCCTACACTTTGAAGAGTTTTGATCAGGAAGGATGCTGTACTTTGTCAAATGCTTTTTCAGCATCTATTGAGAGTATCATATGGTTCTTGTTCTTTCTTTTATTGATGTGTTGTATCACATTGACTGATTTGCGGATGTTGAACCAACCTTGCAGCCCTGGAATAAATCCCTCTTGGTCGTGGTGAATAATCTTTTTAATGCACTGTTGAATCCTATTGGCTAGTATTTTGTTGAGTATTTTCGCATCTGTGTTCATCAAGGATATTGGTCTATAGCTCTCTTTTTTGGTGGGATCCTTGTCTGGTTTTGGGATCAAGGTGATGCTGGCCTCATAAAATGAGTTTGGAAGTTTTACTTCCATTTCTGTTTTTTGGAACAGTTTCAGAAGAATAGGAATTAGTTCTTCTTTAAATGTTTGGTAGAATTCCCCCGGGACGCCGTCTGGCCCTGGGCTTTTGTTTGTTTGGAGACTTTTAATGACTATTTCAATCTCCTTACTGGTTATGGGTCTGTTCAGGCTTTCTATTTCTTCCTGGTTCAGTTGTGGTAGTTTATATGTTTCTAGGAATGCATCCATTTCTTCCAGATTGTCAAATTTATTGGCGTAGAGTTGCTCATAGTATGTTCTTATAATAGTTTGTATTTCTTTGGTGTTAGTTGTGATCTCTCCTTTTTCATTCATGATTTTATTGATTTGGGTCCTTTCTCTTTTCTTTTTGATAAGTCGGGCCAGGGGTTTATCAATTTTATTAATTCTTTCAAAGAACCAGCTCCTAGTTTCGTTGATTTGTTCTATTGTTTTTTTGGTTTCTATTTCATTGATTTCTGCTCTGATCTTTATGATTTCTCTTCTCCTGCTGGGCTTAGGGTTTCTTTCTTGTTCTTTCTCCAGCTCCTTTAGGTGTAGGGTTAGGTTGTGTACCTGAGACCTTTCTTGTTTCTTGAGAAAGGCTTGTACCGCTATATATTTTCCTCTCAGGACTGCCTTTGTTGTGTCCCACAGATTTTGAACCGTTGTATTTTCATTATCATTTGTTTCCATGATTTTTTTCAATTCTTCTTTAATTTCCCGGTTGACCCATTCATTCTTTAAAAGGATGCTGTTTAGTCTCCATGTATTTGGGTTCTTTCCAAACTTCCTTTTGTGGTTGAGTTCTAGCTTTAGAGCATTGTGGTCTGAAAATATGCAGGGAATGATCCCAATCTTTTGATACCGGTTGAGTCCTGATTTAGGACCGAGGATATGATCTATTCTGGAGAATGTTCCATGTGCACTAGAGAAGAATGTGTATTCTGTTGCTTTGGGATGAAATATTCTGAATATATCTGTGATTTCCATCTGGTCCAGTGTGTCGTTTAAGGCCTTTATTTCCTTGCTGATCTTTTGCTTGGATGATCTGTCCATTTCAGTGAGGGGAGTGTTAAAGTCCCCTACTATTATTGTATTATTGTTGATGTGTTTCTTTGATTTTGTTATTAATTGGTTTATATAGTTGGCTGCTCCCACATTGGGGGCATAGATATTTAAAATTGTTAAATCTTCTTGTTGGACAGACCCTTTGAGTATGATATAGTGTCCTTCCTCATCTCTTATTATAGTCTTTGGCTTAAAATCTAATTGATCTGATATAAGGATTGCCACTCCTGCTTTCTTCTGATGTCCATTAGCATGGTAAATTCTTTTCCACCCCCTCACTTTAAATCTGGAGGTGTCTTCGGGATTAAAATGAGTTTATTGGAGGCAACATATAGATGGGTTTTGTTTTTTTATCCATTCTGATACCCTGTGTCTTTTGACAGGGGCATTTAGCCCATTAACATTCAGGGTAACTATTGAGAGATATGAATTTAGTGCCATTGTATTGCCTGTAAGGTGACTGTTACTGTATATGGTCTCTGTTCCTTTCTGATCTACCACTTGTAGGCTCTCTCTTTGCTTAGAGGACCCCTTTCAATATTTCCTGTAGAGCTGGTTTGGTATTTGAAAATTCTTTCAGTTTTTGTTTGTCCTGGAAGCTTTTAATCTCTCCTTCTATTTTCAATGATAGCCTAGCTGGATATAGTATTCTTGGCTGCATGTTTTTCTCGTTTAGTGCTCTGAAAATATCATGCCAGCTCTTTCTGGCCTGCCAGGTCTCTGTGGATAAGTCAGCTGCCAATCTAATATTTTTACCATTGTATGTTACAGACTTCTTTTCCCGGGCTGCTTTCAGGATTTTCTCTTTGTCACTGAGACTTGTGAATTTTACTATTAGGTGACGGGGTGTGGGCCTATTCTTATTGATTTTGAGGGGCGTTCTCTGAACCTCCTGAATTTTGATGCTCGTTCCCTTTGCCATATTGGGGAAATTCTCCCCAATAATTCTCTCCAGTATACCTTCTGCTCCCCTCTCTCTTTCTTCTTCTTCTGGAATCCCAATTATTCTAATGTTGTTTCGTCTTATGGTGTCACTTATCTCTCGAATTCTCCCCTCGTGGTCCAGTAGCTGTTTGTCCCTCTTTTGCTCAGCTTCTTTATTCTCTGCTATTTGGTCTTCTATATCACTAATTCTTTCTTCTGCCTCATTTATCCTAGCAGTGAGAGCCTCCATTTTTGATTGCACCTCATTAATAGCTTTTTTGATTTCAACTTGGTTAGATTTTAGTTCTTTTATTTCTCCAGAAAGGGCTTTTATATCTCTCGAGAGGGTTTCTCTAATATCTTCCATGCCTTTTTCGAGCCCGGCTAGAACCTTGAGAATTGTCATTCTGAACTCTAGATCTGACATATTACCAATGTCTGTATTGATTAGGTCCCTAGCCTTCGGTACTGCCTCTTGTTCTTTTTTTTGTGTTGAATTTTTCCGTCTTGTCATTTTGTCCAGATAAGAGTATATGAAGGGGCAAGTAAAATACTAAAAGGGTGGCAACAACCCCAGGAAAATGTGCTTTAACCAAATTAGAAGAGATCCAAAATCGTGAGGGGGGAGAAAGGGGATAAAAAGAGGTTCAAAAAGGAAGAAAGAAGAAAAAAGAAAAAAAAAGAAAAAAGAAAAGAAAAGAAAAGAATTAAAAAAAAAGAAAACACCTAAGAAAAATGTAAAAAAGAAAAAATATATATATTAGATAAACTAGTAAAAAATCATTAAAAAAGAAAAAGGTAACAGTTAAAAAAAAAATTTTACCCAAAGGTGAGAAAAAAAAAAAACAAAAAATGAAAAAGAAAAAAATTAAATTAACTGCAAGATTAAAAAAAATCACAGGGAAAAAGCCATGAGTTCCGTGCTTGGCTTTCTCCTCCTCTGGAGTTCTGCTGCTCTCCTTGGTATTGAAACCGCACTCCTTGGTAGGTGAACTTGGTCTCAGCTGGATTTCTTGTTGATCTTCCGGGGGAGGGGCCTGTTGTAGTGATTCTCAAGTGTCTTTGCCCCAGCCGGAATTACACCGCCCTTACCGGGGGCCGAGGTGAGTAGTCCGCTAGGGTTTGCTTTCAGGAGCTTTTGTTCCCTGAGCGCTTTCCGTAGAGTTCTGGAGGACGGGAATACAAATGGCGGCCTCCTGGTCTCTGGCCCGGAGGAGCCGAGAGCCCGGGGCCCCACTCCTCAGTGCGCCCTCCGAGAACAGCGCCCAGTTACTCCCGTCTGCCTGACCTCCGGCCGCGCTCCGAGCTCACCGAGCCTGCGACCGGTTCAAGGTCACCCCGAGCTGCGAGCTTACTGTCGGCTCCGTCTCTGCAGCCGGCTTTCCCGTTCCAATACCCGCAAGCTCTGCGACACTCAGACACCCCCGATCCTTCTGTGACCCTGCGGGACCTGAGGCCACGCTGACCCCGCGTGGGCTTCCCCCGGGTTTAGCCTCTGGAGCGATGTCCCTCAGCGGAACAGTCTTTTAAACGTCCTGATTTTGTGCGCGGTTGCTCCGCCGCTTGCCGGGAGCCGGCCCCTCCCCCCGGGGTCTATCTTCCCGTCGCTTTGGATTCACTTCTCCGCCGGTCCTACCTTTCAGAAAGTGGTTGTTTTTCTGTTTCCAGAATTGCTGTTCTTCTCTTCGATCTGCCGATGGATTTTCAGGTGTTTGCAATCTTTAGATAAGCTATCTAGCTGATCTCCGGCTAGCTGAAGTAGTCTCAGCCTGCTACTTCTCCGCCATCTTGACTCCTCCCCCAAGTCGCACATTTTTAAAAGTTACAAAGAAAGCAACTGAATGAACAGGGTAAAGTTTAGGGTAGTAGTTACCTGTGAGCCAGGAGCACAGGGGGATGTGAAAAGCAATGTACATCTTTGTTTTCTTTCTTAAATAGGATGGCCTGCACACGGGTGTGCACTGTATTGGTACTGTTCTTGCTGTACACATGTTTTCTCTCAACTCCGTGCTTAAAAACACATGGAGAAGAATGAGCAGGGACTGAGACTTTGGAGGAAGGCCTCAGAGGTCCGAGAGGTGAAGGGGGTCCCACAGACCATCTCCGGAGAGCTAGTAGGGGAGCTAGGCAATTGCAGACTTCCGGAAGGATCTCGTGTGTGTGTATGCACACACGCATGCAGGGCTCGTGGAGGTGCCAGCCTGGGGCCACGCTGACATCAGGAAGATGGAAGAGCAGAAAGGATGACTGGGTTTGGCCGGAGGTCACTGGAGCTTCCAGGAGTTTGGCTTAGTTCGGGCGTGGATGGCTGTCCGCTGATGAAGGGGTCGATGTGGGATGAGTCAGTGCGGCAGAGGCCCACATCAGTAGGTTACTCCCAGGGCATTTGAACGAGAGAAGTGAGTCCGTGTAAAGGTGAAGAATTTTTCAAAGACACATGGCGAGAAGTGAGGCAGGGCTAGGGACGGCAGCCTGCAGAGGAAGGAAGTCCGCAGGTGCGCAGGGCCGCGGGCGTGCAGAGGAGCGGTGGCTCCGTAGGTCAAGCTGCGTTGGTGTCCCCGGGCTGCGGTGCCCCGAGAGTGAGGAGTGGGCCTTCGTTTGTGGCTTTACACCGATGAAAGCCATCGGCTAAGTGGTTACGTCAGAAATACCTTCCAGCACATCACTCTTTTTCTAAAGACATGTTTAAAACCTGCCAATCTGGGGAAAGGAGTGAAGGCTCCTCATGCTTCTAGAGACCTACTGTTTAGTCTTTGCCGGGACTTTGTCAAGTGACCTAGGGTCAGGAAGGACCAGCTCTGGTCTGGATGTGCAGAAGGACCCCCCCACCACACACACACACACACACACACACACACACACACACAAGTCCTGCTTCCTGGGACTTGTTCGCGGCGTACCTGCTCTTTCCTGCCCGGCTGTGATTGAGCCGCACTCGGGGGCGGGGGGGGGTGCGGTACTGGGACACATCAGAGAGTTCTCCGGTGCTTTCCCATTTGTAAAACATACGGAGAGCTTTTAGTGTAAAAATGGTGTGTTTAAACCAGAAGTCCAGCTCGGTCCATTTTAGTGTTAAGGTTCTCATTCACTGGGAAGTAAGGATGCGTATGTCGTGTTTCCACAGTTACGGTACATGGACAGCCGGGAGGACGAGCAGGTGCGAGGGATCACTATGAAATCCAGTGCCATTTCCCTGCACTACGCGACAGGTAAATTGTTTTTTAAAGAAAAAATCGTTCTGTATTGTCAGTGTCCTTCTTTCTCTTTCTGAGTTAATTGTGTGCCTCAGTTTCTTTGCTTTATGTTCCACACATTTCATTCTGGCCTCCAGAGGACCTGTTGTCAGAGACAGGCTGCCCAGACTGGGATGCAGATGGGGACCTCTGACGGGCGCAAGGGCAAAGAACGGGCAGTTCCCACCCGCTCCCACCCACCCAGGCGACTGTGTGGATTTCTTCCCAAGGATGGTGGAGGGTCTCAGGACCTTGCTGGCTCAGCCGGAGTGTTGCATTTCCTGACAGGATCCTTATTCTGTCCTGTGGCCTCAGGGTTGGATTTAGAATCTGACCTGATTGGTTGCCACGATTGTTACAGCTTCCTGTGCCCAAATCAGGATGCCATTTTCACAGTAATTTCACGGAATTTAGGCGACAGAAGCCTGTGAGGTATATAGTCAGTGATGTTCACTAAAAAGTTTGTATTAGTTCAGAAAAATGCTAGCAACCTTTATGTCTATTTTTGGAAAATGGTCAAGTATGCTGATGCATCCTTCCCATGAGAACCATGCGGCTGTCAAACACCTGTTTGATCTGTATGTGATAAGACAGGAAAAATATGTCGAGACAAAAAGCAAGTCTCAGAGTAAACACTTGTGTGATAAGAATGTGTTTGGTATAAAATACTGCGTGTGTAGGTAGATGTCTGGAAGGGTACACACTAAAACCTCCACACCAGTTATCTCCAGGGGCTGAGTTGTGTGAAACTTCCATTTTCTAAAATATTTATTTTTGTACTCCTTGGAAATTTTACACAAAGTGTGTATTTTTATAATTAGAAGGAAATAACAAAGATGTATCTCATTTCCCTAAGTGACTGATCTGTGGTTCGTCTTTTACGGTGCCCTCTGGCACCGGCACCAGGGAACCTTCTGCACGAGGCACAACTCTCTTCTCTTTGACGTCCATCTGCCAAATATTTTTGTACTAAACCAGTTTTGAAGCTCTTCCTAATGTTTAATGTTTCAAGTAATGCCTTATCTTTTTAAAACTACTGTGCATGTTTTAAGGGGTGTGTCCCCCTTGTGTGGCGTGGGTCAGTGCTCCGCTTAGTTAGGTCTCCCTTATTTCTTACGGATGTGGGGACGGACGTAGTCTTCCTCTCTGCACTCATGCCGTCAGTCTCTTTTTCTTTGACAGTTCCTCTAGTTGTCAGTTTTCGTTGTTGACTCTGCGTTTTGTCTCTAGTTTTGCCACCCCCTTTTTAACCATTTTATTAAGGTTTCCGTTGTACCACATAACGCCCATTCCACTTCACTTGTCTTTCTGGCATAGTGTTGGAGGAGGATGGCTGTAAGACCCTGGGAATGGAATGGTCTCACCTCTGCTTTGTTGACCGCTGACCTTGGGCACCTTGTTTTCAGAATGTTTTAGATAATGCTTTCTTATTTATTTATTTATTTATTTGACAGACAGAGATCACAAGTAGGCAGAGAGGCAGGCAGAGAGAGAGGGGGAAGCAGGCTCCCCACCAAGCAGAGAGCCTGATGCGGGGCTCGATCCTGGGACCCTGAGATCATGACCTGAGCCGAAGGCAGAGGCTTTAACCCACTGAGCCACCCAGGTGCCCCCCTCCTCCTTTTTTCAGAAGACCCTCCTCCTTTTTTCAGAAGATTTTATTTATTTATTTGACAGAGATCACAAGTAGGTAGAGAGGCAGGCAGCCGGGGGTCGGGAGGAAGCAGGCTCCGGAGCAGAGAGCCTGATGCGGGGCTCGATCCCAGGACCCTGAGATCATGACCTGGGCCAAAGGCAGAGGTGTAACTCACTGAACCACCCAGGCACCTCTAGATTTGCTTTTTTGACTACACAGAACCAAGACTTCAGCTCACTTGTGCTGGTGTTGGGATGGCTTATTGAAAGCCTCTGTGTAATACAGTGTTGGAGACCGTATTCATGAAAACCAAGAAAAACAGGAGCATCATTGAGTGACAGCGCATAGAAGTTGAAGCCGGATGTTGATTCTGGATCCAAGATGTTGGCCCTAGAAACCACCAGAATAAGTTAATGGTTCTTCTCTCTGGAGCTCCACTTTTATCCCCGGGTCTCGCTCTCTGTCCTTGTCTCCATTACTCTGTCTTTCTTTCTTTCGTAGCTTTTTCCTACTCTTAGTGTCCCCATCTTCATAAACTAACTTTGCCCTGACCTTGCATCTCAACTCCTGCCTCTTTTTCTCACCGTATTTCCATTGCTTACTGCTGCTTTGCCTTTTGTTTCTGGTCACACACTCTCAGGATCAGGAAGTGGCCCAGCTTATTTTTAATGCTGGGCCCTGGCAGAGGTTGTGCCTGCGGATTGGACATCCTTGGGTTGGATGGTTACCTGCTAGTCTGTGGGTGGTGCCTGGAGTGGAGTCACAGCATATCAGCTGTGTCTGTGAACGTGACCGCCTAGAGGGGCTTGACGTAGGCAGCTGCCACGCCTGACCTTTGGTGCAGAGCCTTCTTTTCCCACCTGCAAAATGGCAGTAAAGTTGGAGGTGCTGAGCAAGGCACATGCTGTCGGAATGCCTCGGAGATGAGATCATTCTTACCTGTATCTCAGTGCTCATTCTCTGCCAGAGGGTATCCCTGCTGTGAAGGTGGGATGATCCCGAAGGGACCTCTTCTGGAGGAGGCAAAACTGTTGGTTAAAGAAACTCCACACATGGTTTTTACTTCCCTGTGTCTTCCCCTTCCCACCCCTGCCACATCACCTCTTTGTTAGCAATCTCGGCATTAAATGTTAATTAAGTCTGTTCTGGTTCTGACTCTTGATTTAACTGGCTTTCAAAAATTTTTTCAAATCCTTATTTGGATTGAAAGAGGGGGTATTTTTCTAGTTTAAAGTAAACATGCTTACAAAACCCCGGTATCTTAGATAAATGGTGTGGAAACCCCAGGTATAGTGTAGAAGATGCTACTTAGCATTTTCCAGGGACGTGGTAATGGAGCCTCTCGTGTTTACCTCTGTGACCAAAATTGGCTACAAATGTTGGACCTGCATTATTAAACCTTGTTATTTCCCTGTCTCTTAGCTCTCTTTGTCCTTCCCACAAGGATACCATCTACTTATCTAGTCAATTCAAGAGTTAAGAGATACTGTACATAGTACATTGTATATAAGAAAAAAAAATCCTGAGGGGATGTGATTCCTTTGAATCAGTTAGCCCAGATTTCAGATAAAGATGAGAGAAATGTCTTTAAATGGGTCATGTAACTTGAAACTCATGGCATGTTTTTTCGAATAGTCTCAAGGCATATCACTGCTGTTCTGTGTAGCCATTCTTTGTGCCTGCAAATGCGTATTACTATGGCAAGAACTTCTGAAATGAAGTGTGCATTCTAACTCACCTTTTTAAGAATTTTAAATGCATTTACAAATTTATATCTATTATAGAAAACTCAGTGTATTATAGAACCTACAGGAAAACATAAGAATGAAATAAAAATCACCCATAGGTTTTCCACATTATGTTTTCAGTTTATGTATCTAATCCAACCATCATTTTGTGTGTGTGGCCGTGCAAATAATCAGAGGTAAGCGTCTAACTTTATTTTTCCCCAGGTCATTAACTACTTCTCAGAGCCCCAGTCAAATATGACTATTAAGTCGTGTATTACTAGTTCTCGACGTGGTGTTGGTGTTGACACCTCCACCTGAGCAGACAGGCTAGAGGGTGAATTAATTGTACCCACCTCTGAAATACCCTCACCCCAAGCCCCCAGGTGGGGGCAGACACCATTCAGCTCCGGCTGACTGATGCTCTGTGGGAATCTGCTTTTTTCAAGAGAAGTTGGCATCGAGCTTTTGGTAAAATCTTCCAGGTTTTAAGCGATTGGCATCTTCTTTACAAGTTCATGAAACCCCCTGTGGAAGAAATTGCTGCGGGTTCTAACGTACAGGCTTTCGGTTTGTAACGTGAGGCTCACAGGCCCACTGACGGCTGGGTTCAGTGAGACACTCAGCATTCGTCCACGAGGGAGCCGTGTGGAGCTTGGAGGCCAAAGACAGCATCCGTGCAGGCTCCTGGGTCTTAATCTGCAGAGACGGGGCCAATGGAAGATGGAGTCCTGCCCCCCACACTCAGGCCAGGCCGGCGTGTGCGGGAACGTCTTCTTCCTGAGACACCATAGCTTCCCTTTCCTTCTGGAACTGTGAGCGGCGACCCACGGTCCCAGTTGCTGTCCTGTTTGTGGGACTGAGGCTAGGAGGGAGGGGTTCCATCGTCTGTTCTTTGTTTGACTGAAGGTCAGACTGTTTTCTGTTAAGATAATGCTTTTCTTTGCGAAGCAATTCCGTGGGTGCTGGGGGTAAGAACACAGGTGCGTGATGGTTTGGTCCTAAGCCGAGGCCTCATGCACATGATTTCGTGGGCAGTCCTCACAGCAACCCCGTGAGCTGGATGCTGCCCTCATTTTACACACATCCAGAGTGGGTTCAGGGACTTTCAGAAACTCTCCCATGGACAGAGGGCTTGGCATGTTGGCAGTGGTCCTGGGAACCAGATGATTCTGTTTCCAGCTGTGCACTTGGACCAGGAGTCTCTTGGAGGTCAGTCAGTCCAGACGATGGCTGATGGCTCTTGACCTGTGCCTCTGTCCTGTCCACGAGGGATTGCTGGGGCTGCGTACAGACATCCGGCGGCTGCATTGCCCGCATCCCTGCTGTCCTTGGTCGCCGCCCAAGATGGGAACCTCTTCAGCCGTCTCTTCCCCATGTGTCTCTGTGATGTTCACACCCTCCCTCAGCCTCCGGATGTTCCCTTCCTTCCCAGAACCTACTCTGCACATGTTCCAAGGGAAACCAGCTTCTCTGTATCTTCCGCATCTTTCTGAATGTGTCCCCTCCCCGCCAGCCTGGCAGTTTTCCCAGAATGCTGCCCTCCCTGGACGCATTCTTCCTTGCCCTGTCCGTCGCCGGGTTAAGATACGGGGTTGCCGTTCTCTTCGATTCCCGGTTCTAGTTCAAAGCTTCATTCTCCCAGCCTTGTTTTAAAGCCCTCCTCTCTTCTGAGATTCATACGGTCTAACTGTTCTCTTTCTTGTCCTTGTCAGCTTCTGAGGATGGTGCAAGCTCTTCAGTGACGTTGGCACCTGGCTTGTCATTTTCCTTTTTACCCAGATCTGCCCAGGTAGCTTTTACCATTCCTGAGAACGAGCCCTCTGAGGGCGTGCGGCGGCCGTGTGTAGATCACTTCGCCCACTCGCGGGCACACTCCCTTCTGCGTGTTAGCCTCGCCTGGAACCGCCCATCCTGGTCATTGCAGGCTGGAGAACCCCCTTCCCCGCAGTCTCCCTCCTCCTGCTCTCCCCTGGGGTGAAGTTCCCATTCTTCGACTTCATCAAGTTCTCCAGCCCCGTCCGTGTCCTGCATTCAGTGCCCACCTCTGACAGCCCAGACCGGTCACCTCCCTCATGGTCCCTCCAGGAGCCTCAGTTTCTTTGCCTTCTGTCGTCTTTCCCCGAGCAAAACTATAACCCTGGGCAGAGCTAGTGCTCTGGTTCCTCTTTCCTCCCCTGGGCTGGGATCTGGGCTGGTCCTTCCGGGTGCTGGCAGACTTCCCTCCGCTGGATCTGGTGTTCTCTCCGGCAGCACATTTAACGCTCCTTCTGACCCCAGCTCACCTCCCCCCACCCCCGCCATCCCAGCAGACATCTCCCCACGGGCTGCTTTTAGATCTCCGCTTGTCTCCCGTCGGCATGGAAGACGTGTGCCTGGACATGGCTCCTCCTCTCCTGTATCTTCACCGACACGTGGCCGTCAGCATTCAAGGATGCTCCCTGCACTCTGTCTCACCCTGAGAACAGGTGCTCATTCGTCCTTCTAGCTGCACGTGCCCTGCTCCATCTCGGTCGGGGGCGTGCTGCTGTCCCTCTTCCAGCGGCTCTGGCAGTCGGACCTGCACCTCACAGTGATGACGCGCACGGGCTGTGTGCAATTGAGTAAAAGATAGCCCTTGGTCTCTGACTTTCTCTCCAGAACACAGATTCTGAGCAGGTTGCCAAGGTTTGAAACCCTGACGTAGGTTCCAAGAAATGAACGTCAACCTTTTTTATTTTTTTACACAAGGCTTCCTTATTCTGCTTCTTACTGTATCCTTATAGGCAAAAATGCCAGTAAGTAGAAAGGTCAAGACAGTGTAGACGTGTCATTGCTAGATTCCCTGCCCACGCAACAGGATTTCAAAGGTGGCGAGGTTCCTAGTGATGTCGAGTTCGGGGAGTGGCCAGCGGGGATGGGCCTGGGGAGAAAAACCAGCAGCCAGTGAGGACGACCGTAGTCAGAGGTGGCCCGCGTGTGGTCTTTGTTCCATGTCGGTGGAGGGTCTGGAGAGGACATGGGGATGGGGCCGTGCAGCTGGAAACGTTGTTTGTTCAACATTCATGCTTGTCTGTAGGTCGTGGTCTCGCTCCTCCCAGAACCACCTCATTTCTGACACTTAGACCATCAGATTAACCACCCACTGCTGCTTCTTGCAACACCTACTCGCTAAGACCCACTCGGCTCTCCTGCCAGGACCTCTTACTGTGTCGGCAAATAGGAGATAAGACGTGTCGCCCGATTCTGTGAAATAATGAGCCACATCTGTGGATTTACAATAATCGTATATACTAGCTGAGAACAGAAAGGGATGGCATTTCCTGGGGAAACTTCCTATGGAAACTCCTGCGGTTGCCACATAATTGGGGCCTAACTTGTGTCCATAAATGTCGTGTGTTCTGTAAGTACTGTGCTGGGGAACACGTTCTCATGTGGCTCAGGTTTTGTCCGTGTTCCTGACACCGTGGTCGTGCGGCGTGGTGCTCTCCTAGCGCGCCGAAGCAGAAGAGACCCTCGCACGAGGTGCAGGTCTTCGTCCACAACTGGGGAGACATCTCTCTGTTTGAAGGCACGTTGTCTCCTGTCAGATTTCCGTGTGTGCGTGCTAGCCAACATCTCCTGTGTTCGGAAATTGAACTTGACCTCATGTGAAGTTTTCCTCTTCACAGAAGAGACTTTCAGCAGCACTGGTGACAGGTGTGCACCTTCCGTGACACAGTTGTGTGTGGCATCTTAATTCTGGAGGACTCATGGGCCAGGGAGGGATGCTTTTCCCCTAACTCTGGGAGCAGACACTGGAAGATACCTGCCTCAGTTAACTTTGGGACTTCCAACTTTCTCTTTTCCCCAGTCGCATGGAATGTGGAAAAAAAAAATTGGATTGGTGCTCTGCTGATTAGATCAGTCCCTGAGGTGAGGAGCTGTATTTTGGAACATCGGGAAGGATTGGCTTAATACTTTAGCAGGTGTCAATCCCATAAGCACCTTAGGACCGTGTGGCAAATCAGAAAGGCCGTTTCGCATGCTTCGAAATTATAATTTCCTATGGCAGGAGTAGTGATATCTAACATGACAAACGCCACGCCCGTTTTTTTTTTTTTTTTTTAAGTGTGTGTGTGTGTGTGTTTGTTTGATCCTCACACATACAGTGGTAGATGGCATTCAGGGAAGCACATCTTAAAGAGGCATGGTGTGGCTGAAGACAGCAGAAGAGTTGGACTTAACGGGCTTTTTTTTTTTTTCCCTCTGCTGGATATTGGACTTCTTTCCCCTACCTTTGAACTTGAGTTTGAAGTTACATAGAAAGAGGGAAGATAAAACCATTGAAAGCCAGAGACTGGCTGTGTGCTGAACTCTGTGCTTACCAGCTGTGTGAGTGACCGCCACCTGAGGCCCTTCCCTCCGTCAGGTCCATTTGGGAAGTCAGACAGGCTTCTTTATTACAGACCTTCTCCGAGCCTTTAGTACACATGTGTGTCGTGCACCTCTTCCTCACCCTGAGCCCCCCTCCACTGCATTTCCCAAAAGTTTTCAGTCACGCAGCCTTACTTTTCACTTTGCCTACTTGTAGGTGAAAACACTTGGTGTGTCACTAGCTTTCTGTTGTCTTTGCCATCTGAACTTGCTGTCCTTGAATGAATTTCAAGGGGTCTAGAATTGGATACTTACTTAGAGGAGGGTAGATGGGGGATGGCTAGGTGGATTGGTGGGTGAGTATGGTTGTTTTTCTGGGTGTCATCTAAAGGGTCTTTAACCCCAGTAAAAGGCAAAAGAACTGTTGTGCAGGAAGCCCGAAGGTTCCCTGTGGGTGCATCTTACGTTCTGTAGAGGGCCTGACAGTGGATGCAGGCTCTGGGAGTTCTGTCTCAGGCCCCGCTGTTGTCCGGCAGGGTGGGACAGAGCTCAGATCTCCTGCGTTGGCATCTGGACGTCATCCCCAGGAGCGAGCGAGTGGTGTTTCCCCAGCTGCAAAGTCTAGAGGAATCTTTCTCCTCCTGCTGTGACCTTGCGTGCATCTCTTCCCTTTGGGGGCACGTTTCTCTATCAAGTGAAGGGTTAGGCTGGGAAAATGTGGAGAGATTTCAGGAATCTTCACGGCTTCTCTATTTTACGTGATGGGAGTTGGTGGGACCTCGGACCCTGCTAGTGCTGCTCATTTTCCTTTGGCTTATTTAGTAGAGAGCAGTGGGCTTGTTCCAAAGGGCACTGTGAGCCCTGGCCGTAAAAGGCTCCACTGAGGCCCAGGGGCCACTGTCCCAGGAAAGTGGGTCTTTGCCATCTTTGGTTTTTCCTGGAGATGTCTACAGCCCTCTCTGGTTGGAGCCTTCCTGGTGGGCCCGGCAGAGCCAGGATTCCTTATAACGCAGCTTGTACGAGAAGACTTGGGACAGGTTGCGGGAGGCGGTTGGTGTGTAAGCAGCAGCCCATTGTCACTGGTGGCATTCTCTCCCCCTGAGCCCCAGTGCACTTTGGAATCCTGAACCTCGTGTTTAGGAATTCACTCCCAGTGGACGTTTGACATGAGAGATGAACTTGATGCCATCTTGAGTGGTGTGGTGTAAGGTATGTCTTTGGAGTTAGATGGATTTGAACTTCTACTCTACTGTTTTGAATTGTTTGATCTTAAGCAGTTTACTTCAGAGTTGGGTTCCGGTTTGGATGTCCTCGAGACACTTTTGTTTGCCCCAGTTTTTCTGCTCTGAAATTGTGCTGATGGTACTAATAACCACAGAAGCTGACTGCTGGTGAACAGAACCCAGGGTCTGCAGAGTGCTTGGTACAGTGCCAGGTACAGAGTGCACAGATGTGAGCTCTGGCTGTGGTTACTGTGGTCTTTTCTCAGTGTCACTGTCACCTAGGGCACGAGGCAAGTCATCAGCTGGTGCCGATGGCACTGGGGCAAATCCTTTCAGTGGCCTGTAACATGTACTATCCAGTTGTTGGGTCCTGGAGGAGTTCTGGAGCACCGGGAAGTAGAAAAACACAGAGTTAGGAGGATGAGCAGAAGTGTGTGGGGGAGTCGGAGCCTTCAGTGATTGCTTTCCCTTTAAAAGAGAACTGTGCGGCACCTGGGTGGTTCAGTCAGTAAAGTGTCTACCTTTCGATCAGGTCATAATCCCAGGGTCCTGGAATCGAGTCCCGTGTTGGGCTCCCTGCTCAGCGGGGAGCCTGTTTCTTCCTCTCCCTCTGCCCCTCACCCTGCTTGTGCTCTCTCTTCTCTCCCAAATAAATAAATCTTTAAAAAAAAGAAAACTATTTCAGGTTTAGCAAATGGGGAATGAGCGTAGATGTCTAATGAATTACTATTCTTCTGCGTGGCTTTCTTCATTCTGTTCCAGCAGAAGTGCGTACCTGAGTGCCGCTTATTGTTGGCTCTTGTGGGATGGCCTAGGAGTTAATGGGATGTGGGACCGACTTCGGGGTTTGATGGGATGTGGGGCTCTCCGTGCTTGGGACAACACCACTGGAGTTACCATCCTACTAAAGGCTCAGTACTCATTTGTCAAAGGGATAGAAGGAGGTAAATTTGTGTGCGAGCACGTAGCCCACGGCTTGGCACAGAGTAACTCCCCCTTGCATGTTTGGAGAATTGGGTCTAGATCTCAGGCTCACAGCCTGCTCTCCGAGAGTTTGTGGGGACCTAGGGGCCAAATGCTCTGTGTCTTTTTAATTTGGCATTTCCCGTTTTGGCCCCCGTGAACAGCTTTTATGCTTCGGCATTGGTTTCTTTGAGTCTCATCCTGGTATCTGTAGAGCGAGATAGTAACATTTACGTCCTCTCGTCAGGCTACTATAAGGGCTCAGGAAGGTGTGACGGGCACATGAGCCTGTTTGGCGTGGTGCCGGCTCACAGTTGGCGCTTGGGGAGTGGGAACTTGGAGAACAGTAAGGTCCTTCAGCATTTTCGACAGATGCTCCTTGGAATTGGGTTTCATCGGCGGGAATTCCTCAGTTGGAAGGACAGCTGTTGAGTGCGCCTTGTGGCTGCTTTACCTTTATTTAGCCATTTCTTAGCCCTTTCCTCATTCTAGGACGTGAGTCTCGAGTACCCGCACAGCTGAAAATGTGTGTTTTCAAATTCCGCTCTAGGTAACGAGGAGTACTTGATTAATCTGATAGACTCTCCAGGACACGTGGACTTCTCCTCGGAAGTGTCCACCGCCGTGCGCATCTGTGACGGCTGCATCATCGTGGTCGACGCCGTGGAGGGGGTCTGTCCGCAGGTAGGAGGTTAGGAGGTCGTCCTGCGGAACTACGTACCTGGTCAGATAGAGAAGGCGGGGAAGATGGGAGGGACTGGCCGCTGACGGCTCCGGCCACGTTACAGCCGGAAGTTGGTCTTCCACTTCCTTCGATCACGTTCTGGTCTGTGATGGCGTTACGTCGCCCGCACCCGGAAGGGATCGCAGCCAGAATGACTTTAAGTACTTGGAAGGGTCTGTGATGGCCCCTTGCGGAGAGGGCCTGGACCAGAGTTGAGAGAGGCTGAATTTGGGGAGGATTCTGAACTGGGAGAGGTGGTTGACGGCAAGACACGGAGCCAGTTCTCCCCAGCGGGAAACTCTCGTGTCGGCTTCTCAGGCTACATGGACGCCTCTGTCCGCCCACACACCCACCCTGGCCCCCCACCCCTTCTGTATCTCTCTCCTCTGTGCCCTCATGCCCATGTTTCTCCTTTGCACCAAAGGTGGAAAAGTTCACCCAGGTGATGTGCCGAGCGTGGGCCACGGAGTGGATTTCAGGCTCGGTTCTTACAAGGACTTATTTGGAGGCCTCACGTTTTATCTCAAAAAATGTTGTCACCCTTGTATCCCACTTCTGAGCATACCTTTGTTTTGTTGTAATAGTTTTAAAAAAGAATGATAAAAGCTTTAAATTACTCAAATGGAGGAAATTTGATAATTCTAAGAAGTTGTGCCCTAACTGTCCTGTCCCGTCCCGTCCGGTTTCCCCTGAGGGCGCGGGTCCCCCAGCCCGAGAAGCACGGCCTTAGTGTCTGTCCTGACAAGATAGCACTGTTGGTACATCTCACCCCTGAAGCGCAGCCGGCAGGGAATGCCGGCGGGGAGCGCGGTCAGCAGGGTGTACGCGGGGCCCGCTGGGGGGTGTGCTGGTTCTCCGGCCCATGTGCTGGCGGCCACCGAGTGTTTGTCTTCTGCTTGTTCAGTAAACTCTGCACGGGTTTATTTATCCTTCTCAAATGACTCGTCAGTCCCCTGAAGTCAAGGGCGTTTCTTGTCTATTACTTTCCTTCCGTGACGCAGGCCTCGTGAGTGTTCGGGGGCACCTGTCTGTGGTACAAGAGAATGGAAATGAGGGGTTGTGACTCAGGGTGTTCTCAGGCACGTTAAGTATTTGCGACCGTGCGTTTTACCTTTGCCTTTGTTTCCTTCAGACACAAGCCGTTCTGCGCCAGGCGTGGCTGGAAAACATCCGTCCGGTGCTGGTGATCAACAAGATAGACCGCTTGATAGTGGAGCTGAAGTTCAGCCCGCAGGAGGCCTACGCTCACCTCAAGAACATCTTAGAGCAGGTATTTCTGCCTTTACTTCAGGGCTTTAGAAATCAGGGCTCCAAGGAGGAAGTTGGTAAGTTGGCACAGAACCTTGCGTCTGTAGAACCCACGATTGCTGTGTGTTGGCATCATTGTACGGGACAGGCCTCCCCTCGGAGCCCCTCCGTTCCCTGGAAGCATCCTCGAGTGCGAAGCTTGGGTGATAGGTTTTGATGCTCTCTTATTAAAAAGCTTGTCGTTTGCCCTAAAGTGAAGCAATATTAAGAGGCACCTTGGTTTTGTATCACCTGCCTTCAGAGGACAGTTTGCCCAACCATTTCTGTGTTTTCCCAGCAGACATTTACATAGGTGTATGTCGAGTGTATGAATTTTGGGATGTCCACTGTGTGCTGGGGACCGTGAACGTACCGACAGGCCAGAGTCCCTGTCTTCAGAGATGTCGCAGTGTGGTGGGGAGAGCTTGAAAGGGATCCTCGGAGAGCAGCGAGAGGCCGTGGGCGTGGCCGGAGACATGGGTGCTACTGCCTCACCCCCGCCCCCCGGGTCTGGAGGGAGGAGACTGGGAACACTCGTGGGTCAGAAGCCTTGAGATGGAAGAAGCTCGGGAGTTCTGGCCAGGGCGTTTAGGAGAGAAGGAATAAGATATACAAAGTAAACACCAGAAAAAGCACTGTAGGGTGTTTCGTTCAGAGAGCCGCGTGGGACTTGCTGTCGCTGAGGAACGAGATCTCGGGAAGCAGGAGGCGGGGGTGGGAGGGAACATGGGGCATCGGTTATGGGATATCCTGTGCCACGTGTGAGGGTTTGGACTTTCTTCAAGACAGTGGGGCACCCTGATGAGACCCGTTGAGAATGGTTCTTTGCTGAAGGGAGGGAAGGAGGAAAGCAGAGCAGCGGGGAAGCCTGGATCGATGGGTCTAGTTCCCTGTAGATCCGGACGGGGAGGGGCCCCGGGGAGGCGAAAGGAGAAGGACCCACGGTGTCTGCAGGCAGGGGCTCATCGGTTGGAGTCGGGGAGCTTGCAGGATTTCTGAATAATAGGTTCCATTTCTCTCTGGTAGGAAATAAGGCCACTTACTTGGGAGGGAAACAGTTGAGGACCAGCAGGCAGGAGAAGGGCCTGAGGAGAGTGGTGAAAAGTCCGGCTGTGAGAACGGGCCAGGGAATTGTGAACTAGGGCTCAGGCTCAGGCTGTGAACTAGGGCCATGGGGTCGTGAGTTCCCAGTACTGCGGATGCCACTCCTCAGGTCACAAAATGACCTCACAGAAGCCCTACAGTTCAGTCTTGCTGGGTCTGGAAGGAATGGGTTGGAAACATGTTCGTTCATGATCGTCGTGAACACCAGCTCCATCCGTGGAGCCCAGACTGACTGGTGGTCCCAGACAGCGCGTCTGCCGCGTCTCCAGCCTCTGCTGACATCTGTCATCTCCCCCTCTCTCCTAGATGAATGCGCTCACGGGAACTCTCTTCACTTCTAAAGTCCTAGAAGAAAGAGCAGAGAGAGAGACGGAGTCCCGTGTGAACCCCAGTTCTGACTCCGGAGAGCAGGTGTACGACTGGAGCGCCGGCTTGGAGGACTCCGACGACTCCCACCTGTACTTCTCTCCGGACCAGGGCAATGTGGTGTTCACGAGCGCAGTCGACGGCTGGGGCTTTGGGTAAGTCTGTTCGGATCTCCTCGGATCTCCTCGTAGCCGTCGATACACTTGATTTCTTTAATGAAACTTGTGGTTGTTGAGGTGATGATTGAGTGCTACAGGGCTGTGAGGAGGATCAGCGTTCTCTTGTACCCTTGGCCCAGTGTCCCCCCAGTGCTAACATCTTGCAGAGCTGGAGCACGACATCACAGCCGGAATATTGACATTGGTGGCATCTGTCCCAGCAGAAATCCTTCCCTAATACATCCACCTGCTTCCTTCTCACCCCCTGGAGCCATGGGGTCCTCCTGTTGCATAATTTGTCGTCTCGACAATAATAGATAGGAAAACAGAATCAAACATTATGCAGTCTCTTCTGGATTGGCTTGTTTTCAGGCAGTGGGACTCTCTGGAGAGGGGACCCAGTTATTGGGTGTATCCGTGGTTCCTTTCTGTGGCTGAGCAGCGTGCCCTGGGGTGGCTGTGCCACAGATCACTGTTCGTGCGTGGAGCCACATCTGGGTTTTCCCCGTTTGGGGCTGTCCTGAGCGAGACTGCCACACACATTCACATATACGTTTTTCCATGAATGTAGGTTCTCATGTCCTGGGGGTGAACGTGTGGGGACCACGTTTGCTGGGTCATATGGTGGTTGTAGGGTTAGTGCATCAGTTTTCCAGAAGGGGTGCTGTTTTACACCCCCACCCACCACCTGGGGTGATCTGGTCCACATCGTCACCTCTGTTTGGTGGCGTCCCTTTCTTTTAGCCATCCTGACAGGTGTGTATTGTTACATTACTGTGGTCTTAATTGCATTTTCCTGACTGCTGGGGCTGTGGAACCTCGCTCCCTGGGCCCATCTGCCCTGTGTGTCCTTGGGTGAGACATCTCTTCATGCCCTCGCCTTGTTTTCTTTCCTTTTCTCTTTCTTTTTTCATTGAGGGATGAGTGGCACAGAATATTGAATTAGTTTTAAGTGTACCGCAGAACAAGTCCGTATTTGTGTGGACTGTGACGTGACCACCACGGTAAGTGTAGTTTTCCATACGCTGGTACGGAAGTAGTTTGTTTCCTGTATAAGGACTTTGAAGATTTTGACATCTGGACTGCATTGTGCCTTCTAATCCATGAACACTGTGTTTCTCAGTTTTTTAAAGGTTTTCTTTGATTTCTTTCGTTAGCATTTTGTAGTTTTCACCATGAAGTAGTGTACACGTTGTATTGGATTTGCACCTAATTTTCCAGTGTTTCCGATCAATTAGACATGATATTGTATTTTTAGTTTCGGTGCTCCCATATTCATTCCAACTTTTTGGAAATACAGTTAACGGGTTTTTGGATGTCCATCTTGTACACTGTGACCTTGCTAAACCCACTTACCGAGTTCTTGGTAGGTTTCTTGGGGTTCCCCACGAGGCATTCCTGTCACCTGCCGCCGGGGCTGCTTTCTTCCCTCTTCCTTTGCCACTTTCTTTCCTCTTCTAGGCTTACTGCTCTGCCGGGAGCTTCCAGGACTGTTTGAACAAGAGCAGGGAGAGTGGACATCCCAGCCTTGTTCTGACCTCAGAGGGAAAGCACTGAGTCTTTCACCATTAGGTATAAGGTCAGCTGTAGGTTATTTGTAAATGTTCTTTATCAATTTGAGGAAGTTCCCTGTACTCCTTTTTTTTTTTCCCCAGAGTCCTTTTTATGAATGGGTGTCAAATTTTGTCACGTGCTTTTCCTGCATCAGTTAATATGATCATGTGATTTTTCTTCTTTAACTTGTTAATATAGTGGATTACATTGATTGATTTTTGAATATTGAACCAGTCTTGCATCTCTTTTTAGATTTTATGTAAAATGATTTGTTTAGAACTTTATTCTTTGAATAAATCTAAAAATAAAAGTGTACAAAATGTGTCCACGAGAGACCATGAGAAATCTCCCTCCCTGTCCCTTGGGTTTTCAGTTCATTTCCCCACAGGAAACTAGAGCATCCTGGCAGTTTCTTGTATACTCTGGAGGCTATTGGCGCATGTGTGAGCAAATACACTCTGTTAACTTTTATTGCCCGCACGAGCAGTATGGAAAGAGGCCAGCTTTATTCGGTTGTACCCATGCTGCATGTTAAGCTAGTTTGCTGAGATTATCTCATTGAGTTCTTCGGACAGTCCTTTCTTTTTTATTTTTTTAAAAAGATTATTTATTTATTTATTTGACAGACAGAGATCACAAGCAGGCAGAGAGGCAGGCAGAGAGAGAGAGGAGGAAGCAGGCTCCCCGCTGAGCAGAGAGCCCGATGCAGGGCTCGATCCCAGGACCCTGGGATCATGACCTGAGCCGAAGGCAGAGGCTTTAACCCACTGAGCCACCTAGGCATCCCAGGACAGTCCTTTCGAATAGGTACTCTTATGTTTCATGCAAGGCTTGGAGACATTCGGTGCATGTTTAATGTTACTCAGCCATGAGGTAGAGGAGCCAATATGAATTTTACAGTCCGCTTGGCACTGAAGTGTATGCTTCCTGCCTGCGGGGCTTCAGCGGGCTCTGCGCTCTGGGAGGCGGGGACCCTTGTTCCTTCCGGACGTGCTCGTGTGGGCCAAGGACTGGTGACGTCAGTGCTTCCCGGGTGGTGGGCATTTGATTACCTTCCTGAACCACAATGATTACTGACTTGTGGAATCAGAAAATCCACATACAATTAAAGAATTATTACTTCTCGAATAATGTCTTGAGCTTGGATGAACAGTTGTGGGACGGCAGTGAGATGGACTTTAGCCGTGGGCTGCATCCTGTAGCCGCGGAACAGAACCAGACACACTGCTCCAGGGGAAAGCGGAGTCTGTTGATGAAACATTTGGAAACATAATTTGCAAATGGGAAGGAAGAAGGGATCTGAAATAGAGCAGAGAGCGTGACCTGGGAGAGAGCGTGACCTGGGAGAGAGTGTGGCCTGGGAGGAGCCCAGCCAGTCCTGGCTGTTCTGTCCTTTTACAGGAACTTGATCTTCACTCCCTTTTGACCAAACAGATTTTGCCTTGACAGGATAATAAATTACAATACCGTGGTTTTCCCTTGTCGGTGTGTCATCAGTCGTAGAGACTGTAGTCCGCTTGGTGCCCGTGAAGGCCCCAGTGGAAGAGAGCAAACATACAAGAAAACAGAAAGTGCCGACCTGCAGAGAGCGTGCCCTTCACGCGCTGGCTGATGACTTGTCATGGTCACCATGTGGGGCCTCAGTGTCCTCCCCTGAACACTAAGAACGTTGGGCTCAGATGATTTCTGAGAATGTCTTCGAGCTAAGAGTATAGTGATATTCATTCCGTCCTATAACCGGGTCAGGCCCGTTCGTTTCCTCATCTGTCAGCATTTTGCCCCAGGGTGGGGGGGCTCGTCCTTTGCTTGGAATGATTTCTATAAATCATGGAACGTTTCAGGCAAATTTGAGTCTGAATCTCAGAACTCGGTGTCCACTTATTGTGGAAGGAGAAGGGATGGGCAGAAGCTTGCACGGGTGGCTGTGGGTCCTCACGACCCTGGACACTTTGATGTGCTTTCAGTCAGCAAGCGGATCCCCTGCCTTAGGCAAGGCCGCATTTAGAGCTCATCAGTGCCTATTGCTGACTGGCGGGCGCGCTCATTTGCGGGGGGCTGGTGGTGGGGACTGGCGGGCGCGCTCATTTATGGGGGGCTGGTGGTGGGGACTGGCGGGCGCGCTCATTTGCGGGGGGCTGGTGGTGGGGACTGGCGGGCGCGCTCATTTATGGGGGGCTGGTGGTGGGGACTGGCGGGCGCGCTCATTTGCGGGGGGCTGGTGGTGGGAAGAAAGCACTGGAGAGGCTTTCCTGTCAGCCTCCCTCTGATGGGTCAGTGACCAGGGAAAGGGGGCGACTTCCTGTGTCCTGAAAGGTGGGAAAGGAGCACATTTCAGAATTTGGAGGATGGTTTAAACTCTCATGCCAGGGGACAGGAGGAAGGAGTGTGACTTGAGGCTGACCCTTTGGGTATGGCCTCAGTCTGCTCTGTTGCAGATGTGAATCTGGGAGAATCTGCTGACTTGGCTAGGTCAGAGTCCAGCTCAGGTTTTAGATAAGCACAACTGAGTTCCTAACCCCATAAAACAGGGACAGGAGTCCTTCCTAGAGCAGTTTTCTTGGTCTTTGTACACCAGCGTTCTCAGATCCTGCCGTTAACGTCAGCCCACACTGGGCGGCTTGGACGCACAAGGATACCCCATAACCTCCCCCTTGGCTATGTTGTGGTTCAGGAAGATAGGCCAGGATGGGTGGGTTTGTAGGTCAGCGGGTCTTCCTGAGAATCCTGTTTGAAGGTACTCTATGGAGGAAGTAAATTAAGACAGAATCCAAAAGTGGAGAAATTGTCACAGTTTTAAAATTACAACTAATGACAGACAAAGAGCACGAAGCAGTAGTGGGGGAAGGGTTGATATTAAGCAAGTTTTATGACAACTGTGGGTAGAAAAAGAATGGAAAGAATAAAAACCAGGATTTTGGAAGATTTCTGTGCCTGTATGTGTAAATGAATGACAGACAGGAAAGGATTTGAGGCCCGTGGGCTGAGCAGATGGACAGGTGCCTTACTGTGCTATAATTTATGATTCTGATGGAGATTTGAGAGTGTGGAAACCCACCACTTTTCAAATTAAAAACAGGACATGTATCTGACACAGGGTTGTACAAGGCTAAGAAAACACAAAAGTCTGGGTACCACAAAGCAGCATATTAAAGACATCCTGGATGCATGAGCAGAAATCATAGTAGAAATTCCCCCGACCAGAACAGTTAGGGCACTGACTGCACGAAGCACCCCATGGAGGAGATCGCTTTTTCAAAGATGGAAATTCCATTACTAAAAACAAACCACCACCAACAAAAACACTCCCAAGGTTTGCTACCTAAAATAGATAAACAGAAAGCATCATAGCTAAGGGGTAAAAATACCAAAGCTTTGGCTCAGTATGTCAATCAGATATGAGCCAAAAGGAAGGCAGTTTGGCAGTATCGACGAACAAGGTAGAATTTATAGAAATATATTGTGGTATATGGATCCTTTTTAATGGATAACGGACAGAGATTACCTCTGCGTCAGTACCTCTGATCATAGTGAAGTGCATGAGGCAAAAATAGAAGTATAAGTGGAAATCTGTATGGTTTGGAGATTTTATATCACAGACTGTTGATACGTCAAATGGAAACATAAACCATCTGGGTAGTGTAATAAGTAAAGGCAGAATGTGTCAGTGAAGAATATACAAAAATTGGTCCTATGTCAGGCAAAAAAAAAAAAGCAATTTCAAGAAATACAAAATACGAAAATCTTAGAAGTTTGGTGTGCTGATCACTCCATCATTCCCTTCAGTTTTGGCCATGTAAGAATAGACCCAACTTGCCCATATGTCCACCAGCGGGTCCTCTGTATCCGCTGGGGCCCTCGCAGGCATCCAGGTAAAGGTGGGGGCTCTCGGGGAAGGTTGGGCCGGAGAACGTGCCCGGGACCTCTGGCCACGCTGCTTGCCCTCTGTGGTCCCTCTCACATAGGTCCTGGAATGGATCTGCGCGTCTGCACGGAGGTTGGCCCCGTACCTGGCAGAACTGGGGGTTAGAAGCAGAAGCCGCAGGGAGCTACCGTGTGCGGACCTGCGTCTGGAGGGGAGCTTCTGGGCCTTGCTCTAGGCGTGCTTCCCCCGGCGGGGAGGGAGACCGGTCGTGCTCCTTTCAGCCCCTGAGGCAGAGGCTGTTGGTCTGTGGACTGAACTGGGACTTGGTGCAGAGAAGGGATCCCTCCTTCAAAAATGTAACAGTTATAAGGTAATCATATGTGGTGTATGTAGAAAGCATATAGAATTTTATGTATAATGAATATAAACAAAAGAATAATAGAAACTAATATTTGGGAAAATTAAAACAAAACAAAACAAAAAAAACCCCACAAACCCCACCTGAACAAGTCACTGTGGGGTCAAATGGGAAATGCGGCCGATCATAGCCAGTCCCTTCAAGGTCGTGGCCCCTCCAGGCCGGGCCCGGAATGCCCGCGGCCTGTAACTGCAGACTTTGGATTTCGGTTCCTGGTCGGGTGTTTTCTCTCCCTCCATCTGCAGTGAGGGGGGACGCGGCACTCTGACCTCCAGCACTCTCCGTGCCGCCTCCTCTTGCTGCCCGCCGTGAACTTGCCCTCCTCTGGCTTCCTCTTGCTCCCACCGGGCTTTGTTACCGCAGCGAGAGAGCATCAGCTCATTGGACGGAGTTAGTGATCCCTGGATCCTGACCAGAGCATGTTTGCCAACCCATAGGTACAAACCGGTCCGAGTATGTTACTTTTGGAGTCTGCGCAGTGGACAAAGGGGCAGGTATCTTCCCAGATGCTGGCACTTGGACAGTTGGACTCATACCATACTTGCATCATGCTGTTCCCTGAACAGCATGAAAGGGGTTTTTCCCAGGTTTTGATCCAGACGGTGCAGGTGCTCCCCATGGCTGTGTCAGGTGACTGCTGTCCAGTGCCTGGGTTTGCAGTAGAGCGGACTGGAGCTGACTGGCTGCTCTGAGGGCTGGGGAGAGCTAAGTAAGTGTGCCTGTGTTTCCTGTTGAACCCAGGAGGCTAACACGCCCTTTTCGGGCAGGCCCTGGCTCTGGAGCCTTCCCTTCGGGAGCACAGGCGCCCGTAGCGGCGACGGGCTGGGATGGAGTTTGTCGCTGGCCGAGCTGCAGAAGACCGCTTCAGATCCCCTCAGCCCTTTGTCCTTGTGCTTCGTTCTGCACATGCAGAGTTAAGAGAGGAGCACTAGCGTGAATCCTAATCGGTGCGGACACGGAGCTGTTGACAAGAGCGTGGGCTCCGGACCCGGACTCCTTGGGTATGAATCTAGCTTTGCGCACTCCCTGTGCGACATCTCGGTGCACGCAGCCTGTCATATTCACGGGGAGGTCATGAGCTCCAGCCCGTCGGACAGCTGAAGCGACGGCGTCTGGTCGTGCTCTCAGAGCACGGTGCGCGACACCGAAACCCCCGCTCCCTGCGGTTACTCACAACACTGACACTTGCTTTTCTTTCAGAGTTGAGCACTTTGCCAAAATCTACAGTCAAAAAATCGGCATCAAAAAGGAAGTTCTTTTGAAAACCTTGTGGGGAGATTACTCCATCAACACGAAGGCCAAGAAGATCGTGAAGGTGGGTCGGGGATGGGGCATCTGTCCCTCGGGCGTGTCGCTCACAGGCCTGCCCCGTTCCGACTTGTACTGCGGCACCTGTAACTGCTGTGATCTGGCTGTGGGGAAAGTGGCTCAGTTCTTGGCAGGCTCACGGTCACGGGCGCACTTCCAGGATTGCTCGCGTGGAGTTCTCACGCACATGGAACAAAGGACGGCTTTGTGTTTGTTTCCTTTCTCTGTCCGAGAGGAGCCGTGCTCTCAGACCCTGTGCACCTGAAGACGTATTTTGGATCCTGCTTCTGTGTCCCCTTCACTGTAGAGACACGGCTCTTCCTGAGCACGCTGTGTTCCTGGGCTCAGCTCAGGCTTCTCTCGGTGAATGGGGACACCAGGCCCGCTGATGGGAAGGAGGCGGCGGGTGCCCCCAGAGCCCTTCCTTCTGTGGGGAGAGGCGACCCAGGCCAGCCTGTGGAGGCACAGAGCCTCAAAGGATACTTGACACTGTTTTGCTGTTACTTTTTTTAATGTAAAATTCAGGATTTTATGAATTTATTCTCATGGAGGGGCATATAAATTCCTTTTAGGAAATATTTATAAATATAAAGACATTAAAAAGAAAAAAAAGGAACAGAAGCCAACACAGCTAATACTGTGGTTTTAATTTTTTTCATTCTTTTGGGATCGAGACATCTATCCTTCAGTTGAGCGTGTGTTCATATAATAGTGTAGCTGTTTTTTGCTTGACATCGAATCATGAACATCCTCCCTTGCCATTAAAAGCCTTTCAGAAGGCTCCTGAAGGAGGAGCCGGTGTAGTGAGGTGGCCGAGAGCCCGGGTTGAGAGTCCGAGTCTGTGTGTGCGTCTTGGCTCCCCCGCTTACCGGCCCCGCCGACTTCCATCTGGAAAGTTCCTCCATCTGAAAGCGGGAGATGTTCACAGTCGGGCGGGGGCGGGGCGGCCGTCTGTGGGATGGTGTCCTTCTCCAGGTGCCATTATTTTGTGTATAGAAATGGTAGAGTGTTTTTTTTTTCCCTTGGTTTTTTACTGTCCCCTTCCTTGAAGGTGAACAGTTTTCGTGCTTAAGAACATTGCTTAGAAGAAGTCTGTGGAGGGGACCTGCGCACCCAGCACTCCGCCTGGGTGTTGCGTGTCCCTCTGATGACAGAGGTGGGGTTGTTGCGGTCACACACCCCACACTCGGTCTCGTTCGTCGCATCCCTGGTTCCCAGAGGAAGATGAGTGGTGTGTTACCGACTGCGCATTCTTACCACCATTTCCCACTAGATCCTGTCAAACAAACATTTTCTAGAAGGAATGAGACGTACCGTTCATGGAACATGTCTGTGTGTGAGCATGTGAGGCCTGCTACATATTCAGAAACTTAAGAGCGCATGTTCTTGTTCACAGGCTAAAGGGAAGAAACCTTTATTTGTGCAGCTGATCCTGGAGAATATATGGAGCTTGTACGATGCCGTCTTGAAGAAGTAAGACTGCCGTAAAACTGTCTGTCTTTGGGTGGTGTGATCTGCCTCCCCTTCCCGTGTGACGCGTCCTGCTTCAGAAAGCCGAGACGGACCCAGGAAGTGAACAGGGCCTTTGCGGGCCAGTTGTTCCCAGGCATTGCCTGTGAACAGTAGGAAAGAGGGTGTGTAACCCACGTCAAGGGTAACAGGGGGGACAGCAGTCAGGGTTTTGAGTGCACAAAGGAAGGGGCAGGCGGATGGAGAGAAACACCAGATCTTTGTTTTTACAAACCCAGCTTAAGCAATTGCTGTAGAAAGGGTGTTGGATATCTAGGATCATTAATGGGGAACTTAGGAACATCCTTGCCTCATACAAGTAGAAAAGGAAGTTTGCTTCGGTAAATTGACTTTTTCCAAGTTATTCCAGAGTCGGAATCACGATGTTGAGTGCTCATAGGTCAGGCTGCTTCACTGGTCCCCACGTCTCGCCTCTGGGGTCTGGGAGGGAGCCCCCTGGGAGCCCTGCAAGAGGGGGCCTCAGAAAGGGAGTGGAGACCCTGCGGGGGCCCTCGGGCATGTTCGGTCTCTTGTAGAGGAGATCCCTTGGGACTAAGCGCGTCGGGGAATGTGGAGCTCCTTCCTGTCTGTGTGTGACCTCCCCTCCTTGTATGCTTACTACAGGGACAGAGAAAAAATTGATAAAATAGTGACTTCTTTAGGATTGAAAATTGGAGCCCGGGAGGCACGACATTCAGACCCTAAAGTTCAGATCAATGCCATCTGCAGCCAGTGGCTGCCCATCTCCCACGCTGTGCTGGGTATCCTTTGTCTTGGTGGTTTGTAGTGAAATGACAGTTGGGCCAAAGCGAGAGGAGCCCGCGTGTTACTGGCACTCAGGAAAGCCTCTGGGGAGAACACGTTTCCCCCCAAAGTAGGTGTTCTGGGGTTCACTAGTGTTCTGCCTTGCGACCGTGTTTTCTGCTTTGGCAGGAGAACATTCTGGTTCATCGTGGTCCCACGGGTCGCAGTTCAGACGCGTGTTCTCTCAAGAAGGCGCATCTTTAGTTTTGTTCAGGAGTCTGTAAAAACGAAAGAGTTTATTTTGCTACGATTTAAGTCAATAATTTAGGTGGTTATGTTGGATCCGGGTTTCATTTTAGTGCCATATTTTCTTACCTGATAGATATTTCCTTTCATGTTAGTGATTCCCAGAGGACTTGATCTGAGATGGTTCACATTAATTAAGACAATTTTATGGCTGAATTTAAGTGGTCTTCTTCTCATTGACATGCGTGTCCCATGCATTCCCCATGTGGAGGGCCGTGGGCGCGGGCCGTGTCCTGGGTGCGGGCCGGCGGGGGTACCTCAGCCCTCCCGTGACACGGGCTGTGGTAGGGGACATTCCGGTACCCTAGCTTGTGGCTGAAGGTCGTTTATGAAAGGTTAGATGCACTGGAACCAGGTGAGGAAATGATACCGATCGACAGTCCCCGGAGGCCGAGCTGCCAAGCGGCGGCGCTGTGCTCACTTGTTCCCAGGGCCATCTGCGTCCTGGAGTGTCTACGTCAGGGGCATCTGTCCCTATATCAGGGAGTCCACAAACTCCCCGAAAGCATGTCTGTGTTCCGAGATGTGCGAGCGTTTCATAGCATGGGCGTGTTCTGTGGGGACCGACGTGTCACCCCGATCCCTAGTGCGTGCGGGGAGTCTGCGTGGGGACGTGCCGTGGTGGAGGGCACGTGTTCGCGGTTGTGAGTCCTTAACAGCAGGCGTCAGCGATGGTGTGTCAGAAGCTTCCTAGCCCCCTGGATATGGCAGCCGAGAGGGTGGAGAGACTGCTGTGCGCGGGATCGCAGACGTTCGACTCTCTGCCGCCCGAAACCCAGGCCCTGAAAGCAGGTGAGGTGGACGGGCCTCAGCAGGGGCCGTGCCTGGACCGTCCTCAGTCACGGCTGCTCCACGCCAGTCGCCAGATGCCAGTTTGCTGAATGGCCGATTCCACAAAAGGCCATTTTGCCAGAGTTTTAGAGTTGCTGTAGCTGTTTTCTTTGCCCCTCGGTGGGAGACCAGAGACTCCGAGCCCCCTCCCTTCTGCCTTGATCTCATCTCGGAAGCTCCCAGGGACCCTGTGTCCCAGCCCCTGCACAGCCAAGAATGTGTCCCAGAGCTGCTGTGTCAGCACCGTGGCCAGGTCCCTGGGGACCGTGGAAAGGTGTTCCAGGGCCGGGCTGCCCGCGGATCCCCACTGCTCCCCGCAAGAGGGGAACTGCCTGCTCCAGGCTCTGCCGGCTGCATGGAGCTCATCTGTATGTACTCACGGTCTCCGCTGCTCTCGCCCTGTGCTGTTGACTTGACTGTGGAGCTCATCTGTATGTACTCACGGTCTCCGCTGCTCTCGCCCTGTGCTGTTGACTGTGAAACCCCCATCCCCCAAACCACTTGGCTGCTGTTCTCAGGGCTCCTGTTGACCGTCCTTTGCTAATCATCCCACGAGATCTGTCACTAGCATTGGACACAACAGGCCGCTCCTTCCTGTGTTCCTCCCGTCTCTTCTTCCCGGCTCCTTATTCCTCCTGTTTGTCCCTTGTCCCTTTCTCTCCGCTTCCTTGCTCTGTCACCGTGGCAGGACCCAAGCAGGGCCTGCGCTCCCTGTCCTGGCTGTGTCACCCATCTCAAGGCTTGCCACCCCAGCAGTGGGCTCACGACTCCCACACCTGTGTCTCAGAACCTATCTGCCCCTTGGCTCTAGACTCGGGTACCTGCCACACCTCTCTCTGCTTGGCTCTCCGAGAAGCATCCGCACCCTCACGTGTCCCCCGCCGGACTTCTCCCTTTCTCCCTCAGCCTGCTGCTCCCAGCTCTTCCCAGCTCAGTCAGACGAGACTCCATCCTTCCATTTGCTCACGCCGAAAAGCTCGGCATCCTGTGGCTCACCTGTGCACTCTCACCCCTGTGTCCAGTCCCTTTGCACATCCTACGTATTCTTTCCTCGAAATCTGGGTAGTTGTGGCTTCTTTCCAGGATTTCTGTTTCTGCCTCCTGGAGCCAAGCCACTGGGTCTCTCGCCTGGGTGTTAGTACAGCTTTTCACTCGCGTCCCTGCTCTGCTCTCCGCTTCCCTCGGCACTCACTCCTGTGTGTGGCCACAGCGGCCCCAGGACAGCGTGGGTCAGGGCCCACCACGCTGCCCCTCACCCCTCGCACCCGCGTCCCCGGCAAGCTTGCTTTTGACTTCCTGTCGTCTTGCTGTGATTTCGGTGTTACTCTGGTATTTTATTTAGGTAGCCGTTATTTTGGTGGAGGATTATTTTTTAAGGGAAAAAAAAAAAAACCCTCATCAGTGGTTTTGTGTATACCTCCAGTAAGGTGGAGGGAAATGTCACCATGTTGATGTGAAGCCGTGTTTGCATGTGTAGATTTAGGGAAAACTGACATCTTTGTAATACTGAGTCTCTGTTTCTAAACGTTTTGTTCCTGGTATGGGATATTCTTGCCCATTTTCTAACCTGTGTAACTTGTGTGTATTTTATTAACAAGCTCCTTGTTGACGGTTGGCTTGGCATTTGTTTTAGCCCTTCTGCTCTGGGTCTAGGGCGGGATCCTGGGGGCTGAGAGTGGGGCGGGGGGTGGGGGGAGCCCCGTTCGTGGGCCTCAGCGGCCAGCCTCCTGCCCTGTTCATTTTGCCTTTCCTTCCCCACGCTGCCAGTTCTGCTAGTTCTTGCTCTATGGTGTTCTAGCAATTTTACACGTTCCTGCAGAGAATTTTTACCGCGGTCATAAAAGATTATAGGCCACTTATGCATTAAGATGAGGCCGTGTTCTAAACATCTTGTGTTTTAGAAGTCTGCCTTTCTGGTCATGGCAAAAGCGAGTGACTTTTTTCTTTCCTGTTTTTGTAGCTTTCATGAAGTGTGGAAGTGAGGACACGGATCCAGTTATTATCTTTGTTTCCAAAATGTTCGCCGTTGATGCCAAGGCTCTGCCCCAGAACAGGCCCAGGTAAGGGGGAGGGGGAGGTGGGGCCTGGCCAGGGAAACCGTGTGTGTGGTGGGGCGCAGAGGCGGTGTGCGTGCGAATGCGCAGACACGGCCTTCGCCGGCCCACCAGGGTGGGTCGCGAGCACCGCTGTGACAGCAGACGCCCTGCCCGGCGCTGTCTTCTCCGATGGCGCGGAGGAGAGTTGTTGAGATCAGCTCCGGGTGCGGGATTTGAACTGATGTGAATTCAAGAAGAGCAGTGAGCGGAGGGGCCACGGATCACGTGTGTTGTGCACCCGCTGACCCCCAGGGAGACCCACGACTGTGGAGCGTGTCGGCTGCTCCCCGTGGGTCGGGTGTGGCCGGGCGCTGGGGATACGGGGTGTTTCTCACGTTTCCCGCGTCTTAGAGAATCTCTTCCACATCACCTGCATTTTTCATGTGTGTTCTCCCTTCCTGGCTCTGCCACTCCCCGTCTGGTCAGACCCTGATGGGTTCCTGTGAGGATGAGGGCAGCCTTGGCCTGGCTGGTCCCCTGCCGCCGTCCGTGGCTCTGCCGAGCCACGCGCTGTCCGCCCCGCCTCAGGATCTGGGCATCTGGAACGGAGACCTGCTGTGCGTGCCTCCGAGCTCGGCTCCTGTAGAGCCCACGTCTACGCCCGCGGCGCTTTGCAGGGGTGTTTGGAGAGAGAAGAGACGTGGCTAGTACTGCTTCAGCGCGTCTGGTGCCTCGGGGCACCTGTACTGTGAAGAACAGTGGTGGTGACACTGGTCACCGGCCGCCGGCCGCAGAGCTACGGTGTTCGCGGCCCCTGTCTACAGGCCGTTGAGATCTGACAGCCCTTCTCCAGCGGAAAGAGTCAGGCTGTCACCTTTATCTGTGACGAGAACAAGGAGCCTGAGAAAGCGTTAAGTGAGGGGCTGCGTGTCGCAGCTGAGGGGAGGCCAGCAGTGTCCGAACCCGGGTCTTGTCAGTTCGCTGCGGGGACTCTGGCCTGGTTCATCCGGTGTCTCTTGTCTGTCTTTTCTTCTTTCCTGCATTTACAGTAGAGTTTGCTCCTCATTTAACTTGGAAAACAGTGCTGTCGTGGAGTATTGAAATAAGAGCAGTAGGGAGCACCTGGGGGCTCCGTCGGTGAAGCCTCTGCCCTCAGCTCAGGGCATGGTCCCAGGGTCCAGGGATCGAGTCCTGCATCGGGCTCCCTGCTCGTCAGGGAGCCTGCTTCCCCCTCTGCCGACCGCTCCCCCTGCTTGTGCTCTCTCTCCCTCTCTGACAAGTGACCGCACCCGTGAGTCATGGGCTCTGATTACAGCCCTTCGTGCAGCCACTCACATCCAGGGCGAGCAGTAGGGTTACCCCCGGCGAGTTCTGACACGGAGCGCCGCCCCAGGATGACGCGTGTCAGCCTCACGTGCGTGTCCCTGGCAATAGTGGCCTCAAGGCCTCGGGTCTGGCTGGCCCGTTTCTTTAGTCCCCCCCCCCCCCCCCCCACCTCCAGGCAGGTAGGATGCAGGGAGGGCTCATCTGGGGCGAGAAAGCCGTTCTCGGGAAAGTTTACCCTAAATCCAGTGACTAGGTGACCCTTTGCACGTGATCTACGATGAATGGGCGAGAGTGACTTCCTTCAGCACACACAGGACACGGCCGTGCTTGGCAGTCTGGCCTGGGTGACAGGTGATGTCCATGGCTCGGTCGTCTAGAGCAGGGACAGGCCCTGAACACGCACAGTGCAGCAGCTGGCTGTACGTCCACACACGCAGAGGCCGCCTCGCCGACGATAGGCGGCACAGCTCTGATAATATAGGAAGCAGCGATCCTATCTCCTGGCTCCAGTCCTGGCTCTCGGTCTCCTTCACCTGGAATGTTGTCCTCTGGCTGCCTTTCATGACTTTGTCAGCATGGACTTCTAGAATCTTCTCTCAAGCGGTCTTCCTTCCATTGTAGCTTTAACATGTCTTTAGTTCCCTGTGGCCCTGGCCCTCTGCACACAGACTGAGTGTGCCGAGTCTTTCCAGGTGCCCCCTGAGGAGTTCCCCCTCCGGTCCGGTGCCTCTGCCGTCGGGACAGCGTGCCACCGCTCCTCCTTACCACCCTGACCCTCGGGTCTGCTCTGCGGGAAAGCTAGTTTTCCTGTGGCACCGTTAGCCGGTCTCTAAGGTTACTGAGCTGATGCACATTCTTACCTCCTTTCTCTCTGCACTCTTCCTCGTCCTCCGGAAGCCACTGCGGACACGTCCCTGGAGAGCCGGGACCGCCGCGAGCTCCGCCTTCTTGAGCTGCCGCTGCTCCTTTGTCCTCTTCTCCCGCTTGTCCCCTGTGTTCGCACCGCAGAGCACTTTGCAAGCCTGACTAGTCTGTTCGAATTCACACCAGGGTGGTGCTTCAGGGCCGGTGTTTAGAAGCTTTTTCCAGTTCTTCCTGGTAGAGTCGGGTTTGACCCCCAAAACACAGTAAGTGGTTTCTTTCACCGTTTCGGGCAGCCTGTGGACAGGCCAGTGTGGGGGCGGGAAGGAGCGTTCGCTGGGTGGTTAGGGCGGCTGCTGCTCCTTTGGCTTCTTACTGAGTGTTCCGGAAAGTTCCACCTGGG
Source organism: Mustela nivalis (assembly GCF_964662115.1). Lineage (NCBI taxonomy): Eukaryota > Metazoa > Chordata > Mammalia > Carnivora > Mustelidae > Mustela > Mustela nivalis. The sequence goes on from NC_139025.1 coordinate 153,277,220, forward strand.
TGGCTTATCAGCTCCCACTCCTAAATCTAGGCTGGCAGCTGCCCTTTTAGTTCTGGGCCTTTGTTTTTGCTGTTCTCAACTAGCTTATCACAGATTCTTACTAGCAGTACTCGGTCTAATGCCTGTTAAGTAACGTTTTACTGAGGGTTTTCAGGCAGTTCCTCTCCCCCTGAATCTTCGAGCTTGTGCGTTGCTTTTGCTTTCTTCTTGAGCAACCACTCCTTCTGGTAGCAAGGTGCTGTCTTCAGACAGAAGCCACTTTTCTGGGTTTGTCACTTCCCACCGTCCCTGCTGCCTCTAGTAGCCGCTGCAGCCAGCCTTCCGGCATATTCCGTGCCGACCAGAGCGTACGCATTCTGCCTGGAACCCGGAGGACGCATGGATGTGTGTCCTCACCTCCTCTCCTTCCCTCCGCATGTGCCTCCCGGCCTTCCTGTCAGCGTGCTAGCCTCGGGTCGCCTTCCTCTCTGCTGCTGGTGACTGCCGCCCCTTCAGGAAGGGCTAGTTCCGCCACAGCCTGAAGAACTCAGCACCATGGCCTGCCTCTGCTGGTAGACCTCTGTTTTCTTGTAGATCAACTCCTCTTTGTCCTCAGCAAACATGGGATACGCGGTGGGTGCCTCGTACAAATCCTGCCTGATTTCTGTCCGTCTGTCTGCTCCATTTCCCTGTGCCACCACCCCCAGACCACGGCAGTGCCGGGCACGGAGGGGCATTTCCTGGAAGGGTGGGTGGACGCTCCGAAGGCAGCGAGCTTCAGTACACCAGATGCTAACCTGATGAATACGGGCGCTAACCTGTTCCAGACCGTGTCGCGAATTTAGGTGGAATGAGGATGTAATTTATGTGTCTTTCTTACAAAAGTTAAAATGATTTACTTAATGTGATGATGAGTTTATCATCTTTAAGCCCTTCAAGTGGGAGACGTCCTGGGGTAATGAGTAGGGTTTGGGATCCGATTTGGATTTGAATTTCGGCTCCTCCATTTATTTTCCAGGGAACATTGCGATAGGTTAAATTTCCTTAGCCTCTGCTTTCTCATCTGTAAAATAGGGGTGATGGTATCTATTTCATTTAATTGTGGGAATAAGCATGTACTGTAATTAAACTGTAATATAATTAAACTGTAATGTAAACACATAAAGTGTTTAAGACGATGTTGAGATCCTAGTGATCCTCATTAGAAGAGACTTTCCCCTGCTCTGCGAACAGGTGTCTCACATGTTCTCCTCCCTGTTCTTAGGGTAATGTTACCTCCTGCATTTGTGTTTTAATTTGTACTTTGCAGATACTCATATAAGCAGTTCTACCAAAAGTTTAGAAACATGGAGTTGATTGAAGGGTCAGCTGGGGTGTTGGGCCTGGAGCGGAGCAGGGCGAGGGGAAGGGCCTGAGCGCCAGCCATCGCAAGGACAGGGGAAGTGGATTTGCTGGCTTTCGCTCCAGAGGAAGCTGTTTCCATCCCATACTTGAAAGGGCTCCCAGTGCTTGGAGCTTACAGGAGAGGGGACTGGTCTCTTGCAGGGGAAGCAGTGCCTCCAGCCCCAGCAGTCTTGGTTGCCTTACGGCCCCTGGCCAAGCCATTCTCCAAGATCGGTCTCTCAGGTTCCTGTGTCCTGGGACACAGCCCTGCAGCGACCTGGGTCTGACTAGAAGGGGACAGCTCCGAGAACCAAATTCAGCCATTGTGAGGAGGAAGGTGCCAAGGGAGGTAGAGCTAGTGTCCGGTCCTGGTGGGTGGCCTTGTCCTGCAGGTGTGAGTGTGACGAGGCTAGCAGTGGACAGTCAGTGGTGGACGCAGTCACCTTCCAGGCTCACCCACAGGAAGCAAGAAGGAAGAAGGGTTTTAGGGCTTTTGGCATCAGAGCTTCAAGAATATGTGGCCATTTGGGACGCACAAGAACGGTGTACATGCAGCAGGGTTATCTGAATGGGTTCCAGTGCGTCGGGGAGATGGGGAGCGGGGCGGGGGGCGGCAGCATGGCAGCATGGGGCGAGATGACCTGTCAGGTGTCCCGTCCGAGATCCGGGAGAAGAGCAGCAGTCACAGGGCCTAAGGGGAGGGAGAGGAGGGAGGCACGGGGTCACAGGACCAGGCCCAGGCGCTCAACTTCCAGAGCTGGGGCAGAAAGCTGGGGGCAGGCCGTTAGCCTGCGGATCCTGACGCTCGGTCCCAGTGTGCAGGGCCGAGAGGCCCCAGTGCTGCCGACTCTAGGGCAGCTGTTGGTCTCGCTCTGTGTTGGGGTTGAGGATATAGGAGGGCTTAGGACGGCCCATATGTGGGAAAGGAGCCAAACCCTGGGAATTAGTGTACCTGCCCTGTTTCTGCCTTCCAACAGAATACCCATTTTTATTCAACTTAGCACTCCCCTTTTGTACAGAGCTTTGTTATGAAAGCCGTGTGTGCCTTTTTTGTGGCCTGCTAGACCTGAGGATAACTCTTCAGGAAGAATGACTAAACGCCCTATCCCATGCCAACCAAGACTAACCCCCAGCAGACACACAGACACACCCACACACTTTTCCGTGGTGCTGCTGGGGTCTAACACAGTGTGACCTTTCCGTCCCACTGAATCACCGTCCTTCAGCCTGACCATGAAACCCTACCTCTGGGACCCTGGTTCTCCATGAAGATCTATTTTTGTGCTTGTGGAGAAAACCTCCGTTTCCTATTGAGGTCTTTTGCTTGCTTCTCCACAGGGAGCTCTGAGCCCTGGTATTGGCCACTCATTTCCCTCCCTTCCCTGTTCTCCTCATCCGGAAGGAATGTAGGCATTCCCGAACAGCTCGATGCTGGTGTGGACAGCTCTGGGTGGGGGTGTGGGCTCTCGCATACCACTCCAGAAGCTCAGAAGAGCTGGGCACTGAGCATTCTAGAAAGCCTGAGAGGGCTTCTCTCCTGTCACCGCAGCTAGGGGCAGAGCTGCCTGCAGGGGACCTGGGACCCGTCATCGTCTTACCCAGCCACATTAATTTAGTGGCCGTTTCCCTGCTGCAGTGACTGAAAGATGCTTGGTGTTGCCAGAAGTTAACATTGCTGTGATCTCCTGTAGACTTCTCACGCAGGAAGAAATTGCTCAGAGGCGAGAGCGTGCGAGACAGAGACATGCGGAGAAGCTGGCCGCGACGCAGGGGCAGGCACCCGCGGAGCCCCCCCAGGACGGGAGCGCCCTTGAAACAAGTCCAAAGGAAGAACAACAGAAAGGTACAGCTTTCTAAAATAGGTTTGACGCAGAGTAGTTTTTTTGACTTAACTTAGGACACTCATCCTCTTTTTGAGATTGGCTCTATAAGTGTACCTTTTGTCGGTTCTTGTCTTTCTTGGTGTTTCTTCCCTGAAACTGGGCCAGATGTATCATATTCACAGTTTCTGCTTCTAGGCGGGTCCTGAATTAGAGAAAGCGTTGCTGGCGCTCATTATCCTTTTGTGTCCGGCAGGTGATGAGCCACAAGTGGAGAGCGCGGCCCTTAGATCACCGCCCCAGGACGGAGACGGCCAAGAGTCTTTCATTGCTTTCGCCCGCGTGTTCAGTGGTGTGGCTCGAAGAGGAAAGAGAATTTTTGTCTTGGGGCCCAAGTACAGTCCTGTCGAGTTTTTGCGGCGGGTAAGAATTGGAAGTAAACATTAGTGTATTGTTCCAAAGTCCTTGTATCTTTTCGGATTGGTTGAGATCACCTTATTTTGTCTCTAGATGAGCACATCCAGGCGAATCCATGTGTCTCCTCTTACGTCGCTTTGGTGACCCTTGGTAAATCTGTCTTGGCAGCATTTGGAAAATGAAACCAGTATGTTAAACTCAGTGTTCAGGCTTTACTTAGTTAATTGCAGGACTTCTCAAGGCCAGAGGAAAGAACTGGCGCCACAGTTGTCGTGCTGGAGCCAGGGCAGTGGCCGACCTTCAGGAAATACAGAGATCCAAGAGCGGGGTGGCGCAGGCCAAAGGCCTGGGCAGAGAGCAGGTGACAGGCCACCGTTGTGTGGCAAGTGGATCCCAGAAATTGATCAGGAAGGTCTGGAAGCAGGTGAACAGCCAGCATCCAAATACACCTGAGCCAGAGAGCAAAAAAAGAGACCGCAGCTCCCTCAACATTTTTGGACATAAGCAAGGTGTATCCGTAGTAGTTAAGTTATAAAGGTCGTCGGACGACGGAGGTGCTAGATGTCCAAGGAGTGAGTTAAGACCAGCAAGAAGCGGCGAGGAAGAACTTGGAAGATGTGCTGCATCGGAAGCAGGAGAGCACCTGCTCCCCTTCTCACAGGGAAGCCAGAGAAGCTGCTGGACTTGGCAGCAAGTGGCGGGGTGGGGTGGGGGGGGAAGCAGTTGGAGAGGGTCTGCCCTCAACTTGCCTCGAATGCTTATTCTGTCAGTTTGAGGAGTTTAATCCCAGGGATCAGGGTGCTGGGTGGGGCCAAGCCACCCATGCTGGGTTGTGGCACATTCTGCCTCGGCAGGAGGGAGCGCAGCAGCTGTGTGCGGGGCTGTATCTCACGGGGGCCGAAGGTGCTGTGACAGCACGGATAAGAACCCAGTTGTGAGTTGTTCTAGACGTAGTTTGTTATTTCTCAGTAAGGGTCAGGCAGTGGCGAATTTTTTTCTTTTTTGTTCTTTCCATTGTCAAGGTGAGTAAGAAATTGTTAGGTGACCTAGCATGGATTTATGGGGCATTACAGATTTCGTGAGCATTCCACTTCATCTTTACGTGGTGTGTCTTCGCTTTCGTGGGGCTAGAGGTTGAAGTCACTCCGTGGGTGTCCGGTGACTAGAGGTGCAGCCATGAAGTGAACTGACAGTTGCACGTGACTCCACACTCCCGTAGTCGGGGCCCATAACATCTCCTTCCAGCTTTCTTTAAAAACAGGCGGAAGCATATCACACATGCCCCAAGACATAAACCGTACTTGGACTTGCGTGTCCATCCGTTAGGTTGCTGCGCATTCCGGACTTCCGAATTCAGCCAGCAAGGACGACGCACGTTCTGTCATCTCACGGTTTCTGTGGGTCGGAGTCCAAGCATGGCTCAGCGGGTCCTGCCTTCTGCCTCGCAAAGCTGCAGCCAGTGTCGCCAGGTGGTGTGCTCTTCTGGAAGCTCCTGTGGGAAAGCGTCTGTGTCCAGGCTTACTGAGGTTGTTGGCAGGAGTCACATCCTGGTGCCTGTAGGGCGGAGGGCTCCACGTTCCTGCTGGCTGTCGGCCGCCCTCCAGGCCTGGAAGCTGCCTGCGGCTTCCTGTCCCATGGACTGCCCAGCTTGGCTGCTCTCCTTCCAGCCCGCAAGGCGGGTCCAGGCTGGATGTGTTGGCAAGACAGTCTTGCGTGATGTTACGCGATCATGAGAGTGACATCCCCCTGCCTTTGCCATATGCCATTGATGAGAAGATGCAAGCTCCGGGCCCTCCCGCCGAGGAGAGGGGACTGCGTGAGGGCGTGAACAGGAAGCAGGGGTCATGGGGGCCTGCCTTTCATCTGTCTACTCCATCCTTCTGCTTTTCTCTGTAGCATTACCACTCGCGTGCGTGCTGTGCAAGGATGTACGGTCTTACGCAGCCTCCCCAGAATGTGTTACTGTCGATTTAATTTTTGCCAATGAGATGCGTATGATATGCTCTTTTCAAGAGGTCTTAGTTTACATTTTCTTTATTACTCTTTTAATATGCTCATTGGTCATTCCTGTCTTTTCCTGTGACGATATCTTTGGGTCTTCTGCCTAGTTTTCACTTGTGCTATATACACACATTTTTTAATACTGGTTTTTCGATGTTCTTTGTAGGAGCCGCATACTAATTCCTTGTCACTCTTAAGTTTTGCAAATTCTCCAGTTTGGGATGTGTCACATTTTCTATTTAGTATCTTTTAATGTACAGAAGTTCTTGATTTTAATGTGGTTTAATTTATCAGTCTTTTCCATTATGGGTTATGCCTTTTGTATCTTATTTAAGAAAATTAAAATTGTGACTGTACCAAAGGCAACATTTTTGCCTGTGGTTCCTTCTAAAGTTTAAAGTTTTGCCTTTCATATTTAAATGTTTAATTCAGTGTTTGTATATGATATGAAGATGGGATCCAATCTTATTTTCCCCATACAACCCCATACAAATATCAGTTCCAAAACTGCACAGAGAACATGCTCCTCTCTGCCCACTGCTCAGCCACCTCAGTCATAAATCAAAGCTTGTACGTGATTCGGGCTATTTCTGGATGATTAGACTTCATTATTCTGTTTAACACTGTCTCCATTCAGTGCTGACTTCACTTCTAAAGGTTTAGATGTTTAAAAGTCCACGTCGTCTAGCTTTTTTTTTTTTTTTTGGTGAGCACCTTGCTTATTCCTCTTTCCACTTCCATGTAAGTTTTTGGTCAGCTTGTCAGGTTCCGTGAAAAGCTCTGTTGAGATTCTGATTGCTTTCAATCAGTACATGTATTTGGCATGACTCAGCATTTGCAGTATAGAATCTGTAAATCGATGAGGCCTATCTTTCTATTTATTTAGGTTATTTTCAGTGTTTTTCATTAAAGTTTTATAATTTTCTCCATTTTAATCACTTTTAGACTTATTCTAGCTAATATTTTGTTGCTACTCTAAAAGTTACTATTTAAAAACATATTTCGGGGGGCACCTGGGTGGCTGAGTGGGTTAAAGCCTCTGTCTTGGGCACCTGGGTGGCTCAGTGGGTTAAGCTGCTGCCTTCGGCTCAGGTCATGATCTCAGGGTCCTGGGATCGAGCCCCACATCCGGCTCTCTGCTCAGCAGGGAGCCTGCTTCCTCCTCTCTCTCTGCCTGTCTCTCTGCCTACTTGTGATCTCTGTCAAATAAATAAACAAAATCTTTCAAAACAAAACAAAAAACCATTTTTTTTCCTCTTGCTGATGCAGACAGTTAACTTTTGTATACTGTCCTTGTGTCTAGCCTCCTTGCTAAACTGTCTTACTAATTCTAAGTTGCGTGTGGTTTAAGTGGTTAATCCTGTTATCTGTGGCTAACTCTGTTTCTGTTTCATCCTTCTCCTTTTCTGTTTCTGGGGTGTCTCTCCAGCTGCCCTGCAGAGCCGCCGCTGAAATGTGGCGTGTGCCTGCAAGGCGAGCATTCTCGTGCGGTTTCCACGTCTTCCCGAGCACGACAGTGTCTCCCTCTGGGTTTTTATGAATGTACTTGCCTCTAGTGCTTTTTGGTCACTCGCTCTGTGATGTTAGTTATGTTTATATGTGCGTTTAACTTCATGTTTTTTGCACTTGGGCCCAGGGGCACCAGAGACAAGTTCAGGGTACTTGCATTTATATGGGGGTTGTTGAATGATTCAAGGCAATATCTTGAATGCGTTTCAAGATCTTGAATAATTCTTGACAAAAGTACATAATTTGAGACGGTGTCTCTTAGGAACGAACATGACAGGAGGTGAGCTCATCAGTCGTGTCGCTGGCAGCCAGTGTCGACTGTGTCTGTGCTCAGTCTTCTCCTCGTGTCCCCAGCATTTCACAGCTGCTCCTTTGCAGATTATCAGCATGAGCGTAGACTAGCTGTTGTGTGGCCATTCCCATGGCATTTTGTATCACATCTGGCCACTCTGCTTAAGTTCTCTTCCTGTGGGACTGAGCATCAGGTCCTGCTCTTGCTGGATGCCCAAAGGGCACTGTAATCTGATGAACACCACTGTGGGTGACAAGAGGAATGACACGTGTGGCGATCACAGCACGGTCACCACTGGAACTAGTGGGTGACCTGGTGCACGTAAATACTGGCAAGGGGTTGGGGGGGTGTGTTTATTGGCAAATTGGGTGGGACAGGTCACAGGTCACAATGGAATTCATATTCCTGAGCCATGAAACTTATGACTCTGTCGAATTCTTGACAGATTTTAAGTATCTGAGAAGTTTCACCACTTCAGATTCTGTATCATACCGTTTCAAATTTCCATATTTCAGGTTTACATGAAGTGTGACTGCACCATCTCACCTCTGAATAGGAGTCACTTAGTTTCTAAGTAATGTCTGCATTTAATGCCCTCTAACTTCTCTTCAACGATGTTTCTTCGCCCAGGTGCCATTGGGCTTCTCCACTCCACTAGAAGACCTTCCCCTGATCCCCCACATGGCGTGCTGCACCCTAGAAAACCTGTATCTGCTGATGGGCAGGGAACTGGAAGACCTAGAGGAGGTCCCTCCAGGAAATGTGCTAGGTAAGGCGGTGCCCTGCCCTGGGTCTCTGTACCTGCCCTCCGGCCGAGAGCTCACCCAGCACGCTGCGTGCACGTAGTGAACTCTTGGAAAGAGATGACTCTGATCTCTGTTTTAGTTTTCTCCACCCCCCCCCCCCGCACCCCCCTAGTGTCCTTAGACTTGAACCTACCGCGTCTGAGCAGTTAGCGTGTGGATTGGTAACTTACTGTGAAGTACGGTAGTTCTGTTTCAAAGAGCCCTGCTTAAGTAGTTTGGGAACACTCGACGTGGGGGTTCCATCTGGTTGGGAACAAGAAGGGGGATTCCTGCTCACGTAAAAGTCTAGATGAGTGAGACCCTTCTGGTTCTAAATTATTGGAGACTGTTCTGATGTAAAGGTCTGTTGAACTCATTTCTTCCCCCCCCCCACCCCGTATTTTTAACGCATTGAATGTTGCTTTGCTGATAGTGACCAACTTACATCTGTAAATACTGCTTGTCAAGCCCATAACGTTCATTGGCTTCTGTTTCTGTGTGCAGAATCCATTTCTTGAGTGTAGAGCAACCTGGAAGTCTCAGACTGAGGACCTTCCCTTGAAGGGTCCCAGGGGCTCGCGCGTGTGTGGGGCACCATGTCCCCTGTACTGCTGGTTTCTGAGTCCTTAGGTACTTGTCAGCCCTAAAGCTTTTTCTTGGGTAATTGCTTGGGCTGGGAATTCTCTCTGTTTTCAAGAGATGGTCCAGATTTCTGGGCCAGGACAGCTCATGATTAGTTTGGATTGAACTCAAGTCTAAGAAATTTGCCTCAACATTTTGCCATTCCCTCACAGAGATCCATTTTTTTTTTTTTTAGAATTCTTTTCCTTTTCTTTTTTCTTTCTGGTGGAGGGCCACGGGGTTAGTAGAATCCTAGCTTTTCATCTGTGTCGCCCATTCTCGTTTATCCCTTTGGAGGATGTGTTGAACGACGACAGCTGATGGAGCTCTGAGCTGCCGTAGCCAACTTGATCAGGAAGGACGTGCGGGAGAAGGATGGAAAACACTCTGGCTTTGGTTATGACATTACTGTTTTGCTCAGACTCAGTCCATTTTGTGTCTTAAACGTAAGGTGAGGTAGAAGAGCTCAAACACCACACTCAAGCGAAAGAGAAGGTGTTTGTAGAATGAGTGGTTTTTGTCCTGTTTCCTCCAACTAAGGCTCGCATCGGCAGTCCTTCCCCGGTAGATGCTGGGGACTTGATGAGCAGTGGTTTCTGGATCTCCACGTGCTGTCCAGGGCTGAGGCTGCACGGTTTATAAGGAGGAAAACCATCTGTCTTTCATTTGCTGCCCGGGGCAACCCTCCACCTGCCGTCTGCCGCAGGAGACCTCTTGTAAGCTGAAACGCTTCCTCTTGGAGAAAAGAGGTGTGCCTCGTTCCCGTTACTGCTGTTTGAGAATAATGGTGGGGGGCTTGGTAGGAGCTGGGGTGATGGTGCCGGTGATGAAATGTTTGTTCACCGAATTTAGCTACGTAGAAATAACACAGATGGACACACTTTGGGACAAAGTAGATGAAGGAAGAAAGCCACATTTATTTTGAGTAAGAGTTAGGGTTGTGCATAGCTGTAGGTAACCAAAAACCGACTGTGGAGTTTTGAATTTCACTCAACAGAAAGCCCGAGGATAGGTAGGGCTGGAGTGATGGCCCTCCTGGGGCCACAGGGAGCCTGGTTTCTTCTGTCTGCCTATTTGCAATTCTCGGCCTGCGGCCTTTGCCCTCAGGGGGAACCACGACAGCTTCGGCTTCTCAAGGAATCACTCCCAGGGTCCGGGCAGGAAGACTTCTCACAGCACTGCTGTTTTCATTTGGGTAGAAATGCCCACTTAGTGATGTTTCTTGAGATCCTCATTGTTTGGGACTTCTGTCCCATGGTCAGCCCTAGTTGTGGGAGAGGCGAGGGACTGAGTGTTTTACTCTTGCCTCCACGGTTAAGGCAAGGGGTCTTGGGTTGTGAGTAACCTTCATAGCCTTTGACTAGCCAATCCTTGCTGTCAGCGCCCTCATCCCACCCACCGGGCCCTCCCTGGGGCCCTCCTGGTAGATTCTGTGTACCCTAAGGAGGAAAATAGTCACCAGGAGGATTAGGAATGTAACCTTGAAGGGGTGGGAATCCAGCCAACCACTTTGATTTGCCTTTGGAATTGAAACTAAAATAATTGTTTTCCTTTTATTAATCCAAATCTAATTGCACACAGGCAGGACTGGAAAACATGAGTACACCAGAGTTCTGGTCCTGGTTTTGCCACCAACTAGTTGTCTGGCCTCCGGCCAGTTGTATAACCTTTCTGGACTTCAGTTTCCCCCAATGATTGGGACTAGAGCAGTGACTGCTAACATTTCTTATGGTAAAAATAGAGCAGCCACTTTAACTTTTTTTCTAGTGACTGTTTGTGGGTTCCCAGGGCTGCTTTTGTTATATTTATCACATACTGTTAGATTTGTCATACATTCTAAATGTTAAGGACGAAGTATTCAATACCATTACATGGAGGATATTTTACTGCTGTAGCTAGGAAATGTACACAAAATTCTATTCTGTACATTTCCTTGGTAAGACAGGAACAGCATTGGAGTTTCAAGTTGCCACTGTCTTATTGGAGGTGGACATTTCAGTGAGGACAGAACGAAGTAAAAATTCTTAGTGCTTGTGTCATGAAGACTGCCCATGGGCTATGTCAGTTTATCACTGGTGGAAAAAAGTCCTAAACATGAGTATCTCTCAGGTCCCTTCCAGCTTTAACTTCTCAGGCGTGTGCTTCTTAAGAGAAAAAAAAGTTATTTCAAGCAATGAGGCTTTTTCCCTTCCTAGTGTCCACTGAGGAGAACAATGGGTTTCCAGAACGGTTACTCATTTGGGTCAATAACCCATTTATACGACTCCAATGGGAAGGTCCTAAACGTCATTACCATTGCTGGAGTCAGAGCGACACTTTCAGGTAAATCCCACTTGTCCATTGATTAAAACATGGGAGCACATGGCGCGGGGCCGAAGTTTCCCGAGCGGGCTGTTAGTAAGGACTTTCCGAGGCTACGAGTGGGTTTCAGGCAGCACAGACGAGCGGGCCAAGGCTCCTGGCCTGCCAAGTGCTGGGAGGCACGCAGCCCAGGAGAAAGCTCGCTCCCGGCCAGGGCACCGGCTGGGACCGCCGCCCCCAGGCTGCCCCGGGAGCCAACCGAGAGCGGGTGTGCAGCACAGGTGGGTTTTGTCTGTTTTCTGGTTTGCGTTCTTGGGGAGATGGGGAGTTTGAGAAAAGTAGGACGGCGGCTGAGTCTGGTCGACCTGATGTACGTGTTCCCGGTTGATGTACGCGTTCCTGTTGTCGTTGCTGTCCCCAAAGCGCCGAAGCCCAAAGACAGTGTGTGGGTTTCCCACATCTGCGGCTTGGGTGCGACTTGGTGGGACACCTAGTCTCCGTGCCCCGGGGTGTCCGCTTGGGAGTGCCGGGCCTGGGTGCTGGAGTTCGAGGAGGCCGCTGCTGGCCAGCTGGGGCCTTGCCTGGCGGTGGGACTGGGGCCCGCACATGTGGCCTTCCCCTCAGGCGGTGCTGGGATCTGCGGGTGAGCCTCCAGGAGGACAAGCCCGGAGAAGCGGTGTCTGCTCTATGACCTGGCTTCCCCCGGCTTCGAGCTCATTCGTAGCAGAAGCAAGTCACCGCGACCGGCCGGTACTCGGAGGGAGGAGACGGACTCCACCTTCTGATGGCAGACATGTCAAAGAGTTAAGTGAACATGTTTTAAAATGACCACACCATGAACCATAGATAATTTCTTGTTTTCTTTTCGACTTCAGCAGGCCCGTAACAGGACGCATATTACAAATTAAGACATAGCGAAGTTTATAGTGATCAGGGCAAGCCTATAAATCCCGTCTGTTTTGCTCTTATTAACTTAGAGAAAAGGTTGTAATTCCTGTTTAATAAGGACATAATAGAGAATGCTATGACGGATACCCATGTGCTTTTCATCAGAGATGGTGCTGAGTCGGATTGATCAAATGCAGATGAAACTTTCTGTTGGAGAAGGAAATGAAAACTTCTGTGGCATTTTTTTAACAAGTCGGAGCATATGTAGTCAGAGTCTGAAGGAAAGTTCCTTACTGGCACTTGGAAGACGCCGATTTCGCATTTGAACTCTGTTATAACTCACTCGGAGAACTGACGTTGACCGATAAGTGTGGAGTAGAGTTTGTGGTCTGGAAATAGTTGATTTAAAGTTTAAAATCACTTAATTCCAACCTGATGTTTAAAAAACTTGGATAGATGGGACCAGAGAGACCTCCCCTTGTTTAACACACAATAGCCCTTTGTTCAGTCCATACCAGGGACGTCTCTAAAAATAAATGTTTGCTACAGGCTCCTATTAAAATGTGAGGGGAAATTGAATTAGGATTCCAAATCTCTAGCCATTTCTTATGCACTTTCAGAACTCTTCCATATGGTTAAGTCTTCAACATTTCAGTGGCATATTCTGAGGGGAAACATGATATTCCTCTTTTCACGACAAGAGGAAAATAACATTAATTAGCTTTTTTCTGAGCTGGTTTTAGTTCTGCCACGGTGGATTACTGGGTGATGGGAAGTTGGTGGAGATTGAATGAAAGGTGTGTGTGTGTGTCCGTCCGCCTGTCAGTCTGTCCTTCGTCGTGTGGGGTACTTGAGGAACCAGATTGGCATTATACGCAAAATTGATTTTGTTGTTTCCAAGGAAATCACAACAGTTTGTGACTCTTAAGTCTTTGTGGTACTCTTTGTAATACACTGAATTCACTTACTAGTGAATTTTTTTTAAATACACCTTTTTATCAACATTTTCACTTGGAATCTGTTTTAATCAGTAAATAATAAGTAGCCTTACTGGTCACTTCTAGGATTAATTTTCAGCTGGTTTTAATAGTTTTTCTTTTACAGATGATAGTGATCTTATTGTGCCCTTACAATGTGTCCTGTTCTTATTTTTAAATCGCCTCCAGAAATACAAGAGGTGCTCAGTACAGCTGTCCTGTTCTGTCTGGTTTCTTCCTAACTTTAATGAAAACACTCGTTTTAGTTTTGGGCTTGCCGATGCTGTTGGTTCATTTCTCTGATGTGTCATGCTAGAAAGTATGCTTTTTTTTAAAACCAGGAATAGATATTAAATTTCACTGATGTGTTCCCAGTATCTGAAGACAGAGTTATAGAGCTTTTCTGCTTGCTGTAATTGATGTCATGGATTGCATTTAATTATTTCCTGATTGTTCAGTTGTCCTTCCATTCCTAGAAGGGAAAAAAAAAAAGCAGACGAGCACTCGATCATTGCACATTCTCGCAGTATACCCTTTGGTTCTTTTTACTAGCATTTTGTCCAGAATTTTCTTGGCTACTGAGTAAGTTTGGCCTTTATTTTCTTGGTATTTCCAAAATGGGAAGCATCCTCTCTTCAACCCTCTGGAGCCGTGCTGTGTGATGGTAGCCACTGGCCCTATATGTGTATCTACACAGGCTGGGACCAAACAGCATTAAACGTTGACTCCCTCAGATGCGCTTGTCACATTTCAAGTGTTTGGTAACCACGTGTCCCTCGTGGCTGCCATATTGGACAGGGCTGTTCTAGGGGAATTTCTATCGACTGTGATAATTATCTTCTCTTTGAAAGTTTGGAAACCGTTCACTCGCAAGATCGTCTGGGCTAGCTACATAAGATGTTTGATTGTTTCGATCTGGTTTATTATCTTTCTCATGACCAAGTCTCACTCTGTGTTTTCTTGCTTTGTTTCTTTATTATTAAAGTTTGTCTATTTTATTTTGGTGTTATAGCTCTTCTCTATGAATGCTAAGTGTTATATTTTAAGGCCTCTTTAAAAGATAATGTTCAGTATCGTGTAGGCCATACTGTAAGTGCATTTGAGAATAGCAGATAGGCTGATTAAGGGTTACCTCTTATCTTAGGGGTGACCATAGTCTCTTTATACGCACATGTGAGCACACTGTTCCTTAAAATTGTGATAAAAATTATAATAATGTAAAATTTGCCATCTTAACCATGTTTAAGTGTATACCTGAATAGTATATATTTAATACAAAGATAATCATGTTTTCTAACCTGTATATATTTCTCCTAGAGATGATCTCTTCTCATATTTAGAGCTTTTTGTTTCAGTGCATTTGCTCTAACTGCCAGGATGGTATTAAATGGCAGTGCAGCTGTGGGGTCTCGTTCCCGACGTGGGAGCCGTTCTTACAGATGGCGTACTGGGTTACGGAGCAGATCTGATCCACATGGTCTTTATAACGACATAGTGACTGTAACGACTGTTTCTGCTTATTGGATTCGTTTTCTAAATGCAGATAGATGTTGACTTTATGAAATGGCCTTTCCTGTACCTTTCAGGCAACAGATGTTTTTTTCTTTTTTGAGCCATTTTATGCCTTGAATCTCAGTAACACGTTTCTTAATATACGTGAGTCACATATTCCTGGACTAGGCTAATAGTGAATGTACTTCAGTATGTTAATAGAGCAGTGAATTGAATTTGTTGGTGTTTTCTTCATGTAGAATGTTTATAGGTTTGGCTGATCTGCATCTTTTATATCCATGTTTATTTTGTACTCAGGGAGTATAGGCAAGAGCATTGTGCTGGCTACTTGAAACGAACAACAAATGAGGGACAGTTTTCACTGTTTTTTATTTTATGGGACAATTTAAATGGCACAAGAATATTTTGCTGCTTAAGCAGTTTGATGTTAACACCTGTGCAACCGACTCTACCCGGTTGGTCGTCAAGGTTGTGGTTTGATAGTTTTATCAACTGTGATTCTCCCTTTCAGGTTTTCTGTGTTTGTTTTGTTTTGTTCTACTGTCCCTACATTGATTGTGGTACTTCATGCTCTCATAGGGAATCACGTATTTTAGATTAGTTATTTAGTTCATTTGCATGGATACGGGTATCGATATTGGTTATAATAATGACACGAGAAAGGAGCAGCTGTTGGTGTTTCCCATGGGCCGGGAGCTGCTGCAGATTCGGGGGCAAGGATCTGATCTCATCCGGCAGGGAGGAGATGAGATGCCGGAGGAGACGGATGCATTTTACAGCTGGGGAAACTGAGGCTTGTGAAGGTTGCGACCATCTGTGGAGCAGGCTGGGAGGTTTGTGTCCCTCTGTATCTGTGTTCTTTCACCTTCTGTTTCTACGTTAATTGGGGTTTGGTTTGGTTTTGTTTTCCCTTTTCTCTTGTTAAGTCTTACTTGGTGGTAGTTTGTTACATGGCATTTTTACTTCTGTCCTTAATTGATTCCTCATCTATAATATATTGATTTAGTGCCCTTAGGAGACCTTCCGTCCTATGTGTCAGATATTGTTTTATTTCATTTATTTTTTTAGAAGAATTGGTTCACTTTTTTTTCCTCTTCTTCTAATGAATGTGTTTATGGCCTGAATCTTCATATAGCCTTGTCTGGATTTCTTTAGAGTTTTATACATTGTTTTCTTTATCATTAGTTTTTCTGGGTACCTCCCAGCTGGTGGACCACAGCCGCACGCTACAAATGTGGGGAGCCGTGGTTGCCTTCAGCCTTGCCAGCGCCGGCTGGGCTCCAGGGTGGCTGGAGTCCCCTGTCCAGGGCCTCACATGGAATGGTTAGCCTGTGCTTTGGCAAAATGCTTATCGCACAAGTTAAGTTAGTGTGTCTGTTTGTCCTTTCTTCACAGACTGAAGTAACCGTTGTAACTATGTAATTTCTTTTGAAAATTATTACATGTTTGTAACCAAAGAATTGTCTGTTAATAAGCTCATGGCCTCTCTAGACATTATTCAAGAACAAAGGATTATTTGATGGGGATTTTCTTCCCCAGTATCTCGGAATAGGACTTTTCCTTTCTTCCTGTTAAGGGGCACTGACAAGGTAGAGGGCAGATTTGACCTCTCTTCTTGGTATTTTTAATGCATGGCAATGGGAGGTCCTTTGACTTTTGTAAATGGTTTAATGAAGGTTGGGAAGATGTCCTTGATGATTGATACAATAGTCTTCTCGTTGACAAGGTGGAATTTGACTTTTTTCCAGTAGACAATCAGCTGATTTTCAAAAGGCCTGAAAAAAGTGCTCTCTTAGACCCCTAAACTGAACACATGACCCCACGATGCAGCAGCTCCGCTTGCAGGTGTGCACGTCAGAGACGCTTCCAGTGTGATCTGAAGACAACAGGTGCGAGAATGTTCATAACGGCGCTGCTGTGAGCTTCGGAGAAGCTTCGGTGCGCTCTGAAGGAGACGGGTGCAAGAATGTTCGTAACTGCGCTGGTGCTGAGAGCCGGAAGAGCAGCTGGTAACTGCCTAAATATCCATGGGCAGCAGAATGGATGGTTAAGTTACGGCGCAGCCGTACTCAGGAGGAATGTTACAGCCGAGCGAGAGTGAAGGGCTTCACACCACCAGCCATCGGCTGGGGTTGGGCTTGCAAATGCAGTGGATTTAGAGTTGGCAAGCATTTTATAGAGGTTGAAAACATGTAAATACCATGTGTCATTGAGGGACGGGTGCGTGTGTGATGCGTAAAGCCGGGAAAGGTAGACCGTGAGTCCGAGGTAGTAGCTCTCTGGAGAGGGGACTCGGGTGAGGAGGAGGGGCCACTGATCTGCGGAATGTCTCCTTTCTGCAGATGTCTGCTAGGCCCTCCATTGTCTGTTCTATTTTTCTTTTTAAGTTTTTTATATCTTGAATGTTGTCTCATGTATTTTTTAAGTTCAGAGGAGAGATGGTGTTAATCTCTCTCCTTGACGTCCTCGGTAATGTCTTAGAGAACTTGTCCCCCAGGACCGAGTTGGGAGGCGGGACGTGTATGGGTTGGGGCTGGGATACTCTGGGTTACATTCCCGCTGAGCAGTTTCTGGCTTTGCAGCCTTAGGTGGGGTGCTTAACCTCTCTGCTCCTTAGTTCTGTCTTGTAGATGAGGATAGCAGAAGGCGATGGCCTTTATTTTGTTTCCAAAAATATCGAAGGGCAGAATGTTAATTAAGTAATGAGGTAATTACCATTGATTTCCACGGAAAATATCATTAATTGACTGGCAAAAGTCACACATATAAAGAAAATAAATCCCGAGTGAAACCCTTAATTACGAAGATTAAAGAACACTTTTCTCATCTACCATGTCATTTATTTAAGTGAAGTTCTTTTCATCTAATGAAAAAAAACCCGAGCAGGCCACCGTCAGCATTTCAGTCCGCCCCTTGTTGTAGCAAAGCGCACCTGAGAAACGTCTTCCCGCAGGATACGTAGGAGAGAAGGCAGGTGCCCTGGCCGTGACCGAAACTGCTTCGACTCGTCCTTACTCCCAGTTACTGAGTGACAAAGGATGGACACCTGGGTTAGCTTCCCCAGGAGAAAGCTCCGGGTAGCAGAGATGGCCGGGAGTTAGTCTCGCAGAGAAGCAAGGCGGAAGGGGCGACCTGGTGAAGCCCGAGCAAGGGCAGCACTGATGTTGGAGCTCCGCTCCAGACCTTGGGTCGGAGCCTGACTCCAGGCGTAGGCACGTGGAGAAGGAGCGGCCGCCTGGCCCAGCTCTGGCCTGCCGGCCACTACTGCCCGCAGGAGCCGTTTGAAGCCCCGTTCCCGGGTCCTGAGCTTAGGTGCTCCCCCCGCAGGCAGGACCCCATGGCCTCCTGGCCCAGGGAGCGCGTCTGCCGCTCCTTGTTATTTGTGCGGTATTCTCAGGAGCGAGATTGGGGAGACCTCGGCTCTGCTGACACTTGCCCATCTTTCTTCTCCATTCATCGTCCTGTTTTCTGCCAGGTCCTCTGTACACTTTCTCATCGTGCGCTTTGGATGTTTCATGTTCTGTAAATCCCGTGCGCTCGTTTAAGCTCTTCTAGGCGGGGGACTAGGTTATCTGTAAACTACGTACTTGGGCTTTGTCCTCAGACGCGCAGCTCTTGTGCCAGCGCCGTTTAGGAAGTAAGCCTCACGCACCCCTGAGTATTGCTCCCACTTCTGTTGTTAAATTTCCACCGATGCTGTTGTCTGTTACTGGGTTCTGTTTTCTGTTCTGATGGATTTGCCAGTCTATATTGTTTGGTTTTGATGGTTTCAACGATTCATTTGTTAATCTCATTTTATCACTATTTCAGTAGGTTTTTAGCTGTTCTTGGACATTTATTCTTCCGTGTGAACTTGAGATCATCTTAGCTCATTCCAGTACATTAAATATCTATATTAAGATATTGTATTTACGAAAGTGAATCATGGGCGCACCTGGGTGGCTCAGTCAGTTAAACATCTGCCTTCCGTTCAGATCATGATCCCAGGGTTTTGGGATTGAGCTCCGCATGGGGCTCCCTGCTCAGCAGGGAGTCTGCTTGTCTTTCTACCTCTGCCTCTGCACTCTCTCTCAAATAAATAAAATCTTAAAAAAAAAAAAGTGAATCATGATCATCGTCTTTTACTATGAAGCTTATAATACAGAAAAACTAGGTAAATGATCATTCTAGGTACTACCCGTTAATGTGTTTTCTTCCAGATTTCTGTCTGTAAACACACATCCACATGTACACCTGCTTCTATAAAAGGAACTCTTTATTGTGTGAAGTTATAAGTTCATTTGGGAAGAACTGACATCTTGATCCTCTTGAGCCTTTTTTGCCAATACAGAGCTGGGGAAGGGCCGTGATTTGTACCCGGCTTTGCATTGTATCCGTCTCCGAACTTTATCACCAAAGCATGTGAACAATTAAAATCATTCCGGCACTGTTCTCTTTGGGGAAGAAGCCCTTTCCCTTTTCACATGGTGTCTTGTGTTGCGGGCCCCAGACCTACCTCTCTCACACTGAGCCAATCGACAGTTGCCAGAATTACTACTTCTGCCCCAGGGCCTTACCTGAAACAGAGACTACTGGGTATTGGTGAAGTCCGGGATCTCTCACGTTTAATTCCTGCAGAGAGCAGTTTCTCTCTTAGTGGCACAAGTTACTTCTGGTATGCCTGGGTGACTTATACTCTAGTTCTACTTTTCAAAGTTTGGATTTGGTTTGCCCAAGCATTGGATGAGACCTTTTTCTGTGTTGCCTTCGATTTTCTATACTTTTTACCTTTCTTTAGACATTTCACTTGAGATTTGGGGTGGAGCGATTTGGGGAACGGGGAAGGGATACCAGTGTTTCTGAAGAGCCTTTCTTTCTCAGGATCCAAAGTCTATTTAAAGAAAAATAAAATACTTTTTTTTTTTTTTTAAACATGTAGTGAACTGTTTGCTCTGAAAAGACAAACCTTTGCTTACTTTCATAGACTAATCATTCTCTCGCATTCAGGCATTACGTGTTTGCTATACATTTGACTCTGTACTAGGTTGGATTTTTCATGCTGGGTGCTTACATTTAATCTTCCGGATTATTTATAGACCTTTCACAGTTTTGCTCCCAGACTAACCTAGCCCTGGGTTTGTTGGTTGAGATCGCTGGCAAGTTGGCCACGCCCATGGACCTGAATCTGTGAATCTGTATCCGAATAAAATAAGGTTGTGTCACGTGATGTCTTACGGCCTTTCTTTGTCTCTTAGCTGCTTTTCCAAGAACCTCCCCACTGTCCTAGACCTGGTTTCCGTCTGTTTCCGTTGCTTTGCTGGGCTCTGCATCCTCCTTGCCTTCCTCTCTCTCTCTGTGGATTGCTCTAGCTGACACTCAGAAATCCAGAGGTACAGGTACCATTCGGCGTCACATTAGGAGCCGCCCCTCCCCCACAGCCCCCAGAGCTCGGTCTCATAACCAGGAGCTTTAAAAAAGCAGCCTTCATCCTGATCGGACGCACAGGACCGTGCCCCAAGAGAGGTCTGGAATGCCTGGCTCGGACTTGAGCCAAGTCAGAAGCATTGGCACCTTCTCTGATCCTTATTTACACCAGCCTTGATTTCTGGGCTGAGGCTGAGCGGCTACGCCTGCTCTCTGAAGCCACGCAGCCCGGCCGGGGAAAGGCAGCTGGTTGGTCCTGCTCTAGCAGGGGCCGCAGCTGCGCACAAGAGGGCAGCCTTTTCCACGGATTTCCATCCTGTCTGAGGCCAGACAAACAAAGGAGGGTGTCTGTGAGCGCTGGCCAGAGCCCACGTGGGGAACTGCTGTAACTGCTGACTCTGTCTATAAAGAGTGTCAGGCAGTCGGATGAAGGGTGTGTGTGTGTGTGTGTGGAGTGGGACCGTAAGTGTGTGTCCATGTGGGGCCCGAAACCGTGTGCTGTTGCCCAGCCCAGGCTCCTGCAAGTGGCGGGCAGGCCTGTCTTATCACTGGAGAGTTAGAGATGTTGGAGTCCTTTGGACAGAGCAGTTGCTCTTGGGTGCGGATTTGCTGTTGGAGCCTGAGGACCATGTTCGTAGCTGTCCCTGAAACTGACTGTGGCGCCGGCTCTCTGTCACTGTCTTCCTGTCTTCTCTTGCTCCTCCCCCTCTCTTCCGGCTGCTAAAGGCATCCTTTCAGTTGTATACTTGTTTCTTCCTTTGGTTTCCTCCTCACCTTCCAGATTGTTACGACTCCTTAGGTTGTCTGCATAGAAGAAGCATCGTTAGGGAAACACATGCCGTTGGTAGGCAATGAAGCAGAATAGAGAGCGTCGCTGACACCCTGATGTCCCGTGCAATTAGAAGCGTGTCGTCCCCGGTTTTGTTTTATGGCTCCCAGGTGACTGTTCATTTACAGCAGCTTGGCACATAAACGCATGGACGTTCGTATTTCAAAGGATTGCGGTCTTCTGGTTCAAGCGCACATTTAAGGCAAGAGTTGCTGTTCCTTCACTGTTGGAGCTGAACGTGTCCTACGATTTGCCTCTGTAAAAGCTGCAAGAAATCAGATACGCCTTGAAAATCCCCAAAGGCCAAGCCCCTCTCCCCTGGGTGTGGCAGTGTGATAGGGGCACGTTTTCTTTCAGGTTTCTACAAAAACAGCAATTAGTAGATTTACTGCAGAATAGTTGCAGTAGAATAGCTGCAGAATAGTTGTTTCTCTTCAAAGCCGCGGGATCCCAGTTTTTCCAAAATGACCATCGTCGTCTCATTTTCCAAACAGTTTGTATTTGCAGATCTTTTGTTGGCTGACACACCGAGAGATGCCCTGTTTATGAATGTATTTGAGCGAGGTCTCAAGCGACTTAACCCGCACTTGCTGCGCACCAAGGGCATGCCGGGTGTTAGTGAGTCCCTGTCATTTACGTTTGCTTATGGCCATGGTAAACTGATCATGTCGCTTTGCCGACGAGCAAACAGAGACCGGGAAGTTGGACTTCGGACAAATGACACTGTCCCGGCCACCCCTTTTTAGCCGCGCCTTGTTCCCTGCACAGTTGTGCAGCCAAGGTTAATGTAAACCCTACGCCAGATTCTCCTCACTCCCTCTGCTCATGGCAATGCAGAAATGCTGTGACTTGTGACATCCTGCCTGTGGAGTCCTTGACTTTCAACCTTCTGTCGTCCTGCCCTTTCCTCCTGTAACGGGAGGGTCTGAGACTCAGAGACTTGGTCTTTTCTCAGCTTGGTTGAGGAGACTTGAACTGGGATCCCGTCTTTCCTTCTATAAGGGAGAAAACCCTAGGGAAGGACAGGAGGGGAAATAGCCCGGTTCCCCACAGAAGGGAGAAGAGAGAAGCTGACCAACTAGAATTTGTCAGTTTTGCCTGGTTTACAAAGAGGCTCTGTATTGAGCGGTGAACTAGTGGGACTCCCGTCCCCAAGGGGCAGTCTTTTTCAGGGGCCCCTGGACTTCCTCTTGTGTGCACGCCTTGTAGACCCTTCGCTGTCTGTCTGCTGCTTCCCTCCTGGGACCCTTTGCTCCAGCTCTCACCACTCCCGAATACGTCAGGGTTGTTAAGGATTTATTTTTATTGTGACATAATTGACATACAACAACGTCTAAATTTAAGGTGTACAGCGTGTGGCCTTGAATTCTTTATTTACTGCAGTATGATTACCCCTGTAGTATCAGCTTATATCTTTATCACATCACATAATCATTTCTTGTCGGGGGAACGTGTGAGATCTCATCTTTAGTTTTGAAGTTTATAATACGGTTTTGTCTCTGGAATCATGGTGCTTGCATTAGATCTCCAAGACGTATTTATCTGCTACCTTCGAGTCTGTACCCATCAGTGTCCCTAGATCCCCCAGCCCCCAGCCTCTGGTAACCAGCACTTTACTCTCTTAGTTTGGCGATTTCAGCTTCCATATGTGAGTGAGCACATGCAGTGTTTGTTTGACTGGCTGGTCAGACGGTAGCTCCCTTAGGTTCTCTGAGGGAGGACTCTTCTATGTTGTTGCCCGGCGGCCGTACCGTGTGCGTTCCCACCAGCCGTGTGCGTTCCTATCGGCCTTGTGTGTTCCCACCGGCTGTGCACATTCCCACCGGCTGTGTGCACACCAGGGCTCCACTCCCCGCCTGTTTGAGCACACACCTTCTTCTCCTCTGCTCTTCTTTTCCCCGTGCTGCCTGGTGAGTGCAGGCACAAGACCCAGCTCAAATGCCACCTCTCTGAAGCCTTCTCCAGGGGCTCCAGGAGAT
The DNA here is from genome assembly GCF_964662115.1 of Mustela nivalis. NCBI lineage: Eukaryota > Metazoa > Chordata > Mammalia > Carnivora > Mustelidae > Mustela > Mustela nivalis. The sequence goes on from NC_139025.1 coordinate 153,299,916, forward strand.
ATATTGACACCTTACTACAAGTTGCTATACCTCTTTCAGTACATCTGTCTTAGAAATTTGTTCCTTGGGCCTGTGACCCAGCGGGGGGGGTGCATTTCCAGGGCACATTGTGGGTGTGTGTACAGACATGTGTGCACTCCCCTCCCAGTGCTCCTTCTGAGCACAGGGGCGGAATGAAATTTTGAGCCAAAATAAGAATAGAGTCTGGAAATTCTGGGAGATATCATCACGGTTATTCTTTGGTTTGCTGGCATTCCCTCTGGAGTATCTATGGGGAATCCGAGGTGCCACAGATGCGAAAGGGAGAGCGGAGGGCGCCTGGGTGGCTCAGTGGGTGAAGCGTCTGCCTTCCGCTCAGGTCTTGATTCCAGGGTCCTGGGATCGAGTCCTGCATTGGGCTCCTTGCTCAGGAGAATCTGCTTCTCCCTCTCTCTCTGTCTGCTGCTCCCCCTTTGTCTCTCTCTCTCTGTCTCTCTAATACAAATAAAATCTTTTAAAAAAAAAAGGAAGGATTTTATTTACTGGGGGGAGGAGTCAAGATGGCGGAGAAGTAGCAAGCTGAGACTGCTTCAGCTAGCCGGAGATCAGCTAGATAGCTTATCTAAAGACTGCAAACACCTGAAAATCCATCGGCAGACCGAAGAGAAGAAGAACAGCAATTCTGGAAACAGAAAAACAACCACTTTCTGAAAGGTAGGACCGGCGGAGAAGTGAATCCAAAGCGACGGGAAGATAGACCCCGGGGGGAGGGGCCGGCTCCCGGCAAGCGGCGGAGCAACCGCGCACAAAATCAGGACTTTTAAAAGTCTGTTCCGCTGAGGGACATCAGTCCAGAGGCTAAACCGGGGCGAAGCCCACCCGGGGTCAGCGTGGCCTCAGGTCCCGCAGGGTCACAGAAGGATCAGGGGTGTCTGAGTGTCGCAGAGCTTGCGGGTATTGGAACGGGAAAGCCGGCTACAGAAACAGAGCCGACAGTAAGCTCACAGCTCGGTGTTACCTTGAACCGATCGCAGGCTCGGTGAGCTCGGAGCGCGGCCAGAGGTCAGGCAGACGGGAGTAACTGGGCACTGTTCTCTGAGGGCGCACTGAGGAGTGGGGCCCTGGGCTCTCGGCTCCTCCGGGCCGGAGACCAGGAGGCCGCCATTTGTGTTCCCGTCCTCCGGAACTCTACGGAAAGCGCTCAGGGAACAAAAGCTCCTGAAAACAAACCTGAGCGGATTACTCACCCCGGCTCCGGGTAAGGGCGGTGTAATTCCGCCTGGGGCAAAGACACTTGAGAATCACTACAACAGGCCCCTCCCCCAGAAGATCAACAAGAAATCCAGCCGAGACCAAGTTCACCTACCAAGGAGTGCGGTTTCAATACCAAGGAGAGCAGCAGAATTCCAGAGGAGGAGAAAGCCAAGCACGGAACTCATGGCTTTTTTCTTGTGATTTTTTTTTAGTCTTGCAGTTAATTTAATTTTTTCTTTTTCATTTTTTTTTTCTTTTTTTCTTTTTCTTCTCGCCTTCGGGTAAAATTTTTTTTTTTTAACTGTTACCTTTTTCTTTTTTAACGATTTTTTACTAGTTTATCTAATATATATATTTTTTCTTTTTTACATTTTTCTCAGGTGTTTTCTTTTTTTAAAAAATTTTTTTTTCTTTTCTTTTTTTTTCTTTCTTCCTTTTTGAACCACTTTTTATCCCCTTTCTCCCCACTCACGATTTTGGATCTCTTCTAATTTAGTTAAAGCATATTTTCCTGGGGTTGTTGCCACCCTTTTAGTATTTTACTTGCCCCTTCATTTACTCTTATCTGGCCAAAATGACAAGACGTAAAAATTCAACGCAAAAAAAAGAACAAGAGGCAGTACCAAAGGCTAGGGACCTAATCAATACAGACATCGGTAATATGTCAGATCTAGAGTTCAGAATGACAATTCTCAAGGTTCTAGCCGGGCTCGAAAAAGGCATGGAAGATATTAGAGAAACCCTCTCGAGAGATATAAAAGCCCTTTCTGGAGAAATAAAAGAACTAAAATCTAACCAAGTTGAAATCAAAAAAGCTATTAATGAGGTGCAATCAAAAATGGAGGCTCTCACTGCTAGGATAAATGAGGCAGAAGAAAGAATTAGTGATATAGAAGACCAAATGACAGAGAATAAAGAAGCTGAGCAAAAGAGGGACAAACAGCTACTGGACCACGAGGGGAGAATTCGAGAATTAAGTGACACCATAAGACGAAACAACATTAGAATAATTGGGATTCCAGAAGAAGAAGAAAGAGAGAGGGGAGCAGAAGGTATACTGGAGAGAATTATTGGGGAGAATTTCCCCAATATGGCAAAGGGAACGAGCATCAAAATTCAGGAGGTTCAGAGAACGCCCCTCAAAATCAATAAGAATAGGCCCACACCCCGTCACCTAATAGTAAAATTTACAAGTCTCAGTGACAAAGAGAAAATCCTGAAAGCAGCCCGGGAAAAGAAGTCTGTAACATACAATGGTAAAAATATTAGATTGGCAGCTGACTTATCCACAGAGACCTGGCAGGGCAGAAAGAGCTGGCATGATATTTTTAGAGCACTAAACGAGAAAAACATGCAGCCCAGAATACTATATCCAGCTAGGCTATCATTGAAAATAGAAGGAGAGATTAAAAGCTTCCAGGACAAACAACAACTGAAAGAATTTGCAAATACCAAACCAGCTCTACAGGAAATCTTGAAAGGGGTCCTCTAAGCAAAGAGAGAGCCTACAAGTGGTAGATCAGAAAGGAACAGAGACCATATACAATAACAGTCACCTTACAGGCAATACAATGGCACTAAATTCATATCTCTCAATAGTTACCCTGAATGTGAATGGGCTAAATGCCCCTGTCAAAAGACACAGGGTATCAGAATGGATAAAAAAACAAAACCCATCTATATGTTGCCTCCAAGAAACTCATTTTAAGCCCGAAGACACCTCCAGATTTAAAGTGAGGGGGTGGAAAAGAATTTACCATGCTAATGGACATCAGAAGAAAGCAGGAGTGGCAATCCTTATATCAGATCAATTAGATTTTAAGCCAAAGACTATAATAAGAGATGAGGAAGGACACTATATCATACTCAAAGGGTCTGTCCAACAAGAAGATTTAACAATTTTAAATACCTATGCCCCCAACGTGGGAGCAGCCAACTATATAAACCAATTAATAACAAAATCAAAGAAACACATCAACAACAATACAATAATAGTAGGGGACTTTAACACTCCCCTCACTGAAATGGACAGGTCATCCAAGCAAAAGATCAGCAAGGAAATAAAGGCCTTAAACGACACACTGGACCAGATGGACATCACAGATATATTCAGAATATTTCATCCCAAAGCAACAGAATACACATTCTTCTCTAGTGCACATGGAACATTCTCCAGAATAGATCACATCCTTGGTCCTAAATCAGGACTCAACCGGTATCAAAAGATTGGGATCATTCCCTGCATATTTTCAGACCACAATGCTCTAAAGCTAGAACTCAACCACAAAAGGAAGTTTGGAAAGAACCCAAATACATGGAGACTAAACAGTATCCTTCTAAAGAATGAATGGGTCAACCGGGAAATTAAAGAAGAATTGAAAAAAATCATGGAAACAAATGATAATGAAAATACAACAGTTCAAAATCTGTGGGACACAATAAAGGCAGTCCTGAGAGGAAAATGTATAGCGGTACAAGCCTTTCTCAAGAAACAAGAAAGGTCTCAGCTGCACAACCTAACCCTACACCTAAAGGAGCTGGAGAAAGAACAAGAAAGAAACCCTAAGCCCAGCAGGAGAAGAGAAATCATAAAGATCAGAGCAGAAATCAATGAAATAGAAACCAAAAAAACAATAGAAAAAATCAACGAAAGTAGGAGCTGGTTCTTTGAAAGAATTAATAAAATTGATAAACCCCTGGCCCAACTTATCAAAAAGAAAAGAGAAAGGACCCAAATAAATAAAATCATGAATGAAAGAGGAGAGATCACAACTAACACCAAAGAAATACAAACTATTATAAGAACATACTATGAGCAACTCTACGGCAATAAATTTGACAATCTGGAAGAAATGGATGCATTCCTAGAAACATATAAACTACCACAACTGAACCAGGAAGAAATAGAAAGCCTGAACAGACCCATAACCAGTAAGGAGATTGAAACAGTCATCAAAAATCTCCAAACAAACAAAAGCCCAGGGTCAGATGGCTTCCCGGGGGAATTCTACCAAACATTTAAAGAAGAACTAATTCCTATTCTTCTGAAACTGTTCCAAAAAACAGAAATGGAAGTAAAACTTCCAAACTCATTTTATGAGGCCAGCATCACCTTGATCCCAAAACCAGACAAGGATCCCACCAAAAAAGAGAGCTATAGACCGATATCCTTGATGAACACAGATGCGAAAATACTCAACAAAATATTAGCCAATAGGATTCAACAGTACATTAAAAAGATTATTCACCACGACCAAGTGGGATTTATTCCAGGGCTGCAAGGTTGGTTCAACATCCGCAAATCAGTCAATGTGATACAACACATCAATAAAAGAAAGAACAAGAACCATATGATACTTTCAATAGATGCTGAAAAAGCATTTGACAAAGTACAGCATCCCTTCCTGATCAAAACTCTTCAAAGTGTAGGGATAGAGGGCACATACCTCAATATCATCAAAACCATCTATGAAAAACCCACCGCAAATATCATTCTCAATGGAGAAAAACTGAAAGCTTTTCCACTAAGGTCAGGAACACGGCAGGGATGTCCATTATCACCACTGCTATTCAACATAGTACTAGAGGTCCTAGCCTCAGCAATCAGACAACAAAAGGAAATTAAAGGCATCCAAATCGGCAAAGAAGAAGTCAAATTATCACTCTTCGCAGATGATATGATACTATATGTGGAAAACCCAAAAGACTCCACTCCAAAACTGCTAGAACTTATACAGGAATTCAGTAAAGTGTCAGGATATAAAATCAATGCACAGAAATCAGTTGCATTTCTCTACACCAACAGCAAGACAGAAGAAAGAGATATTAAGGAGTCAATCCCATTTACAATTGCATCCAAAACCATAAGATACCTAGGAATAAACCTAACCAAAGAGACACAGAATCTATACTCAGAAAACTATAAAGTACTCATGAAAGAAATTGAGGAAGACACAAAGAAATGGAAAAATGTTCCATGCTCCTGGATTGGAAGAATAAATATTGTGAAAATGTCTATGCTACCTAAAGCAATCTACACATTTAATGCAATTCCTATCAAAGTACCATCCATCTTTTTCAAAGAAATGGAACAAATAATGCTAAAATTTATATGGAACCAGAAAAGACCTCGAATAGCCAAAGGGATATTGAAAAAGAAAGCCAACGTTGGTGGCATCACAATTCCGGACTTCAAGCTCTATTACAAAGCTGTCATCATCAAGACAGCATGGTACTGGCACAAAAACAGACACATAGATCAATGGAACAGAATAGAGAGCCCAGAAATAGACCCTCAAATCTATGGTCAACTCATCTTCGACAAAGCAGGAAAGAATGTCCAATGGAAAAAAGACAGCCTCTTCAATAAATGGTGCTGGGAAAATTGGACAGCCACATGCAGAAAAATGAAATTGGACCATTTCCTTACACCACACACAAAAATAGACTCAAAATGGATGAAGGACCTCAATGTGAGAAAGGAATCCATCAAAATCCTTGAGGAGAACACAGGCAGCAACCTCTTCGACCTCTGCCGCAGCAACATCTTCCTAGGAACAACGCAAAAGGCAAGGGAAGCAAGGGAAAAAATGAACTATTGGGATTTCATCAAGATCAAAAGCTTTTGCACAGCAAAGGAAACAGTTAACAAAATCAAAAGACAACTGACAGAATGGGAGAAGATATTTGCAAACGACATATCAGATAAAGGACTAGTGTCCAGAATCTATAAAGAACTTAGCAAACTCAACACCCAAAGAACAAATAATCCAATCAAGAAATGGGCAGAGGACATGAACAGACATTTCTGCAAAGAAGACATCCAGATGGCCAACAGACACATGAAAAAGTGCTCCATATCACTCGGCATCAGGGAAATACAAATCAAAACCACAATGAGATATCACCTCACACCAGTCAGAATGGCTAAAATCAACAAGTCAGGAAATGACAGATGCTGGCGAGGATGTGGAGAAAGGGGAACCCTCCTACACTGTTGGTGGGAATGCAAGCTGGTGCAGCCACTCTGGAAAACAGCATGGAGGTTCCTCAGAATGTTGAAAATAGAACTGCCCTATGACCCAGCAATTGCACTATTGGGTATTTACCCTAAAGATACAAATGTAGTGATCCAAAGGGGCACATGCACCCGAATGTTTATAGCAGCAATGTCCACAATAGCCAAACTATGGAAAGAACCTAGATGTCCATCCACAGATGAATGGATCAAGAAGATGTGGTATATATACACAATGGAATACTATGCAGCCATCAAAAGAAATGAAATCTTGCCATTTGCGACAACATGGATGGAACTAGAGCGTATCATGCTTAGCGAAATAAGTCAAGCAGAGAAAGACAACTATCATATGATCTCCCTGATATGAGGAAGTGGTGATGCAAGATGGAGGCTTAAGTGGGTAGGAGAAGAATAAATGAAACAAGATGGGATTGGGAGGGAGACAAACCATAAGTGACTCTTAATCTCACAAAACAAACTGAGGGTTGCTGGGGGGAGGGGGTTTGGGAGAAGGGGGTGGGATTATGGACATTGGGGAGGGTATGTGCTTTGGTGAGTGCTGTGAAGTGTGTAAACCTGGTGATTCACAGACCTGTACCCCTGGGGATAAAAATATATGTTTATAAAAAAAAAAAAAAAAGAAGAAAGGACCAATACCCAACTTTTGTAGCAACATGGACAGGACTGGAAGAGATTATTATGCTGAGTGAAATAAGTCAAGCAGAGAGAGTCAATTATCATATGGTTTCACTTATTTGTGGAGCATAACAAATAGCATGGAGGACATGGGGAGTTAGAGAGGAGAAGGGAGTTGGGGGAAATTGGAAGAGGAGGTGAACCATGAGAGACTATGGACTCTGAAAAACAATCTGAGGGTTTTGAAGGGGTGGGGGGTGGGAGGTTGGGGTACTAGGTGGTGGGTATTATAAAGGGCACGAATTGCATGGAGCACTGGATGTGGTGAAAAATAATGAATACTGTTATGCTGAAAATAAAAAATAAATTTAAAAAAAAAGGAAGAAAGCTAGGGGGAGTGAAGGCCCAGCTTACTGGGCACTTGAGTTTCCAGCCTCTGGCCACCAGCCATTTGTCTCGTCTGCTTCTTTGCCACTTCTGATGTTCAGTGTGTTAACCAGAAATTAGTTTGTCCTAAGAACGTGGGCTCATGCACAACGTGAGCCCACTAGGCTGGGTGTGCGCACGCGTGACGGGGTGTCTTTCATAGGTGGATATATGATTCTGCCCAGACATGACGTACACCGCCTGAAATGCCAGAGCTGTAAGAGCTGACAAGTAGTCGACCCTTGGTCTTCCCTGGGACTTTCAGACTCGCTTCGCTTTTTGAGTAACTGTTTTCTGGATTTGTTTGGCCCATAAAAGTCTAATATATTCATAGTTATTTAGATACTAAATTTGGAAAATAGTCCCCATTATGAGGTTAGACAAGTTTAAAACTGAAACCAGGTATGTTAACCCTGTGTTAAAATATAAAAGTGTCTGGGCGCCTGGGTGGCTCAGTGGGTTAAGCCTCTGCCTTTGGCTCAGGTCATCATCTCAGGGTCCTGGGATCGAGTCCCGCATCGGGCTCTCTGCTTTGCAGGGCGCCTGCTTCCCCTCTCCTTCTGCCTGCCTCTTTGCCTACTTGTGATCTCTGTCAAATAAATAAATAAATAAAATAAAAAATAAAATAAAAAATAAAATAAAATATAAAAGTGTCTTTAAAAACAAAAACCCAGTCTTTCCAAAACTCACATTATGACCAAACTTAAATTTAGTTTTAAATGTAACAAGTCTGCAGCTTTGTTCTTTGCAAATATCATGAAATATTTTTGTGTGTATGAATCCTTTGTTGTTTTCCGTTTGTTTCGTATGACTCTCTGACTTTCAGATTCTGAAAGCAGGACTGTAGGGACAAGGGATGTGGGCAGGAAAAGTGAGTGCTCGAGCCCATGACTTGATCTCCCTTCCTTGATCAGGCGAGCTCTTTATTTTTATACTGACCACGACCTCCCAGCCTGGCTTGTTCACGGCACATGGTTTATTGTGCCTGTCGTCTTGGAGAAGGCTTTGCGACCTCTTTCACCCCTGAAAATCCTAGTTTGGATGTTGAATTCTGTGGTCCACTCTAGTTATGACCAAAGTATTTGTCCTTGATTATTTTATGCTTTGGTCTTAATGTATCTTCTATGCTTTTTTTTTTTAACTATACTTTTTTGTGTTTTGTGCATTTCTTTTCTTTTTTTTTTTTTTTTTGGATTTTTTTACTATACTTCTGTTTATTGTTGGATTTCATAATGTTTTGGAAGGCATATCCTATTTTTAACTCCATAAATCATTGCCTTTTATGTTTTTAAATCATTAAATGTCATTAAATGTCAGCTTCAACTCCCAAACGCTGTCCTACATGTCCCACCAATTTAAGACGGACACTACAGATTCTTTCAGGATGGCACCTGGCTCATCTATGTCTCCCACGGTGTCTGATGATCTGCTTTGAACTAGGTGAGAGCTAAAGGAACTTTCTGGAATGAATCTTGGGGTAAATAGTTGGGCCATGTGGAATGAGGCGTGGAGTTGGGTCTGGTCTGAGGCTGGTGTCAGGTCGCGTGGATGAAGGGCTGGACTCAGCTGGGGCCAAGGAGCCGGTGAGCCCCACAGCGCCACTGACCGAACCCAGTTGTGGAAGAGGTGCCGTTCATCATGTTCTGTTACCTGGGGGCTCTCGAAGAAGTCCGCAGGGAACTCTCTTTCAGTTAGGGTTCTTTCGCAGAGATGACAGAGGCAAAGGAGTTTCCCAGTGCCCAAGCGGAGAGCAGCTTGGTCTGGCCACCGTGACCGCCAGGAGTGTTGGCAACAGCACCATTTCGAGGCTGAGGAGAGTGGGGGACCCCGAGTTAGGCAGGAGAGGCCCCGTGGGACGGTAATTGAGGAACTGGGCAAGGAGATTGTGGAAGAGGCCACGGACTTTTGTGGGCATATCTGGCTGATTGAACCATGGATATTTCTGAAGGTGGGTTTGACTTCTGACTATGAAAGCTCAGTGTATTTGGTAACAATCAGTTGTGAGCCGGAGGAGAGATTAACGCCCTTTTAAAGAATTTAATTTGCAAAATATGCCTCGTACTTTGATCGGGATTTTATACCAACAACAACCAAAAAGAAAAAAATAGTTCTTTTAAAGTCTTTGCCAAATTTTATTCTAGTCAAGTGCCTTCACATTTAAGGAGAATGTGGACAAACATAACTGTTTTTTCATGTAATAATGCTGTACGTAGACTCTTGAATAAAAACCTTGACAATGAGAAAGTACAGAAATCTTGGACTTTGTGTTCAGAGTGTGAGGGATGCTTATCTGCAAAGCTAGGAGGGGGTATATTGAGTACAGAAGGAAAGCTGTCGGTAAATCGAGTGCAAATGCTAAGTCATCAGCGAACTGCTTAAACCATGAGGATCGAGGGTCAGTAAATACACAGCGAGTTGAATCTGTATTTTTTTTTTTCCTCCGGCATGTGTGGGTATTTGGCCATTAAGTTCACTACACCGTTTTCAGGATCCACAGGATCCACAGCACAATCCAAGGGCGTTTCCATTTTTGTTAAAATGTGTGAGAGTGTGTGTGTGTGTAAGTGTGTGTCTGTATAAAACTGGAACTGTCTGTGTGTGTGTAAGTGTGTGTCTGTATAAAACTGGAACATTTTTGTTAAAATGTGTGAGAGTGTGTGTGTGTGTAAGTGTGTGTCTATAAAACTGGAACTGTCTGTGTGTGTGTGTGTAAGTGTGTGTCTGTATAAAACTGGAACTGTCTGTGTGTGTGTGTGTGTAAGTGTGTGTCTGTATAAAACTGGAACTGTTTTCTGTTTTGAAAGTTGGCAGCGTTAACCGATGTGGTTTTATTTTTATTTCACTTATTTGGCTCACAGAGGTGGCACGTGCAGATACACTCTGCGGCTACTCTTCTGACATTACCATTGGCGACAAATTGGGGTGCAGCCTCCCATAGGTTTTGCTTATACAGCACACACAGATACACACACACACACAAGCACGCATGCACACACACACAGAGTTTTCGCCTCTCTGTTTTGTAGACTTGGCACTGAATCTTTGCTGACTTCGGTGCAGTTCAGCGGACAGTTCTGGACTATCAGTGTCAGGAGGGGCTGTGCACTGTGGGTGTGTGTATAGTTTACCACATTCCCTTCTGGCCTAGTGTCAGGTTCGTTTGTTGTTAATTTCTTTATCCCATGAGGACTTTGCACCTGACGGAGTCGTGAAGCCCAGAGAAGGAGACGTGTATGAAAGCCCCTCGTTAGGCACGAAGCAGCAGGCTCTGACCACGATGATTGCTCGGAATTATTTATGAATAGCTCTAGTTTCTGTAATTCCTACAGGACAGGATGGTACATCTGCTTGTATTTTAATTACTGCAGTAGGTTCCGGACGTTTCCACACCTGGTCTTACTTACTGCATTTGTTGCTTTCAGACGCAGTGCGCTGAGCCTTTTTTTTCCCTCCAAGATGCTAAAAAATCCCTTTAGTTCGTGCCTCCAGCAGCTCCTTCCTGCACAGCTCTGGCTGGCACTCAGCCATGTGTTCCTGGGCAGGCAAGCGCGATGCTGTAAATGTCCCTCAGCCAACACACGTTGTATGCAAGTGTCAGATTTTTCACGGCTGGTATTCCGTGTCCATTTTCCTTGTGACAATTTTACCACCGCCCAATTAGTTACAGCCAGAAATTGTCACTTTGCCGCAAACACAGAGCTCTTCTTTGTCAGGAAGACTACACGCTGCCCTGAAAAGTTACTTTCAAATTTGGTCCCGTCATTCGCAAACGTCCTCTGAGAAAGTGAGCATGATGAGTTTGAGCGAAAACCCGGGACACTTGACCAAAACCTGTTTGTTTCTAATCACATAGGGGCGGGATGTAATTTGACTGGAGTTGATTGGCCCAGAACGACCCCAGTGAGATGCAGAATCGGGTCTGGATTAAAGTCTCACTGTTCTCCGCCCTCACCCAAGGCTTAACGGAATCATTGAAATGAATGAGTTTGGGGTTTCACGTCCAAATCCATTTTTAATACCACCACCTTATGTTTTTATAGCATTGTATGCCTTTCAGAGTGCTTTTATCTGTAGTATTTGATCTGTCCAGTCTGCTCCCAGCTTCTATATTTCAAAGGCCAGTAATGGTTAGGTTGGAAGTAATACCTATTAGAATAGTGACTTTGAAAACTTTGAAATCATTTCCAGGTGTTTCAGATAGGCCGCATTTGAATGATGAAACTTTAAACTTGCTTTTCCGTAAAAGAAAACTTCACTGGTTTAGGTAATATTAGAAATTAGCAACCTCAAAGATTTCCATTCCGTTGTTGTTTTTCTTCTTCTTTACAGTGAGTATATGTAATTGACCGAGATGTGAATAGTGAGTAACGCGTGTACGGAAAGTTCTGGATGTAGCCGGGGGAGAATACGGGGCGAAGAAAACTGTCAGTTTTCCTTTAATACTTAAGGTGCTGGAGGTGGATTTCAAATAATTTTCATTGTAGAAAACCCTTCTTTAAATCACAGTAGGGATGCAAGCTAAGATGGAAAAAATCCAGGGAGAATCAGAAAAATAAAAGAATAGCTGTGCCATATATATTTTGGGGGACTTCATTTGGATTTTACTTGTGACTTAGTGTCCCTTTTTAAAATGCTCCACAGACATTGGGGTGCCAGGGTGGCTCAGTCTCTTAAGCATCCGACCCCTGATCTCAGCTCAGGTCTTGATCTCAGGGTTTTGAGTTCAAGCCCTGTCTTGGGCTCCCACGGTAAAACCTACTTAAAAAAAACGTCCCACAGACATTAAAGATAAGGTGTGCCCACGCATGCACACACACCTGTATTCAACCATTATTATTGCTTATATTACTCAAGACAGTGAAACAACTTCTTTGAGGCAAAAGGAAAACCCCCTGCTCGGATTTCAGTTGCCAGACATTTCTGTACCATAGAGATGACGGCATCACCGAGATGGCAGATGTACAGTAAGTCCCCGACTCTCTCTCCTCTTTCCGTGAAGACTGAAGATTCAGACAGAAGCCGAGTACTCGGGCGCAGCTCCCCACCACTCACAAAGCAGCCGCTTCCCTCTCCTACAGCAAACCCGGGAAGAAGACCAGTTTGACTCAGACCGTCCTATCTGACCCAGACCGTCAGATAGTACGGTCTGAGACAGGCTTCTGCCAAGAACTGGAGGGATCTCCGAAAAGTGAATTATCATCCCATGCAAGATGAGGAGGCCGCAGCGTCGATGAGAGCCAGAGCAGATCCTCAAGAGGAACGCGCCAGCTGAGAACAGACACATGACTGGAGATGACAAGCCTGGCTAGGATTTTAACACGGAGCCGTGGAGGAGCAGCCCCAGGGCTGCGGAGCCCCGAGCTGGTGAATGAGAAAGCAGTGGCTCTCCAGAAGCTCCAGCAGAGCTCAGATCCCGGCCGGAAAGCTGGCATGTGGGAGACAGACTTGGCAAGTTCGGGATCAGTGGACGTGTGTACTGATGGGCCTGTGTGTGTGTGTGTGTGTGTGCGCTCACACCAGAAAGAAGTCACAGGAGGAAAGCATCCAGGGACGTGTGTCCTTGAGTGGAACACGCCCTAAGGAACAGATGCAGTTAGGGACGGGCAGGAGTGTGAGAGAGATATGCTTATCAGAAATCTGAAGAATTTCAAAGATAAAAATGTGTGTGTGTGTCTGTGTACACATTCCAGAACATTCACATAGTTGGAAGCAGGGATACCCACGGGAAGAAATTAAGGTCAGCATCAGGCTTTGTTTCCCATCCCCTGAATTCCGAGAAGGGAAAGCTGTGATTCTTGAATTCTCGGCCCTTCTGGGTCCATTTCTTTCCCTCATTAGAACATAAGCTCGATTCAGCACGTGCATAGAAAACATTGTTCCCTATGTGTAAATTAAATTTAAAAACCGGATTCTAGAGTATAGATCAGATCTTGATAAAGTCCCTAAAATATAAACTGCAAGGCATTTTCATATTGTAAGATAAACTGAAAGTCACAGTTCGTAATAAAACTAATTCAAAATACTTCTCACCAGCTAGATATTAAAATACAACCTCTCGATTCATGCTTAGAGCAGAGTAGAAATTAAATCTGCATCTACAGGATATAGTAATCTCTTGGTTTAAAATGCTTGAATTTCATTTTAACCAAACAGTGGAAGTTACACCCATTTCACAGTACTTTTTCCCTACTCTTGGAAGAAAAAGCGGAACTTGGACTGTAAATGTGTATCACTGTGTTGGCTCCTTTGCTCACTGGCAAGTGTGTCCTTCGTACAAAACCGCCATGATGGCGGTGGCGTTCATCACCCCTGCTAACGTACTCTGTAGGGTGACAAGTAACAGCGTTGGTGAGGTCACACCCGAGATAGATCAAAGATAACTCACCCAAGAAGGTTCAACAAAATACTCTGGGCGTAGGGTGATGGGGGAGCCCAGGGTTGAAGGGGATGGTAAGCAGTGTCCCTCTAGAGTAGCTAAAATCAGTGCAGGCAGAGGTCCCAGGGTTGGGGCACAGCATGCTCAGAGCACAGAGAGCCTCTCAGCCACAGGAACTAGTCGCAGGCCACTGTGGGGTGTTGGTCGCGGAGCTCTGCACAAACAGCTGCACCAGCCTCCGTCACCAGGGGGGATGCACACACCGTGAAGGTCGTGAAGGTCGCTTCTGCAGAACGGGAGCCTCCAGAAAGTTGGAACAGAAGACTCAAGTCTGGAAAGCACGTCACAGGCCCTGCAGGATGTGGAAAAAGGAAACCGCCGAGCTCGAGAGAGCCAAGTGTTAAAACCATTTTGCTAAACCAGTTGTTAAACTCAGCCATTATCCTAAGTTAAATTGCAAGGGAGGTGGGTGGGGGGATGGGCTCGATGGGGGATGGGCATGAAGGAGGACAGTTGGGGGATCACCGCGTTCTACTCCAGGAACCAGTGGCACGCTGTATTACAAGATGTAATTTAAAATGACAAAATTTAAAATAAATACATTCTACATTTTATAATCCAGCTAGATTATCAAAATTAAAGGTAATAAATAGTCAGAAAAAGCATCCAAAAATAAGTGTGTGGTGCTTCTGGCGTTAGCAAAGTGCAGTGAAGCTGGACCACCTGGTAACTGGAAGTGGTTCCGTTCAGCCCAATCTGGTGTTCCGCTGCTAGAGCAGACTTTCCTCCGACGTCCTATGTGAAGAGCACGCACCTTCATGCAGGGCTTTGCCAGAGTCCGACAACACAGGATCGTTCTGGAGAATATTTCTGTGCTCTGTTAATGGCCTCGCCCCCTCTTGCCCAGTGCCTTGCACTTTATGGATATTATTATTTTTTTATTTTAAAGATTTTATTTATTATTTGACGAAGAGAGACACAGCAAGAGAGAGGGAACACAGGCAGAGGGAGTGGGGAAGGGAGAAGCAGGCTTCCTGTTGAGCAGAGAGCCCGATGCAGGGCTCGATCCCAGGACCCCGGGATCATGACCTGAGCCCAAGACAGACGCCCAACAACTGAGCCACCTGGGCACCCCTGGGTATTGTTTGAAGGTAGAAGAGAGGGTGCCTATGTGGATTCTGAAGTTGACAGTTTGGTAAGATTCTACATACTGAACCCTGGAGCTGTGGTTCTGCAAATGAGTCTAAAACCTAGCTGCTTGCTTTTGTTATAAGAAAAAAAATCAGCAAGTGGTGGCACCGAGGGACTCCGAGAAACAGCACCCACCAGCCAGTGCATCACCGGGAGAACTGGTCGGCACGAACACACTGGAACTGGAAAAGAGCAGATGTGTTTGAAGTGATCAGTCTAAGGATAGCGTTCTTCTTGGGGTGGGGGAGGGGACAAGCCTGCATTAGGAGTGCGTGGGAACAAAGGTGGGAACAGAGGTGTCTCGGGGTAAGAGAGCCCTGTCCCCTCTTCCGGGCTGAGCTGTCAGGTCAGAGAGCCCTGCGTCTGGGTCAGTCCGCGCAGTTCTGAGTTCTCATTAGAATTTGTGTGTATTTTGTCAGGCGGAACGCTCTTGTAAATTGGCCCCTCGTGTTACTTCTTTGGAATTGCTCCTTTGGCTCCACTTTTAAATTTGACTGTATGTATTTTATTCATTTTCTCATTTTTTTTAGTGGAAACCTTTATACGTGTGGAGGCTGTTCATCTTTGTTCCACGCTACACTTTATGTAGTTTTTTACAGTTTTTGTTTTGCCTTTTCACTTTTCGTTTTTGCCGTAGAGAAGTTTTTCAAATTTTTAGGCCAAGATGTACTTTTTCCTCCCTGTCCCCTGCAGTTTCTCTGAGGCAGCTGAAACTGTTGTTTTTCGTTCAGTTTCTTTACTTCCTTTCCGTCTCTCTTCTCTTGCAAGGACACGCGTTGCGATGAATCCAGCCGGTCCTGGCCTGGAGGAGAGTTCTGGCCTCCCCCTTCTCTGAGGAGCCCCGCCTCCAGGGTGTTCCTTGTGGGGCTCACACAGACAAGACCGAGTCCCTGCCTCACTTTCCACCCCCACCCCTGCCTTTCCACCTAGGCCTCCCGCGCGAGGTGCACATGAAATTTTAGCTTCGAGTCTTTATTTTTGGAACTACGTGTCCCGATGTCCTGGCCCTGTCGAGGGACAGAGGCCAGACACACGTCTGCGCTCCTAGGAGTCCTACGACTTCTGGACAGGGCAGGCCTGTGCTGGTGGTCTGTCTGTCCTGGAGTCTGTTTGTGCCGACAGCAGAACTCATGCTGGCTCTGACAGAGGTCACTGTCCCCGCCGACTTAGAGACCAGTTTCTTTTCCTCCGTGAAGCATCCGCTGCAGGTTAGCCCCACGTGGGACATGAGGGTGTCCTGACTTTCTCGTCCATCGGCGGACTTCTCACCCGGCCTGCTCTGACTCGTTCTCGTCCAGCCGGCCTTCCAGGGTAAACGCTTGGGACAGTGACCCTCCTAACAATATCAGCGTCAAATCTCTGGATGAGAAAGAATTATTCCTCGCTGGTTGTCAGGATGGCCAGCAGACTGAGTCACTTTTCTCGGCCTCTGTGCTGGCCTGTTTCATGTCTCTCCTCACCTTGGCCGTCTTGGAGCGCCACAGCCCCACAGCGAGTAAACCAGGCCCGTGGGGAGGAGGGCACGGCCCACTCTAGCCTCCCTGAAACGTGAGCCCTCATTAATAATAGGTACCGATCGAGAATTCTGCTCTTGGGCTCCTAAGATAGCCTGGCATTATCCTTCTGGGCAGGCTTCCCGGTACTTTGCACTTTTTAGGGAATCCTGTGCTCGGTTTTGTTTTAATGTTGGCTTCAGTGCCTCCCTCAGAAATGCAGCCAGCTGCCGGCCGACCCGGCTCACAGACAGAGAACACAAGGGCCTATTGTGCACCTGGTGATAGTACTCTAAATGGCCAGAAACTCAGCACCGCCGAGCCGTAGAGTACATTTTCCTGGACCATCCCTAGAACCTTGTTATGATTGCATTTCTTCCCGCTCCTTCTATCAGATTTAGGGAGGGCGGGTGCCTCGCCAGACCTGCTCGCCTCAGCTGGCCTCTGTGGCCGTCCAGGGGGGTCAGTGCGGCGGGCTCGGGAGCGCAGGGTTCCAGGGACAACGACTGCTCACAGGACAGGGTGAGCAGTCCCTGCTCAGGGGTGACGTGACCCCACTCCCGGAGGAGGCAGGCGTGACCCCTGCAGTGCGGGGAGATGAATGCGTGGAAGGAGCCGGCGAGCGCTGCGTACCGGGAAGCCAGCCTCCCCGTGGAACCCGTTCTTACCCCAGGGCCTCGAGACTCAGGCGCACAGCCAGGCAGAGCCAGCACTTGGTGTTACTAAAGAAGGGACAGAATGAGTATAAAATGTGATGATCAACCTTTCTTTCTCCCCACATTTCAGAAATTGATCCTTTTCAGGCCTCGCCTAGAATTCAGCCGAAGTGCCTCTCTGTCCAGTAAATTTCCTGGGACGGGCCCCACTTGGGGCTGCCGCTTCCCCTGCAGACCTTGCGTGCGCCTTACCTGGGCTGCACCAGGCTCCCGCCCCCACCGGGTGATCGTGGCCATCCGCAGGCCTCACTGATGGCCTTCGCGGCCTGTGCCCTTTAAAACTGCCCTGTGCCCGGGAGCTGCAGCCCAGTCGTGGGGGCGGGTGCCCGGCTCCCCTCCCGCGTGGGCCGGCCCTGCCGTCACTGGGTGACTGCTGTGTTCCTTACACCTGACCTCGCACCACGTCTTGGCTCCTTGTCCTTCGTACCCACAAAAGATGCCATCCTCTTCCGCCACCTCTGGATGGACTCAGTCCTTGCTTCTGCTGACAGAATAATCCTTCGGATACGGGTGACCCTTGTGGGGACCCGCTCCCTTGTGAGCCGCCCTGTGCTTCGTGGGGGAGAGGCCATCTCAGACCGCTGGCTCCTGGCGGACCTGTGCTCAGCACAAGCCGGGCACCTTTTCACCCAAACAACCGCCTAGAAATGGGCCCGGAAATGGAGAGAGTTGGGTGTTTCGAGAGGGGGTTCTGAAGACAGAGGTGCTGGGAGGACGTGACAGCCAGCTTCCCGGTGTGGGGAGGCCTGTGTGACTCCGGAAGGGAAAGTAGAGGCAGCGGCGTTACTGAGGAGGAGCGCGATCTGAGTCCAGCCCGAGAAGCCACGAGAGCCCAGCACACGGAGGCCACGTGACCTCCGTGTGCGTGTCCAGCCCCGGGTGTTCGTGATGAAGCCGGGAACTGCACACACACACACACACAAGTTAGAAGCTCTGCTGCTCGGCGGGGATACGGGCTGTTGTGAGTGCCCCGTCCCTGGGATGGTTCGGAGGAGGCCCCACGTGCAGCCGGTTGTTTGGAAGCACAGAGGCCGTCGAGGTCCCTCTGCGGCTGTGTGTGCCGTGGTTCCCTGCGACTTTCTGTGTCGTCAGGGAGGAGGCGCGATCTGACGGTTGTCAGGAAGCTGACACGAAGCAGGCGGTCATTTCCTTCCCGTGTTCAGGTAGAGCCACAGACTGTATCTGAAGTGATGTTCAGTGGCTCTAAGGATGGTTTTCCTGGCCTTGATGCATAATGCAGGAAAGCAGATTAACTCGAGTCTTCCTGGTCACCTGGAGATCTTTCTGTCATGTCCATTACATTCAGGGCAAAATCCAGTGCTGAGTTTGTGTAGAGTCGGCCATTTGTGAATGAACGGAAACCTGCCAGTGGGGTCTAGTTATGGCTCATCTGACCCCGCTCGTGGGCAGGGGGGCCTGAGAGTGGTTTGTCCAAGTCCATCCCAGGAAGGCTTCTTCACAGACACTCCATCAGCACTTCTGTGAGGCGGTGCCGGGAACTGTCTGGTTGGTGACAGGGTTCACTAGGGATAGGGCCTGTTGGTAAGTCAGAAGGACACTTGTGGGGGTTTGAGAAAACACACCGGGGCCCTGGGAGAGGAAGGGAGGTTCCCCTGACATCCTTTTTTCTGGGTCTCCTCTTTGGGCTCAGTTAGAAGTGATCGTCGTACTCACCGTGGTACTGCTGGGGTCTTTGTCTGGAGACCCCCATACACCAGGCCACCACGGACCATATGACGGAAATAATCCACTTGAAATGACTTTGACGTTATTTTGCTGACCTACTTTCTGCAGCACTTTTTCTGTTTTTTTGCTTGCCATGATGTAACTGAGATCGCCTTACTCTAATGGTGTCTAGAAGTCCTCGCAGGTAGCTGGGGAGAGCGGAAGGAGATGCTCAGAAACTCTCTGGGAAACGTGTTGGATTTTATTTATAAATAGATAGAGGTACAGAAGCGTGTGATGTTTGCTAGGAATTGTCTTGTTTTCCTGAAAAATAAAACTCACCAAAACCCAAAGAATAGTTTTCAAAGCTGTTTTGAGCATCTACCAGTGGGAATCCAGAAGGACCGGCCTCTGCACGGACCACAGAGGGTCAGGAGCCAGAGTGTGGACACAGACATAGTGTCAGTGGTGGCCAGAGGGTCGACAGGTGGCCGCAGTCGGAGGCTGCTCCCATTGGAATAAGGAAGTCATCTGCTCAAGGACAGAGTCCAGAGTCTGTGTAAGAATGTTGCACTGGGACACGCATTTCATTGGTCATTGGACGATGTGGCGGGAAGAGGGGCAAGGCGACAGGCCATGCGTTCTTTCTCTGGCGGCTGGTTCCTTTGTGACGGCTCTGAAATGGTTTATCCTCATCAGCTGAGTTGTAGCGTCCCTGGAAGACTCAGAAGCACCTGGAGTACCCATAATTTGTGTCAAATAGCGTCTTTAAGTAAATCTTCCTGGGTGCATCATAGGCATAGAGGAAACCACAGCTTGATAGGTGTTCCTAAACTGCACACGTGCCAGTGCTACTAGCTTCCGGATTGAGGCACGGAATACCACCGGCATCCCAGAAGCCGAGTGCCTGTCCGGTTTCTGCCACACCCACCCCTAGGGGTAGCTGCCATCCTGGCTTCTCACGTCATAGATTCATTTTACCTGCTGTTAAGCGTCGTGAAGGTGAATCGTAGAGCGTGTCCTCGCGTGTCGGGCCTGCTGGTGGTGAGCGTCGCCGGGTCTGCCCTTGCTGTCTGCTGGACTGCAGCGGTGCGCGCCCCCTCTTCGGCTGGCGGATGGTGAGTTTGGCTCCAGCGTGCGGCTCTGCGGATGCTGTTGCTTTGAACATTCCCCGCACATCTCCTCCTGGATACTGGATCACCCTCTGTTAGGAAGGACGTTGCTGTGTCGTCGGGTGGGCGTAGGCACAGACTCTGTGAAGGTACTGGTTTCTGCTTCCGCCAGGAGCTCACTGAACACTCTGGTGGCTCCTGCCTTTGCCAGCGTCTGTTTTGTCTCTCACCGGCCACTCTGGCGTGGGGGGGAGTATCTTACGTCGTTCCCTGATGATAAGTGAATTTCAGTTCCTTTTCATTTATTTATTGACCATTGATTTTTTACCCACTTATGAAATGCCTGTTAAGTGTTTGCTGCTTTTTTTAAGGTTCTCTCCTTTTATATTGATTTGTACACATTCTTTATATATCTGCATGAAAGTCCCTGCTTGGATGTATTTATTGGAGATATTTTTTCCTGCTTGGGGAGTGACCTTCTGCTCTCTAACAGTGTCTTTTGGCAAACCACAGTTTCTAACTCTAATATAGTGTAATACTTATCAATTTTTTATGATTACTGCTTTTTGTGCCCTTTTCCAGAAATCTGCTTGCTCCAAGGTAATGGGAAATTCTGTCTTATTTTTCTATAAGTTTCTTTGTTCTATTTATGAGATTAAGACTTGTGATCCGTCTGCAGTTGGTTGTAAAATGTGTGAGGCGGGAGCCAGGTGGGTTGTTTCTTTCTGGGCGGACAGGCCAGTGACTAGAGTCATTAGGAGACCCTCCCTCAGTGCCTCGCGGTGTCCCCCCGCCTTACATCAGTTTATATGGTTTATGTTGACTTTATTCTGTTAATGACAGCGCTTAAGAAAACAAAAAACAAAAAACATCTCCGGAGTTCTTGTAGCCTGTGTCTAAAACCTTTTCATGGTAAAATTACAATCTTTTCTTTTTTAAAATAATCATTCATAATCCCAGTGATGCTGCTATTCCAGGTTTCATCTTTAGTTATATTTTCTCTTCTGTTCATATCATCTTTTCTGCATAGGATTTTGGGTTCCGCTCTATCTGGGTCTAAGTGGTCTTCAAAATTCGATTTATCGTATGGTATTTTATTGCCAAAAACAGTGTGTTTAACATATTGCTAGACATGTGGGATGTTCTTACTAGTGATGAAAACTGCTACGTCGTGGAGATTTTGCTGACCTCTCGTTTACAGGAGGGCAGCAAATGAGAAAGGGTGCATCAGTTCGGGGCCCATCATTACTTACTTGCACTTCTTTTTCAGCGGAGTCTCCTATCAATCCAGCCTCCAGTACCGATTCCTTGTCCTTTATTGGGGGAGTTGATGCCACACCAGTACCAACCAGCTGCTTTCATTTCTTGTAAACTTAAATCCCGCTACTACTATAATGTGAGCCTCACTAACGTTTAAAGACACATTCTTCTTTCATTCATCCACAGGGGGATCAGTCCATGGGCACAACAGCTTTGAAAGCTGCGTGAACTGGCAGAAGTGCTGGCTTGCGCTCGGATAACCTGTGCTTGTTTAAAGTCTAGTTAAGTTCTAGTGTTTTCCTTTTCTTCTTAGGAATGACCTTTCTTCTGGCGTCTGATGGGTTTATTCTGTGCCCTGGTAACCATGTTTCCTCAGGACATGGACACGTAGCTGTAGTCTCCAGGGCTGAGGGACTGGATAACGTGACTGAGCTTTCAGAATGCTCTAGGGGCACGTACAGGAACAAAACTTGAGAAGACTGAATGTGGGGTCTCGGTCTTCGTTTCTGTCTCCTCCGTGGTGGCCGACACAGACCTGCAAACCTAGGTGGTCAGCAGATGCTTGTTGATATAAGTCTAAAATGCACAGAGATTATATGGAACGTTCCTTTCCCAACTGTGTTGAGCTCTCCTCCTAAATAAATCACGATGTATGAGATTGTAAGGTTCTGTGGGACCCTCTAAATTCTACAATTACTAAATTGACTTTGAAGAAAATATTAACCACCGGAAAGGTGATTATGACGAATGGTAGAGGACACAGGGGTGGAGTCCGGTGACGCAGGCCCACATCTAATGCCCGGATGGCCCGTGAGGGGATCTGGAGATGAGGGTCTTCATGGAACTAAGAGTGAACAGGGGCCTCCAGTGCGCAGCTGTCAGACGCCTCGCTCTCAGAACCTTGATTAACCTCAAGAAGCATTCCAGCCCCCGATCAGATAGGAATCCAAAACTCCCTCAGCGGACACCAGGCACCAGGGAAATCCAAGTCTGGCGGTCTGGGGGTGAGAGCACGGTTTTAGTTTCTAGCGTCTAAACCAGCTGATGCCGATGTAACACATCTGCAGGGTAATCGCAGGGCCTCTTGCTGTGTGGTCAGACAGGGCAAGCATTCAAGGCACAGAAGCAACTGAAGGCTGTTTTTGTTTTTGTTTTTATAATCTTCTGATTGAAAAAAATTATAATCATAAAAATAACATACAATGTAATGAACATCCACCTAGAAATGAAATTCAAAGATAATCTCCCTGCTTACCTAATTTCAAAAACATCAATAAAGTTACCTTTGCTGTGATGGGAAGATAAATAAAAGAGAAAAATGGTCCACAGTGATATTAAGTGCATCGCAGCGTGCAAATGCTCCGGCTTAGCACACCAATGGCGTCCTCAAGTCAGTGGCTCGCAATCACCGGGAGCATGGTGGCGGCAGGTGCGGCTAGAGGCAGGTGCGTGTGTGCTACTGATGACTCAGGCCGCAAGTGGCTGTCCCTGATACGGTGAACAGCTCATTTTCAGAACAGAATTCCTGGAAACTTGAAGTATATTTAATTGTGAAGAAAGTACTTTGTTATTAAAAGGGAGTTAGGTGTAAGCTCAGATCATTAGAAACAGGTGTGTCCAGCAGAACACTCAGAAGCTGTGCGACCTGGGGGAATTTCTTGAGGTGGATGTTTGTGCACATTGCAAGGCCCTGGGCCCCGACCCTGCCCGCTGAATGCCAGCAGTAGGCCCCAGCCCAAAGTGTGTCCAGGAGAGACCAAATAGCCTGGGTGTGTCCCCCTGGAGTCGTATTACTGCTTGTGGGATGCTGCGGGTGCACAGGTGTGCCTGTTGCCAGCACTGGGCGAGGGTCTACAGCTGGAGTCAGGCTGGCGAGATGCACCGTCCAGCTGTCCTTTGCTGAACACACACAGTTGTTCATTTCTGTCTCCAGTATAGAAGACCTACTCTATAGGGTCGTGACCATCATTTCTGTCCCCAGTATAGAAGACCTACTCTATAGGGTCGTGAGCATCATTTCTGTCCCCAGTATAGAAGACCTACTCTATAGGGTTGTGACCATCATTTCTGTCCCCAGTATAGAAGACCTACTCTATAGGGTCGTGAGCATCATTTCTGTCCCCAGTATAGAAGACCTACTCTATAGGGTCGTGACCATCATTTCTGTCCCCAGTATAGAAGACCTACTCTATAAGGTTGTGACCATCATTTCTGTCCCCAGTATAGAAGACCTACTCTTTCTGCACTTCTTTACTAAACCCATGCTCTCTTTGGACTTACACAACACTTGTATTTGTGAAATACCATCTCTTTGTCCTAATTTGCATTTACCTTGTTATTACTTAGATTAAGATTCTTTTTTATACGTTTTCCTATTGTTCGGGGCTTCCTTTTCTTTCGGTCTTCTCTTGGAACTGCTGGTGTTCCTTGCCCATATTGCTAAGGGGTTGCCTGTCTTTCTCGATGATTTGTGCTAGTTCTTTATATATTATGTTTACTAATCCTTTGTCTTTCAAACACTGAAAATATTTTGTAACCTTTAATTTTTGGCATTTTTGTGATACAGCGCTAATACTAATAGTTGCCAGTCTTCCGTGTGTCATCTTGTGATTTGTGCTGTTGGTTTTTGTTTTACCCTCAGCTCTTTGATCCCTGTGAAATTTGTTACTGTGTGTGCTGCATGGTAGAGGTGTGCGTACTATCGTTTCCGAGTCGTTAGCTAATTGTCCCAGTGGTCCCTCCGTCCCCCAGTGCCGCCCCTCAGTCACATCCAGGTTCCCACATACGTGGTTCTAGGCTCTTCGTGTGTTTTCTCTGCCGTGTAATCAGACACACTGCCGTGGCTATGCTGTCTGTACCTTTGTTTTCCTTCAGTTGCGTTGCTGTCCCGAGAAAGGATATAGGAGTGGACCCTCGCTTACTATCTTTAATGTGACCCGCAGTGCAGAGCTAGGGACGCTCTTCTCTGGCCTCACATGCATCCTGGCTGTCCCCCATTTTCTTCCCTGGATCAATTCAACCAGGATCTGTTGTGCGCCTGTGACAAAGTTGTCGTTTCATCCAATGTGACTCCACTTCCTGCCTTTAATTGGAAATATTTCGCGTTCAAATATAAAAAGAAATCCGGTTTTAACTTTCTGGTTGTGTAAAGCTGTATCTCTTTTCTTTCTTTTAACCTGGAAACATTTCCAGTGTTTTAAACTCTGCTAGCCATTTTGTGCTTTGTGCTTTACTTAAATCATTTGAGTTGAAACGTATCTCAGAGGAGCAGCCTGTAAAACTGTATTACTATGTAAAATACAAATGTAGGTCAGCGGGCCAGGATACAAAGCTCATACGTACATCTGACTATGAATATGAATTTTTTGCCTCCAAGGGATCTTTACAGTTGACCAGCTAGTAGTATATATACAAAATTAAGTAAGCAATTCATACCATACACCAGAAAAATCCCCGAATTGGTCACCAACTTTATTAATAAAACAACTACCATAAACACTTTGCAGGGTCCCTGAGGCCGAAAATGGCTGTGCTGTTCTACTTGCCCTCAGGGCCTCTGTGGGTGGTGACCAGTCCCCCATGCCCAGCAGCTTCTCTCTCTCTCTCTCTGATGAACAAACCTCCTGCTTCTCTCCTTGTGATGCTTATCACCGTGTATTGTCATGGTTTCCTTTGTCCCTATCTGGATTTTAAGCTCTGAGGACAGAACTGTGCTCATGGTCATGTGTTCATTGAAAAAACCTCAGGAAGTGCCTGCGTGTGCCCCGCCCTTAAAACGAAATCACCAAGAAGAAAGTTGAATCATCAACAGAAAGTTAATAAATATTTATTAGTTTTTTGAAAGCACAACTTTTCTACGCTTTTAATCTTAGCTCCCCATAACAAAAAGGCTCAGAAAGGGTATCAGAAAAAAAAGAGACACAAAATGGAAAGAGAAACCACAGTCTGGAGGGGGAAATGTGATGAATCACAGGGTTTATCCCGTGAAGAACATACATGAATGACAGGAACACCTGGGAACCCGAAAGGAGGGTAGAGAAATGCTTTGAACAGGTAATCCTCTGCTGAGTTGTCCAAGTCTGAAATCCGGATCTGAAATCTGGATCTTAGCTCTGTCCCTTCTTCACGGCTCCGAGGTCACGGCCAAGGCTGCCGGCTCCGCTTTGGGTCTGGCTCACCCTCATCTGCCCTCCGTGGAAAGTCCAGGCGTGATGTGGCACCTGAGTCCCCAGATGCCCTGTGTGTGTCCCACTGGCCTCCTTTCTGCCCCGCCCACCGTCCTCGTCATCCCCCTGTGCCGCGGCCGCCCTGCATGTCCCCCAGCTCCCAGAACACTCTGGGGCTTTGTGCGCTGGGTCCCTGGCCTGGGATTCCTCTCCCCACTGTCCTGTTCTCCTCAGCCCTTCACATCAATTTTTGCTCCAGTAGGAAACATTATTTTTTAATAAATCAATTACGTGGGGCACCTGGGTGGCTCAGTGGGTTAAGCCTCTGCCTTGGGCTCAGGTCGTGATCTCAGGGTCCTGGGATCGAGCCCCACATCGGGCTCTCTGCTCAGCGGGGAGCCAGCTTCCCTTCCTCTCTCTGCCTGCCTCTCTGCCTACTTGTGATCTCTCTCTGTCAAATAAATAAATAAAATCTTTTTTAAAAATTTAATTAATTAATTAATTAATTATGTGCTGCCTCCTTTGCCTAAGGCTAGCCTCTGGAGACTCCTTTTTATCCTGTATGACACACCAAGAGATAACCGAAGGGCCTTTTGAGGTAGGATATTAGGCAGCATTTAGTGATCTGTTCCACTTCCAGGCCCAAGATGGAATTTCTTCCACTATTTTATTTTTTCTTTTTTAAAATGTTTTATTTATTTATTTATTTATTTATTTGAAAGGAAAAAAAAACCCACAAGTGGGGTAGGGGGCACAGGGAGAGAGAGAGAGAAGCAGGCTTCATGCTGAGCAGAGAGCCTGGTGTGGGGTTCAATCCCAGGACTGTGGGATTATGACCTGAGCCGAAAGCAGAGGTTTAACTGACTGAGCCACCAGGCACCCTTCTTCTCTTATTTTAATCCTGGACCTCCTTGCCCATGTCATTCCCTGGGTGAGAGCCGGGCTGTACGGTGTCGTCTGTTCCTGCTGGAGCAGAGGTGGTCTGGCTCCGTTAGGACTGCTTCTTGGGGCGTAATTTGAGACTCCATCCTGACACCCCGTTATCACTGCTGCCGGATGCAGAACGCTGCAGGGCAGGTTCCTGCCTGTTCTCTAGCGCAGGCAAGGACAGCAAGCCCACACACCCCCAAAATAAGTATTTTTGATTCCTCTGATAATTCATTTTTCTCCTTACTGTAGTCTCTCTTCTAAGAATAAGGCCCCCCGTCTTGATGTAACTTGCCTAAGAACTATTATTAACTGGTTATGAGCTCCATCTGTCCCTGTGAGAAGAAAAAATTCTGACCCGGTGATGTCACTGTTCTAAGATTTTCCCCGGGGCCTCTTGTAGCACCAAGAAGGTTAAGGGCAGTGGATTTAATGGATTGGGTAGCGCACCGGGAAAACCCGACCGATCTCTGAAAACCTCAGCTACGCAATATTGGCCCACGTTGGAGCTGTTTATTATATCAGCCAAGGAGGCCTGGGAAAGGTGCGCGATTCTGTTTTGCATTCTTGTACCTAAGTGCCCACGTCCCTCCATGATAAGTCACGAAGTGCGTGATGCCCTGTGATGGCCTCCATAGTTGAGACAAAGGGGGCGGTGTCAGAGTTCTGCTGAGAGATCTGAGGTCAGGGCAGCAGACTTCAGGCAGACGAGATGGCTTCGGTGCCCAGAGACAGGCCTGGCTTCCAAAACCTAGGCTTCTCTAGACTCGCGCCACTCTGGAAACCTGTACTTGAAAAAAAATTTTATCCCTTTGATCCTTGAACAATACAGGTTTGCTCTGCGTGGGTCTACTTCTAGGTGGACTTTTTCCAGTAAATGAAGCACGGTGCTGTGAATATATTTTCTCTTATGGTTTTCTTAATGACCTTTTCTCTGGCTCACTCTCGTGTAGGAATGTGGTGTGGAATACACGAAACACACGGAATACATGTTAATCAGCTGAGCATGTTCTCAGTGGGGCTTCTGGCCGACAGCGGGCTGTTAGTGATTTTGTTTAGGGGGAGTCCGAGTCACATGTGGATTTTCAACTGCGCAGGAGCTGGTGCCCCGAACCCTGTGCTGTTCAAGGCTCAGCGGCATGGCTCTGAATCCTTGGGTCCCTCCGGAGGTCACGTCCACGGCTCTGACAGGCCTGAGGCTC
This sequence comes from Mustela nivalis, assembly GCF_964662115.1. NCBI lineage: Eukaryota > Metazoa > Chordata > Mammalia > Carnivora > Mustelidae > Mustela > Mustela nivalis. The sequence goes on from NC_139025.1 coordinate 153,327,339, forward strand.
TGCCGGCGTCTGCAGTGTAGAACTTGCCTTTACTGCGGGGTTTGAAGGAAGCTGTTCCGTCAAGCAGAGTCAGCAGATGAGGAGGACTAGGAGGTGATGGTTCCTGAGCAGTGAGGTTAACGTTGGCTTGAAATGAAACCGCGGCAGTTAGGAAACCATATTCTAGCTAGAGCGTTGACATGTATTCCCACAAAGTGTGTGCGTGTGTGTGTGTGTGTGTGTGTGTGTGTGTTTTAAGTTCCAGTACCATTTTTATACCAGCGTCGAAAGTGCACATTAGAATCCAGACTTTCCAGAGCATAGTACCATCCAGATGGGCAGAGGGCTCGGTCCTCAGGCCGCGGTGGTGGGACTCCACGACAGTTTCACCATCTTCCCGGCCGCCGTTGTGCCTCGTCCTAGATGCATTTGGCCTGTGTACTTGGGGAGTTGTTCAGAGTAGAACATTGTCATCAAAGGGCCTTCTGTCTCTTAGGCTCCGTATTTCCAGTCTTAGATCCTAAAAGCTGCTCCTTGATATTGTTTCTGAAAAACTTTCTAAAGGGAACATTAGAGAGAGCCTGGGAAAAAATTGGGTCCCAACCGTGTTTGTACAGTGCTGCTGCTTGAGGAAGGAGACTTTGAGGGGGTGCCGGGCTGGCCAGGCGAAGGCGTGCGGACACGGAGCGGGGCTCAGCGCTTTCTTGGGTGTGGTTACCCGTCACGCCAGCCTGGGAGCCAGAGCTCACCCGCTCCCATATCTGAGCGCACTCGTGGAGGGAAGAGTGGGGACCAGAGAGGACTTGGATCGTTTCTCACCGATGTTCCTACAGAGATAAGCTGGCGTTCCGGGTGCTACCGCGTGTTCCTGTTTCCTCAGCCGGGTTTTCCCTCTCTCTTATATTTAGATCTCATGCCTTTTAAAATAAATATTAAAAAAAAAAAAAAAAAAAAAAAAGCTTGTCCTCTTCTTAGTCCTTCAACCAAATCGATGGCATGCTAATTTATGATTTTTTTTTTTCCCAAACTGTTACTTGTTCTGTCCCAGAAATTCTGAAATGATTGTCTTGAGGGAACACGTCCTGTACCCCCCATCAGTCCCACTTGAAAAATGCCTTAGCAGATGTCCTTTCTGTGAAGACAGTGTTCCTCCAGAATTGTTATCAATGTGACTAGAGCAATGTAAAAGAGAAAGGATAAAAGTTCTATGGATGTTGTGATGGTAAATCATGTGTGACTGTGGGGGCGGGCTAAGAGGGAAATATATCAAAATGGAAACAGTGATAGTCTTAGGACAGTGTGATTCTGGGTGTACTTTGTAAAAAAAAATTATACTTCATAGCATTTGAAAACAAAAAAGCTTCTTTTAAACTGTGTTTTGCATAAATACATAAATATTAGGTTGTCTGCTTAGTAATTATCTGATAGTATTTCAAGAAATTCTCAAAGTGATTTTTAAATCTTTTTTTTTTTTTGTGATTCACCCAAATAACCTCAATGTTTCCTTTCTTAGACTTTAAGATTTTATTTTAAAATAAGTGAAAATGGTGACACGTAGTGCAGGTGATAGATTTTTTTTACTCTCTTTAGAACATTGCTTTTTCTAGAAATCCTTAATCTTGACTAGGAATACCGTGGTATTGACTTTTTTCTGTTTTCAGGGGAGTTATAATCATGTTGACAAATCTGGACATACCTAAGTAGCAAGAATAGATTTGGTAATTGGAGTAGCAGAACGTAGCCCAGACGTCCAGACAGACAGTGTTCCCGATATGCTGACCGTCTGCAGCCCACGTTCCTGGTGAGAGAAAGGACGGACTGGCCTCTCTTACCCCATCGAAACCACGTGCGATGTGTGCAAGAAAGACGTGTGTGCTGGTCGAATGGGATGTGGGGTCTGGCCTCAGGAGAGATGATGTGATTCCTAGTGGACTTAGAGGAAACTGGGGTAGCCCTGGATGTGTTCCGTCGTCATGTACCAGTGGGGGACGTAGCAAGAAGCCAGGGCTGGTATAGACCTTTCTGGGTGCTGGGCCAAGAGGTGCGGTGATGAAGTTATACCTTGACCGAATAAATATAGGGAAGCGCGGGGACTGAATTTCGTACCTTGGAAACCTCAGTCTGGGAAGGGTCCCCTGCACAAGAAAGGTCTAGAAATCATGTCAAGCTGAACAGTTAAAGGAGCTAATGATGTTTAGTGTGAGGCTCCAACAGATGGCTTCAGACTCCTGAGGGCGGTCGGCGAACGTGGAGGTGCATCTTGGGAGGACCTTCTGGAGAGCCGAACTGGGCACGTGTGGCCATGGGTTGGAGACCGGCGTCAGCGTGATGGAAGGAAGGTTTCCTTGTGGTTGGAACTCGCCCTTAGCGCGGTCAGGTGGTGAATTCTGGCGGTGTTCAGTGGGGGACGGCGGAGGTCCGGCCACGCTGTGTGGTCGCAGCAGGAGACCTGGCCGCGGCCTCCTGAGCTTGTGTGCCGGAAGCTTCTGTTTCAGTTCCCCTCCCGGGCTGAGCGCTGGGTTGTGTGGCGTCCGTCACCCAGGTACCTTTACATCAGGGTGTCCGCCGAAGGCAGCAGCGTTGTTTCCTTTCCTTAGTTGTTTCTGAGTTCAAAATGGACACATGGAATGCTGATAGAATGTCCCCTTCCCCTTGAGTGGACAGCCTCCCCTGACATGCCCGCCCCAATCTTTACCTTAGCTCAGAAGCACAAAAATGGCTTCATGTGTGTTACTTGATGTCTTCTAAAACATTGTCTGCTTGTACCGGGGGAGCGCAGCTCGGTGCGCGCCTTTGGATCTCCTGTGCTCCCATCCGCTCAGAGACCGGCGCCCTCCTGGAGGGTCTTAGGCAGCCTCTGCAGGAGCCCGCAGTGGGGAGGGGCAGGAGGGAGCAGGAGGGAGGCCGGCGTCCTCTTCTAACACCGGGGTGGTATGAAGGGTGGTTTGGGTGGGGTACGCTGGAGCAGCCTCAAACTTGACATCTCTAAATGCCCTTGACATCTATGTGAGTATTTGGGGAAAATAGAGATTCATCTTCATCAAACTCATGTATTTTTTTTTAAAGATTTTATTTATTTATTTGACAGAGAGATCACAAGGAGGCAGAGAGGCAGGCAGAGAGAGAGGAGGAAGCAGGCTCCCTGCTTAGCAGAGAGCCCGATGCGGGGCTCGATCCCAGGATCCTGAGATCATGACCCGAGCCGAAGGCAGAGGCTTAACCCACTGAGCCAACCAGGTGCCCCCAAACTCATGTATTTTAAAAACTGAGAGTTACAATTAAAAAATAAGACTTTCGGACACACATACACATGCTCACCTCTGCAATCACAGTCAGACTGTGTTAGCCCAGTTTGGTGTAACCATGTGATTTGTGCATCTGCGAAACCATAGGCCACAGAATTCCTGTCTTTAATGGCAACGAAATAGCACCCAGTGGTGCAGTTCTGCCTCGTTCTTTGCCACATTTGCAAGTGTTTTTCCTCCATGACATGTACGCTGAGTTGACTGTCTTATTTTTCTAACGCAAATTCTGAGTTGGTCACCCCTTACTGACTGTCCAGATCTTTTCCTTCCTGCAGGCATAGGGGGCCTTCAGGACTTCGTGCTCAAGTCGGCGACTCTGTGCAGCGTGCCGTCCTGCCCACCGTTCATACCGCTCAACTTCGAGGCCACCCCGATCGTGAGGGTCGCTGTTGAACCAAAACACCCAAGTAAGGCAACTTCATTTTTCAGAGCCCGTGATGTTCAGGACACCTTGTCCATGTGTGCGTTTCGTACTTGGTTCCTCACTGTCTCCACCAGCGTTGTGTGGCGAGTTTTCATCCGGGTGTGATGGAGCGATCGCCCCGCCAGGAGGCGCTGCGTACCACCCGCTGGCCAGAGGGAGTCTGAGCTTGCCTTAGGAGCTGGGTGGTTAGGCCCCTGTGCTCCTGGGAAGCTGGGTCCTTGTTCAGGGCAGAGACCAGGGCCTCTCTGCCTCCCCCACAGCCCTGGCACGGAGCCGTCCCCCAGCAAAGCTTCTGTTTCATGTGATGGTTTTAGGATCGTAGCTCAAGCTTCTTGCTTCAGAATCACGCGCTGTCCCGCAGGTTTGCTGGGTTATCTAGACGCGGAGCATTTCCGGCCATTTCAGAAAGCACTTGCTGCCCCACCCCCATAGGGCCCATCACGTAGCAACCAGTTCCTCGTCTTCGCTGTGCGCTGTCTGCCCCACCAGTCCCCGGTGATTCTTGTATGTCGCTTCCCGAGACAGCACTAACCAGTATCCTCAGTGCTCACTGGTAGGTCCGTGAACCACTGCCAGTCTTGCTTCTAGGGACCCAGAGGACAGCTCTGCCTCTGTCGGGACAGAGGACGGCCCTGTTGTCCTTGCATGCAGATACTCCTCCTCGCCCCGGAGCTGGGGCCTTCCGAAAGCTGGTCTCGACCTCATGTTCTGCCAGATGGCCTCAGCGCTGAGGCTCCCCAGACCCCTAGAGCAGACACTCGGAGGACCGCATCTCTGACCTTTGGGCTCAGTTCTGGTCAGCAGCCACCTCCGCTGGACCCCGGAGCCAGGCGTCCTCAATGGCCGTCGCCGTAGGCTCTGGCGCCTGGTGGCTGCGTTGGTTCACGCCGTTCACTCTGACGCCTGCTTCCTGTCTGGGCTCGTCCAGATGCTGGGTCCTCCTGGCGTGCTCTTGCCTTGCTCTGCTGGCCGGGCTCTGGCTGTCGCCGGCTGCCTCCAGCCCTCGGAAGTACGCACAGTACAGGGAGTTCAGCTGAGCTGCAGTTGTGACCTTTGGGTCTGGCAACCATAGCTCATTTTTAGGCCTTTCTAGTAGGATTTAATTCTTCTCTATTCCATGTAGATCCTAACGTTTAAAACAGAAAGTAAAGAAAGAATTGCTCCTTCAAACCACAGTGTTTTCATAGAAATGTGCAAGTTTTGAGCTCGGGCGGTCGTGGCCCAGCCATGGGGACTTCTCCCCCGCTGTGGCGGCAGGAGAGGGTTCCCGGGGCCCTGGCCCAGCCCTTAGCAGACTCTCAGTAAGGCTGACTTCCTCTCCTTACATGAGGCGATGTGCTAAGTAGGACTTGGGCTGATCCCTTGGATGCCAGAGTGTTCCTCATGTGTATTTCATTAGAATGTTCTGAACTTTGTAAAAAATAAATTAAAATGATTTAGAAGGGGCACCCAGTTCTCTTCATAATTTTAAAAAGAGTGCTGCTCCCTTTTCCCACCAGATACATTGTTTTTGCTAGATTTACTGTGCATGTTCTGGACGGTACTCCTGCGGGTCCTGCTCTCACGTCTGTGTCTGAACTTTACACGTGGTTCTGTCTTCTTGTGTCACTGCAAGGTCTGTCTCGGTGCGCACCGAGAATGTCTGGGAATCCTTCTAACGCTGTGCTGGCCCCTGGGAGCCCTCGGGGTGGTAACTGTGAGTTTGCTCTGCCCTGGTCCCTTGTGCCCTTGCCCACTGCCGGCAGAGCCCCGCTCTCCGTGGATGCCGTGTGTGCCGACCGCAGGGGTGGCCACCCTCCGGGACTCAGGCTTCTTAGTGCCCCGCCCCCGAGCACCGCTGGGCGGACACCGCCTTTGCGAGCTCACAGGGCCCATCTTCAAACCCAGGTGGCAGTTTATATATAGAGGTTTCCTGAAATCCAGATGGTGAGTGTTGGTCATGATCTCAGTCTTTCTTACATTATTAAAAGATGTTGATTTTTTATCTTCAGTGGATCATTTGGTAGAGTTTTAGGCAGGTTAGGAAGATCAGCTTCCAGATTTAATAAGAGGTTAAATAGAGGCTGTTTCTGCCAGCCAATGACTATCATTACAGATAAACATTTTCAAACATTTAATTTCAAAACGTTGTCTCTGTATTCCAGGTTTTGTTTTAAGAAAGCTTCTCTTTTGCGTGTTGTTGAACTGTCACCTTTCCCATGGAGAGAGGGATTTAAGTGTGTATGCCTTTTTTTTTTTTTTAAGGACTTGCTAATTTAGTAAATGGGGAGCTGACAAAAAGCTTTTTCATTTATTTTATTGTTCTCTTTGTGTTTTGTGTTACTCATGTTACCAGTGCTGTTTTCGCACAAATGCTTTTCAGCCACTTTAAAATTTCTGTGAAGGTTGAGTTCGTTAACGCTGGGTAGTATCTGTAAATCCACTTAATGAGGCAAAGGAAGACCCCAGTATGCTGAAAAGGAGCAAATGAGACCGCCCGTGGCCACCCCACGCGCCGGGGGGTCCTCTGATCCTGTGCAGCCCACGTGTGGCTCGTGGCTGCCTGAGCTGTGTGGGCGCTGATCCCCGTCCCGCATGCACCAAAGCCAGTGACGCTCTGACCTTGGCACAAGTGCTCAGCTTCTCCGTACCTGTGTCCTCATCTATAAAACAAGAACATTCATCCAGCCACATCATTAACGCCTTCCTACCTGGGAAGTACTTGCTGGCACGTCGCTGGCTGATATGAAGTTTTAGTTGTCACCAGAGAAGCCTTATTTCAGACCTGAGTAGGTACGGATGAACAAGTCGATCTGGAGTTCGAAACCCCTGATGGCAGAAAGTTCCCTTGTTTTAGTGGCTTTGTTTGGCCTGTTGAGAACCAAGCATTGAGGATGGTGGGGACTTCAAATGTCGACATGAAACCAGGCTGCACAGAAATGCCTTCAGGGCCGGGTCTCTGCTGAAGCATCAAGGAGAGTCTTGCTCCGCCCAAGGGGACAGTAGCTGCTGAGCACACAGGAAGGCGTGAAGAAGCAGCCGAGCCCGAGACGCAGACCACAGACTGTAGGGAAAAGCGGCCGTGTGCCAGCAGCAAGGGCAGACAAGAGTGTGGAAGGTTCCAGAAGCACATACGCACAGTGGCCCTGGCCCGGAGGGCAGCTTTCTCCAGAAACGCGCAGGTCCCTCAAGCAGTCTCGTGAGATTCTTTTAAACGTGTGGTCCTGGCACCAGTTTCTTCAAGTAAATACCACAGGAAGTGGTTTTTTTGTTTTTACTTGTTGATTTGTTGGTTTTAACTCTTCTCTGGGGGAGAGTTCTGTTACGTTTATAGATATAGAACATGGACGTTTGTGGTAAAATTAGGTGGATTCACACATAGGACGGTGGTAGTTTGTATTTGCCCAGTATTTGACAAAGCAGCGTAGACCAGCTTTGGGGTCCCGACGGCGAGTTCTGAGGGTCCCGTGTTCGCTCGTGTCCTCGTGAGTCAGCAGGAGACAGTTCTCCTCTCGTGGCTGCATGATTGGGAGGAGTTGTTTTAGGAGTTCACTTCACTGTATTTTTCCCCTCGGTGGCCATGGGCATCGTCTGGAGGTTTGACCCGTCCGCTCGCTGTACTGAGCCAGCCTTCTTCTCGTTGACCTAGGTGAGATGCCGCAGCTCGTCAAAGGGATGAAGCTGCTGAACCAGGCCGACCCATGCGTCCAGGTTCTGATTCAAGAAACGGGAGAGCACGTTTTAGTCACAGCCGGGGAGGTCCACCTCCAGCGATGCCTGGACGACTTGACAGAAAGGTAGGTTGCTGGCAGATGGAGCTGTCACTGCCCCCAAGCTGGGGGCGGTGAGGGGGCTGTGGTCGGTGTGATCAGTGGAACTTAGACCGTGGATTGCTTTTGGAGAAAAACGAAAGGCCCCATCTCGAGCATGAGCTGTTACTGTGCTGCTGGGTCGTAGATGCAGTTTTTGATGACTGCCCATTTACTTCTGGGCTGGAATAATTGCACATTTTTAAGCTCGAGTCCTGAAATAGCTTCCCGTGTGAGTATCTTCCTGTGAGCGTCTGCACACGCGGGTCCGCGGAACAGAGTCCCGCGCTGTGATCGTAGGCGCGACTGCGGCGGACTTCGGTCCCTCCCGAGGTCACCTCCACAAGGTGCACCTTTGGGAGATCTTTCAGTTCCTCCATCGTGCTGACGGGGACCTGGCAAGGAACAGGCATCCCGGATCACCTTTTGTCCATAACGCTCGCCCGCTTTATTCCCAAGCTACAGTGTGTTTATTGAGCAATTAGGAGGATAGAGAAGGGTGCGAAGAGCCATTCCGTGACCGCGCAGAGATCACGTCCGTGACGCGTGGGCTCGCGAGCCCGCAGCCTGCTCCGTGCACGCCGCACACACAGACCCTGCGCGGGGCGGCGCACTGGCTCAGCACGGGCCATATTTTGCTGGTGCATTTTTTAGGCTTATAAGTTATATTATCCTTAAGAAAGGCCCGTACGGTTTACACCTGCAGAAAGTATTTAAAAGTGCTTCTTTTCTCAAATTTTGCCAACCCTGTATGTTATCATTTTAACACACTCCCCCCGCCTGGAAGGCAACAGGTGTTCATAAACACATTTTCTGTGCTTACTAATGGAACATTTCTTTCTGTGTTTAATTGGCCATTCATTTTTCTTCTTTGGTGAATTGCCTTGTAATGGCCTTCCTTCCTCTTATTTTAAAATTTTGGGGGACCATAATAATTATAATGGTCATTATAAATAACCAACATAATTATATACTAAATATGATGTGCCGGTCCCTGTGTTAAATGGTATTTGTCTCATGTAATCCTTATGATGAGTCAGTCGTGTTGGTAATAGTACTACCAATTAGTACTCCTGCTGCAATACTTCTGCACTACTCCTGCTACAGTACTCCTGATGTAGTACTTGTGTACAGTACTCCTGCAATACTCCTGCTACAGTACTTGTGCTTAGTACTCCTGATGCAGTACTCATGCTGCAGTACTCTGCTACAGTACTTCTACAATACTCCTACAGTACTCGTGCTGCAATACTCCTGCTACAGTACTCTTGCTGCGGTACTCGTGCTACAATACTCCTGCTACACTACTGGTGCAATACTCCTGCTGAATACTCTTGCTACAGTACTACTACTGCAGTCCTCCCACTGCTGCTGGTAATGGATTAGCATGAGAACAGCTCCCCAACAGCACCGTCCGTGGAATGTTATAGACACTCTTGCCGGAGGGGGAGTTTTCTGAGGTCTGTGCTTCAGTTTAAAATGACATTGTGGTTTATTCCTCCTTTAAATGTCTTATAGCCATGATTAGTGCAAAACTGGACGGCAGCTCTTCTGTCTCCTCCATGTTTGATACCATTTTCTTACAATTTCTGAAGGTTATAATATTGGTTAGAGAGTAATACTAATTGGATCATTTTTAAGGTATATTTTAAAATAAGAACAGTTCTCAAGAGGATTTTTTAAAAACCATTGAAATGTTATGTTAGTTTTTGGGGTCTTTGAACTAAATTATTTTCTCTCTTTTCACACTCTGCTGCCAATTAAAATCCATGTTAAATAACCTTACATTTCTCGGGCCATTAACTCCTCTTTAAAAAGATGCTTTTTGGCACTTAGAATTACATTTCACATAATGCTTTCCCATTAACCTAAAATGAGTTTTAATTGATTACTACTTATTTGTATGTTTGTTTCGTCTTTTTCATTTTTTCCTCATGGCTTTCATTATGGGTATTTTTTTCTCTCAGGAGGAAGAAAACTATAGTGCATATATAATAAAAGAAACTAGTTTCTTAGAAATATGTTCTTAACATACCCCTAAAATATTTTAATAAATCAGTTTATTTTGGGAATTACTCTGTGTAAATCTTTTTAGAAAATAGCTTATCCAAATACCTGAAAATCATTTAGATTTACATTGAATGAGGCTAACAAGAGCAAAAACCTGTCTGCTTTTCAAAAATAAATATACTGCTCAAGAAGATACTTGGTAAATTCTGAAGTGTTTGTTATTTGCTTTTCCTAAAAATTCCAGTTTCTAAAAGTGAGGATACCTTCCCCTTCAACACAAAACAAAAATAATTGCCTTTGCATCGTGACCTGGTGCAACAGAAGTGACCTCACGCTCAAGCAAACCGTGCTCCCTCCATGTCAGTGAGGAGACCTGGAGGCCACAGAGGGAGGAATCCCCTCGTCCCCTGGAGTGGGCAGTTAGCTGGGGAGGCCGCTGGACCAAGCACGGAAGAGGAGGGTGGACAGGCCCATCGGGACCCAGTCAGCCAGTGTTATCTCACATGCTGTACGGTGATCCTGAGGGAGCCACATCAGCTGGTGTTGACAAAAAAGTCATTGCATCCTCAAGTGCCCTGATGCCATGTTGGAGTTCGGGGCACCTTAATGAATTAGGTGCCAGGTAGCTTCTCCTGGGCCAAGAAACAAGAGAATATCCTGAGCAGTTTCATATTGATAAATTTTAAAGGAAATGGACAAAGTCCTTAAAAATTTGACCAGCGGGAAAATTGAAAGCCTGATAGTCCTATAACTATGAAAAGAATTCAAAGTTGGAATAACATTAAAAAAAAATCAGGGTGCCTAGGTGGCTCAGTTGGTTAAGTAAGTGTCTGCCTTCGGCTGGGGTCATGATCCTGGGGTCCTGGGGTTGAATCCCGTGTTGGGCTCCCTGCTCAGCAGGGAGTCTGCTTCTCCCTCTGCCCTTCTCCCTGCTCATGCTTGCTCTCTCTCTCAAATACATAAAATCTTTATTAAAAATATATATACCGATGTACCTTTACCAGATTAAGGTATAATTAATTATATATAATATATATAATTATGTATATATACACATATATATGTATATATATATATATATATATAATTCTGTTAATTAAGGTATTTAACAGAAAGAGGAGAGAAATCCTCTCAGTGGACAAAGGAAAAAGCATTTAATAAAATTCAGCATTCACGTGTGCTCAAAACTCCTAGCAAACTAAGAATAGAAGGCAATTTCCCTAAACCGATAAAGAGTATCTTCAGAATAACTCTAGCAAACATATACCTCCTGGGTGAAATGTTTGAGAGCTATCTTTTGCGACCAGAAATAAAAAAAGGTACCCCCAGTACAGGTTCTGTGGAGTGCTGTACTCTCAGTCTCGGACAGCACTATAAAGCATAAAAAATAAAGGATGTGGGAATCAAAACGCAAAAATTAAAACCACCACCGTTTGCACATGATTATGTACGAAGAATCCAGAAGAATCTATAGAAACTGTTAGGATTAGTAAGTAAATTCAACAAGGTTGCTCTATTCAAGATTTAATAGGCAAAATGGATTGCATTTCTGTATACCATTAACAAACATAAAACAAAAATTATTTTAAGGTGACCATTTACAGTAACAGAAATATCAAATATCCGGGAATAAAACATACTCATTTGTGGGTCTTCTGTGAAAAAACTATAAAACACAAACGATGGTATGTACCATCTTTATGGCTTTAAAAATTTAGTATTAAAATGATGTCAGCTTTTCCCAAGCTGATTATACATTCAGAGCAGTCCCAGTCAAAGTTGCAGAGCCTGAGAAGTTGATTCTAAAATTTGTGTGGAAATGCAAAGGGCCAGTAATGACCCAAACCCATTAAGAAAGTAGAACAAGGCGGAGGTTCTTACTGTACTAGAAATCAAAACCTGTTACAAAGCTGCAGGAGTTGACCACGTGCCATGGACACAAGGCTAGACAGATGAGTGGACTTGAGCGGGGAGCTCAGATGTAAGAGGTGCCGTGGAACAGCGGGGAGGGCCAGCCTCTCCGCGGACAGTGCTGGCAGCCCAGACCTCTGTCCCAAAAGCCTCAACCTCATCCCGAACTCAGAAATCTATTCCAGGTGTACTGTAAAGTGTGGAGGGCAAAATCATAAAGTACCTGGAAGATAACAGGAGAATATACTTGAGACCTCCGAATAGGGCAGGCTTTTTAAATAGAGTGTGAAAAGCGTGAATGACAAAGTCAAGTTTAATCATTGGAAGACACCGTGAAGAGTCAGAAGGCAAGCCACGGGGTCAGAGAGCACATTTTGTAATACGTACAATAAACAAAGGACCTAAAACCTCGATACACAGGAAATTCCTACAAGTGAACGAGAGGCAACAATACCTAGCAAATGGAGTAAGGACTTGAACAGGTGCTTTACATAACAGAAGCCAAAGACCAATAAATACATGAAGATACTCAACTTATTAATCAATGAAAGGAAATTAAAACCAAAGTGAGATACCTCTACGTACCCACCAGCGTGGTTGAAATTTACAAGTGACCGTATCAGCTGATGGTGGAGATAGGCAATAGGAGTTCACCTACAGAACTAGTGGGAATGTGAATTTTTGCAACTACTTCAGAATCTCATTCCATACTACCTGCTCAGGTAGGAGGTAGGTGCTTCCTCTGGCTTGGCAGGTCGACTCCCCTTTCTCAGCTAAAGATACTTAACACAAAGCTTGACAAATGTGCATCATGGATACTCACAGCAACAAACACTGGAACAAACAAATAGCCTCAAACTGGAAACCACTCAGATAGTGTAGTGGATAGAAAATAAATCACGATACGTCCTTACCATAAAACTCTGCTGAGTGATCTTGTGAGCAAGCTAGCTGTTTGAACATGGAGAAATCTCACAACATAATACTGAGTGAAAGAACCCAGCAGAAAAAGCAAGGTTTGAGGGCGCCTGGGTGGCTCAGTGGGTTAAAGCCTCTGCCTTTGGCTCAGGGCATGATCTCAGGGTCCTGGGATCGAGCTTTTCATTGGGCTCCCTGCTCATCAGGGAGCCTGCTTCCCCCCTTCTCTCTCCCTGCCTCTCTGCCTGCTTGTGATCTCTCTCTCTCTGTGTCAAATAAATAAATTAGAACAAAACAAAAACCAAGGTTTGATTCTGTTGCTCTATGCCGTACAGAAAGCAGACCAGACTGAGCTGTAGCATATAGGGGTATAGGTTTAGGGGAGAAAAGGAATTTTGAAGAAGGGACTCCAGTCAAAGTCAGGATGGGCTTGAGGGAAGGCCTGGCGGGTCCTTCTGAGGGCCAGTGGCTAACTCGGGTGACCGTGTACGTGGGTGTTCACTGTGTGGTGAGCTACAGACCGGTTGATTTTTGGTTTGTCACCTGTCCTATAGAATTTTACAGCTAAACCTATTGAAGAGTATACATAACATTGTAGAGTTCTTTAGCTCTCTTGGAACAGAACCTGCCTTCTAACACACAAGCTTCCCTTCCAGCTCTCACACACGTTCAGGAACATGTCATGTGCCGCAGGAGGAGGCAGGGGACAGCCTGTGGTTCTAGCCAGAGAGACTGTCACTGCTCTTCGTGTCCAGATCTCATGAAGTACTGGCCAGGGACCAGTACTTCACCCTGGAGGCAGGACCTCCAGGTGGTGGTGGTCAGGAATGGCAGGGAGCCACGGGGGTGGCCGGGGTAGCCAGCCTCCTGCGTGCTCTTGGAAGTCAGTGCGGGCTCTGCGTTCCCGGGAGTTTTAGAGCCTCTGGTCCCGAGGCGCCCTGCAGGTGTGACGGCCCTGGGCGTGCTCCCCCTGCCATGGCACGGAGTGGCTTTCCTTCATCTCCTAAGTGATTATCGCAGGGGACTTCTCGGGAGCCTCAGGACGTTGAAGGGCTGGGGAGGTGCACAGCCCTTTTCACCTTTAGGACCGAGCAAAGGGGGCCAGTGTCCTAGAAGGAGCCATCAGAGGCTCACAGCTCTGCAGCTGGTTTTCTTGAGTGTTCTGAGAACATGAGTGTGTTTTCTCAACAGAACCATAATTCAGAAATGTTTGCTATTGCTGAGATTTCTAAATGCTTTTCCTTTTTAAAAATCAGGAAAGGGTATTAAATTTTATTGAACGCTAAGCGGTTTTACAGATGGTTACATAGATTGATTATTTGACATTTTTAATGTGCTATAGTATTTGAACAGATCTCTTAATACAAATAAATTTTTATACCCCGTGATAAAAGCTGTTTGATGTCACTGTGAGGTGTTCCTTTGATGTGCTGTTTGAGTTTTCAGGATAGCATAACCTGAAAAAGAATGGATTCTGAGGTCAGATCTAAATTTGAGTCCTGGCTTCTCCACTAAATCTGTGACTTTGGGGGCGTGCCTCAATTTTTCTTACCGGGTTTTCTCCTCTAGAATATGAGGCTAATACTAAAGACATAACATGTGTGAAACACTTAGCACAGTGCCTCATACATAATAAGTGACCAGTAAAAAGAAAAAATGCACATTTTTTTCTCTTCATAATTTTAGATTTTATATCTGAATTATTCAGTAAGATTGAACTGTGGGTTTGTGTGTGCTGTCTTTGTCAAGTCAAGTAGTAAAGTATATTTTATTATTTTCTAATACCTAAAAATGTGGAGGGCATGTCCCAGTGTGCATAGTGGGTACCAAATGCGTGTTGATGATGACTTTAGCTGTCATTTTTGTGATTAGTCACAACACCTTGAATAAAGTAGTGATTTTTTTAAATTAAGTTTTTTTTTTAAAAATTCCAGCGCAGTTAATCCTCAGCATTCTGCCAGTTTCCAGTGTGTAGAACAGTGGTTCAGCAGTTCCATCCGTTACCCAGAGCTCGTCCTGTGTGTACTCTTAATCCCGTCACCTGTTTCACCAAGCATGTATACTTCTCTATTATTTTTAAGCTTTTTTTTTTTTAGAGAGAGGGACAAGAAGAGAGAGAGAATCCCAAGCAGGCTGTACTGTTAATGCAAAGCCCAACTCGGGGCTCGATCTCACGACCCTAAGATCCTGACCTGGGCCGAAATCAGGAGTCGGCTGCTTAACTGGCTGAGCCATCCAGACATCCCTCACAAAGTCTATTTTAAATGAATACAGTGTAAGGAAAGACCCCTCTGTGTCTTCTGTAACTGTAATAGCAATGAACTGTAACAGCACTGAACTACGCTGACCCTTAAAAGTGAACACACTCACTGGCAAAACCAAAATCTTTCTTGGAAATGATGTTTTTCATGTTCTTTTCTTCCACACATTATGGTGTATTTAGGTTCCATATTCTAAAGTCAATTAGGTTCAATTTTACCAATTTTGGTAGCATGCTATTTTTTTAGGAAACCATCCTCTTACTGGGTTTTCAGATTTAATCAAAAAGAATAAAATCGGATAAACTAGATACCTGCCCAGGCCCACAGAATGTTCTACAGAAACCAGAAATCTAGAATCAAATCTAAGCATTTCAAAAACTTAGTATTGGGTTCCCTTACTGAGTAACACTTCTCAGAGCAAGACATTGTTCTCTGGTCCCGAAGTGTCACATACAGCGTACCTGTGAACACACGCACACCTGCATGTGTATTCAGACATCCATCCGTTACGGCAGTGGCAGACGGGGGCAGCCAGAGCCTTGGTATTACCTGGGAGTGAA
The DNA here is from genome assembly GCF_964662115.1 of Mustela nivalis. NCBI lineage: Eukaryota > Metazoa > Chordata > Mammalia > Carnivora > Mustelidae > Mustela > Mustela nivalis. The sequence goes on from NC_139025.1 coordinate 153,342,495, forward strand.
CTGGACAGAAAATAAGAGAGAGCGAGTGTGGTTTCCTTGTGCTCACAATCCGTCCATACCAGTTCCCTGAATCCGCCCTCTGTGAACTCAGTTCATTTGTGAGAAAATGCAGCGTGAAGCTAAACCTCATAACACGTGGAAGAGGGGATTTCTGAGCGTGGTACTGGACCACCACGGTTCGAGACCCATATACAATACAGGAGCTACGGGCCACATGTGGCTATTTCACATTAAAGTAAAATTAAAACTTCGGTTCCTCAGCCACATATCACATGGTCAGTCACTCCATGTGCCTATTTAAATTTAATTAAATAATTAAAATTTCCCTGGTACACTAGCCACATGTCGGGGACCTGGTGATAACAGTGCATACAGAGCGTCTCCATCACTGGGGGAAATTATTTCGGAAAGTGTTGCTCAGACGCAATCCTGTGTCATGATGGCCTTGCCAGGAGCCTCATGATCGAAGCCAAGTCCATTGTCAGCCCTTGATGAGGGGTCCGGAAGTTCTGTGATTCTTCCTCTGCTTAGAACGATAACCGTGGAGCCTTTCTTCTCCAGGTTCTGAAATTGGCAAACAGTATCTTAAAGAATTCATATGTCAGATCTTATTAAAATATTTATTTTCCACTCAAAACATTTTTATCTGAGTAGATGGTTTATTTATTCTGAGAATGAACAAAGCGGTGAAATTCGTATCTTTACAGAGAGCTCCCTGAAGGGGTGTTCCCGTTACAGGTGGTCCTTTCAATCCGAAATGAAAGTGGTCTTTGAATTCTGATATAACGTATAGTACCGATCTTTCCTAGTAAAACCACTTTTATGTTCCTGTGTTTTTGCAGAATCTCCGTTGTGTAGTAGTTCTGCATAGGAGTTTCAATGCCATTTATTATAACCTTGTTTCTCTTGAATTTGTCTGTAGGTTTGCAAAGATTCAAATCAGTGTATCTGAACCCATTATTCCATTCAGAGAAACAATCACAAAACCACCCAAAGTCGACATGGTCAATGAAGAAATAGGCAAACAGCAAAAAGTCGCAGTTATCCACCAAACTAAAGAAGATCAGAGCAAGATCCCTGAAGGCATCCAGGTTGACGCGGATGGGCTCATCACCATGACAACCCCAAATAAGCTTGCCACACTCAGTGTTCGAGCCATGCCCCTTCCGGAAGAAGTCACACAGATTCTGGAAGAAAATAGTGATCTGATTCGTTCTCTGGAGCAGCTGACGTCCTCTGTGAACGAGGGCAGAGATGCTCAGATGATCCACCAGAAGACCCAAGAGAAGATTCGCGAATTCAAAGGAAAACTAGAGCGATACCTGACAGGGCGGAAATGGAGGAACACTGTTGACCAAATCTGGTCATTTGGTCCAAGAAAATGTGGGCCCAACATATTAGTTAATAAAAGTGAGGACTTTCAGAACTCAGTATGGACAGGCCCAGCCATCAAAGCTTCAAAGGAGGGCAGTAGATACCGAGATTTGGGCAACAGCATCGTGAGTGGTTTCCAGCTAGCAACCCTCTCTGGCCCCATGTGTGAGGAGCCTCTCATGGGCGTCTGCTTCGTTCTGGAAAGATGGGACCTGAGTAAGCTGGAGGAACAAGGGTCAGGTGGCAGACACGGTCAAGAGCAAAGGGATGTGGCGCAGGATGCCCAGGGGGAAGGGGAGGCCTGTGCCGGGGGCGGCGAACAGCCGGGGCTCCAAGATGGCGGCTCTGAGCCCTCGGAGAAGAAGACCTCCCAGAAAGGAGAGCCCTCGCCCACTGACTGCTATGGACCCTTCTCAGGACAGCTGATTGCCACCATGAAGGAGGCATGTCGCTATGCCCTGCAGGTGAAGCCCCAGCGTCTGATGGCAGCCATGTACACGTGTGACATCATGGCCACCGGCGACGTTCTTGGTAAGAGGGGTGAGGACAGCGAGAAGTGCCAAGGGTGGCGGCGAGGTCCCCGAGGTTAGAAAACTCATACGCACTTACTGTGTGTTTTATAGAAGCTGCATCAACATCTAGTTACTAAGAACTAAGATCTTTGAAAGCCGAGTGCCTTAAACATGAAATCAGGACGGGTTGTGGGGGGAGGAAACTCGTCACCAGAGGTCTTCCCCTTGCAGCAAACAGACTGTTTTGTGTGATGAGAGGCATGGTGGACGGGGTGTAAACTGCCCGTTCGTGTTACCCCCAAACCTTTGCGGCGTTCTCTCTCTCAGTCAGTCTAGTACCCAGAGCCCTTCTGGAAGTGGTCAAGGAGGGCGGGGACATTCTAACCCACCTGACACAGCAGGGCTTCTAGAAGACCGTTATGGGGGCTTTATTTGTCCCTGACTATTACGTCAGATCCTACTCTGACCTTCCTCTCTCCGAACGAGGATCCTCTGGGATTCCTCGAGACTCGTAGCCCTGGCATTTAGTAGCTGCTGACAGTTAGTCCTTGGCACTGAGACGTCTTCCTTCCCCCGTGAGAAGGACGGTCTCTCTCAGCGATCAGGGGAAATCGACACGAGAGCCCGAGCACGGGGCTGGGAGCCGAGCCCGGCGCGGGTGGCTCTCCCGCGAGCCCAGGAGCGCAGAAGGGCGTCTGAGCAGTGGTTGAGAGAGTGGACCCCGGTGACCCGGTTTCCTCTAGCGCGGAGGTCCTTTGAGTCGATACGTGGTGGTTCTACATTCATTTTAGTAAAGTTCTTTGACTGATTCATTCCTAAAAGCAGATACCTAAATTGTTGGGGTGTTTTTCCCCCAAAGAAATTCAGGCCGGCCTCTGCGGCAGGGCCCTGAGGATAGGGCCGGAGCGGCCGCAGCAGCATGTCAGGAACAGCTAGGGGGACCAGCCCCATGGGTTTGGTGGTGTGACCGCTCAGAGCCCGTGTGTGCTTGAGGGACACCTGCGTGGAGGGGGGGCACGGGTCCTGTGCAGGGGTCTCAGCCTTACTTGGTTGCAGCGTATCCTTCACGGCTTGTGGGAACCGTAGATGAGTTTCAGGAAACCAATCAAGACCATTCCCAGCTGTTGCCCATTGTCAATGAGAACTTTCCCGACTCATGAAGGCAGAGGTGGAGTTAGGGTCAGGGAACCATGAAGGAGACCCTGACAGGTGCCACCTCCTCCAAAACACCTTCTTGAGCAGCTCACAGGCTCTCGGTGATGAGGTGTCACGGTGCCTCTCTTGGGTGAGAGTCTTGTCTCCTGCCTGTTTCCAGCTACGTGGGCCCATCCCTCCCTCCTACAAGTGGTGGCCCGTCCTGTGCCCGAGGAGCACATCTGTTCTCTAGTATATGTCCGACAGAGAACTCTCTGGAGCCTTTGGCTATGCTTTCACGGTGGGGTCTTTTGTGCCCTTTTGCTGCTGTGTCGCTGTCCCTTGGGCCAGCGTCCCGCTTCAAGCAGCCGTTCGTGGACGGAGCCCCGCAGATGTCCTGACCAGCGCGGAGCCCAGACGCGCTCTCGCCTCCCAGGTGTGGCCGTGCTGTCCTCGCGGCGTTTGGCCATTGCATCCCATCTCTGACTCATAGCGCGTCAGGACCAGCATCATTTCTTTTTTACATAAGTTACATCTTGCACTTGCCTCCCGGGAGGCAGAATCCAAATTTTGGTGATTGACTAGACTGCAGAAATTTGTGTGTCGTCCCACAAACGCCTCCATTACGTACAAGTAAACTGGGTCTGTGCTATTCCTCGTTTCCCTCGGGTTTTATGTAGATACACAATAGGACAGGAAGGCTTTTTTGTGGGTATTTTTGTTGTTGTGGTTGTTGTTGTAATACCAAGAGAAAGTCCCATCACCATAATCTTAACACACGGATTATTTTTTCATTTTTTTTCGTGTGTCTTTCCTTGCCTGGTGAGACCCGAAACTCTGTAAGCAGCGAGCGGACTGTTTCGATGGAGGCTCCTTCGTGTGTGTGCGTCCCCCGATGATCCGTGTCACCCACCGCACGGGAAGTAAGCATAGGCTGATAAGATGTTGTGTCAGAAACTCCACGCATCGCCAGAGGCCTAAATCATGCTTGTATGAATATGTACAAATCTTTAAAATTTTCTTAAAACTGCAGGAAATTACCATATGGCTTCTGAGTCTGCAATTTCTAGAACCTGGGGTTATTTTTCACCCCAAAAGTTCACCTGTTGGCAGAGATTACCCAGGATTTCTCAGAAGGACAAGTTTCGTGAGGACCGTGAGGTACAGGCTCCGGCCCCAGAGACGGAACCCACATACGAGGTCGGGGACCTGCTCATCCGCTTCTCAGCTGCCTTGAACGTGGGTGTCCTCTCTCCTGTGTTTGCTCCTGGGCCGCGGTCTGTTCCCTGATCTCCTCACTGAGGACAGTGAAGGACACACGTGCGAGGGAGCTGTGCCTCCCGGCTTGTCTCTCTTGACTCTGCCCACGTTTGTCCACAGTGTGGGCATGTCTCATCCTTACCCTGAAACGAACGGAGAAGATCCTTTCTGGTGTCATTAGTGGTCATTAGTTGGCCCTTTAATTCGGGTAGAGTCAGCGTAACACCCTGCATGCTCTCCTGACGCCTTTTCGTCTTCCGTCTGCTGTGCTTGTCCCCCTGGAACAGTGTGAGGACGCAGCAGCTACCTTCGTTGGCCCGACGGATTTGTGTTGGAGCTCCTGTTCCATTTGGGGGACAGGAGGATCTCTGCTTCTTTTTCTCTCACTGGGACCATTTGTGGTTGATGTTTCAGACTCTTGTTATTCCTGAATGGAATTGCATCTTCGAGTGTGCTGTCCTAAAACTTGTTCTGTTTCTCCTTCTTTATGTGGTGGAAGTGAAGTGATCCTTCTGAAAATCGTGGGTCCCCGTACATCCATGCTTGTCCTTCCCTCCCCTGCGCTCCTGGGGGAGTGACGGGAACACGGGTCTCCTGCCCGGACTGCCGGCTCCGGGGCGTTTTCTGTTGGGACGGGATCCGTCCTTGGCTCTCGGAGAGAGAAGGCAGATGTCCCACCTACCACAGGAAGCCGGGATCGGCTCCGCATTTGTCAGACCCAAACTCCAGGCAGACCGTTGAATCATCCCCTGCTGAGTCAGTGCTCCGTGCCTGCTTTCCCGTTTCCTGTCGGAAATCAGCACCAGGCCCCTGCACGTGACCGGGCGGCCCTAGGACAGTCCCTCAAAACACCCCTGTGATCTTGTCCCTTTCTCCAACCTGGCTGTGCACCTGGCCGTCCACTCTGTTCTGGTGCGTCACTGGAAGGGACCTGTATCTTGATCAGGGGGATTTCCCTCTTCTCTCTTAGGAGCGAAGTTGGTTTCTGCCTGGCCTGCTCCTGGCACACGGTCCACAGTGCGGGGCCTCTGATCCCGCAACGTGGCACCCGTGTGGGGGTTGGTTCGTGCGTGGCCTCCATACTGTGGCCACTGGCCGGCCTTCTTATACATTTCTGGAACCTGTGCCGTACCCTCCGCCTTTGATGTGCTCTGGAATCGTTCCCTCCCGAGCTGGTGTCAAGCCCTCATCCGTGTGAAGCTGCTTAGAGACGAGGGTCTTCTCTTCCGTCTGTTTTCTTGTTGCTTTGAAAGGTTCTTCCCTATGGAAGATGTCCACGTTCTAGCACCCAAGGTCCACACGGCCAGCTGCTCGCTTTCTGTTTTCCTTCTTTCTCAATCCCCACCTTCATCTGGAGCAGGAAACGCGGCGGCTTCTATGTTCCCAAGGCCTTCGCTTCCTGCCTGGAGATTCAGGGATCTTCCAGGCTTTGCTGGCGGATGCTCTGAATTCTCCAAGAATTGGCACAAGTAAAAAGACAAGTTTAGGTCTTCTTTAATTGGGCCAAATGACTTTCCTTCGTCTGTTTCAAAAACTTAATTCTTTCTACGCAGACTTAAAACAAGAAATCCTTTTGTAAGTGCATAGAATCGCTCACAATCAGGTTGGGACGTTCTGTGGAAAAATAGTCATCTCAAAATCGCTTTCCCTGGGAAATGGTGCCGGGAGGACGGCTTTCTTTACGCATGAACTCTGCTTTCCGAAGGTTTGGTTCTGTTCTCATTTTCTACCCACGAAAATTACCTTTAACTTTTTTTAAGTTTTTTTTTTTTTTTAATTCTGTTTATTTACTTATTTGAGAGAGCATGAGCAGGAGGGGCAGAGAGAGAGAGGGAGACGGAGGATCTTGGGCAGACTGCGTCGAGTGCGGAACCTGACACGGGACTCGATCTCACAACCCTGAGATCACGACCTGAGCTGCAACGGAGAGCTGGACGCTCAGCCGAGCACCCCGCGGGCGCCTCTGCCTGTACCTTTCCACAGCGGACACTGGAATTAGTTTGTGTTTGTGATTGTCCCCTGAGGAGCCAGCTGTCTGTGTCTTCCCTCTTCTAACTGGACAGCTTCTTTCATTCCCGGCTCCTCATGGTTTTCATCTTTGGCAGCAACTTCATGTATGAAAAATAACTCTTCCTGCTAGTTCTAGAGTTTCCATCACCGTGTGGGCTACAGCGGTCCTCCCTGTGTTTTTACCCACAGGGGTAAATGCTGGCACTGGGAGAACACACGTGCCTTACTGCGTCAGAAACAGCCTCAAGAAGTGTCACCCTGCGCTGTGTTAAGCATGATTCCTACTTTGAGAGGTGAGTTAGGTGACAAAGCCTAATTATGTAAAGCAGAAAGCACAGCAGAGCTGAATCAAGTGAACAAATGTGGTCTTCCAGTGAAATTTTGTGAGAAATTGGGATTAGCAAAATTCGGAACAGGGTAGACTTTTTGAAAGTGATGGTTCTTTGAAATGGGCTGTGCTGGCCGGAATGATCTGGAGTTGAGCAGCTAAGTGTGAAATTGGCTCTGTCTGTAGCTCAGCACTGAGGACTGCGAGGGGCGTAGAGAGGACATGTTCCCACTTGGTTTTCTAGGAGCTTCTGCTCAGCATGACCTCTAGCCCTGGATGGCTGGTTGGTTGAAGGCCACTGTGGAACCTTCCACCGACTCACAGGAACTCATCTTGTTGAATGTGGGTCTTTGCCTCGTCACCCTGATTCGTCCCGGTATTGATTAGCCTCCCGTCCACCTCGGATCTGATCATCCTGCCTTCTGCACCCGTGCATGGCCGGCGATCATCGGAAGGGCACAGCACTGCAGTCAGGGCGCTGACCCGTCATGCCGGTGGAGGGGGCAACTTGCTGACACACTTCCTCCACACTCGGGGCCGAGTTCCTCTGTAGAGGAGCCCCCGCTCCCTGCGGTGTCCACAGCACACTGTGGCCCCCGTTCGGTGGTAGCCCATCTGCATCCTGTCGAGCACAGCTGCCTGATTTAGCAGTCCGCTCACTCTGCGACACGAGGGAGAGGGGTCGGTGTGACCTGATTTATAAGAATCGCCAGTGCCCACCAATTGCTCTGCGTGTGTGTGTTCATTGAAGTTACACCGCAAGGGTTACCAGCGTAACAGAAACCACAAGATGAAAGCAAAATCTTCCTTCTTGGAAAGCAGTTTTCCACTTTCTTTTGCAATCTTAACAGTACCTTTTGCATAGCTGTAACGATAGAAGGCGTGTGATGTTTTGCGTTTTACATTTATTTCTTTTATAAGCCGCCTCCATTTGGCTACTTAGTATTCGCAGAGTTCATTTTAACCTCGGCATAACGTCCCATCCACGTGCGCTGTGATTTACTTCCCATCATCCCCGAATTGGAAATCTGTATTGTTTCCTGTAAGAGAAAACATTGCTGTGAACAGCTGCTTCTTTTCCTAAATTCTGGGGGGGTGGGGGGGTAAAAAAATTATACCTTTAACTGCCAACCTTCCAGCTCGAACGGCTGGGGTCTCGCTCCCTATTACAGACGAAGGAAACACACACTTGAGATCTGTAGTCCCGCCCCGGAGCAGAGCAGGTTCGGTGACGCCAGATGGCGAAGAGATGGTTTGGATCGTAGGATCCCACAGCAGACCTGGTGGGGCAGGTGACTCTGAGCAGCTGTGAGTCCTGAGCTGTTCGTGGCTCTGCGTGGGGTGGCGGACACTGCGCAGGGACCTTGGATGCGCGCTGCGGCAGTGAGCAACCCCATGTGGCCGGGCACACAGCGTCTGTGCTGACTGTCCTGTCCCTGGGGGCAGCTGGGGTCACTTGATCACATTCAGGCCCTGGGTTTGGGCTGGGACATTCGTGGCGCGGTCTCTCAAAGGCCAGCCCTCACCAGGCCCTTCCCATCGGTGCGCCTCTTGGTTGCCATATTTTCCCCAGATGGGTGCTTGCTCTTGGGGCCTCGGCCGCAGCACAGCGGGCCACATGCGATCTTTGGGCGCACAGACAGGAGCACACGTGGGTTGCAGGGGGGTTGGAGGACTCGCAGAGGCCACGCGCTCGCGGGCCCTCCCGGCTGCGGCTGCCACGGCGTCACTGGGAGAGCAGCGACAGCTTGAGAGGGTCCCGGTGTGGACGCGTCTGTCTTCAAAGCCACGTGCATTTGGAAGGTTCTGTTTGGAGCCGTTTTGCTCTGTTCAGTGACCCATCACTGTGCCCCAGTTTTAGGACTTAGTGGAATTCAAATTGTGTGGCTCCAAATGACACAATTGATTACACTCAGCCTCCACTGCAATTACTGATCCGCGCCCGCTGGCCTGACCCCCGAAGGAAGGGGAGGAGCTGCGGCCCCGGCGGTGCAGCCCAGGCCTCTTCCCTGCCCTGCCGGCCCACTGCTTCCTGCTCCACAGGCTCCTAAGGTTCCTCCTCTAAGGGGCTCGCTGGCTTGAGATGACTCGTTCACACGTGCCGGCTGCTCTTCTAAGGCTTCCTCTCCTCCTAGGAACTGCAGGTGGATGCGTACGGCCTGCGGGAGACCGTCACTGTGCTTGTCTCCGAGCTTCCGGACTGTACCCAGAGTGTCGGGTTCCATTCTGGGCGCTGCATACCAAGAGCAGGGAGAGCAGGTCACGGTGGCCCGGGTAGGAAAGGGTCAGGGTAGAACAGGAGTGAAGGCCCTGTCACGGAAAGGTGGGGGGTGTTCGGGGCAGAGGAGAGAAAGCCAGGTAGCCGTCCTCGAGGAGCTTATAGGCTGCTCTGTGCCACAGGGGTGACACTCGTCCCGTGTGATCGAAACCAGAGCTGGCAAACTAAAGGGGAGAAGATCTGGGGCTGGCGAGTGGCCCGGCGGGGAAAGTGGCCCTGACCTGGCCTGGGCCGCGCGGTACAGGTGAGCTGGAGCTGGGCCCGCAGAATCCCTCCATGATGGATCTGGGTGACCCTGCCGCTCCCTTCTGACCCTCCGTTCTGTTTCTGTCCGGTCCGGACAGCGGGCAGGGCTGGTGTTTCATCTCGGGGGTACTGCAGTGGAGGGGTCAGGCTGCATGGTGGGGGTGCCCAGGCAGCTGCGGTCAGCATGGGGCTGGAGGGTGATGGGGGTTGGCGGGGGCAGGTGTACAGACAGGCTTGGGAGCCCAGGTGTGGCCTCCGTCGTTGGGACGCACACAAATGATCGCCGATTCAGCTCTCCGCAGGGAGAGTTCAGAGAAGCAGACAGAGCCTCGGTGAGTGTTTGTGGGTGGACATTGGTACTGAACAGTTGCTGCTGACGGTCAGAGGGCGAGGGTCCGAGGGGGGTGATGCTGATGCCGGGAGAGCCGGCAGCGGCACTGGTCAGTCGCTTCGCGGCCACACAGAAATCATGAGTGGATGGGAAGGGACACTGGCCGTCTGAAAGTGATGGGGCAGGGTCAGCGAGGCAGGGCACTTGAGCCGGGCCTGTGGCAGAGCCCCGGTGTTGCAGTGGGGACCTGAGCACCGGGGAGGCGGAAGAAGGGCGCAGAACCTGTGGGAGTGAAGGGGAAGGCCGTGCCTTTCAGCACTGCCAGAATTCCATCTGTGTGGTTTTCAGCTAAGCCTGGGGGGGAGGGTGACCCATTAGAGTTTTTAGGGTTTTTTTATTCTAAGGCTGCCCCATGACACAATGGGCCTCCTGCCTTTTGTTTGCCTCGGTCCTTCCTGATCCCCACCACCAGGGGGACTTCTGAGTCGGAGGAGCCCGCGGTCAGAAGGCTGGCTCCGGGTCCCCAGGTGCTCGTTGGAAACAAGCAGCCCTGGGTGGGCGCAAGCATCCCGGGTCATGCCCCTGGCACCCAGGAGGGGAGAGCCGGGGGGCCCGTGGTGGTGCTCAGAGGAGAGGTCTGCTTTGTTCAGCCACAGCATCGTAAACCTTGAAGGACATGTTCCTAGATCAGCTGTGCAATTAGAGCCACTTTTTCTAAGTGGTCTGTGAACTGGGAGGCTTTAATGAGAGTGTGCGGGCCTAGCCGGGCCTCACGGCCCTGGGCAAGGCTTGGTGTCTGTTCGCAGAGTCTGTCCTGCGCCTAGGTTGGAAGGAGCCTTGTGCCCCGAGGTGCTTCTACGGGAGCATCAGGGAAGACCTCTCCCTTCCCAAGGTCAGCCAGCCTTAGGCCGGAGGACAGAGTACAGGTACCAGCCGAGAGGATTTTCTGGCCCTCCCGTGATGGGGCAGGAGATGTTATTACCAGACCTAAAAGATACCGAAGACCATCCGTTTTCAGGGAAATTAAATACTTATGCCACTTACATATTATAAAAACATGAGCATGCATTTCTGTGTGTGTGGTTTTCGTTCCTGATACAAAAATGTCTCTGTGCCCGTTGCTTGCTTCCTGGGCCCACATAGCCTTAAACCATCAATGTCATGTTAATAACATCTCATAGTGATGAAAATATTTCAGTATTTACGAAGCGCAGTCACACTCATCTCCCTGATTTCGTGCCCAGAGACTGCTCATGGGTAACACTGGACCTGAGGGTCCTTTTCACAGGCTCCGGCTTCTCGTGCCGTGTTGGACGGATTGCCTTTTGGGTCAGGCCGCTTGGGGTGGTCTCACTCCTTGTTACCTTTAGGTCTCTAATTTCTTGTAGATTTTCTTTTAAATACTTAAAAAGCATTCCTGCTTTTGTAGACCAAAATGGTTGACCGAGTCACTAGTGGTTTGTTCTGGGGCGTGCATAATCTCGGCTCTGTGTGGCTCTAGACACGTAAGAGCTCAGTGAATTTAAGAGTTGTCTGGCTTTGCAGGTCGGGTCTATGCTGTCTTGTCGAAGAGAGAAGGCCGGGTGCTTCAAGAAGAGATGAAAGAAGGGACGGACATGTTCATCATCAAGGCCGTGCTGCCCGTCGCCGAGAGCTTCGGCTTTGCGGATGAGATCAGGAAGCGGACGAGTGGCCTGGCCAGCCCACAGCTGGTGTTCAGCCACTGGGAGGTAACAGCGCGAATCCCCATCCCTGCTCCTCGGTCCCCGTGTGCGGCCTACGCTTGACACCAGGCTGAGCAAACACCTTCCCGCGCCGGCTGGCCTTCCTGGGGCTCTGGTCCCTCGGGGGCACAGAAGGCCTGCGGCTGCTTCTCATCCAGGGTGAATGATCCTCGGGTCACAGGCAGCCTGTAATACGCACGCGCACACACACATTCGTCCTTTCTTTTTACGGCATGCAACGTTCAATCCTGTGTTTCCCTTCGAAGATAGATTTTTTTCCGTGTAGGATGCAACTTTTTATTTTTTTTATTTTTGTTTTTTTATTATGTTCAGCTAGCCAGCATACGGGACATCATTAGTTTTTGATGTAGTGTTCAATGATTAGCTGCGTATAACACCCAGTGCTCAGCGCGTGCCCTCCTTAATGCCCATCGCCCGGTTACCCCACGCCCTCACCCTCCTCCCCTCTGAAACCCTCAGTTTGTTCTCTGGAGTCCAGAGTCTCTCATGGTTTGTCTCCCCTCTGATTTCTTCCCATTCAGTTTTCCCTCCATTACCCTCTGCTCTAGTCCTTACTGTGCACGTATGAGTGAAACCGTATGATAATTGACTTTCTCTGCTTGACTTATTTCACTCAGCATAATCTCCAGTCCTGTCCATATTGATGTTAAAGTTGGGTAGTCATCCTTTCTGGTGGCTGAGTAATACTCCATAGTGTATATGGAGCACATCTTCTTTATCCATTTGTCTGTTGAAGGGCATCTTGATTCTTGCCATAGTTTGGCGACTGTGGCCATTGCTGCTGTGAACATTGGGGTACAGATGGCCCTTCTTTTCACCACATCTGTATCTTTAGGGTAAATATCCAGTAGTGCGATTGCTGGGTCGTAGGGTAGCTCTGTTTTCAACATCTTGAGGCATCTCCACACTGTTCTCCAGAGCGTCTACACCAGCTTGCACTCCCACCAGTAGCGCAAGAGGGTTCCCCTTTTTCCACATCCTCACCAGACCTCGAAGATAAATTTTTAAAGCAAAATCACAGACATTTTAGAAGTGAAGCTCTTAGGAGCTTTCCTCCAGGGAAATACTTATGGTGTTTAGAGGGGACGGATCCGCTTCTTGCCGGGGACAGCCTTCAGTTCCTGTGTGTCCCCTTGTCCGAGGCCCCTGTTGTGGGGGCTCAGGCTTCCTCTGGCTTTCGCGTGTGGTGGGATGAAGTAGCTCATGAGAGCCCCTCACTGTCAGCGTGGGCACAGGTAGTTGAAGAGCAAAGCTTATCCCTAATTAATACCGCAAATGTCGACCGCGAGGACGTTGTTTTCTCACCCGGGGGAGAGCAGGAACTGGGGAGGGTGGGGGGGTCAGAGCAGGCTTCCTGAAGCATCTCTGGAGGGAGACCGTGCAGACCTGAGACCAGAGGCTGGCGCGGCCGAGGAGCAGCGATGGTGGAGTGCAGGGCACATTTCAAGACACGACCTCAGGTCTGGAGTAGAATTCCAGAGACAGAGAGAGCGCAAGCATGGGGGGTGGGAGAAGCTCCCTGCCGAGCAAGGAGCCAGACACTTGATCCAGGACCTGGGGATCACAACCTGAGCTAAAGGCAGACGCTTAACCCACTGAGCCCCCAGGTGCCCCCGGAATAGAATTTGTTAACTACTGCATATAAGGAGAAAGGCCAGGGTAAGAAGGCAGTTTCTGTCGTAACTTTACAGGGAATAGAAGTAACATCACAGCGTCCACTTTTCCCCTGGAGGTTCATGGTTTGGTGGGTCTGGTGTGGGACCCTCCTGGTTTCGGGTATCACTTTGCACTGACTGGGGCTGACCGTGGAGCCTGCTGAGTTTGTCCTGCTGAGTTAAAGCATGTGCAGTGGGGGACTGGGGGCCGTCGCGGGCGGGGCTGGTACACGCTCACCTGGGCTTGCTCTCGGCCCCGAGGCCCAGCCTGGGCTCTCCCTTCAGCGCCGCTCCTGGTGCTCACCTGGTGCCGCTCCAGCCAGACCCCCGCCCCTGTTTCTCTCGTGTCCATCAGTCGGGGGGCTCCCGTTTCAAAGCAGGTCACGAAGTGGAGTATAGTAAGTGAGGGAGAATCTCCTTTCTAAAATGAATTCTAGGGCCCCTGGGTGGCTCAGTGGGTTAAGCCTCTGCCTTTGGCTCAGGTCATGATCCCAGGGTCCTGGGATCGAGCCCCACATCAGGCTCTCTGCTCAGCAGGGAACCTGCTTCCCTTCCTCTCTCTCTGCCTGCCTCTCTGCCTACTTGTGATCTCTGCCTATCAAATAAATAAGTAAAAAATCTTCTAAAAAAATCAATAAAATGAATTCTATAGTCAAGTCAGTCAGCAAAGTAGAGAAAGGGGACACTTGAGAGAAACAGACTTGACGGGGCAGATTGTCTAGGCAGTTCGTGTCCCCCGAATGGAGGCCAGTGAAGCTGCTAATCCAGGACTCACACGTCCTTAAAGCTCGACAGTAGCACCATCACTCTTGTTCTCATTTAGGTTTATTTTTTATTTATCTTTTTTTTTGTTGGCACAGTTTTCATCCTAACAGAGATTTACTGTGAACTTTTTCTTGCATTTTGTATCTGTGTCTAGAAACGAAGTGAAGTGTTGGTTGTTTATTTGGTTTATATCTGAATAGGTGTCATTGCTCTGTTTCATTATGGAGCAAACAGGAGCTCTGAGACATTGACCGCACTGGTTCCTTTCTGCATGTAAGTGGTAGTAATTCCCCTCAGCCACGCTCCCAGCTTTCTGGCTCTGGCTCTGGGCTCTGAGCTTCTACTTCCAGGAGCGGGTGGGTCACAGCAGCTTCTGAGGAACCCCGGCTCTGGTGTAAAGACGTTCGTGATGCTCTTAATGAAACACATCGCGACAGTCCTCTGCCCGTGTTCTAGGGAGCAGACGTGTGATTACGGGGCGAGGCGGCCAAACGATACTCAAACCAAAAAGGGATTTGTGGCCCTTCACTGCCGTGACACTTTCGTCATCGGTGCTGGCATCGCTGAAAACTGCTTCTTGAGCCTGCAGCGCACGCTTGGAGTATCTTGGAGGTGATCAGTCATCGTCTCGGGATGACGGCCTTGATCCGCGTTGGTGACGAGAGCAGGTTGTCCTGTATTTGGTCGGAACAGAGAGAGCGCAGTTAGCGATCCCCTGGGTTCTCGGCTCTGAAGGGCCAAAGCAGGTTTCCACGGCAGGTGCCTCACGACTGGAGGACTCGGATGTTTGAATCCCCACGGTCTGTTTTTTGTTAGAAATACGTCATCATCTTAGGTTGGGCTGAACCCCGACAGGGGTTTATAAAATGCATTTTTACAAACCTGTCAAATTTCTATTATTTCGTAATTGCAAATAGGCAGGTAAGGCTGCTCTGTGCAAAGCGTCTCGGGGTGGAGTGGCAGAGGTAAGGCAGAGGCTCTCTGGCTCGTCCGGGGCGGCTGCCGGGGCAGTGGGGGCTCGCAGGGAGGAGCCGCCTTTCTCAGCATTTGGCTTCTGCCCCCCGAGCCCGTATCCCTGCATTCCAGCATTGCAGCCGGGAAACGGGTGCACCTTCCCTACGGGGACACACATGGGGTTTTGCATGTCTCCCGTCACCTGCAGACACTCTGTGGCCACATCTGGTCCTGCCACCAAACAAGGACGTTGGGAAGTGTCGTCTTTGACTGGACCAGGAGTCAGCAAAGTACGGCCTGTGACATGTTTGGGGAAATAAAGCCACCGGCCTGTGGCCACTCCTGCCCCCGTGCACACTTCCTGTGGCGGCTTTCACACTGAGCTGCGCGGCTGCCCCACACACCGTGCGGCTCCGTCCAAGCTGTTTCCTGTCTGGCTCTTCACAGAGCTGTGCCCCCTCCTGTCGAGCCTGCAGATATCCGCCCCCCACCTGAAATACCTTTCAGCCCACTCCCATCCAGGAACCGGTATTTAGGAACGACTAGTGTAACAGCATCCAGGCTTTACCAAATGGGCAGATTTTGTTGATGTGAAAACCATGATGGTTTTTTTCAATCTCCTTTTCCTCTTGATAAGGAAGAAGAAAAAAAAAAAAGCCAGAAATCTTACATACTTAATAATAGTGGGATTTTTTTTTTTCACCCGATACTTTCTGGCTTCATTAGTTTGTTATTAACAGTCAGTCTCTTAATAACTTTAAAGAAGATCATAGTCAAGCTTTCAGTGCTGTCCTCTCTCGTCCCCCTGCCACCTGTCCTGGTCCTCTTCCCAAAAGCGTCCCATCTTTGAAAGTCTTGAAAACGATGTTGTAATTAAATGTCATTGATCTGATAGTTTCTGGCTGTCTTGGCTTTCCCCCCATCGCCGGGTTTAGAAATAACACAGTTGTTGAGATCTGGCTTCTCCCTCCAAGGCACTTTCTTTCCTTTGTGTTCTGTCACACCATATAATTTACAATCAAGAGCTTTTGAGAGAAAGTGCTTCAAAAAATAGAGGAGATAAGATTACAGGCGTTCTCCACGAGGAAACCTTTGAAGTCAGCAATCCCATAATTTCTCTTTCTATGTTTTGCCCCTTCTATGAAAAAGGAAGAAAAGGAGCTAATAACAGGCACAGAAAGGAAAATAGCCCAGCCAGTGCGGTGGTACACGCGTGTCGGCGCGGGCCCGGGATTGGCTGCGGGCGCCTGAGCCCACCCCGCGGGGCGGGCCAGGGTTCACCCGCGGTGAGGACCGTCAGCTCCGATCACAGGCGAGTGTTTCCACCTGCCAGCCGTGATCCTGGTGGCGCTGGCACGGGGCCGCTCGGGAGCGCCCCAGGCTTTCCTCCTGGGCTCTTTTTCTTCTTCTTCCTCTAGATGCCCGGGACAGCAGTGAGAACTTGGGTGCCCGCCTTCCCGTGAACTAGAAAATGCCATTCCCTTCAGGCTGTGGGGTTGCAAAAAATATTCTTGCAGTGGGCAGATAGACGAATCCTGGGTGAACCAGTTAGGAAACAGCATCTTTTCTTCCAAACCGCCGGCTCGAGGATGCTGTTCTGTAGGGCACAGCACCGTGTGGGCACCGGAGCCCACTGGGGTGGGGTGGGCTGGAGCAGGTCTCCAGAGGAGGCCTCCAGCAGACAGAGGTGAGGGGAGAAGGCTTGGAGTCTTGGCCCGCAAGCTGAGCAAACCTCGGAAGGCCCGAGGCCCACACAAAATGAGATTTTTGGAAACTCCTGGTGTTACATTTTTGAAACAAGGACTCTGGTCTGAAGTTGGCCAGACTGAGTCAATGTCTCTCAACTAGTAGTTCATTTCTTGCTGTTTATAAAATTTGTTGCTTTTTTTAGCAGGATTAACAACTCACTCACTCCTGCCCCCCAGACCTGCTGGGAACATACAGCTTCTCTATGCTCTGTGATGGGTTCCTCATCCCGCTGGGGAGGGCAGGGTGCCAGTAACCAGCCTAACAGTAGCCTGCAGTGTAGATGGTCTTTGGGCACCACAGCTCGTGGGACTGTTCCGTTTCCCAGCTGCCTCCCCTTGCCCCTGAGGACCGGCCTTTGTGGCTGTGGGTGGGGAGGTAGGGGGACCTCCAATCCGCTCGCCCTCCGCGTCTTCCCTTGCCTTTGGCAATGTGTCTAAGAAGAAGTTGCTGCGGCTGAGGTTGAAGAGCTTGCTGCCTATGTTCTTCTCTAGGATTTGGATGGATTCCTGTCTCACATTGAGGTCTTTCATCCATTTTGAGTCTATTTTTGTGTGTGGTGTAAGGAAATGGTCCAGTGTCATGCTTCTGCACGAGGCTGCATGTGACCATTTGCTGAAGAGACTGTTTTTTTCCACTGGACATTCTTTCCTGCTTTGTCGAAGATGAGTTGGGCATAGAGTTGAGGGTCCATTTCTGGGCTTTCTCTTCTGTTCCACTGATCTATGTGTCTGTTTCTGTGCCAGTACCCTACAGCCTTGATGATGACAGCTTTGTAATAGAGCTTGAAGTCTGGAATTGTGATGCCGCCAGCTTTGGTTTTCTTTTTCAACATTCCTCTGGATATTCGGGGTCTTTTCTGGTTCCATATAATTTTAGATGATTTGTTCCAGCTCTGTGAAAAATGCCGATGGTGTTTTGATAACAAGTGCATGGAATGGGCAGGTTGCTCTGGGCAGCACAGACATTTTCACAGTATTTATTCTTCCAGCCCGTAAGCATGGGCCATTTTCCATCTCTTTGTGTTTTCCTCCATCTCTTTCCGAAGTGCTCTGTAGTCTCTGGAGTACAGACCCTTTACCTCTTTGGTTAGGCTTATTCCCGGGTATCTGATGGTTTTTGGTGCTATTGTAAATGGAAGACCAACTATTTTAAAATACAGTTTTCTTTCATTTCTGTATTTTACATTGAAAAGTGTTAGGATTTGAGGCCTCTTAATAAATACCACTCCTTTCTTCCCCTAATTGAAAAATGAGAGAAACCAGTAACAAAAAGAACCAGGCACATTAATGTCAGACCGTCACCTTCATTGCCGATCACACTGGCCGTGGAGAACGTAGTGTTGAGCACCCAGTACTGTGCTCCCGAGGGAGACTCGCTGGATGGCAGTGCTCCTACCACAGGGGCAGGGCAGGGCGGCCAGTGTCAGTGTCCCAGAGGGACAGGCAGGCTCTGTGCCTCCTGGGGTGGCTTCTAGTGGACAGGGGAAGAGGCCCCACTCCCGAAGTCTGTTTCCTCCTCTCGCACTTACCAGCCAGATTCCGTGCTGAGGGGGCAGAGAGAGGCCCCGAGGGTCAGTCTCGTGGAGCTTTCTCTGCCTGAAGGAATCTTTGGGAGTGGAAACTATCCCCCTACTCTTCTGTGCTGTCCTGAAAGTCAGTCCTTTGGGCGTGGACCTCAGGAAAGTCCACCTTCATCGATAATCACGGTCTGGCTGCTGGTCGACACAGAGCAACACAGCCCCTCACCTCGGTGACTTCCCCCCTGCCGGAGCTCTGCCCTCTCCCTCCCCCAAGCCGTAGCCTGAGAGAGCGAGTGTCCCCAGCGCGCCCGCCCCTGGACTTGTCTTCCTCGCTGTGGGGTGGCGAACAGCCGTGGGCCCAGAGAGAAGAGGGAAAGAGGTGCCTCCGCCTGCCTCTTGACTGGGCAAAATGGGTGAACCAAGCGGTCTGGCTCACCAGGCGGCCCACAGAGTTTTGGAGCAGAAGGCTCAGAATCGTCGAGGACGGGTTTACAGGTGTCAGTCTTTGCTGGGGACAAAAGCAGACTTGATGCAGAGACACTAGTTCCCAGAGAGATCCTAGCAGAAGGGATTTTTTCACATTATTCCAGGTGAAGTTTCCCTCGTGGGAAAGTGGGAGGTGGCGGCTCTGGGGTGTGTGCTCCCGGCTCTGTCTGTCCGCGTCCTTCCTTCCCGCCTCCCGCACCCTCCGGTCTCTTCCCGTTTCCAGCGCGTCGTCCCGGCTCCGCTGTGGCCCTGCAGCGGAGACCGCAAGGCGGGCTCCATGAAAGCGTGGTTGCCTGACCCAGCACGTTCTGTCGCCTTCTCTTACAAGGTCGTCCCCAGCGACCCCTTCTGGGTGCCGACCACCGAGGAGGAGTACCTGCACTTCGGGGAGAAGGCCGACTCCGAGAACCAGGCCCGCAAGTATATGAACGCCGTGCGCAAGAGGAAGGGCCTGTCCGTGGAGGAGAAGATCGTGGAGCACGCGGAGAAGCAGAGGACCCTCAGCAAAAATAAGTGACCGCTGCGCCCAGCGTGGGTGCTGGGACGGCCCGCCGTGCTGCCGTCTCGCCACACGCTCCTTTTCAATAAAGCTGATCCTTAGAAATGTTTTAAAGAGGCGTCGGAGAGCATGTTTCCAGAGTGTGTGTTTGATCGATTCCGGGGTGCGAGGAGACGCTGTTACAGACGACGTGGCAGCGACCTCCACCCCGGGCAGTCTGTGGCTGATGGACTTCTCCACGCAGCCCTAGTTCACGGCGGCTTCCCGCATCTCCGCGTACAGTCTCCTCTGTCCCTTGGAAGAGACCACGTGCTCCAGGGGCCACCTGCCTTTTAGCTGGTTGAACCAGGCATGGTCACAGCGACCCTTCCTCCAGTGGGTCCATCTGGGAAACCAGTGTCCTGTGCGAGTGCTGCCGGCCTCAGCCCTTGGGCTGCGTGTCCCGCACCAGTGACACTGCCCCTGTTCATTGCCCATGGGTGTCAGTGACAGTTAAGCCCCACACCTTTTCTTTAGACAAAAAAAATAATTTCTGTAATTTCCTTGACAGCTTCATCGTAGTCTTAAGGGACATTAGCTCACGTGACGAGATCATTGCCTCGACTGCAAATATTTTTCTTAAATTGCCTCGGCTGTGTCCTTCAGGGAGATCGCCATAGAAGGAGCAAATGCGATTCAGCCAGAAATAGATTTTGTAATTTTTGATGTTGTACGAATAATTTTTATTGCCACTTAAAGGAAGGATTCTTTTTCAAAACTCATAAAATTATCAGGCCAGACTTTTTTATTTCGAAATGATTTTAATGTTCCCCCCCCCCCCAATAAACTAAATCAATAAACCATGTCTTCATGCTAGTTAGAGATGTTACCTTCAGTCTTCGAGCTCTGGGCTAGTCGGGCGAGTCTGGTTGACCCCGACGCTGGAGAAGGCGCTACCAGGTAGTTGACTCTGTTTAAGCGTAGCAGGTGCTGATGTTCAAAGTAACTTGGGAGAGTTGTCCACGCGCTGGCTTATCTTGAAAACTCCGGCGGCGCGGGAAAAGCTGACACATCGATACATCGCGTTTGTAAATACCATCCTTCCCGCTGCCAGATGTGCTGGGAAGAGGATTCTTAGACTCTGCCCTCTCCCAGCACGTGCGACCTGTGATGGAGAGAAGGGGCACAGCCCGGAAGACTGGGAGCTGTTTCGGCAGGTCCTTCAGGCCCCGCGGCTGTGCAGTGTCCCTGTCCCAGGGCCGTGCCCGCACCTGCCTGTGTGGGCGTGTGCCTGTCGCTGTTCTCACTCACGGACACACTGGTTTCCAGCCTTCGTTTATGTAGAAGGGCCTCTGGGGCCATGAGGAAGCCCCAAAACCAGGATCCTCACTCCTGGAGGTCCAGAGGCAGCCGTCCTTCTGCTCGGGAGACATCTGAGTAAGCCTCCTCCCTGCCAGCCCTGGAGCCCAGGCGGGCCAAGGGAGGGAAGGCGAGAGGGGGCGTGCTGCTCGGGTCCGAGTTTTCAGAGATCTGAGGCAACATACCCAGATCCCATTATGATCCTTGGGGCACGGTCTAAACACACACACACACACACACACACACATACACGGGAGTACTTGATTCTCACACATGTTGGATGGAGCAGGAACGGGGAAGTCCCGCGGGGCCCGGGAGGAGCTGAGTGCACAGCCTGTGGTCCCCGACAGCTGTGTCCCCGGGGCATCACAGGCAGACTCCAGGGACTGTCCCCTGATTGGGGCTGGGGTCACCGGTAGAAGCTGGAGCCTCACGGTGGTAGAGGGAGCATCAGGGCACCTTTATGACATTTATATTCTGTCTCAATATGTATTTTCTGTGTGTACTCTGTGGCTCAGTTTATGGCTGGCAAGTTTAGAAAAAGAGCTGATTTCAGAAATTAGGTGACCTCGTGCACTTGGAAGTGAGCACCGGGACCCGGTTAGGGAACAGCCCTCCTCTCCCGTCTCCCACCAACCGGTTGAGGCTCAGGGCCCCAGGCAGCTCTTTCCAGAGCCAGAGCCCTCCGGGGAACAGATGATTAAACCGGGGAATTAGAAGCGGTTCCACTGTGAAGCAGTCAAATTAATCCTTGCTTTTTAAGGCAAAATGCGTTTTAAACTTTGAGCTAGGTAAAAACTGGTAAGATTAATAAAAGCCAAGAATTTCAATAGATCCTAAAAGCAAGATCATGAAGACCGACCAAAGCACCGGAACCAGAGCTGGAGGCCACGGAGCCTTTATTTTGATCCCTTCGGTACACAGAGCCGGCAGCCCTGAGAGTGTCTCCTGATGCCCCGGGAGTGAGAGGGGAAGGCGCCCACCCGTGCTGTCCCTGCCGCAGACTCCGGAGAGATGGAGGAGCCCCAGCAGGAGGGGGCAAGGGCTTCCCCAGAAGGGCGGAGAGGAGAGGTCGCGTCTGGGCCTCTCCCTGCTTGGGCCTTCCTGGCCTGGGGCTGGGCGGAGGCTTGATTGTGAGAAGGGGATGGTGTGTCTTCCAACCCACGTGTCCCCTTCCTCTGGGCCTGGCAATCCTAACGAAGTCCCAGGTGGCCTGGTGGCCATGTTCACCCCACAGGGCCCTCCCCTGGCTCACCTCAGCCCCTCAGGGTAGACACTTGTGGGTTGGGGATTACTTCATTAGCCCATTGGCTTTGCATGTCCCTGCCCGGTCTCTGGGTCTGGCTGAGATGGTCTTCTACCTTATAATCGAAGTTCTTCAGTCTTAAAAAAAAATTTTTTTTTTTAATTAAAAATAGAGATGCAACGAAAAAATAGTTGCATCTTTTTTTTTTTCAACGATGAGTTGTACAAAATTTATAGACTGAGTTTCTGCTGTAATAAAATCCTAATGATCATTTCAAAAAAAAAAAAAAATATTGAGTCTTTCCACATGTGCACGCTGTTATTTTAGGATTGAGATACGAAAGGTCAGAGGAGAGAACCAACCAAAAAGTTTGTTTGATTTGAGAAAGAGCATCGCATCCACGTTCACTCCGGACAGAACCCTGCTCCATGGAGGAAGGAGCTCGGGGCCTTTCAGGCCCAGCAGGAGCCAAAGAAGGGAGGAACCAGCCGGGGGATCTGGGGCACCTATAAATGTGCTTTTAAGGGGCGACGGTTGGATCACACCGGACAGAGTCGTTTGAACAGCAGATTTAGAGGTTTCTTTTTTTATTTGCCCTAATTCTAGGGGGAAAAAAAAAAAACTGACCTTATGAGAGGTCTGCTTATGAATGTTTACTCCCCTTCTTCTTTTTTCTTTTTTCAAGTATATCTAGAAAATTCAGAGCTGGGGATGGTTTCTGTTCTGCCCATCCCATGGGATCTCTGACAATACACACTTTCCATTTTACATGCTCCCTTTCCCAGAGTCTTTTTATTTTATGAAAACAAGTTCACTTTGGAGAACGTCGCCTGGAGGCGAACTCACGTGGCTGTTGGCAGCAGCGTTGGGGTCCCTTTTTGAGATGAGCACCCTCCCTCCCCACTCCGTCCTTCCAAGTAAATAACGTTGCGCATTTGGGATGGAGTCGGATACAGAAAATGTGGTGCTTCCTGGTCAACTATTTCTCCAAACCCGGCAGAAGCACCCCAAAGTCTGAGACTGTCTCCGGCCTTCGCTCTTTGAGAGCCGGTTCCCTTCCCCCAGCAAAAGTGGATATTGCTGAGGTCATGTGTACGGAGCCCTTGTCCACCCGGCCCGTGGGGAGCTCCCCAGCGGCTCCCCCCGGCCAACACTGCAGAGGCTCCTGGGGGTCTCGCTCAGGCCCCAGGTCAGACCCATGTTCTCTGGCTCCCCAGGCCCCCAGCCCGCCGCCACCATTCCCTGGGCCCCGGCCAGAGCCGTAGAGCTGAATTTTATTTCTTTTCTGTCTTTGCTTCTTTGTGTTGTCCTGTTGGAAAGATCTCAAGGTAGTGGGCCTTTATGTCTTGGGGTTTTATGGAGTCGTGAGTAAATCAGCTCCTTGGCACCCAGCTGGCCGCAGGACCAGCCGGTGTCCCCAAGGCCTGGCTTTGGGCTGGGTTCCAATGGCCGTCACCAGTGGACTCAGAATTATTACCTCCTCCTGTTACTCAACCAATCGTGTTTGCCGCCTTCTTGTTATGGTATGTTTTTCCACCAGAAAGTTCCCCAGAGTCTCCTACAAGTAGCTGGGTCTGTTTGCTTCTCATACCCGAGCTACTAAGGAGACACACACACACACCCCATTGCTGCCATTATGTTGTGGGCCACCACGCTTCCGTGAAGCCCACACACAGCTGGCCACACCACGGCACCAGCAGGGAAACGGCCACCCTGTGGCCACCGCGGACTGAGTGGGACAAGCCGCTCCGAGACGTGGCCCTGCCTGGTTTGGAAGTACGTGCTGGAAGGTACAGTGGGCATACAGGTAGCCCGGGCATCTTTCTAGAAACTTCTCCCACAGAAACATCTGCTCGAGGCTGTGGGTAACAGACCCCAAAGGGAGGAATGCCAGCGTCCCTCGTGAAGACCCGGTCGCACCAGCGGTGGCTCCAGAGACCACCCCCGGACATTTGAAGACCCAAGGTTCTCTACTTCGCCTGAATCCGCTTTTATCACATGTCTATAACGTTTTTGTGTGTTGTTCACACTCCGAACAAACCTGGAGATCCAGCCTCAGAGCCGCTTCATCTCTCCCTCTATGGCCGTCATGACCCGGTGCCTGTCCTCTCTGCGCTGGGATTTCTATCAAGCTTGTCTGTGGCAGATCCAGTGGGGTTTCCTTTGGTGGTCAGAAAAGGGTAATTCCAGGAGCTGAAACAGCTTCTTCTGTTGTCCTGCCCGGTCACTTGGGCCACCGTGGTCTGGTTGCTGGGGGCTTGAGGGGCCCGGTGTCCACAGATAATGGGGGTGCTGGGGAGGGACATGGTTGGTGCTGCATGGAGAGCCTCACAGTCTGAGTGGAACGTTCTAGATCGGCTGTGACCTCAGGTGGGACCAATCTGATGCCGGGTCACCCCAAAGGGCAACCACCAGGTCCATGACCCCCACCGCCCCCCACCGCCCCACACAGCATCTGTTGACGGGAAGGGCCTGGGATGCACCTGTTCCAGGAGCGGGTCTGTTCCAAACCCTGTGTCTGCCCCCACAGGTCAAGGATGTAGACATGATGATGCT
Organism: Mustela nivalis; assembly: GCF_964662115.1. NCBI lineage: Eukaryota > Metazoa > Chordata > Mammalia > Carnivora > Mustelidae > Mustela > Mustela nivalis. The sequence continues at coordinate 153,366,480 of NC_139025.1, forward strand.
GGGGCCCCCGGGAATTTGAACAGGGACTCTAGAGATGAGCGGCAGCTGGAGAGGACTGGAGGTGTAAGAGCCCTTGAGAGTTCATAGGAGGAGGAGGGGCTATGAAGTCACCAGGGCTCTGTGCTCAGCTCCTGAGACAGGGGTGGGGAAGGGGGGCGGTCCTCGGGTCTCCTGGGACCCTAGCCACATTTCAGTTCTGCCTCCCCGCGACCTGGCCATGGGGCACGCCCAGTCCTGAGGCCTGACTGCACAGCGCGGTCCTGTCCTGCTTCCGGGTGCACCTCTCCTCTGTAGGGAATCCTAAGGGCACGGACTGCTCACCCCCGTATGGAGTGCTCCCAGCCCTGGGGCCCCTGCCCTCCTTTAGCCACAGTGCGCTCTCCAGAAGAAAGCCAGTGTGCGCGCAATCCGAGCGGCCTTCCGGATGGCAGGCAGGAGGGAGGCGGCAAGGGGAGGCGGGAGGAAGAGAAGCCTCCGACCTGACCCCGAGAGCACGTGGCAGCTCCCGGCAGGCTCCACGCCACTCCGAGGGGTCAGAGGAGCCCATCTGAGATCCCACAGCTGTAGGTCCCGCTCGGCAGCACACCCCGGGTCCCCCGCACACCCCAGCCCCCTTGCCGGCTTCCCAGAATTGCACACGTGCACCCCATATCCAGTTCCCCACCACCAGCCGCTGCTGACTTGCCAACCGAGCTCCCGGCATCTGCAAGCAAGGGGGGAACTGAGGTGACTTAGCTGCACGTGTCCTGCACGTCTCCTGGTCCAGAGGGATGGGCCGGGCAGACACTGTAACTCAGTAGTGAGGCCCTGGATCGGGGGTTCTCAGAGAGCCCACCCCCATCGCCGCAGCCTAGCCCGGGGAGGAGTCAGAAACGTGAATTCTCAGGCTCACCCGAGACCTTCCAAATCAGAACCCGGGAGCGGCCCCCCTCATCTTACCAGCGCTTCTCCCACACTCTGCGGCTCCAGGACGGCTGCCCCGGACGGTGGCAAGGAAGGGAGCAGCTCTGAGTCCTGGGATCTCCTCTTCAGATGTGCCTCCTGGACTAGCCTCCCACGACCCCACCGCAGGTGCGAGTAAACCCCGAAGAAGCTGCCTTGCCTGATCTCTCAGGCCAAGTGGGGGGTGGCGGTGGGGGGCAGTGCACTCCCTGCCCTCCTGCTGCAAAGGGTGGCATGGGAGGAAGCAAAGACACCTCGCCCCGTGCTGCCCAGAATGCCGCTCGGCCTCAGCACACGGGGCTCTAGGAGCACGGCTTCATCTGCACACCGCGGCACGCCCCTCGGAGATGCTCTCAGGGAGCCTCAAGGAAAAATCAGGGACCCCTTTCCAAGAGCCAAGCGTCTCGCACAAGAGGGATTGGAGTCCTGTTTCTCCACGACGGTTTGGCCTCGTTAAGCTCCCTTGGATACAAATGGTACATATTCCAAGTACAGGCTCTGGGGCGCACATGTGCGTGCACACGCACACACACGCACACGCACACACACGCACACTGATCACTGATTCTTTCACTGGATGCAGCGACCCTTGGTCACCTTCCCTCTGGGTTTTTACATTATTTATGTACCGGAAATATGGGTCTCAGAGCACAGACGCCCTCACACAGTCCTTGGTTCTTCACAGGCGACACGAAAGGAGCCCACCGACGTTACCGAGCGTCGCCGAGCCGGGATTCTTCCTGAGATGGGGGCCTGCCTTTACATAGTACACTTACTCCTTCCCAAGACGATTCAGCATTTTTACGACAATACCAGAAGTTATGGGAATGAATACTATTTTTTGAGCTCCGACCACATGCTGGACCCCATCGGAGCACGTTCTGTGACTGCCCCCGTTAAAGCCCACATGACTCCCAGATAGCGCCTTCTGATGCATGAGGAAACCAGGCCGACTGGCAAAGAGACCTTGCCCAGCCATCACACAGATGTTGGCGCGCAGTGGATTAAATCACGAACCAGAGGGACCTGAGATGTCCCCTCACCGTGCTCGCCGTGCTCGCAACGGTCAGCCACTGGATGTACTCCCGGGTGCTCCGAGGCACGGAGGTGACCAGAGGCAGTGCGGGCACAGATGCTCGGATCCGGAGTGCCCCTGGAGGGGCCTCAGCCATGCACAGCCCAGCCTTGGACCTCCCTTCCCTGCGGGTCATGACTCGAGGACCACCGTGTTTCCCCAAACAGGAAGGTGCTGGCCACACCTGCCCCGACTTACAACGTCTCCTCGTCAACTGGAAAACACATGCCCACTTGGAATCAAGCACGGGCCAGCACTACTGACCGTGTCACCATCAGCTTTGCTCTGTTTATCTCCATCCCCGCAGCTGGACTTTGAAAACTGGAGTAGTTCATCATTCCTGCCGCCGACACTGGCTTTTCCACTCGGCCGTCTCGGAATTTGGGTGTCCCGGGGCTGAGAGGGCCGGAGGGAGGGCCCGAGGAGGTGGGGGACAGCGGAGGGGACCGAAGGCTGACGGCCGGCCGCGGCACAAACGGGCGGACTCCAAACGCCGCAGCTGCCCCAGCTCTCAGCCAGCCGGGGACTCGTTCCAATGCTGGCAGCTGCCGTGCACCGAGCCCCGCGGTGCCGGGCGCCGCGCCAAGCACTCTACAACGAGTCCTCCTGAACCATTGAGCATTTACTCCGGGCCGGGCGATCTGCTGCCTCGCGACCGCTGTCTGCAGCAGGTCCTCCTCTCCCAGATGCGGGGACCTGGACGTGGAGGGATGAAGCCGGCTGCCCAAGCCCCCTCCCCCGCCCACAGGAGGCAGAGCTGGGATTCGAACCCAGGCCCCAGACTGTGTGCTCCCGAACACCGCACTAGGCTGCCCCCACCGAGCGAGATACTTACCAGCTACATTTCCATTTACAGGGCTGGGCTAGGGATCCCGGAGCTCAGGCTCCTAAAGGTCGACAGCTAATCGGGGGCGGAACGGAGCCGCAGAGTCAGGGCTGATCCCTGAGTCTCTGCCTCGCCTCCCCACGGTGTGTCCACAGGCTGTCCTCCTGGGGGAGCCTAGGAAAGGCTGAGAGCCCCCTCCGGCTGGGCGCACTCACTCAGACCGAGAAGACACACTTCACGTCCTTCATAAGAAACGGTGTTTCCAAGAGAGTTCCCCGGTCTAGCGGCGGAGGACGGACGCGCCCACCCGCTCTGGGATGGGCCCTGTGCGCTCCCGGGCTGGCCCCGAGGCCGTGCAGGCTCCCGGGCCCGTTTACAATAGGAGGGCCCAGCTGGGCGTGTGGTGACGGGGACGGGGGTTCACAGGGTCCACCTCGCACGCACTCTTGGGTGTGGGGTGGGCTGTGGGGTGTGGGCAGTGGGGAGAGGGGGTGGTCCACTGAGAATGGAGGATTGGGAGGGAGATTCGTTCAGCTGAGAAGCAGGTACTGAGGTCCAACCATGGCCCAGGTATGTGGCGGATGCTTGGGAGACGCTGGTGGGGGAAGCGGGGTGTCCCCAGTGCGGGAGGAAGGCGTGCCAGCGGGGGAGGGCAAGTGCCTTGGAGGGAAGGATTTTAGGCTCCAGGCCCTGACCTCCTGGGGGTCAGAAAAGCTTCTACTGAGAAAGGACCTTTGGGCATGGCCAGGCCAGGACGGGTGAGCGCTCTGCTCTGAGGGCCACAGGGGCACCCACCCTGCATGCCCCGCCGAGTGAGCAGACCTGCTTGCGCGTGACCTCCTGGGTCCCTTAAGCCTCATCCTTCTATTGCCACCCCTTCTCCTCCGTGGGCGGTCTGCCCTCACCGTCCGGCGGGGCAACGAGTGAGGAGGAAGGGGGACATCCCACGGGCCCCCCGAGAGCGCCGGCGGGCGCCATGCTGACGTCTCCGCTCGACTCCAGTGTCTCCTGCGCCGGGGAGCTGGGTAGGCCAGGCCTTGGGGTCTCCTGTCAGTCCCTGCGATGCTGCCCTCGGGGGATCAGAGGGAAGGAGGTGACAGCAGCAAGCATGGAGGGGGCCGTTCTAGTTGAGGTCAGTGCTGGGGTTGAGGGGGCAGAGGTCTAGGCCTGCACCGAGGGTGGGGATGAGGGCGGGAGGGGGAAGGGACGGGGTGGGGCGGACGAGTGGGGGAGGGGTTGCCACTGGGGGGCCTCCAGGAAGGAGTCACGGGCCAGAGCTTCCCGGAGGAAAATGCCCCACTGGTCCTCTCGGCGACAGTGTTGCTTCCTACCCACACTGAGGCCGGGCTGGGGCACAGACGCAGGGACCCTGGGGCCAGGACGGACCTGGCCAGGCGGCCGCCATGCGTCTCCCCCATCAGTGAGCAGGTGCCCCCCAGCCCCTAAGCACCCCTGAAATGCCTGGTTTGAGGTGCTCCCAAAGCTCAACACTCTGAGCTCCTGTACCTGGTTCTGGAGCGTTTCTGGCTCTTTAAACCGGTCGCTTGTGTCAGACCTAGAACAGGAGTCCTGCGCCGAGGGTGGTGTCGGCCCCCGGGGCACACTCGCAGACACCACTGGTGTCCCACGGGGACGGGCCTGTTGCTCCACAGCCGGCAGCTCACAGCGCAGGCCCCACAGCGAAGGAGTTTCTGGTCCCCAGCGGGGGCCTGTGAACCAGGTCCTTTTTGTCCCAAGGCAATGTGAAAACCACAAAACTCCCATCAAGATGCACAGACAAAAAATGCTCACAGGAAACAGCCCGCTCAGGTGTCCGCCCCTGCCCTTTCCCCAAGCAGTGTGGGGACACGCGCCCATGCGCACGGTGGCCCAGAGCGCAGGAAGGACTTTACTGCCCCAGTGGATGGCTTCTGCAGGATCGCCCCAGGGCTGCTCCTGGGACTGGCCGGGGGCAGTGCCGTCCCTCGAGCGGGGACAGAGTTCTCCTGGCGGGCTCGGGATCCTTTAGAGAAAGAAAAGACTTTCCCTGTGGCTCATAGATCTGCTCCTCTGGGGTGTGAGCTGTGGCCTGTCCATGTGGCTTCCTTGGGCTTCTGGAATGTGCGGGGGGCCGGAGGCCATGCAGCTACCCATCCCTGGCCGCACACGGCCGGCCAGAGCGAGGCAGCTCTGAGGAAGGCGCAGGGCTGCAGAGATGTGAGCAGAAGGCGTCTGGCTCTCTCCCTGATCCACGTTGGTAAACATATGGTCTGAATTATGACATTTGAGATGGTTTTCAAAACACGCTGCTCTGTGTGAGCACTTTGATTGGATCCTGGGCCCAGGGGACCGAGCCCAGGAGACATTTTGGAGACTTCTGGGGCAATCTGAGTGCAGCCTGAGTCGAAGTTGATAAAGAAATCGGGGTTCATCCTGAGAGCTGTGCTAACAGTATTTTGGTTCCGCAGAGCAGAGCAGGGTCCTTATTTTCTAGCGACGAAAACAAGTATCTGTCTCTAAGTTGGGGTGATATCTGTAGTTGTCTTATCATCTGTCTTATCATCTTATCATCTGTCTTATCATCTTATCATCCACATGGAGGCAGGTGTTGGGCAAGGAGCCCCCAAGATAAGTGTACACTTACAAGCAAACAAGATGATAAGGGCTAGAGAAGAAGGTATGGAAGAGGGGCAAGTGACTGAGCCAGGAAGACCTACAGAGCCAAGTTTGAGGGGAGGAGGGGGGATGTGCAAAGGCCCTGAGGCTCAGCTGGAGGAAGCGCGGCAGCGTGGGGAGGCCAGTGCGGCTGCTCAGAGGGAAGATGCGAAAGGGAAGAGGAGAGGAAGATAGAGTGGCAGGTGAGGATGCTTGGTACCTGGGCTGCTTCAGCGGCCGTCTCCAGGGCACGGTGATTAACTCAGGTTGTTTTCCGCGCTGGCGGCTGACTTGCCCCACCGCAGCTGCATGGCTTCTGGGAATCAGATGCACCTTCTACGTGACCCCTCCTGAAATGTGCCCTGTGTGGCCTTTCCAGGCCAGGTCCCTGAGTCTCACCGGGAGGTTCTCATGCTCTCGCTCTCTGGTCACCTGCTGGCCAAGGGAGAGCCGGGCAGCCCCATCTCCGGGCTCGGCTCTCCCTTCCCGCACGGAGCCTGTGTGTCTACTCGGTGTGACTGTTCCAGGTCAACATGAAGGGCTCCCTGCAAGGAAGACTCTTCCCAGAGTCACAACCCAAAGGCAGGGCCCTGGCCTCGGCCCACTTCCCAGCGACCCCTACCACCACATCCTGAGGAGGCCAGGACACAGGGGTCCGAGCCACTGCTTCTCCTCCCATGTCTCTCTTCCTTCCCTGGCCCATCGAGAGGAAATAGCAGGCGTTCCGTTTCCTCTTCCTGTCTAGAGGAGTTTCCTCATCCCTGCCCAGGCCCTAAACCCCACGGGGCATCTAGGGCTGTTTTCCCCACATCCCAGAACAGCCCATGACCTGCGTCTACTGGCTTTGGCAGGAGACATTATCACCGATGAGAGTGTGTTGGCTTGAGATGCTCCAAATAACGCCCTTACACAGCAGTGCGTTCGATGAGTACTTGTTCTCGTGCCCCTGTCCAAGAGGGCTCCTTCGAGACCCTTCTGCAGGCAAAGAGCCATCCCGGGCTCGTCGGGATCTCTGCCTCTGGAGTCTTTGGTTTGGGGATGCCAGCTCCTAACTCCTCGACACCATCAGCCTGTGATGACCTGGAAGGGGCTTCCCTGAGCCCCCAGGGTGCCTGCAGGGTCTTCCCGCTGTGGGGACAGACCTGGCCCAGCCACTGGATCCAGCTCTCTGCTCCCCTCTGGTGGAGCCCCTGCCGGCCCCTGCTTGGCTCTTGCTGGCAGGGCCACCATGGCCCCTCCTGCTGTGTGGCCCCGTAAGAGAAGTGTAGGCCGCGAACACCACACAGACAAGCTGGGCCTTAGCCTAGACCGGACAGAGGTGTTTTCCCCGCTAGTTGATGGAAGGATAGAAATCAGGGAAGGGTATAAACCCAATACACAGCAAGTCCCTGTTAGGCGCCAGGCCCTTCCTGGACCACGATGTACCCCTGCACCGGAGGGCCGTGGGGCCCGTGATCAGGCTCACCGAGCCAGGAAAGGAGCGTTTCAGTGGCTGGCCCGAGTTAGGACGTGCGTGAGCGGCAGAGCCGGGATCCCAGCACAGGGCCAGAGCACGCTGCTTCCTCTAGGACACAGAGGTAGCATCGGGCAGAGAGAGGACAGAGGGGAAGCTGAAGCACCCAACTGCTTTGCATCCAGAAGGAGGCAAGACTGCAGAGGGCACAGAGCCTCTTGCAGTCCCCGAAGTTGCCAGCAGGGGCACACGGGGCGCTCTCCCCCTCAGGCTAAGCCTCTGCTCCCGGGCACCTGCTTACCACCTACAGATCAACACCTGTCGCCTCTAGGCCCCGCCAGGCCAGGTCAGTGAGCTCGGCAGCAAACAGTCGTGGTTGTGCTTATCTGCCTGGGTCCTGTATCCCGTGGCACACTAGCCCCAGGCTTCGGTGGGATCCTACCTGGTCCCTGATCCAAGTGTTCTGACTTTTTACTATCTGTTAGCTAGTGGGAATTGGATTTAATTAGGCAGATCAGGATTTAAATTCTAACTCAGCCTTTACCACCCAGGAGAAGCTGGGACATTAAGGTGGCCTCCCAGTTTTTTGTTTTTGTTTTTTCTAGTTTTAACGTCTACAAAAATGGAAACCATAAGAGTGTGCAGGTCACATGCTAGTTGTGGGAATTAAATGAGACAAAATAGATAAAGCGCATAGCCCAGCTCTTATCACATAGTAAGTGCTCAGTAAATGGTAGCTGGTAGTGTTAGAATAAAGACCACTTCTCTCTCTCTCTCTCTCTCTCTCTCAAGCTCTAGCTGTTTTTTATCTTATCTGCAAGAATTGCATAGATCTGAACCCACCATCACTTCTAATATAAGTACACCATGGGGCACCTCCATGGCTCTGTTAGTTAAGCCCCCGACTCTTGGTTTCCACTCAGGTCAGGATCTTTGGGGTGTGAGATGGAGCCCCACGTGGGACTCCACGTGCTCAGCACAGGGTCAGCGTGGGATTCTCTCCCCCTGCCCCTCCCCACGCCTGCACACACTCTCTCTAAATAAATAAGTAAATGTTTCACAAGTTTCTCCCTTTACATTGGTTTGATTATATTTCACTTATAAAAGATTGGTGTCTCTGCTGTTAATTTTGTTCCTTTGTGTCTTCTTTGCCTGCAAGCCTGAGAAATGTCTCGGTCCTCCACACACATCTGATACATCCCTCCTTCCTATTCTCTGTCTTGAAGGCACAGTGACATAAAAGTGAGAAAGTGGTGGACGGAGCTGGGAAACGCAAAGAGCTGTGGTTTTCCCAGCCATATCACGAGGGCCTCCGCTGGCTGGTTTTCCTGCGGAGCTATGGACATTCTTAGAATATTCTCTGAAACTTCGTTGAGCCGCTGAATTCCATAAAATGTCTGAAAATTAATCACCAGACGTGCTCACCAGCTAATGATGAAAGATTCATTTGCCAAATATTTGTTAGTGACTAACTATGTTACGCAAGGCCTGGGCTTCTCATAGATCCAGGAGGTGATTCTCACCTGGGCTGTCCTGTCTGGGACTTCAGTGCAGGGATGGCAGCCGTGTGCTCCTCTTCCCAAGGCCATAGTTCCCGTCCAGTGACCCTCTTCCGATTCCTCCTGGTTCCAGTAACGACTTCACCTTGTCCCTCGCAGTATTCATGGCTTCTAGCAATTGTAACCCTGGGGGTTGTCACTATTCTTGTTGGTTTCCTTTAATCCTGCCCACATCTTTGTAAATAATCTCTTTGATTACACTCTCTCCCAAGGACTTTCGAGCATGCTTGACTGGAAGGCATGTATTTAAAATAGCTGTCGATGGAAAAAGAAACTAAGCGGCCACAGAGAGACCCACAGCGCTGAGAGCGGCCGGCCGTGGCGGAAACATTCTTTCCACTTGGGCATCAGAGAGGGCTTGGTGGAGGACCTGGCATTTGAGGGGGACGCGAGGGGTGCATGGGGGCAGAAGCAGCAGCCTGGGGACAGGATCAGAGGTGAAGAGAGTTTGGCGTAGGATAGTGGTTCTCAGAGTGTGGTCCCCAGATGAACAGCGTCACCAGGACAAATGCAAATTCTGCAGCCCAGGTCCAGAACTACAGAATCAAGCACTGGGGCTGGAGTCCAGGAACCCGTGTTTGAACCGGTCCTCCAGGACGTTTTGGGACAGAGTCCGGCTTGGGAGTCCCTGGGACAGGGACTGCAGCTCAGAGACTGGAGGGAGACGGGGACAAAAGCAGAATGGCAGGTGGGCCCAGGGCGTGCACAGCTTGAGATCATCGGAAGAGTTTGGACTGTAGGTGAGGAGTGCTATGTGTGTGTGCGCGTGCCGGTGTGTGCAGATAACTTTTGTCGGGGAGGGGGCCCCATCCTACGCACAACAGGATATTTACCATCATTATGGTCTCTACCCACTAGATGCCAGTAGGCTCCCCAGTTGTGCCAGCCAAAAACGTTTCTCTGGATATTGTCAACTGTTCCCGGAAGGGCAAAACCGCCCAGGGTGGGGCCCGCCAGGCTGACCACTGTCCTAAGGCTCCTATCTTACTGTGGCAGTCGGGTAGGACACCCAGGTTATCAAGGCCATAAAATCAGTTGTGTGCAGCCGCTGGCTGGAGCAGAAGGCCTGCGTGGGTGTAGGTGACTGATGGGGCAGCAGTCGGAATGAGGATCTCATCGAAAATGGCTCATTAGAAATTAAACATTGCTCTGTTTGGGCAAACGGCTTTCAGGAATTTTTCCCAGTGGTCACTTTGTTCCAGTGATACTGTTCCTGAAGACGGCTGCTTTGGGAGCTCTAGAAGCACCGAGTGAACCAGGCAGGGGCCTGCCTGACTGGGCTGCAACACGAGCTCTAGAAACAGTCTCTGCCCTCTGCCTGCTTCTCCTCCCTCCTCTCCATCTGGTGTCAACCACCTCCCCTACACCTTTGCAGGGTTGCCCCAATGCTCTCCACTCTACCTGGAGGGTGACCATTACGGACACTTGTCCTTTGGAAAATGAGCTCCCCACCTCCATGCTCTCCAGCTGGGCCACGCTCTCTGGACGCTCAGAGCTTGGGCAGGATAGGTCATTCCAGCGACTGCCGGCCGCATGCTGGACCTGGGAAGAAAGGTTCGGTGCTGGAGATTCTTAAATCTCCAGAATCAGCCTGAGGACTTGGTAAGACGCAGAGCGGGCCCAGCCCCAGGGTTCCTGATTCAGTGAGCTGGGTGGGGCCTGGGGATTGGCGTGCTCCAGAAGCCTCCAGGGACTCCACGTGCCCACGGATGGGTGCAAACACCTGCTGGCCAGCCTGGGAGGGACCAGGCCGCGTGCTCTGAGCTGGACATCTGCAGAGCAGGCTGCGCCGCCCCTTGGTTTTTCACCAAGTGGCCCCAGGTAAGGGCAGGGACGGCTCAAGTTCAGGCCCCGCTTGGGTGACCAATGGGCCGAGACGTCTCCCGGGACGCAGGACTTCGAGTGCAGCCCCTGGAAAAGTCCGGGACAAACCTCCCAGCGTGCTGCTGCCAAGGCTCCCGGGTGCCGCGGCCCCCACGGGTGGGCGTGTCTGGCACCACAGCCCCGCCCCCTGCCTATCCAACCAGAGCTCTTAAGCCTTGGGCCAGCCTATCGGGAAGGGTCCGAAAGATGCGGGTGCGGCGACAAACCAGCCAATGGGAAGCCAAGAAGAAGGGACTCTTGTTCCAGCTCCACCAATCAGCGGCGGCGTAAGCTCGGGCTGCAACGGCGGCTTGCACGGCGGGGAACCTGGGCGCCCTCCTCTGTCGCCGCGGGGTGCGGTTGCGGGGCGGCTGTGTTCCCGCGTGGGAATGACTAGACCTGGCTGCTGGGGTGAGCGTTCCGCGGCCGGATCCTGACGTGGCCCCTTGCGGGCTGGCGGGGCTTGGGGCCCTCGAGCTGCCTGGGCCCGGCGCAACCCATCTGGAGAAGGGGCGTCGTGCCCGGTGCGCGGGGCGGGCAGCGCGGGACCGCGGGGCGCGCAGAGCCGTTAGGCCAGCGCCCGTCTTCCTGCTGCCGTCGCTGTTGCTCCCGCCTGCACGCGCCCGGGGGGACCCGAGGCTGGCCCACCTGTGGGCAGTGGTCAGCGGGCCGTGGAGCCCGGATTCCGAGGTCGAAACCGAGTTCCTGTCCCAGCTGGATGCCCTTGGGCGGAGATGGGGTCCCCAAGGTGGAGCCCCCGGGGATGGGGTTAGCGCGCTTCTAACAGAGACCCCAGGGAGCTCGTGGGGAGGGTCCCCATGTGGGGTCCCAGACACCTGGACGCCAGAGTCCCGCGGGGCTCGCTGTGCCGCCAACCCGCCCTGCCCTGTCTGTGGCATCGAGTTCCAGCAGCCCGTGGGGGTTCACAAGACCTCCGTCAGCCCCAGCCCACCCAACTCGGGGTCACTCTGGAGAGACGATGGCCCCGGGGTGCTGAGATGGGGCAGGAGCTCCGATGTGCAGCTCACCAGGACCTCGCGGGGTTGACATCCCCTGGCTGGTGATGGGGGGCGTGAACAAGAGACAAGGATCTTGGAGGACAGGGATCACGCTTGGACATCTCTGTCCAGGTCGTTACTGGGGCCCTTCACAGGTGGTCAGAGGAGCACCCCACAGCCCTTCATCCACACTCCCATGAGCTCTGCTCTTCCTGGCTCTCCCACGCCCCGCTCATCCTGGAGTACCCGTGTGTCCGTGGGTTCCTCCGGCTCTAGATCCAGCTCCGGACCCCCAACCCCCTCCCCCCCTCTTTCAAGTGTCCTCTTTTCTTTGCACACAGACTCTCCGTCATTTTCCACCTCAGTTCAGGTGATCAGTTTCCCCTCTGCAAGATCAGATGGTGTTTTGTCAGGAGAGACACTAAGGAGCCACTAGAGAGCAGCCCAGGGATGGCCCAGCAGAGGGGAGGGGACCGGGCCAGGGATGGGGCTTGTGTGGTTAGGCTGTGGGAGGGGGAGATAGCACAGCCACATCTGGCAATACTTTTTTTTTTTTCTTTTTACACTTTCTGATCGGCTTGTTATTTTTATCTATTTATTTAGAATTTGTCATTGTCGAGACAGGACCAAAGTCAAATGAACGCTCCCATCAAGTGTCAGTGGCATTACGGAGAGGCAGGCCGCCCCAGCAGGAGAGGATCCCTCACTCCCATTCCCAGATTTCTTCTCCTGGGCTCTTGCCTGTGCCCCACGGTCTCTGTCCCACACTCTCGCCTGCATGTCCTGAAAATAAAAGGAGCGGCGAGTAAACCGCGGGCAGCCTGGGAGCAGGGCACGTGCGTTTGTGTGAGTGTGGTCAGGGGGTGAGGAGGATGTGGACAGGAAATACCAGAGTTTTGTCCCTTCCGGGCAGTGGGGCAAATCCTTCCGCTCAGCGGGGCACACCTGCAGCTCAGAGCAAGGCTAAGGGAAACAGCGTCCCCGGGCAGAAATGCCATTCTCAGGAAGGAAGCGTCCTTTCGGGCCACACTGTCCATGTTGAGGCTTCTGACAAATTCTAGCGATGGGACATTAGCGGGTCCTTAAAAATCTCAGGACCGAAGCTTGATTTCTGCTGTTGCAGCCCAGTAGCGGACGAGCTCTTCGCTGATCTCGAGGCCACAGGGGACACTTGGAGGACGTCAGGACGGGTCAGAGCTGCTGGAGGCACGGAGCGGTGGAGGAACGGGTGAGCAGGTAGGAGGTGCCCGGCGGTGGCTGGGCGGCGAGTTCGTTTATTGCCACATGGGCAGGGATTGTGACTTGATCTTCTTGAACTCCTCCCTCCCGCAACAGATCCGTGTGGGAAAGGAATCCCAGGGGGTGGGGGGCCTAGTCTTGAGGAGGGCACTGCTGCCGACAACCCTGCAAAAGGGGCTGGGGCTGCCCCGGCCGGCGGCCCCCCATGGTCTGGGCACAAGGTTTTGCTCCTGACTCTTGAGCGAGTCTCTGACTAGGAGAGAGCTTGGCTATTTCCTCTCTTTTACATCAGAAGACAGGATTGTGGCTAGGTAATTAGAAACTTGGGGTTTTTTCCTCTGCTGGACCACAGGACTGAATTGCTCCCATTCTGAGCGTGGGCCGTTCCTGGGCTGTTTCCCAAGTTCTGACACGTTCCGTATTTGTCTTGGCGATGGCACTGTTGGTGGTGGTGAATGTGCCATTGTCCGTGAAGGTCTCATGTTGTTTCCTTTAATCTGCCTCGTGAGGCTGCAAACACTTCAGCCCCTCTTCCGATAACGCGCTGCTGGGGTCTGCCAAGGAGTTCACTCGTGGAGCCAAGCGAGAAGCGGGGTGTGCAGAGGGCAGGGAGGGATTGGAGCTTCTGCCGGGGCACCTAGCCAGTGGGGAGCTTAGCCTGGGAAGCAAGTCAGGTGCCGAGAGGTAGAGGGTCGGAGTCCCTTCCAAACACCCTGGCACATTCCTTCCTTGGGCACCTGCTGTCTCCTGTGTTGGTTCCTGTAGGTGTACGGATATGTCAAGAGTGTGAGCTTTCAGGGGTAGGCAATTATGCAAAATCCCACATGATAGAATTCCAGAATGTTTGAGTTGGGAAAAGGCCCTTTGAGGGCAAGTTATCCCCCAAACCATCATTTTGTAGAGGAGGAGAGAGAAGGAATGAGCAGAACCACAGTGGGCACTGGGCTGCCAGCTCGTGCTTCTGAGGAGGGCGGGGAGGAGGAGGAGGGAGGAGGAGGAAGGGAGCGGCTTGCGTGGGCTGTGTACCTCTACCATGTGCGGGCGCTGGGCTCCGTGTTTTCCTAGTCCGTCATTCCCTCGGGGGCACACAAGGACTTACTGACTCAGGTTAAGACGCCAAGCCAGTGGCCGGGGGATGTACACCCACGGACCGTAAGTAGCTAGTGGACGTCACCAAGGGACAGACCTCTGTGCAGCATAGAAAAGTGAGCCCTGAGAGATAGCTGCTTGTCCTGTCCGATGCTCTGACCTTGAGCCTGGAAGGGTTCGGGGCGGCCAAGGTCAGAGGTAAAACAGGCTCTGAGCTCGCCCTCCCTCAAACCTCTCTCTGAGCCCTGTTCCTCGTCCCAGAAGCAGCTCACTGTCTTCCTACACTGTCCTGGACAGTCCGAGCCTTGGGGTCGGTTCTCGGGAGGCTGGGTTACAACAAACCCATAATCACAAAGCCCCACATTCTCTGAGCGCCAGGGACCAGAAATTTCACACACTGTCTCTGTCATCTTCACCCAAGCCCTGCTGTTACCTCCTCGTTTATACGTGAGAAAATGAGAGACCCATCCAGAGTCACCCCGAGTAGACGGGACTCGGCAACACCAGGTTGGCCTGCCCCCGAAGCTGATGATCTTAACCACGGACCATAATGCTTCCAGGCCCTGCTTATTCCCCAGAAGACATACACCACACACTCATCCCCAGCAGAACGGTGACTTACGACTACGTTTACACATGTGTAAAAGAAATTATGAATACAAGTACAAATGTACTCTGTTTGCAAATAGAGTAATGGAAATGCTGTTTGGAAGTTTAGAAAAACACACGCTAAGGGGAAAAAAAAAAAACAAGAACCCAAAATCGAATTTACAAATCATTCATACAACAGTAACAACGAGAACTATGTATTATGACAAAAGATGAAAACTCAGCAGAAAAACTAGCAAAGGGTGTGATTAGGAAGCCGAAGAAAGTTGCACAAATGGCCCAAAATAAACGGGAAAAGGTTCAGATTTTCTAACTAAAGAAAGAGAAACTAGAGCAAGAAAGGGTTTTGGAAAAATGACGAAGCCTTCTGTTGGAAATGCTGTAGGGAGAGGGATGGTGAGGAGGACACTTTGCTGTGCTTTGATGGGGAGTGTAAATGCTTCTGAGGACAAGGCCCCCCCCTTTCTTTTAAGATTTTATGTATTTATTTGACAAACAGAAAGCACAAGTAGGCAGAGAGGCAGACAGAGAGAGGGGGAAGGAGGCTCCCTGTTGAGCAGAAAGCCTGATTTGGGGCTCGATCCCAGGACCCCGGGATCATGAAGGCAGCCGCCCAACCCACTAAGCCACCCAGGCGCCCAAGAACAAGGCCTTTTTAATGGCATCTTTTAGCCTTAAAAATATGTATGACCCTTGACTGTTATTTTCAGTTCTAGGGATTTGTCTTCAGGAGATAATCTTTGATGTGTATAAAGAATTCTTAAAATGGCAACAAAATTAGCAAAAAATTGGAAAAGTGTTGAAATTTAGCACAAAGTAGGAATTATAATAAGTAAATACAATGTGCATAGAATGGGAAACTATGTACCTATTACAAGGGTGCTGTTTAAGAAGATTGAAAACATAGCAAACATTTTTAATAGGTTGTTTGGTGAAGAGGCACTTTATAAAACAGCATATCCAGTGTAATTCCAGTTTTCCTAAACAACACCTGACCTACGGGGTGTTAACATCATGGAGAGTGGGATGTGCCCAATTCCTTTGCATCCTGGTGGGATGTACTGGGAGCACACACCCCGCCTGGGGTATCCATACACTGAACCAGCAGGAAGCATCACCTACCCCTCGCTGCAGGACAGCGTGTAGCATGCCTGGCCTTCTTCAAAAGTGCCTAGGCCACTGGCCGGGCTGCTGAGTCGGGAAAGCGAGTGCTGTGAGGAACAGCATTGGGACAGTTGATGTCACCGAATATGGACTGTGCGCTGGATTTCGGTAGATATTGGCGTTGGGGTTGTACTGTGGTTCTCTCGGGAAACAGACACGGAAATGCTCCAGGCTAAGGGAGCCTCCAGCTTACTGCAAATTGTTCAGAAAATCAACATCTGTCTGTAATGCAGAAGTATGTTGTTAACAATCAGTATTTTACCTTTCACCATCACACGGATACATTTAGCATTATAACAGCAATTCTGCCTACACCTGTCTGCATCGCGTGGAGGCGGAAGACGGTGAGAGCCTGTGGGAGCGCCTCACACCCTCGTCGCGACTTTTCTGTGAGTTCGAATGACGTCAGGATTACAGGTAACAAGAGCTACGTTAGAGACTGGAGTGTTATTTCCCAAAACATCAATAATACTCTTTTTTGGTGGTGGGATCCTGCCTGATTTTTATTTCCATCTTTCTTCAGACAAGTTGTTTTCTAAAATTGTCTGCCGTAAACATTTATAATGGCGTAACTGGTTCATTGTGTGGTCTGAACTCAGCGGGTTCCTGAAACTGCCTTAAAAAGACGAAAATCCCAGCTTTGGCTGTGCGTTCCTCTCAGGTCATTGATGTCCTCTCGGGAAGATCGGGAAACCTTCCAGTCACCTGTAAATGTGAAAAAACCTCTGGCCCGGATTAAGACATCTCTCCCCCTCTCCACCTGCAAGCCCATCCCTTGTCCTGACACTGGCCTGGCCTTGGCCTGAAGGAGGTGGGGCTGGGAGGGGGCCGCCTTTTCTTCTGGTCTCCAGGGTCAGGACAGGACAGAAGGCGGGGGGAAAGGAGCATCATGCTTTTGCTCACCTGGTCTGCTGCAATTCCCCTGTGGCCTGGGACCCCTCGCCCCTCCAGTAGCTGGAGCCCCAGGGCTGCTCCCACCCTGCGTGTCCCTATTTGAGCTCTTCAGAAGGCCTTGAAGGGGGCTTCCCCACCCTGGCTGCTGTCCCCAGCCTTATGCTGCGCTGGGCCCCTCCCCCAGCAGGCTCTTCCTCCCAGTGCACACCGAAGTCCCACACAGTCAAAATGTCCAGCGCTGACTCCACCTTCCCCTCCTCCCAGCACCCCCCAAACCGGGTCCTCCTCCAGCACTTCGCGCGTCAGTGCACGGTACCACCTTCCACCCGGGTCCGTCCTCCCACATGCCCCCACGTCTTGTCTAGTCCGTTCCTGAATATTTTCCCCAAACCAGTCACTCTTTCCACCTTATTTTTGGATGAAGCTTCAGTCACCCGCGATCCGTCCCCGTGTCTGCGACATGGAGGCGACTCCAGCCTCCCCCTCGTTAGATGTGTCTTCCGAGCTATCCCTCCGCGTCCCCTGGCCCTCTTCCCGTGGCCTGGTTGACTCTTCTGAAGCTTCTGGTCCTGTGGGCGCGTGGCTTGGAGGGAGGTCATCGGCGGCACGGGTTCTACAGATGGGCTGCTGAGCCTCTTGGAAGTCCTGAAGGAAGGTGGGAAGCCGTCCCGGCCGCACCCCCGTTAGGAAGGAAGGGGTTTACGACGGAAGCCTTTTAGGCTGTGTTTGCACACTGGCCGCTCAGAGGTCAGGCACCCGGGGTGCCTCCCTGGGGCACCCTGTCTCCAAAGCCCTGTCCATATTTGCTCAGGCTCCTCTGTCCCTCGTCGCAAAGACAGTCCCATCAGAGCTGGTTTTGAAGATGGAATGGAGATGCCTTTGTTCAGTTGAGGTGGGTCAAGTTTTGTGGGGTGTGAAGCTCATACTTGAGGGGATCCTCTTTGGGTAAACACGCATTTACACATTCCCCGTGCAGAACCTTGGGGTCCCTGCAAGCTTAGTTGCTTTAGCTTCCTGCGATGTGGGCTCTTCTGGTCTGAGGCTAACGCTGGGGACAGCGACAGCAGAGTCCCAGGGCCCCCATTGTCAGCACGGCTCTGAGGTCCTTCCGGGCTGTGGCAGCACTAGGACCACGGACTCTGGAGTCTGGCAGCCCCAGGGTCCTGGCTATGCACTTTTTTGTTTCTGGGGCTCCTTCTCTCTGTCCCTGAGGCTTATCCTTACCCCGCCTCTGCCCCGCATGGTACCCACTGGGCCTCCCCCAGGCCACACAGTAGCTCTTCACCTTCTCCCAGCACACACGTGGTCCCCAGTGGACGTGTTAGCAGCCGAGGGTTTGAGCGAGAGAAAGCTGATGGAACCACTGACTTCATTCTTGGGGACCTTACCCCCCTGGGAAGTAGCACCTCTGTGAGCCATTCTACAGGGGTTCCTAGTTGTTGGAATACTGGACAGAATGAGGAGGTGAAATCTGAAATGGGGCTGAGCAGACAAAGATCACTTTTGGAACCAAAGGAAGAGAGGCCAGTTCCACCCAGAGCTGGATCTATGGTTTCATCATGCCTCCTCTTTCCTCTCCCTGTCAGATCCTTGTGTTCTCTGAGTATCCCAAGTCTTTCCCCAGACAGAGGGAGGCAGCAGGGGACAGAGCCGGGCAGAGGTCGTTCACAGGTATGGTTTCGTGCACAGGCCAGAGGCCCCCTTGTGAGATGTTGGCCTCGAGGACAGAGGACAGAGGACCAGGGTAAGAGTTGGGGGACAGGAGAGCCCCATGCCGGGTGGCCTGCAACGTGACTTCAGAATCTCTTTTGGCTTTGAGCCATGGTATGAGCTGTTCAAAGTTGCTTTTCAGAAAGGCCAGTCTCCAGCGATCAGGTCTACTGAGCGGGTTAAGGGATAGTGGGGTCCAAAGAGCCAAGCGTGGTTGTCCCGGGAAAGCAGCTGTGGGCAAGGAGTTTCTGGGGGATTCCAGGGAAACACAGCTATTTGGGGCGGGGAGGGTGTTAGGATGTCTGTCCTATGAGTGATGGTCCTAAGATACTGATGTCAGGGAACAGACGGACAGGCCCGTGAGACCGAGCGGGGATACCACTTAGCCTCGGCTCAAAGGCCCCGTAGCCTGCCCCGCTTGCAGTTCTGCCCTCTGTCGTGTGTCTTCGTTCATAGAACTGTTCCTGAGGGAATGTTTCCTGCGGGTAGTTTCCGAGAGGAGGGATTAATGGATCAAAGATTCGTGCCTACTAATTCCTGAAAGGTTCCACCAAGCATTCTGTAATGCTAAGTCCCATTTGGCGAGAATAGGGAGAAACAGACTTTCTCCTGTATTCCCGGTAGGACTGAAAGATGCTGCACCTTTTCTGGAAAGGAATGTAGCCATTTAGCAGTCTTTAAAATTAACCATTGATTTAAAATTAACACCGGTGTGCCTATCGAGCATTTGCATCTGGAGTTTGTCCTAAGGAAACAGACCAGTGGACAAAGGGGTCTTCATGAGACTCTGTGCAGCGCTGTGTCTTGTAGTGAAAAACTAGAGAAAAATCCCTAAGTTCTGGGATTAGGGGATCGATGAGATCCCCTAAAATATGACTCAAAGTACCGCAGTGTGCCCTTCAGCATGCTATCGTAGAAGTGTGTTTACGGACAGAGATGGTCTCTCGAGAGTGTGTGTTACAGAAGGCTGTTTGCGGAACAGCGAGTGAGGCTCCGTAGGGTAAAGATTCTCTTGTTGCCCTCAGCTCTGGGCTCCCATTGACTGAGTCAAGGTCAGTAGCGGGGCTCCCCCTGGGTCTTTGCACTGCCTCCCTGGGCTGGACCGACCTCCACGAGGGATGAGTGATGGCTGGGTATCTTTCTCCTCGGCTCCCTTTGGCTCCCTTTCCCTGGATTTTTGGGGAACTCCCTAGTCATTCCCAGCACTCACATGGACTCTCTGTGGCTACGTCCATGTGGACGTGTGGGGCCTGGGCAGGGAGAGACTGGAGGCTTTAGGCTCAGAAGCAGCATCTAGGAACGGATGTCGGGCCCGACCCCATCGTGAGCACTCCTGGCAGCCTATCTGCTGATCTCCATGGGCACACCTGCTTTTTCTCCTCTCGCTAGGACTGATGGACACTCAATGGTCAGAATTTTATCCTTATGTTCTTGTCTCTTCAATACTTCTCCTAACCATGGGATTGGGACCATGTCTAAAACCCCTCTTGTTTTTTTTCTTTTGTTTCTGAGGATGTCTTAAAATTTTCTTTTGAAAAAGGAAGGAAATCAGCAATGCCTAGCACCCTTGCTACTCAGTGTTGGAGACTTTCGGAGACACATGGAGCTTCGGGGGCTGGAGGGAGGGAGACGTGCTTCGAGCAGAGTAGGACTGGTGCCCTGGGCTGCGGGCTCCCCGACCTTGCATCCCTCCCACAGGCCGGGCCATGAGAAAGCACAGCTCGGTGGGCCTGGGGTCTCTGGTCTATGTGCGTCTCTCCCCTTCCTCTGGCCTGCCATCCGTGGCTCATGCGTGCAAACCCGATCTAGCAACATCACTGAGATAAGGGTTGGGAAAACCTAAGGGAGTTTCCTTCTCTCGCAGAGGTAGAATGCACCCCCCGCCACCAGGATGAGAACTTTAGAATTTGCCCACCATGAATAAAGCACAACATAACCGACCTGATAGGAAGCTGGAATTTTTCTTGTTATAGAAAGATTTGTATTGCGAGCAGAAGTGGTATTATAGACTTGATTGTATTAAAATAATAGTAATAATGCTAATGCCCATTGCTGTGTCGGGGCACATACGTGTAGTGTGTTTTCTGTTAGGTGTCATATAGCCTGTGTTACATGCTCCGTGTGTGTTTGTATTATTGTGGGTTATGTTTTACCTCTTATTTATAACATGCTGGGGTCGGAGACAAGAAGGGCTTGGACTCCTAGTGCCTGAGCTTTCCTTCTTGCCAACCCACACCCAAACGTTGAGTGGTTGGGTTTTGGGGGGAAGAGGGTAAGTGGCGATGGCGCCCGAGCTCTAGCCGTCAATTTCCGGTGATCCATTAGGGTTTTGTAATCCCTTTCAGGATGGGAAAGGCAAGAAAGTAGTCCATCCCAGGGTCCGGAGAGACTAGTGATGACATCGAGGGATTGGGTTGGTGGAGGACCCCCAGGTCAGGGCTGGGCCTGGCGCTGTGCGCGCAGGGGACAGTCGGAAACAGGGCTGGGAGCGGCCTTGCGGAGACCTGCCAGGAGCCGTGGGCCAGGCCGCCAGCCCCTGCCATCGCGGCAGCGCGCCAGCCCGGGGGCTCGGGAGTCGGAGTTGTTAGCGCCCACCCTAGTGGTGCGGATTCTCTCTGACAGCCAGTGGGGAGAGTTCAGTTTCCCTGAGGGCTGGATGAGACAGGAGGTGACAGCTCGAGTCCAGGAAAATCTCAGTGGGTCTGAGTGTGGCCCTCCTGCTGACCTGCTGAACCCTGCGTGGCCGCCAGCACTGGGTCCTGGCCAGACGTCCTGCGCACGTATGCGTGGGGGTTGGTGAGGAGGGGGCTGTGCTCCCGCAGAGGAGGAAGGGCCTGAGCGCTACTCAGGACCCAGATCCTGGCCCGCGGGGCATGGTGGGGCCGTGAGACCCCACTTGGGTTTGTGCTTGGCTCCGAGCTCCCCGAATGCCCCCTTCCTCAGCCCCCTGGGGACCCTCTCCCCTCATCCTGCCTGCTTTCATTCCCACTGCACCTTGAGGGCTGGCTCTACCCAGATGGTTGCAGATCCTCCTCGGCCTCCTTGTCCTGCTCCCGGCCCCACCGGTTCTGCCTGCAATGCTCGGCCGCGCCTTCCTTCCCGGAGCCCTCAGCAGGCCCCTCCACCTCCCACCCTGGCTCCCAATGACAGGAGCCGCTGCAGCACTAGCTGCCTGGGGCCCGTGCGGGGAGATGCGGGTGGCGGGGAGATTTGAAATCAAGCCGCTCTTGGCTGCGCCACTCCCCAGCCCGCCGACACACAGGCTCACTCTGTCAGTTTAGCTCGACAGGGATTTCTGTTTCCAAATATCCCCCAGAAAGAAGAAAAACAGATGTTCCCCCAGGGGGTGCTAATGAGTGAATGGTGCGCTCATGGTTACCCGTGAGAATGGTTGTTTGCTGTGGAGCAAGATGCACCCAGAGGGAGGGAGCGGCCCCCCGCCGTGTTCTGTCACTGCGCTTGGCCCGCATGTCAGGACCAGCTGTCCTGGGACAGGAACCGGTGTGTGCGGTGGACCTGGGAGGTGCAGTCCCGTGTTGAGAACTTGCCGTCTGCAAGCTCTGGGCCCCTGCCTCCCCCAGGAAGGCCCCGGGACACTCGCTCGGATGCGACGCGCCGGCCCTGCCGGTCACAGGGACCAGGCCACCTCGAAGGTTCTCCAGCGCGGAGCTGGAGTTCAGCAGCCCCCATGTCAGCTGGTATCTCCCGGCTCTTGGCATCCCCGAGGAGATGCTGGCTCACATCCCTGGTCCACGCAGACCTTCCTGGGAGGCACGCATGGAGCTCTCCACTCTCTGAGATCTCTGGGGAGGAAGGGGGAGGAGTTGCTCCCACGGCCAGCTGCCCACACTGTCTGCGTTTTTGCCTCCTGCTCCGTGCCTTGCAGGTGCTTCCTTGTCCCACTTGAGCAATACCCAGACAGACGCTCAGCCTTGTTTCTCTGCCAGGGAAGCAGCCCAGGATGTCCCTGGCCATTGCTTTAGCAGAACTTCTGCAGGCCGGGTGGGGGTCACCAGGAGTTCCCACCACAGAGGTGCGTGCAGACCACATTCCTGTGAGAGAAGTCCTTTGGGCCAGCTCCCTGCTTCACCTGACGTAGCCCTTGGCCTCTGCCATGGAGCTGACTCTGCTCTCTGTCCACGCCCTCTCTCCCTTCCGCCCCTTCTGAACTCACCTCTGGCATAGCTAAAGCCGTAGAAGTGTTTGGCGGAACGAAGGGTCTTCCTAGGACAGGGTGCCTTTTCCTTTCAAGGCTGTCATGCTTATAAATAGCACAGAAAGGGCCTTCCTTTACAGAATCAGGTTTAACGAACCCAGAATCCCCCACCTTTTGTGCTGATGCTGAATTCCAGACACGTGGACGGCCTGGTCACTGATGGGGACTCGTCCCTGACTGCCCGTGGAAGCGTGCTCACCTCCCCACACACCTGGGCACTCACCTCCCCACACACCTGGGCACGCGAGGCTGCCCCGTGTCCCTCATCTGAGTCTTCCCCATGCTGGCTCAGCCCTGTATGCAGGCAGGCACTAAGAATTCTCTTTTCTCCTCCTCCTCCTTTGTTAAATCAGTGGACTTTTTTTTAACAGAACAGTTGTATATTTACAGAAAAATCGAGTGCGTAGTATGGAGAGCTCCCACGTACGGTTCCAGTCCCTGTGCGAAATTTCTCCAGTGTGTCATCATCTCACCTGGCCAGTAGGAGCTGTTTGTCAGGATTAGGGGAGCAGTATCGGTGCACTTTTATAAACTGAGGTCCGCAGTGGGTTCGGACTTCCTAGGTTTTTACTTAGGGCTTAAGATCCCACGTGGGCCACCACACTGCATGGGACGCCGTATGGCTCCCTGGACTCCTCTCGGCTGGTGTCTCAGACTCTCCTTGTTTTCGATGAGCGTGGCCATTCTGGGGAGGTGGGTCTATGCTGGTGGGGGAGGACCGTCTGTGCTGTGTTGCTCATGGTTGGAGGAGGGCTCCAGGTTTTGGGAGGAAGCATCCCGGGGTGAAGCCCCACTGTCCTCAGATCCCAGCAGCGGCAGCTCTCATGGTCAGCGGGACGTCCGGCTGCTGACGTGGGTCCGGATCTCCTGGCCAAGGAGAGGGGGTCCGGTTCCTTCCGACCCAAGAAGTCGCTCCCCCTTGCCCCTCATCCCACCCTTGGTCTTGGAAGGAAGCGAGGGCACAGCCCACACTCCTGGGACGCAGAGTCACCTGCCCGAGGGCAGACCGCTGGCATAGATGACTTGGAATTCCTCTGCGTGGGAGACTTGTCTCGTGTCTCTATTAATCCATTTGGTCGTTTACTTCTACCAGCATGGACTCAAGTGGCTTTGTTTTACTTTGGTGTACGATCCAGTGCTCCTTTCTTGATTCTGTCGCCCTGAGTGCCCCAGCCACGGCGATGCTGGCTGCTGCCACTGGGCTCCCGGCCCTTTGACAAACCCTGTCTGTGGGCGCACTGTCACTGTCTTTGTGACAAGGAGACGCTCTCTTCTTAAAAAAAAAAAAAAGCCTCAGCTGCCCTGGGGCCACACATCCAGCATCCAGCCTTGTCCCACAGGTGGCCGTGAATGCACCGCCCCTTCCTGGCTGGGGGGTGGGCATGTGTTCATTCATTCAGTTACTCCTACACATGCCCCCTCTCCCCCCGTGGCCATGCTCCTGGTCCCTGCAGGCTGACCTGGACAGGCGAAGTGTGGGGGGCAGACGCACACAGGGGGGTGCGAGATGGGAGCCCAAGGCTTCCACCACGTGGTGCAGCCCCCCACCCTCCGCCCGGAGCACCCCTGAGCAGACGCAGACCCCCACCCTTGGCTTCCCATGGAGAGACGCCGCTGTGCGCCCTAACCGACAGGCCACCACCCAGCCCCCAGCTCTGCGTGCGTGGGGGTTGGAAATGCACCTCCTGCCACGTCATGGGCGTGCATGACTGTGGGTGACTTCCGCGACAACCCACTGTGGCCCAGGATGCGGCTCTGAGCTCTGCTCCCCCGACAGAATTGTCTGCTGTGAGCAGGGCAATGTGTGACCAGTGCGGAGCTGACTTTACTCACCGCAGAACGACTTGTGGTGGGTTTTCAATGACATTCAACAATGGGAAAAAAAATAACACCATCCTAAACCGGTCTGTGTTTACGAGAGGGCATGCGCATTTATGTGTCAGTCTCATAGTTAAATGTTCCAGTTGGGGCTATGGTTTTTTGAAAAAGTACTATTTATTTTCCTTTTTATAGAAACAAAGTTCACTTTGAATTGTGGCAGGTTTCCCTTGTTTGTTTGGTTCAAGAAAAGGCTGCATTCGAACTTGAGAAGTGAGAGTGTCTGGTCCGTAGCAACCACATGAGCCCGATTTCAGGCACTGCCGTGGGACCCTCCCAGAACTGGAACGGCGCGGTTGGGGGCTGTGTTGCTCATGGTCGAACGTCATTGTCACTGGGGCCTGTGGTCCTGACCACAAACATGTGACTGAGGACACAGATGAGGCCGAGCTGAGTCAGATCTTCTGGCCGCCTGGGCGCTGGCTCTGCAGAAGGCAGAGGCCACAGAAACGCCAGCCCAGCCGTCCCCAGGCCCCTCCCACCTGCCCGGCCTGTGCCCCCACCTGGGGCCAGGGCTGTGGTCCGGGAAGCCGACGGCACAGGGTCTGACTCCCGGAGGGGGCGGTGCCGAAAGCAGCAGAGCGTGTCTAGGGAGCGTGGCTGGAAGTGTGACCACATGTGACTGAGCCCAGCGGGTCCACGGAGGAGCCCGGCTCGCCTTTGTGGGCCCTGGTGAAAGTCGGGTCCAGCAGGAGGACGTGCTGTACATTGTCCCCTCGCTCCGGTGCTGGCCCAGAGCCTGGCTTGCATGCAGCTCTGGAGGCCAGATGAATTCAGCTCTTTGGATGCTGGGAGGTGCAGGGGAAGCAAAACACTCCGTGGAAATCCACGTTCCACTGGCTCCGGTCGTGCTCTCAGATTCACTGCAAGGCGGGGCCCGCCGGTCACTTTATTATTAAGTAAACGGAGTCACCGAGCGGCTCGGTGCACCAGGCACAGCCTGCGTGATCCCACCCGAGCCTCGCCGTGTCCCCGTGAGAAGGTGGACTCGCTTATCCTCAGTTCACAGATGCCAGAGCAGAGGCCCGGGGAGGCCGGCGAGCACGGGTCTCACCGCCGGGCCTGGGCAGCTCGGCTGAGCCTGTCTCCGTCTCTGATCCCCGATTCTACCTGGCACTTAATGTCAGGGGTTCTGAAGGTATTGAAATGACGCGTCCCTGTTGCCAGTGGTGACAGAGCCTCGGTACAAAAGGCCCACTCCCTGTGGGTGTCCTCGTCCCTCCTTGTGGCACTTGGTGCTCTTGAGGCAAACTGTATACGTATCATCACAGGGACAGCCTGGCTCGAGTCTGGAGGCGGGAGGCTGGAGCCGATCAGGGGGAGGCCCCTCGCCTGACCCGCCAAACCTCCCACTCCGTCAGTCCCGACAGGGCGTGAGGCTGGAAGAGGTCACCCAGTCCCCAAAGCAGACCGTCCTCCTCCTCTACCCCTCACCTCCCTCGGACTCCATCCCTCCTCAGCGGTTCTGGATTTATCTCCGGCAGCCTCTGCCTCCGCCCCTGCCCCTGCCGGGCCCACCGTCTGACCTCCAGGAACGCCTGCTCAGGCCGCCCCCCACCCAGCCGTGTAGATCCTTGCCTTTCTTTGCTTACAGGCCCTGGGGGTGCATGGGGGGGGCAAGCATCCCGCCCCTTTGAGGGCAGCCCCATCATCCAGGCCTGTCGCCTTCCCCAGCCAGTCCTGCCTCCCCCATACTTTTACCTGCCCTGGGCCAGGTCATGGGGCCCCCACCAGCCCTGCTCCCCACTTTGCTTGCCCCGTCCTCCCTCGGAACTCGGTTTGGGTAAACCTCCTCCAGAAAAACTTCTGTGCCCATCCACTCTGCTTGGGGGAGCCTCTCCTTGGATTCCCCGAGGGTCCCCCTTGTCCCCCTACTTCACTCCGCGGGGGCAGGGACTGGGTAGGGACAGGTCATGGTGCCTGGTTTGCACCGGGCAGAAGGAATGCTCTCAGCTCACTGCAGAGTGAGTGACAACGGGGTCGGGCGGGCCTGCATTGTTGTGTGACATTGTTGTGTGAGGTTGAGCATCTGGGTGGACCCTGCCCCTGAGCCCCGAGCCCCCACTGCTCTGTGCTCCCCAAGGCCGTCCGTGGTGCTCCACCTTCTCTCTCAGGGCACCCCACCCTGAGACTCCCACCTGTCGCTGAGTCTAAGGTCCTGACGCAGTGAGAGGACAGGTGGTGCCCCTGAACGGTAGAAGTGGGAGGCGAGGGGAGTGCAGGGCTTGCCCCCCAGGAGGCGGACCTGGCTCAGGGAGGAGGCGGAGCTGGCTCAGGGAGGAGGCGGACCTGGCTCAGGGAGGAGGCGGAGCTGGCTATCGGGTTCCCCACAGAGTCAGGGGAATCCCCATCCCTGGCCAGCGAAGCAATCAGAGAAACCAGCTTCAAACTCACCTGCTCCCTCCAGGCAGAAAAGCACCGCAGGTTAGCGTACTCACTGTATCTAAGAAAACATCGAATTGGCTCAGAGTGAAATCTGAAAGTGCACGTCCTATGCCTGGAGTCGTTGCCGCAGTGATGCATGGTCAGATTCTTGCGGCAGAGGCAGATTGGCCTCCCGACAGAGGTGCCAGGATTGAAGAACCGCAGGCAGGATACCCGCAACCGGAATTATCCCGGGATCGGGGAGGAAGGAGGGACAGACAGGAGCGCAGGGCCTTCTGGTCTACCCGCCTGAGCAACACTGTGGCCACTTGCTACAAGCAAAAGCCAGTCCCGTTTCCTGCCGCGGAGTTACGAGGAATACAGGTGGCGGACGAGAGCAGGGCCCATGTGCATTCACAGGCAGAAATGGAATTCTTATGGAACGAAAGCAAACAAACAATCTCAGCAAATTTCTCTGCAGTCTAGAATCTTCTGGGAAGGTGTTGCCCTAAATTACGGAGTCTGTTTATCAAGATGAAAGTTTATGTCTCAAGACATAATTATTATTTTAACCACTGTGGAAGGAAAGGATTCTCCCTGAAGCCGGAGCTCCTCGAAGGCGGAGTTGTATCGGAATATCTGTGTGGCTCCGGTGCCGGCTGTGACATTTGTCTGCCCAGCACGTCCCTCTCATTTCGTTCTTACTGCCGGAAGCTCTGTGTTGTCAGGGGCCATGGTGGGAAACTTCACTTCCCATCTTCTTGCGCACTGGGATCGTCAGTGAGATAGAAGCAAAGTCAAGGAAAGCTTACATGAACGGTGTTTCAGAGAAGTCGGTTCAGATGCAAAGTGTGTCTTTTCCCTCCCCGTTGACTGGAATGTAGATGTGATGGCTGGAACTGCGGAAATCATCTTGCGATCATGAGGTGACTCTGAGGCTGGAACCCACGTGCTGGGAATGGTGAAGGTTACTAAGGAAATCAGGAGCCATCTCAGTCTTTGACTCCCTACCTCTGGGTTTCTTGGTATGTGGAAGAAAAACACGGTCTCTGGCTTGGTTCAACCAGTTTTATTTTGGGTCCCTGTAGCTAGTGGCCAAAAAGCAGTAGCTAGCTCATATGCTAGCTCAGAGCCTGGCATAGAGTACGGGCTTGGCAATAAGCCTCCAGACCTTGTGGAATGCAAAGCTATTTGCCTTTCAGTGACATGGCCCAGATTTTGCACCCCCTCCTTGCTTATTGTCTTCCTCAGTAGGACCCTCCACCCTGTCAGGTGTCACTTTCTGTTGTTCTGGTACATTCCACTATCTGCTTCTGGTTTGTTACCTCTGATCGGCTGTTAGTTTGGAAGCCCCACATCTAGCGCTGTTGGAATTGCGTGCTGAGTGAGAGCACACGGGTCTGAGCGAGATGGAGAGGCTGCCGCTTCCGTGGGTGAACGGGGTTTCATTTGGGCTGCTCGGAAGCCTTCGTACTCACTTCCACCCTGGGCCACGTTTTAAACACGCCAGCTTGCTGCAGAGCGAGCTCTAAAGGGGTGTGAACACGAGAGCTACAGCTCGGGGTTCTAGGGGCTCTTGCGCAGGGAGGTGAGTGACAGCGGCTTAGGGAGGCGACCCTTGTGTACAACCAGGCGTATGCTTTCTGGCCCTTCCCTGGGCGGACACACACAGACACACACCGGCAGCATGGGTGGTCCCGTATATGCCTAGTCCACGACTAAAGAAACTGCGGGCTCTCGTGGTTCTCTCTCCGCATTGATGCATGTATGTCTAACTCATTCCTTTTGTCCCGTCTATCTTAGCCCATTGTATGGATGTTGGATAACTTGTCTAGTAATTCCTTATCAAAAAGCATTAGCGTGGTCTCCAGGGTCCCACTATTAAAAAAAACCAAATTAACAACCTGCTGGGCCGTGGGATGAGTGAGATGGAGGGCGGGCTTCTGTAGGGCACCGTCCTGGAGTAGGACTGCCGGGTCGGCGGGCACCCGTCTGCCTCTGATCGACAGCTCCTGTCCAGGTTCGCTCCCCAGAGGGTCCGTGCTCTTGCTCTAATAAGCACACGTAACCACGAACAAGACTGAGGGCCTGTGCCGTGTGCTGACTGCCGTCCCCTGGCCGTCCCCTCTCTGTCCCCTGTGCTCACTGTGAGCTGACAGGGCGACCTTTGCCATCAGCACCCAGAGCCACCCACGCATGTTGACATGTCTGAGCCGCTTAGGCCACGTGCCGGAAGTTCCGCGACCTCTGTGCCCGAGGGGACCGTGCCCGGAATGCCCACCCCATGTCGCTGCCACTCGGGCTCCTCCTGAGCACCGTCGTCGACACGCCCGCCGACCCCCGCCAGCCCCCGCCACCCCCCACGGCCCACCCCCACCGCCGTCACCTGACGATCGCGCTGACTTCTGCTCACCCCCTGCGGCCCCCCACCAACCCTCGTGCTAGCCTGTTGTGCTTGGAGTCCACTGCTGAACAATCAGGTGGTGATTTCTGGTTCCTGTCGGTGGTTTCTGAACACCCCAGCCCACCCGGAGCCTAGTAGGCGTCCAGGCCATAACTGGTTGATTTGTTCAGTCATTCTCCAGAGCGAGAGGGGAAAGGGGTCGCACAGAGGCATGTGGGATCAAGGGGCACGCGGGGCTGGGCAGGTGGGTCGGTGGGTGTCGGGTGGGCCTCGTCCGTGGGGAGAGACAATTGTTGGAACCACGTGGAGTGCGGGTTCTATGGACGGCGGGGAGAAGAGGTCTCGGGGAGGGACCGGAGAGGAAAGGCGACATCTGAGAGAGAGGTCAGAGGTCAGGGGCTCCGGTATCATCAGGGGAACTTCCCAGGAGGCAGGGCACTGGGGTGTCCGGCAGGTGCAGGTTTAAGTCACCAGTGCTGCCACTTCCGAGCTGTGTACCTTGAGCTTGATATGTAATAAGCAGCTTCCATCCCCTGCTCGGTCCCGCAGACAGTGGGAAGAGAGTGGGAACGTCTCTGCTCAGCTCCCTGTTCGGAGCAGTAACACGTAAGGAAAGCTGTTTATCTGCTCTCCCTCCGAGGAGGGACCCTTTAGAGATTTGTA
The DNA here is from genome assembly GCF_964662115.1 of Mustela nivalis. Lineage (NCBI taxonomy): Eukaryota > Metazoa > Chordata > Mammalia > Carnivora > Mustelidae > Mustela > Mustela nivalis. The sequence continues at coordinate 153,396,060 of NC_139025.1, forward strand.
GAGACACGTGGGTACTGCCGGCACGCTTCCCCCGGACGTGGCATGCCCAGCGCGTAACGCCTGCATCACGCTCTGAGCCCCTCCTGAGGGGGGTCCTTGGGGGGGGCAGCACCGGTGTCCAGCGTTGTCCGGGTGCCGCTAACGGCGGAGAGCGGTTAGTCCCTCCCGCTCTCCCCTTCTCCTTCCTGGGTGTTTACAGTCTTATTCCCAATACTCCAGTCACTCCGCTTACCTTATAATGAGGTCATGGACATCAGAAGCTCTTGGGCATTGACTAGGACAAATACATTTTTCAGTACCGGATGCATTTTTTGTTGCCTGATTTCATCCGTATTAGGTGAGCTCTACCTCTACACTCTCAGCTCGACGGCCTATTTTGAACCCTCCTTCTTCTGTCCAGAGAAATCTCAGCCAAGACCATGTTCTTCACCATCTCTGCTCCTCAGGACTGGAGGCCCGCAGAGGCCCCCGAACGTGTTCCCTGACCCCGGCTGTGCACTCTTCCCAGTGCCAAAGCATATGGGTCCTGCCCAAGGTCGTGGCCATTCTTGGCTTCTCGGGTATCTGTGTTCCGTGGAATTCCAAGGTTTTTCTGTGAACTCTTCCATTCAGAGAAGCAGCGCAAGTTTTTGTGAAGAATCAGGTATTGCCCCAGGGATTTCCCAGTCCCACACAGCAACCATTGCTTACTGTTTCCAAAAAGGGAATGGGGGGGGGGGGTCTGAGCACAGCACTCCCTGGATCGAAGGGCTGGAGTCAGACATCTCCCCGCAAAAGGAGGGGACCGTCCGCAGGTAATGGATGAGATGGGCTTGAGATCAAACCCCAGGGACAGGAACACAGTGCACTTGAAAACGTCTGTGCAAACACTGCCCGACAGAGGATGTTTAGGAGTCAGCAGGGAATGCGTGTGCCCAGCGCGGGCTCTCTAGGCCGGCGTCTGTGGTTATTGCTTTCTGCCTGCTGACCGTCTGCTTTTGGCCCCTTCCCAGCCCTAAATAAATAAGGATGATTTATCACGTGAGATGTAGGACTTCCCCTCCCAGATGTAAAGTGCAGAATAATGGGACGTAGTGAAAGGCTGCTTGTCTGGGGAAGGCGGGAAACGGTCTGACGTCACGGCCGCGGGCTCTCCTCCGGCGCTTCCATCTCCAGCAGGGCTCCAAGGAGGGAGTGCAAGGTATCTAGGAGCAAAGGCATGCCCTGTGCCTCTCTCCAGAACCTGCTCTCTCTCCCTGTGTATCTGGGTGCCCTGCTCAGGCGCTGGGTCTGTGATTGCGTTTCATGTTGATGAACGTGAACCTAAGTAGCCGCTTGTGGCCAGCAGCAATGGGGCTGGCCGGCGTGGCCCTGCACCGCAGAGCTGTGGTCTCACTCCCTGGGCTCTCCCACTCACTCTCTGTCACTTGTGACTCAGGAGCCGTTCTCGGAGCCACCTCTACTGGCCAGGGGCAGGACTGGAGGGCAGCAGAGGTCACAGCCGGCCCCTGTGCAGAGAGTGTGCGGTCTCTTGGAGCCCAAGGACCAGTACGGGGACGGGTGTGGTGCATGTGGAAGGTGTGCATGAGGCCGGCCGGGACAGCTGTGCGGAGCTCGGTGTGTGAGGGGCTTTTGGAGACGCCTCACCTAAGACGTGGTGTCCCCTAAGGCGCACGCGGTGGTTATTTCGGGAATCCTGGGCCTTGGGCTCATTTTTAGTAGGAACCCGGACACTCCGGCTCTAGCCAAGCCTCCCTTTTGCCCCCTTTGGGGCTTTTCATCAACTCCTAAAACCATAAAAACACTTCTCTCTGTTTTGGTGCCACCCACCAGCCCGCGAACAGAGCAGCTCAGGCGGGTAGGAAACGTGCCTTCACCGCAGACGGGCCTCTGCTAGCCTGGCGGGGCGCCCATCGCCGAGAGCGCAGACGTCAGGGAGGACAGTGGTTTCGGTGAGAAGGCAGACCTGGTCCCCTCTCACAGACTCTCACCTGGAGAGTTCTCTGCTCTTGCTCACTTAGTAGCTCATCAGGAGCATCGTGACTTAGGAAGGAGGACGAGTTTGGGCCGTCGGGATGGCAGCAGGTGTGGTGCGAGTGTGCACTGGTGACCGGGAACGCGATGTTGCCACCTGCTGCAGCACGGAGCAGCCTGGGCACGGGAGGCGATGTGGGAAGAGCCGGGCACAGAGGGGCAGACTGAAGGGTTTCGCTTCTGGGAAGTGTCCGTGGCAGCATGTCTGGAGAGACCGGAGTAGAGCGGCGGCCGGCGGGGATGGGGGTCGAACCTGCGCCGGCAAAGGCAGGAAGGAGGACCTGGGCCGGGAGCAGAAGCTGTGTGGACAGGTTCTCCGTCCCGATTACTACCCGCAGGGCTGGACAAGTTCCTTTGTTCCTCCGGCCTGTAGTGTCCCTAAAGGTCCAAGGACTGCACGGAGGAATAAATGAGAAAGTGCGGGCAGCGTGTTTTATCTCAGGGCCCCGCATATGGCGAGGACTCAGTGCACGGTGGTTTTAATCATTGCTCATGCAGGCGATCAGAGAGCGCAGAGCAAAACAACGTGGGCAGATCGTTCTACTCCCACACGTCGACACCGGAGCCCCTGGAACTGCAGCCGGCTGCCCGGGCGAGCGCGGTGAGTGGCCACCATGAAGCCCGCACGCGCTCTGCTTGCAAACCAGTACGCTCGCTGGGAAAGGCAGCGCGGCCAAGCAGACGTAGCGGGAGACTGTCAGCGTGGTCACAGCCCCCAGCCCGGGACTCCTGATGACCCCCGGGGTGCCCAGGAAGATCAGGACTGGAGCCTCACCTCCCCTGTGCATCAGGAGCTGGGAGCGCTGAGTCAGGTTACGAACCCTCACCTGTCCTCCGTCCGCGACACGTATCTCACCTGTCCTGGTCCTGGGCTTGGCCCTTCCAGGCCCTGGAGGAGCCCCTGTGGCCCGGTCGGAGGACAGCTCTGCTTTGATCCTCTCCTTAGAATCTCTCTGAAGAAAATCAAGGGGGAGAGTTCAGCAAAATAAGTATGACAAGCGTATGGCCACATGGGGTCACATACAGTTGTAGAACCTTCAGTGAAGCCCACAGCTGTGTCAACATCTGCGGACACCAGGGAAGCCTGGGAGACCATCTGCAGAAATAACAGCCGCCCACGGGTGAGTCCCATGCAGAGCTTTTCCTCCCCAGGCTGTCTTTTTCCTGTGTCTGGGGAGAGACAGGGTCATGGCGGGTAAGAGCAGGCTCGCTGCCCCAGTGCATTTGCACACTCTGCTCATAACAGCTAAGACCCATGGACCTGCTGCCTGCCCCGTGGAACCGAGATAGCACTTCAGGCAGTCCTGCCTGCTCTGCCAGTTTGGAGAGGTCCGTGAGCCCTCTTTTACTCCGCGCCTTCTCCCAGGGCTAGCCCACACCGGAAACCCTGTGTGCTGTGCTGGTTGTGCCTTCTCATGGCACTGTTCACTGTGCCTCCTGGATGTTTATCATGTGCCGAGTACCGGAGTCCTCGCAGCCCTCACAGGAGAGGGAGTGTGGGCTCTGCCGGGGGCCGATCTTTAAATAAAGCTTTATTGGGACTACAGCCATTCGTATACATTTCCCGCGGCTGCTCTTGCACTACCCCAGCCGGAGCTGAGTAGTTGTAACAGAGACTCTATGACCTGAGAAGCCGAAAATAGCACCTGGTCCTTTACGAGGAGACTGAAGCTGTCCCAGACATGAAGACCACAGGACTAGCTGTTCAGCAGCCGCTGAAGTCAAAAGCTGTCACCTTTTTGTGCAGCTTCTCATGCCAGATGGTAAGCTTTACTCAGCTCCCATGATGTCACTGGATGGATTCCCTGGGCAGGGCTGGGATAATCAGGTGAAGCCTTCAATTCAAATTCTTGCCTTCACACGCAGCAGGGAAGCAGAGCATGGCCTCTTCAGACCCGAGTCCTAACCAAGGCGGAAAGAGTCTGTTTATAGGCTTTGAATGCTGGAAAGGCTACCGCGTGCCCACCCCACCTCACACTGCCGTGTAATTGAAAATACGAAACCATACCAAATGCTAAAATCAGAACACATGAGTTCATCAGGGCTGACTACCTCCACGGCCATGCCTTGTCATTCTAAAGTATCAAATTGTTGTCTAAACACCTCTTCTTGCCCCCGCTTTGCTCTACCTTGGGGGGCACTGCGCCCCGATACTGGCTAAAGTTGGCCAGCCTTGCTGAGTCCCAAGGGCAGGGCACAGATGATGGTGTACAAGCTGCTGGCCGGGCTGGAAGGAACGGAGCCCTACTCTTGCCCCAGGGGAGGGTCTGCCCCTGGAGGAGTCCCTTTCTTATTCCAGAAAGCCGTGAGAGCACCCAAGCACGAGCGAAATGCCAGTCAGAACTTCTCTTTGATCTGTGTCTCCCTGAGACAATGCGCCATCAGAGATGTCCCTTCGAGCAAGAAAGATGTGTCAGGGTCCCTCAGTCTTACACCTGTGGCTTCTGGGTGGCCTGGGGTGCTGCAGAATGGCTGGCTGTGGGGTTTCCTCCCCAGTCCCCTCCTTTTTAGTCATGACATTTGCAGGCAACTCATGGGATACTCTGACTCAGTTTCCTTAACCGTAACGACAAAGCTGTAACTTTGCATCACAAGTAATGGAAAGTGATTTCAAAATAGTTTCTTGTGGTCAGGCGAGGTTCATCTAATTCAGCCTTAATTTGAAGCATCCAAGTAAACCTCAAACTTCTAATCCAGATGGGGGAGATAGAGACAGCTGGGCCTGTCCTGGAGACCACATGGGGAAACAACTTCCGTTCTATTTTCCTCCTGTACCCCTTGGTCTGCGAGGCTGGAGAAGGTGGGCGGAGCCTCCAGAGGAAGGCCGCCGGGGCGCACCTTGTGCGGCTTCTCTACGGACATCCCAGACGGATCAAGCAGTTCAGTGTGAAACCCACCAAGCAGACCACGCAACAGCGAGAAGGAAAAGCGAAGGCCGCCCGGCCTAGGACGTGAACTGTTCCCGGAACCCCGTCCATGACCCCCTAAGGCCACGGGCCTTACTCGCGCCTCCCAGGCTGCCTCCCATGCTGTCTCTCCCTCTGTCCCGACTTCGGCATGGTAGGGACCTTGGGTCGTTTTACTTCTTCTCTTTCATACTTCCTTCCTGTGTGGTCATCGAGGCTCAGGTCTACAGTGCCACGACTGCTGCCAAGTCCCACCACCATGTGTGTGGCTCCCAGCCCACAGACATGTAAATGTTTCCCCAAGAGAGTGAGGGCGTGTGTGTGTCCATTTGCACGTGTAGCTCCTGTGTTCGAAGGAACTCCAAAAGTCGGAAGCAAACGCCATCGAGGGGAAAAGTGTTTGCAGTAAATGTGGAAGACACACAGTTGCTATCTCAGATATAAAGAGTTGGTAGAAACTAACTAGGAAGCATGAAGGGACCAAAAATTAAATAGGCAAAAAGCAGGGTCAGAAAATTCCCCAAAGAGAAAATGTGGTTAGTTTACAAACAGGGAAACGTTCAGCCTCGGGAGGAGTCAGACCAGCGCGAAATAGAGCGAGGAGATTCAGAGTCAGGTATGAGACGGGCGAAGTCCCAGGGGTGGCGAGGGCAGCAGGTGCCCTCCCCACCGGAGCCAGCAGGCCAGGTGGGAAGCCATGCGCTGCGTTTGGCCCCATTATACACCTGTGGCCCCATTATTCCCCTGCACACAAGGGAAGTCACAGCACCCACCCAAGAGCAGACTTGCTAGAAACCTCCTAACTGGAAGCAGGTGGAGGAGCCCCTGGTGAGCTGGTTAGGATTCGGAAGTTCCCCAATCCCCGAAGGTAACGGGCGCTCACCCACCAGTGCCGAGTGCGTCCCTCTCCCTGGGACACTGTGACTCCGGCGGGCTGGGATGGTGCCCAGGAATCGGTGTTTCAGAAAGACACTCAGGTGATTCTGATCTTCCGCCACATTTGGGAAAACACTGACAGAGGAAATACAATGAGATGCGCCACGGCGTGGCGGAAGCCGACGTGTACAGAGATACGGCGGTCTACTGAGAGAAGCTTGACAGCACCGGAGTGTCCCGCGCAGTAACGGGCCGGAGAGCACGCCAGGTGTCTTCTCGTCAGCAAATACTGAGCGCCTACTGTGTGCTGGGGAGGGGGGGACAGAACAAAACGAACACCGTCTGCTTTCTCGGAGCTTCGAGTCTGGTGGGGAGACGAACAGTGGGAGTAAGTGAACAGGAAACGGAAGAGAAGCCCCCCATCCCCCCATCGAACTGTGTGCTGTGATCTCCTTCCGTGCGTGTCCCCTTCGTGGGGTGGGGTGTCCCCGGGAGCTGCTCGGCTCCTTTGCACTGTGTCTGTGTTAGCTAGCCGGTGCTCACTCCTCTGCGGTTTCGAAGCAAAGAGTGTATCCTGTGGGTTTGGCAGAAGAGCAGGAACAGTAGGGGCAGGGACAGTCAATAAATGTCCAGAGCGATCCCTGTAGCCTGCAGAGTGGGGCAGGAGAGAGTTCACCGGGCTGAGAGGACTCCCGGTACCTGCGGACCACGGGGGATGAAGTCCGCTGGGGGGAGCGCGTGGGCCTGCAGAAGCTGGCATCCCCACATCCAGGATCAGTAGGGATCTGAGACCAGGACGGAGGCCTGGGACTGAGATAGAGGGCGAAGTGACCTGCCTCCCACTCAGGAGGAGCCTCAGATAGAGACTTCGGTTTCTCTCCAAATGAGGCTACGGAGACGTCACAGAGCCGCAGCACAAGGATGGGAGAAGTACATCTTGCGTTTCTGTGCTGTGTGTCAGGACTGGCCTGCGTTGTTTCTGATGTACCAGGATGCTTTTTTAAAGATTTTATTTATTTATTTATTTATTTATTAGAGAGAGAGAGACAGAGAGCACAAGCAGGAGGAGCAGCAGAGGGAGAAGCAGGCTCCCCGCTGAGCAAGGAGCCTGGTGTGGGACTTGATCCCAGGACTCTGGGATCGTGACCTAAGCCGAAGGCAGAAGCTTCACCAGCTGAAACCCCCAGGCGTCCCAGCTACGATGATGTTTTTATCATAGATCATGCTGGTTCCCAATAACAGTATTTGGGTTGATGTAAACATTTAATGTAGATGTTCTTCCTGTATCAAAGAATACACTGGAGTCCTCAAACAGCAGGAATGGTTTAGGTCTCTCTTGACCCTGCGTGGTTATTCCAGGCTAAGAACGCTGCCTGGGCCCTCGCAGCCCTGACAAAGGGGGGGCTGGAGCTCATTTCCTTAGGCTTATCTTTGTGTAGTTCATCTTTGATGTTAATTTGGTCCTTTTCAACTTCCCAAATTAAACAGGTTGCTAGGGGGCCATTCACAAGAGAGGTTGCTGAGCCAGAGAAGCTTGGGGTCATGTCCCCAGGGTCCCCCCAGGGGCATGCCGGATGGGTCAGATTACAGGATGTAGCAGAGCTGGGACTTAGGAGGAGCAGGGGCCCTTGAATGATCTATGCGCGCACCAGCGCTTTCCTCACCCCGGCACTTGGAAGGGAGGTTTGTTGGCATGCGGTGGGTGGCGGAGCCCCGGGACCTGCTGGTCCGGGGCGGAGTGCGCGGCAAACTGGCTGGATGAACTGGTCGCCCTCCTCCCCCCCGCCACCACGGGCAACAGGATAGATGCATGGGTCCTCTGTAGGGGCTGCGGCAGCCGTGCTCACCCTCGAGAAGCTTTCGACCCGCTCGCGCGGTGGCGGAGGGACGGGTGCCTGTCCCAGGGCAGACCCTGACCCCAGGGGGAACTTCAAACACTCTTCGCGCTCGTTGAGTCCCACCGGTCCTTCCAGACTCCTGTTCCCACCACTGACCTATTTACATAATCCCCGAATTCTGAGTCTTGAAAAGAGCCACGGTGCCAGACCTTTCAGCGCAGAGCCCAGACTTGTGTCGCGGACGTGCGCCGCACAGAGTGCGTTCAGAGGGAGGGAGTCAGCACGGGGTCCTGCGAGGAACCCAGCCCTCGGGAGGGTCTGCTGGGGCCCTGTGTCCAGCAAGGGTCACTCCTGGGATAGTGGACTTTAGCGCCACCCAAAATTGGTTTAAGCTGAAAAGAGATTTTGGGGTCCTTGTGCTACAGGTGCGTTCCGACTGAGTTGCTCCGACCATGTTGTCCATCATTTCTTCCTGTTTCTCGGCTCTGCTTTTGATCTGTGCTGTCTTCATTCTGGGGGCGAGCCAAGGTGGCCACGGGCAGCTCCGGGCCTACTCTGGCAGCTTTAGCAGGAGGAGGAAACTGCTTTCCTGACAGGTCCAGCGGAATGTTCTAGATGAGACTGTCCTCAGCCCTGCTCCCTGGCTCCTATGCTTGTCCCCTGAACTTGACCTGCAGTGATGTGCTGCCCAGACAGGTGGGCGGAGCGGGACATGGCAGCCTTGTCTGACCCAGGTGGACGGTGTGGGGTGAGGGTTATTTCCAAAAGGCAAATCGGGGTTCTGAAGCCGGAAGAAGGAGCAGTCAGTGATCGGGGGCGGGGGGCAAAAACAGCGGATTTGTCTGGCGATGCTTGCCATGTGGGCCGAGAAGTCAGAGGTGGCAGGGACATGTGCCTGTTTCTGGAAGACAGAGACACGGTGGGGGATGCGTATGGGGGGCCCGCCCCAGGACCCGTGGTAGCTAAGGGGACTCACGCTGAACCAATCAGATTGTCCCTACAATAAACTCAGAGACTCTGAAAGCTTCCCTCGGGGATTTGGCCTGAGAAGCTCCATGGACAGAAGCAGAGAGAGGTGGTCTGTGAGAGAAAGAGGCAGAAATGCAGAGAAGGCCAGGGACCTGGCGGCCCCAGAGAGACAGACAGACAGACAGACTGAGCCAGCGTCCGTCCCTGCAGCCAGGGGTCCCCATGAGACAAGGCTGCACTTGGCTCTGCCCGGGCAGAGCTTCCTGGGTCCTTCCAACACGCTTTCCTGCAGTGGGTGTGGGTGTGTTTTTGAGCTGGACTGAATAGTGTGCCATTCCACAAAGCACACACGACAACACACAATAAAAACACGCAGGTTGGAAAAGAATGATGGCTTTCCCTCTACCTGCACGTCAGCAGGCAGGTGCTTCGGGAGAAAGGGCAGCAGACTGTGCACACACACCAGCAAGGCCTGGCTGTGTTCGAGTGTTCTAGGCGTTGGGAGGAGCGTGTGCCGCCAGAGCCCCCAGGAAGGGCTGTGCTCGGTTCATTATCCGCGCCCCTGCCCTGACCAAGGTGTGCTGTTGGGGGCCCTCGGGCCACCTTTGCGGCAGCTGCCCCTCTCTCTTGCGTAACCTGTGTGCTCCCAGAGTTTCGATAAAACCCGCTGTTATAAATGGAACCACATCTCCTGTGCTTGGGGGGAACCTACACTTCGGCTTTTAAGTACTCTCAGAAGAAATCCGTTTGCGCAGTGAAACACAACCCCTTCGCCAGCGTTTGCGGAAGAGAACGTTTCTGAAGCCAGAAAAACAGAAGCATGATTTTGTTAAAGAGGCCAAGTGAACAGGACACGTAACGTGGACGAACCAAATGTCCGCTCAGGGCTGGTTCCCTGTGTTGCTGCCTGAGCCACGGGCTGGGGCAGGTTAGACGGGCTGGGTTAGAGAGCTGGAGCCACGGGCCAGGCCGGGTTAGGGAGCCGGAGCCACGGGCCGGGCCGGGTTAGAGAGCCGGAGCCACGGGCCAGGCCGGGTTAGGGAGCCGGAGCCACGGGCCAGGCCGGGTTAGAGAGCCACGTTTCCCTTCCCTGAGCAGGTCTGCTCCTGGAAGAGAAGGTGCGAGCACTTGCTTTTTGCAAGCCTGCGGTGTTGGAACAGCTCCGGAGGACGGTGCTGCTGAAAGGCACACTGGGCGAGCGGGGCTCTAAGGAGGGGAGCCCAGGGGGCTTCGCTTAACCAGCTCCCCCCGGGTTCCTTCCCACTGAGTCTGAGGCGAGGAAACAAACACCCTCTGACAGAGAGGTTCTTGACTGACACCACCTGGGAACCCGGAGGCCCAAACACAGCACCGCCCTCCCCCACCCCTGGCCCGGAGCCCGATGGGGAGGGGAGAAGGTGGTTCCTGGTGACTCCACAGCCTCCGGCTTCCACTTAAGAACCACAGCAAATGGGGTCTTATTTCAAAGCTCGGGGTTGTGCATTCAGCAAAATCCGTTGCTTTCAAAATGGACCAACTTTAGGGAAGCCAGCACGCAGCATTCCACACCAGGATGTGTCCCCCCTAGGGCGAGACGGGGTGCTGCGACCTGACCTCACAGTGGCTTCTGGTACTTACAGGTAATGGGAGGGAAGGGGGGCCTGCCTGACGCCCAGTGACCGAATACTCAGCCAACCAGTGATATAATTAACTTGACGTGCCAGATAACAAAGCTATCGCGGAGAGGAAGTTTTTTTAATTGCAAGTGCGAAAAAAGACTTAAAAAATGTTTTCAAAATCATCAGTGATGAGCATTATTAATTTTATAGTCGGAGTCTTGCTACCTTGAACTCTTAAAGGGAGGGCCGGGCTGGCCTGGAGGCCGCAGCTTCACTAGCTCTGTGCTCGCCGCCTCGTCCACTGGCCTGCACCTGCTGGTGCCCCCGTGAGCAGAGGAGGACGTGGTGTGGGGACTGTCAGCGGGCAGCGGTTCGCAGGGAGCCTCCCTGTAAATCGCTTGTGCCGATGCATCTGCGGGACCGTCCGGCCTCCTCTCCTCCCGGCCCAGCCCCCTGGCTCCGAGGCCAGCCCCGGGAAGGGATCTGTCACCTCTTGTCCCCGATGCCTTGCATGTACGGTGTCCTCTGTGTGGAGTATGGACAGCCTCCCGTCCCCACACCCTCCTGCTCCTGCCGTCTCCCGATTCCCTCCCATCAGAGGAAAAGCCACCTACCCATTCTGGGTTCAAATGCCTCCTCTGAAGACTCCTCTGACTCTGACTGAGCCTGAAAGGCGGCCTCCTTCTTGGGGATCCTTCTGGGCCCTCGCTGACCGTTGGAGCAGGCTGGGGATTTCTCCCTGCTTTCCCCCGACAGCAATAGGTCGGCTCCTACTGAGTGCTTCCACGCACGGGCACGGTGCCCATGCAGGACAGCTGTTCCCAGCTTCCGCCAGTGCCCCCACGGCACGGCTCAAGACACTGAGGCTTGGGGCTCAGGAATCCTCTCTTGTCCAGCGAATAGAACCCAGGCTCATCCCACCTCTAAGTCTGAGCTCCTCCCTGCAAAGTAACACCAGAGGGGGAGCAAGGTCAGCTTTCCTGTTTGTGCCTGAGATGCCCAGCCCAGGGGACGGCTCGAAGGCTCTCTGCTCGAGGGATGAAGCCCAGTCCCCTTGCCTTGTGCGCCTCGTTCCCTGAGGCTCCCTTCGGAGAACAGATGCCGGCCCCCGGGCAGACGCAGGGCTCACGGGAGGGCTTCCCTGAGACAGCGGGCTCGTAGCATAACGCGCGCCATGGCGGGCTGCGGGCAGCACGGGGGCTGCGTGTGCACGTGTGCGCTTGAAGATTTACTCCAAAAGCTGGCAATTTTAAAATACATGTAACTCTACTCAATCTCTGAGATTTTCACCTTTTTGAGTCTTTCATCTTCCTGAACGGAGAAGGTGCTGGCCGTGATGGGTGGCCTCGGAGTAAGACAGCGGGCGTGTCTGCGTGGGACATGTCCAGTGGGTCACCGCAGGAGGGCGTGTGAGGGCCGTGGTGTGCTTGCCGACTCGCGGCGGTTTAGGAAAATGAGTGTGTGTGTGTGTGTGACACAAACATACAGGGAGAGAGAGGCAGAGACTGGCGAAGCAAAGGGATAAACAGTAGAGAATCTGGTAGAGAACAGATGCCTGTTCTTTCTACTCTTCCTGCGAGTCTGAGGTCAGGAGAAGCTAACAAAAAAGACGGCCGCCGAGCTTGGAACAGATGAAGCCCCCAGAGAAGGCGGGGTGAGCCGGGGCGGGGGGGCGCTGTGAGCGGCCCCTGTGAGGACGGGAGCGCCTCGGGACTGACTGGCCAGGCCGCTTGTCCTTCCCTCTGTGTGTGTCTTGCATCTGTCTCGAGCTCAGCTGGCCTGGTGCTGGGGAGGCAACTGGGCCCCTGCAGATGTGGCCGAGGCTGCACAGAGCGGCGCCTGTGCCTCGAGCAGGCCCCCGACACGCGCTGGGGCGGCCGCACAGACGGTGGGGGGGCTCCGGCCGCAGATGCTGCGCCCCCCCTCGCTGGGTCGCAGGGCTGTGTGCACAGTAGTGTCTGTGTGGTGTGCGCTCGCCTGCCATCAGTGGGGACAGTCACGGCTCTCTGTGGCCCTCACATCTGCGGCTCCATTCATGGCTGTGACGCCGGGCGCCCGCCACCGCAGACCCTCTCACCTCAGCCCTGCGCTGCCTCGGCTGCCTTCCAGCGCCCCACGGACGCTCTGAGCACCTGCCCTGGACACCACAGCCTTGGTGTGAGGGACTGCGCTGTGTGTTTGCGGTTGCATTTTAATTCAGTTTAATTTTATTTATTTGAGAGACAGAGACAGCACAAGCAGGAGGAGAGGCGGAGGGGGAAGCGGACTCCCCACGGAGCAGGGAGCCCCACGCAGAGCTTGATCCCAAGACCCCGAGATCATGACCTGAGCCGAAGGCAGACGCTTAACTGACGCGCTACACAGGCGTCCCCGTGTGTAGCGTTTTCTACAATCCCTGTGCTGCCTCCATGCACGTACTGCGATAAGTGGGTATGGCCCCATTCTTTGGAGGTAGACACTGAGACACAGAGGTGACGTCCTGTCTGACCTAACACAGGAAAGAGTGCCACCGGGATTTCCCAAACGCGCAGCTCAGCAGGGAGGCGAAGAGCACCACCAAGAACGCCAACCGTGGGCTGAAGGAGAGGGTGCGCCTGGGAGAGCCTCACTCCTGGCCGGAGGCTGAGAAGGGGGGGCTTGCGGGCTTCCCTGGGGGTTGGCGTCTGTGGGGGCCTAACAGGATGAGAAAGGTTATGTGCGGAGAAGAACGTTGTGAACGATGGTGCCGGAGCAGAGCTGCGGAGAGCCGGGCCGCTGGGGCCTGGGGTGGGAGGGGGAGGGGGGCAGCCAGCCCCGCCCGAGCGCTGCCTGTGTGCGAGGCCGTGAAGGGCCTGGGTACCCCGGCGTCCCAGAGCAGGTACACGGAGGCGCGGCGGGAGGTCGTCCGCAGCTCGTGTGGCAACAAAGCCCACGAGCTGGACAAGAGAGTCGTCATGAGAGCGAAGGGGCCGGCAGTGATGGGGGAGGCGGGGAGCGAGGAGGAGGACCGGGGGAGGGGGAGGACCGGGGGGTGCTGGTGCTGCCGGTGATGCCCGTGGTTTGGGGCCAAGTCCTAGGACACTCCAGAGCCTCACTCGCAGTTGGGTTCCTGTCCTGCTCTGTCTTAGCCTGGACTGAGCCGGGCGCTCACTCCCTGCTCGGGATGCTCTGCAGACAAGACAGTCTCCCTTCCTCTGCCGTGTCCGCGTTCCTTTCTGAGCTCTGATTCTGGGATTGGACGTTTTCCCAAATTCTGCCAAGCCCCGGGCAGAACAACCTCCACAAACCTATAGATGCCTTGAAGTTTGTGAGTAACTTAGAGGAAATGCGTCCCAGCTGGGAATCCCAGGGCAGGACACAGCTATCCTTCGGGGCCACTTGGGAGGGATGAGCTCATTCAGGATCCAGCTTGGTCTCTCGTGCACCCAGAGAGACTGTCGGGCCACAGAAGACACTCTAGTGGGGGGCAGGAAGCCCACCTCAGTGTATGTCAGTTCCCAAAGATGCCCTATAGCCTGGCGCACCTGCCCCAGACCCAAGAAAGGATAAGTAAATGCAGGGAAGTGTGTGCATACGTGTGTGTGTGTGTGTGTGTGTGTGTGTGTTTGTAAAACCAATTTCAAAAATAAGGTTTTCCTCTGTAGGAGATGAACATTTTAAAAAGCTGCAGTGTTCAGTCTGGGGTGAGGGAGAAGGCGAGGGGAAGATAAGCTGCTTTTGCTTCTTGGGGAATATTTGTCTAACTGACCCTTAAGTATGGCAGAGAGACAGTGGTTCCTTTCCCAAGGCAAACTTCATGGGGATTTATTTATTCCTCACCGGAAACCAGAACACCATGGGTGAAATGACAGACCAACAGGCAGTCAGAAAGCCAGCCAGCAGTGCAGTGGCACAGTGGCTCTCCCTTCCAGGATTCTGTCCCTCGTTACAAGAGCTGTTTAAAGGTGACATCCTTCTCCGTCTTCTGAGCCTAAGTCTTCATGGAGAATAGTCACAGTCGCATGAAAGGAAAAGCTAGCGCCGTCCTCCTGCTTTCCACCAACCAAGCTTCTGTCTGGTTTTCAGGTGACCACTGCCCGTCCCCCTTGCCATGAGGGTTCCCTTTCTAGAATCATCGAGAGCCCGTCGTTGGGAGCACAGGCATCAGCCCGTCTCAGCTCTTCGAGTGCGTGGTACACGGACATCAGGAGGGAGAATGGGATTCCAAGAGCTCCGAGACCCTCTTCCACCCGACCTTCTGCGTCTCCGTAACAATTTGGCATGGGGGCCCCAAAGAAAACCCCCACCTTCTATAATTGGGCTTTGTAACCCTGCAGGAATGCATGCCTGTGACATTTGGGGTAAAGTTCTGCTCTAGCCACGAAGGAGTAGAGTGGATCTAATGAGCTGGTGTGCGCGTCGGGAGCACACCCAGTTCTGGGTTGCTGTCTGAAATGCATCCATTCCGAAGGTTTGTGAAACTATGTAAGGCCCCTGGCTTTAAGGGAAAAACAGATTTACATTCCTCCCTGTCTCAGCAGGAAACCTTAAATCAAAGGCCACCAACAAATCAGCACATGCTTATCTGTCAGTGCCCTTGTCCCAGTCTGTAATTAGACGTGTACTTGTGTGGGATCAATGCTAGTCTCCTCATTACCTTGTATGCTGCTGAGAGCATCTGTCCCGATTACCCTTGAACCCTCGGGCCCAGGCGGTGCCTGGTACCCAGGGCGTTCTCTGAATGCTCGCGCAGAGCAGGGAGGAAAGGAGGAAGCGAGAGAGGAAGGCAGGCAGCGGGGAGCAAGGAGGAGGAGAGAGGCTGCTGGGAGACCCAAGTAGTTTCACGTATCTAGTTTTTCAACTCATTTTATGTGTCCCAGGAGAGAGGCTCCTGCCCTGGGCCCCATGCTCTTGAGAGTCCCACTCTCGCTGCCCCCTGGCTGTGCCTTGCCCCAGAACACGAGGTCACAGTGGGACCAGCCCATTCCCAGGGTCTGGGTGGGCCACTCCCCTAACAGTCCCTTAGGTCCCCCAACTGACAATGTGTGCACCTTTAGGCCCAAGGTGGGTCTAAGGGAGTAACTGTTCACAGGGCAGGGTGTGATGGGGCTGGGGCATCTACACACGTGTGCTCGAGACCCCATGGTGGTGTGGGATGGAGCCCCGAGCGCAGGGCAGAAGTGGGGGTGGTGGGAGGCAGGGATCCTGCCCAAGGCCACCGCTCCCTGTGTGCCCGGGGTCCAGGGTTCAACCCCGTGGCGGCTGAGAGTTCTGAGTTCTAACCTGGCCTTCTAGCTCCTTGTGAAGGTCTGTGTGTCTCGTTAGGAGGACAGGATGTATTTTCTGCAACACTTGGTACTTGATTTATAACGCGGAAGTATTTAGATACACGGTATGTGAGCAAATGTTTGTGTGTGTGTGATTCTAGAATCCTGCTGCCACCGGAGCATAATGGTCAGGAGGGAGAGATGTTTTTTTAAGTTCTTTGCCCATTTTTTAACGGAGTTACTATGTGTGGTTTTGTTGGTTTTATTTATTTATTTATTTTTGGATTGAGCTGTATGACTTCTTAATATTTTGGACAGTAATCTGTAGTCAGATATGTGGCCAATGAACAGCGTCTCCCCCTGGGTAGGTGGTCTTTTCATGTTGTGAAAGGCTTCGGGTTTGATGAGTCCCACTTGTTTGCTCCTGCTTTTGGCAACTCCGCCTTTGGTGTTCTTGCTGTGATTTCATTGCCAAGACCAGGTGAAAAAATGGACAGATGACTTGAAGAGACATTTCTCCACAGAAGAATCCACAAGGCCAAGGGACACATGAAAAGATGGCCGCCAGCCCTCCTCATTAGGGAGGTGCAAATCCAAAGCGCAGGGAGGTCTCGCCTCACGCCGTCAGGATGGCGACTGACAGGAAAGGCGACGAAACAAAGCAGAGGAAGGTATTAGCAGGTCTCTGGAGAGATCGGAAGCTTTGTACGCCGTTGGATACAGGAGAGGTACGGCTGTTCTGGGAAGCAGTCTGTAGGCTTGTCCGCCCCAGGGTGGAGCTGCCACGGGGTCCAGCCGTCCCCTTTTTGGGTGGAACCCATAGTCCCGATCTGGGAGACGAGGCTGTACCCCCCCCCATGTTCACTGAGCATCGTTCACCATTGCTGAGAGGCAGAAACAACCTAATGTCCACAGACAGATGACTGGAGAGAGGAAAGGTGGTCCACACGTAAGCCAGGGAGACAGGCTTCTGGCAGGGAGGGGCTCCGGCCACTTGTCAAAGGTGGAGGACACCGTGCGGAGGGAAGTCAGTGCAGCACCGAACCCGGTGACTCCACTCCCTGGAGCTACGTCACGTGGTCAGACCCAGAAGCAGAGAGTGGAGTGCTGGTTACGGGGTTGGGGAGGAAGAGACATTGGCGGGGCGGGGGGTGGTGCTCATTTGGCCTCAAGCGTCAGTTACACACGATGAGTAAGTTCCGATGTCTGCCGTACCACAGAACACCTGTTGTTAATACCACTGAATTGTGGACTCAGAAACGTGAGAGACTAGATGTCATGTTGGCATTCTTATCACGAAAAAAAAGGGACACCAGGAAACTTCTGGGGGCGATGGATACGCCCACTGCCTTGTGCTCATGGGCCTGCAGGTGCGGACCTGTGTGCAAACCCATCAAATCGTACACAGTGTGCTCGGGGTTTTATATCTCGGTTATGTCTCAACAGAGGTGTTTAAAAAACAAAAAAGAGTGAGGGAGAACTCCGGCTTGGACAGCCTGGGTCTGCCTGCCACGTGCTAGCTCAGGCTCGGTTTCCTCTGGGCAAAAACAGAAGTAACGATGGCACCCCTTTCGCTGGAGGACGGAGATGCGGCCGCTGCGCATAATCCTAGTGTATCGTCCGCGCGCGGAAGCTGTTACGGGCTAATAAGTTCTCCTCTCCTTTTTTTTCACCTTATGCATGAACAGATTCCTGATCAATCATGTGTTCTCAGGCCAGAGATCAAGTCTGCTACGTAATAAGAACTGCCAGATTTTCCCCGTCACATACTCCACGCGCCATGGCCCTGTCCTCCGCAGCGCTTTGTGACGGTTGTCATTTTACACAAATGCCCGTCCGCTCCTTAAGAGCTGTCTTCCCTTCCAGACGGCAGGTGGTGCCTGGCACTGCCCGCGTCCTGCCCTGGGTCACCGTGGCCTTCCCATCCCCCAGCCCAGCGCCGGCAGGACAGGAGCGCTGCGCACCTGCCCGGGGACGGGTGTCGGCGGACAGACCTCCAGCATCTTGCGTCTCTTCTCAGCCTCCCCTCCATTGCACGGAGGCCCCACGCTTTCTGTGATCTTCCAGATGAACTTGTGAAAGATTCCGCAGCCCCGCTCCCCGTCATAACTCGTGTTTTGATTAGATAGTATAAAGTTCTAATTACAAATTAATTGTTAAAGAATTAGCCTTAGTCAGAACATCTCATCGTAGTTCCCGTCTCAGTCACCCCTTACTGACACCCCTGCTTCGCACATTTCACCGTAGGTGGGAGCCAGCCCTAGTGGTCTTCACCTCCCGTTGTTCATTCTGGCTTTTAGAACACTACACGCCAACTCTGGCTTCTTCCTTGCATCGATGTCCGTGAATTCCAAGGTTGGATATACGAATACAATTTTATAATATAATTTAAGTATGTTTTATTTACGGTAAACATATCGGGGGCTTATCTAGGAACGCCCCAAGCTCACCACTGCTGCCTCACATCTGGTGAGGCCTCTTGTGTAGGATTGTGTCCCGCAGCATGGTTTCTCTGTTTTATGACTTTCCCTAAATGATTTCCACTGTGAGGGTCATGCTCCGAAAGCCCTTCTCCTCCTTGAAATGACAGAAACAGCCACCTGTTTCCGTTTAGTTCTTTTATGATTTCATTTTTCAAGCTGAACTCCATAACCCCCTTGGAACTTACTGGAGTCTATGCTATGAGGCAGGAAAAGGTCCAACTTAATACGGTGTTTCGAAACAACCGGTTCTCTCAGCTCCTCCCGGGGGTGATTTCCGGCTCTGTTCATTGGCATTTCTACTTTTGCCACAGAGTCTGTTCCTAAACCTGTAGGATCGTTCCAGTGGTCTAGCTCCCCTCTGACGCCAGGGTACGCGGTTCTCATGTCTCCTGGCTGCCTGGCGCGGCTGACCACAGCCGAGGGCAAGGGCTGCTCCCTTGTCTTCTTTTTTTTTTTTTAAAGATTTTTTTTTTTTAAATTTATTTGACAGAGAGAAATCACAAGTAGATGGAGAGGCAGGCAGAGAGAGAGGGGGAAGCAGGCTCCCTGCTGAGCAGAGAGCCCGATGTGGGACTCGATCCCAGGACCCTGAGATCATGACCTGAGCCGAAGGCAGCGGCTTAACCCACTGAGCCACCCAGGTGCCCCTGCTCCCTTGTCTTCTTTTCCGGAGACCTTCCTGCCAGTTGTGCGGCAGCACAGGTGATGTAAGTGCCGCGCATCACTCAGGACGTCAGATGCACATTTTACAGATGAGGAAGCTGAGGACCAAGAGCAAAGACACACACACGCTCCAGGTCTCCAAAATACTATGCAGGGCCGGAAGCTCTCAGATGGGGCAGAGCCCACAGCGGGACCCTCTGTAAGGTGCCATCCTACCTGAAAAACCCCCTGTACCTAGGGCGGGTGTGCCAGCGCCTCATCCTTGGCCTTCCAACCTGTGGCATCTGTTTACTGTATGTGCTGGTTTTAGACTCTCCTCTGCTTCTTTGTGTTTGGTCTTACGCTTTCCACTTAAGAGTGTGCCTTCACATTTTCCTGCTGGCGACCACATCTTTCTTTTTTCTGAGATAGGGAATTCCCATCCTGGCCTCTGTCTGAGTTACCCAGCGTGGTGATCGCGCCTCCTCAAAGGCACCCTTGCGCTTGTATTTCTTTGCTTGTCAGAGGCTGTGCGTCTTTTCTGTATAGAAGCACACACGTCACTACAGTGATCACTGCAGAAGTTTAATAAAATTGTAGGTCTGTTTTATTAGCATAAAAAAGTAATCCTATTATTAGCTACCATGTTAGTAGCTTGGTCGACACGATTTTTATTCTTTTTAACTGAAGCGCATAGGGAAGAAATCATTTTGATCGTGAAGTCACGCAGGTGGGTAGTTCGGAGTTGGTCGTGACGACATCCCGGCTGTATTTCATTAATTAGCATCTGGACTTTCAGGGCTGATGCTGAAAATACACAAATTCTGTAGGTGATGAAGTTATTTTTTACTTTTTAGAAAAAGTTACGGGAACAGAGAAAGTGCTGTCATACAAGGTGTTGAGAGAGATCAGAGCTTTGAATACTTCTCCTGTTCAATTTCCATCCCTTTGTAAGTGGCACAAGGCACCGTTACGTTCAGGGAGAGGAAGCCGGGAGCCTGGGGAGTGAGACCACCCTCCTTTAGACCCCCTTGCGCGACTGCCTTTTCCTTATTCCCCACTACCTAGACTTGGGGGGCGGCTGACACGTGACACAGAGGCTCGTTCGGGGCAGTGCCATGCCCTTACAGCACTTCACCTTGGGGGTTGAGACTTTGGGTCCCAAGCCCCCACCCACCGTCAAGGAGTATCTGCCATCCGCTCTGCCACATGCTGGCCCTCAGCGTGCTCCCTGCCAGACGGAGGTTTGGGACAACACCTGTGCTGACGACCCGGACCCTGAAGTGCTAGCCCCCCTGAGGCTTTTGTCAGTTCATAGATGGGGCTCCACTGACAGTCTGGGCAAAATGGGCGACTCACCTGCAGAAAATGCCCCGATTCCACTGATTTTTTTCATGTCTGCGTAGAAGAAAAAAGTTGCCTCCTTCCCGAAGATCAGTGAGCTTCCAGGCTCCTTGAATTCCTGTGTGTGAGAGATTCTAAATTGCCTCTTCTTCTTCCTCTCTTATTTATTTATTTGACAGAGAGAGAGAGAGAGAGATCACAAACAGGCAGAGAGGCAGGCAGAGAGAGAGAGAGAGGGAAGCAGACTCACTGCTGAGCAGAGAGCCAGATGCGGGGCTCAATCCCAGGACCCTGGGATCATGACCTGAGCCGAAGGCAGAGGCTTAACCCACTGAGCCACCCAGGCACCCCCTTCTTCCTCTCTGATACTGCAGACTGGCTACTACTGGTTGTTAACCAAATGATGTTTGAATTTTAGAAGTCAAGCGACTTAAAGGCCCATTTTACTAAATTTATGAAACTTCCTCTCTACTCTCATAATTCCAAAAGCTTTAATAAATATACATATGTGCTAGGATTTGCATTAGGTTTTTTTTTTCTCCTCCTTCTACTTCTATCAAGTGCTTTTATTAAGCCCTTTTAGCACTATTTAACTTTTAAGCTAAGCATGTATTACTTTTAAAAACTAATTGAATAAAGATGTTCAGAGCTTGAAACACGGGAACCTTGAAAATAAAATGTGGACCCACGACTTAAGTAAGTAACTATCTGGAAGATTTTGATGTATTGCTTTCCAGCCGAATTCATTTGCTTCTCTTAATGCTTCCTGAGTGTTTAGTAACACAAGCACCTCTTAGCTGCTTTTTTGTTCATCCAACATAAAGAGAGCATTTCCTATAGTAAAATATTCTTAAAAACATGTGTGTTTCATGTGTTCCATATGACGTATATGTTAACAATACAAAGACTGAACAGGACATCAAAAATCAAGATGCTTCGCAGGGCCCTCACTCATGTGATCATTACAGCCCAGTGGTGGTGGTTGGGGGGGGGGCGGAAACACCGCCAGCTTCCAGCTGGGGAATCCCACCGCCCAGGGGTGCTTACGGTCACAGGCTTGGGTGTCATTTATCAGCTGTGCCACCTTGAGCGCAACAGCGACTGGGATTCCTCAGGCCTATCACATCAGTGTTGGTGTCCTCAAGGAAAAGAATAAAAATGTGACTCTTGAAAATGTTATTAAAACGTGCAATCTTGTACCTAGATTGCTCTGACCTCCTGCCGCAAGCCATGGAAAGGCCCAGAAGCTTGAGCTGTATTTACTTGCCTCAAGACAATCTGTCCTCGCTTGGGCAAGTGACTTGACTTCCCTTCATCTGTAAATGGGGCCAAGAGAAGACCGACTTCGGGGTTCGGAGGCTCACACAAGATGGTGCGCTGCAAAGCATTCGGTAAGCTGCCTGGCGCACAGCGAGGGCTCGATAAATATGGCCTGTCCTGACTCCTCAGAGTCCGGCAGCTGTGGCTGGTGTCATTGGAGCTGCTTCCCAGAGAGGCTTACTCACATCCATACTTAAGAAAAT
The DNA here is from genome assembly GCF_964662115.1 of Mustela nivalis. Classification (NCBI taxonomy): domain Eukaryota; kingdom Metazoa; phylum Chordata; class Mammalia; order Carnivora; family Mustelidae; genus Mustela; species Mustela nivalis. The sequence continues at coordinate 153,417,477 of NC_139025.1, forward strand.
TACACCTGCAGCCTCTCCAGCCTACCTCACTTGTTCATTTAATGAGCACCGACCGAGTTCCTGCCAGATACCACACGCCACAGGAGACCCTGGTCTCCATTCTCCCACCTCGCTTCTGAAAGCACAACTCAAACGTCCCCGCCTCTGGGAAGCCTTCCTAGGACTCCAGGCGGACTCACTACTGCCCTGCTGCGTAACTGACTTTGGATACGAATGGGGTTCCAGGGGAAAGGACCCCTCCCCACCCACCCACCATGTTCATTTCTGTATCATCAGTGCTTTCCGGGCTGTGTATAATAAAATAAGTAGATGCTCAGTAATGTGGAGTTGACTGAAAGTGCGCTTTTTTTCCCATGAGGACGGTAGCTGCCTTCGCCAGCTCTCCGGTTGCCGAAGCAAGCCAAATGTGTGCCGGACAGTTCGAGTCCTCTGGAAACACGTACGAGGTGGGCTCACTGTCAGTCTCGGTTGTTGTGAGTGACTACTTTGTCTTATTTTATAACAACTGAAATTCTCTATTATGTTACCAGATCACACTCTTCAAGCCCCTCTCTTTTGCTAATAAAAAAGAAAAAATAGTATGGCCACATTGGGGAGGTCCTTAGGGAACATGTCCTGTATCAGGAAAAGTAGTTAAGCACTGGGGTCCTAAAGGAGCCTGGGAAAGTCTAGCCAGAAAGTATGGAGTTGGGTTGTATTATCTATATAAAAACAGAACTGGACTTGGCAAGTTTTGTCACATCTTGGCTTATTAAATCCATTCATTGAGAATTAATTTTTCCAGATTGTTACTTCATAATAGCATTCAAGTGTCAGAAAATACCCTGACCAGTCAGTCAGTCCTCGAGACAGGTTGGGAAGGTAAAGAGCGGCAGGTGAAGCACCGTCTCCCACACGTTTGCTCAGCACTTGGTAATTTACAATGAGGCAGCTTTCACTGTCATTATCCCTCTGCTAAAACAATCCCCTGAGGCAGGTGGGAAGCCGGATGCTAGCCTCTTTGCATAGGACGGGACACCGAAGCAGGGCTCCACTGGGAATCCGAGCTGTCACACATCAGACTGGAATGGTCCGCTACCATGACCGTCACCCTCCCAGGATCTCTGGAGGGCCTGTATCTTGTGGGTATCTTCAGAAAACGGTCCCATCTTTGCATTGGTCTTCCCAGAGCATTCTGGCCTACGGAGCGTGACCCAGGCTACAAGGAATGTCATGGGCACCTGGGCGTTAGCAGCTTTCCGTGAATTCCCAGCCTCATCCTCTTGTGTGCTATGATGTGTGCTTTCACCGGACATGCCTTCATGATCCCGTAGGGGAGAAAGACACCTGTCCCCTATGCAAGGTGTCATGTTCACCTTCCTGGGACTGACCCAAGGGCCCCAGGGACTCTGAAGCATGCAGCCCTCTAAGCAAATTTCTGATTTAACCCATCTGAAATCCCAGCACTGCAGACAGGAGGGGGATGTTGTGTGCAGGCCTGTTTCCCACACAAGCAAGCCCCGGGGAGGAGGAGGGCCCATTTACCTATGTACAGGCCTCACCAGCAGTGGACTCCGGCAGCAACTTTACTTCCATCCATTGTGTTATCTGAAAAAAGAAACCTCAGCTGGCCTGATGGGGAGCCTGTTGTGTGGGCAAGATATAATGGCGAGGCCTTTGGAGCGCTTTTTCTGTCTGCTCTGGTGTTTACAGGCCCCGGGTGAGGCGCCTGGACCAGCCAGGACCCTCTCCTCCCAGAACCTCCATCCTCAAGACACCCCTCCTCGTTCACAGATTGCTGGTACTTGAGTCCATAAACCAGGTCAAAGAATTCTCCACCGGAGTTGGAGGTGGTGGCTCTGGGAGGGCTGCGCACCCTCCCCCGACCCATCCATCACTCCCTTTGAAGACACACAGCCCAGGCTCAGGGACGCGGACAGAAACATCCTGAGGAAATCACCACTCTAAGTGGCTTCTAAGCCTCATTTCCCCAAGGAGATAATCAGCACCTCTTTCCCAAGACAGCTCCAGGTGAGCGGGAAGGAACACCTTCCTGTCTCCGGCGGGAAGGCGTTGCCTGACCGCCTGATCGCCCAGCGCCCTCGCTTCTACTGTCACAGTCCTCCGAACCCACAAGGTGGCTGGGGCAGGTACGACCCCCCCCCCACGTCGCCAATTGACGCAGGGCACACCGAGGCCCGGGCGCCCGCTCTCCTCGCGGGGTCACCCAGGGAGCAAGCACCCGGGAGCCTCTGCCTGCGCGCCCCGAGCTCGCCCCGCGGCACCGTCAGGTCCCCCGAGTGAGCCCGTCCGCGGCGGCGGCCACATGGCCTCATTGTCCCGGGCGGGCGTCCCGCCGCGCGGACGCGGGCGTTCACAGCAAACCGCAGTCCCGGCCGCTTGCGGAGCGACCCCGCCGGCCGGGCGCGGGGACGCGGCGAGCCTGGGAGCGCCGGCAACAAAGGAGAGGAGCGCGCGCGGGACCCGAGGGGGCACCGGCCCGGGGGGCGGCGCGGCCGGCCCGAGCGCAGGGGGACGGGGCGGCGGCCGGCGAGCAGGCGGCGTGCCCCGGCCCGGCCCTCAAAGCCTCCTTTCTTCTCGCGCGCAGCGAGGCGGCTCCGGGAGATCCGGGAGGGGGCGCAGCTCGCCGTCCCCGCCGGCCGGTCCGGGCGCGCCCTCCCTCCGCCGCCAACCCCACCCCGAGAAGCGCACAAAGAGCGGCGGGCCGGCGGGCGCACACCTCCCGTCGGGGCGGGGCCGCGGGAGGGGCCGGCGCGCGCTCCGCCGCGCCCGCCTTAAAGGGCCCGCCCGCTCCCGGCGCGCACCGCGCATGCCCGACCGCGGGGCGGGGAGGGACGGGACGGCGGCGCGCGCACGCCCGCGCCGCTCGCCGGAGCCATGGCCGGCGTCCCCGCGGAGGCGGCGCGGCGCTCGTGCACGTGTCAGCGCCCGCGGGGGCTCGGCCGGCGCGCGGGGCGGGCGCAGGACCCCCGCGCCGCACATTCCGGAGGTCGCGGGCCGCAGGGCGGGCCGGGCCCGCGCTGCGGCGGGTGTCTGGCTGGCCCGGCCGCAGTTTGAGGGCCAGTTGGACGAAGTGCTGCCCAAGGGGCACAAAGCTGCGGGCGCGCGGGCGCGCGAGAAGCGATGCGGGCGGGCCTCTGCCTTTGTGTCTCCTGCGCTCCGGCGCAGGTGGGCAACCCGCGCCAGGAGCCACTTGGCCCGTGCGCACCCGGACCTCGAGTCCCGCTTTCCGTGCCCGAGGGCTCGGGCCGCCCTTTGCGGCAGACAATAGACCCTTCTCCCAGTGGCACCGTGGGCTCTAGGGGTGGTTTATTTGGGGACGCTAACGGGACTTTCTCAGGACCGCTCTCTTAGAGCCCGGCCGCGGGCATCCGAGTTGGGCGCGTTTTCTTTTCTCCATCAGGCGAGGGGGGAGAGCTGGGGACAGACTGTCCTCGGCCGATAGGTACGCGCGAGTGTCCCGAGCCTGCCGGTCCCGCATTAGACAACAAAGAGAGGCGTTAGCGGCGGCGGGGGAGGGGCGCGGCCGGGAGGAGGACGGGGCGGGCTGCGGCGAGCGCGGGGGTGGGGGGCGCTCGCTCTCGGCTCGCCCTGACCGCGGCCTCCGCCCGCCCCCGGCCCGGCGCGCGCCAATCGCCTCCCCCAGCGATAGTGTCAGTAGCATTGTAGTGTCAGCTCCCGCCGGTGACGTTGCGCCTCCCTCGTCCCCCTCCGGAGCCGTCTGGCTGCAGAGGCTCAGTCAAGAGGCGGGGAGGAGAGGAGGAAAAAGCGCTGAGTGAGGGCGGGCGGGCGGGCGGGAGGGAGTGGAGGAGCCGGGGAGGGGCTCCTTAAAGAAACGCTGCTGTCGCTCGCCTGCTCGCTTCTCGCTCGGCATTGTGGCCAGCCAGCCGGGCACTCGGGGGGCACGCGCGGCTGCCGCTCGAGCTTTGCCCCCACCCCACCCGCCGGCAGATCTGGGGTGGGGACCCAGGCGGGGGCTCCTGCGGCCACTGCCCGGCGCCGATCGCACTGAGCGACCCACTCCTCCCGGCGCCGAGAAAGGAGCAACGGAGCCCTCTGCAGCCGGCCGGCCTCCCCGCCCCTGACCACTCGCTTCCCGGCTGCCTTTGTGGTCGCAGCTTCTCGCCGCCGAGCCGAGGGCCGGCGGGGGCGCGGCGCGCACGGCCGAGCGATGCCCAGCTCCCTGTTTGCAGACCTGGAGCGCAACGGCAGCGGCGGCGGAGGGGGAGGCGGCGGCGGCGGCGGCGGTGGTGGTGGCGGCGGCGGCGGCGGCGGGGGAGAGACCCTGGATGACCAAAGAGCCCTGCAGCTCGCGCTCGATCAGCTCTCCCTGCTGGGGCTGGACAGTGACGAGGGCGCCTCTCTGTACGACAGTGAGCCGCGCAAGAAGAGCGTGAACATGACCGAGTGCGTGCCGGTGCCCAGTTCCGAGCATGTCGCCGAGATCGTGGGGCGGCAAGGTGGGTCCGGTGGAGATGGGGAGCTGGAAGGGAGAGGGTCTCGGGCCACCGCCCCGCGGGGAGGGCGCGAGAGGGTTCGGGATCCGCGACGCCCGCGAGCCTGGAGGAGAGAGGAAGAGCCGCGCGATGGGCCGGCGCCCCAGACAAAGAAAGTGCAGGCAGGCTGTCTCCCGGAGCCGCGCCGCTGCCACGGCGGGATGCACTTTATCCTGCTAAAATCACTGCCTTCTCCCCTAGCGCCCCCCACCCAGCCCACCCCGGGAAATAGAATTTAAATATAAGATGCTTGGGGGAGGGGGCCTTTGATCGGTCCTTTGGGAGGGGGAGGAGGAGGAGTGAGCATCGGATGGGAGGAGGATTCTGGATTTCTGCAAAGCGGAATGGAGCCCAGAGGAGGAACAATGGGTCCCGGGACTGCCCCCCCTTCTCATCAGTACCCCAGTTCTGGGAGGGTTCACGGCCCCGGCCCTGTTCCTTGAACCCTTTCGCCGCGCCTTCAGGGCGGACGGCGCGCCCCGCTGGATCCTAGCGGCATCTCCCCAGCTGACTTTTTCCTGGGATTCTCGGGTTTGCTCGGGACGACTGCAGTCACTGGGGGAGGACTGGGCAGCCAATGGGCTGTTCCTCGAGCGCCTCGCGGGTGGAACCCGCTTCCCAGCCCGTGGCGTGGCCCAGGGTCAGTGAGGGAGCCGCCCCCTTTCCGCCCGAAGCGTGTCCTGCAGCCCCGCAGCCCAGGACGCGGGCGGTCCCAGGTCTCCGCGGTTACCCCGGGATAATGGGCGTGTCTGTCTCTCTCTCCCACTCCCTCCCCTGCACCCTGGCTCCCAGGTTGTAAAATCAAAGCGCTGCGGGCGAAGACCAATACTTACATCAAGACCCCGGTTCGCGGGGAGGAGCCTGTCTTTGTTGTGACGGGCAGGAAGGAGGATGTGGCCATGGCTCGGAGGGAGATCATCTCTGCCGCGGAGCACTTCTCCATGATCCGCGCCTCGCGGAATAAGAACACGGCGCTCAACGGCGCAGTGCCCGGGCCGCCCAACCTGCCTGGACAGACCACCATCCAGGTGCGGGTGCCCTATCGCGTGGTGGGGCTCGTGGTGGGGCCCAAGGGCGCCACGATCAAGCGCATCCAACAACAGACGCACACGTACATCGTGACGCCCAGCCGCGACAAGGAGCCCGTGTTCGAGGTGACTGGCATGCCTGAGAACGTGGACCGAGCTCGCGAGGAGATCGAGGCGCACATCGCCCTGCGCACCGGCGGCATCATCGAGCTCACAGATGAGAACGACTTCCACGCCAACGGCACGGACGTGGGCTTCGATCTGCACCACGGGTCCGGCGGGTCCGGCCCAGGCAGCCTCTGGAGCAAGCCCACCCCCAGCATCACGCCCACCCCCGGCCGCAAGCCGTTCTCTAGCTACCGCAACGACAGTTCCAGCTCGCTCGGCAGCGCGTCCACAGACTCTTACTTCGGCGGGGGGACCGGCGGCAGCACAGCCGCCACCCCGCGCCTGGCGGACTACAGCCCCCCCAGCCCCGCGCTCAGCTTTGCCCACAACGGGAACAACAACAACAACGGCAACGGATACACCTACGCGGCGGGGGAAGCTTCCGTGCCTTCCCCCGACGGCTGTCCCGAGCTGCAGCCCACCTTCGACCCGGCTCCGGCTCCCCCGCCTGGGGCGCCGTTGCTCTGGGCTCAGTTCGAGCGCTCCCCCGGAGGCGGCCCTGGGGCGCCGGTGTCGTCGTCCTGCTCGTCCTCCGCGTCTTCGTCCGCTTCGTCGTCCTCCGTGGTCTTCCCCGGGGGCGGCGCCAGCGCGCCCGCCAATGCCAACCTGGGGCTGCTGGTGCACCGCCGGCTGCACCCGGGCGCCAGCTGCCCGCGCCTGTCCCCGCCCTTGCACATGGCGCCGGGGGCGGGCGAGCACCACCTGGCGCGCCGGGTGCGCAGCGACCCGGGCGGAGGGGGCCTGACCTACGCCGCCTATGCCAACGGGCTGGGCGCGCAGCTGCCCGGCCTGCCGCCGTCGGACACCTCCGGCTCCTCGTCGTCGTCCAGCTCCTCGTCCAGCTCCTCCTCCTCGTCGTCGGGGTTGCGGCGAAAGGGCAGCCGCGACTGCTCCGTGTGCTTCGAGAGCGAAGTGATCGCCGCGCTCGTGCCCTGCGGCCACAACCTCTTCTGCATGGAGTGCGCCAACCGCATCTGCGAGAAGAGCGAGCCGGAGTGCCCGGTCTGCCACACCGCGGTCACCCAGGCCATCCGCATCTTCTCCTGAAGGCGGCGCGCCTGCGCGCACCCCGCGGGGGCCGAGGGGGGCCCCTCCCCTCCAGCCTCAGACCCCCTGACCCTCGCCACCGCCGCCACCACCCGGCCCGCGCCCGCCCGCCGCCTCCGTGCCCCACCCCCTCCCCCCCCACCCCCGCTCACACTCTGAGATCCGAGAGGAGCTTGAGAAGCTGTAGTATCCGCTCGTTTTTTAAAATTTTTAATTTTTAAACAAAGGAACTTGCCAGGATATCTGCATCAAGAGTACTATAGCCCGGGAAGCCCCCGAACCACCTGAAATGCATGCTCTATAAATAATAGGAACGGCGACACTCTAGTAATGATAGTTTGTACACTGTACTTCATAGGAAGCTTCCAAAAGAAGAAAACCCCACAAGTTTTCCATTTTCTTAAAGTAGGAGAAAAAAAACCGAACAATAATTATTATGACGAAGAGGATAATAATCGTGCTTATGGGATGTGTGGACTGTTTTCGTGTGTTCCCCTTTGTGGCTGGGTTCCTACGATGCTTATTCTAGAACACAGTGGATCCTTTTTGAATGTTGTGGAAGGGCCAGGAGTTCCTGTGAAACCAGGATACTGCAGCTTTATAAAAGTTAAACAAACTGTAACATATCTCTTATATATTAAAAACGTTTAAAAGTTTTAAAGAGAAATTGCATTAATACAGATTGAAGTATTTTATTCTTTTTTGACTTGAAAAATTATATTTCATATTGCAAAGATGTTTACAAGTATTTTAATTTAAGTTCAGTGAACTTTTTTGTAGCTGGGTTAAATCTTTTTATTTTAGTATGGCCTTATGGCAAAGAACACTGTATTATTTTAATAACCACACAATCGTGACGGAATTACAAAACCATAAAATGTGTAATGTTTTGAACAGTATTCTGTTGGGATGGAGATTTTATAGGTTCAGACAAATCTAGAAATGCTTCACCCAGCATATTTTCTATTCAGTGATATAAAGCATATTTTATTCTATATTATTACAAAAAAAAAACCACGGAAATGTATAAACATGTCAAAAGGAACTGTTGATGCTTTCTAACATTTGTATAAATAGAATTCAGTGCAAGCTACAAAAATTCTGTTGGGCCACTATAGTTTTAGTATTTCTATTTTAATACATTTGTTTACCACTTGTTTATGTATATGTAGGTGATGTTACTTGAGCTTAAATGTACTTTACTGAGCAAAGTTTAAAAAACAAAGTATATTTTATTTTATGATAAAGGGCCTTTAACCTCATGGTCAAATACTAATATTATATTTGCTGAGACAAGATTTGAAATTGTATCAAGAGTTTTATTTTTCTGACATTTAAAGTTCTACATAATAAAGGTAAAACTTAAGGAATGGTGCTACTTCATTTTTTAAGTATTTCTATATAAATAAAATATTGAAGAAAACCTATCTTGTGTGGTGAGTTGGTTTTGTTTTACGCCCCTTGGAGTCCTCCTGTGTAAATCACTCGTAAGTGACTAGTGAAAATGTATACGTTCCAGGCATATGATGTTAGTATTTTATCAATGGAATGAGCTTTCCAGATAGGCCGGAGTTGTGTTGAGTGGGATCTATAGGCCACGGGCAATGGTATTTTTTAAAAAATTGCAGTTTCCTACTGAATCAGGGCTTGCTTCTCCCTGAGACACAGTGGGCGCGGTGCCTGGGGCCCATGATACCTGCCGGGGTTTGATGGGGAGGCCCAGGAAAATGTTTGATTTCTTTTAAAATTAGAAGAAAGCAAGCCCAAAGGAAATGAAATTATTCAAAGGAAATGTTTTAATTTTCAGGTCCACAAGAACCTATTCATTAAAATCTGCCTAAAACACTAAGAGAATAAAATAATTATTAGAGTATTTAAAGTGATATCAAAAATCAATTCAAATATCGATATTATTATGCGGGAAGAAGCCCACGAAAGCAAAAGTGCCTGGGGTCCAGCAACGTTAGGATCCCGCCCCATGTGGCCCCTTCAGGGTAGAGGGGGCCTCAGGGCTGTGCCTGCTTGCCTCAGTTTCCACAGAGGGCCACTTCCTTCCGGGAAGCCACGCAGTGACTGTCTGCTTGCAGAGGGCCTAGCTGGATTTCAGGACCTTCTTAAGAGGCTTCTGCTGGGAGGGTAGGCTAATTGGTGTTGACAGGCTGAGGGTGTTAACCGTTTGTTGTTGTTTGAGACAAGTTTTTGTTTGCTTTCTGGCAGGCTACACCTGCTCCCTGGCTGTTGGGTTTTGTCAAGCAGCAGCGCCGCCAGCTTTCACTTGACCTGAACTCTTGTCTTCTAGAGAGTATTTAGAAATGACCAGAGCGCGCCACTGAGTTTCCAGCTCACTCTGCCAGCCGAGCTGCCCCCGGAGAGCCGTGTCTGCCCTGGAACGTGGCAGGCTTTTGTTTTAATCTGTGCCCATGGGTACCATTTAGCAGGTGAGGCCAAACAGTGGGCCATGACCTACATGGGTGGGTGGCGTGTCTTTCCCTTCCATATTAATTTTTGTTTGTCCAGAAGCGCCGTCACGTCGTAGACCCTGATTTGTTTGGTTGAAATGCCGCCGTGTGAAGGCAGGAGGCAGGAATTCGGGGCGGGAAGGGAAAAAGGAGTGGCCCGGCTTGGGAAATTTCTGGCATCATCTCCAACTCTGGAACGTTCCCAGACGGTGTTTACCCCCTTTCTTCTCCCTCAAGGACTGGAGGTTGGCCGAGGCCTGGCGAGCAGCGACATCCTAGTCCAATCCCACCTTTCCTGTGAGCTGTTCTGAAATGCCTAGAACAGAACCAAGATTCTTTTTACACTTACGACTTTAGCCATGTAACTTTGCTTTTCTGCCTTAGAATGATGACAGAGAAGGCAAGCAGAGAAGAAAAGCTTTGACTTGAGTTTCTCATGGGCTCTTACCCAGAGAGAGATTTTGTGGTCCATATGCTGCTTTGGGAAAAAGACAAAAAAAAAAAAAAAAAGTCAACTGGAGGCCGCTGACATCTCCTTGGATGGCCTATATTTCTCTGCGGTGAGAGGTTCCCTTTGTTGACATGAAGTTCGGGGATGTATTATTAATAAACGTTGGTTTCTTAGGAGAAAGAGCTTTCTCCTTTTAAACTGTTGGCTTTCCCCGCAAGGCAGGCCCTTGTCACCCACACAGGATGTGGAAAATGCTAGTGGTATTGAATGGCATTAGCTTCAAATCCAAGACCCACCTTCTGCCGCATTCCCTACGTCCCCCGAAATGATGAGCGTCCGGGTGGCGCCTGGCCGTGGAGCTGACAGCCCTCCGGCTGGGCAGGTGAGAGATGCAACATTCCTGCTGCCAAATGGGCAGCCCCTTCCCTTTCTGCTTTTATACCCCCCCAATTTTTCTGCAGCAACAAAATGCTGGCCAACGGGCATCTCTCCCTGCCCCCACCAAGCCTCGCCCTCATTGATGTGCACTGGTAGTTCTCAACTGGGGGCTGATTTGGCACTCCCCAATTTAGGCAGTCTCTGGGGACACTTTCGAGTATGACAAATGGGGTTAGTGCTCCTGGTGTCTAGGGGGTGGTGACCAGGGATGTTCTTAAAAGACCTACAAGGCACAGCGAGGAATTACGCCGTCCAGGGTTTGAGAACCCCCCGATGTAGACAAAGTAAATGTTAACTTCCCTGCTGTTGATTCGCTGCCTTGAAATCGGTGATGTTCTTGTGATGTTTAAATGCATCAAGACTGACCCTCGGCCCTGTTTTGGGATGATCTCCCCAGGGTAGCTCCAGGGATGTCAGAAATATGGGGGGAGGCCCTGGCTGATGCCTGTGGCCCCGGGGGGGGGGTGAGGAGAATGAATGAAGAACTCCTCTAGTCACCGAAGAGGGGCAGGGTGCACCCGACTAGTAATGATACGTTCCCAGCACTTTCTCTCCCGGCGTCTCCCGTGCTCCTTACCGCAAGCCACGCGGGAGGCACCGCTGACACTTTCCTGGGCCTGTTTGCGGTGAAATGAAAATACTCAGAATGCAGTCTGGGAGCACGAAACCTGGGTTTTCTCACTGCAGCCTGTGCCCTTGCTGCCTTGTCAGGCTGAAATCGCGTTGCGGAGCATTCTGGGAACGGATGGGGTACCTGCCGCTCGCTCCTCCCGTTTCCCTATTTCCTGGGTCCCCCTTATCCCGCCCCAGTTGGCTCTTGGGAAAACGCTTCCTTACGGTCAGTGACTTTCAGAGATGAGGCCAGCCAGAGCCTTTATCTCTTAAGCCTTATCTTTCCAGGGAGTGTGGACAAATTGTCCCCGTCTCAAGGGGGTCCTGAGCCCGCAGGCCGGTGCAGCGCTGGTAGGAGCTGTCCTTAAGGCTTCGTGGGGACAGGGGAGCCTGGGAGGAGGTGAAATTTGTGTGTGCTTCCATCCGCCTCACCTTCAGAAGGTCATTCCCCTGTGGGCTTGGGGACAAGGGTCGTTCTAATGCGGAGTGTTGCCTACTGTTGACCTCCCTCTCCCGCCCAGATCCAGTCAAAACCTGACCTTGTCCCCACCCCTAGGAGGGTAAAACCCTCCTACTTCCCGGGAAAGGGAAAGTGGGGCGGGGGAGTTGGGCATCCCTTGTGTGATGGCAGCCATCACTGTGCACACCCAGCCCAACGGTGGGTACGAGGAAACCCATTTCAAAGACAAGGAGACTGAGTCATTGGGACGTTAAATGACCCACCTAAGGCTCAAGAAACACTAGGCTGGGATTGCCCCCTGGGCCCATCTGAATCCAAAGTTCCCATCCTGACCCCTTCAGAAAAATGGCTTTGACAGGAGGTGTTTTCCGAAAAAGTGAGCACTGGTTCATCCCACAATCGTCAAGCATGGGGAGGGTGGTTCTTGCTTGTTGATAAGCGTGATCGATTTGAAAGATGCAACGAGGGCCTCACGGCTCTCCTGACTCCGGGCCACGTGTCCAGGCTGCGGCGGGGAACCAAGGACACCAACAGCGGGTCATGTGCGCGCAAGGACCTTTCTGTGACGTGTCTCCCAAAGGCTTGTGATCCCTGGGCTGTTTTGTGACCAGTCGGATAGTGAACATTAAGCTAATTCTGGAACATAGTCTTCCCAGGTACACCAAAAAATATATATTTCATGAGGATAAAATGAGCACAGAATACTCTCAAAAACAAAAAACAAAAAACAAAAAACAAAACTCCATAAAAATGTCACCTGAACTAATGGAGACAGTGACAAAAAGACGCCAAACCCTGACTGAGAAGTAAACTGTAATCAGCTCTTTGGTTTCCAGAATGTGAAGGTCTTTGTTTTCTCGCATTGGCTTCCTTTTTCTAGGGCATTTGCAGGGCCTTTAGAATGTTGGCATGGCCTGAGCTGGTCTGAGAGGCGAGGTGCTCCTCCCCTTGTCCGTCTGGACTGTCCGTCCCATTCGAGCCTGTGTCGTCACGGGAGGTGTGGGTGCCACAAACAGCAGCTCTGTGACTCTGCTTCTCCCGGGGAGGACAGATGGTTCCCTTCCTTCTGGAAGGATCAGACCTGCTGAGCCCCTCTTTTGGGCTTTAGGGCACCTTGTACCTCCTTCCACAGCAGCACAATCGTGTGTTGACTTGTCTTTCTGCCTCGGGGGCAGGGGTCTCGTCCTTCCATCTCTGAGCCCCCAACACCCGACCCAGAGCCCACAAACGTACCCAGAGCACACTTGGAAAATGAGTGAGAAGGGGCTGTCTTACTTGAAATAACCTACCTGCCCATGAACAGGGGATTTGTTTATTCATTCTATGACCTGTGCATTAGTGGAACTCTACATGCTCTAATAAACATAAAAACCACCTTGATATCTGCAGAGGCGAAACGCAGAAGGTTGGCTTTTAGAAAATGCAGTTTTGTGTGCATAGAAAAGCTTCCGAGGCCATCATGATAGGCAGCCTTCGAGCCAGCCCTCACTGATCCCCACCTCCTGATGGTTACCCCTGGGGAGCACCCCCCCTCGAGTGATGGTTGGACTTCGCGACCTGCTTCTAAGGACCAGATCATGGCCCAAGGGATGGGATATGACTTCTGAAGTTAGGTTATAAAAAGACTGTGGCTTCTCTGTTGGTTTCAATCTCTCGGCTGGTTCACTCCGGGTAGAGCCATGTCCTGAGGCAGCCCTCAGAGAGAGAGAGAGAGAGGTCCAGGGGGTGAGAAACCCAGGGGGAACCTCTAGCCATGAGGAACTGAGGTTCTCGGCCCAGGAGCCTGTCCGGAACGGGGACCAGCCTACAGCCATGAGAATGAGCTTGGAAGCAGAGACTCCCCAGGCTGCGTCCGGAGATGAGACCACACTCAGGCCACGACACGCCGACCACACCTGAGCGGAGACCCCGTTGGAGATTCCCAGTGACGCCAAACCCTGACTCCTGAACCACAGAAACTGTGGGGCAGCAAACGCATTTTGTAGGAAGTGTCCAAGTTTTAGGGCGAGTTGTTAGACAGAAACAGAACTGAAACAGACTGTACAGATGTGCAATTAAGTGTTGAACAGTGATCATCCTCAGAGGGTAAGATGGATGTTTGGGGGTCATGACAGAGCACTGGCCCTGCCACTCTGTGTAATGTGCAAAATTATTCAACTTCTCTAGGCCTCAGTTTTATCATCTATGAAGTGGGGGTTTTAATAGTAATGTTACTCTTAACACAGTCGCTCTGAGGGGCATTTAGGATAATGTGTAGCAAATGAAAGGGCTATCTATCACTATCTATTAACCCATATGTTTCATAAATCGATTTTTTTCACTTTATATCCTCATGACCTTTAGGTCTTTTTCCTACCGTATAATTCCATTATTTTCATAGGTCAAAAATAATTTGAAAAATTCAAAGCGGGATGCATGAGTGGCATCCGTCCACGTTGCCTGGACCAAATCCTCCACATGGGAACCTTTGGATTGCCACTAGATCTCTAAAAGTGAGGCCATTATTTTATTTTGTGTGGGAGACATTCAACTTTTCAAAACGCTTCTATTTAAATGGCCTCACGGCAGTCCCCAAAGAGGCAGACAATGCGGATATTATGTCCTCCTTTTACAGCCCAGGAAACAGCACCCCCTTGCCCGATGGGGGGGGGGGTCAGTGGTGAGGTGGAGACTGGAGGTTTCTGGAAACCAAGATCGTCCTCACCACGCATGGGGCAGATCGGTGGAAAACTGCCTTTACAGAATATCCGAAGTGGCTCCTGCGTGTTAGGAGTATGTTTAATACACCGCTAGCCAAAAACACCTCACCCTCTCACCCAGGGAGTTTGAGCCCCGTCAAAACACCTATTTCTCATTAAAACCATGATGGCATTGCCGTAATGTTCCTCTGTAACTCAGGAGGCACTTGGACAGCAGCGCGCACGGCCCTGCAAGGAAACGATCTCTGGGGAGCTCCCTACAAGCAAGACTCTGATACTGGGGGTTACTGGTCACAGCCACACCTCTGGGGGGACCTCCGGATGGGCTCATTCATCCACACTTCCTGCTGGGCAAACTGCCTCGCCCCTTGAGGTGCCTGCGTGAGAGGAACCTGGAAAAGTGGTGTAAAATAAAAATTCCCGGATCCAACCCTTGAAAATCAGTACCTTTGGGAGGGGCCTGGGAGTCTGCGTTGAACAAAGTCCCCACGCCCCCAGTTGGGGGGTGAGCTCGAGATGTCAGTATAAATCTCGGATCACCCTGCAAGTTGCCACGGAAAAGAAGGAAGCCTTTTAATTTGTACTGATATTAAACAATCTCTGATATGTATTATTAAGAGAAAAAAAATTAAGACGAATGATCATATGTATAGTATGCTTCCGTTGTATTAACGTGTCTGTGGAGACCTCCGTGCGAGTGTGGTTGTGTGAATAAGGAGTGCTCCTCCAACATGGGAGGCTGGGGTCGGCCGTCGGGCTGGGGAGAGGCTCATGTTTTGTTGTATATCTTCTTGCAATGCTGGCATCTTTTTAAACAATAAGTGTTACCCACTCAAAACTGTCTTTCTCTAGTTGATGAGGTGTCTGTGTCGGTTCACAGACTGTTAGAAATGCACACACCGACTGGGGATATGGACGGTACGGAAGCTGTGTGTGCGCGTGACGAAGGGGTATGTGCGAACTCTCTAGGTCTTTTCTTCCTTAAAGACTTTATTTTTCAAAGATTTTATTTATTTGAGAGAGAGAGAGTGCACAAGCAGGTAGAGGGGCGCAGGGAAAGGGAAAAACAGACTCGCCACCAAGCAGGGAGCCCGGTGCGGGGCTCGATCCCACAACCCCGGGATCATGACCTGAGCTGAAGGCAGAGGCTTAAGCGATGGAGCCTCCCAGGTGCCCCTACAGACATTGTTTTTTAAGTCCTCTTTATGCCCAGTGTGGGGCTTGAACTCACAACCCCGAGATCGAGAATAGTGTGCTCTACCGACTGAGCTGGCCAGGTGCCCCCAACTCCCTGTACCTTCTTGCTAAACTTTGCTGCGAACCTAAAATGACTCAGAGGAATCGTCTGTAAATTTAGAAACATTTTGAAGAGCTAGGTGTTGTAAGCCTGTGTGGGAATGACCGTAAAGCTGGGGTGACTGATTGACAGACCGTTGAAGTAACGGCTTCTGAAATTCTGAGGGGAAGCCAGGTTTGGGAACCGCTGGGCTGGGTGAGGTGCAGGGCCCCCTCCAGGGAGACCTCCAGCCCAGCTGAACAGTAGAAGATACGTTTGCAAAAGCAGGTCACATGCAGACTGTAGAGGGCCCAGAAGGCCTGGCTGAGAGTTTGGGGGTGTGTCTTGTAGGCCTTCAGGGGACAGTTTTCATGTTGCTTTCTGGTAACCAGGAGCCGGATGGCCAGGGGCTGAGCCAGGATAGGCCGGGGCGCTGGTGAGGAGCCACGGCCCTGATCCTGGCGGAGGCAGATGGCTCAGGGAGGAGCCGCGAAGAGCATCTGGGTAACCAGAGGAGAGCAGAGAATTGGACGGGGCCTCGCTAACGTGCTCGACGGGGTCGTGTGAAATCTTGATGTTGGACTTCTGGAGCCCCAACAATGGCCATTTCGTACGGTTCCGCCTGCTGGGGTGGACAGTGTGGTGGCAGAGGGGGGCCCGGGGAGTGGGGAGGGACGGGGTGATGGGGAGACTTGAAGTCTCTGTGGCTGGGTCACGGTCATTCAATGTAGAGGAATGTGGATGTTCCAGGGGTGACCGAATGGAGTGTCATGGGGTTTTCAGCAAATGCTTTTGCTGACTGTTTCCTGGACACGTCTTGCGTTTCTACATATTTGAGCCTTTGCCTGGACCTTCCCCTCTGCCTAGGAAATGCATTATAGTTAAAAAAGACCAAAAAAAACAAAACAAAACAAAACAAAAAACATAGATCCAGGTGGAAGTCTGGTGAGGCAGAGCAAGGACGGTCCCCTGGAAGAGGGTTTATGCGCTCCTGGCGGCGGGGAGAGTTTCCGGGGGGCTTGAAAGAGACAGAGAAGCATCACACGGGATATGGTTGGGGATGGGTCTTTGCATGGAGCGCTCCTTCAGGAACATGCCATTGTCGGAGGATGAAAGTGCTGGTCTTAGGCAGGACGGCAAAGAGAGATCAGGGACCCAGTGGAGGCGGTGAGGGTTCCCGGCAGCTGGTTTGGGAAGGAGATGAGGGGCTTCTGGGCGGAGCAGATCTGGGGCAAGAAGGGAGTTAAATACCGTCTCCTGGAGACAGTACCTCCCCCAGGGCTGGACCTGCCTCCTCCAACACTATTTCCTTGAAGAGTTTTGGGGCCACAGAAGTGACCCCTCTTGTGCCTCTGGGTAGGTCCACCTGTGGGAAAGTGGGTCCTTGCCCGGACGCAATAGCCCAAACTTCACCCAGCAGCTTTCACTTTAGGCACTGAGTCAGATTTCTCTTTTGCCTGCTTGCAAACCCATCAGAAATGTGAAGGTCCTGACCACAACGCCCCGAATCTTCTCACTTTCATGCTGCCCAGCTCGAGGGCTTTGGATTTCCAGGAAACACTGTGCTTCGGGCCTGCTGGCCATTAGCTCCAGTGGCTCAGCGGGGGACACCTCTTTGCATTCATTTGCCTTCTGGAAGGCCTGGAGACGGTGGTGGTAGGGCCTGGTGTGGTTCATGGTGTTTTTCCAAACAGCTCAGGCCTTGCTGGGGAGGAGTCAGGCAGGGATTAGGAACCATAAATGAATGGGAAGTGCAGAGAGGCTGTTGGAAACCACTTCTCTGGAGCACCTGGGTGGTTCAGGTGGTGAAGCGTCTGACTCTTGATTTTGGCTCAGGTTGTGATGTCTGGGTCCTGAGCTCAATCCCTGCGTCAGGCTCTGCACTCAATGTGGAGCCTTCTTGAGACCCCTCTCCCTCCCTCCCTCCCTCTCCTCTGCCATCCCCCTCCCCCATCTGCAATCGCTCTCTCCTTCTCTGTTAAAAAAAAGAAGGAAACCACTTCACTGAGGTATGATTGATATAAAACACAGTACATATGCATTTGTATACATCTTTACATATACATTTATGCATTTAACTCAGTGAGTTTGGGGATAAGTGTCTACCTGTGAAACCATCACCACCATTAAGACCATAAACCTCTCCATCACCTCCCATAGTTTCCTCCTGCCTCCACTGTTACTATCAGCAGCAGCAGCAGCAGTAAGAACACAGTACGAATTCTAGCCTCGTACAACGTTGGGAGTATACGAGGCAGTACGGTTAGCTCCGGCTCTCTGCTGTACGGTACTTCCAGAACTCGTCTGTCTTACGTAACTGAACTTTTGTACCCTCTGACCACCCCCTTCCCCGTCTCTCTCTCCCCCTCCCCCTTCGAATCACTGTTCTGCTCTCCGCTTCCATGACGTTGACCATTTCGGATCCTCCCTCTGCGTGAGATCATGCTGTGTGTGTCGTCCTGGGTCTGTCACGTCACTTAGCACGACATTCCCCGGGGGCCCGTCCATCTTGTTGGCAGATGACAGGATGTCCTTCCTTCATAAGGCTGAATACTGTCCCGCTGCGTACACAGCCACTGCATTCTTTACCCGCCGAGGTGGCTGCACACCTGGACCGTTGCGCGGGGACCGTAGGGACGCGGGGGTGTCAGGGCTGCACACGGCTTCCTGACGTTTCACTCGGTACAGAGGCCGCGTCCGACGGCGGTGCCCATCTCCCTCCACGGGCTTGGCCTCCTCCCTCTTCCTTCTCTGCCGCGGTCCTCTTGGCATTCCCAGTCCTCTCGTGCCGTCCTCTCGTGAGGGTTCCATCTCCGTCCTAGAGGACAGATGCCGAGCTCTTTTGTAGCGGTTTCCCAGCTCTTTCTCCTAGCGGTTCTTTTTCTCTTCTCAAATGATTAACTTCTGCTTCTTTATTTTAATTCCAGCAGAGTTCACATGGGGTCGTAGAGGTGTGCGGTGTCGCGATTCACACATCCATGGCCCACCCAGTGCTCATCACGACAGGTGGACAGGTGCCTCCTTCATCCCCATCACCTGTGTCCCCATCCCTCCCTCCCGACCCCGGTCACCAGCCGTGTGTTCTCTAGAGTTAAGTGTCTGTGTGTTCCTTGGTTTGTCTCTTTTTTCCATTGCTTGTTTGTTTCTTAAATTCCACACATGCGTGAAATCAAATGGCATTTGTCTTTCTCGGACTGACTTACTACTGTCTAGCTCCATCCGTGGTGGGGCAAAGGCAGAGTCGCGTTGTTTTCTACGCCCGCGCAGCGTTCCGTTGTGCGCACAGACCACGTCGTCTGCATCCGGTCGTCAGTCAGTGGACCCTCGGGCCGCTTCCGAATCTTGGCTACAAATAACGCTGCTGTAAACATCGGGGTGCATGTGTCCCTTTGCATAAGTGTTTTGGCATTTTGGGGTGCACACCTAGTCGTGCGATTACTGGGACCACAGGGTAGCTCTATTTTTTTTTTTTTTTAAGATTTCATTCATTTATTTGAGAGAGAGACAGTGAGAGGGAACATGAGCGAGGAGAAGGTCAGAGGGAGAAGCAGACTCCCCATGGAGCTGGGAGCCCGATGCGGGACTCGATCCCGGGACTCCAGGATCACGACCTGAGCCGAAGGCAGTCGTTCAACCAACTGAGCCACCCAGCTCTATTTTTAACTTCTCGAGGACCCTCCATACTCTTTTCCACAGGGGCCACACCAGCTTGCGCTCCCACCCATATCGTGAGAGGCTGCCCCTTTCTCCGCATCCTCGCCAACACCGCTGTTTCTTGTGTTGTTGATTTTAGCCCTTCTGACAGGCGCGAGGGGGTGTCTCACTGTGGCTTTGATCTGCTTTCCCTGAGGACGAGTGAGGCTGAGCATCTCTTCATGTGTCTGTTGGCCGTCTGGAGGTCTTCTTTGGAGAAGCGTTTGTTTGTGTCTTCTGCCCGTTTATTAATTGGATTCCTTGCTTTTTGGGTGTTAAGTTTTGTAAGTTCTTTACGTATTTCGGATACTGGCCTTCCATCGGCTCTGCCACGTGCACATATCTTCTCCCGTCCCGCAGGCCGCCCTGCAATTCTGTTGGTGTGTCCTTCGCTGTGCACAGGCGCCAAGTCCTAGCAGTTCTCCCCCCTTCCCCTCGTGCCAGCCTGTCTGAGTCCACGGAGAGGAGCACCCACCAGACAACCAGATCTTTCCAATACTGACACCTTCGCATGGCACAATGTCTAGGTGCGATTTTACTAATATGACCCTTTATTTACATGTTTGACAAAAAAAAACATGGTAAAATATACATAGCCCCCAAACTTACCATTTTAATCATTTTTGAATGCAGTTCGGGGGCATTAAGCACATTCACACTGTCGTGCCGTGGTCATGGCCCTCCCTCCCCCGAGCGTTTTCATCGGCCCAGACGGAAACTCCTTATTACGTCCCTTGCCTGCTTCTGGTGACCTCAGTGCTCCTGCCTCTATGAACTCTGCTGACCTAAGCCATGTCCCTCTTTTTACATATATTTTCATTTATCACAGAATTCCTTCCCTACCAGGGAGGACAGATAGGAAAATAGCCTGTCTGGGAAAAAGAACACTCTTGTGCGTGCGTGTGCCGAGTCCTGACGTTGCTGAGAAATCAGACCCTCCCCACCTCTACCCACAGGCTCACCAGAGAGCTCAGGAGAGCCCCGGGGCAGGGCTTCTCCACCATGCATGACTTCAACTAAGGAAAGAACTGCTCTGTACCAGGGGGACGTGGTTTGTGTAGACTTGAAACAATTTGCGTTGGGTTCATCTTGGTTATATGTATTCACAAGGTCCATTTCTATCTTTACGCAAACTGTGTCTTTGGAAGCAAAGCCCAGATCTCCAAAGAGCCCCATGTGCATGTGCTTGCTTGTTTCACTCCAAGTCGTGTGTGTGTGTGTGTGTGTGTGTGTGTGTGTGTGATCTGTAGCTTAAAAATGTTTCCCAGCCATCTTCTGAGTGTGCTTTGTACAAAACTGTTCTGAGCAACGAAAATACAGTTAGATTATCTGAAAACCTCCATTGTTGATTTATACGTATACTGATACCAGTAGGAGACAGGGACCTACATTCTCTTTATAGGAATGATGTACATTGCTGACCGTTCATTGATTCTTTGCTTGAAACTAAATTTAGAAATTTGACACCATTTCAGGTGAAACATTCATTCATCAACCTACTTTAAGCTTTACTACAGAGAATCAGGATGGTTTTAAAAATAAAAACCTTGTTTTTATTTACACAATCAAAGGCTGGTGTCTTTAAAGAAGTGTAGAAGCGTAGCTCCTAAAAATCGCCCCAGAGGTTCTCTGAAGTAGGGCTAAGCTGTGGGTGCCAGAGAATAAACAACGGAACCCTTCGGGAGAGAACCCAAAGATGGGAAGGAAGATTATGTGCGGAAATGTATGAGGTGCAGATAATCCACAGGTCAGCATTGCGAGGAAGGGCAAAGCCTCGGACACGTGCTAACGAGGAGAACACTGAAGTACAGCACGTTGAAATGTGGTGAGAACACTTGATCCGTACCCTAAAACTGCTGCCTCATGGAGACGCTTGATTTCGACTCTGTTCCAAGTGCTTTAGGGACGAACCGCTCACACCGTCACGTGTAAGCAGGCACATCTAATGGGAGCATATCTGACCCCAGACTCACTGAATGTGCTATCTGAGAACAAAGAGAGAATTGCTAACCATCTAAACGACATCTAGGAATAAATAAGTGAATTACTATTTTATTACTGTTAGGATTTGCTAAACAGCATATCTGATGCTGGCTCTGGCTTCGTGTTAATTAAATATCAAAGACCAGCAGTTGTTACCAGGAAGCTTTTAAGATTCATGTATTATTAGCAGCAGTATTTTAGATCTTCTCTTGTATGAGCATGTATATATCAGTGTGTTATTGTCATAAAAGTTTAATTCCAAGAGCTCAGTCTTCATTAATACGCATCAAGGAGTGCGCGCCAGTCAGACCCCAGCAACCCCACTCCGAAGTCGAGATGCAAGTGAATGAAGCCCTCCAGCCTAGATTTCCCTTTGAGGGGGAAGAACCACCTTAAATGTCACTCAAGCATTTATGAGAAGTTTGGGACTGAGCAAGCAGTGGAGGGGGTGGGGTTTTGAATTTACTGCCTAAATCTCTCGCCCTCTGCTTAGTAAGGTCGGCGCTGCCAAGCAGCTCGCTCTAGGAGAGCGAGCGAGCCAGGCCTTGCAGGCTCTTGGTGGAACTTGGCCATGTATTAAATTTGGAAACCAGAATGGAGTCCCTTCCAGGGCAACCCAATTAATCCTTCCTTAATGGTTAGAATATCATTCAAACCCACCTCCAGAGGCAATCAGTCAAGCTTAGGAGCTTCTCAAAATAGGGAAGTCTTGCAAGGTTTGATGCCCAGGATAGAGGGAGCGCAAAAGCACCTCCCCGTGTGGTGCTTATGGAATCGGGTTCTGAGAAGTTCATGGCCATGGGCAGTCCTCATGCAAGCTGAGCTGTGAGGAACCGGATGCCTCCACGTGAAAGGAAGGATCTAAAGCAAAGCTCAGCCTCTTGCTAAGACTCTGAGACGCTCCCTGGTGGTTCCTGCGGGCTCCTGACATTTAAGTAGAATTTGGTGGCTATCCCTAGAGCGGACCGACCAGTTAGTCATTGCGAGTGGGGAGATTTTCCCGAATGTTGGACGACAGCCGCTGGTGGCTGAGGCCACGTGTGGGGTGAGTGGAGGAGAAGAGCCAGAGGCTGCCTGGCTGCATTAATAGGGGAACATACATCCATTTAACAACAGAAAACCCTCTCGTATCGCTTTGCTGGGGTTGACAAAGCACCCCGCGCTGAGAGGCTTACACAACAGAAATCCACTGGCTCTGGGTTCTGGAGGGAAGAGAGCAGAAATCCACGTGTCGGCAGGCCTGGTTCCTTCTGAGGGCTGAGAGGGGAAAAAAACCCTTTCCAGGTGTCTGTCCTTGGTGTGCGGCTGGTTGTCTTCTCCCGTGTCTCTTCCCATTGTCTTCCCTCTCTGTGTGTCTCTGTGTTCGAATCACCCCCTTTTAGAAGGACACCCAGTCGTATGGGACAGGGGCCCCCCCACTTGATCACCTCTACAAAGACCCCTGTCTTCTGATCAGGTCACATTCTGAGATGTGACATTTTTGGGGAGGACAGGATTCAGTCTAGAAGACCTCCTACAGTGGTCTGACATCATGACAGCCCCAGAGCCGCTCAGGGCAAGTCTGCTGGCTCAGAGACATAACCAGGGACCACTGCTCTGTCTATGGTGCCTCGGGATCCTGTGGTGGCTGCTGCCTCCCTAGCCTGCTTTTCTGGAGTCCTTGCATGAAGAGACAATGAAGTGCTGGCCGGCTCCGTCCATCCTGACTGATCAGCACAGAGTCGTCAACGCAGTGGCTCCATGCGGTGTTCCGAGGGACGTCAATGTAGTGGCTCTGTGTGGTGTCTAGGGGCTTCAGATCACTCCACCCTTCTTATGATAGAGAGCAGGGGAGGTAACATCGCCCCGAGGCAAAACTGCAAATTAGTCCCGCTGTCGGATCCTTGGAATGCACCCTGTTTCACATCTTCTTTTCTGGCTGGAACAGAAAATAATGCATTTTCCAAATCAGTGATAGTAAACGTTGTCCCTGAAGTTTTATTGATCTGCCCGGGCAATAATGACATAGTCAATAATGACAATAATGACAAATACAACCGAGGTTACTACCTAATTGAGCCTGCGGGCGTCTCCAGTTACTCCCGAGGACCCATCCGGTTTTTGGAGAGCCCATCTTGGTAAATTAAACTGAGATACGGTAGGGTCTCCAGCCCTACATCTCTGAGATCATTGAAGATGTCACCATTGGCCTGGATACTGTCTTGTTTCTGATGGGCTACTAGGAGAACAGTTCCAGAAGGTTCCACCTGGTCCTCTTCGCTGTGACTGTACCTGCCCCGCAGGCTAAGGACTCAATGCTGGGAGCTGATGCAGAAATGTGGCTCCTTGGAGAAGGTTACATCTTAATCCCCGGAGACTCTGACTATGTGATCCTCAGGGGGCAGAAGGGACTTTGCAGGTGTGACAAAGTTAAGGACCTCGGAAAGGGGGGATCGTTCTAGATTTTCTGGATGGAGCCCATATAGTCACAAGGGTCTTTATGGGGGAAATAAGGATGCCGGAGAGTTAGAGAAGGAGGCCCGAGGACGGAAGGGGCCGGAGGGATGCAGGCTCTGGCTTCGAAGCTGGAGGAAGGCGTCTTAAGCCAAGGAATGTGGGTGGTCACTAAGAGCTAAAAAAAAAAAAAAAAAAAGGCAAAGAAACAGATTCTTTTCTACAGCCTGCAGAAGGAACACAGTCTAGCCGACACCTTGATTTTAGTCCAGTGAAACCTATTTTGGACATCTGACCTCCAGAACTCTAAGATAATAAAATTGTGTCATTTCTAAGTTCTTCTGTGGCAGTTTGTTAGAGCAGCAGGGAGTGCACATAGCCCAGGAACGCCCTGGGCCGCCCTCCCGCCCGGCTCCCTGTCTCTCTGCCCTTCCGGCTTTCCCATCAGGGGTCAAGAAATTTTCAAGGAAGAAATTCATACTTTTCCTATTTGAAATTTTGCTTCGCAGGAGTCCAGAATGTGGAATTTCTTGGGCAGCACAGTCCTCCACAGGCGTTTTCTGGACCCCTTATCCCCACTGGGCTGGGCTGTCCCTCCTCCCTTTCTCCATGCCCTCATCTGTCTTTCTGGCCTAAGACCTACCCCAGCGCTCCTGTTTCACTGTTGTCTTTCCCTTCCGGCTTCCTTCCTTCCGGCTTCCTCTCCCCACCACCCCACGGAGACCCCCACTTCCGGCTGCCCCCCGCCCTCCCGACATAGCCACACCCCTGGACGAGGCCACCATGGCCACGCACGCACACGTTCCTGACCTCTTCTTCCCTTTGAATTCTCTGGGCCCTGCGTTTGGCTGAGGAACTGGCTTCCGACTTCCAAGTTTTCAGACACAGGAGATGTCAATGATTTGACTTCACTCTGGAGGTTAACCTGAATTCAAGAACTTTGACTAGAGAGATAGTCAAAATGTGTAGAGAAAGGCAATTTCCTTACTTTCCAGTCTGTAGATAAGGCACCGTGCGGTCATCAGGGTCGAGGAGAACACCTCTCTATCAGGAAATCTTGTAGAAGCCTTCACCGAAAGATAAGATTCATTTTCGTTCCTTAAATACATTTGCTGATGTAAAATGCCTTACCTTTCACGAGGTCAGTATTTCCTCTGCTTAGGCTACATCATACTGAGGAAAAATCACATGTTCCTCCATTGAGATAAAACCGCATGGTGAAGGTCTGGTGGAGACTGTTTTCAAAGTCTCCTGGGACGTCTTCACCCAATCTTTTTTTTTTTTAAAGATTTTATTTATTTATTTGACAGAGAGAAATCACAAGTAGATGAAGAGGCAGGCAGAGAGAGAGAGGGAAGCAGGCTCCCCGCTGAGCAGAGAGCCCGATGCGGGACTCGATCCCAGGACCCTGAGATCATGACCTGAGCCGAAGGCAGCGGCTCAACCCACTGAGCCACCCAGGCGCCCCCGTCTTCACCCAATCTTGAACAAAGAAATGTTTGGGAGAAAAAAATGTCCCCAACATGTCCTCTAATGAAATTGGAGAGACTAAAAAAATAATAATGAAATAAAATAAAATAAGCAGGCAAGTATTCTAAAGATACAAAATAGACCAAACATGCCGCAGTGTACACAAACGAGTTACCTCTTCTTTGGGTCAGTGAAAGTTTTTTCATTAGGCATTACTGTTGTTAGTCTATTTGAAACTACACGCTTGCCTGGATACTCACCACGGGCACTTAGGACTCAGAACTTGAAACCGGGAAGGGCACATCTCTGGGACAGGAATGGGACCAAGTTGACAGGGTTTCGGAGGCTGCTAGGCTGGAGAGAACTTTCAGGATCCCTTAATACCAAACCCTTAGGGCCAGGATTCTCAGACCAGCCGCTGTTGACATCTTGGGACAGGCTATCTTTGTCCAGGGGGTCGTCCCCGTCCTGTGCCCTGTGGGGGGCTTAGGGGTGGGCTTGGCCTCCGCCCACCAGATGCCAGGAGCCTCTCTCCACCACCATGTGACGACCAAGAAGGTTCCCAGACATTGCCACATGTTCCTTGGTGGTGGCGGTGATGGCGTCTGTGTACTAAGTCTGCTAAGACTTCCTTAAGTCATGGATAAGGCAGGGGTCCAGAGACTCCATGGTCTTCATTAGTAGAAGAGGAAAGATATTCTTGGCTGGATCCTTCAAACGACGAATCCCACTGGGTCTAGTGTGGGCCGGTGGGCGGCCGGACCTGTGAGACACTGGAGAAGCCGGCGGGGAACCTGAAGGAGGGGGCACTTGACTGGGGAGCGGAGAGCTTGTTTTCCCCTCCTGCAGACCCCTGTCGCCATCCAAGCCCTTGAGCTTCTGCAAGACAGAGCAGAATTTGCTCTCCAGTAGGCAACATTAACACGAGATCCGCCCCCCCAGGGCAGGTCCAGGAGGACCCTTGAAGATGCGACTGGATCTGCCCCGACCGAGCTTGTCCCCGGGGTAGCGGAGGAGGACAGGCCCTGGGTGGTGGCCCCGGCTGGACGGGGCTGGTTACTCTCGGTGGCTTCTGTTGCTTGGCCTGCTGCCACGAGGGAAGAGAAGGCAAAGAGAGAAACCTGTCCAGTCCTGCGAGAGCAGTGGGGTGAGGACACAGCAGCTGCACAGGCTGGAAAAACAGCCGGACAGGATGCAGGAGAGCAGGGGCGCGCGAGGAAGGCAGGGGGCTCCGGCCCGGGGCGGAGACTGAGGGTCAGGCTCTTCGCCTCCGGAAGGGAAGCCAGTGAAGTGGGCCGTTCTCGAGGCTTCTCATTGGAGACCTTCGAATCTGGCCCCCTCCCCCGCTCCCGATGGCCCAGCGGGACTGGCCCCGGGAGCAGGTGCCTGGCAGGAGGCTCAGAATAGCTGACCTTAGAGGGACACCCGCGCCCAGGAGAAGAGAGGTGGGACACAGCCTTATCTGGAGAATAGGGCTCAGCGCCTGGCGTGAACCTCACTGTTATGGGGAAGAGAGATTTCTGGGGGTCACGGCCGGTGGGAGAGGCTTCAGGCCCATCAGCTGTGCGTGTGTGTGTGTGTGTGTGTGTGTGTGTGACTGACCTTTGACCAGTTCCCTGCACTACGAAGACCAAGAATTGCCACCCGGCCACAGAGACATTTTTCTGGGCAGGACATGCGGGTTTTCCTGCCTTCGTCTCAGGACCACGGTGCTCCCCTTCCCGCCTTGCAGCCCCCAAGCGGGGCGCGGACTGGGCTCCAGAGATCCATGCAAAAGGGTTGGGGAGAGCCCGTGGTTCGTGAAGAAATCTGAATTTACACAGTCCAAGGCCATCTGGCTCGAAGGGGATTGTTTTGTATCTCCTTCGCCCGCCCATACCTCTGGGGGGAAGATCCCCCCGCATTTCAGTCTCTGACTGGTGCCCAGTGCACGGTGAAGGGGCCTCCAGACTCTCGGCTCGAAGACACGGTGCGGGGATGGACCGAGAGACTCCTCGTAGGAAAATCCCCTGGGATGAGGCCCGGGAGGAGACACCGTGAGTCCTGCGGTCCCCGTCGCCCCGCAAGGGAACCGGCAGAGAGAAGACATCAGCATATGTTTGTAGACTGATCGGATGAATCAGGTAATTAGCTAGAGGGTGAATGCCTCTTTGCACACGAGGTTCCTGCTGGGCTCCATCCGGGCTCTCTCTCTGGCTTCCCAAGGCCGCAGGTGCCAGACACGGGGAACCAGGGACTGGAGGGAGGCTGATGGCCGTGGTCCTTGGCTTTCAGCTGCAATTCTGATCACCCTGTGGGCACTGAGGCAAAGGTGAGCCCCGGCGCGGGAGGAGCTTACAGACCAGTACCAGAGACACATGAATGGGCTCAGCTTGTCACTGCAAAAGCCGGGAGACAGCGACAAAGGAGAAGCCTCCTCAGATGACCTTCTCAGTCCCGGGACTCCGCTCTGATGGGGTCAGCCATGGACCACCCCACAGGGAACCCCAAGGCGCTTCTGGGGGAGGAAAGGCTATTGATGACTGGGCACATTTTGGGGGTTTGGCTGGCTTCGGATATGACGCGGATCCTGTCTGTGGCTGTCCTTTTCATTGGGATGATGGCTGGCTGGACCAGTTCTGAGGTGTTTAGAAAGAAACTCGCTGTGCCTGAAGGAACAGGGGAGAGGGGAGGTTGGCTGCGTGCTGGGGCAAGGGAACCCTCTGGAACCTAGAGGAAAGAGTAGGGACACGAATCCCCTTGGGTTGGCGCCTGCCTAGCAGGTAGGTAAAGAACACCCTGGCCATTGTTGCCAGATGCCCCAGGGGGCTCTGGAACTTTCCTTGTCAGGGACCCTGGCCTTGGGAGTGGAGTGGGAAGTGGCTTGGGGAGACTGACCATGTCGGAAGGCACTGGTTTCAAAGGAGGCTGGGAGGAGCGAGCATGAGGAAGCCCCCCTGCGGTCAGCTGTCTGCTGGCGACTTTGAACTCCGGCTCGCCAGAGACGGCTTGCATGGGAGCAGAGGAAAGACAGGGAGATGCCTGGGTGTCCCTGAAGATCGAGCAGGAGATGTACTTCCAAGGCCCAGAAGTACAGGGGTGGGAGCTGGCATTTCTGCGATGGGCAGAGGCTGCCTTGGAAACTGAGATTGTCTGAGCAGCCCTTAGCCAGAGCGTCCTTTTCTCCCCCCCGAGAGCTGGCCTCTGTCAAGACAGTTGTCTCCATACGATCTATGCTCCACATCTTTACACACATATATATGTCTCTTGGAGATGTATGTTAAACAAATATAAAAATTATATATAAATTATTTTTTATATACAAGCAATAATTTTCTGTTTGTTACTCTGCTGAGATGTGGGAGTTTATCTGTTCCATCAGTCAGGGCGACATGACCTAATACAAAATTAAAGGGAAAATGCATGTTTGCCCCCATTCACTGTGGCTCCTCTGCTCCTTGGAGAATCACCCTCCCTTCCACTGGTGAGTAGACCCAGCTCTTCCCCGCAGCCTGAAAGGGGCTTGGAGACTCGTCGGTCAGGGACTCGGGAGGGCCGGCTGTGGCCACAGCTCTGGCGCTCTTCCTGGGCTCTGTGACTTTTAGTTAATTTTCCACCCAGTCTGTTCATTTTTCCGACTGGGGCACGAATAAATGACCGGCTCGTTTCACTAGGTAAGTGTTTATAAAACGAATGAGATAAGATTTGTTAGGCGGCCTGCAGTGTGAGAGCACGGTGCGAGTCTTTTGGTTTTATTCTTGTTAAGGACAAGGACCTTCCAGAAGCACCAATGCGACTGTGTATTGGGTCATGAAGAAAATGATTTCATCGGCCTCGGGTTTCTTGTTCCCATCCATCCCAAGAGGGCAAATAATCTGTCCTAACACACTGCTTATGAGGATGCAATGAAATAAGAACACAGGCCCAGGGCGTGGCCCATAGTAGCTGCTCAGTTAAATGCGCATTCCGGAATGATGGGTCTTACTCTGGGCAGGACACGGATGGGTGGGTGAAAACGGCATGATGCTCTCTGTGTCAAGGAGTACGGGGAGCCAGAAGCAGGGAGCTGAGCGTCCATTCAGCTCCCCAAGCCCCTGTTCCTGCACCGTAGCCTGTGCTCCGACACAGGCGTGGAGGGGAACTTGCGCTCCTCCACCCTGGCCGGCTTCGCTCCTCGAACGCTTCTCTCCACGTGGCTGCTTTCCCCTTCGCTCTAACCTCCCTTTCCCCCTCCCCAAGCTGCCTCCTCAATCCCACAACCTTCTCCTTTGCTTCCCCCCTGCCTTGGCACTGACGCGGTCACCCTGGACTTGGCTTTATTTCTCGTCCGTGCTCCCTGCTGCCGTCCCAGGAAGACGCCCCCTGCTCCGAAAGTGCTGGTTTTGATGATGGGGCCGGCCTCTGGCTTCTCCCACACAGTGCCATCTGTCTGCCCGCAGGGAGGAGGTCTGCCTGCAAGCCGGCAGGGGGATGCATTTAGAGATAAGCGTTGGGACCTTTTGCAGATCCAGAGAGCTGGCCTTGCGCGGGATGGAGGAGGGGAAACAGGTATTTTATAACTCATTCTCTATGAGCCCTAACAAAAATGCGATCCCTAGTGCTCAGATATCAGTCCTGCTGGGGAGCGCCATCCCTTATGAAGACACACACCCAGCCATGATTTACTTACAAAAGTCTTACAATTATCCATAGAAGTAGGATCCCATTTTGATCCTTCTGGGAGACAATTCTTTCTGAATTCTGTTACCCGTCCTAGATCACGGCGTCAAGTTCAACAGCCAGCGTTTCCGTGAAGAGGAAGGCGGATGGTGCCCAAGCCTCACCCCCCCAAACCCCACAGTCTATGTTGTAAATCTGGCTCCAATTAAATTGAATTACCAGAGCCTCTCAATGCCACACTTCAGTCCGCATCAAGAAAATACAAAGTTTTTCCCGTTTATTTTGTAATTCAGGGAGGACTGATGGTAAAGAATGCAAGGAATCTCAGTTCCTTATTCTGCCGTAACGGGGCGTCTAACTTCCAATTTTCCTTCTTTCTCTGTTCCGTGTCTCCGCCCCTTCTACTTCGGGGTAAGATGGCAGTTCAATCATATACACATATTAGATTACTGTCTCTACTCGGCCACACCTCCATTCTGGTTTGATTGGAAATCAGAAGGGATATCAAATAGGGGAGAGTCTCCCTTACACAGGAGGCCACCCACAGGCCATACACTGGGACAGCTTCTGCCCGGCCCCACCCAGTCCAGAGGGTCTCAGACCAAAGTGGCGCACTGACCTCTTGCCTGTGGCTGCCCTTCAGAGGGTCAAGGGTGCTGAGGGAGGCAAGGAAGCAAGGAAGCAAGGAAGCAAACTGGTTCAGAAAGCGGAAGGATGGGCCATGGGACGGAACAGGAGCATCATTCCTCAAACCCCTTTTTCCTACTGGACTCACAGCCACTGAGCAACAGAGTCCCATGTGGCCTTCAGCACACTGCCAACAACCTGCAGCCCCACGATGAAGCCAGGGGGTGGCTACATTGTGTATCCGGAGGAGAGGCTGGGGCCGACCCTGGCTCATTTCCTTTAGGCTTGACCTTGGCCCGCAGGAGCGGGGATGGTGTTTCTCTACCACCACTGTCTTGGGTACCTCTGCATCCTGTGTGAGCCGTAGCTAATCTGGGGCCGGATGTGAGACCCCTTCCTTGACCATGTCGCTGAGTTTCAGCCAGCCTGTTGGCCTCTGCCCAGGTCCTGTGCCATAGTGTCACAAGAGATAGCCCTGCCCTGCTCTGCTGGGCTGCAGCTCTTGTCTTCTGGACCTCGTTTCTTCCAACCAGTCGGTCACTTGGACTTCTGAAGGCACTGTTCCATCTAAAGAACAGGGTGTTCCGCTGTCATAGGTCACCCAGGAGCGCTGAAGAGAATCCTGTTTAATTTTTACTTCTTTTTAAATGACCTGCTTTTCCTTCTCCAGCACCGAGGAGTTTTAGGGGATGTGTCTGAGTTTGAATCCTCTCTCCAGCTTCCACCTCTTTGAAGGGTCTTTAAATGTGAAGGCCGGCGTTCTCTTTAGCCGAGGAAATTTTCTTTCACTTCTGGAGAGGAGAGCCCTGTGCTAATGCATCTTTCTGGAGTCTTTATATCAGTTGTTTGACCTTCTAGATTCGGTGCACCCATCTAGGAGGGTTTCTTACGTTTATCTTCCCACATTCCATTGAGAACATAAAAGTACATTTTGGCAGTCGGATACTTTATGCTCTCAAGTTTGCTCTTCCTGGTCGGTTACAGTTCTTTGTCAATCTCATCAGGGCTTTTGAGGAGGAGGCAGTGGCTGAGATATGTGGGCTTGTCCATAAGGAAGGAAAAGGAAGGGGCCCAGGTGAGACCCCGGGGCTTTGGGTGGGTGGCGGACTGCTGCGTGTTCCTCCCACGAAGGCTGTCCTGGAGGATGCTGGCATGGGGATGAAGGACAGTTTCAGCAGCTGATTCTCCTTCCAAGAGAAGTCAAGACTCTGTCTCAGAACTTGGGAGTTCAAACAGAAAAAAGTCCAAGATGGGGCAGCTTCACATGTAAGCCAAGCTGAGGAAACCAGATGCCACAAGAGATGGATGTTAGAAGAAAGTAGGCCAAACAGCATAAACTTGCCAAAGCAGAGACATGAGGTAAACAGAACTCCTCAACAGAGGGACCTGCCTATGGAGAGGTCACCCAGATCCTTCCATCCGTAGAGCAGAGAGTAGAGAGTGGATCTCGATCTCCTTGGTAGAAGTCTCCATTCAGTGACATTAAAGACATTTCAGTGTACCATCTTCCTCATCCATGAAGATGGCATCAACAGTGTAGGACACAGGAGAAGGTGCACAGGGAAAAGACAGCACAGCTGACCTTAGAGACCAGGACAGGTCTGAAGAAGGATGGGGGAGCCAGGACCTTACCTGCAGGTTGCAATCCTCAGGAGGTTGAGGGGACCCATGCTGTGAGCTGGGAGAGGGGCAGGATTCCAGTGGGCAATGGGAGGCTAGCTGGAGGAGGGCTCCAGAAAAGCATTCTTGTCTTGGAGGAAGGTGTGGTGTGGTGTGGTGCTAGGGTGGGGGACCAGAGCTGACAGGGGGCATGGGGGAGTTTGAAGGAATATAAGCAATGGGTAAAAGTCTGCTTAACTAGGTGTTGCCATGTTACCCTTTCTTCTAAGAAATTCACACAGAGGGAAAATATTTTCAACAGCAGAGAAGAGGAGACCCACAGAAGTAGTGGAGAGTCTCTTATTCAGACCAACGTTCAAGGCAACCAGGGTCCGAGGCAACAGGTTTTGTCTTACAGAAGATCTTACAGATTATCTTCTTGAGTTATAGCCAGTGCTCTGGGAAGGAGACAAAAAGACTATGTTCTAGGTATGGGAATGTTCCAGAATGAGAATTGGTAGGAAAATACCTCAGATGTTTCTCTCTGAGAAGAGATTACAGTGATTTGAGGGGCTAATGGGAAAGAAGGGGAGCCAGTTTGGATGAGAGAAAAGAAAGTCTTGAAGATTAGGTAAAGAAAAATGCAGGGTGTATAAGCTTCCTATTGCTGCTGTAACAAATTGCAGAAACATGATGGCTGAGAACCACCAAAAAATTATCTTACTGTTGTAAAGATTAGAAGTTGGAAAACAGTTCTGATGGATTAAAACCAGGCTGTTGGCAGGACTTCACTCCTTTTGAAGATTCTAGAGAATTTTCTCCTTGCTGCTAACCATGTAGAGATTGTTTGTATTCCTGGGCTCAAGCTCCCCTTCCACCAATGCATCCCTCTGACCTGTGTTTCTGAGGTCATATCTCCTTCTCTTGCTCTGACCCTTATGATTACTTTGGGTCCACCCAGATAATCCAGGAGGAGCTCCCTATCTGAAGACACTTTACTTAATCACGTCTGCCAAGTCTCTTTTTGCCATGTAATGTAACAGGTTCATGGGTTCCTAGACTAGAATGTGGTCGCATTCAGGCCAGAGGGGACATTTTTCTGTCTACCCCACACGGTTAAGGTAGAAATTTTGAAATAGAATGGGGGAGAGAAACGTGTTTATTTATCAAAGGGAAAGTGCCTGAAGAGAGAAAGAGATTTCAGATATAGGGTAGGGAGGTAAATACTGATGGAAAATGTTTCTAAGGAGGTGGAGGGGGTGATGTCAAAGGCATCAGTGTGGGGAGTAGTCATGAAGAGGAAAAATGAAATGTAATAAAGATGAGTGATGGGTGTATAAATAATGTGGTTGGTGGTTGGAATGGAATTGGAGATGAGATGAGGAATTGGAGATGAGGTTCTCAGAGAAAGTGCAGACAGGGTTAAGGTTGAAGAGCAACATGTAGGTTGATCAAGAACCCTCCCCCCCAATCTATGGCTAGTGCTTTCTTGCCTACTTCGTCTTTCTTCCAACTATGCCTCCATCCCAGCGGGGGCTCCACACTCATTACTCTGCAGCTTCAAGCTGCCTCTGGCTCTAAGTGAGTGAAGGAAGAGAGAAGAGTCAGTGAGACTCAGAGGTCGATTCTGGAAGACCTCATTGTGAGATGTTTGCCAAGCCTGTCAGATAAAATATTGTGTTTCAGAGACCACTTACGGTTTTATAGGACTCAAACACCTTTTTCATGGGAATGCTGCATGAGTGCCACACAGAGAAAACGAGACGTGAACACCAATGGTTTCCACCAGTATTCATGGTTGTCCATAGCCTCTAATGCAGAAGGACCCAGAGGTCGGAGACCCAAACCACACCCACTGTGCTGCAGATTAAAAAAAGGAAGAAGAGTGTGATGGGTCTAAGCAGAGGAAAGCACACCTGTGACTCGCTTGTGGAGAAGCTGGATCAGGATATCTCTTCTTGCTTGACTCAGTCTTTCTAGAACTGGGAACCACCATGCAGTGCGGGCTCCAGGAGAGGACACCTCCCTGGATGGGGGAGTCTTTGCTGGGAAGCACGTGGTAGGCCCAGAAATGGTGCCTGGTTGAACTCTCTTCAGCAGCTCTCTTAGGGCTGCCTGACTGCCTCTGAGATTGGAACCTAGGAGATGAGGTCCCAGGAGTGGTCGAAGCAGGAAAGCCACGAAACTGGAAGAGACAAGGGAGGGGAGACTCCTTGGGTCTCTGGAATGTGTGGTTTTGGGGACTAAGCTGGCTTAGAGGGATGAAAGAATCAGCTCGTGCCACTGCTGTAGCATAAAGCCAGAGGCTCTGGGCGTACCAGGGTCAGTGACTTCCTTCTTCTGGATGAGATGTCAGGTGACGCACGAGAGTCACACAGCCACATGGATGAAGGGATGCAAAGGCGTTCTAGAATTCAACATATGTCAGTCTGATGCTTTTTCTGTTTTTGGTGTGTTTTGTTTGTTTGTTTTTATGAGTTAAAGACTCTTGACGTGGCAGGAGAGAGCAGGAGAGAAAGTGAAGGCTTCCGAAGCGTCCATGACGACTGACGTATGCAGGAGAGCCTGGGATTCCAAGGGTGGACAAGGGTTGTCTTGGGGATTCTGGCCAGGGCACTTGGCCAGATCACAGAAAGTCTACTTTGTCCTGTAAGGCCAGACCATTCGTTACTGCGCTCCACCGTTTAATCTTGAAACAAGGAGCAGGAAGCGGGAGTGGCTGTTCCAGAAACGACTAGGTAGTAGCACATCTGTTGTCATTATTCTTGCTGTACGACATCTACGGTACTGCCGTGCCCATATGCTTGCTGCCTCACTGAGGATTTATTAAGTGCCGCACAATTATTTTTGGTAATTGAGTGTTTCAGGAACCATACGTTGTCATCGTAGAGGGGCCAAGTGTTTGACATGGTGGAGCGTCTTGTCTTTCTAGACATCTGGAGGTCGGGGCAGCCAGAAAGGGAGAGCAAGCACTTAGGACTGGGCATTAAGAGAATCATCACAGTGTTTCAGACAAAACAAAACGAACGTCAATGTGTTCTTCTCCGTCCAGTTTGTACTCATGCATCCCTCACTCCCCGTGGCAGAGATCTCTCCTCTTTGCTGTCAACTTCAAACAGACACGACTCCCAGAAGCTCTCGGGCCCTGTCCTTCAGGACCAATGGCGGACCAGTGATTGGAAAGGGGGTGGACAGTCGGAGGGGCTCACAGCCAGAAGATCTGGATTCTTGTTCCTGATCTTTCTCTCAGGCTTTGGGGACTGGGATCATCTGTAATCTGAGACACGTTTTCTTCGTCTGAATACGGCAGATCATCATTATGCTTTCGTCGGGAAGTAACACAGGTGACTGCGCTTAGGGACTCATGGAGGGCTGTACACGTGTTTGTGATGGATTTTGCAGGGGTGTCTCCAGAACTGCTCGACCCAGCCACGTCTAGTCTCTGTAAATATCCTCTTGGGTTGAAATGTCTCTTTCAAGCTACAAGGAAGGCTCCCCAAATCCTGAGCCTCTAAGCTTTAATAAAAAGGGTCTTCACTCAATGAGTGATTCATCAGCTCACACAAGTACACACAAACCCTTCAAATGCTAAATTAGCAAGAAAGTAGAACTCCTTGGAAGCCCGAAGGCAAGAAAATGCAGGAATTAAGAGTGATTGGGGCAAAACAATCATTAACCATTTAAGTATAGTAACACTCCATCTAAGTGAAGGCAAGGCCAAGCCCCAAATACTGGAGGTAAACCCCATTGGTCAAGATGGGATTAATCAGAGTTAAAATGCACCTTGATCTCTTCAAGAGCTGGGATATTGATCAACATAAGATTTTACTAAGTTACATGTGGATGTCACAAGTTCTTGAGAAACAATCACAAGGTAGGTGTTGAGGGCAAAACTTTCAACGGAGTAAAGAAAAAAAAGAAAAAAACAACGTAACCCTTCTACAACAGAGCAGGAAAGGAATAATAATAATAAATAAAAGAAAGTGAAAGAGCAAGAAAAGTATAAAACACACAAAATAAAATGGTAGGAATCAGTCTATCATTAATTTCGATATTTGTGAGTGACGTAAACCATCCAGTTATAAGATAAATATTGTCACCTGGGTTTTAAAGAACAGATCAGCCATTAGTTGTGTAAGAGACACAGCGATCGTAAAAGACACAGCTGAAAAGCAAAGGAAAGGAAAAAGATGTCCCAGGTAAACGTGAACCATGTAAAGGGACACACTGTATCCCTGTGTAACCACATCAGACAAAATAGATACTCAGGCAAAAAACCGTCAGTAGAGACACAGATCAACACCTGACGATGACATCGTTCCAGTCACAAGGAAAATGTCACAATTCTTATCATGTGCGCGCCTGTGGTGATACAGCCTCAAGGCATGCGAGGCAAAACTTGGCAGAACTTCTCTGAACAGGAAGGTAACCCTCCAGCATCGTGGGGGATTTGAGGACACTTCTCCAGCAGTAGGTACAACAAATTTAAACCTCAGGAGGGGCTGACCCACACGACGGGTGGAACTTGTGCTTCTAAGCCCCTGTATCCCACAGCTGCACCAACACACTCTTCTCAGTCACACACGGCGTGTGGAGGAGAACACACTGCACACCGCACCAGAGCCGTCCATCACAACTTCGGGCTGTGACGGGAGTGTTCTGTGTTTGCAGCTGGTGTGGCGGCCACTGACCAATGGAGATACGGCCAGTGCAATAAAGAAACTGGATTTTAAATTTTATTCAATTTTAACAGGTTTATATTGAAATAGCCATTGCGGCTGGTGGTTATGTATTGGACAATGGGATACCAGGTCATAAAAGCCAGCCCATTTTTAAAAATGTACTTTTTATCATTGTCATCGGTTAGCCAACATTTAGTACATTGTCAGTTTTTGATGTAGGGTTTGACGATTCCTAAGTTGCATCTAACAGCCAGCCCATTTTTAAGGATGGGCACGCCATGAGGTCACATTCTTTGACCTTAATAAAAATTAAGTTCAAAAATCAGCATCGAAAGAGAACTTAAAAATCTCATCCATTTGGAAATTCAAAACACTTCTAAAGAATTCAGAGGTCAAAGAGGAAGTTGTAATAGAAAATCGAATGTGTCTGGGATTGGCCAAGAACAAAAAGGCAGAACATGTGAACTTGACCTGCAGCTCAGTTTGATGGAGGGAAACGTAAAGCCTTAAATACTTACACAGAACAGAAGAAAGGCCTAAGAAATGCTTGACTGATTCTAGGTAAGTTAAAAAACAATAATAGCCCTATAAGAAAATATTAAAGTTAAGATAAAAATTATGTAAATAGAAGAGGGAGGGAGACAGTACCGAGAATAAACAAAGGTAGAGTTTGTTGTTTGAAAAGATTAATAATATTAATAATAATACTGCCTTGGCAGTATTCATCAAGAAAATAAGAAAGCTCAGATAAAGCCTACCAGAGAGAGAGGCAGCAGAGCTGTACACGCTGCAGAGATTAATTAACATGTAAGAGAAACACTATTAAAATAACTTTGTGCCCCATTTTTTTAGAGCTTAGGTATCCGTGGACAAATCCCTAGAAAAATATAACTTATCTAAGTTGACTCAAGAAAAACAGAGGGCTCAGATTGTTCCGTAACCATTAAAGAAAGTAATTTTGTAGTTAAAGTTTTCCCAAAAAGAAAGAGTCTAGAGCTTTTTTAAAATAGTTTTTTTAAAAAAAATTATTTGAGAAAGTGAGAGAGAGCCAAAGTGAGGTAGACGGGCAGAAGGAGAGGGAGAAGCAGGCTCTCTGCTGAGCAGGGAGCCCGACTCTGCACTCCATCATGACCCGAGCAGAAGACAGACGCCTAACCGACTGAGCCACCCAGGCGCCCTTGAGTCTAGAGTCTAGAGTCTTCTGAGGCAGGTGCTAACACGGATATACAGTTTTAGACTCACACAAAATATTCCATAAAGTAGAGAGAGGGGAAAAAAAAAAGGAATTTTCTCCCACTCGTCTGATGAAGCAAGGATAGCACCGATATCCAAACCAGACAAGGACAGTAGGAGACAAGAAAACTTCTTTTCCGGCCAGTTTTGCTTGCGAACTGAAGAACAAAAAATTGAGCACGCTGAACCCGGGGTTGTGTAGAAGTGATGCTACACCATGGCGAATG
Source organism: Mustela nivalis (assembly GCF_964662115.1). Taxonomy (NCBI): domain Eukaryota; kingdom Metazoa; phylum Chordata; class Mammalia; order Carnivora; family Mustelidae; genus Mustela; species Mustela nivalis. The sequence continues at coordinate 153,455,196 of NC_139025.1, forward strand.
GGTTGCACTCCCAGAGCGTAAGAAGAGAAAGTCCTGTTGGTGGGAGCCGCCACATGGATGGATTCAGGCCGAACACCACCTGACCATTTCCACAGACGCAGGGAAAACACGTGCACAATCATTCATTTATGGTAAACTTTAACAAAGTAGGTATGAAAGGAGACTTTCTTAACCCGTTAAATATTATCTACAAAAAACCCTATTGCAAAGGTGAACGAGGAGATCCAGCTCGTGCCCTTAAGGACTCACAACCCGGGGTGGACAGGCCCAGAAACAGTGACAGCCGGGAACCACACGAGTACTTTTTTTTTTTTTTTTTAAAGATTTATTTATTTATTTATTTGACAGAGAGAAATCACAAGTAGGCAGAGAGGCAGGCAGAGAGAGAGAGAGAGGAGGAAGCAGGCTCCCCGCTGAGCAGAGAGCCCGATGCGGGACTCGATCCCAGGACCCTGAGATCATGACCTGAGCCGAAGTCAGCGGCTTAACCACTGAGCCACCCAGGCGCCCCACACGAGTACTTTTTAAGTCTTCTCAACAGAGAAGAAAATAAGGGTCATATCAATCAAATCAGTCTTCACTTTTTAATTTATTTTTACATAGTATTGCTCAAACATTCCTTTTTTTAGTACTTAACAGTGTAATCTTGTTCTCACTGTACCATTATATCTATCATTATATCCTCCAGGAAAGTTTTTAAATATTTTGCTACAATCAAACTATATCATGAGCATGTCACCCAGCTAGTGTGGTGGGTTACGGGTTATATGATGTTTGGACTCTGATTTAAAAAAAAAATTCTGGGAACACTTGGATGTGATTTCATTTTATTTTATTTATTTAAATTTTTAAATTGTTTTGAATTTTGGGGGACTTGATTTTAAAACCATAATTATTTTGTATTAATTCTTAAATTTATTTTTAATGAATTTTGGGGGGGATATGATTTTAAAACGATAATGATTTTTTAATCACTATCTAGCATGTGTATAGAGGACTTAAACACATCCAGGACTTTGGCCATCCCTGTGCTTCAAGGAGACTGGAGACTCAGTATGAGGACAGAAACGCAGCAAGGTCAAGAGTGGGTGTGGGGGAGACGGGGTGGTGCCTGGATGGTTCAGTCCTTAAGTATCTGCCTTTGGCTCAGGTCGTGAGCAGGAAGCCCGTTCCTCCCTTTGGTGCTCCCCCTACTTGTGTGCTCTCTGGTCCTCTCTGTCAAACAAATGAATGAAATCTTTAAAAAAAAAAAAAAGAATGTGTGTGGGGATATTTGGGAGTAGGTGGGCTGAGATGTCTATTATGACCTCCTCTGAATACTAAAAAGGTTGTCACTCGAATGTTCTTCTGTTTGAGGGTCGATTGATAAGTAAAACTCTGATTCCTGACTCTTGCTTCATTCTTGGGTACAATATCTGAGAAGATTGGGTGAGGCTTAGGGATGAGGTGAGGGTCTCCTGAGCACATTTCTTGATCATAAAATGCTTCAAGTTTTTTGAGTGCTCTTAAAAAAAATCATACATTTATATTCCATCATGTTGTAATTTCTACAAGTCTCAGTCCCCTGTTGATTTAGAGGGGGAAAGGGTCTTTCACTGCAGATAGTTTGAGAGACTCCATGAAACAGACTCCATGAAAATCAAGAAGTGCTGTTCACAAGACGGCACCATCAAGATTAAAGACAAGCTACCCAGTAGAAGAAAATGTTCGCAACACATGTAACTGACAAAGACCTAGTATCTAAAATGCATAAAGAACTCATTCAAATCAATTAGAAAAACAGGCAAAAATCTTGATGAGGCACTTCATATAAAAAAGCCCAATGCCCAATAAACATATTAAAAGGCCTCATTAGTCATCAGGGAAAGGAAAGTGAAAACCACAGTGAAAACCACATACATGGTCAACAGATTGGCAGAGACTTAAAAGATTCACAAGCCTAAATGTTGGTAGGGAAGCTGTGCATTGCAAGAACTCCCAAATATTTATTGCTCCTGAGAGTGTACATTACAACTACTTTGGAAAATTTCTAAACACACACATGCCGTATGACCCAACAATTCCTAGGGACCCAACGGAGCTCATGACATATGTGAACAAAGAAGGCAGCCGAGGATATTCACAGAACCATTATTTATAGTAGCCTCCAAATGAAAATAACCCAAATATCCACCAACCATGGAAAATGTAAGTAAATGGCAGGAGGTCACACGATGAAATGACCTACGGTAGTGGTTCTCAAAACATGGACCACGCATCAGTGACAGCCGTGTCACCTGGAGACTTGTTAGGAATGTGAATTCTTGGGTCTCCCTTCAGCCCTAGAAGACCAGAGACTCGGGAGGTGGGGCTCAGTCCTTGTTCTAACAAGCCCTTCAGACGATTCTGATGTTCAAGACTGAGAACCATTGATCTACAGCAAAAACAAACAAAAAACCCTTATAATTTTGGGCAGCAATGTGAATGAATTACACAGACACAAACTGTTTTCTTCGTTTTTTCATGATTCCCCTTAGGGATCAGCAGGACATTTCAGGGGGTTGACTCTTCGATGGACTCAGAAATATCCCCATGCTATGAAGGTTCCCATCCAGCTGGTCAGCCCCAACTTGGGATCAAAGTCTCATGGTATAGACATAGAGGTCACCAAAGGGGTCTGGAGATGAGGAAGGGTGCCATTTGGGCTCAGGGAAACATTCTACCTGGACAGGAAGTTCATGGTCAAGCCTGGAGTTGAGCTTGCCAGAATCCTTCGAGTTCTTGCTCTGGGGCTTCCCAGACCTGGCTGTGGTTGAAGAAAACCATTCTGCTGATAGCCCTCCCCAAGGGTCTGAATGGAGGAGGTCTCTGGAGACCAACTATCCCTCGACAAAGAGATTGATGGAGGCAGAGGCTCTGGGCAGATGTACTTGGCTCACTCCTGGCTCCACATCTCTCACCCTTGGTCATTGCTCTGTTGCTGCTGCCGAGACAGTTTGAAGCCACACTGGCTGGAGAGTTTCTCTGATGCTGGTTACCATTTCTTGGTGTAGACGGTAGGTTCTGGTGTTGCCTCTCTGGGGGCCACATGAATTCCCAAGCTGCTTGTGCCTTTTGCTCCTGCCCCTGTTTTCTCCAGATAGTCTTTAAAGTTTAAAGATTCCCGAAAGAGTCATGAGGCAGATGTAAAAGTCAAATGTTTGAAGGTGTTGAGACAATCTCATTATGAGCCCAAGTGGCTCCCAGCCAAAGAGGAGCTCACGACAGTGAAAGGCGTGGTTCATTGAATTCACCCATCCCTACGGATCTTGATACAATCCATGTACAACTGACTCCCAAAACTGATGTCCCCAGCCGGGTCCTCTGGTCTAAACCCTAGCTGCACACCATTTGCTCACGTGGTGTTTTCACTTTAACCCAAACAGAGTCTCTTCACGTTGACTTCTCACTGTCTCCACTGAGCAAGCTGGCTCCTCCCCCAGCTCACCAGTCACCCAAGATCCAGGGCTCCAGGGCCTCGTTGGCTCCTCAGATCTCCTCATCAGCCACGTCCAATCTACCAGCACATTCCTTTGGTTCTGCCTTTGAAATATATATGTTATCCAAGCACCACTACTTCCCTTGACTTCTTCTCCCCAAGAACAATCCACAACCATCCCTCCCCTACATTTCTGCATGAACACTTTCCTGGGTCTCTCTTGTCTATGCTTGTCCCCTTCAACCCACTCTGCGGACAGCATCCAGCATGCTTTTTTGAAATACGTAACTCAGATGACTTCGATGCCTTGGTTAAATCCATGTTATTGTTTCCCATTGTGCTTGAATAAGATCCACATTTCTTGACGTACCTAGGGCGTGATCTAGTCCCTGCTACTTCTTTGACCTCATCTCTGGCTCTTCTTTTTCAGGTCAGTGGTGCTCTAGCTGTGTTGGCCCTCTTCCCCACCCTCAAGCAGGATGCCATCATTTCTAATCCAGGACTTTTACCTTCACCTTTGCTTTCCCCTGGAATGTGCCCCCCACCCCCACCTCCCAGGTGGTCACATATCTCTCGCCCCCTCATTTGTGCTTCTGCTCAGAGACATCTTTGTTTTATCTGTGATTTCATGGCCTGCCTCGGTCCTCGTATTACATGTTATTTTCTTCATAGCATGCACCATCCGAAGTTTAATCATTGTACTACTGAGTGGAAAGTTGGTGGTGTTGGCAAGGATATAAGGCAAGGGAAGAAAGGCAAGGAACAGAACGATGGGCCGGCTCACATTCCCTCAACCAAACACGCCCAGGCAACAGCTGTGAGCCAGGCACGATAGCAGGGGACAGAGTTAGAACGAGGAAATAGAGGTAGCCCTAAACCTCATGAATCTCAGGGTCTAGGGTGACGAGAGACATTTTCAAGAAAGCTCGGGAGCACAATATGTGGTGTGTGTTGCGGGGACGGAGGGCAGCACAGAGGGTTTCAAAGTTTGATGAGTAATTATATCTGGGGAGGAGAGACATGGGAATTCCGGAATCGACTCCTAGGTTCTGAGTCTGGGCAGCTCGGTGAGAGAAGTGCAACCATCAATTTATGGTCAGAGAGTGGGAAAGCTTGTCTCTGACAACCCCTGATGTCTTCAGGAAGCCCCTGGCTAGAATCCATGGTGGTCAAAAGCCAGCCGTGGTTGTGCTCATAATGTAGCAATGTGAAGCCATGGGGTGAGGTCATTGGCCAGAGGATTGGTGGGCAGGATGTCTGGGAAAGGAGGGAGAGAAGCGGACTGTCTCCTAGGAAGCCCTGGATTCCTGGGCAGGCCTCCCTGGACGCAAGTCCTCTTGGGCTCTGTTCTGCAGGTCTTTCACGCTCCTTCTGCTTCTGTTCTTGTCAGCAGTGACCTCCTAGCCCTTCTCTAGAGTCTAGGAGCTGGAGCTCTGGGTTGACTCATTGGACTACGTTACGATCTATAATACGGAGCTCTGGCCACCCAAGTTTTCAAGCTACGGTTGTTTTATTTCACTGAATGCTGAAGCATTCTATCAGTTCCTGGAAGCCAATGTGTTTTGTATCTAGAGAGTTCCAGTTTGGGGTGGAGGCTGCCCTCCACTCCGTACTGGGCATGCATACAGTCTTGGCTCCAGACCGTGGAAAACTGATGTCTGAGGCCACTGTCGGTGGCTGCCTTGTTGTGGTGTCGTGCCAGCATAAGATCCAAATTCTAACTCCCAGTCCTCAGCCTCACCTTTCATGTAGAGTTTCTGGCACAATAGGCAAATTGGAATGGTGACTTCTGTCCATAATTTAGGCTTAAAATTATGGCTCTTTCTGCAAACAAATCTTTACCCAAAACATATTGGCCATTGCTGGGGATGATCTGAGTCAGAAGCTCATTTCTATAGTGTGTAACCAGGAAACTTCACATCTTAAACGAGATGGCATTTGTGATATCTTGGAAATACTTGAATATAATATGTTCTTCCATTAGGCAGAAAACCTAAGACAGGTGCTCAGCAAACACTTTCCTTTGATCCACGTTGGCCAATTACGACCTGCTTTCCCAAAGGAGAAATTCGTTTCCTGCCTGCTAAGGGGGTGTGCAGCCCAGCTTCTGAATACTAGCCCAGAAAGTGAGCTGTTAACACTGCTGTGCATCCTTGGGTTCTCATTTTCATCCCAATCCCTGAAATCTAGATTTTGGCCTGCACCCAGAGCATTCTGGAGTTTTGCTTCCAGGACTGTTTGACATGTGGTTTCTTTACTCTGCAGCCTCCCCTTCCCTTCCCTGCCCTGTCATGAATGGTTGATGATCTTCAGCGAAGTTCGGCCAGCTTCGTTGTAAAGATATGCTTCTCATGGTTCATATGCCACATAATCTTCCTAAGTACACACACGTCTTCTAGAGCACACATTATTGAACAAAGACACTGTTAGGAAAGTGGTTTGAAGACGAGCGGCCGGCTCATCATCTGTAGTTATACCAAAGATATAAAATTGGGGGGCAGGGACCACCTGTTCACTTATTTGCAGAAGTCCCGACCCTGTGCTTTGCTGGAGGGTGACGGAAGACTGTCTGGGCGGAGAAGGTCGAGTTCACGGAGGGAGGAAGCAGTAATGTGAGGCACCATTTCATAGTATGGTTTCCTGACCTTTTTCCTATCCATCAGTAGACCTTTAGGAAGTCCTTGGAAAAAGGCATTTGTGGGCAACTAAGTTTGGACAATGCTAGGTACTTTATCTCCCATTTGGGAATTCACAGAGTAAGAGAGCACCACCGAGACGCTGAGAAAACCTTCAGCCAAGAAACCCACTTTGTTTAAGTGGAACGTAGAGTGCGTTTTGTTGGTGGCGGGTGGGGGTGGGGAGCCCTAGTGGTGGCATATGACCCAGAGGTCATCAGAGTGGAGTCTAGTGCTTTTCTCCAGGATTCTGGGGCTCTGAGGGGCAGGACACAATGTGTCAGACAGGTGTTAGCAAGTGTCCGTCAAACTGGGGGGAGGGTCCAGAGACCCACAGTCAGGGCCCGAAGGGGGACAAATAAGTGGCGCCCCCTCGCGTCCCTCTAGTGTCTAATCAGTCACCTCCCCGGCAGGCCAGTCCATCGGACACAAGCCAAGTTCGCCCTTGCTGCTCTGGGACCCTGCGTGCCTGGCAGTGAGAAGAACAGAAAAAGAAGGATGTAATTAATGCTGAAGCTTGCCACGTGACATGCCACGGCTGTTCCTGCTCCTCTCCCGTGAGAAACAGGAGACGTGGCATTTGTATATCAGGAGAGGATATTCTGATTAAAAGACAGTTGCACTTAAATGAGCAATCTTGCTTCTGAGAACATATTTCAAGGGAACAAACCTAAGTAGGAAAAAAATATGCAATGAGATGCTCTTCTGTGAGCACGAGGATCAGGTCCCTGAAGTCTGAGTGGCTGGGGGATAATTAAATAATTACAGTGTGCTGATCCGATGGAGTGTTATTTACCTGTGAAAATAATCATTATGGAAATTCTATAATGACCTGGAAATCCTCATATTAAGTGATACAAATTTACACATAGCTATAATTTAGGCTATATAAAATGTCCAGGAAATCTAGGTGGAAAAGAAAACGTTAAAGCAACTGTATCAACATTTTAACTGTTGTAACCGGGAGGGGGGGGGGAGGTGGCTTTTTCCTACCTTTCCATATTTTTTAGAAATTCTCTCAAGTGAAATGGAATTACCTTTAAAACAAGACGTACCTACGAAACTTGACATTCATATGGTCTAGATGATCACTCAGAGAAGCTGGGTAAAACCGGGCCCCAAAAATTCACTTTAGATGTTCGATAAGATGACTTACAGGGCACTGTATGTGTCTGCACAGTCCGGACGTGGGTGCCGATGGGACGTCACGACGTACGTGCACGGTTTGTAGCAGAGTAAAACACTCCAAGAGCTAACGTGCAGTTCCGTCAAGGATCGAAGTTCCGCTCATTCACTGTGTTTGCTGAAGCCACCGGCGGTCAGCACGGAGCGACCGGGTCCCTTTCCACGGTAGTCAGGGATCACAGGGCAGTCCCTGCACGGTGACCATGCCTCCTGCACGTTGCGACCTGGGCCTTTCCCTTTAACATGAAAAGTCATGACTTCAACTGAAAGCCTCTCCCTTCCTTGCCGTCCTCGGAACCAACCAAACCCACCACGGCCTGTGGCGCGCGCAACCCTCTTGGAGCCACGATCGCCGTTTCAGTCCCCGAGTCTGGCCTCCAGGATTGCACATCATCAGGGAAACATCATTTAAAGGGAATCTGGTCTTCACTCTGTCCTGCGTCAGAAGGGATCCCAGTTGGAACGCCTGCTTTAGTGTTCACTTTGGGTCCCCAGTTCTCCTCTAGGCTCTCTGACGATGCCCTGGCCCTCTCACATCTCTTTCTCCTCTTTCTCGCCTTCCGGTTCTGATCAGACAGATAGAGGGACGTGCGCGCTGGGCGCACGGGTACACACGCACACACACAACCCCCCATGGAAGGTCGGGAAGAGGAAGAAGCCCAAGAGACTTGGCTGGGAGGGAGGACGGAGAGCAGCTCGTCTTGTGGGAGCTCTTGCTGGTGGTGTCCCGGGCACGTCCTCCACCCACGCGCACCCAGCTGGGCACAGATCCTGCTGGGCACGTTCCCCCCCCCCCCCCCCCGCCATGTGGATCTTAAGGCCTCTCCCTCCCTGCGGACTCACCCAGTCCCCATTTCCAGTGCCTCCCGCGTACGTGACTTGACGAGCCCCCAGACACGACTCCCACCCCACTGGGGAGGCTGCATGCAGTGGATGTTCTCCAAACTCCCGTTAGCCCACGTGTCCCTCTCGCGGCCACGAGCCCTCGGCGCTGTGTTTGCTCTCAGAAGAACATCCAGAACCTCTGAAGGACCTTCACCTTCTTCCAGGACCTGGTCCCACCTCCTTTCTACCCTGAGACTCTCTTCCAACGACTTCCTTGCATATATGTTTCCTGCCTGCTTCCCACCTGAGCTCCTGACCGATCTCCTCCACCTTCACCCCCCGGGGCTCTGCCTCAGCACGCCGTTCCCCACCCAGCGGGAAGTCTTCCCCCGCCCTGCCCGCTGGGCTCCAAACACGACTTGGTCCATGAAGCATCCCTGGTCCTTCCAGCCAGGGAGACCTTTGCCATTCCTGTAATCCAATGGTCCTGTTGCTTTCAGTTTTGCTTCTTTTTATCTTGGTCTGGCTATTTGTCCCTTTATCTCATGTCCTTGGAGGGAAGGACACTGTGTTCACGTGGGCGTCCCCGTAGAGCCTCGCACACCCCTGCACACAGTGCGCGCTCCATTATCCATCTTTGCAAAATTAAATATAAAGAGCCGAGAAGTCTTTCTGTTCACAAGGAATATGTATCCTCTGGATATATTCTTTCCCTCGGCGATCATCTCGCCCGTTTTGTCAGCAGAAGCATCCTCTTCAATGCGATCATCTAATTTAAAAGTGAGTGTTTTGAGAACAAAAAAGTGTAAAGCTTGGGTAACGTGATATGGTCAAGTATTGCATTTTGCACCGAGGCCCGTCTTTGCTCTCTCTCTGTTCTAATCTGTCTGTTCTCTAAGCGGGGATGGCGAGCGATGGAGACCAGTTTCCCTGCTTCTAAGTGCCTGGCAAGGGGTCAGTTTAGAATTAGGTTATAGGTCTCTGTCATTAATGTCATTAATTCTCTCTGGGAACCTCTAAAATTTAGACTCCTCCCATTGTCCATGGACTGTTGTTTGTTACCATAAAAATACTGAAACAATTACTGCATGTGTGTGTGTGTGTGTGTGTGTGTGTGTTTTTCCCATTCTGGTGTAATTATATATTCTAGTCGAAAAGTATCATTTTTACTCTTCATCTTCAGCATCTCCTGGATGAGAACTATCTGAGATCCAATTTAACTTAAATAAAAATAGATCTTAATTGTCAAGGCCATTTAACCAAGACTCAAAAATTCTGGGCACCCCTGCAGTGTTGGGGGAGACGGACAGGTAACGGGCCAGCAGGTCTGTCCTGCATGTCCAGGGGGACAACGGGCTTGGCCGTGTGTTCCCTGTGTGACTTGAAGACTTCAGAGGACAATACAGACCTCACCGCCAGCGTCATTTTTACAGCGCGGCATGTATGAAGCTTTTCCCTGGGCTTGGGGCCATCTTGGCTGTTTTGGGATTTTGGTGAGCAGATTGAGTGATAATTCTAGGCTTCTAAAATCAGTCTGTGTCCCCTCGGTCACGTGACACCCTAAGCAGCTGGTGCTGCCTTGGCAACTTTACAGAATAAGAGCGCGGCTTCTGGTAAAACTTCGAGTCACATGACCCAGTGCTGTAGCTGGGGAAGACGACCCAGAATTATTACTTACTTCTCCACCAAAACAAACCCAGATCCACAGAGGAGAAAAACAAATCCAGAACTCAAAGCCCCGCGTGTGTCAATTACCCGCCTTGCCAATGTCTGAAAGCCAAGTTTGCTTGACTTTGTAATCTCAACACACCCGGCTCCCTGTGATGCGCGGAGACTTTTGGCTCCTTTCCTCAGGCCTCCCGAGGTCACAGGAAGGTGTGCTTCTCGGGGGTTAGCATGGCCAAGGGGACGGTGACAGGGCCCATCAGTCCAGAGGCTTCTAGCGTCTGGCCTCCAGTCCCGTCTCACACCAGAGTCCCTTGCTCCATGAAGTTCAAGTTTTGCTCCCAGCCTGCTGTGTGACATGGGGACGGTGGGTTCGTGTCCTGGGTAAGGCCCTCCTCTCCTCCTGCTGGTGAGGAACCTACTGCCAAAAAATCACAGCGTCACCCAGTGAAGGGACAAACCGGCCGTCCATGAAATCCAGCGGCCAACAGGAATCCCTTAGACGTCCACGTCATATAGCTCTCAAAAGATAGAAAAACACTGTACGTTTAGTTTTTTTTTGTAAGTACCAACTTTTAAAAGAATATCGGAAAAACAGAAAAAAAATATGAAGAAACAGAATAAAAGTGACCCAATCCTGTCATTCAGAGGCCATCACTATTAATATTTTAGAGATTTTCCTTCCATTTTAAAAGACGTTTCCTTACAAACAAATTGTGTATTCCAACACACACACAAACACACACGCACGGTTACTAGTCCTCGTTCACGTGAAAGCATCCCCCCACGACACCTGTGCGCGAATCTATTTCCTTAGTCATCGTGTCTGAATAATTTATTCTCATTCCGTCATTTCATCATTTCATGTGGTTTGGCTTTTCTAATATTTTGCTCTTACACATGATATGGCAGAACATCTTTGCACGTAACGTAGAGCGTCAAATGTGAGAAAACAATAACCAAATTTGTGTAAAAACTCTTCAGGCTGTATACACATTGAAAATTTACTTTCCCAGAAAAATTGTATCATTTGGTCCTTCATCGGTAATGGATGAAAGGGTCATTTTTTTTTTTTCTTTCTTAACACATCCTTGACAGCCCTGAATCCTATCAGATTTGTAAAAGATTGTAATTAACACCTGGTGTCTGGATCTTGATTTCAGATTCAATTCTCCTACTCCAGGAACCAAGGATCGTTGGGGAAGTGGCTGATTTTACGTCTGGCGCAGGAAATAAGAAAGAAGATGAGCCTTGGACGCATCTCGCAGTGCCTGTGAGTTCAGAAGTGCTTGAAGAAGGAAGAGGCGGGAAGCATCAAAGTTCCCAGGGCCAATGGTAGCCCTGCCAGGGGTCAAAGCAGGAACGATCTGAGCAATGAAATAAATAAAGTAGTATTTAGATTAGAAGCCCGAGTGTAAAACAAGTATCCACCAGTCCGTAGTGATATAAATAATGACTGAATAAATAAATACATGGGGGAGAGTAGACAGCTCTCCCACGCGGAGCGGGGCGCTGGGCGATCGTGGAGGTGGAGCCCAACTCGCCGCTCCTTACCACGGCCACGCGGAGTCACTCCCTTCCCAAGGGGACCGCAGGGAGACAGGGAGAAGGAGTGACTTCGCAGTGGGGAACCCGGGCAAACACCACCTCCGCCAGGCGATCCCGGTTTGCATCAGAAGCTGCCGGGATGTATTAACTGGATTCAGTATAAGTGACACCTCGCCTCTGTGCTCTTCCTCCCTGAGCGAGAAGCCCCTTCTGGTCATGAGAGTAAGAGACAGATCAAAATCGAGGGACATTCTCCCCAACAGCTGACTATCTTCCCTCAATGCTAAGTCATCGGAAGCAAGGAGAGTGGGAGAGACAGCCAAGAGGAGCCTGGGAGAGCACGACAAGGCACAGCTTCATTCTCTTACGGGTCCCTTTCCTCTTGTGTGTTGTTCTGAAGGGCTGGAAGCTCCCGCAACGCCTTCGTCCCCCTCCCGAAAACCACGGCGAAGCCACACCTCCCACTGACATTTTCCATTACGTCGAGTTTATTTTGGTGTAAGAACTTGAGATACGGTCGCGACTGAATTTTTACCCAAAAGAAGAGCTTACCCTATCGAAATTATTTGTTATAGGATTTATTCTGTCTTCACTGATTTGAAACACTAGTATTTATCATGTAGTCAATTTCTACGTACGTTCGGGTCTGTTCCGGAGAACTTTCTCCCGTCCCGTACCGCAAGTTAGTTTTCTCCACCCCTCTGTCACCGGGGCTGCACGTGCCGTCACTGGTTTCTTCCTGCGTCACCGCAGTGCCCCAACTACTCCCTGGACCCCCACGGTCATTCTTCACACAGCGGCTGGCCTGATGCTTTGCCATATGCCCTTCGGATCGTGCAGACCCATCTTTCAGATCTGTCCTTTCCATCTAAATAAAATATAATCCTTACCGAAGTACTTCCCCGTGAGAAAATACACTCCTTTCCCAAATAAGATCTCTTGCTGACCAAACAGCGGTGGGCGTCTCTCCATCTCTCCTCTGGCCGGCCACCACGCAGACGCCCCTCAACCCTCCTGTTTCAGGACCTTTGTGCACACTGCTCTGTTCGGGGGGATGCCCTCAGCGGACTGTCCTCATAGCCGATTCCGCACTCTAAATCTCGCCTGTTACACGATCAACCTTCGGGGTCCTTGATGGTCTTTTCTGGAGGGGATGATCGCCGGGAATAAGATCCCAGCTCCGCGCATCTTACCCTGCTTCTCTCCTCCACGGGGCTCACTGCTACTCTCTCTCCCCCACTGGGGTGTCGAAACGCCCCCCACCCCAAGTATCCACTTGAGCATGAAGTTTATTTTAAGCCAAAGGCAACTAACTGAAAAGAAGCAGACACAAGAAGAGCTTTGTCTCCCTCCTTGCCTCCCAGCGGGGCACGGATTTGCGAAGATGTCTCTCCCTTTCCTGTCCCGGGAAGGGCAGGGCTCCCCAGGACGCCAGACGTGATCGACACGTGGGGAAGGGTCCACAGGACGAACTTCACCGAAGCAATGCTCACCTTCTGGTTGTTTCCCCATATGTTTACCTTCCCACAGGGTGCCTCTGAACGTGCCATCTGAACGCCTAGACCCCTTTCCATTGTCTTGCCCCTTCCCTGCCGATTTACTGTCCCTTGTTAAAACGCTGTATAAACCTCCAGTGGTAACCACTCTTCCAAGTTACTCCGCACCGAGTTCACCCGCGTAGAGTCTGCCTGGTGCCTGTGCTAATGGGCTGTTTTCCTCTTGTCAGTTTGTCTTTCCGCACCCCGAGCTGCAGAGCCAACGGCCAGGGCGCCCAGGACAGGAGCAGGGAAAAGAGCGAAGTGTTTTCCGGCCGGATTTACTACATGGCCTCCTCCCACTGGCCGTGAGGGCAGGGACCTTGTCTGTCATGTTCATCACTGTGTCCTAGCACAGGGCACACAGCATGTGCTGGGTGCTTTCTGTTACGTGCGCGTGCAGCGAATCGGCCCATGGGCCCATCTTAGGACTAGTAACCTGTTTTCCATTGTTGTACCTTTTTTCCTACTCTAGTGACTTTAATACATTTATTCTTCCAGATGCATTTGTGGATTTTTTGTTAAGTTAAAAGTTCTGAGAGAGATTTAGTTGTTGTTGTTGTTGTTGTTGTTGTTGTTCTTCTTCTTCTTCTTCTTCTTCTTTTTGAAGATTTGTTTATTCGAGAGAGTGAGAGCGGGAGCAGAGGCACAGGGAGATGCAGGCTCCCCGCTGAGCGAGGAGCCCGGTGCGGGACTCGATCCTAGGACTTGATCCCCGGACTCTGGGATCATGACCTGAGCTGAAGGCAGACGCTTGACTGACTGAGCCACGCAGGGGCCCCTGGTTGAACTTCTTGATAAACTTGGTGATAATCAGCATGTTTACAGAATCAGGCCCTCCCATCTGGGGACACGATATGTCTGTCCATTTTCAGATGTTCTTTCTCAGTCCTTCAATAAAGCTGGGAGCTTTCTTCCTACAAGATGTTTTAGGGTTTTTTTTTTTCATGAATATTTTATATTTTTAAACTTTTTCTTAAAACCAGAATCTTTACTTTTAATACATTTTATACGTATTATAAATTATATGTTATACGTCAATCTGTAAGTCTTGGTATATGGGAAACTATTAAATTTTGTTTGTTTATTTTGTAATTAGTCTCTTCATTAAACTCTAGTATGTTCTAGTGATTTTTCCGCTTACTCTCTTTTATTTTCCAGGTAGACTATTGTAGCAGCTTCAGCTGTAGGCAGTCATTATAATTTTTCTTCTTCTATATTTAATTCTCTTTGCATCTGTTACCATGGTGTAGTATACATAACATGACGTTTGCCATCTGAACCCTATTTAGGTGTAGAACTCGGTGACACTGAGTATATTCCCCGTGTCCTGAGACCACCACCGTACATTTCCAGAACTTTCTCTTTACCCCAGACAGCCGAGCTGCAGAGTAAGTCCCCACTTCTCCTTCCCGCCCACAGCTGCTCCCCGGTGAGGTGAGGTCACACAATTTTTGACCTTCAGGGTCTGGTGCACTTTATTCTGCGTTTTTGAACTTGACCCGGGTTGCAGCGTGGATGGATTCCATTCCTTTCTGCGGCTGATCTATCACTCTCGGGGTTTCCACCTTTTGGCCTTAGTGAGAAACCGGTGACAGGATGAGTTTGTCTCCCTTGCATTCCTTGGGGCATATATCTACCGGTGGAACTGCCGGATCACAGAACAATTGTATTTACTTTTTTATATACTTTTTGGGCTAGTTGACTAGGTAATCCCTTGACGGGGGGACACGCCTGTACTTGTCGTGGTCCTCACTTTTCTAGACTTCTGCTGTCGTTGTGATATTTTCCTTTTGTTGAAGTCGACATTTAAAAAATAATGTTGATGGGGCACCTGGGTGGCTCAGTGGGTTAAAAAATAAACAATGTTTCTTTTCTTTCTAAGAATATGTACATTTTTAATGTTAGAACTGTCATTTTATTTTTATCACATTCTATCTCCGTGTGTATTTAAAAAATAAGATTCGTTTTTCTTTACGAACCATTGATATTATGAATTGTAGTAATTGATTTTCTAAAAGAGGCCATTTTTGATTGCTTATTTTAATAGTTATCCTTTTTTACGTGGCACTCAGTCAAATTTCCAACCTTTTAAGATTAATTTTTAATCTCACGGGAGCTTTATATGCAAATACGGCCCATATAACTTCTGCTGTTTGAAATTTACTGAACTTCTTTTCTTGCCCTTGCCAATGATATGATCAATTTTATGTTTCATGAATTTTAGAAAAGATGTAGTCCAAGCATCAAACTCCCTTGTTCTCTTACATATTAATTTAAAAATTGTCCCCCTATTTCTGTGTCCTTAAGTGTGTGCCTTCCTGATCCACCACGGCCTGAGGCCAGACTTCCCGTCCCTGTCCCTTCTGCTTCTGTTCCTTTCTCCTCTAATTCATACTTCCTACAGGTGCGTGGACGCAAGGTTATTCAATATAAAAACTCACTGTGGCTACTTTCTCACTGTAAATTGTGATTTTTATCAGGATAAAATAACCATCTCTGGAGTCTATTGTGTCTTTTATTTTCTTGAACTTTATTTGGTGTAAAATAAGTTGATACCTTGACCGTTTTTGCTCGATGTGTGTCGCTTCTCATTTTGCTCTTAATTTTTCCTACCATGGTTTAGGAACGCCTTTAAAAACAGCAGGTGTGATTTTCCATTACAGACTCGCTCCCATTTTAGAAGACTTTGGCTTAGTTTCAAACATCATCCTAGTTGATAATATCTGGCCTTCTCCCCTTTATTTTCTGTTTTAAAGCTTTTTATGTTCATCTTCTGTATCATTTGAAAAATGTATAGGTATCGATCTCTGAGTATCTGCATTTATACCCGTAATTTTGGTTTCTGTGACTAATTAAGATTAATTTTTTTTAAACTTTCAACCTCTATTTCACCCATACCAGACTCAAGAAGGAAGTGATCTCTGGTTTCAGAAATAGAAATTTAAAAACTTTAACGCTACTTCCTTATATCCCCCCTTGTTAATCTTTCTTTCTATGATCTGAAATTTGGGGTCTTGATTGATATTATTCAAGTTTTACTTCCTATATCCTCTTTCCTCTGCAAGAATTATTTTTGTTATCTGTCTTCCATTTCACGGCCAGATTGATGAGAAGCGTTTGGTCTCGTCTCCGTTTAGGTGGTTTTAGGGTTCACGACCATTTCACTGACAACACGGTTTGCCCATTTCTTGGCTCTTGCTGTTGGTCCTTCCTCGGTCAGTTGGAAAGTGCCTTTGAGATTGCGTTCCAGGGTGGTGGATTTCGTTGCCCTTGAACATCTCGGAGGGTTTTCTGTGGCCTTGAAATCTGACCAAGATAATTCTTGGGTCACATCACTTACTGCTTACATCTCTGTGGTTTTTAATCCATTGACTTCTGGTGTTCAGCATTGCAGGAGAGACTGAAGCCAGACTGGCTGCTTCCTTTTTCAGGGAACCTTTTCTCTCTCTGTATGTGTACTGGCCTTGTTTTCTTTGTTCCTGAAGTTAAAGCCATATAGGTGGGGTGTGAATTCCTTAACTTGACTTTCATCTGAGATGTGGGGTCGGACGCTCTCTCACAACTCTTGCATTTGGTGCCCAGGCAGGAGGAAGGGTCTGCCTTTCTTCAGGTCAAGGTGTGTCCCTGTGACTTGCTTCGCTCAAGAGCACGTGCTCCTACCAGGCGAGAGTGGTGAGACCCAGTCACGCTTTGCCAGGCCCTCCTTTCCCTCAGCCGTGATGACTAGAAGTTTCCTATGTAACTGTTGTGTTATTGGGAACTTACAGCGTGAGCAAGAATCTTGCTGTAAGCCACTGTGATCTTGGAGGCTTTTGTTCCCACGGCACAATCCTACTGACTCTGAGTCGCACACAGAAAGGCGACCCCTTCAGCCAGGCACACGCGTCTTCTTCCACGTGTAAGGCAGTTCTCTAATTTTTGGTCTCAGATTTAGCAATTTTTGAGGACCTTCTCCTGCCCACTTTTGTCCACATGGTACATATTTACCAATTATTGGCTGTGTTACAAATTAAAAACTGAGAATTAAAAATATTAATCCAAAATATAATAATAAACTCATTGAGTCTTAGCATAAACATCACATTTTTTACGAAGACTATCTGTATTTTCCAGAACAAAAAAATCCTCAATGAGAACAGAGGCATTGCCTTATATGTTTGCAGATCTTTTTCAGTGGGAATAACCAAAATCAGGTAAATTCTCAGATTTATTTCTTCACCCACTTTGCTGCATTATGTTGTTTCTATTGAAGTAGATGAAGAAAATCTGGCAACATGTGGTTATGTAGTTGGTGAAGAGAGGAGTATTTTTAGAGATTTTTGGTTAGTTACAGATATTTTTCTTTGATACTATACCAAAACTTGGCAAGAGGTAGTTCCTTAAAGGTGAGCTCCAACGTTGGCTCTGAAAATATTCTCAGTGAGCCCTTCAGCCCCGGTTACATTAAAATCCACTTGTCTGTTTTGCATTTCAAATGCATCTTTTGTGATATCATTCATTGGCCATTTGGAAAATGTTAATTTGCTGAATATTGTAGATCTTTCATATGCTGACACATTTCCTTATGCCATATTAAAAATCATATTAATTACTTAGCTACCATCTCGTTGGAAAAGACTTAATGTGTCAGCAGACTGTCAGACTCACAGTCTCCCAAAATTCGAATTACCTTCTAAAAGTCCAAATTTTATCCCTGCCAACAAAGGCTGTCAGTTGTCCCTGAAGTGACAGGTTCACTTTGCTCATTTTTGAGAGAAAGTCTGCCATGGGCCTGCTTCTGAGTAACTCTCAGGTATCAGTGACTTCCTCAGTAAAAACGCTGTTCTATGAAATGAAGTGCCTAGTCTGCCAGCAGTTCTCTTGGAGCAATCATCGTGTTTCTCTGGGTGATGCAGGGCTTCCCGCCTATCAGTGAGGGTATAACACATTATTCCCAAACTTAGTGGCTGAGCACAAACATAAACGTTTAGTATCTCACACAGTTGCTATGGGTCAGGAATCTAGGACAAGCCTCACTCAGTGATTCTGCCTCCTGGGCTCTCATGAAGCTTCAGTCAAAATATTGGCTGGGGCTGTGTCATCTGACGGCTGGACCGGGGCAGGAAGATCCTCTTCCAAGATGGCACTTTCACATGCCTGGCTGGTCTGTGCTGGTTCCTGGCAGTAACCTCTCCATGAACACCTCTCTAGAGGGCTTCTTGTGTGTCTTCACAACACGGCAGCTTCCTCCCTGGAGGGAGTGATCTAGGACAGCAAGAAGGGAGGCATGATATCTTCATGACTTAGCCTTGGAAGTTACGTACTATTATTTCTGCAATATCCTTTTGGTTACAAGGTTGACCCTATTTGACGAGGGTGGGGGGGAACTATACAGGAATGTGAATACTGGGGGATGTGCACCCCTGGGATGTCTTGGTGGCTCAGTACCATAGTGTAATGCTCAGAATATAAAAGGGCCAGGATTTCATAACGTTGCTACTTGTACTGTTACAGCAAAGACATTCTTAAATGAAACTGGCATTAAAAAAAAAAAAAACAAACAGATGCATGGTGGCATGGTGGGAGAGAATATGATGGCTGGTAATACAGTTTGGTACCACTGCCCTGGTGCTTTCTCAAGCTTGGGCACTAGAGTTTTACCTACTGAGCCTTCTGTGCTGTTGGTGCAAATAGCAACTCCCTGAAAGAGAACAAATAATGTCATTGTGTTATTATGCAAATTGTCTCAAGTTTTCAGATTCTCTGGAAATGTCCTGGGACCCCCAAAGTTGGCAGTCCACATTTTGAGAATGGCTGATCTAAGAGAAACTTTCTTTTACTGTATTTTAGGTAATTATTTTTTTATTTGGTGTGGTATATCCTTCAGGGATCTCAATCATGTTAATGTTAGAACATTGTTCCTCAATCTTCTATATGTCATTTTATCTTTTATTATTTTAGTCTATTCATCCCTTTCTTTTAAGTCTGAGAATAATTCTCTAGTTTCTTTTTTTTTTCCCCCACTATCCTGATTCAATTTTCTGCACCACCAGTTTTGGCATTTACTCTCTCCAATGATGATTTTAACTCTTCTTCTATGTTTTTAATTTTTCTTTATTTCACCTCTTTCCCACTTATTTGCCTGTTTCAACTCTCCCCTGTTGAAACACAATGATGTCTACTCTCTGGTATGTGGAACTAGTAGAGGAGTTGAGAAACATAATACCCAGCATGTACTTCTGGGATTTTTCTATCTTTCTCCAGCAAGTGCTACTCTTGCTACTCCTTCACACCAGCTTGGGGGGTGGTGATGCTCACACTCCTGTAGCCACCAAGAAAATGCTCCATAGTGCTGCCTGATTGTGAGTTTGATACAGACCCTGTCTCTTTGAAGCAGATGATGAGAGAAGTAAGTCATCCCACCTGTGTTTCTTAGGCGGGAACCCCTGAGTAGATACATCTGGGTTTATCACTGGGGTATGGTGGTCTTTTTCTCAGCTCCCCTCACTCTGCCTGGTGATTGTTAGGGACCCCTCTCATATTGCAGCATGGGCGTGTTTGTTAGACCTTGGTTTGGGGTGTTGAGGGATTGTATGTGTTTCTTTACAGAGATTATAGTGCAGAGGAGAACTATTATAAACTGGTGTGAAATTCATTTTTAAAATACTTTGCTCCTCAAAGAACTCAGAAGATGATCAAGATCTATTGGAATTATAAAAGCAACCTAACACAATTGCAGGATATTTTAAAATGGATAATGTAAAGGCTGCAGCAGTCAAAAGCCCACAGAACAGACTGTTTTAGGTCCTCAGGGCATTTCATTTCTCTTATTTTCTTTGATATCAGTTTTTAAAACTTCATTGTAATGGCTGTGCACATGCAGTGTGGGGTTGATTTTTAATAGAAATGTAACTTGAGGCTACAACCCTTGCTCTCCATTGTCAGCTTATGCTCTGTGCTGGGGATTTTGAAGTTCTAAATCCCTTGAACACTCTATAATAAAAAGGTCGCAGAATGCTGGAAGAAACCGTATTCAAATACTAACTGTGGATATTTCTGAGCAAAGGATTAAAGTCAATTTAATTTTCTTCTTTATGTGTTTTGTCTTTTTAAAAAAAAATTTGTGAAGTCAGTGGGTTACTGTGTTTTTTCATGATAGAAGTAATACAGAAAGCATGTTGGTTATAAAAAATAAATCAAACACTAAAGAAAAAAATCAAATACTTAAATTTCGATTATTTTCCCTATCCCTTTACCCTCGGCAACCATTATCAATGGGGTCTGAAACCTTTCTTTCCTTTTCTGGGCCATTTATAGTCCAATATGAATAGGGATAGTGTTTTGAATAAACATCTCACTCTACACCTCTTTGTGCAGCTTGGTTTTTTCCTGTTGTCGATACGTCTTGGGAAACTGTCCACATGCGTGTCTGCAGGCCCAGGTCACTCTTGTGTTTCACAACATGGGCGCATCACTACTTGGCTACTCACCTCGATAGTAATAGGCAATTAGTTTTTTCTGTTTTTGTGAAAATGATGGTACAACTGGCATCTTCATATATGAATTATTTTGCACAGACCCTGACATTTTTCTAAGACAAATATCTAGAATGGGAATAATGGGTCAAAGGACCTCCGGGTTTTAACAGATGTAAGTTGTCCAGTCTTGGATTTGGGAGTGCAAGACTGCATCTCTAAGGCCCCGTTGGAGCCCTCAGCAGAAAATCTTAATGCTCTCAAGTGTGGTAGCCTGCGTATTGAAACTGATGGTAGGAGGACTGTTAACACTTTCTACAACGGTTATGTCGTTGACACCTGGTGACGGATGGAAGCAGCAGCTCTGGACGCATTTGCTGTTGTCTCTCAGCACTTGGTGCCCCAGAACTCTGCTGAGGCCTTGACCAGTAGTTACTTTCTGATGCATGAGTGTGGTGCTGAGCTCTGAGGTCTTCCCATATTCACGGGCTTTGGAAGTTTCTTCTCTTTCCTCTCTTCCCTTCCTTTTTCCTTCCCTTTTTTTCTTTCTGGTAGCTGAAAAGTACGGAGGGCAAGAAGGCTGGGTGAAGAGGGAGGGAGGAATTGGGAGAGAATCCGAGGCCTCTGGTTTCATATTTACAGCTTTTGTCTAAAAGGTAACATGCGATAGAAAACATTGAATGAGGATAATCATTACTTTTGATGCTCCATATAGTATGCTTACACATGAAAGACAATGCTTGGGATATGGTTTTCCTGTTCTTTTCCTTCCTTACTTAAGTGAGTAATAGAGCCATTGTTAAATGTCACTGCCGTGTTTAATAGTGAAGGCTGACATGCCTACATTTCCAAAGACCTGCCTCGTCTACGAAGTCCCACAGTTCGACCTGACACAAACACAGCCTGCGAATCTTTACCTCCTTGCTCTTCTGGTTCTCTCTGTCCTTTTAAAATGTCCTGGACTCTCACCAAATGAAGTCCGCAAATCTTTGCAGAGTTACACTGAGTTACCTTTCCACCTGGAATCCTCCCCTGTCTGTCTTTTCACGGACGTTTTGTCATTCTCTCTTGTAGGCTGGTAATTACATTCTTCCTTAGAGTGAGTTACTGAATTCTTATTATTTTAACAGATATGATATCTGCACATAGTACAAACAAGAAGAAGCACAAAAGAGCAGAGACTGAAAAGTTGGATGCCTTCCCACTTCTATCAGTATCTGTTTATCCATCTACTTTACACGCATGGTACAGACGCTGCTTTGCATTTCTTCTTTCCTTTTTTATAGATGCATTCTGAAAATTATGTAGAAATGGCTTCTTCTTTTTTTTTTTCTTATAGAAACTTTGTTGAGAAATAACCCATATACCGTAAAGCTTCCTCTTTTCACGTGTTCAATGCAGTGACTTCTTGTATAGCCACCAAGTTGGGCAACCATCGACACGCTATACTTCCAGAACGTTTTCATCACCCACCAAAGAACCCACATTCCTTTCAGCACTCACTCCCTAGTCCTTCCTCCTCCCAGGCCCCAGCGATGATGAATACTCTTTCTGTCTGTCTGGATTTACCTGTTCTGGGTATTTCCTAGAAATGGAATCTCACAATATGTGGCTTTTTGCGTTGAGTTCCCTTCAATCTGTAATGTTTTCAAGGTTTATCCATGCGGAGTGCCTGTAGGTTCTTCATTTGTTTGTATGTCTGGATAACAGTCCACCGTATGGAAAGGAATGACGTGTTTATCAGTTCATTAGGTGATGGGAATTTGAGTGATTTCCACTTGTTGACTCTTAGGAATAATGCCACTATTAACATTTCTGTACAAGTTTTGGTAGGACATAAGGTTTTGCTTCTCGGGGATACATACCTAGCAGTAGAACTGCTAGGTCAAATGATAACTCTATATTTAGCTTTTTGAGGAACTGCCAAACTCTTTTTCAAAGTGGCTGTACCATTTTGCATTCCCACCAGCAATGCTTGGAGGGTTCCAATTTCCTGCATCCTTGCCAACAGTTGTTATTGTCAATCTTTTTGATTAAAGCCCTCCCAGGGGGCATGGGGTGGTTTCTCCTTGTGGCTTTGATTTGCATTTCTCCAATGACTAATGATGCAGAGCATCTTTTCATGTGCTTATGTGCCATTTGTACATATTCATCAAAAAACTATGTATTCCAATCTCAAATCATTTGCCCACTTAAAAATATGGGTTGTCTTTTTATCATTCACTTGTAAGAGTTCCATATAAATTCTTGATACAAGTCCCTTAATAGATGTTTACAAATATTTGCAAATACTTTCTCCCATTCTGTGGATTACCTTTTTTACTTTCTTGATGTTGTCCTGTAAAGCACAATATCTACTCACTTTGATGAAGTCTAATTTACTTATTTTTCTTTTGTTTCTTGTGCTTTTGGTGTCATATCTAAGAAACCATTGCTTAACCCAAGGTTTACTGCTATGTTTTTTTCTCAAAGAGTTTATTGTTTTAACTCTTACATTTAGGTGTGACTCATTTGCAGTTAATTTTTGTATATGGTGTGAGGTAGGGGTCCAACTTCATTTATTTGCATGTGGATATACAGTTGCTCCCAGCACCATTTATTGAAAAGATTCTTCTTTCCCCATTGAGTTGTCTTGGCACCCCTCCCAAAAATCATTTGACCATAAAACTGATCAATGGCAGGTTATTTCTGGAGTGTCAGTTTTATCTCATTGATCTTTATTTCTATCATTACGTTCTGTTGATTATTAAAGTGTTGAAATCAGGAACTGTGAGTCCTTTAACTTTTTTTTTTTTTTCTTCAAAATTGGTTTGGCTATTCTGGGTCCCTTACAGTCCCATGCCAATTTTGGGGTCAGTCTGTCAATTTTTGCAAAAAGAGCTGCTGGAATTGTGAGGGTGCTTTGTTCTTTTTAACCATTAAACAAATGGTTGTTCTTTTTAACCATTAAACAAATGGTTGTTTGGGTTGTTTTCTTTGAATAAGTGTATTTCACCACATCATTATTAATATGACAAATAGGCAGACTTTGACTTGTTCTGTCATAATATTACATATTAATTTCTGTTTTTAATGTTTTTTGAAAAAAATCTTTCCTGTATAAGCTCTTTTGAGTAAGTCATTTATAGTTATTGTTTTTGTTCTATATTTGTATTTTTTCCTCATAATTTGGAAGTTTTATACTTGTGTTCTTTAGTTGTTACTAGAACACAGGTTGTTACTTTCTAGTGATAACCTTTAACTTTCAGTTATTATGAACGATATTGAAATCAGTGTTTTTTGTGTCTTTTCCATCATCTTCCTCATTTAGTTTTATTGGATTACTACGTTATTTTTTGTAGTGTTGACTTTTCTACTCAGAACTCTGTTAGCACTATTTCTTGATTTTCAGCTTATAACTGATGAAGAAATTCATATCTTCTATAATTTCCTTTCTCTTTTCCTTCTCCAAAACTCATTATTTTGTTATCTTTTATATTGTCAGGGTGTAAGCCATTTACCTTTGCTTATAGAGTGTTTTCTTTAGTCATAGTCAAATAGTTAAATGGATTAAATATCCAGCACCTGTTATTTCAATGTAGTTTCTCTGTTTGTCACTTGGCTCTTCTAGTAGTTTTCCCAGAAGGTCTCATAGGAAACAAATTCATCTATAGCTTTCATAGGTGAATGATAGCTTGGCTGGTTTCACTACCTTGCCCCACATTGCATTCTTTGAGAACTTCATGGGGATTATTTTACGAGGGTTCCTCTTAGGTTGAGTAATGCTCTGGGGAAATCTGAGGCCACCTGATTTTTTCCCCCTCTCCCTAATAGGTGACTTGATCTTTTTATCAGGCTGGCAAAATCATGATTTGTCTATAGAATGAAGTAATTTTACTAGAATATATAATGATGTTCATCTCGTATCCCTCGACTCATCCCCCCTTCTCTCAGTGAGGAAATAACACCCCCTCCCAGTCATGGTAGATTCGAGGCTTTTTCTGTTTATATTTTTAAATATACTTTTAATGTAGTCCTTCATTTAAGTTCTCTGCTTCCGTGACAATTTTAACTATACAGCATGTGATTCGTCTGCTTTTTTAGTTAAAATAAAAATATTGTTTAAAAATTTTTTTTTCGTTTCTCAGAATGAATGAATGTTTTTCTCACTGTTGTGCTTTACTTGTGTCACTGCGTTTCCAGCAGTTTCTTTTCTCCCTTCTGCTTCTTCCACTGTAATCTTCGTTTAGGTCAAGATTTCCTGTTCTGTTTTACTTCTTTCTTGAGTTCCACCCGTTAACGATATTATTTCTTCGTATGATTTTCTCATGGTTCTTCTAGTTCTTTGTTCCCGCTTTGTGCTCTTATTGGATAATTTCGATTTTTTAAGTTTTGAACATTCATGGCAATATTCTGGGTCCCAATGATCGCCTGTTTATGGCAACATTTTTTCAAGTGAGCATTTTTTTTTTTTTGTCATTTATCTTCCCCGTTTTTTTTTTTTTTTTAACTCACTTTTTGTGGCATCTCTGTATAATTTTTTTAGAACACTCTTACTCACTTTTGAATGTGACGAGTTTTTTTTTTTTTTTTCCTGGACTGCCTATTTTAAGAAAATTTCAGTGGGGGAGCTTCCAGGACAGTTTCAGGCCAGTGGGGACTCTCCCTGGTTCCTCATTTCTCAGGTTTGTGCATGTGAATGAGTTCATGTAGGATTCAGACTTTCACCTGGTCACCAGAGCTTGGCCGAAGTAGGCTGCTTCCAATGCAGATGGTTTTTCCTTCGAAACTACTTCCTGCAAATACGTTGCGAGTGTGTATCTGGGCATGTGCGTGCCCACGTGTGTGTGTGTGTGTGTGTGTGTATGTGTGTATGTGTAGTCTGTGTGACTACCGATTTATTCTTGTCTCTTGAGCTTCTCTTTTCTCCTAAACCCAGAAGGATGCCTCGCACTGGCTTCTGCACTTGACTCATCATTGCAGACAAGAGCATCGACTCATGCCATTCGTTTAGGAAGATTATGTTTCAATGGCTTTTGTCTGAGATGTGCATGTTTTGGTTTCTTCCTGTGACTCTGGACTTGGGCTTTATGTTTATATTTTCTTTGCTGTTTTGGGAGATTTCAAAGAGCTTGAAGGGGCAAAGCTATCATCGCTCTAAATGAAACTGAGTACTTATTAATGTCACTCTCTTCCCTCTGCTTTTAACTTAAATGCTGGAAAGTAGGGATCATATTTAGTGCATTGATAATCCCCTGCTTTGTACATAACACCCATACTCACGTTGTTTTATAATTATGCAAATAAGGAATACATATGGAGGTAAGTAAATCACATGTGTATTACTTGACGCCCCCAGTGTTACATGGGAGAATCACCCGTCATTTTAAAATAAGTAAATCTCTGCTATACCTTGTCTGTATCAGGCTATACTGAGCTACTCGTTGAGAAAGAGCTACACCGTAAATCAGTTCCTGAAGTCTGGAACGGATACTTGAAACCAGCGTTCGTTTCCCAAGTGGCAAGTACTAGGACATCCTGTTCAACCTCAGGTTTGGTTGGCTCAAGAGGGACCCGTCTCTCAGACATACTCACAGGCTGCTCAAGAGCCTTGAAAGGGTACCACGTACTCCACAATGTGCAGCTGACCATCCCAACATTCTCTCCTAAATCTGTCCAGGTTGGTATGATAAAAAGTGTATAGACACATATAAAAATGATTTTAGGTATATAGATTAATACTGGAAACAAAACACCGATACAGGTGGCAAACTGAACTAGAGAGTGGTATTGGGAGCTAACCTGCTGGACAGAGAGGGCCTCCCTGGGACCAAGTTCAAATGAGAACATCCATCCCGTGGCTTTGTTTTGAGCTCCTGACACTTGCTAACCCCAGGACATATGGCACTCAGTAAATGTCTGAATTAATGATTGGACGCCACAAAGTAGATGGAGTGGTTTGGAATGACGCGCAACCATCCAGCTTACAAGGTGCCCATGTACAAATCAAAAGGCAAATTTTCATTTATGAAAATGAAGGCACTGAAAAAATTCAAATCATGCTTCTCTGAAATTATGAGGATGGTCCTACAGCATCCTAGAATGTCCCGGCTAAAGCGACTTTGGAGGACTTCTGTCTTAACGTAAAGCATACAGCTAGGAAAACCGAGTCCAGAGAGGGAAACGACTCACCCAAGACCTCCCAGCTGGTGCTTAGAAAACTGTTCCCCAACCTACAAGCTTGCCGTAGCCCTAACCAAAATGTGGTTACCCCCTGCATCTCTTTTTCTCCCCCTTAGATAAAAATCCCTCACTGACCTGGATAGAAACCCTTACATAGGTTTGGAAACTGTACTTCTTGAGTTAACCCTTATATAAAAGAGGATTGTGTTTATTTAAATCTCCAACTTGGCTCCTCGTCAACCATACTCACCCACCCCCTGACAAAGGAACACTATATCTACCATTCATAAGCATCGCTTCCCTCCTACATTTAAAATACCAAATCTAAAATAAACCTCAAAGTCTCGGTGCAGAATGAGTTTAGGGAACTCACACATTTGAAGCTCGGCATTGCTGTGAAACTTACAGGTTCTCTCCTCACCGGCTGAAAATTCACACGCACTTGGACCCCCGCAGTCCAGGTCTGCCTCTCTTAACTGGGGCATTTGGTCATTAAGTATTCATGACTTCATCTTTATTCATGTCGGCCAAGCCTTTTAGTGCCCTTCCATTGCTGCTATTAACGGCGAAGTGGATGTGTGTATTTACACTTCGGCAGAAAATGTACTGACGTGTCCTGGGGGTCTGGGTCTTGCTCCATCAAATCCACTGTACTTACCTTAATGAGACTTAACAGATCTGAAGCTGGCTTTCCCCCCCTTTCAGAGCTAATGTCTGGAAAGGGCACAAATAGAATTCAGCGATTACAAAAAGTAGATGAAGCTCAATTTGTTGTGCTGATCGTTTGCTTTTTTCCCAAAGAAAACGTGTTCTGATGATTGGCACCTAGATGATAAGCTGCAGCCCCGAACCACAGTGCATAAAATGACTTTCCTCGGCAGCATTCATGAGAAGGAGAAATTAATAATTCTACTAATGAAATAAACATGACTTCTTCAATGTTCGCTTAAAGTCCTACAGAGCGGCAAATAAATGACCCCAGTGAATAAAAGAAGCAGGACGTTTAAATCTTTTTTTTGTTGTTGTTTTTTAAGTTAAATCATTATTTTAAAATGCAGCAAAACACTAGTACCTGGTCTGGAAACAGTGCCAAATGAAATTTAAAAGCCATACTTAGTTCTTATATGGATTTTCTAATTTTAAACCTCCCTTTTATATCCTATGTGAAATCCTCCTCCATGTGAAGAATTCAAATACTCTAATTGAAATAAGCGGAGAGTCATTAATAAGCCGGTAAGGATCCCGAGAGATAGAGACAGCATCTTATCTCTGATGATTTTTTTCCTTTTAAATAGCATTTGGAGAAACTAAGAAAGCAAAGAGATTTCTCCAGGGTCACACGGCTAATGTGTGACAGAGCTGTGCCTGGAAGCACGTCTCCAGACGTCGGGTTCACGCCCTCTGCACTGTCTCCTGCTGCGATTAGAACTCTGTTTTCCTCTCCAGTTTTATTCATTGCTCTCATGAGTCTGGCAGCTGGCCTCTTTTTAGGTTTATGGGAATCACTTGACTTCTGGTACTTAACACCCACGCAGCATGCTGAAGACATGGCTGGGTGTGCAAAGAAAAAAAAAAAGATCATCCTTTAGATAAATGTGGCAAACAGAAAAACAGGTGCAGGTAGGTTGGGCTTTTTATTGTCCCTTTTCATTCAGTCATCCATCTGTCTGTCCATCCAAGTGCCCATTGTCCATCCATCTATCCATTCAGCTGTCCAACCATCCATCCATCCACCATCCAACCAACCATCCATCCGTCCAACCAACCATCCATCCATCCAACCAACCATCCATCCAACCAACCATCCAACCATCCATCCATCCAACCATCCATCCATCCATCCAACCAACCATCCATCCAACCATCCAACCAACCATCCATCCATCCATCCATCCACCCATCCATCCACCCATTTCTCCATCCATCTGTCTACCCCACACACATCCATGAGCGCCAGGCTTTATGCTGGTCAAAGGAGGATGCAGTGGTGAATAGAAGAGACGTAATTGTTGTCTTCAAGGGACTTGCTCACCAACGAGGGATACAGATCTCCCTGGAACTGTGAGTCAGATACCCAAGCAAGATTTGTGCTGTGAAGAAGAAAACATGGCTCTGGGGCAGGGAGTTTGGTCTGAGATCTGTAGAAAGGGTTGGTGTTAGCTAGGTAGGGTGAGGAGGGTAAAGAATGTTCTAGGCTCTTCCCTGTACCCCTGGTAAAAGAAGGAGGAAGCAGGAAGCAAGGACCTGAGAGAACAGGGTGACTGCAGCCCTCGGCACAGAAAGGGAGGACTGGCAGGTGGGAGCTCGGCACAGACCCGGAGGAGTGTTGCCGGGACTCATTAGGAATTTGGTCTTGATTCTGAAAGCAGTGGGAAGAAATCAAGGCTTAGGTGATGGGATTTGGAAGTGTCATTCTGGCTGTCATGTGGGGCATGTGTCGGACGTGAGCAGGAGGTGGTGGGGGGCGGGGACAGGCCGTCGCAGGCAAGTCAGTGAGGTGGAAAAGTGAGGTGGCCACAGGGATAGAGTCTGGGGACAATAACATCTGTTTACCAGCAAAAGTGTGCAGAACTGGGTGAAGAGTTGGCCAGGGAGTTCTTGCTGTGGGGGAGGTGTGATGCTTCCCCGGTTTCTGGTGTGACGACGAGGTGGACGGCGACTCCAGCACTTACTCACAGCAGGCAGTCGACTTCTCGGTTCCTTAGGTTCTTAATTTGTAACGCTCGGCTAAGGAGGTGCCGAGATCAGGAGATTGACAGACGTCATCACGTCATGATGATACGTGTAGCGCTGTGCTGAGGGCGTGGGAAAGAGGGCGCGTGTTTGCTCTCATTCTGGTTTGTTTTCTATTTACTGGAAGGATGAACGTTTGAAGGGGGAGATAACGTGTCTGGTTTGGGACATACTGAGTGTGAACGATCTCTGAGAGACGCGAGTGGAGATTCAAGACTGCACCATCAGAAGGGCTATTCCGAGCTCCGAGGGGAGCTCTGACACTGGACGGTGTCGGAGCCTTGGGCACTGACGTGGCCGCTCAGGGAGGGATAGGCTCATAGGTGGGGAGCCCAGCATCGAGTCCTGGAGAGAAATGAGACACAGAGGCATGTAGGCCTGTCCAGTGGGACGGGAGGCACAGTGAGGGCACCGGGACAGGCACTGAAGGCAGAGTGGCCTCATGGGTGCCATGGGGTGCAGGTGACGAGGGTCACCTAGGTGACCAGGGTCATGAGGACCCATCCTGAAGGCTGCTGTGGAGCCTTTTAGAGGAGGACCCAGTATCAGCAGGGTTTGTGGACGTCATTGAGGGTGAGGGCCCCTGAGTGATGGAAGAAATGCGTAGTCGATGGGGCAGCCATTCCCAGTGACTCAAAATCACAGCGTGCTCTTGGGACTTGTAAGTGACCTTGTCTTATTGTGTGATGAGTAGTCGTCCCTTCCGGGCCTCAGAGTAGAGACATCTATAATAACAGTAACCAAAGAGAACCTAGTGGGTCTGACCCATGTGGGTTTGCCAGAAGCCCGCTGCTTCCTGTCACATGCAGGAGACTGTGCACACCCTGGCCTCACACCCCGTGCGATCCGCCTTCCAGGCCCTTCCTAATTTTGGTCGTGGGCACCCCAGAGTTGAGAGGGAACATTTATCTTAGGGGCACGTGGCACAAACACTGCTGCTTAACCGACATCTGCCGGGACCTTGTGCTCTCCGGAGTACAGAATCCTGGCGCCGAGGTTCCCCTGAAGCTGGTGTGTGTCTTACGTATAACCTCAGAGTAGCCAGGGCTCCCCCCGGCCCCATCTTTGTATAGCATGGGTTAAAAGAATTAAGAGTCCCTCAGAATAATAACATTGAAAATCACTGCCAGTTTTGAATCAGTCTCTTGAAACATCTCCGAGGGCAGGATGGAAGGTGGGGGGTGGGCATGGAGAACACCCAGCGACACTTCTTAAAAATCCTCTCTCCGGGGCACCTGGGTGGCTCAGTGGGTTAAAGCCTCTGCCTTCAGCTCAGGTCATAATCCCGGGGTCCGGGGATCGAGCCCGGCATCGGGCTCTCTGCTCAGCAGGGAGCCTGCTTCCTTTCCTCTCTCTCTGCCTCTCTGCCTCCCTGTGATTTCTGTCTGTCAAAATAAATAAAATCTTTAAAAAAAAAATCACATATGGCCTCTCTCTCTCTCTCTCTTAAAAAAACAAACAAACAAACAAACAAACAAACAAAAAAAAACCTCTGTCCCTGAGTATCCCCCACCAACACTGCAGTCACTCCCATGAGCCAGGGCTTAGCCCCCAATTCTCCGTGACGCCGCATCTCTTGCTCCCCTCCCTTCAAATTCCCTGAGGCTACCCTGTCCCATGCAGATATGCTCTCTCCCATGACCCCCAGCAGCCAGAGGCGCCTTATCTTATCTTCGTCCACGTGAACTGCTCTCCGCTCAACAATCAACACTTCTCATGTCACTGCCTACGTTCTGATACGTGCAAGCTTCACCTTTGGTTATTTCTGCAAAGATCTGTACGGTGAATTCTTGTGTGCAGAGACCTTCAAACGCTTGTGTCAAAGTGTAGAACTCCTATGCTACCCTCAATGGTCCCGGGGATGAAAATGGCAGCTCTCATTTGGATGGAAGAATATCTGGGGCAGAGGAGGAACAAAAGAACAAAGATTTTATTCAGGCTCTGATGCTCCCACCTGTGGGTCAGTAGCAAAAGATGGATTTTGGCTCCTGGGGCTTGATGGATTATTTTACGAGGTTGCCGTAGGGATTGCAGAGAAAGAGGAAGGGTGTCTCAGGACTGGGCCTAACTGGTACCAGCAGCTTGGAATTCTGCACGAACGGTGGTGACTTCGGCCCTACAGTGAACGTGGGCTTCCTGACGGCGCACGTGGCAGTGCTACCATTCGCAGAAGTGTCTCCAGCTGTCGACCGGGTCTGAGGGAGGCAGGGCTCTGTCCTCCAGCGGGCCGGGCTTGCTGGGACAGCCCTGAGGCTCTTTGCCTGTTTCTGCCTCTGCTGGGAGGCTCTAGAGACGCGTCTGGACAGAGGCCATTCATGAAAGCACATCCTCCCCCCCGGCCCCCGATGACTCATCAGGGATCTACCTCCCCTAGTCTTCCTCTTCTTTCCACGAAAGGCCTGGTTCAAACCAGACCGGGTAACTGGACCACACTTACCATGTACCAAGCTACCACGTTATTCAGTTCATAGTAACACGCAGGTACTGCTTTGCCCCACATTTTCCAGGACGGGAAAACTAAAGCACAGAGAGGCTAAGCAGTCAGCCCAGATCACTCCGCTGGTGATCAGAGCCAGCTTCTGGACCTCTCTTTCCACACAGACACACTTTCCCAGGACCCTCCATCACCTGTCAGAGGACAGCTCTGCCCATCATCAGAGCAGGCGTAAGTGAGCACGGGGACCGCAGGACTGTCTTGGGGAGCAGCGAGATCGGGTGTGTCGTCCGTGGAAAGCACTTCGCACACTCCTCGGGGCACATCGTTTTGCTGTGTCCCCATGGCTACTATTACTGATCTAACAACTTGGGGCCCACAGGGGCAGGTTGACTTGCTCCAAGTCCCAGGGATCGTGGGGGACCGACTGGGATAAAAAGCCCTTTCCGCGGATTCGCCTCGTGGACACTTACTCCATCGCTTCCCCTGAATGAAGTCAAGTCATTGAGCAAAACGCCACCCCGTCTCCGAGCCTGCGTCTCCAGTGGCAAGAATGAATTGTGGCGGGTCCCGGCGTTCTCGCGGTCGCCAACAGCAAACCCACGGTTTGGTCTGTCGGTGCAAACAGCCAGCAGAGCGCGGGCACGCCTGCCTTCTTTTTAATATGTAAAGAATTTGCTGGGACTTCATTCCGCCAGAATGTCAGAAGAGTTAATGGCAGATGTGGCTGTGGAAACGTTCTGTATTTTTAGACAACCTTTAATTAAAACACTTTGTACGTCTCAGGGACCAAATCATATGCTGCCACTTGAAGCCTGTCAGAAGGGGAAAAAGTATACAAAGCTTCTAAAAGCAGCTTTGCTTATTTTTATCTGTGATGGAGTTAGGGAGCCTTTGCAGGGATAAAGCTATCTCTTGCTACAAAATTATATGAATTTAATACCCAGGACAAAGGGGTAAACCTGTGC
The DNA here is from genome assembly GCF_964662115.1 of Mustela nivalis. Lineage (NCBI taxonomy): Eukaryota > Metazoa > Chordata > Mammalia > Carnivora > Mustelidae > Mustela > Mustela nivalis. Next base: position 153,487,840 of record NC_139025.1, read on the forward strand.
TACAGTCCGTGCAGCCTTGGAGTCAGTCTGCAGCCAGGGAACCGGCATTGGGCCTGCCCTCCATGCCTGCCTGCCCCCCCCCCCCCAATGCTCCTGACCTGTAAGTCCTTTCCAATAAGTTGATACAGTTGCTCCTTGGCTTTGAGCGTGCAGATGTAAGGTGATTTGCAAGCCCGCACGAAGGCAGAAGCACACATTGCAGGAATTCCAAGCGACTGTACTTACATCTAAAGGAGTGGAGGCTCCGACATGGCAAAATATTTGCAAGCCAGGGCGTTAGAATGTGAACGTCGTGTTTTTATGGCCAGGTACCGTGCACCACAAACAGAAAAATTTCACAGTTCTCTGCTGTTGCTTGGCTCCTGAGCTCCAGCCCGTTCAGCGGTGCCTTGACGATACAGACGCGCTTTCCTCCTCCTTCCTTCAGGAGGTGGGTTCCTGGGATGCCTGAGTGGCTCAGTTGGTTGGACAACTGCCTTCAGCTCAGGTCATGATCCCGGAGTCCCGGGATCGAGTCCCGCATCAGGCTCCCAGCTCCACGGGGAGTCTGCTTCTCCCTCTGACCTTCTCCTCGCTCATGCTCTCTCTCTCACTGTCTCTCTCTCAAATAAATAAATAAAATCTTAAAAAAAAAAATAAAGGAGGTGGTTCCTAATTCCCCTCCCTCGCGTGTGGGCTGCCCTTGTGAAGGGCACAAGGAGGAGGTGATGGCCTCCATCCCTGAGACCAGGTCATAAAAGGCATTAGGACTTCCTTCTTGCTTTCTCTTTGGGATCCCTCCTGGCTGGAGTCAGCCGCCCTGTCCCCCGGACACTCAGGACACCCTGGGAGAGGCCCCGCTGCCGTCTTGCTGCAGCCCTGAGCCCGCGACCAGACTCCTGGCCCACAGAACGTGCCACACGATAAAGGTTGCTGTTTGCGGTCATGGGGTTCCAGGGCCCCTTTCCAGGCAGCGCTAGGCAGCCCGTGTGCCTCCCTAACCTCCAGCCCTGCTTCACTGTCACGTGGTTCGCACTCCGCACCCCTCGCCCCTTCTTCTTCATCATCTCCCTGCGAGCAGCCGCACGTCCCCTGCTAGCGGGCCTTTGGGAGTGTGGGGGTCTTCGTTTAACGTAGATCTGGGCGATACTTACTTTCTGATAAAGCGCACGCTTGAGATGTGCACCCCTCCCTGGTGGCGTCAAGCCTCCTGCTTTTCCCTTGACGTTGGAAGGTTAAGCAGGATGGGCTCAGCATGTCACAGGAGCATGAAGAATTTTAGTCCTTCTCTCTTGGTCACATTGTTCTGGTGCTTACGGCTGTTCTGGGCAGTGCGTCCCTGCTTTAATGGCACCAAGTGGCCACTCTCCACCCTCAGCTACAAAGTGAACAGGCTTCCCCGGGGGCCCCAGGAATGTCCCGCTGATGCTAATGCCAGAATCCTAAAATATTTGCTGTCCTCTTCCCCAGTGCTAAGGATGAGTGGCAGCACCCCCTCCACTATGACTCTTTCTCACCATCACATCCGTCCCCCGGAGATGGGTGTGACCCAGGGTATCAAATGCCCACCCCGGGGAGGAGAGTTTTTCCATGGCTCATAATACTCCACTGGCATAGGCTCCCTTTTGGGGACGTTTTGTCCCCAAGACGAAATACGATCACGGTCGATGAGAAGAGAACGTGTTTAAAAAGAACACCTAGAGAAAACTGGGGACTCTTCGACATGCTTCCAATCATACCGAAGCCTAGTAGCAAAGGATGACGGACTCTTAATTTTTTTGCAAAGTTTTCACGTCAGGTAAAACAGAGGCAGCTGAATGGAACCAGGTATGGGGCGTGAAGCAAGCTCAATTTATAGCTGATTTCTTTATAGAAATGAATGACAGGGTAAGAGGCATTTATTGGTTTAGAGCCATCATTCCTGGCATTTAATAGAGGCAGGTAGGGTTTAAAAAAATGAACAGCTTGATCTGCTGTGAAGGAGGGGAGTCAGCAGCTAGAGTCTGGAATACGAGAGTAAAGAAATAACTTGGGAAAAATAGTGAAAGGCTCGGAAGGCTTTGTTTTGATTTAGGAGTTTAGTTTATTGAATTTGGCTTCAACGACTAAGGTCTCTCTGTCAACTTCAGCTTAGGTCTCAAGGTAGAGCAGAGTCCGTTTCGTTTGCTAATTCAGGGAGCCCGGTAGGACCTGATAGCGAAGCCCGTTCCCGCCCCGCGAGGAGGATTCTGGAATTCCTCAAGCTTCAGGGAAACTGAGCTAATCGTGCACTGTACTCTCCGGGGAGGCTTCAAATGTCTGGTGGGGCGGCCCCAGGGAAGGGGTGAGTCTGTGGCAATCGCAAGCCCAGGGAGGGTTCCGGGTCCGTGACTGTCAGGGTCGGGGGGTGCGGAGCGTGCCCGAGGGGGAGGGGCTAGGTAGCACTCAGTATGGGAGTCATATTGTAATTCAAGGCATGCTTGTGGGACCACTGTCCTCACGCCAACCTAGAAATCAAGCAGCCTCAAAATATACGAAGCACAGATGCCTGGCCCTGCCCCTGGAGGGTATGATGGGGTGTGTCCGGGGCGGGACCCAGAATTTCAGGGCGGGCACAGCCCCGTGGATACCGGACTGGAAGGGGCAGCAGGGGAGCTGGCTAAGAGATGGGGCATGGGAGAGGTTTCTAAAACCAGGCGCCCTTACTGGTGCCTGATGGAGATGGAACTGTGAGCACATGGGGTGGGAGGAAGGGAAGGACTCGCCTCCTCGTTAAGGACTCGCTTTCTAGATTGAGAGGGGAGCTGGACGCTGGTTCTTCTTCCTCTAACCGGCAGGTACCCAGAGGAAACACAGACTCACAGAGGAGGATCCTCGTGGTGTTTCCCCAGCCCAGGGGACCCCCCCCCCCCAGGAAACTGGCTCTTTCTTGTTGAGACAGGGAAGAGGTGTTGCTTTTGCCACTGGATCTTGCTGGGTGTCGAAGGAGCAGCTGTCCCTGAGGGAGCCACCCCCCCCCCATTTCACAGAATAAGTGGGTGTGGTCCTAACCCTGTGAAGAGTGGGGTACCATGGGCTGGGTTGCCAGGCACAAGCAAGCACCTGTTCTTTATGAATACATAGCTGAAGCCGTTTTACAGTTTCTGTATTTGTATTTCAAATAAAGCTTTGAGGACTACATTCAGGTAATGGACCGTAGTCATCCAGCTTTATATTGATGACCGAGGGACACCGGTGACTGAAAGGAGCAGCCTGTTGGCTGGCGAGAAAGGAAGGCTTCTTACAGGTGGCACTCACCTGGAGGGAACAAGGGCCCGGGCAGGGGGCATCCTCTGGGTCTTCTCAAGACCCAGGGTGATCTTGTGGAAGGAAGAGCATATGCAAGAGACAGAGCTAAGCAGCCATGTGAACGTGCTGAGGTAGACAGTGGACCTTTGGTAATTTGGCCGGAGTTCAGGATGTGGTCAGAAGAGGTAGGAAAGAAGGGAGCACAGGAAGGCTACTGTGAGCTTCCGAAGCATTTGAAGATGAGGGAAGGGAGTCTTTGTCCCTCTGGAGGCATTTGGAACAGGGGAGGGGAGTGAGGCTCGCTCTAGCATAGTAATCGGGGCAGAGAAGCTGGAGGCGGGCGGCCCATGGGCACCCCACCTGTGTGGGGTGTAGGAAAGAGGTATCACCGAGGCAGGGACTGTTCCTTTAGGGGGAAAAGTGAGCCAAAGGAGTCTCCCAAGTTACTGGCCTGAGTGACTGGACATTGGGTGTGTATCATGCATGGAAACGTGATAAAATCTGAGTTGGGGGCAGGGGAGGGTTCCGCTTGGCGTGTGGTGAGTCTGAGACACGGGGTGATGATGCTGGGCGAGCCAGGGGCAAGTCAGGACTGGGGAGGGGCCCGGGGGAGGGAAGCGCGGGGCATTTGCATCAAGTGACAGAGGGAGGCCGGCGACTGGCCGGCTCAGCAAGGCAGTGGCTGCAGCGAGCTCCTATCAGCAGCAATCGGAGGCCCCACGCCAGGCCCTGGGCCTCATCTCAGTCCCCGAAGCAGCTCCGGGACAGACCCGATCGTCCTTGTTTCAGAGAGAAGCAAACAGAGGCTCAGGGGCTGGTCAGCAGGCAGCGGCTCTGACACCAAAACTCAGGTCCCCACGACCCCAAGAAACTTTGGTTCCCACGTCCAGCATCTCCAACCAGAAATCATTTTAGAACCCAAAGATAGGGAGATCGGAAGCCCAGAACAGACGACTGTCTGTAGCTACATCACTCCCTTGTTCACACTTTGAAAATTCGTCAGGAACCCAGGTAAGTCAAGGGCATGTGGGTTGGGAAAGGACTAACGTAGGCAAAAGGTCATAAAGTCTGGTCCGTTCTGATGGCCCTCGGTAGGTTAAGGGGAGGTGATGCGCAGGAAAGGGGATTACCATAGAAACAGAATTCTGTTATTGGATGAGAGGCAAAATAATGGCCCCCCTCACCCCCCAAAGAGGCCTGCGTTCTCATCCCCAGAGTCTGTAGTGGGCTAAGTGGCAGTGGGGAATTCAGGTTAGAAGTAAGATAACCTTAATGGAGTCAGATGACCTTGTGACCGAGATTATCGTGGATCATTGGCGTGGCCCCAAAGTGATCACAAGAGTCCACAGAAATGGGAAGGGAGATGCCTCATTGGATCTGACCACCATCCTGCTGTCTCGCTGAACACCTGCCTTCTTACAAGAGAGGGTGACTCTGTACGGTCACGTCCAGCTGAGGAAGGGGTTTGAGGCCACGGACGCAGCCCCTGGCTCCTCCGCTGTCAGACTGACTCCTGAGAGTTGTCCCGACCGTCGTGTTGTGAAAAGTCGGTGCTTCCTCGCGTTTTCGCCACCGCCAGATGCCAAGCAACAAAATTCTCTCCAACAATGCCCTAGCATGCCCTGTCCCCAAAAGGCCCAAGTAGTTTTAAATTTTTTATTTATTTTTTCAAGTTTTGTTTTTTAATTTATTTGACACACAGAGAGAGCACAAGTAGGCAGAGAGGCAGGCAGAGAGAGAGGGAAGCAGACTCCCTGCTGAGCAGAGAGCCCGATGCGGGGCTCGATCCCAGGACCCTGAGATCATGACCTGAGCCGAAGGCAGAGGCTTAACCCACTGAGCCACCCAGGTGCCCAGTAGTTTTTTTTTTTTTTTTTAAAAAGGGGGCAAAAGGAAGTGAAGAAATTTTTTTTTTTTTTTGGAAGTGAAGAAATTTAATCAGCTGTCGGAGGAATGAGGAATTCTCATTATATATGATTTTAATAACGAATGTGATATGTTAGAATATCTATTTTAAAGGTGTTGAGCCAAAACCCTAACGAGTTTTCCATTCACTTGCTTTCTTGAAAAAAAAAAAATAGTCATCGTGTTTGTGTCAATATTTCATGGTTTTGATTTGAATCGCGTTTCATTCTAAAGATGCTGTCTTTCATCCACCAGTCATTTCGTCTTTGGCACCGTGTCCCTGTGCTTCTTGGACGCATGGTCCCTTCCAGCTGGCTTTGCTGATGCAAATCTGGGCTACGATCCTGTGTGGCTGCGCACGTCAGTCGATTGCTTCCCTCCCTTTGCTGTTCGGCACCAAAGCCATCCTCCACGGGTTGCCGGGCTGGGGACCGGGAGCCTGGTGCCCTTCTGCCTCACTCTCACCCCGCAGTGGGAGTTTCTCATCGTCGTGGCACAGTGTGGGGTGTGCAAGGGCTCCAGCAGACTCCTTATATCTGGTGGCCCTTGGCTGTCCCTTCTGTCCCTTGGCCCTTGGCCCAGAAGGCCCTGAAATGAATAGTTCTGTTCCCCTGCAAGTGCTGGTGGCCAGCGGGACTGGATCCCCTCATGGGACCCTGGTCGTTCTCTCCGTTTTGGCCAGTTAATTATTGGGTGAGGAAGCACTGAAAGCTTCGTAGGGGAAGTGCTTATGGGGTATAATTGGAAGTGGAATGAAGAAAGGGTATTTGACGTAACAATGGCTATTGTGGGTTGAATCATGTCTCCCCAGAATACGTTGCATCCTAACCCACGGAGCCGGTGAATATGACCTGCTTTGGAAAGAGAGTCTTTGCAGGTTGTCAGGTGAAAATGACAAGTCAAGGTCACCAGGAGTGGGCCCTCATCCCATATGACTGTGCCCTTATCACAGGGGACACAGAGAGAGACACGCAGAAGGGAAGAGCTCATGGAGACACAGAGTGCTGTCTCCAAGCCAGGAAAAAGCTGAGGCTGCCACAGGCAGAGACAGAGGAAGCAGGACCCCCCCCCCATTCCGTTCCCGTCAACCCCTTGACTTTGGACTTGCAGCCTCTAGAAATGAGAGACCCATGATTTTGCGTGTTTCAGCCACCGGTTCGTGGCACTCTGTCCTGGCGGCCCTAGGACACTGATTCGGACTCTAGATTCAGGTCCGAAGGGTAAGGAGGAACATTCTAGGCAAACATGGGGAAAAACACCTGGTCAAGGGAAGCATCTCGGGGAGTGCGGCCCCAGCCCGGCCGCTGCGCAGAGCAGGTGAGGCCCGGATGGCGGCGAGAACGCAGGAAGCGGGGGGAGGCGGGGACAGCCAGCATGGGGGCCAGATCAGGACAGACGCTCTTCTCCTGCACTGTATGCTGAGGACAATGGGTAGCTCTTTGAGAGTTTAAGCGGGGGTGGGTGAGTAACGCCGTCACAATTCTGCTACAGTTTCGAGCGCGTGCTCTCTCTGAGACTGGACTACGAAGAGGTGGGAAGGAGAGACTGGAGACGAGCGCCATGACTTAGAGGCTATTTTCTGTGGTGCTCCAGAGGACAGGGACAAGGGCCTGAGCTAAGGTGGTGGCAAATATAATCCAGAGACGGTCGGACCTGGGGGCCAACTGAACTGGGGGGGGGGGGCGGTGCAGAAGAATGGTGCCATTCAGAAAAAATGGGGGAACAAGCTTTAGGGGGATGGGGGAGATGCTGAGATCGGGTTGGACATGTTGAATTCCAGGTGCCTTTGGACATTGAAAAAAAAAAAAAACAAAACAGTTTTAGTTAGAGATCTGGAATTCACAGGAAAGATCCGGGTTGGAAATAGAGTCGTGCCTTAAAGGTGGTCCTTACGGTTAAGAACTTGACTGTGCAGGGGCGCCTGGGTGGCTCAGTGGGTTAAGCCGCTGCCTTTGGCTCAGGTCATGATCTCAGGGTCCTGGGATCGAGTCCTGCATCGGGCTCTCTGCTCAGCAGGGAGCCTGCTTCCTCCTCTCTCTCTGCCTGCCTCTCTGCCTACTTGTGATCTCTGTCTGTCAAATAAATAAATAAAATCTTAAAAAAAAAGAAAAAAGAATGTGACTGTGCAACCCAAGACAATGAGAACAGGAGAGAGCTGAGGATGTAGCCTCGGGGAAGAACAAAATTTAAAGAGCTGGATTAGAGGAAGAGAAGCCAAGGGAAGGAGCCCAAGAAGGGATAGCCATGGAGGGAGAAAGAGACCAGCCCCAGAGGCCGGAGACCCAAAGTGCAGTCAGGGCGGACAAGTCGGAGGTTGTCGGTGACCGGCAGAGCGCGTTTCCGGAGTGGAGTGGTAGGAGGAGCCGGACAGAGCGGCAGAGGAGGGCACGGGGACATCTCGCGTAGAAGACCTTGTCGAGGAATCCGACGGCAAAGGAAGAGCGGGGACTGGGACGGTGGCTGGAGGGGCCAGGAGGAAACCCAGCCGGAGAAGGAGAAGGTGAGGTCTGTGCCCAGCTCCGTTGTGAGAGGGCGCACGACCTCTACCCACCCTGTTTTACTAGTCTTCTGTGGCCCACGCAAGTTTAGATCTGTCCCAAGTAGGGCCCAGACAGGGTTCGTGGAAGGCGCCGTGGTGAGCTCGTTCTCTGGTTTAGGACCCTGAGAATTCCAGGCACCGTCTTGTCCGGGCGCCCGCGCCTGCTGGAAGAGGAGACCCAGCATGGCAGGGAAAGGCCCACGGGGACGCGCGGGAGGCGGAAGCAGCAGCACAGTCAGCAGGCGTCTTACAAATAATTACAGAGGCACGGCGTGGCTGTCCAGGATCTTGGCTTATAGGAGAAGCGCACTGTCCTGGTAAGTCCTTGACTCTATGGGGTCGTGGACCTGCCTATGGCCTGCGTAGAACACCATCTGCTCTCTCCCCGATGACAGGGTTTTATGGACTGAGGCTTGACCCTGCAAAACAAAGATGTCACACGGAAAGCGTGACTTTTTCAAAGTCATCTCCCAATGAGTTATTTAAATACCAAGTTATTTGTTTTAGAATTTGATAGCATTCAACCTTGGAGGGAGGGGGCTGTTTTCCCTTCACTCTGCTCCCCATCCCTGCATTTTAGGTCCCAACAGGGGAAGGAGTCAAGCAGGAAGGCTGTAAGTTTGCCCTGTGCCGTACTCAGGGCATTCATGTGGCTTGTCTTCAGTCGTCATACTGTGTTTGCCAGAGATATCCTCATCCCACTGGTTTTTTCAGACGAAGTGGCATCTCAGAAAATTCATGACTTGCTAGTGAGGGAACTTGGATTCAAACTCAGCACAGTCTCCCTCCATCCCCACCACCCCGACCCTTGTTCAGCGGCTTGGAAGTCAAGATCCATGCACCGCGTCTAGGAAAAGACACATCAGAAATGCAAAAATATTTCTTGTGCATGGGAGCAATGTCATGGCAAAATAATCAGATTTCCTTGAAAGAGAGAAGATCCGGGGCGTTTTGTGTTTGAGGGACAAACCGTGTGCTTCCCGTTACAAACTGCACAGAAAATCAGAGAAGGCAGAGAGGCCTGTGGGCTACCAGAGTGAAAATGACTTCCCGAAGAAAGCAAAACCGGAGCCTAGCTTAGGAGGACAGCTTGAGAAGGCAAATAGCAAGATTAAAACGGGCAGAGGGGCGTTCTACGGAGGAGCCTTCAGGCCACATCGGAGGCATCAACGCTTGGGTCTGCTGGACGCACGCACAATTTTGCCTTCTCACTGTGCTCCTGCCCCTTCCTCTGCGAATGTGTACATATGGCCCTTTGCACACCAGGAATGAGGTGGGGGATGAGTTAGTGGCTTTAGTCCCATCAAGGCTGGGGTCGTTGATTTCTTGCGATGCTCTATTAGTTTGGAAAGTGTCAATGAGTGGTATTCCCTAAGATGTCTCGTCTCTGCACTTATTCCTAGCTGGCTGGCACACTGGTAAATTCTGTTTGATGACTGAAAGAGAGTAGGGACACCAGTGTAGACAGAACAGGTAAGACAAGACAGAAGAGCATCTCCCTGGGGGCACCTTCCTTATTGTGCAATGCCTTACCTCTATGATTTTGATTCATTTAAGGTTAGCTATTGAAATCATCACGGAAAGGACAACATTTCCCATTCACGGACAGTCTGTCACAGTTGTAAATTCTGAAACGGACGTCCTGGGATTGAAATCTGCAAGGATGGGTGTGTCGAATGTGTTATTGGTATGTGACAGTTTAGAAACACTTAAAGAAATGGATGTGACCCGGAATGTTACTTCTCATATTTGCATGAACCAAAGTGCCCCCCCCCCTTTTTTTAAATAGGCATGTTGAACTGGAGGCTGCATGTCTCACCATTTGAATGCCGGACCGGGTTCGTGTATTATCCTAAATGTTGCTAACCCTGTAGATATTTCCTATCAGCAGACTTACAAATGCATTTCTGCCCAACGAACATATGAACTCAGGTTGCATAGACAGCCCCTGTATCTGACAATTGCACCTGTCACGGGGTGTCCTCAGTTTGCTCAATTGAAGATACTTTTCTGAGGTCATTTGTTTTTCGTTCTAGGGTTAAAGGTGCTGCACAATTTTCCTTCTTGTTCACATCTGCAGAAGTTCTCAGAATGCCTGAAACTGAACACTGCACGCTCTGTTTCACAGTCTGAGGGGATTTTCCCCATGGGGCATATGCACTTACTTCTTAAGGTCTTGTAATTCACTTGAAAATGTACATTTACTCACACTAATAAAATTTTCTTCCAGCTATATATTTTCCTGCATTACATCATCTCATTAAGCACTAGAATCCCTCAAGCCTGGATTTCCCCCAAAGATTGTGAGAAATTTGTGACTGACTCCATGAAATGAGCTCTTATTCTGTGATAGTCTAAAAATAGTCGTACCAAACTGCAAAAACATATTGCAAGTGACTTAGACTAAGGCTTTTCCTCTGTGTTCAGGAACTGTTAGGTGATGGGGTGGGAAGAAGCCTCAGAGATCACTCGGGCAAGACTTTTCGTTTGCAGATAAGAAAACAGAGTCCCTGGGAAATAAAGTGATTTGCTCATGGTCCTTGAGTCCAGCAATACTCATTTCTGGATTCCCTACTGCGAGGAGAAAATGACCAATTTGCATGCTTGGAAAATAGGAGAGCAGGACATCTGGAATCCTGCAGACGTGGATTAAAACCCCAACTTGATTATTGGGTATTTCTGTTAACCCCAGGGAAATCTCAGTGTGTCTCAGTTTATCCATTTCTAAAATGGGTATAATACTAGTAGACTCCTCATTGAATGGCTATGACAAGTTAATGACATGCAAAGAATGAATGGCATTGAATGGCTATGACAAGTTAATGACATGCAAAGAGACTGATGACATGCAAAGAGACTGGCCTTTCACTAAAGGCCAGCAGTTGGTAGGTGACATTCTTATTATTTTTGTCACTATAGGATAAAGATGGAATATTTATATTACTAGGATGAAGTGATAGGAAGAGAGTGATTGGTTTCCATAAATAATTGCTTGAGGAAGAAATCCTGGGTGTATGCAGGGAGACTGAACAACTTTTTGCTGTCATCTTGCTGTTTTGAATTGGCACACTTGGAGGTGGACTCAGGTCCAAAACGATCTGATCCTGCAATTAGGGAAGGGTACCACTAGGTGGCAGTGGTTTCCCAATCATGGGTCTGGTTTTGGTCACCAAATGAATGATTCAAGGAGAACACTGGGTGTTACAGGCAGCTAATGAATCCTTCAATGTTACATCAAAAACTAATGATGTACTATATGTTGGCTAACTGGACATAATAAAAGATAAATAAAAAAGTGAAGGAGAGATCATTTGAACGTTTTTCTACTCATATCCATTTTGAAATAGACCTCCTTATCACCACCACATAGACACACGTATTAAATAGTATAATTGATGGGACATTGAAGTTGAATATACATGGGGTTGAAATCCTTCTTCCATTTCCTGGACCAGCTGGGGCAAGCCCTTGTGTAACTAGCACCCAGATCAAGAAATAGAGCATTAGCATCAGCCCGGATGCCTTCCTCGTGCCTCCATCAAGATATTAGACTCCTCAGGGCAAACACCATTCTGACTTCTCTCACTGTACATTTTGGTTTTGCCTCTTTTTGAACTTGTTGTAAATGGAGTCATGTAGTAGGCTCTCTTGTGATCCTGTTCAAGACTGTTGTCTGGGGTGAACTGTTGTCTCTCTCTTTCTAAATCAATATATGTGTGTTCTTTATATATGCTGGTTAAAATCCCTCTTCTCCCAATCATTGGCTTGCCTCAACCTTCAACAGGGTCTTTTGATAAATAGGAATTCTCAATTTAATGAAGTCCAGTTATCATTCTTTTTCTTTATGTTTCTGTAGGTTTTGGTTTTTTTGGGGGTGGGGTGGGGGGGATTGTCTGTGGACCTTGTGTTCTTCTATGTTACTGTCCAGAAGCTTAACTGTTTTACCATTTCATTTGGGTTCCTGATCCCTGTGGAATTGATTATGCTTTATGGTAAGAATTAGGAATTCAGATATTCTTTATTTTTCTGGATAGCGTTTTGAGCTAGCACCGTTTATTGAAAAACATTACCCTTTCCCCAATGCGCTCTAAGATTGTCTTTTTGTCATAATTTATGTGAACATATATATGTATTTTTGGACTCTCAATCCAATTCCATTAGTTCTTTTGTTTAGTTTTGTACCAGCACAACTCAGCCTTAATTACTGGAGCTTTACAATAAGTCATCCTATCCGGAGGTGCAAGTCATTTAAAATTGCTCTCCATCTCTCTTTGATGTTGGTGACCCTTCTGCAGGCCCATGCAGATTCTAGAATCAGTTCATCAATTTCTACAAGATCTGCAAGAAGTTGACTAAGACTACATTGGCCATTGACTCTATAGATAAGTTTGGGTGAACTGACATCCTTATAATATTGAGTCTTCAAATCAATGGACATGGCATATTCCTCCAACTAATTAGGTCTTTCCAAAATTTTGTTCAGTAACATTTTATTGCTTTCTGTATAAAAGTCTTTCACTTTTTATCCGTAGATTATTGGGATGTTACATCATGTGTGTGTAATGGTAATTATTTCCAAATGTTCTCCAATGCTTTGAACTTCTATTTGTTTTTTTCTTGCTCTCTTTATTTGTATTAACTAGGATTTCCAGTGCAATGTTGAATAAAATTGGTGATAGTGGCATCTATCTCATTCCCAGACTTAGGTACATGCATTTCCATATTTCACCATTCGTTATGTTTACTGTATATTTATTTTGTAGGTCCCTTTTATCCTATTAAAAACATTTCCTTTTATTCCCAATTTGCTATACAATTTTAAAAATCATGAATGGGTGATTAATTTCCCAAATGTGTTTTTTCCCATTCATTTGAAAAAAAATAGCTTTCTCCATATTTATGTTAATCTGGTGATTGAGCTTTTTAAAAAATTTTTTTTAAATTTTTTATAAACATATAATGTATTATTAGCCCCAGGGGTATGGGTCTGTGAACTGCCAGGTTTACATACTTCACAGCACTCACCACAGCATACACCCTCCCCAATTTTCATAACCCCTCCACCCTCTCCTGACGCCCCTCCCCGCAGCAACCTTCAGTTTGTTTTGTGAGATTGAGAGTCTCTTTTGGTTTGTCTCCCTCCCAATCTCATCTTGTTTCATTTATTCTTTTCCTACCCCCCAAACCCCCCACGTTGCATCTCCACTTCCTCATATCAGGGAGATCACACAATAATTGTCTTTCTCCGATTGACTTATTTTGCTAAGCATAATACCCTCTAGTTCCATCCACATCATTGCAAATGGCAAGATTTCATTTCTTTTGATGGCTGCATAGTATTCCATTGTGTATATATACCACATCTTCTTTATCCATTCATCTGCTGATGGACATCTAGGTTCTTTCTATAGTTTGGCTACTGTGGACATTGCTGCTATAAACATTCGGGTGCACGTGCCCCTTCAGATCATTACACTTGTATCTTTAGGGTAAATACCCAGTAGTGCAATTGCTGGGTCATAGGGTAGCTCTATTTTTAACTTTTTGAGGAACCTCCATGCTGTTTTCCAGAGTGGCTGCACCAGCTTGCATTCCCACCAACAGTGTAGGAGGGTTTCCCTTTCTCCGCATCCTCGCCAGCATCTGTCATTTCCTGACTTGTTAATTTTAGCCATTGGTGACTGGTGTGAGGTGGTATCTCATTGTGGTTTTGATTTGTATTTCCCTGATGCTGAGTGATGTGGAGCACATTTTCATGTGTCTGTTGGCCATCTGGATGTCTTCTTTGCAGAAATGTCTGTTCATATCCTCTGCCCATTTATTGACTGGATCATTTGTTCTTTGGGTGTTGAGTTTGGTAAGTTCTTTATAGATTTTGGACACTAGCCCTTTATCTGATATGTCGTTTGCAAATATCTTCTCCCATTCTGTCAGTTGTATTTTGGTTTTGTTAACTGTTTCCTTTGCTGTGCAAAAGTTTTGATCTTGATGAAGTCCCAATAGTTCATTTTTGTCCTTGCTTCCCTTGCCTTTGGCGATGTTCCTAGGAAGACACTGCTGCAGCTGAGGTCGAAGAGGTTGCTGCCTGTGTTCTCCTCAAGGATTTTGATGGATTTTTGTCTCATGTTGAGGTCTTTCATCCATTTTGAGTCTATTTTCATGTATGGTGTAGGAAAATGGTTCAATTTCACTTTTCTGCATGTGGTTGTCCAATTTTCCCAACACCATTTGTTAAAGAGACTGTCTTTTTTCCATTGGACATTCTTTCCTGCTTTGTCGAAGATTAGTTGACCCTAGAGTTGAGGGTCTATTTCTGAGCTCTCTATTCTGTTCCATTGATGTATGTGTCTATTTTTGTGCCAGTAGCATACTGTCTTGATGATGACAGCTTTGTAATAGAGCTTGAAGTCCAGAATTGCGATGCCACCAACTTTGGCTTTCTTTTTCAATATTCCTTTGGCTATTAGAGGTCTTTTCTGGTTCCATATAATGGTGATTGAGTTTTAAATATTAAACCAAGTTGCATTCTTGAAATAAATCCAACTTGGTTGATCCTTATCAATTTTCTTTCCAGTTTATCACTGGATTTGATTTGCTAATATTTTGGTTTTGATTTTTTTTATTTTAACTTTTTATGTATGTTCATGAGGGATATTGGACTAGACTTTTCTGTGTGTATATATATATATATATATATATATATATATATTTTTTTTTTTTTTTTTTTTTTTTAAGGGTTTGGAACCAAAGAGATCCTGGATAGAGAATAGAAGAGATGGAAAGTATTCCTGCTTTTTTTCTTATTCTCTGGAAAAGTTGGTGTAAAATAGAGACTCTTTCAAAAAATATTTGGAAGAATTTACTGTTGAAGCTGAGCTTGGAGCTTTCTTTGTGGGAGGGTTTAAAATTAGGGATTTAATTTCTTCCATAGACATAGGAATATCCTAATTTTCTATTTCTTCTTAGTGTCCTTTTGAAAGTTGTATTTTTTCAAAGACTCTAAAGCTTTTCATTGGTATCTATGGTTTCCCACATGGTGTCATCCTCTGTATGGTCGAAGCCAGTTGGTGATGTTACAGCTAAAAAAAAAAAGAAGAAAAACATACACCACAAATATCTTTATGGTTTTCTTCCAAGTTGTTACCCATCCTCTGCTGAATCTGCAGGTTTCTATGTTGTCACTTTTCTATTTGACTTAACTCAAGACTTCGTGTTTTCTTTAATGGAATCACATCACCAAAGTTAAGCAGATTCTTTTTATTTATTATTATTATCCTTGTTATTATTATTTTAGAGATGCAAGATCGGGGGGCAGAGTGACAGGGAGAGAGAAAAGTTTTCTTTAAAGGAAGAACTTTAATTTGTT
Source organism: Mustela nivalis (assembly GCF_964662115.1). Taxonomy (NCBI): domain Eukaryota; kingdom Metazoa; phylum Chordata; class Mammalia; order Carnivora; family Mustelidae; genus Mustela; species Mustela nivalis. The sequence continues at coordinate 153,502,896 of NC_139025.1, forward strand.
GTTAATGATTTTTATTTATTTATTTTTAGGGAGAAAGAGACACACAAACGGAGTATGTGGGGGCAGAGGGAGAGGAGAGAGAAACTTAAGCAGACTTCATGCTGAGCGCAGAGCTCAAAGGAAGGGTTTGATCTCACGATGCTGAGATCATGACCTGAGCCAAAATCAAGACTTGAGGGTTACCCAGCAGAGCCACCCAGGAGCCCTAAAGTCTGCAGGAAGTCTTCAGTGTTCAGCATCTCTCTATAGTCCTGCTGGGTCGACTGGTCATGCCAGACTTACTGTGCTTTGAAAATTTGGTAACTTTTTCCTGCTTCCCATTACACTACTTGGGCACATAGTACAAATAATGAACAGACTCGTTGAGGCAATGACAGTATGACGGTTACAATCAAATCTGGGCTGTGTACAGGGTTGAGAGTTACTTCGAAACTCCTACATGTCTGAAAATGGTTTCATGATGTCATCAATCCCAAGCTTAGAGATATTTAAAAGTTAAAAAATATCGTAGCTGAAATGTAAGAATTCTTTTTAAACATACTGGTGCTTATTAATCTTCTCTTTTTCTCTTAGCAAATCTTTATTTTCTCTTATGTTTAAAGCAGCATCTATCCATTATAGGAATGGAAAAATATATGTCTATATTTTTTCCTATTTGTTCATTTAATTTATTATAAGGTATTTTACATAATGTAACATCAATCTGTAATTTATTTTGAAGAATGATTTGAGGTCAGGACCTAATATTGTGTTCTCCCAGGGAACCGGGATAGCATCTGTTACGAAACACTCAACTGTCACCGTTCCACATGTTTAAGATATTAATCTCCTTAAATTTGTTTCCCATTTGTTATCTTAGTAGGAGCCTTGCTGGGCAAAATGTATGGAAAAACAAAATGCTGTTCATGGAAATCTCCACATCACCAGGAAGTTTCTGAATGGTCATTTCTTCTGAGTGTTCCCATCAGGGCTTTGCTCATATGGTCTGTCCCCAGGGCCTAGAACTGAGTCTAACTCATGCCGCCATTGTAATTTCCTCTCATATTGCCTGTGGTTCTTTGGAAATGCCTGCATGGAGGAAGAGTAGGTACTGTTACCATTCACAGCCACGCCAGCTAGAAAACAGTCTAGCCAGACCATGGCTTGAACCAAGTCTCCTGACCACGTGTCTCCTGCCCTCGTCCTTAGTGGTCCCTTCACTGTGTTGTTTCTGGTGGAGTTGGCCATTTCTTGTTCTGTTCTTCTCACGACACCTATGCAAGGAAGCCTACACTTTGCAGACGATTAATGCAATGAATTTCACTAGGGAACTGTGAGCGTTGAAAGAGGGGATATTTTCTAGTGAGGCAGGGTTCTGTGATTTTCCGGAAGCCATGTTGCCTGCGCCACCTTTCATAGAACATTTGTAATGCAGTGTCCGATCTGGAAGTTCTCAGTTATCAGATCACCTAACTCATTTTCTATGAGAAAACCCAATTTCCCACCAATGGTGCTCTGGTGTGACTGTCAGAAATAAAGCAGATGCTCTTGCTCTCAGAGTGACTACGGTCTCAACTGATGATGACATTTGTGCCATAAAATAAAGGCCTGCCATGATTTCCTTGGTCATGAGGGCAGGTGGCATGGTTCAGCCCAGCACAGATGGCCGATAACCTGGTGCTGACTTCCACCCCTGGCTTCTCCTGTAAGACTCACCATTTGGGAAACAGAGAACAGAACAGGTGACATCAGGTTTGAGGTAAAAGATAAGGAGGCGAGCATGGCCCCTGGCCCCTGAGTTCGTTGGGGTCCTTTGTTGGGAGATAATGGAAAAACCAACTCTTAACTGGCTTGAGCCCCATCAAACCATGGCTTATGGTTCTGGAAGGGAAGATTTTCAAGGTAGGGTGATCTGGTGATGGGGTTCCTTCAGTCACTACAGTTTCTCAAGGACTCGGCCCCGTTTCTTGTCTCTGCTCGTCTTTTATGCAGGGTCATGTTTAGTTTGGGGAGACTTCTTCATGCTGGCAAAGTTGTGGTCACTGTTCCAGGCTTGATATTGGTGACTGCAGGAGAAAGCCTCTCTTTCCTAGAACTTCTCAGCAAACCTCCTCTCGTGTCCTTGCAATGTCTGCAGAGTGCAGACCAGCTGCCGGGGCTCGGGAAAACCAGAGGCTGGTTGGCTTTGGCTCTTATCTAAAGTAGCCTTGTGGCAGGCGGCATGGCTCTGGCTGGTTAGACCCATCGGGACCCCTCCCAGAGCGCTGAGTGTGGGGTCAGCGTCCCCCAAAGTACAATGGCTTTGTAAAGATGTCAAGAGTTTGGCTAAAATGGGGTACCGTTCAGATGAGAGCAGATACTGAGTAACTAACCATCAGAAAGCCCCTGGCAAGGCCGTGCACCCAGGAGAGCAGAGTCCACAGGGAAGAGAAGATAAATGATCTTTGATGGTTGCCATGAGGAACACTCCAGAAATTAGTGTTCAAACTCCCTGATTTTAAATTCGGATCCACTTTTCTGTTTCTGTGTTGACTTTCTGTGTGTGTCCATCCCTTGCTCAGTTGACCACCCCGCGTCATGGATGCACACGCACACGCCTGCATTCCTGGCACGAACACACACGCGCGCACAAACACACGTGCGAGTGCACTATCGCCCCCCCTCACGCTAGCGGGTCAAACCGCACCGCGGGCACCAGCCGCCGTTCTGCGGGCTGCCGGCCGCACCACTGGCCTCCTGTACTTGAGCACACACTGTGCCAGTTTGTGGGCTGTGACGGCAGGAAACCAGACACTCTCCATTTACCAACCCCCCCACCTCCCCTCTGACATAATTGTGAAAATATAGAATGGGATTCAGATTTTCTCCAAAGCTGGAAACCAGAAATATTATTTAATGGCTTGCTAGAAGCCAAGAGAAATGTCTACTTCACAGAACGGAGAGGAAGCTCCAAGGAGCAGAGTCAGCCCATATAGGGGAAAAGAGGTCAGAGGAAATTCTTTGTCCATGATAGCCTTGTCCTGTCTCCACAGACCACTCCTGGACTACGATCCCGGTATGCTGATGGGGAAATAGGAATTCGGCAACTGGGACCACTGTGGGATTAGTGCAAGCAGAAGGCTCTGTTCCTCATCCAGGCTCTTGGATGAGGAAATAAGTAGACGCCATTTGAGAGTGGGAAGCTGACGGGGTTGATCCTTCCTTAGGTCGAGTAAATTGCAGATCGTGGGAGAGTTGGCTGGGCATGGGCAGCGGTGGACGGGGAGGCAGATAGATGGGCGTGGGGACCAAGGCAAAGTCATTCGCGCTTTTTATGAACGAATATCGAGACTTAGATCTCCCCCGATCAAAGGATTGAACGAGGGAGAGAGACAACCGAGGACTCAAGAGTCCGAGGAACAGTGTACTTTGGAAAAAAAAAAAAAAGTTTATGGGAATGAGCAGAAAATTTTTAAGAAAATATCTAACTTGAGCTCAGTAAACTTCAGGAAATCACTGACGAGATGAGAGCACAATAGGCTTTCAAGCAAAGGGAGATTATTGTGATAAGGAAAGCTTTTAAGAAAACTAGAATTTAATTACTTTTTAAAATGGTTGATAACAGATCTGGAGGCAAAAACCCCACAAAAAATGCACAGAATCTTGCATCCCTTTTCAATTTATGTGGTTCCCAAGGCTGAATCCGCGTCCTGTACCGCTCCCGCCCCGAGACAGATGTTTCCAGGAGTTCAAAATTTGTTTTTAAATGTACAGTTAGCCTTTGTTAGTGAAAAGAAAATGATAAATTAAGTTCCTTCTTTACCCTTTCGGCTTTTCAAAGAGACCTACCGTCAATGAATGCCAAATGTGCTATTAAAACTGCTCCCAATGTTAATAGATCTGACTTCTTTTAGAATTTCTGGCCCGCGTTGCCAATTAAATGTGGAGTGTAGGCTTTGTGAGGTTACAGGTGTACGGAAGAGTTGGGCACACAGCTTTGGGACATTTAGAACGAACCTAATAAAGTATAGTATTTTGCATTAAAAATGAAATCGCTGAATCAGAACCAGCAGTGGAAGTAGTGGAGAAGGAAGCTAACACTGCAGAAAATTTCATGAGAAATGCAGCTCGGTGTTTTTCAAACCTCGCGTGCTGCCGCCACTGGGGAGTGTCCCAGCTGCTGGAGGGGGTCAGGGGGCACCGGGTTATAAGGTGTGGGGCTCAGGGACCTCTAGGCTCCCACCAACCGGAGCGGCTAATTTTGATCCCCCCCCCCCTTTAAACTCATTCTTTATAAGTTGGACATCTGAAGTTTTTGTTTGCAATTGTTTTCCATGGTCAGGACCATTTGGCAAGTGATACTGGGTGGGATGGGGAAAGGCTCTCGGAGTTTGGAAAAGAGGAACAAAGAAAGAAAGAGAGGGGGGGAGGGGCTGGAGCGCAATGCGGGTTGTGGGGCACAGGTGGGTAACAGGGTTCCCGCGGAAGAGCCCAGCCACTGGGAGGGAACATCCGAACCCCAAGAAGCCTACACGGGGTACGACTAGAGGACAGACGGGCCCCCCATGTGTGGAGCGCCTTTATACATCCCTACAGTTGTCTCGGGAGGGAGGAAGAACACGGATAGAAGTTGATTCTGTTTGTATTCAGGCTTGCCATAGACTTTCCCAAATCAGTGTTTTGAAACAAAAACCTTTTAGCCTCCCTACGTTGTATCAGCAAAAGTTATCACAGGGGAAGGGCATCTGTGAGACCTTATCTTTACTCTTTTTGGAGGGGCTGGGGAGGGAGACGAAGGCGCCATAAGGTAAAATACCTTATGTATTGTTTTTGAGGACTATGACGCCACTGAGCAGTTAAGCCAAGCAATGAATCAAAATGAGTCAAAGTGGGGTCGTCCCAGTACAGAAGGACCAACTTGGAGAACTAACGGAGGGGAATGGAGTTGTTTTTGTCTTATGTATACTCTGTAAGCCAAATGCAGGAAAACAGAGCGACTGTGATGTCAACGTTAGGATGTGATTATGACACGTCTCTGAAAGTCCCCAGTAGAAGGTAACAAACTAGGAAGAGGTCGGCAGCAGGGACACAGAAGCGTGCCCCACAAGAGCAGGACAAAGAGATTGTGTTTTTTGATTTTGATCACGAGAGAAATGTATTTTCAAGGGTGACTTATATGACTTCAGGGTAATCACTCGTTTACTAGTTTTAAAAAGGACCAATTTTAATATCACCTCAAAAGACAAAAGTAAATGAAACCTAGTGTGAAAGTATAAGAAAGCATAATTAAAAAAACAATAAAAAATTCTCTCAAACCCCCAAAGCCTGAAGCAAGATAAACATAATTAAGACTAAACATGTTATTCTTGACATCACCCAGAAGAACATGAAAATAGTCAAACGGAAAATTAATTTTAGTCTGCGGTAAAAAGATAGCAAACAAAATCTTATTATACATCGTTCGTAAAAGATGATCAAAAGAAAGGAAAAAAAGAAAAACGGGAAGATGACAAGAAAAATCTTGAGCCAATATGTGCAGGTAAACAAGCCATAAAGCAAAAATCTTGACTAAAAGCCTCCTGTATTAGTATTGTATAAGTGCCATGTAATTAAGAATTAGAAGTATAAAAGCATTAAAATTGAGAGACATAATTTTATTTTGACAAAAAGTGCAGGGCACCGTGTGGACGTACGGGTCAGAATGTACCTGTGATGAGTAGCATGTCACTGACATACACAACCAGATATTGATGTATAAGGTACCCAAGAAGAAAACCTGGAAGACCAGCAGAGGAGAAAGACTTTAGCCCAGTTCCTTATACCTCTCTAAGATCGAGCAGCTCGGGCTAAGTGAGAATACAGAGAATCTGGATAACAACATCGCTACGTTTAATCAAGCAGACCAAATTGAAATCTGTACCTTACCCATAGTTGAGTGCCCTCTGGTAAGAGTGCATGGAACAACTATGAAACGCAATTAGATCACAAAGAAAGTCTGAATGCATTGCAAAGGAGAGAAATTAGAGAGTCCATTTTCTGTGATCGCAAACTTCAGTCACGTGGGAAATAATTGAAAGCCCCTAAAAAATCCTGAACCTAAATTTGTGATTTCAAACATCCGAGAAAACGGTGAAAAGGAGAGTCCCTCGTCTCCGTTGTAGAGGCACCAGGAGAGTAGTCATGGGGGGGGGGGGACAGTGGCTCAAAACCAGAGTAACTGCTGGGTTTGAGGATGAGGGGGGCTGTCAGGGACGGAATCCGGGTCAGGAGAGGAAAGGCAGATTCAATCTCGTGGAAGGAGGAAGAAAGAAAGATATTAGCCCCAAATTAATTAAAAGGCCATCAACGATGGAGGTTATAAAGAAATTGATCTAATTTCTCTCTCTCTCTCTTTTTTGCCAAGACAGAATTCTTTATTTTATTATTTTATTTTTATTTTTAATTTTTTTTCAATGCTCCAAGATTCATTGTTTATGCACCGCCCCCAGTGCTCCATGCAATCCGTGCCCTCCTTAATACCCACCACCAGGCTCACCCATCCCCCCCCCAACCTCCCCTCCAAAACCCTCAGTATGTTTCCCAGAGTCCTATGGTTCACCTCCCCCTCTGATTTCCCCAACTCCCTTCTCCTCTCCTCCTAATGTCCTCCGTGTTATTCCTTATGCTCCACAAGTAAATGAAACCGTATGATCATTGACTTTCTCTGCCTGACTTACTTCACTCAGCATTATCTCCTCCAGTCCCGTCCATGTTGATGCAAAAGTTGGGTGTTCATCCTTTCTGATGAAGGAGTAATATTCCATTGTGTATATGGACCACATCTTCCTTATCCATTTGTTTTTATCCATTTGAAGGGCATCTCGGTTCCTTCCACTCTTTAGAGATTGTAGCATAAGAAATAACATGGAGGACATGGGGAGATCTAATTTCTCTTTAATTTTTGTTTAATGAAGGGAGAAATATAAGAATACAGAGGTTTTTTTTTCTGTGTAATGAAGGAAATAAATGTTAACATCTTAAAATACATACTAATTTTAATGAAATATAGCCATAAAAATTTATAAGTAGGAAACTTTGAAAGATATAATAACTGAGGACTGATTTCTAAAGATGCCAAAATTTACACTTAAAAATGATGTGGGCACTTTCGTAGATGATTTTATTGGTTAGATTTGTTTGAATGTATAAGAAAAAGAGAAAGGAAATACATGGAAATTTCCCTTACTCATTTGTTAATAACTCTGGTAACAGAATGGACATGACCCACTCCCTCTACACACAAAAACTTATAGTTCAATTTGAGTTACGAAAATAGGCAAGAAGAACTGAATGTAACACTAGCAAATTGAGACCAGCATTCTGTTAAATTAAGAGGGATTCAAGACCCAATTAACAATATTCTTGGAATGCAATAGTTATTTGGTGTTAGAAAAATTTCATGGTAAAGAAAAGTCTCAAAAGTCACCAGAATGGCATTTGTTAAAGGTTAAATTTAAGTCCCGAAGAACAATAATGAAGTAGGAATGGAAAATTCTTCCTCGACACGATCGAGTTTTTATCTCAATTCCTCTTTCAAGCCAAGAGTCTTAACTTTGACTCCAACACAGAGCCGCTCGGTGATGATTACAGTGAACTAGCTGGTGTGTGGTGTGAACACGGGGTATGCTTCTGAATTTTAGTGACGCGGAGCATTTGACCAGTAGAGGCTGGTCTATGGCTGACGGGTTCCCTCTCACCTGTGAATACTGATCAGGAAGGGGGCCGGAACGAATAAACAGGAACGAGACGAAGGACAAAGTAGGGCAGACTGTTCTTCCAGGCCCCTTTGAACAGCGTGATGGGATTCCTTCGACTGACTTCGGTAGGAACAGAGGAACCATCTAAAAGAACTGGGCCAGATACAGACTGGCACTGAGGACTTCCCGGAGGACAGGGAGGGACAGAGCTCTGAGTTACCGAGCTGGGTGGGTTCACATTCATGATCTCTAAAGCTAATAGCAGCCAGGTGGAGAGCATGGTTGAATATTTACACACACTATTTCGATACATGAAATATATTTTCCAATGAAAATTATTGGGTAACATATATACAAAAGAATAAATAAAACATCCATGTGCAGTTAGTGACTAATAATAAAATGTATCCCCAACCAGTCCAATGCTGGGTAATTCCCCACTTACATACCACCTCCTTGCCTGGAGTGGGGGTCAAATCACCATCCTGAGTTCATGTTCATCATTCTTTGGTCTATCTTCAGGTTTCAGCCCCTACGTGTAAATCGACAAGTCCAAGAGTTTAGTTTCAGCTGTTTTAGAACTTCACGTAAGTGGGATATGCGTTTTGTGTGATCATGGCGGCCATGGCAATGGCCTTGGGCGTTCTTCTGCAGGGAGCATAACCAATCAAGGGTTTCTCGGGTGGGGTCTAAACTCAAGAGTGTTTGTGCCAAGGCCACTTCCCATGCTGCTCACCAGCAATGACTCGCTGCCCGTACTAAGGATAGACCTCGGATAAGGGTACCAAGGTTGACCTGTTCTGGGAGACAGGTCCTTTGTGGGTCAACGCTGGCTCAAAGACTCCCTGAAGCTCCTTTTCACGACTGCACGGCAGTCTGGGATGCGGCCGCCCAGCCTTCCCACCCACTCCCTTGCTGCAGTCTGATGGCTCTTCCCGACTTCTCCATCCTTTCTCAGACGTATTTCCCGTCTGTTGTGTATATGCTGTAATGTATTCTGCTATTTGTCTGCTGATGGACAACTGTTTTGTCTCTTTTTCTTTGTCTTTCTTTCTTTTTTTAACACTGTAAACCAAAAGCAGGGAAAGATTTATCCTGTGGGTCAAATCCACCTGATTCCGTAGGGTCTTCAACACCCACACACTCAGAAGTCCTTAATTTTAATGTAGCTGAATTTTAAATATTTTATGCTTCTATTTGTGAGGTTTATGTTTTAAGAAACCCTTATTTGTCCTCAAGTCACAGAAATATTCATATATGTTGTCTTCTGAACGTTTTATAATCTTCCTCTCATTATCACCTAGAATTTTTTTTTTTTGGTCCACTTGGAGTTGATTTTTATGAATGATATGGTGTGAATATCCAATGTGATTTTTTTTTACCCCACACGGATACCACTTGTCTCTGTACCATTCTTTGAAAAGCGTACCTTATTTTCCTCCTGATAGGTGATGCCAGCTTGGTCTTCTAGTAGGTTTCACATGGATGTGGCTCTGTCTCTAGACTCCCTGGGATCTTCTATTCATTGACTTGAAGACTCCGACTGATTCCCTCCTGTTTCGGTTACTCAGGTTAATAACATGTCTTGACACAAGGCTCTTGGCTTCAGCTCCTTCTTCAGTTGTATTTTGCCTCTTTTTTGATCTTTAGCTTTTCCATATAAGTTTTAGAATCGGTGGTCGACTCATTGAAAGATCTGTTTGGATTTTGGTTGTGGATAGCATTGACTTTATAGATAATTTGGGGGAAGAACTATATTTAAAATACTGACTTCCGGGTGCCTGGGTGGCTCCGTGGGTTAAAGCCTCTGCCTTCGGCTCAGGTCATGATCTCAGGGTCCTGGGATCGAGCCCCACATCAGGCTCTCTGCTCAGCAGGGAGCCTGCTTCCCTTCCTCTCTGCCTGCCTCTCTGCCTATTTGTGATCTCTCTCTCTGTGTCAGATAAATAAATAAAATCTTAAAAAAAATAAAATACTGACTTTCTATTCAAGAATATGGTGTATTTCTGCAATCATTAAGCTTTAGAGTAAAAAAAAAGCCCTTCCACTAAAGCCTTGCACTTGATCCCATCCAGACCTTGCCCATCTTTTGCTAGAATTGTTCCTGTGCTCTTAAGATTTAGCTGCTATTGTAAGTGGCATCTTTTAACCTTTAGTCTTAGTCTATCTTTAGTTTTGGACGTCTCCTATGAGAGCCATGATAATTGGATGTTTTTAATCAATATACTTTGTCCCTTTCCTTATATTCTTGGTTGTGTTGGACTGCATAGGTCATCTCCCTTGCAGTGTCACTGGTGGGGCTCCCCAAGGCTTAGCATGGATGTTTGCTCCTCTAAGGGCTTCCATGCATCTGCGAAACACTGAGGGCACCAGAGTTAGCGTATCTTACTGGTCAACAGAACCTTTAGTCATCTATGCTTTTCTTAATCTTTAGTGCTGCCTTTTGTCTTGAAGTCAGTTTTGTCAATCTTTTCTGGTTAACATTTTCTTCTTTTGTCTTTTTTTTCATCTTTTATTTTTAAAATTTCCATGTCCTCATGTTTAAGACATATGTCTTTTAAACAGTGTGCAGCTGAATTTTTTTACCCTTCCTTCCTGAGCTTAGTCCACTTAAACTGTTTGTGATTATTGATGTGTGCATTTAATCATAGCAATCACTTTATTATATATTTACCGTGTGTCTTTCTTTAACTGTGTTTTCCCCCCATTCCTTCCCTTCTGTTGGTTAGGAAGTTATAGCCTCTTTGTTCTTTAGCCAAGAGGTGATCCATTCACGGTACAAGTCAGAGCCTGCCATTCCTCTGCTCGAAACCTGTCAATTGCTTCCCTTTTCTCTCAGAATCAAAGCCAAAGTTCTTATGAAAGCTCATAGGGCCTCCATCATTTGACCCCTTGCTCTTTTCTGACCATGATCTTTCGTGCCCTGTTTGTTCTAGACACCACTGGCTGCCTCGATTTTTTTCAAACACCCATAACATATTCCTACTGCAAGACTCGCACCTGTCTCCCCTTGATCCGGAGCCGCCTTCTCTCAGGCGTTCTGTGGCTCACTTCTTGTAATATCCGCTCTCTCCTCATATTCCACCTTCCCATTGAGGTCTTTCTCGATCACCCTACATGAAACTGCAACCCCACACCCTCCTTAGGGTGTGCTCTTCCTTAGCAACTGGAGTTCAGCGTGCCCCTCTGTTACAGGACATATCCTGCCTCTAATTTGTATTTTTTTTTTTTTTTTGAGAGAGAGAGAGAGAAAGCATGGGTTGGGAGGGGAGGGTCAAAAGGAGAGGAGAGAGAGAATTTTAAGCAGGTCCCATGGAGCCCGACGTGGGACTCCTTCTCACCACCCTGAGATCATGATCTGAACTGAAATCAAGAGTCGCGTGCTTGGGATCCGGCCACTCAGGTGCCCCATGATGTGTATGTCTTACCTAACAGAGTGCAAGATCTGTGAGCCCAAGAGTTTTGCTTATGTGGTTTTTCTCTCTTGTATTTCCAGTGTCTATGGCATTGATTTAGATGGGGTAGGAACTTAGTATTTGTAGAATGAATGGATGAATCCCGTTTGAAAAGTGTGCAGTCATTCAGAATTTTCTCTCTCCCATTACTTATCCCCCAAAATATTTGTCCCACCCTCCAGTGAAAGTGTTGCACCTCTGATGGCCCTGGGGACGTGAGGGCTCATTTTATGTCAATGTGAGGGCAGGACATTTTGCTGACCCTTGTGTTCTGACTGATTTCTCTGGTGGTTGGCGGACCTTGTCCTCTACCTAGATCACTGTGGGGTGTCCAATCAGATGTGCGGGGTCGGTCCTGTGGAGCTCTGAAAACTTGCACGAGTACCCAGTGCTGAAGACTATAGTCTGGGCCACTTTTCATGGACCCCAAGCCCCATCTTCTGCAGGCTTTCTGTCCTGGATCTCTCTGGGAATGTCTCTGAGGCGCATGGAACTTTCAGATCCCCCTCATGGTTGAGAAATTAGAGGGCTTGACAGCTGACCTGCTTAGAGCTGGCTTCCCATTCTATGCCATTGTCTGGCTACATGATGCAACTTTCCTCAAGCTGTGTTCAGGGAAATGGACCACTAGGTACAGTATTCTTGAATTCTTTCAAACCCATCTAAAGATTTTGGCCCTCTACCTCCATGTTTCATCCTGGAAGTTGGTGAGTTCGCCAGCATCCATGACTCACCTCTTGACCCATCTCTCTCCTTCCCACATTCCATGGATGAGAAAGACTGGATCGGCACTAGAAGTCCAATGCGCTATCCATTGCGCCACAGAGCCACCTGAGAAAGACTGGATCGGAATTCACCTCTTTCCTTGTTGCCGAGATTTCTCTGACTTCGTATCTGCATTCTGTGGTTTATGGTAAAACGCTGTGGTATGTAAGTTGGCTTCTCTTGCCTCTGATAGGTGAATATGTGTTTGGAATTGAGATTCTTTTTTTTTTTTTTTAAGATTTTATTTATTTATTTGACAGACAGATCACAAGTAGGCAGAGAAGCAGGCAGAGAGAGAGGAGGAAGCAGGCTCCCTGCTGAGCAGAGAGCCCGATGCGGGGCTCGATCCCAGGACCCTGGGATCATGACCTGAGCCGAGGGCAGAGGCACCCAGGTTCCCTACCCTCATATTTTATTTATTTAAAGCTTAGTGTTTGGAGCCATTGTCTTGTTGAGAGATCGGAGACTCTTTTAACTCTCCCCCCTTCCCTTTGCATTCCTTCTGTGACAGAGTCAATAAATACAAATTGACACATACGTACATGAGCAGAAACTGAGTGGAGTAACAGAAAACTCTCTGGTGTAAGCTCAGTTATGTGCAATGTACGCATCTGATTTCTACCTGCTTAAACTGATGCTTTAATCAATTAATGAGGCTTCAATGACATAATGCCTTTACCACAATTATCCCGGTCCTTGACAGGCAGTAAGTCTGTCCGGTAGATACCGGCAGCTCTTCCAATGTTTCTAAAGTCTCCCCAAGGGATGACCTCATTGGGAGGGTGAGGCTGTATCTGTATTCCTTATGAGACATTTAGCTGCATGTTGGCTGGAGTCCATCCCAAACTACTGGCTGGTGTTCCCTTTAACCTTAAGGACTTTAGGTTCCTCGAGAACAGATATACCATACTTATGTCTCCTCACCGGCTGGTGCACAGTAGGTCCATTCATTCTATATTTGTCTATTCTGAGCCAGGATCCTGCTGGGCGCTGGGAACACGAAGTGAATGAGCATTAGCTCCTGCCAGATGGAGACAGTCAGTGCACTCAAAGTGGCGTGGCTGCTGCGATCCAGTGCCAAGGTGGCAGGAAACACTTCATGGCAAAGTGACTGTAAAGCTGTGCTTGAAAAGATGAGCGGGTGTGCCAGGTGGACCAAGCATGAAAGGACTTCCCAGGTGCGGGAGGTGTGTGGACAAAACACCACGGGATGAAATAACAGAAGCAAACTCAGGGAACCACAAGCAGTCCAGTGCCATCGGTGAAGCCTTGCAAAACAGCAAGTGTGTTCAGGGAGTTGGCAGGGGCTAGATCTTTAGGCAAGGGAGAGGCATGGTCAGGTGGGTCTTTCAGAAAGATTTCCTTAGCTTGGCGATGGAAAATGGGTTGGAAGGATCCAAGACTGGAGAAGGGAGGCCACTTAAAAGACTATGAGACAAAGGTGAATACAGTGGAAAACAAAGGAATATAGAATCCACGGAGTTTGGTTGATTTCCTAGAAAATGCTCATTTAGTGGAATGATGGTCACAGGAGTAATGGAACACCTAACATGGGCTGGGAATTCTGGTCAGCTTTGTCTTACAGTTGAACTAGTCCAACTATTCTCTTAGACGAGGACCGTGTGATCTCCATTTTACAAATGGGAAAACTGTTGGCACAGAAAGGACAAATAAGTTACTTAACATCACCCAGCTAGTGAGTTGTAGAGCTGGGATTCAAACCAAGGCAACCCAGCTCCAAGAGCCAGTTCTCTTAGGTCCTGAACAACACATTCCACAGAGAATGGACTTTGGTAAAATGGGGGGAAATGTCTTTCAGGTATAATACTTTTACGTAGTGAAATCCAGCAGAAGACTAAACAGAAGATAAGGAGAAAATGGCATTGTGGGAGAATATGGCATTAGGTTCATAAGCTCCATGAGTTTGGCCGACACCATTTTTTTTTTTTATTGTGCTAAAGTACATGTAACAAGAATTTTACCACATTACCTGTTTTTAAATGTGCAATTCAGTGGAATTAAGTACATTCAGATTGTCATGTAATCAACTGAAACTCTACACCCATTAAACAGTAACTCCCCACTCCCCACTCTCCAGGCTTTGGCAATCACCGTCCTACTTTCTGTCTGTGTGCATTTGATGACTCTATGTATTTCTGGTAAATGGGATCACACAGTACTTGTTTTTTGTGTGACTGACTTATTTCACTTAGCATAATATCCTTAAGGTTCATCCATGTTGTGGTATGTGCCAGTATTTCCTTCCTGTTTAAGGTTGAAAATACTCCATTGCATGTATGCATCATATTTTGTTTATCACTCCTCTGTTAGGGAATACTTGAGTGGCTGCCATCTTCTGGCTTTTGTGAAAAATGCTGCTAGGAACACGGGGGTGCAAACAACTCTTTGAGACCCTGCTTTCAGTTCTTTTGGGTGTCCATCCAGAAGTGGAATTTCTGCACCATAGGGTAATTCTATTTCTAACCGTGTGAGCTTTCTATCCTCCCTTGTGATTTCTTCTTTGATCCATTTGTTGTTTAAGGGTGCGTTGTTTAATTTGCATGAATTTCTTAATTTTCCAGTTGCCTTTCTGTTATTGATTTTTAAGTTCATCTTATTGTGGTTGGAAAAAATACTTTGTCTGATGTCTCTCTCTTTAACCCTATTGAAACTTATTTAGTGGCTTAACATATGATCTATATCCTAGAGAATGTCCCATGTGCACCTGAAAAGAGTGTGTGTGTTGCTCTTGGATGGAGTGTACATGTCTGTTAGATATAGGTGGTTTACTGCATTGTGTAAGTTCTCTGTGTCCTTACTTCTGTCTGGTGGTTCTGTCCATTAGTGTGAGTGGGGTGTTGAAGTCTCCAACTGTTACTGTAAAATTGTCTGTTTCTCCCTTTGATTCTGTCCATTTTTCCTTTAAATATTTTGATCGTCTGTTACTAGGTGTGAAAATAACTGTTTCATTAGTTTATTGTATTGAAACTTCTGTGGATATATAATGTCTTTCATTGTTTTTGTCACCTTTTTTGACTTAAAGTCTATTATGTGTCATGAAAGCAGCTATCTCTGCTCTCTTTTGGTTATGACCTGCATGAGATATCTTTTTCCATCCTTCCAGTTTCAACCTGTTTGAGTCTTTAGACCTAAAATGAGTCTCTTATAGATAGCATATATTGGATCTTGCTGTTTTTCATTCATTCTGCCAATCTATGCCTTTGATTAAAGAGTTTTACCCATTTACATTTAAAGTAATTATTAATAAGGAGAGACTTTTGTCATTTTTCTATTTGTGTTCTGTATGTCTTATCACTTTTTATCCTTTTCCCCCTGCACGTTTGTCTTTTTTTGTGCATAGTTGATTTTTTTTTAAAGATTTTATTTATTTGGCAGAGAGAGATTTATTTGACAAGTAGGCAGAGGCAGGCAGAGAGAGAGGAAGGGAAGCAGGCTCCCTGCTGAGCAGAGAGCCTGTTGTGGGGCTTGATCCCAGGACCCTGGGACCATGACCCGAGCCGAAAGCAGAGGCTTTAACCCACTGAGACACTCAGGCACCCCCATAGTTGATTTTTTTATAGAGAAAACATTTTAATTATCTTATCATTTCCTTTTGTATATGTTCTATAACTATGTTCTTTGTGGTTACAGTGGGGAGTATAGTTAATATCCTAAAGTTATAGTACTCTCATTTGAATTTATACCAGCTTAACTTCAATAACATACAAAAGCTCTGTCCTCTAAGCTCCGTTCCAACCCCTTTGAATTATTGTTGTCATAAAGTCACATCTCTATACATTGTGCCCTAAAACACAAACTAATAATATGTTTAATATGTTAATGTCTTAAATCATGTAGAAAACAAAAACTGAAGTTACAAATCATCGTTACAACAATACTAGTTTTTGTCATTGCCCATGTAGTTACCTCTGTTAAAATCTTTATTTCTTCATCTGACTTTGAGTTACTACCTAATGTCCTTTGATTTCAACCGGCTGAATTACCTTTAGTATTTCTTGCACGACAGACCTAGTGGTATCAAACTCTTTCTGTGTTTGGAGGTTATGCATGAATGTCTTAATTTCTCCCTCACTTTTGAAGGAAAGTTCTGCCAGATAAGATTCCTGGTTGATAGGTTTTGTTTTTGTTTTTGTTTTTTCGTTTTAACACTTGGAAAACATTGGCCCACTGCCTTCTACCTCTAAAATTTCTGATGAGAAATCTGTTCATAATCTTGTTCAGTATCCTTTGTATGTGATGAGTTGCTTCTGTCTTGGTGCTTTCAAGATTTTCATTTGTTTTTATCTTTTGATATGTTGATTATAATATGTCTCGATGTGGGTCTCTTTGATTCATCCTACTTGGAATTTACTGAGCTCTTGATTTTGTATTCATGTCTTTGATGAAACTTGGGAAGTTAATGGTGTTAAAGGCATAGTTAGTCATTATTTTAAATGATCTCTCTACCCTTTTCTCTCTAATCTCCTTCTTGGACTCCTGCAATGAATACATTGGTTCGCTTGATGGTGACCCACAGGTCCCTTGGGTTCTGTTTACTTTTTGCCAATCCTTTCTCTTTCTGTTCCTCAGACTCAATAATTTCAATTGTTCTGTTTTAAGTTCACTGATTCTTTTGAATCCCTCTAATGAGTCTTTCATTTCAGCTATTAAACTTTTCAGCTCTAGACTTTCTAGAATTTCTTTTCATTTCTTTGTAGATTTTCCATTTCTATTAATATTTGCATTTTGTTCACACATCATTTTCTTTACATTTTCCTGTAGTTCTCTAAGACAGTTGTTTAAAATCTTTGTCTGCTTGGTGAGTCATCTGGTCTTTCTCTGAAATGGTTTCCTTTTTTTTTTTTCCCCTTAGGTTTTATTTATTTGAGAGAGAGAGAGAGAGAGAACATGTGCACGTGTGCATAAGTGGTGGGGTGGGAAAAGGAGAGAGAATCTCAAGGATGCTTTACACTGAGTGCAGAGCCTCAAGCAGGCCTTGATCTCATGACCTCAAGATCATGACCTGAGCTGAAACCAAGAGTCTGATGCTTAACCAACTGAGCCACCACACACCTCTCTGTGAAACAGTTTCTGATGTTTTTTTTTTTTTTCCTTAGAATGGACCAAAATTTCCTTTTTTGGGGGGGGGCATGCCTTTTGATTCTTTTGTAGAAAACTGGACATTTGAATTTAAAGATTTTTTTTTTTTTTTTTTTTTTTGACAGAGAGAGATCACAAGCAGGCAGAGAGGCAGGCAGAGAGAGAGGAGGAAGCAGGCTTCCCGCCGAGCAGAGAGCCCGACGCGGGACTCCATCCCAGGACCCCGAGACCATGACCTGAGCCGAAGGCAGCGGCCCAACCCACTGAGCCACCCAGGCGCCCTGGACATTTGAATTTAATAATGTATTAAACCTGGAGGTCAGTTAATTACTTTCTCTTCCCCAGAATTTGCTGGAGTTTTTTGGTCTTTTTTATTTTATTTTATTTTTTTATTGTTGTGAGCTTTGTGCTAAGGATCAGCCTGATGTATAAACCCAAGACCTTCTTGGGTCTTTTCTAGCCTAAACCTCTCCCTGGCCATGCACAGTGTGTTTCCTCTATATATGCAGTTGCTTTCCCTAAAGGGGGAAAAGAGAAAACTGAATGTGGAAAAAGTATGCCAGCCTTTTAAATCCCCTGGAAGTGACTTCAGCTGCGGGGGTGGGGGGGGGAGCTTGCCACAGTGATTGGTTTGGGTGGGGAGAGTATAAAATGACAACCTGCTTCTGTGTCTGCACCTCCGTGATCAGAGGTAGCAATCAGTGATCAGAACATAGATACCTGATTTTTAGAAGACAAGGTCCTTAGTGTCCACTCTGGCTCACACACACACTTCGAGCCAACTGCCCCAGGAACAGGTGCATAGCTGCCCACCACGGGTAGCTATGCCCACTGCTCATGAACGGAGAGCTGAAATTGGCAGAAATTAACCACATATTACTGTCTAAACCTTCCTCTGGAAGTTGCAAGACATCATTAAATTCCAGAGTTCCAAAATAGTTCAGACAGAATCTGCCCGTGCAGTTGTCTAGGTGGAGAGACAGATTCCTGCTACTTCTTCCTCTGCCATCTTCTGAGGCTGCAGTAAACCAGTTCTGGTGCATTTTTGTCCATCAGTTTTGAATAGCATGTGGAGGAAAATGACAAGGGTGCTAGCAGATTTCTAGGCTGTAATAAGGGCAGGCTCTTTCATTCCCAGAGAAGAAGATGTCTGAAGGGTTATTATTATTTTTTTTAACACATCTTGTTGACACATTAGTGTTTCATTCTGACTTATTTGAGGTTTGCATCATTGTTTTGTGGCATTGGGAAATTTTGATTTGTTTCCATAAAAGCAGACTGAGATAAAAATCAGTCTTAATCCCAATGGATACTGCAAAAGTCCTTTTTTTTCTAGCTGATTTTTTTTTCCAACAGAATATATATATATATATATATATATAACATGTTTCTGAATGCATATTTTTTCCTCCCTCTTTTTTACAGTCATCATGTTTAAAACCTAATTCTGAATTCTTAAAAAAGTCAGTGAGCCAATTACCTCAAATTACATTTTTTTTTTTTTTTAAGAGGAATTGCTTCCTCCCTTGGGGGTGAAAATGAGCCAGAAGCCTCTGTGCATGGTTCTGCTTTCTACCCTCGGAGGTGGAATGCAGGTTCTTTGGTTCCTGGGAAGCTCTTGCTGGGGAATGTGTACTTAGAGCCCAGCCAACTTGGCTCAGGAATGGCAGAGAGAAAGGTTTTTGAGACTCAAGGTACCTTTAAAAGCTTCATACCTTGTAAAATCCAATTACTATTTAGAGGGAATGGTGGTGTTAAATATAGTTGTTCCTCTATAAAAGGTCTAAAAGCATCCCTTAATTGGAATTGAATGCAGGCTCCAAAAAATGCATCTTGATTAGAGAGAAAAAAAAGCAAATGAGACTGGTTTCTTTAGTCTGTTGATAGATGTTTATATCCATGGCTAGACCTGCGCATGAATATATAGGCACAGATCTGTACGTATTGTTTATGTGGGTCAGAGAAAGGATGCTTCTGATGGGTCATAATGGGCTGCTTTCTTGCAATTTCTAATTAGAGAGAAGGTACGAACGCAGTTTCAGATTTTGTATTTTGCTCTGTTGTGAACATTAGGGTCTCTACACCCAAATTTGAACAGGACTCGGGCTCTGCGGAGGCGGAAGGGAACTTCCTCATGACAAAGGCCCCGAGCTGCCTCCTGGAGAAAGGTGGAGCCCTCCACCACCTACGTTCTCCAGCTCCCAGGGCGAGTCTCGCCCCTCCCCTCCTTCCGTCCAGGTCGGATGCTGTCTCCAAGAACCGTAGCTGGAGTGGCGTCCGTGTTGCCGGCTGGCTGGTTTTTCGTGGGATGAATGCCTTCCCAGTGATGTCATCTAATTTTAGACTGCTGGAGATGGAAATGAGGCACCAGACTCACACTCAGGAAGCAGATGTCAGAGAATCTGCTCACTCACACCCGGCAGTGAAGCTCAGAGCACCAGCCAGAGGCATTTCAGAGGCACAAGGAACGGTTGGAAAGGCTCAAAAGGCCTAAATCTCTACCTGGAGGGAATCTGGCGCTCGCAGAACCGACCTGGGGCGGCCTTCACCGGCCCAGTCACCCTGGGTGCACTCGAGGAAGTATTGGGGCATTTCTGTTCCAATCCTACAGCGCCTACACAATCAGAGTTAGTCAGCCAGTAACAAGTATTTTTTGAGCATTTATATTACTAGGTACAGGTAAAAAAAAAAAAAAAAAATTGGCAGTGGAGAGGGGAAGAATTTTACTTAATCTCAATGACTTTGTTAAGTTTAACCATGAAAGGCTCCAAGCTGGAAACCGCACTGGGTGATTCTGGTACCAGAACAGGAGCAACATGACAAATTTTTTTTTTTTTTTTTGGAAGATATTTTTGTTAGGAAATGGCATTCTCACTTACTTTGAGGTGAGAAACCCCCTATAGTTTGTCACTAGTTTTAAAAGTGTGTGTTAGTAGGTTTTTTCAGTCGTGTCCCTGCTGGGGCTCTTTCTCCCTCCCCCACTCCTGTGCCTGCAGAGTCACCCAGGCCCCACGCCCCGAGGCTCTGGTGGCCTCCACTCGGTTTCCTCTTCAAGGTTGCCATTCTTCAAAACATTGACTGTGGGCTCTGAGAAACAAACTGAGGGTTTTGGAGGGCTTGGGGAAGGAGAGCTGGGAGAACCTGGTGGTGGTATTAAGGAGGGCACGGATTGCACGGAGCACTGGGTGTGCTGCATAGACCAGGAATCTGGGAACACTGAAAAAATTGAATTAAATTAAAAAAAAAAAACATTGTGAGCATGAAGGAGAATCAAAAAGAAAAATAATCATCTAGCATCTTCACTTTCCCATTTTCCTTTCTCTGAAAGGCATATTTAAAAAAAAAAAATTAACCTATCCTGATTTTTTAGCCTCCTCATGAAATAATACAAGTGTATTAGACCGAATCTGGGAGTTGCGAGCAGGAAGAAGAATGAATCGTTTACCGCGAATCCCACTGTCATGGTTTCCATGCTGACAGCACCCCGGGTCTGGGTAGCCTGTCCTGACCCCAGACTCCCCTAGGACCCGAGACTCTCCACAGATTCTGTCAGAGTGATACCAAGTAGCTCCATGTGGGGGAACAAGAGGGGCCTGCTCCTGGTGTTAGCACCCACCCTGCCCCCCACCCAGACCCCGCATTCTCTCATCTCCATACGGTTGCCCTGGGAACCGGGACCTGTGGGATACAAGATGCTCAGCACTGAGGTCTCAAACCTGTCCTCATCTAACGCGTGCAAAACCGAACCTCCTGCTTTCCTTCCAGGCACCTTCTTGTCTCCTGCCTCCCTGTAGGACCCACCACCGTCCAGCTACACAAGCTCAACCCCTACCAGTAATTCTTTTTTTTTTTTAAAGATTTTATTTATTTATTCGACAGAGAGAGATCACAAGTAGGCAGAGAGGCAGGCAGAGAGAGAGAGGAGGAAGCAGGCTCCCTGCTGAGCAGAGAGCCCGATGCGGGACTCGATCCCAGGACCCTGAGATCATGACCTGAGCTGAAGGCAGCGGCTTAACCCACTGAGCCACCCAGGCGCCCCCCCTACCAGTAATTCTGACACTCTTGTCTCCCTCACCTCCGAGCCCATGGCAGTCCATTTCCACGAGGCCGTCCCCTGGCTCTTGAATGCCCCTCCAGTGGATCCGCTCCTGTCCACTTCCGTGCCACCCCTGGTCCCCACCTCATGCCTGGACTGCCGGGTAACTGTTCTGCCCGCATCCACTGCCGCTGAACTCCCAACCCCTCTCCATCCTGTAGCAAAATGATCTTTCTGAATGCGAATCCCAGGCATGTCACCATCTGGCATGTAACCCTTTGTGTCCAGTTGAACTGGTCATCCAATGCTCCTTGGTGAAAATTCCACAACGTGGGCTTTGAGGACCTCCATGGTCTGCCTCAGCTCAGCTCATACCATGCCACCTACGTTCTCGTGTTGCAACCTTTCTTCTTCCGGTATGTAAATTATCCTGTAACTTTGCTAGCTGTGTTTTTTAATATGAAGTTTTAATTTTTACAGTGGCTAAATTCGTCTTACATGTTATGGCTTACGGATTTCTTTGTCTTCTGAAGAAGGCTTTCCCCATCCTAAGAGTACATAAATATTCTTGTATCTTTTCTTTTAGAGCCTTGATTTTTGCTCTATCTTTAGTCCTATGTGTAGTATGAGGTAAGGTTGAGTCCGTATGCTTTTCCATATGGCATCGATGATTTCATCTGCCATCTCTAACCTCTTCGTTCTCCAGTCAATGTCATAAACTTAGTTCCTATATTGTTGTGTCCCTGGAGTCATCATTTCATTCTGCTAATCTCTTTGTCTTTTGCTGCTGACACAAAAAGACACACATTACTCCAACTTTACAACGTATTTCAAATTCTAATAGAATTACTCCTGCCAAATTGTTCTTATTTTCAGGACTTTCTTCATTATTCATACAAATTTGTTCTTTGCTATGAATTTTAGATTTATACGGCCTTTTGCACAGTTGTCAAATAACCCAATTCTATAATAAATTTTGGTGGAGAATTTTATTGGGAATAAATTGAACTCATGGATTCATTTAGGGAATAAAGATCATATTTACACCACTTCCTCCTACCTAAGAACAATGTAGCATTCTTTGTTTCTTCCAAGTGTTGCCGTTTTCACCTGAGTCTTGGGTTCTTCTTGTTCGATTTTAATTGCTAAATATTTAGATTTTTGCTGCTTTTGGGGAGGCAGTGTCTTTGTTCAGTCTTCTACTTGATTATTGCCTGTTTATGGGACAGATAGGGAATTTTTCGTTTCTTTGTCCTGTGTCTGGTGTATCACGGAACCCTCTTACTAGTGTAATGGCTCAGGGGCTGGCTTTGGTTTAGCGTAAGCAATCTCGTCATAGGGGCACCACGACTTCTTTCTCTTCCTTTCCAATATTAATGTATTTTAATATCCTATTTCTTGTTTTATTTGTTTTGGTTTATTGTACTGGAGGCTGGAGAGAGCAGTAATTCATCGTGTGTGCAAGAGAAAACAGTGTGTGGCCTACTTTGATAGATGAAGGGCGGGACTTGGTAGGGACTGATACAGGGAAGGAAGTTGCCAGAGGACCACCACGGCTTGGAAGCTCCTCCGGTGGCTTCTCCTACAGGAAAGGGGGAAGGGCAGTAGGATGCCCGACTCCTGAGAAAATGAGCTACGAAGAGAGTGGTGCAAGAATGCAAAGGGAGGAGAACTTCATTCGGCTGATGGGAGGGAAGGAATGAGTTCAGTTCTAGACAACGGGGTTCGGCGACCCAAGGGACCTGCAAGCGTAGACTGCGTCGGGCATCTGGACTCTCAGACGTTAGCATGAATCCTTGTTCCAGATGAACGGTGCCTCCGTCAAAACCATCTGGGTTGGCTCCTCTCTGTCCCAGGTCTGGGCTGGTGGTGGACGGGCTGTCAGGTCAGGTGGTGCAGAGAGCTGTGCAGGGAACATCTTGGGCGTCAGGAAGACAAGTGAGCACAGGGCGGGTGTGCGCGCCAGCTAGACCTGAGCCGTGTCAGCCCACGGGACGCTTTCGGGATTTAGATTCTGGAAAGGGGCCGGTCGGTGAGGGTCACGACAAGGTCTGCGGCACTTGCATCTGTACTTTTTATTTCCAAACACCCATGATGCTCTAAAACAGCATTTTTTAAAAAGCTACATGATTTTTTTTTTTTCCAAGTCTAGGAGAGGGTGGTAGGTGGCAATGGTGGAGGTGCGGGGGGGAAGGAGTGCTGTAGTCCCGGTGTGTTTGGAGATGGGGGTGAACTTGAATTTCGACAGGAACTGGTCTTGTCCCCTGTGACACCAACTAATGATTTGTCTGCTTGGCTGTGTTTGGACCCTGGGCTGTCATTGTCTCTGCTGTGGCTCCTGCGGATCAAAGAGGGCGGCACTGTGCAGCCACATCACCCGCCGCTGTCACCTGCACAGGGACCCTCACGCTGACTTCCAGGGTAACGGGCTGGGGCTCTGCACATCATTACCCAGATTAATGAGGACAGATGGGTTTTTGTATAATCAGCCTTCCTCTGCTGCCGGTCTGATTGGGTCGCCAGGTGGAATAGCTCGGTAATGAATTCCTACAAAGACAGCAACCGATTCCAACTTAGGAAAAACAGAGCGACGGGTGCCAACGCAGGCAGTAAGAGGAGCCGGCGCTGTCTTGCATGAGGTTTGCCCGAGGGTGGGCAGGCTGCCCTGTCAGTTACCTTCCTAACAGATAACACGGGGTGATGGGGGGATCCCTCCCACTTCTTACCCCCCCTCCTCAACCTGACACCTCGCTCAGCGTCCCAGGCTGCACTGTGGTACCTCCGCGGTCGCGTCCCTGAAGAAAATGGGCCGTACCCGAGCTCTGGGCACGTGAGATGCGGGGGTCGGATAGAGGACCCGCCGGGAGAGATGGGGTGCGGAGAGAGGAACATGACGGGGTGACGGGGTGGGAGGGTGCGTAGCCGGCAGGGACAGGGATGGCTGCCTGCTCTAATGGCTGTGCCACGGGCTTGTTGGACGGGGTGGCCAGAGGCTTGTGGGTGCACCTGTCAATTACAGGTCATCTGACAATCACCGATTGTTAGTGGCTTTTTTGTTTGTTTTGTTTTGTGTTTGCTTTGTTTTATTTTATTTTTTGTTTTATTCTTTAGTTAAGAAATGAGGCCAGGGATATCAAGAGAAGCTGCTGTATTTGCAAAAGTAGGTGATGATAGCATTTAGCCTTATCTGTATGTACTTTTCCTGGTTGTGGGCAAAATCATTGGGTTTTCTTTTCTTTTCCTTTTCTTTCTCTCTCTCTCTCCTTCCTCCCTTCCTCTCTTTCTCTTTTTTCTTTCTTTTTTAAGACTTTATTTATGTATTTGACAGGGAGAGACAAAGAGAGCACAAGCAGGAGGAGCAAGAGAGCAAGAGAGGGAGAAGCAGGCTCCCTGGTGAGCAGGGACCCAGATGTGGGGCTCGAACCCAGGACTCTGGGATCATGATTTGAACTGAAAGCAGACGCTTAACCATCCGAGCCACCCAGCTCCCCCAGCTGTTTCTTTCCTCTATAAGTTTCCCTCGTTCAAAACAAGAGGTGGCTTCTCACCCAACATGAACCCCACCTCTTCATTGCATTTACCAGTTTACAATGCACTTATTTTTCTTCCCAGCAGTCTGTGCGTGCTGATACGTCAAGATCTCTAAAGCGATTTTAAGTGACAAATGAACTGGGAAGACAAGGGGGATCGAACCCCTCCCGGAACATTTTTAAAAAGCTTGTGGGTTTGAATGTTTGTTACGGGATTATTCGTAACCACCCCAAATGGAAATATTCCAAACGTACATGACCTGGAGTATCTTTCAACAACAAGAAGTGGATGCGGCACAAGTGTGTGCCATGAGCGGGATGGACCCCGAGAACACGCCCCGTGGATACCGCCAGACGCAGACGGCCTGATAGTGGGTGGGTCTGTTTACAGGAAAGGTCTGTGTCGGGCACGATCGAATGGAGATTAGCGTTTGCCGGGGGCTGTGGGGAGGGAGAGCGCAGGGTGACCGCCATGGGTTTGGGTTTTCTTGGCGGGCGGCGATGGAAACGTCCTGAGATTGTAGCCTCAGTGGCACAGTTCCGTGAGTAGATTTTGAACTGTACATTTTAAATGGGTGAATTGTGGGGCGTGTGAATTAGATCTCAATAAAACTCATAAACATCTGTAGGCTGAAATGTTAGCACATGCATCATTCTTTTCCTGATCAGATGTGTAAGAATTGTAAACAGTGGGGACCCTTGGCCAAGAAGTGTAGCAGCAAAGCACTCATATTTTCCAGTTTATATTTTTCCACTGTGTTAAAGTTTTTAAGCCCCTCACCTATATTACTTTTGTTTGTAAATCAAACTTTTTTTTTTAAGATTTTTATTTATTTATTTGACAGAGAGAGAGATCACAAGTAGGCAGAGAGGCAGGCAGAGAGAGAGGAGGAAGCAGGCTCCCCGCTGAGCAGAGAGCCCGATGCGGGACTCGATCCCAGGACCCTGAGATCATGACCTGAGCCGAAGGCAGCGGCTTAACCCACTGAGCCACCTAGGCACCCCACAAAATTTTAAAATGTCTACACTGCTTCTCTTAGACTGTGCGCAACAAATTATAGAACTCAACTCCCCCTAAATGTTGGTTTGTTTCCCTCATTAGAGTGTAATATCCGTAAGGACGGGACTCGGTACCCATCTTGTATAATGTCCTCAAGGGCACAAGTGGTAGAGAGTGGGCACGGGGTGAATGTACGCTGTCTCCCGAAATACACTCCCTTCACCTAGAGATTTTACTGAAAATGAAAGAGAAGATTACCCACAGGAAAAAAATTGGGATTTTTAAAAATCATTTCCCAGAACCCATATTTACTGAGTATATACTATGATCAGGCACTGAGCAAAAATGTGCCTCAGATGTATCATCTGATAGAACATCATAGCTGCCATATAGTAAACGTAGTAAGTGTTCGTCACTGTGGCCTATTATGAACGAGAATCTGGAAATTAATGCACCCAGTTTGGCTCGTAGCTAAAAGATCCCCCCAAGAATCTGAGTCCTCTTTGTCTTTCCATTCTGCCATCTTCACTTGAGTTGGGGGTGGATGGCCTTATGACTGCAGAGTGGCTGCTGCAGTGCCAGCATATATCTCCACAGGACAGCATCCCGGGCAGGAAAGAAGAGAAAAGGGACAGGGAACTAGAACTTCCGTTTGAGAGGTTCTCATCACTGGTTGGGGATGAAGCTCTTCGCTAGAAGTCCCCAGCAGACTCTCTCTTTATAGAATTGCATCCTGTGCCCTTCCTCCCCAGCAGTTTCTGGCAAAAGAGAATGTAACTGGCTTTGGCCACTTACGATCCATATTGTGGGGGGAGGGGGGCACAAAACGGATATCCTGTTGTGGGGGCCCAAGGGGACAACCACTGGTCTCCACCACAAGTCGTGTAAGGTAGGGTACTATTATTATCCCCATGTTGCAGATGAGAAAACTGTAGCAAGAAGGGGAGTCCATTTCCCATGGGCTCACATACATAGTTTTATAAGCTGCCGGAATTCCACAAGCTGTTGAACTCCCACTTGTGAGCTCCTCACCATTGTATTATCGGACCTTCCTGGAAAACCCACCTTGGTCAAGACCCCAGATGGAATTAGAATATAAAATCCCAAGAAAGCATAAAATAGAAATATTTAAAACACAACGAGAGGAACTGTAAATACATAAAATATAAAACATTTGCATTGGAAAGGATACGAAGAGTCAGTAATTCAAGTATGGCCTCGACCAGCAGCATCTGCTGCGAGCGTCTCAGAAAGGCAGATTCCCAGGCTCCAACTCAGACCTTCTGAATGAAAAGCTCTGTGGCGGGGCGCAGAAATACATGCATTAAAGCCGACGCCTGCTGAAGTTTGAGAACACTTGACCTACCCCAGTTCCTTCCTTTTAGAGATTGATCAAGGTTCTTCGGCTCATAAGGGACAGATGTGGGATTGTAGGTGGACCCGGTCATGAGGTCCCACGAATTCTGTGATAAACCTTTCAATGGTAGATGCTTCCCAAACATGCAGGTGACAAGAGACGGCGTTTTGTCATGGGTGCACATCTCATTAACAAGTGTGATAAGAAGGCAATGTCGTGTGCAGGCATCAAGCCGGCCTCCAGCAGTGGCTCCGGGACCCTCAAGCAGCCCGGTGAGGTGGGCATCCTGCCCGCCACTTGACAGAAGAGGGAGCGGAACGTGGAGAGACTGAGTGAAAGCCAGAGAACCAAGGTTCAAATGCATCTCACGGGAATACGGGTCTGCCTGAGGCCAAGCAGATGAGCAAGTGGAATCGGATTCTGAGCCTCCCCCGGCCCACCGGAGAGAAGTCACCCGCAGGTGCCCCTGTCCTCAGCCAGGCTTCAGCCTGAACCAGGCTGAGGACCATGGGGAATGAGTCTGGTTGTGGTGAAGGCGTTCCTAGAGCTGTCAGGCCCTGTGAGGCTGCAGTGGTGAGCTGCCCGCTCTGTCCCTGGGCTGCAGTGGCTATTTCTGGCCACCGCAGGGAGCCTCCTGGCTTCTCGAGCTTTGCCAGGGCTCCACAGGCCATGAGGAAGTTGGCCTTGGCTGCGTGGCCTGGCTGCCTGGAGCGGGAAGGGGGAAGGAGGGGCCACCAGGACCATGAAATTGCCGCCAGCCTCTGGCCAGCCATTCTCCATCATCTGGACCGCTGGCCAGAGTGTCCCTTGGGGCTGGCCCCTGCAAGGTTGTGCCGGGCTCCTGGCAGGGGGGCCAGAGGGAAATCAGGATGAGCCGGCCTGCACCCGCGGGGCCCCCACACCTGGTGCGAGTCATTACTGATCGGACGGAGTCAACACAGAGTGATGGGCAGCCACAGCTGGAAGGGACGTGCGTGGCCAGATGGCCCAGTGGCCTTCAGACTCTTCGACGTGGTAGAGACCTTCCTTCAAATGAAATCAGAAGCAGTAAAAACTGATCCAGAAGGGTGGGGAGGGGGCGGAAGTCCCTCGGAGCCCCGGAGCTCTGCAGGGCTCTGTGGCAGCTGGAACAGAATGGTCGTTTCCTTGAGCTCCCGGGCCACACAGATGGAAACTAAGGACAGAGGGTGGCTGGGATCCCTGCCTCGGGGGCAGCGCCAGGGCCCGGAGCCCAGGATCTCTGACTCCAAGTGTGGTCCACAGACGGGAGCCAGTGGGGGACTGTACACGAGAGCTCGCGTCTGTCCCAAGATGCTGTGGGGAAGCCATGTCCAGATGCAATGGACAATCCCTGACATTCAGAGCAGAGGGAACGCCTCCCTCCCAAAGGCTGGAGAGACCTGAGCCAAGACCATGGAGGCCATGGCCAATCCCGGAGCCAGGGGTCTGAGGTTAGCCAGGGTCCGTGTTCCATAGAAAGGAATTGGGGGAACAGAGGGAGGGGTTCTCACAGCCATGCCCTGGAAGGAGGCCAAACACAGACTTTTTAAAGACTGGTAGAAAGTCTTGGGAGCACGTTGATAGATGAGAGCCTCAGGGACGGACTGGTCCCTTAGCCCTCCTGAGACAGTTGATGGGAACGGAAGCTTTGGAGGACTCCGGTTCTCAGAGTTCATCCACATCCCGAGTCTGACCCAGCACACTGACCTGGGGTCGGTGGGGTCTGACGCCAGGGCCTTTACAGCAGCAAGTAACTTGGCCTCTCGGAGCCTGTATTCATCACGGGTAAAGGCCATGAGAAAGGCAATGCCTGGAACACGCTTCGCACCTGCCTAGCACACAGCAACTACACAGCAAGCGTGCGGTCGGCTTTCTCACGGGTTTCAATGTGAGCCTCACGACGACAGAGTGTGTCAGAGCAGAGTCAAGGCGAGTCCCAGGCAGGCGATGGAGGGAAAGGTAGGAGGGTGGCTCACTTACAAACAAGAAATACGCTGTGTGTTTCTAAGACAAGAAGAAACGTCTCGCTGTCAACTTGTGGGAGCCCCTGGAGGTTGGCACCTAGGAGGCAGGTTTCGGAGGGACAGTGGCAGAGAGACCCACCAAACCCTGCCTTATCTCCTTGCAGCTCCCGGGGTGGGTGCAGGGGTTAGAAGTGTAGGGGGGCAGCAGTAACTTGGTTAGCAGGGCGGCCCGTTGCAGGGCCCTGAGGATGGTTCAGAGCGCCCCTGTCCTGCCCGGCTGCACGCCCGCCCTCTGCTGAGTGAGGTCTCTGGTCTCGTCTTACTCACGCGTGCACAGAGTCACTACTCTGGAGCCCAGAACTGGCTGGAAGGGCCTCAGGAGAGAGGGAAGGCGCAGAGCTGGTGGACATGGGGGTCAGCACGGAAGGTCGGGGTCCTGGTAAGCGTTCCAGAACAGGGACAGTCGGCCCTGGGTGGCTATACCCACATCCACACAGGGGCTACGGGAGGTTGTGTTCCTGACTGAAGCAAAGAACTGGCATGGGGTAGTTGTGCGTGTGTGGGCTTGTGTGTGTGCACATGTGTGCATGTGTCTGCTCGTGTGTGTGTGTGAGAGAGACAGACAGAGACAAAACAATGATTAAACCTAATGAGTCCTCAACAATCCTATTCTCCTTTGAATCCCCCAAATCTTAAAAACACAGCTTTTCAGGGGGAGCCCCTCAGAGCCAGAACTGAACCTTGCCACACGGGGTCACCATGGTCTCCCCGGAGCTGCCTGAAAAGCCCGACCGGGGAGGTAGTAAGATTCATGACACTAGGCACGGCAAACCGCCGGTGAGTTCGTCTCCTCGGTAGGTGGTGTCCCCACGCGCTATCACCTTATCTCCGTGACGACCCTGAAAAGCAGGCCGTTACGGGTTTGGAAACAGAGGTGCTGGGAGCGGAGGTGACCCGTCCAAGTTCAGCGGGCGCCCTCGGGTGGTGCTGAAAGCCCGCCCGTGCCCCGCCCCCTGGCGAGGCTCCTCACCCCTGGCCACCCCCCCCCCCCCCCCCCCCCCCCCCCCCCCCCGGCAGAAGCACCAGAGTTGTCCTTCAGAAGACTGTCCCCGCTCCGCTTTGGCGCCACAGTGCACACGTGGGGACCGAGCTCCGGGGGCCACCGTGACAGTCCGGCAGCCCCGTCCCTCCCCACTCTTGCTTTGTCCCTTTCTCTCGCCGGGTTTCTCCTTAATTTTGATCTTCCAGGGTTGACCCCTCATTCTTGAAGCGTCTTTTCCGAGAGCCCTAGCTCACTTGGCGTGTTAGACACAGAACGAGCGCAGCCACTGAAGAAAGCCCCGTCTGTGACAATATGCGGCCGGGCTGCTTCCCTCATGGTGCCCGGGTCACACATTTATTTTATTTTTATAATGAGCCTCTGCCTCTGGTCTCCGCTGTGCACTAATTGCCTGCTCCCCTAGAAAGAATGTCAGCCACACTTTGCTGAAACCGAGCAAAATCACACAATAACGATCTGCTAATTTCTTCCAAACTATGATTTATTTATTTGGCTACTTTTCTCTTTCTGATGGTGAAGGGATTGAGGGGCAAAGCCCAGGGAGACTTTAATTCAGATTTATTTACCGTTTCTGTGATCACGGTCTTCCACGGAGACCCTAAAAATTCCTATGGAACGTCATGTCTAACTTTTCATCCCTCTGATATTTAAAAACTACATCCCTCTTTCATGACATTTGCACCAAGCTTGGGGTCAGAGCAGGAACGAGCCTGTTCCAGAAGGAGCCAGCTGTGGATTCAGGGCAGAAGCGGGTGGGCTGGGGGTGGCCGTCCCCAGCCGGCAGGAGTAGGCAGAGTGTCCAGGCCCCGTGATGCTTCTTGGAAATGTCTTAATTTCACTCAAACTTAGAATAGAGGCAGCAACTATAATCAAAGCTAGATTATATTTGTCTTTATATCAGTGCAGTTGTAAAATGTAATTTTTAAGACCTCTTTAGGGTGGAAGGGAGCCACGGAAGTCATGATACAGACCGGCGTTCTCACTGTCAAAGATCCCAGGCCCGCTGGCTCCTTCCTGGCCCCCCCCCCCCCTTCTCTCCCTCTCCAGTCTTATTTTTCGCTGCCCTTCTGAGGAATCCATGTTTAACACCCAAACAGCAGGTGCCAACCTCCCTAAAGAGACAGTTGGTGGCGCCTCATGGGGCTGACCCCCCAGCAGGGTCTTGGGTGGCCTCACTGCCCGGCCCAGGGGACCCCCCCCACCCCCGCCTGTATTGAGTTTCTCCGGCGGCTGCTCCGTTGATGAAAAACAATCACTAAACAGAAGAGAAAGGCAATGCAAGACCCAAGTGCCAGTTTCCAAATTATTTTTTAGCTGTAGAACATTAAAAAAATAACATGAAAGCTTGTGCAAAATCGTGCACACACGTGGTAGCAACCGGGCCGAACCTGCTCCGGTGAAGGGGCAACAGACCCTAGGGGTCCCGGGAGATCTGGGCACAGTCAGGGCCTCCTGCCGCTGAGCCCGCCAGGCATGGTGCCGCCCGGCCTGGACCTCTTCGGGTCAGGGGGAGACGTGGGTGCGGAAGGCTTTGTCTTACCCGAAGGCCCTGGGGCTCGTTGGTGCAGAGTCCCTCTGAGGCCCTGGTGGCCGTTCCAACCTTTATTTCCCAGGACCGGACTCCAGAGGCCTTGGCTTGGCCGTGAAGTTCCATCCAGGCCCCATTAGGAGCCACAGGTTAAGGCAGAGTGACATGAATTTGGGGACCTAGAGACACGAGATGTCCCACACGACACTCCTGTAAAACCCTCAGCACAAGCCCAGGCTCCGGCTCAGGCCGGATCCCAGCCCGGTCTCCCGCCTACTTCGCTGGGTCTCTGGGGAGAAGTGAGCCACCCCCACCCCCCGCAGCCCAGGTCCTCGGGCGGACCCATCTGCCTGCCCACCCTTCTGCCCGGACTCAGCCCCATCCTCGGTACTAACCGACCAACCGAAGGCCAGGCGGGCCTTTCGAGCCCCTGGAGAATGTTGTCAGGGTCGATTCGCGGGACTCGGGCCCGTCCCTGGGAGGTCTGGGTTGGCGCGCTGAGGGCAGCTGCGGGAGCCTAACCAGGCGGGGAAGGGAGAGGGGCCGCGGAGGGACCCTGCGTCTTTCCAAACGCTCAGCCATGCACACCCAGCCTCTGGTTACAAAAGCGGCAGGACACACACGCACGCGAAAGGACAGAGGACACGCCGACGCCACGTGGCGCGGGGCTTTACGCAGCGAAGCTCTGCGCGCGGCGCACGGTGTGCGGGGGCTCTGGGTCCGCACACGGACGCCCAGACCCTGGGTTTGTAGAAGTGAGACGATGTTTAGACACGTTCCTGCCACTGGGTTTTCGACTTTCATACCCTTTTAAAAACAAAACAAAAACAAAAGACAGATCAAAAACCTGTCTTTTAAAATCACATTTTCCAGTAACTAAAGCTCTGTATCCGTGTTTCCATCCCTGAGTCACATTCCACACAGCGGACAAACTGGGGGCCGGGATGTCCTCGCGCTGCAGGCGCTTCCGTCTTTCCCATTAGCTTGGCTGTCCTCGAGGTGCGGAGCAGTGGACAGGGACACCTTGTCCTTCTGTTTCCCCGAGGAGAAGAGCGCGAAGGACTGCAGGTCCTTTGTGTCCCTTCTCCCTGGGCTGGGTTTTCTGTTTTCACTCTTCCTCCTTTTTAAAGGGAAACCAAAGCCCGAGCTCCTTTGTGGTACTAGCGTGAAGATGCTTTTGTTTGGATAGATTTCGCTTTACTGAGGGGATTATGCAAAGTGGTTTTGTCTAGGGAGGAGCTGCGGTGTATACATGGGAGGGCAGAATGTGTGTCTGGCTGGGCACTGGGAATGGTGGCTGGGGCTGGCATTGGGCGTGGGGCTCTCAGCCTTGGTAAGTGTCCCCACCCCCAGCAAGGCTGGGAGGTAGGGGGCATGTAGGAGGCTCTGTCAGCTTGGACAAAGAAACCTTCCATCTCCGCCAAGACTGGGATCAGCATAAGACTCCAGACTCCTTTGACTGCAGACTCTGGGGGAGACGCATCTCCCCCAAGTAGCCAAGATGGATTTCCCACCTGCCTGGCACAAACCGGTGTAGATGCCGTTAGCTTCATTTTGATTTAAAAGTTACAAAGTGATACTGATATTTCTTGCATATCCAAGTCTGCACGGTAAGAAATGGGCTCCATGATGAAAATTTCAGGGACCATCTTTGCAAAAATCTGCAATTATCTTCTGCAGGTGCAATTCTGAAAGAGGGAGGGCTGGGTTAAAAGGGATGTGCATTTTTTTTTGAGGTTCCTGTCATTTTAATTAGGCTTGCCACGAAAAGCAATAGCCTCAGCTAATGGCGCTGCCCTCCTCCTCCACATAACCCCCATCTCCCTTCATTTGCACATAGCACAGGGACCCAAAGACCCTCCTCCCCACAACCCTCCCAACTCCCATTATGGGAAGAAACGTCACTAAACGGACTCAGCCGCCTTCACAGGGCATGAGACGGGATGGATTAAAATATCTTCAGGGAGAGTTTTGTTGTGCTATTATCTTAGGGTGGAGTCAAGGACAGAGAGAGAGAGAGGCAGAGGCTGGGTGAGGTCTGGGGATGTCTTAGAGATCAGAATTGCTCTCAGGGGCACCCTGCCCATCATTCACCCAGAAAGGGGGCTCCAGCTAAGAAGGCAGGGGCTAGGATGGGCTAGGCTGTATGTGTTAAGATACGGACAGCTAAAAATCCATTCTCCCCAGCTCCCGAGCAGGGAACAGAGTCCCAATTCTTAAGGTTTCATCCGTGGTTCCTAGAACGTGGGGCAGGCAGTGAGGGGGGCATATCCCCTGGTGCTGCCTGACCCCTTCCCCAGCTTAGGGCTTCTCCCCTCCTGTGAGCACCAGGGCCTGCAGGATGTCAGACGGAGATACAATCCCTTTGACCACGTCATTCTCATCGACCGTGACAAGTCGGTGAACCTCTGCTTCCACCAGTCTGTTGATGATGGTTCCAGAGTCTCATAGGGGCAGCACTTGAGGACTCCCTCAATGTAATGTGACCAGGGCTTTGGTCACAGACACATCTAGGTTGTTGTAGGTCTTTTCTGCTGCCAGGTCGATCGCATCAGACCCGGAGCAGATGTCCACCACACGCCCTTTCTCATCAGCTACTGGCAGTGCTGGGACTCGGTGTTGCGCAAAGATTCCCCCGAGCCCCGTAGACGGGGGTGGTGGTGCGGGCATAGGTGCTGATCTCTAGCTCTTCCAGAGACTTAGACGTGAACTCTGGCTTGGGGAACTCAGTGATAAACAATTTGAGGAACTTGAGGGTGCGCCTGTGGGTACGCGGGGCTTGTTTCGAGTTAATGCAGAGACAGCATCAAACGAGCTGGCATTCAGAGTGCGGACGAGTGGTTTGAAGGAGTCCTGTAGGTACACCCGTCTCCGAGTTTCTGTTTTGTGTTCTTCTAGCTCATACAGCTGTACCGAGGCCGATTTATCGTAGCGACGCAGGCTCTTGATGGGCCCGGGGGCGGGCAGCGTGCCGACAAGACTCTGCTTCTCACTATCCCGTGAAGGGGCAGCCCGTACTCCATTAGTCACCAAAGCAAAGAAAGCTTGCTTTGCCTGCAGGGAAGTCACAAGTAGAACCAATTTGGAGCTTGTGGGAATCAGGTCATAGCAGCCAGGAGACTTCATGGAGGAAGGACACACTGTTGTTGGATTCTGGGCTCTCTTGAGGATGCTTAGTTCCCACAGCTGGGGAGAGGTCTGAAGAGACCGTCTCCATTTCAAGAGGCGCTGGCTGGGTTTGCTTGCCGTAGGGAGCTCTCTCATAGTGGGGCGGGAGGGGCGGAGAGAAGGGATGTGCATTTTTAAAGCTCTTTTAAATTATCCGCCAGAAAGTGTTGACTTCGTGTCCACACCCGCTGGTGCAATCGGGCGTGCTCACTGTCCACACAGCAGCTGGGCGTGCTCACTGTCCACACAGCAGCTTCCGGTCCCTCTCAGCCGTGGACTCCCGAAGCCTCCCTCCCGCCTTGGCCGTGGAGAAAGATTTCTTAATGAGACAGCGGTTCCGTTTTCTAGAAGGAACTCCCCGGAATCCTGTCTCAACTGCGAGAAAAAAGCCTTACAGAAATGACTGAGTGACTCTTCCCATCCTCCCAAGGTTCGTAAGTCGCTACAAACATTCTGGATTCGCGGGGAGGGAGGTCATTCAGTGCTTACAAAGTATGCCTTGGGGCTCGGGGCTTACGTCTGTCCTGGAGGGGGACCTGAGTGGGAAGGGCTGCTAAGAGCCTTTTGCCATCCGCAGTCCGTGGCTGCACCCTCTAGAAAACTTTTCCTTGACCTTGCGGGAAGCGAGTGTGCAGACCAGCACCTTCTTTGGGAGCTGTATCACTTCTACTGCCCTTTCCCCGAAGCACTAGCATTATGGTGACTGTCAGAACTCTCTCTCTCTCTTTTTCTTTTTTTTTTTTTAACGGAGTTTCTTTAGCAATTTATAATTCCCTTTAAAACTTGGAAGGCCTCTGATTTCTTTATTTGCATTCAGTGCTATGTGTTAGCAGTGCCCCTGCCCTCGATTTCGGTCTCGGTTCTCTCGCCCCCCCCACCCCTGCACACGCCGGGTCAGGCAGCTACCTCCCTTCTGTGGAAAGCCACCCTTGAGAAGGACACGTCCTTAGTGCGGTGGGTGCCTGGGGCCACTTGAGTCCTCTGAGAACTTTCGCTGGGTTTTTGCCACCCAAAGCCTTTTCCAGTCCCCGTCTTGTGCTCGGTGGGGTCTAGAAGAATTTGGCTTTTTCACGGCTCCCTGTTGCAAGTACCTGACGTCTTTCCGTCCCCTTTCATGTGTGGTTATAAACCAGCCACGTCTTTCCGGAGCGTGGCTCTTTCCTGGAAGATCTTGCCACGTTGAGCCAGTCACCACTGACACACACGGCTCCGCTTCTGTCTTCCGTGGGATCGGGGGGACCTGGTCTGCCTTTTTTGGCGGCAGGGGACAGTCTTTCTGGTGCAGTGCCTCCCCGTAACATGGAAACCCAGGCTCCTGGCCCACCGCACGCGTCCTCACCAGCTTCAGGAGTAACTGCCCGGTTAGGTGAGGGGTGAGAGCGGCAGGAGCAGCCTGGAGTCTCAGTGGCTGAGCTCTGCGCAGCCTGCTCTGCTCATGCGCACTTCCAAGTGCACTTTCAAGGTTGGGGGCTCTCCTGGCCGGCTGGCTCTCCCGCGGCTGCTGGTCATTAGAATGGTAAGGCCACATAGGAACTCTCTCTCTTTCTGTCTCCCCCCTCCCTTCTCCCTCCCTCTGTCTTTCCTCTCTTCCTTTTTCCTTCCTTCCTTCTTTTTTGGTTTTTCTTTGGAGAACAGTGTGGAGATTCCTCAAGACATTAAAAATAGAGCTTCCCTATGACCCTGCAATTGCACTCCTGGGTATTTACCCCAAAGATACAAATGTCGTGAAAAGAAGGGCCAACTGTACCCCAATGTTTATAGCAGCAATGGCCACGGTCGCCAAACTATGGAAAGAACCAAGATGTCCTTCAACGGACGAATGGATAAGGAAGATGTGGTCCATAGACACTATGGAATATTATGCCTCCATCAGGAAGGATGAATCCCCAACTTCTGTAACAACATGGAAGGGACTGGAAGAGATTCTGCTGAGTGAAATAAGTCAAGCAGAGAGAGTCAATTATCATACGGTTTCACTTATTTCTGGAGCATAACAAATATCATGGAGGACAAGGGGTGTTAGAGAGGAGAAGGGAGTTGGGGGAAATTGGAAGGGGAGGTGAATCATGAGAGACTATGGACTCTGAAAAACAATCTGAGGGGTTTGAAGTGGCAGGGGTGTGGGAGGTTGGGGTGCCAGGTGGTGGGTATTAAAGAGGGCACGGATTGCATGGAGCACTGGGTGTGGTGCAAAAACAATGAATACTGTTTTTCTGAAAATAAATAAATTGAAAAAATTAAAAAAAAAAGATTTTATTTATTTATTTGACCGATCACAAGTAGGCAGAGAGGCAGGCAGAGATAGGGTGGGGGAAGCAGGCTGACTGCTGAGCAGAGAGCCCGATGCGGGACTCGATTCTGTAGGCAGAAGCGTTAACCCACTGAGCCACACAGGTGTCCCTTTTTCCTTCTTTTCTTCCCTTCTCTCTCTCTTCCAGTTGACAGAAGCTGGCTTCAAGGCCACTTGAATTCAGGGAGAATGTTCTAGTCCTCGCCTTTAGCTGTGTGACACTGAAAAGCCATTGGTTCTCCCACAGCCTCAGTTTACTCATCTGCCCGATGAGAGTCACCAGTAGGCATTCTAGAACATTCTCTAAAAACATTCTGATGGGGAAAAACACTGTGATTCTAGAAATGGGATTTTTTTTGTGAAAAAATATTTTATTTACTTCTCTGCTAGAGAGTGAGACGCAGAGAGAGCCCCAGTTGGGTGGACAGAGGAAGGAGAAGCAGGCTCTCCACTGAGCAGGGAGCCTGATGCAGGACTCGGGGCTGGGATCCCATGGGATACTGAACTGTCTGAGCCACCCAGGTGCCCCTAGAAAGAGGATTCCTTTTCTCTTTTCTCTCCCCTTGATCCTATAAAGACTCCTAGCGTTCTGAGAAAGAATCAGCAACACTGAAAGTTATGAAGCCTGGGTTTCCCCCTGGCTGCAGCCTCCTGCTTTCTGTGGTGTGAATGGCACATGGTTGTGGACGTACACCTTGCTCCGATCTGTAAGAGCAGCTGTAAATCCTTGCCCTGGATGGTGAACCAAGCATAAATATTTATGTCAGATCAACTCCCTGTGCCCGGAGGCTGCTGTTCATCAGTGTGTAAAGCAGATTTCATTTTGTTTACCTGTAAAACCACGTACTCACTTCTGTAGGAATGAGGTGTATTACTTACCCGGAAATCTACTGTCTTACTTGTTTATTTAAGATTTTCTTTATTTATTTGAGAGAGAGCACAGTGGGGACAACCACTCTCTGTTGTCACAGAGAGACAACCAGACTCGAGGGGGATGAGGGGCAGAGAGAGGAGGAAGCAGGCTCCCTGCTGAGCAGAGAGCCCGATGTGGGGCTCCATCCTGGGACCCTGGGATCCTGACCTGAGCAAAAGGCAGAGGCTTAACCCACTGAGCCACGCAGGCACCCCTCTGCTGTATTATTTAAAGAGCAATTGTGTATGTGTCTTACCTCTAGTACTTAAGGGTAAACCCCCTGAAAGCAGAGACTGGAAAGAAGTGTAATTTTCGTCCTCTCTAGGACCTGTGATATGGGGACAGCCTGGGGACAACATTGTTAGGGAGGAAGCCTGGTTGTGTTGGCCCTTGGCTTTCCAAGGCCAACATTCATTGGCCTTCTTCATTCAGTCTTCTCTTCATTCTCTTCATTCAGTCTGACTATTCTTGACTCTCTCCAACTACTTACCAACTACGTCCCCCTCCGCCAAGTCTATGCTTGTGGGAGATGTCTCACGTGGGGACCACCTGAGGATCTGAAGATTCCCAATCAGGATGGTAGGCCAGGCCTGGGATTGGGGAGAACATTCTTAAGAGGCCATAATGTTACAATTACAATCTCCCTGTGATACCCAGCGAGAGTAGCACCCACGATACTTGAGTCCAAGTGGAAGTAAGAGTGACTTTCTGTATGAGTGGAGAGGATGACGGGAACATGCAAGCTGGGAAGGTGCTGGAAAGTTGGATCATTTACAGATAAATGATAGCTCTTGCCTTCTTTACTACTTGGAAATCCATCAAGAATCCTCATATTTTATTCTGATAAAGAGGCCTCTGCTACCATTGACTATCTCACGGAGTCTTCACAGACCAACCGCTTCTAGTTGTTCTAGAGTCAGCTAAGTCTGGGTTGGGGTCTTAGCTCTGCTTTTACTGACCAGTGGGAGCCTGGACAAGTTACTTTGTCTTTCTGAATCTCTGTCTCCTCACCTGTAAGTTGGGGAACAGGAGGGCTATTGTAAGAATGAAAATGCATTCAAAGCACTTACTCGATATCTGGAACAATGGGAAGTCATGTATTAAGGTTCCTTTTAAGTACATGAGAAAACATGAAGGCCAGGGTCACTGGACAATGAGAAATTCCCGAGGAAGTGCAGCTCTTTGTAGCTCACAATATGCTTGCATTTTCATGGTCTCTGCTGATCCCCGCGAAGACCCCGTAATTAGGGTTGGCACAAATTTAAAGACTTTGGGTGTCTTACCTGGAATTATTCACCAAGTAGGAATGCGTCAGGAACCAGAAGCAGAAGCAAAACCAGATTTTCTGACCGCTTCCCTGTCCTCACCAGTCCCTGGAAGTCATGATGCCCAGATTGTACATGTAATTTAATTTCAGCCTGTGTTTTTCAGCTTCAGATTTGAAAAATGTTCTACTTCTCAAGATAATGACAGAAGCCTGTAAAAGCCAGCTGGCCAAATTATAAAATTACATTTATGTTTCATTACTAATAGTTATCAAATTTTTTTGTTATTTGTTCTATAGGAGTGGTGTCTATAATGCATTCCATCTGGTTGACCACCAGATACTTCCATAGTGAAAATTTTCAGAATTTGTCTTTTTCCCCCTCCCCCATAAATTCCTTAGATCAGAGGTAGCAAAACACTCTCACTTGGTTATAAACAAGTTTAAGAAACAAATGTTCCATCTCTCGTGCTCCATCTCAATTATCTTCATCAAGCATAATCGTATCTGCATCTAAAAGAGACTTCCTCGGCCCAAAGAGGCACAAGCACTCCAAGTTGTTGGTACTGGAGGAGTATGGCAGTTCTGCTACACTTGGGGGCATGGCGGCCCAGAGAGGGGGGTGTCAGTTTCAGAACTGCCGACTCCCTCTAACAAAATGTGTTCGTCATTATCATCCTTTCAGAGATGCAGAAGGGGAGGTGAAGAACAGCTATGCAACTCGCCCGAAGTCCGATGCTGTTAACAGTGGAGGCGGAGGGGAACCCATGTTCTTAGCTACCTCTCCTCTCCCCCTCCGAGGATTACCAGATCCTTCAAAAAAGAACGAGCAGGACACATTGCCTTGTCCCCTGTGAAGAATCCTGCCGACGTGCACTAACATTTTTCTTAACCATGTAGTTGAGACTCATTATCCCCATTTTTACAGTGGAAATGACTGAGGCCCCGGGAGTGTAGCCATGGGGATGGTTTCCTTGGGCCGGAGTCCCTGGTCCTCATTCATGTGTCCTCCAATGGTCACGGAGAGTCCAGAAGGAAAATGCAAGGGTCACAGATCTGTGGTTCTCCATCTCCCTTCCCCCTGAGGCTGTGCGTGGACCACTCTGTGTCACCCAAAGTGAGAAACAGTAACTCTGAAAGCAGAATTGTTTAGCAAAGGGAGGGAGACGAGGACACGCACTTCAGGTTTTAGAGATCTGTGGCACAATGGAACCCACATAAAAGAATCACGGTTTGTAGAAATATTAACAAAAGCTTTGGGGCACAAATTACAGCCTGTGCAATCCTATAGTAGAGACTTTTAAATTGAATACTGTCACTGTTAAGAGAGCACAGCTCTTGCACATAGAATCAGATATTTCCAATTAATACGAGGACTAAAGAATATAGTTTGGGTGCATTGAGTTGAAGAAAAGTGCCAAATAAAATAGCATTTCATACCAATAATTGATATAAGAACTAAAACATTAAATATATAGTATAAAGCATCAAGATGACATGTAATAATTTTCAGGCTTTTTATTAAAATAAGCTCTAATTTTGACTGTCTTGACAAGTTTCAACTTTAAATGATACAAATGTTTCACATGCCCAGGACCGGAAGCTGACTAAGCCCGATGACTTTACTGTAGCAGTGACCAAACCGGAAGGAATTAACATGGAAGTTTAACCAATCATAGAATTTTTTTTTTCTTCTGCTGCAATGGCATTAAATGCTCACTGGAACCATTTTCTGTTCATGTCTTTACTGTCCGAGAAGTGCTTCTACCCGTACCTTTCAGTCATACACTGTCGACTCCTTCGGCGATGTCTCCCATGTCTTCATGGGCTAGAATCTGGAAATCTCTGGTCTATTCACCTACCCTGGAGGTTTGAAAAAACATTTTGTTTGTTGTGCATTTAGCGGCAGAAGCGCTTCTGTTCTTTGAGAAGAAGTCTTACCCAGAAACAAGTTCTGGGCAGCCTGAGGGGTAGACCAGGAGGCTGTGTTGGAGAACCCACACCTCGGTTTGTGCATTTGCTCTTGGACTTCTGCATCCAGGACCCGGGCAGGAGAGCTGTTTCTCTGGCTTCCACCCTTCTCCTTTCTCTCCTCCTGTGTGGTCTTAGGGAAATCCCTTGACTGCGCTGAAG
Organism: Mustela nivalis; assembly: GCF_964662115.1. Lineage (NCBI taxonomy): Eukaryota > Metazoa > Chordata > Mammalia > Carnivora > Mustelidae > Mustela > Mustela nivalis. The sequence goes on from NC_139025.1 coordinate 153,544,153, forward strand.
CTGGCTTTCCTCCTCTGTAAAAGGGGTAAATGTGAGTACTCTGCTCGCTGGCTTCTCGTAAGGACAGAAGACCGTGTCGCCCAGAAAGCACGGCACCTGCTTTCCCGTGCCTGCGAAGGGAATTGGTCCTTTCTCCCTCTACTCTTCACTTCTAACCCCGCAGATGGATAAATACTTTGGGACTTTCACTTTCCCAGAGCTGGCCCACCCGACTGGGACTTCTGCAGGTGTACGGGACACCTGTCGGCATTAATGACCCCATCTTAGGCCAGCATGGCTTCAGTTTTTCCTAGTCAAACTGGGATCGCAGATGCAGGAGTCCTGGGGAGCAGGTGGGAACCTGACCCATGCAAGGCTGCGCAGGTGCTCTCTCTCCGGCATTTCAATCTTGAAAGAAGACAGTAGGAACTCACTCATTCGCACGAGAGTCCCTGGACTGTGTTCCTATTAGTGCTTCTAGTGCTGAAGGCTGTTTCTGTGACTCGCACTCAGGCCTCCAGCTCTCCTTGGTGCTTGGCATGACCTTCCAAGCAAAGACCGACTGCCCTGTCCTTTCTTACCTGCCTGGCGTGACCAGAGACACTGGAAGACCAAAGGGAGGCAGGAAAGCCCTTGGTCTTGGAGCGTGGTCACCTGCTTCCAGCAGCTATTACTTCCCCTTCTAGAAGTTTCTCTCCGTCTACCTGTCTTTCTATGTTTCTTCTTTTTGCCACAGAAAAGCTCATGCCTGATTGCCCTCCTTTATGGCTCTTTCCCTCCGCAGCCCCTGTCTGCCCCCATCCTCTGCACGACAAGCACCATGTATTAGAAAAGCATCTTCCTTGGAATGAAACTTTTGAAGGTGCATTAACACAGAGCCTGTAAGATAGGTCATCGGTGAAACATTTTCACTGCATCCTTTATTATTGTTATTTATTTTTTTCTCAATGAGCAGCCTTCTTGTGCTGAGCCTCACCTCACTCTGCTCCTGGAACAGAAGTCACCCCATGTCACTGGGGCCTCAGCCTCCAACAACGGGGCACCTTCTGCTCTTAGAAATACTCAGCTGTAGGGCACCTGGGGGGCTCAGTGGGTTAAGGCCTCTGCCTTCGGCTCAAGTCATGATCCCAGGGTCCTGGGATTGAGCCCCGCATCGGGCTCTCTGCTCAGCGGGGAGCCTGCTTCCTCCTCTCTCTCTCTCTGCCTGCCTCTCTGCCTGCTTGTGATCTCTCTGTCAAATAAATAGATGGAATCTTAAAAAAAAAAAAAAAAAGAAATACTCATTCACCAGCCCCACTCCTTTGGTTGACTGTTAGTCATGCAGAGCACCTTTTTGTTTGTTTTGTTTTAATGAGCTGCCACGCGCCTATCTCAGGGCGGGAAGTTTCAGGCCTCTGCCTCGGCCAGCATCAGCGCTGGCTTGTGACGTTGTTGCCCGCCAAGGGACTCAGCCAGAGGAACATCGAGTATGTGTGTTCGAGTGCGTGTGTTTCAAAGCCACTCTGGACAGTGGAGGTTTGCTATGGTGTCTACTGTCATGGAAAACACCCAGCTTATGTGGCAATTTCAAAAACCTTTATATATTTCCCCTGAAATATTAACCTGTTTACAGCTCGCTTATCATCAGCAACTAAAATACCGGTGTGCAAGTGCAATTCTCCCAGTCTTCACAGTCTTTCCCTCCAGAGACCCCCGGTCAATCATCATCAATCCCCACTCAGTCTCGAAGGAATCATTCGTTTGCTTACTGTCGGCATCACAAGGGATTCGGGCCACACGCTCACACTTCCACAACAGGCACCGGAAGGAAGAGGCCAGAGATGCGCAAAGAACACTAACTCTGGTGAGTAAAGCAGTAGGCTGCAGACACAGTATGCGAGAAGTTTCTGGAAGATGCCGTAGATCGCTTGTTTCCAACCACTCACAAGCCCTGTTTTCCGTTCCCCTCCTCTGCCCAGGACATTGTGGAGCTCAAACATCTTCTCAGTGACCCTTAGGCCAGAGGTGGCCATGTGACCCGCTCTGGCCTGGCAGGTGTCTTTTGCTGGGGCTTTCCATTTGTTTGCTGCCACTTTCTATTCCACATCAGTTTCAAGTGTGTCCCTAACTTTAAAGTGTGATTAAAATGCTTTGACGATTTCGTCAAAGCATTTTAATCACACTTTAAAGTCTCTGACAGGGCGCACCTGTGTGGCTCAGTGGGTTAAGCCTCTGCCTTTGGCTCAGGTCACGATCCCAGGGTCCTGGGATCGAGCCCCACATCGGGCTCCCTGCTCAGTGGGGAGCTTGCTTCTCCCTCTCTCTCTGACTACCCCTTGCTTGCACTTGCTTACTCTCTGTCAAATAAATAAGTAAAATCTAAAAAAAAAAAAAAAAAAAAAAAATTTAAAAGACGTCTCTGTCAGATAATCCTAACATCTCTGTCATGTCAGGGATGGTATGTCTCGATTGTCTGTTTTTGGTTTTGTTTTTCTTAAGTTCTCATGGAGCTATTCCTGGGTGTTGGTGTGACAAATGATTTGGGAGGGGGTCCTGGGCATTTCTGTCTAACCATGGTACAAGGCATTGGATCGGATTTCATTCTGTTTCAGTTGTCTTTTCTCGACACCATTGTGGCAGGGGTGGGGGACTTCTTGTCAGCCATGTCACCAAGGGATGCAGGGTCCCTCACAGCCTCTGGTGACACGCGGTGGTTGTGGAGGGCTCCTCTTTACTGCCGGGCGAGGACAGCAGTTTTGGGTCCCCACATGGTCCCCTCTGACACCGTGGAAGAGGAATGCACGACCAGCCAGCAGTGACGAAGGTGGGGCTCCTCACTTGGCCTTCTCTGACACCATCTGGTGTGTGTGTGTGTGTGTGTGTGTGTGTGTGTGTGTGTGAGTGTGTAAAGTGTGTGGGTTGGGACACCTTGTTCAACCTTGTGGGGAGGGCCACCGATTTCTCTGTGGTATTTGGCTGGAGGACAGAGGCTGCTGTGTAAAAGGCTTCTGTTTTTCTCAGCTGCCACTTCCCCGATCCTTTGTCAAGATCTTTTGTCTTGGAGCTTTCTGTCTGTGCCTTTCAGGGTTTCCTGGTTGCCAACCTCTTTGGCTCCAAAACTGGACTACATAAATCAAACAGAAAACCCAGGGAACTCACCACTGTTTTATTCCTGGAGTCCCGAGGTCCCCAGCTGGTCTGCCTTCTCCAGAGTCCTCTTCTGTTTGTTTTAAATACAACGTCCAAGGTTTATAGTCGTCCTAGCAGGAGGAAGAGGGACAAGTACATCCACTTCCTGGAAGCAGAATTGACCCGTGATGTAGTCTGAGATCCCAGGTTTTAAAAGGGAAAGCTCAGCTGGTAGGGACCTTGGCTTTGTGCCCTGTACCTTTCCATGAACCTCTGCCGATGCTGGATGGTCACAACCATCTGTGACCGTGAGCGTGAAAGGCAGGTGGTCACAGGTGGCAGAGCTGGAACACACAGGGGCCTGAGTGGCCATCTTCTGTCGGTTCTTGTTACGAGAAAAAAACAAATCCCTACGCGCTTGTCATTGTTTACAGCCTAATTTAATTCAGGAGCTACAAAGCTCATTTGTTACATGAGTTGGTGAAGCTGCAAGTGGTAATTATCCCAGAGAACTTGTATTTTCTCTCTCTCTCTCGACTCTTCTCCCCTCGCCACGAGGACCTTGGGTTTGTCCATGGGCTCAACACCGTAGGGATATGTTTGAGTTTTGCAAAAATATGCACCCTTTGGTACATTTGCCTTCCTTACACTTTTTCAGTTCAAAGGATAAGTCATTATAGGTGATCTGAAAATAAAAATAAACAGGCTTTTTTTTTTTTTTTTAAAGATTTCATTTATTTATTTGACAGAGATCACAAGTAGGAAGAGAGGCAGACAGAGAGAGAGAGGAGGAAGCAGGCTCCCTTCCGAGCAGAGAGCCCGATGCGGGACTCGATCCCAGGACCCCGAGATCATGACCTGAGCCGAAGGCAGCGGCTCAACCCACTGAGCCACCCAGGCGCCCCAACAGGCTTTTTTTAAAATTACTTTTTTATTACTTTAATAAAGAAATGGGTGAAGGGGGTCAAAAGGTGCACATTTGCAGTGATTAAATAGATAAGTCATGAGGATATAATGTAATGTCTTATAGCGACTGTAGTTAATGCTATGTTGCGTGTTTGCTAAGGGAGTCGATCTTAAAAGTTCTCACGATAAGAAAAAAACATTGTAACCATGTATGGTGATGGGTGTTAATTAGATTATTGGGGTGATCATTTTTCATTGTATACAAATACTGAATCATTATGTTGTACAGCTGAAACTGCTGTTTAATGCTATGTGTCAATTATACCTCAATTAAAAAATCCTCAAAGATATATTTTTAAAAATGGGCAAGTGTAAAAAAATGTCATTTTGGATTCACTATCATGAGTAAAAATACCTTTATTTATTTATTTATTTATTTATTTTTAAGATTATTTATTTATTTATTTGACAGAGAGAGATCACAAGTAGGCAGAGAGGCAGGCAGAGAGAGAGAGGGAAGCAGGCTCCCTGCTGAGCAGAGAGCCCAATGCGGGACTCGATCCCAGGACCCTGAGATCATGACCTGAGCCGAAGGCAGCGGCTTAACCCACTGAGCCACCCAGGCGCCCCAATACCTTTTTTTAAATCAGTGTAGGTGTTTATAGATTATAAAAATTTATATATATATAATATATATCTAAATATAAGTTTTTTTAAACAAATAGGTTATACATACATATGTGTGTATATACAGTTATAAGACTATATATACATGTATATATATAGCTACATATAGTTAAAAAGAAACAATAGGTCCAAAATGGAGTCACTTGCCCTCAGCCTCACATCACCAAACCAAAATTCAGCACCTAAGCTAACTGTAGTGCCACGTTCCCTGGGTATGTAACCTCAGGCAGTCAGTCTAGAATTTCCTGGTCTAGCACCTGTGGATAGCCTCACAGATAGCACCTGTGAGGCAATCCACCTAAGACACACTTTTGTCTCCCAAAGGAAGTTGACCTTGTCCAAAATATTCCTTTCTGGGGGGGGAGGGGACTGTGGGACTTCCATGTCCCACACCTTCTCTGCCTTTACTTATATATTTATATTGAAGTTTTTATTTATTCTTGAGAGAGAGAGGGCACAAGCAGGGGGAGGGGCAAATCTAAGGGGCTCCCCGTGAGCTCCTCCCCCTGGACTGAAATGTCCCTGGGTTGCAAGGCTGGACGGACGGCTCAGGGACTGCGGGTCGTTCATGACCCAATCCCAGCACCCCCGTCCTCTAAATGGGGAGACAGCTTTCCCTGGCTCTTCTCCAAAGAGTGAAGGCGTCCTGCCCCTGGGAAGGGACCGGGTGACCGAGTCCATGACCACTGTGGGAACAAACTGGAAACCTCTTGGCCTTGAAGGGTCACTGGGGAAGGGAGCAGTTGCAGCTGGAGCCCTCCACACCAGAGGGCCGTGCCTCCTCCTTTGTTCCTTCTTTTTCTTACCATGTCCATGGGGACGTACTAAAAGTGTGCTGGGTCGCTGAGCTCTTGGAGAAGAGGAAGAGCGTGATGGTGTAATTGAGCCGTGACTGCTGCCTCTCCAGCACACATTAGCTGAATAAAACATGTAGTCAATAAAACACAACAAAACAATAAAACCGAGCCCTTTGGTGCTCTCTTATTGGGTGTTATGCAACCCAGAAACCTCTGGCCATAAAACGGAGAATGAGGGAAACTTTACACTTGCAAGAACAAAGACACTCAGGCCCGAGGTTGCAAATGGCTTGCTGAGCCCGAGTGCTGCTCTCCCAACACCTGGAAGCAGTTAGCTTTGAAAGGGGCTTGGGCTGCCGCTGCCCGGCGTCCACAGACCCTCCCTGAGACCTTGTTAGGAGCATGGATGGACATGTGCTTTCCATTAGGGAAGGCATTGATCCTACCAACAAAGATACGTTTCTTTTCGATGATCAAGTCATTAGCCATGGGCAGAGGGATCGCTTGCCACCCTTCCTCTGCTGGGGGCGGGGAGGGGGTGATGGGGGGCCTCAGAGCACAGGACGGTCATCGGCGCCCATGTCTCTAGGCTGTGACTTAAGAAAGTGGTCTCTTCGGACCACTGGAAAATTGCAAACCAAATCTCAACGCTTTCCTAGTCTGGTTAAGAGCAAAAGAAAACTGGAAGTTTTTATGGCCGGTGGCTTGCTGGGACTTGTTGAAAAGTAGGCCAGTGCAATTTGTCTATTTTGGGTTTCAGCAACATTTGTTCTTCCCACAAGGGGTATTTTAAATACCTTCAGTACTAAGACTGCAGCCCCAAACAATTCATTAATTTTTTTGTTGTTGTTTTTTTGCCTAATTTTAAAGCAAATGTCGACAATGACGCTGACCATGGATAGTAAGTGCCGCTTTGAGCCTCGGTGGCGTGCCTGTCACTCGTGTTCCTACTCGCCGCTGTTGGTCCCGGGGAACTGAGGTGCGTGAGGCATGGAGGGGCACCCCCGGCCCAGAACGCACCCTAAGAGAAAAGAATCAGATTTAAATCAAGAGAACCGTCTTGGCCAAGTAACAAAACCTGAGTCATCCGTGAGGAGGGACCGTTCTGAGTCAAGCCTGCTGTATTTTCACGTAGGCTTGTCCCCCAGCCTCTGCTGGAGTCACTCAGCGGAGGGCTGGGAGGCACGCGGGGAGCGGCTTCCGTCCAGGCTCCACGAGACACGAGCGTGCAGTGGGGCTGGTGGGAGAAAGGGTTCTCCGTGGGTGCCGGGGCATCCGGATACACTCAGCACATGGTGGCATATGGGAGATTCCCTAAATATGCGTGAGAAGCTCCCAGGGTTCTCCCCAAATTAATCGGACATGTTGGGGTGTGGGAATGCGTGCGTGATGCTTGTGGGGGTGGGGTGGGTGGACCTCTGTGGCTACGAGCTTGTGTTGGTGGGGCGGGGGTTGGGGGAACAGAGGGAAGTACCCCAGAGTGTATTTTCTTTTTTTAAACATCAGTGTTATTTAGAATCGTAGGCACTTGAGAAAGGACGCATGGGTATTTCGCCAAGATGTAAAAATAATTTTAAGCGTGGTTAAGTAGGCTGTGGTTGCCGTTGGACCTGTTCTGATGGGTTTACCCCATGACGAACTTCACATTTTAAGATACTGCTCACATACAGGCAACTGATGTACCCACAAGCCGCAAATGGTTCTACAGGATTTGCTTCTCCACCGTCCTGTGGCACAGGAACGTGTGGAAGACGTCTGTCACGTAAGAAGGAGCGGAGTATTTGAACTGTTGCATCACAGAGAGGCGGCTGGTGTCACCTCCCAACTTCCATTTCGCACACACGGAAGTCCTGAATTATGTTTCCTACGTGGTACCTGATCGCATAGGGTGAGTTGTCATTTGTAATACTCCTTGAAGTCATTTCTCTGACTTCCTTCTTGGTCCACGCTGAATGAAAGGAGACACAATTGGCCTGCTTGTGCAGGTCAGTGAAGCACTTCTAGAGGTCATTTCTCCTTAGTGCTTGGACAAACTCTGTTACGCGTCAACACACTATTCCGTAGGAAGGGTCCTGCAGGACAAGCAGGCAGTGGCAGTGCAAACCAAGGGCCAGGTTGTTGTTTGTTTGTTTGTTTTAATCTCTTTTATTTTCAAGATTCTACACTCCTGAGTCCCTAGTTGGTATTATATGTCTTGAAGCCAAACCACGTCAAACCTAGACTGACAGTCTACCCTTTGGAACCACGTTCCTGCAAGGCCAGTGGTATGTAAACAGGAGAATTCCACAAGTTGGAAAGGGCTTTTTGGCACGTGAAGTTTCATCGTTCTCTGAGAGTGTGGCCATTTCAATATCCACAGGTTTTGAAATCCACCGGGGGTGGAGCCTCCCCTCTACCATTCCCTGTGTAATTCTGGTCAAATGCCTCAAGTCCCTCAGCTTTGGGTTCCTCTCTGAGACATGGTAGGAGAACGACACGTTGACCCACGAGCACGGAGTGAGACAGAATGGGTCACGTGCTCAGAAGGGCTCATACCCTCCTGCTCAGCACCGGTCCCCCAGGCTTCGAGCACACGGGAGCACCTGTTCCTGGTCACACGGAGGCGTCCTTTGCAGCTCCAAAGGCCTCCATAACTGAAGGAAGTTAGAAAGCACATGTGGAGGACATGTATTATTCTTTGTTTCATAACTGCCTTCTCTGCTAGGTTTCTTGCAGGCAACGATCACATTGTTTCCATCACTTGCAGATCACGGTGCTGGGCACGGAGACCAGTGAGCAAAAGCCAACATGGCCTTCAGCTCCGGTGGAGTTGACAGGGCAGTGGAGAGCATAGATACGAATCAAATAATCACAGCAGGAATGTGAAATGGGAGCTGTGACAAGGGCTGTGAAGGGGACTTCTGCTTCTAGCTCCATGGTGAGCGAGACACTCTGAAAGCCCCTATTGTCAAAATGCAGCTAGACGGCCGCGAGTTAGAGGGGGCACATCTTTAAGGACGGCCAGACCAGAAATAAAACCAAGGCGCATTGCCAAGGGCAACACAGATTCAGAAAGCTGTGTTGCTTGAAAAAAATACTGCCGTTTCGTTAATCGATCAAATGTTGTTTTGTTACTTTCTTTGATTTTTTTCCCACGTGTTTGAAAGGTATACTCTCAAAAATGATGTTGGGGCTTAGGAATCATTTTGGGCCTCATGTATTTTGAGGCTCTTTCACTTGGTGTCTTTAAATGGTAAAATATTTCTGGCGGGATCGCCCCTTTCTCATTATGGAAGGCTACCTCTTTACTTCTAATCGTGCTTCCTGCCTTAAAGTCTACGTGGTCTGATATTCATATAGCTCTGAGAGTCTCAATGGGTTAGTATTGGCATGATGTCTCTTTTTACATCTTTTGCTTTTAACCTTTTGTAACTGTCTTTTGAAGTCCCTTAGAAGCAACACGTGATTATGGTTTTTTGTTTGTTTTTGTTTTTGTTTTTGTTTTTTTAAGCTGGTTGGGAAATATTTGTCTTTTGAAAAATTAGTCTTCATTTTTCAGAGCAGTTTCAGGTTCACAGCAAAATGGGGCACAGGGTACGGAGATTTTCCATGAGGCCTCTGGTCCCGTCCGCCAGAGCCTTCCCTGCTACAGCATCTCCCACCAGCAGGTCCTACACACACGTCATCACCACGCAAGCCCACGGAGCACACCGCTAGGGTTCACATGTCGTGTTGCGTGTTCTGTGCATTTGGACACATGTGTAACGACAGGTGTCCATCACGATGGTATCACACGAAGCAGTTTGCCCCCAAACCCTCTGTGTCCCTTCCTCATTCTGGCCTCCCCTCCAACCCCTGCCGACCACTGACTTCAGTAAAGCTTGGGGACAAAAGCCAACAATAAAAATATGTGACCAGATGAAAAGAATAACAATAAAAATAAGAAATAGGGCAAAAATGGAGCTTTGAAGCCACGAAAAGACATGGAGGAACCTTAAATGTAATCACGAAGTGGGAGAAGCCACTCTGAAAAGGCTCCATAGGCAAGGTTCCGATGACAGAACATTCTAGAAAAGGCAAAACGGTGGTAATGACACGGTTCAGTACATGAGACAGCTACAAAAATCAGGACATTGACATCATGGGAAGTAGTCATTCCTGCGGTCTCATCACCAGACTCCCTACAGTTCTACCGGTTTCCTCACAGAGGCCTGGAATCACAAAATGGTCCAGTCCAGGACTACGCTGTATGTTTGCTTGTCATGCCTCCACAGTTTCCTCGGCAGCGGGTTCCTCAGCGTTTCTTGACCCATTTGCATTCCTGTAAATTTCTTCATGGGACTCAGGTGGTGCGTCTTGGACATGAAGGTGTTAACGTGAGGTGGGGCTCGCTTGGCTTCCTCCTATCGGGTGATGGCCCGTTGGAATCCATCCCGTGACTGGTGATGTTTCCTTTAGTCGCTCAATAAAGGTGGCAGCGGCTGCAGTTTTAGACTGGAAAGCTGTTCTCTTACTCGCTGTAATTCATAAGTATTTGGTGGTGATGGGGGGGGGTCCTTGGAAGCGATGCTTCATCCTTTGCAAACTCAGCTCATTCAATTACTCGCTGATAACCAGCTTGGGCCCTTGGCCTCTTGTTTTATTCGGCGGGCTGTAATCATTACTCTGTTGCTTATTGTGATGCCCAAACATTGTCGTGGGGGGGGGGGGGCGGGCAGAGGGAGTCCCTTCAAGCTGGGTCCTGTGCCATTCAGCGAGCATACACCATCTCCTACAGCACTGTAGGAATGTCAAATTGTAGCTGTGACGAGAGCTCATGGCATCTCTCTGCCTCCGTCATACAACCAGTCACTTCTCCAAGGAAACGTGGCCCCTGGGGTTTCAGGTAGGGGTTCTAGACGTGGATAGAGATCTACGGATCTACAAGCATGGACACCGATATTAACTTCTTTGCCTTTTTACATGCATCAGAAAGCACAAGTTCACCCCACACCTTCAATTCCAACCCTAAACAACATTACAGGACTCACTCCAGTTTTGTTTTTTTCATCTTATTTACTTATCTGTTTATAGCTGACACACAGTGTCACTCATTATGTTTTACTCCTCTCACACTTCCAAGTTCCTTTCCCAATGTGAGAAACTGTGCCTGTTATCCTCGACATATTTACTGACTTGATGACGGCCTCAGGGTGTCGCCAGCCTTCCACCCCCACCAGCACCCCGCTCCCCACCCCAGGTGTTCTCTTTCCTTCTGTCCCTCCACTGTCTGTCCCCACGCATGGTGCTGCGCTGACCCCGCCCCTCACGTGGGTGCCCCTCACCCTGCCAGGGCCTGGTTTTGCTTTGATGGGGATGTTCTCCTTGGCCCTTCAATTTTGTTGTTCCTCGTTTTGAAAGCTAACGTGGAGAGGGAGTTTAGTTTTAGTTTGGTCTCATCCGTGTGGTCCACACTTTCCTTCTATTTGTTGAATGGTCTTGAGGTGTTTCCGCTGCCCTCCATGTGATCCCCGTCTTCCTGGACCCCTTGGCTCCTGGTGTAACCCCGTCTCATAAAGGCTTCAAGGGGGCTCCAGCTTGGTTGTGTTAGGGAGGATATCGCAGACCCAGACCTGGATTACAGAATAGTTTGGGCCCAGACCTCCACAGCCCTACTACTTCCTAGGCAATCCTAGCTTTGGGTGGCAAGACACTTGCCACTTTCTCCAGCTTCCTTTGAAATGAAGTGGGGACTCTTTCACTTCACACAGTCCCTTGACTCTTTCTTATCTCATTTCCTATGGAAAATTTGTATCCCTGTCACCCCTATGGGGGTTGAGCTCTCGGACACCTCCCTCTCTCCCTTTGGGTCCCAGATCTTGACGTTCCTCCATTCCGCTTCATTACTACGAGATTCTGCTCCACATGGGGGCCACGCGGATTTTTACTTCACTTTGCCCTGACTGCCGTCCTCTGGCTCACCAATTTCTCTACTTTATCACCAGGAAGTGTTTTGAGTTGAACGAGTGTGCTGAAGTACTTCTCCAGCACTAATCACTGTCATCCTGGTCCCAAGTCCTTAGGTTGGTTTCTATTCATACTTGACCTTTAATTGATTTTTAAAAAATGTATCCCTACGCCACACTTAAAGAATAATCACTTCTGGGAAATGGGCCAAGCATTTGGACGGTGACAGCTGAGCAGTGTGCCTCAAAGGATGACCGTGGAGGTTCAAGTGGTGAGAGGGAGGCTAGCTCGTAACTTCTCTCCTCGGCAAGCCTGCGGGGCAGAGCTGAATGTGCAGATGGGGCTCACGTGGCCTCAGTTGTGGGAAGAAAGAATAAGTATTGAAATCTGACTTGCGTCTCCTATTGTCTTAGAGGACAGGCTGGGAACCTGTGGCTCATCTGACAAAGTGGCCATAACCAGACCTGGCCGTGTTCTTGCCGTCTGCCTCTTCCGCTTCATTTCTCCTGGTTTCTGAATTTATTGTGTTTGGAAACCTGTGGGCTACTGGATTGCTGTCCGAAAATGTGCCATTTCTCCCATGCCCGCCCCCTCCTCTCCGTCTCCAGGGGTGGAGTGTGCTTCTGCTCATTTCATGCTGGGTGTGGCTGTCATTTTGCTGGGCCAGTGGCATGTGAGCGGGCTTGCTGTGCCAAAAGTTTAAAATGCACTTTTGCAGTGGGCTTGCTTTTTGGTATGTCTCTTGCACTACGAGCAGAACATGCCCGGGCTAGCCCACTGGTTCAGGAGGAGAACATGTGGTGTGAAGCAACACCAGCCCAGCGCCCGGCCGAGCTCAGCCCGCCTTCATAATCCCCGGCTCATCTGCATTTAATGTGAGGGCGCTTACTGAGACCGCGGGAGCCACCCAGCTGAGACCAGGCGACATCAATTGACTTCTGGTTGATCCACATATGCGAGTGACACAGATGCACACTTTTCTATGCCACTGAGATTTTGTGGTTGTTTGTGACATAAAAATTAACTGAAATATTTAAGGCAGATGCAGGGCGGCACATATGCCTCCCCCAAATATGCCACTTTGGCGTAAGGATTATTTTGAGCTGAAGGTAATTGAGAAGCAGATACAAGAAAAGCTCCCTGCCCTCTTTGTGTCTTCCTGGAAGCAGGACATTAATTAACGAAGGGGGCTCTCCTCCCCTCTCAATCAGGAAAGATAAAAGTTAATCACTGGAGATGACTACAGACCCTGTCAGCCTGGAGATGGCACCAGAGGAATCCACATTACAAATTTTGCTCACGGGCCCGTATCCGCGCACTTGGAAGCCTGCAGTGGCTGTCCCTTTTCCCGTCCTTTCCCCACACAGGTACCGGTCTTGGCTGAAGATGTCGCATAAGCCAGAGTTCTCAGCCGCCGCTTCGAGTTGTTCACTTGTCCGTGGGTGTCTCCCGCGTGCACAGGAGGCATGCATGTCAAAAGACTTCTGCGTCTTTGTCTCTTGTTAACCTTTTATTACAGGGATCTCAGCCAGATCTCTTTAGAAGGGGAGGGAGGAAAATAGTTTTTCTTCCTTACACAAACGATACACCTCTATCACCTCCATTACTCGCCAGGACCTGGCATCCCACATTGGGTTCCTAGTCTTTTCTTCCCCTTGTCTTTAAATATCTTAATTCTTTTTGTAAACTTTTTTTTTTAAGATTTTATTTATTTATTTGACAGAGAGAGAGATCACAAATAGGCAGAGAGACAGACAGAGAGAGAGATGAGGAGAAGCAGGCTCCCTGCTGAGCAGAGAGCCCAATGCGGGACTCGATCCCAGGCCCCTGGGATCATGACCTGAGCCGAAGGCAGAGGCTTAACCCACTGAGCCACCCAGGCGCCCCAAATATCTTAATTCTCACTACTAGTATTTTTCTCAACATCTTTTTCTGTTTCCTGTTCAGGACACCTACCTTGGCTCTCCCTGACTAATTAAAACTAGGGTCTTGCCTTGTCTCCTTCATTTTTTCTCTTCTGAATTAGGACTATGCCTGACCCTAAATCCATTGACAGAGACCTGTATCTGTTGATATTTGACTTTGCACTTACTTGAACATCTTTTGGGATACCCTGCTTCTGGGCTCTACCCATCTGTCACATAGGATTTTTCGTCCCGGACCACTAAATACCAACCCCTTTACAAAATGCTTCCTGGACCTTTATTTTATTATTTTTGCTTGCCATGTTTTTAAATACTGTGATTTTTTTTTCCACTAAGTGTCACAGTAATATTTGGAATATGAGGAGAGCAGTCAGAGCTGTGCCTGGGATTACTCCTGTTAATGCAGTGATGTATTCTATCCCAGTGCCTACGTGAGTCGAGGCCTTGGCCATGCCTCTGCCTGTCTTCTCCATTCTATTTTAAGTACTTGGCCCTGATGCATCCCACTGTGAGCTGTACCTCCCCAACGACATAATGTGGATTTATGGTGGGTAGATTGGGATGGGGTGAGTAGGTGGGGGTTATGGAGTGAAAACAGAAGCCATCACCTTTTCAGAGATGAGGCAGAGAAGCAAAGGAATGAGACTGAGCTCTCCGGCTGTCCAGACATGCACCAGTAATGCGGCACATTATTCAGCTGGGGTTTCTATAATTGGATTTTCATGCATTGGTCTCTGAACCAGAAGCCAGGACTTGTGTTCTTGGAGCAACACAGACCCTATTTTTCTTTGGGCTCCCTTTCCATCTGGGCGCTGTCTGTTCTCCACTGTTCATACCATGTGCCTACAACACGGTGTATTGCCAGCTTCCTTCGATATCAATCGTTCCTGCCTCCTTGACACCACCCTCCATGAGCACGGCTTGGACTTGGGTGTTCTAAAGGTTCATCCACTACATCTTACAGAATGTCTGTTGGCAGTGAATCGCTTCTGCCGGGGCTTGCAGAAGAAGCATGGAGTCTATACTTCTAACTTTGGACATCAGGGGTCACCTTCTTTCCAAGTTCTGTGGGCATCTCCTGTAGCTCTCTGCATGTTGTCTATAAAACCTCCAAATTTGATTTATGCATACTCTTTCTTTTGGGGCTGCCTAACATTCACTGGCCAGGGATTTGACTTGGCAAACACCGAGAGGGAACGAGTGGCTATCTGCAGATGGTGATAAATGGCGTCCTGGCGATGGAAAATGTGCATTGGTGGTGGATTCCCCAGTGGTTCTTGCTTACTTTAAATTGAAACATTCTACCGATCTTAGCCCAACTGCAGAATTCTTATAAATAAACAAGCCTCCTTGGATTTTATGACGGTCGGCTCGCTGCCAAGTGCAAACATCCCTAGTCTGCGGCATGAAAATCCAGTGAAACAGAACAGGAAAGGTAGCCCAGAGAGAGAGCACGCCAGAGAGAAGAGGGAGGGAGAGACACAATAGAGGGACTTTTCTGAAAGGTCCGTGGTTGATTTTGCAAAGCACTGGGCATCCAGAGGCTATGTGGGGGAAGAGGGCGGGGGAGCCCTCTGTGAAGTGGCTTTGCCAAGAGCCACAGAACCCCGAAGGTTGTGAGAGAGGGAGGTCCCTGCCCAGCACAGCTGCTGTTGGAGGCTGTCACTCACCCATCTCCCTCCACTGGTGAAGAATAGCGACTTTCTATTTTGAATATCAATGTGTGAAGTCAACTGTCCTCTAATCTATACCCACTGCTGGGACGGTTCCAGGGTGTTGGATTAAATACCCCCAGTGCAAATCTCTTTAAACCTTCCCTAAATAAGAAATTATGCAAGGCTCTCTCCTGAAAGATTCTGGCTCCCAGGGAATTAAAACCTTCAGCTCTGTTTGCTCTGGGGAGAACAAAGTGGCTCGGGAGGCTTCTTCCTAATTGGCTGCTGCCGTTCTGTCCTGCTGAGAAGCAGCAAGCACCGAGCCTCACACCCCTGCTGCAGCCCGCTGTGGCCACTGGCGTCTATACTGGGCTTGGGGGTTCATTCCCCCGCACCCCCCCCCCGCTCTCATTATTCATCCACAGGGTTGCACCAAAATTATCACCAAATGAAAGCTTCCTTCCAAGCCAAGTCAAATAGAATTATTGGACTCTCTTTGCCGCATTCCTTTATGGCCCTTGTCACCTGCTCAGCCAAATGAAGTGTATTTTTCTTTGCCGGGAGGGATGCAAACCTTTCCCCTCCATTTTGGGTTTGTTCTGTGTTTCCGCTCACGGGCCTGGGAAGGATGGAATCGTCTGTGTTGCTGCTGTTAGGATGTGGGTAGATGGTAGAGATCTGATTCGCCCGGGGCCTACGTGAGAGCGTGGAACCGCTGCGTAATGACATGGGGACACTTAGGGAAACGTCACTGCGTGTGTGACAGCTCCGTGCGTCTCCAGGTGAGGGTCCACGTGTGCAGGGGTCGAAATTCTCCGAGCTTTCCGGCGGTCACTTGCTCACGGTTTTTGAAGAGACTTGTCTTTCTACAAACCCTGCGAAGCCTGCTGTTTCTGTCCCCAACCCCTAGAACGTGGGGACGTTTCTACAAGGCACTAAATGGTCCCGTTTAGAAAGACCTCTGTGCTGACGCGGGAGGGAGGGCCGGGGTGTGGGGTGGCGAGCGCAGGGGGAACAGGCATCTGGAAGGGGGCCTGGGTCCAGGGGCCGCGCCTCTGAGGGGATAAGGCCTGGGCCTCCTGGTGGGAGGGGTGAGGGTGGAGGGCTGGTGTGGGTTTCCCTCACCGAAGGGGACAGAGAATGGGGAGGCACAGGTCACACGTCCTTTCGGAGGAACAGTCGATGTGCTCACTCTGACCAGTGGGAGAAGACTGGGAGGCGTAGACAGAGGCCCGGAGACCGCACAGGGCCCTGGGGTTACCTCAGTGGAGCTGTGACCTCCTCGGGCCTGAAGGAAGTTGCTGGAATCCCGGGGGCAGTCGGCTGGGAGGTCTGTCGGGGTCTGGATGAATTCGGGGTGCCTGTCCCACTGGACTGGTCTACGGCTCCTAAGAGAGTTTGGGTCACAGCTTGGGAGACGCTGAGCACAACGCGAATGAAAGGTTCGCACAGGGGCTGGCACAGCGCGTCCCCGCAGGAAGCCTCCGCTGATGTCCCCAAGTGGGACAGAGGGTCAGAGGGTCGCTGTGGGGAGATGAGCTGCTGAGCTGAGCAGGCGGGCAGGGCCGCATCCCCACTGCAGGGGCTCGGCTATGAAAGGGGGGGAGCAGGGGCTGCAGCCCTGGCGGGCTCTGGTAGGGATTTGGTAGTGGAGGTGGGGGGGGGCGGGGAGGGAGCCGCAGGGAACGGGCGGGCTTGAGGGAAGGTGCTGTGTCCCTGCCCTGGGGAGTGGCCCTGTGTACAGAGGTGGAAAGGGAGCGAGTGGGCAGAGTGGGCTGAAGGGGACAGCAGGGGGGACAGGGGGGCTCGGTGGAGCGAGGACTGAAGGAAGAGGCGGCAAATGGGATCAGGGATGGTGGCGAGGCTGCCGGCAGTCGTGAGGGACAGGACGGGGTGGGGAGGGGGAGGAGAGGGAAGAAAGAGGGAGGGCGAGGAGCCGTGGGTCTGCGCACAGGGGACGCCGTCAGCCCAGCCAGAGCAGCTCACTGTGACCCAGGGAAGCAGTAAGGGTGGGAGTCGACGTGCTGCCGGAGGGCTGAGCGGAAGGGAGCTCAGGAAGTTCTCAGCAGACGGCCCCCATTTCCTACCCAACACAAGAAAGAGGATGATATATTTGCTGTACCCATTTCTCAGCTAGGACACCTAGGCAGGTAAGGAGTTTGAGGAGTACAGGACGCGGTGTGAAAGGAAACCCAGAGCCCGATTCTGCGGGAACATGCGCCCACCGCCCGCTCTGCACCCCGGCAGGCGCCTCGTCTCCCTGTGCCCAGGGAGGCATCAGAGTCACTCCAGGGGTGCGTTCCCGGCGGCTGGAGATGGGTGCTCTGAAAGCTCTCGGTCCTGTCCATGGAGGAGGTGGCCCCGGAGCGGCAGCAGGCAGCAGGCAGAGGTTGCTGGTGGTCTCCGGGTCACTTTGGGGTGCGTGGAGCAGGCGTGCGCGGCGGGGAGGGGTTCTCGATGGGCTCCTCACCTTCCTCCTCTCTGGCTCTGCTCCTGCCCACCCCTCTGCGTCCTGCTCTGCATCACTAAGCCACGGCCCTCCTGCCACCGGGCAGTTGAGGGCCCACTCAGACCCCTTAATCTTCGACTCCACTCACCAAGACCTTTCCCCCAAGTGAACCCAGCTGTCCTCCTGAAAGGTGGCTGGTGCTGGATGTTGCTTTACTGAGCTTCCTGGAGGTAAGGGAGGGAGGCAGGTAAGGAAAGAGCAGAAGGTCAGCGCTGCACACAGGAGGAGACTTTTCCCCGCGCTACGCCCGGAGCTGGCTTGGACGGGCGACTTAGCTTCTCCCGCGGTCAGCTTCCCTCTCTGAAGAGTCCAGCCAATTGGGCTCCATGATCTCTGGGGCTCTCTGTCCGGCCTCCGTCCGACTCTTCCTCCTGCCTTCCCAGGTCTGGGCAGACCCAGCTCGGAGGCGCGGAGCGGCCGGCCTGGCGCTCCGGGGAGCGTGCTGTGTGCAGGAAATCATCACGACTGAGGGGCTGGGTCTGGGGTTATCTAAGACTGTGAGGTCCTCGGGGACTAGAGAGCTACTACATTTTTTTTTTTTTTTTTTTTTTTTTAATGTGATGGAAACCCCCTTTGGTGCTGGAGATCACAAACCGTCCTCCAAAATCCAGTTTCCCCATTAGCAGGTGTGCAGCTGGGCCAGTTGGCTGCCCCGGCAAGCCCTGCAGCCCCACAGTCCCCACGCACCTGGTGAGGCCTCTTGCTCCGTCTCTACCTCCTCCTGAGGCAGCGCTGGGCGGGGGAGGGGGGGGAGGGGGGGCAGGACTGACGAGCCTTCCGCCTGCCAGGCCTGGACGGCTCTACTCCCCTCGGAGCCTGTGGCTGAGGAAGACACCCTGCGGAGTTGTGGCTGAGGGGACATCATCATCCCCCGAGCGCCACAGTTTCTGCCAGGGCTCCTTCCCGCCGACGGACGTTCTCTGAATTTTGACAGATGCGCAGCGACCGGCGTCCAGTCCGGTCGTGTCCTGCAGAAACCTCTCGCGCTGAACTCGTCTGTGCCCTGTGCATCCCTCCCTCTCCTCCTCCCCGTCACTGCCCGTCTTTTCACTGGCTCCACAGGTTTCTCTTTTCCAGAGTGTCCTGTAGGTAGGCTCACACAGTAGGTGGCCTTTCCGGACTGGCCTCTCTCACTCGGCAACATGCATTCGAGGTTCCCCCGTGGCATTTTGTGGCTGGCTACGCGTTTCTTTTTAGTGCCGAGTGACGCTCCGCTGACTGGGTGCGTTGCAGTGCGCTGACCGGCTCACCTGCAGAAGGACATCTTGGTGGCTTCCAGGTTTTGGTGATGATGACTAAAGCTGCTGTAAACACCCGTGGGCAGCTTTTTGTGTAGACCGAAATTTTCAGCTCTTCGGGGTCAGTACGAAGGGGCACTAAATGGCCATTTGCATTCCCACCAACAAGGAATAAGGGTCCCTGCTTCTCACCTGCCCCCCAACGTGTGGTGTCACACACCTTGTACTTAGCAAAACTGTTTTTTATCTTTGATATTATATTTGATGATAATGACTTGCTACAAGGTCCTTGGAGGCAGAGCCTACGATAGGTCCCATTTCTTATCATCAGGGACCCAAAGAGGTCGTCCCTAAATAGTTAAGCGAAGGCAGGAACGCTTGCATCAGAAGGAATCCACGAGCCCATCATTCGGGCTGCAAGGAAGCACACCCTGGGGGGTGAGTCAAGACAGTTGGGTTGATGGTTAGGTTCTAGGTCTGCGGGTGACCTACAGGGCCACGTCTGCTCCAAACCTCAAACTTCCCATATTTAAAACGAAGACATCCTGTTTGCATGTTTCTCCGTTCCTGTCAACCTCCAACCGTCTGTGGCTTAAGGTCTCTCTACTGGAACCCTACACTCCCTTCCAGCGCCAACCTAAAGATCGCTGCCCCACAGGACCGTCCTGCCCTTCCGCACTTGCTCTGGAAGGTGAATGCCTCTTAATGCACAACACGGCATCTGTTTTTCTCATTGCGATGACCACTTGACTCACCAGGGCTTCTTAATTGTCTGTTTCCCCCGCTTGGCATAGGCTCTCCGCCGTCCTGTCTGAATTGCTTCTTTTACCTCCCCTGTTCCTGCTTGGCCCAAAGTAGCAGCTTAATCAATACTTTTATAATGAATAGTCAATGGACGAATGAAGGAACATACGGGTCAAGAATTTATTTTTCTTCATTGCTGAATAAAAACACTCTTCCCACACTGTATTTGCACCTCGGCTGTCCCTTCTTTATAATCTTGCGGGGAAATTTGGGTGGCCACGAACAAGAATGCAGCAGACGCACAGCCTGGGCAGGCTTCTCTTTTTCACCTTGATCTCCGATGTCTCCCGCGCTGGCTTAGTCTCCCGCGCTGGCTTAGTCTTACCGTAGAGTCTGACAACACGCCGTGTGCCTCTAGGCAGTTGACGAGAAAGATAATACAAACCAATAATCATTAAAATTATCCGAAGACTATTTAGACTTATTCCTAAATCCATGCTTCAGAGATTCGCTTAAAAGGCAGGAAATGAGAACTCGGTGGAGATCTCAAATCCTGTCCTAAGAGAATTTTAACTCTTCAGGTTCTAAATCGGCCTCCGAGACTCTGCCTTCCGTTTAGGGTTAGACTCCGCTGCTGCGTAGACTGGTTGAGACCCTGAAGGTAGAAGTGGGAGGCAGGAGACGCACGTGAACTCAAGTCCATGTAACTGGCAGGGTACCTCGCTGGGAAAGCTTCGCCTCCCGCTTTTAAAAGCTGGTTATGCGCGCCTGATTGTGTCATGAAGATTATGTTGGAGACATGAAAGCTAGATTGTCTTCAGAAGCTGTGAGAGTCACGCTGTGATAGCCACAGGTCGGCCTTTCCCAAGTGGGTTACAACCATCGACGCACCAGGTAATGTGCTGTTGTTGACAAAATACTTGACGGGAAGAGGGAAGAAGCTCTCCCCCCCGCCCCGTCCCCTATCTTCCTGGAGAATATGGTCACAGGGACTGAGAGCACAGCTGGCATCTGCTTCTCCCTCCTTTTTCTTTCCCATTTGTGATGGGGCCAGAGGCAGGGCAGTGCCCCGAAAGCCAAACAAGATGCCGAAGAGATGCCTGGGAAAGCCTGATCAGGTAGACCAGTTAAAGCCCACGGTGGTGCCTCTCAAAGGGGACCTTCTACCCCTTCCCCGGGGACGCTGGGGACCTTGTGAAGACACTCTTGGTGGTCGCGATGCAGGGTGGTCCGCTGGCCTCTGGCAGGGAGAGGACAGGGTTGTTGCTGAGCCCCCACTGCGCACAGGACAGGCCCCCACGAAGAAGAATGATGTGGCCCCACTATAAAAAAGTGCCGCTCTACTGAGAATCCTGGTCTGTTGCCTCCACAAAACAAAACGAAAGCATCTAGCTTTAGACATGCTGGGGGGTCCAGGCGGCCGGCGCAGTGAGACCTCAGCACACAGGCAGGAAGAAGGGGGCAAACACAGGCGCAGTCTAGGGCTTAATGGCCCTGTCGTGATGCCGGTCCCCATGGTGGTGGTCTGCTCTGGAGGGCATGAGGTCCTCAGGACTCCGGTTGGTGCCGGAGGCCTCGTTGTCCGAGAGGCTGAAGGCAGTGTGTGGAGTGCGCAGAAAGAGTCCCGACTTGGGAATCGGTACAGTCGGGTTTGCACCCCAGGTTCGTACAAGCTGCGTGACCGTGAGTAAGCCGGCTCCCCTTGCTGAGTTCCTCCTCCCCTCCTTCCTCACCCGTCTACCAAAGAAGCCCAGGCCATTTTACCTTTCCTTTTCTTTTTTTTTTTTTTTTTTAAAGATTTATTTATTTATTTGACAGAGAGAGATCACAAGTAGGCAGAGAGGCAGGCAGAGAGAGAGGAGGAGGAAGCAGGCTCCCCGCTGAGCAGAGAGCCCAATGCGGGACTCGATCCCAGGACCCCGAGATCATGACTTGAGCCGAAGGCAGCGGCTTAACCCACTGAGCCACCCAGGCGCCCCATTTCACCTTTTCTAAGACTCCCCCCAACCCGCATTTCAGAATTCTGATACTGGGGTGTCTCTTAACATTGAAGGCATGTCATCGCTTACATGGGAAGTGATTTTGTTTTCTGAAACTACCTATACACAAAATAACATATAAAATATATGTATATATAGAATGATGATATACAATGTTATTTAATATATAAACTACATATATTTATGTACGTGTGAAATATATATATAAAATAATGATATTTATTTTTAGCTGTAGTGTCTTACTTCTTTGAAACGTGCTTATGCTAATACACACCCACGGACGGCCCCTGATCCGAAGCTTCGAGAACCCAGGCTTCCCACCTGGAGGAAGGGGAGCCTCGGCTTTGGTCTCCTTAGACTTGCCTCCTTGCCTCCTTCGTGCTGGGCTCCCGCTTTCATGTTTTCATGTCCTACTTGGTTCCCCAAGAGCTGCGCCTGCCCCCCCGACAGATGCCGCCTGCAGGACTGTTTTCTAGTTTTGTGTGGGAGCCGCTCAAGGATGGACTGAATGCCGGTTGCCGGAAGCTGAGTGCTGCTGGCGTTCATGGAAATGATTAAATTGCGCGGGGCTGTTTTTCTCTACATTTTGATTCCACGTCTGGACAGAGCAATGGCAGTTAATCAGAGCCACGCTCCACTGCTAAAATAGAGTCGCTTACAATGAACTTGAGCGGAACCGCGTGCCGCAGGAGCTGCCCGCTTCTGTCCTATGGTTCTTCTCCGGTGACCACGGCGCACCTTACGGTCACTCCCCCACAGGGCGACAGCGCCCCTGCCAAGCCAGGATTAGCTTTTCCTCGGATGGAAGCCCCAGGGGAGAATTACGTCTCTGCCCGTCACAGGGCACTGGGCTGGCATGTTTAAGTGTGGCGGGATCCCATCAGCGCCCTGTACAAGTCAGGAGGCCCTGCCCAGTGTTGTGGAGATTGATGGGACAGAGAAGTAAGTCCAGGCTTGTCCTAAACCTGACCCTGTCCGCCCCAGGGTAATCTTGGGTGCTTTCTTTAACTTCCCTGAGTCTTGGCAGCTGTACCCCAGGACAACTACCGTTAGCTACCAAGGCTGGCCTTGTGCGGATGTAGTAAGATAAGCTGAACGGAAGTATTTAATATAGATAAGAGTAATGAAATGCAGACCGTGCCTCTTCTATACGGGGGACATTAGAAATTCTACTTGCCCTTTGTTCTTGCTTATAAAGATCTAGATTTTTTTTTTTCCCCATGTGACCCTTCTCTCTATTTTGGTCCAGATCTGCCCTGTAGGTCATCCCTCCACGGAGCCATAAAAGCGTGCCCAAACTCTTCAGATAGGTGTTGAAATAGCTTGTTAAATTCAGCAGAGTTGGTGCAGCATTTATGACTTTTTCCAAAAAAACAAGAGTGTGGGAACTCCCACTTGTTTGTAGCCTGTTCCCAGCAGACATTCCTATCTACAAACAAATACCCTTGACCTTACAAGAACTCGAGGAGAGCTGTCCCCTGTGTGTAGGGTTTAGACAAGGCCCCGGATCTGAGCAGCGGCCCGTGTCCGACCGAGGTCTCTTGCAGCGAGTGTGGCGAGAGCTCCAGGACAGGCAGAGGGAATGTGATATTTCACAGGAAACCATAAAAAACTTCTGGCCCAATGGCTTTCATTCCTTTTCATCTTTCATGACTGCGGTTTTGTGCCAGGCCGAGGAAATCAGCTGCTGCTCATTTATTTTAGACCTGAATAAAAAACACGAGTTGTACTTCAACTCTTACCAAGATTGATGTTAGAAAGGATCTATCGAGCCTGCCCACGGACAGGCAAGCCACGGAAATTGCACATTCTCTGTCCTGAGAGCCTTATGTTTTGCGGGCTTGGTATGATGAGTGGAAACCCCGGGTTTAGCATCCAGGGGCCACTGTCTTGTTAGACAGCCTAGATCTCAGCTTGGGAGAAGGGATGGGAGCTCAGCTCAAGACTGACAGCAAAGTTGCTATTTTCAAATAGTAGGAGAATCTAGTAAGAGACTGATTTTTTTTCCCCTGCCTACCTATAATGCCATTTTCTTAGAAATAATTTCAGGAGGTCAGCTTTGCACGATTCTTTGGGTTTCCAGCCTCGATAGCATTATTAAAGTCCGGGGATGATAGTTTTATGGCCTGGGGGATGTCCCTATGTACTTCTGGGCCTCAGTTTCTGCACCTGTAAAATGTCAGGCTCAGGCAGGCGTGTCTTCGGTGTGCCCCCAGTTCTAAAAGTTGGGTAATGTTGCAGCTTCTCTTGCTTTTCTCTCTCCCCTTTCTGCTGCCATCAAAGTAACTCTCATGGGAGAACCAGCCTTTTCTTCTGGTCTTCGCTGTTTTCCGCAGCATGGCTACCTTAGAAATCCAACCCCCAACGAATGCTCCCAGTTTTAATTTTCTTTCTTTTCTTGGGAGGCAGTTTTCTGTTGTTCTCATATGGAAATGATTTTTAACATATTCATTCATTCGTTCATTCCTTCAACAAACACGCGAGCGTCTACTATGAGCAAGACATTGCGCTCGTTACTGCGAAGATTACCGATAAACCAGAGATGGTTCTATTGGAAGGAGCATATCCCCTAGCAGTGGAGGGGAGACAGGTATGTCCACGCACAGCAATGAAGGGGCAAGTTAGCTGTGTTCAGGAAAGGGGAGGATGATGTGATGCCTGAGTTTAGTGGGGGGAAGTGGATGGTCTGCCGGTGTGGGAGCTTTCATCTCCTGGGACATTCCTTGAGAACAGGGTCCATTGTCAAACATGTTTGACAGAAGTTGCATTCTGCCACCTTCCTGGGAGATTCATAATGATTCTTAGGGTAAAAAGTCTTAGTGGTGTTAATAATAATGAATTCATGATACTAATTATTACTAATCATTAATTAATCGATAACACTAGTAGCTGCGAATTAATAATTGTATAATCACTGTTATTTGTTATGTAACTAATAATTGATTAGTAGTTATATAGCAACAAATAAAATAATCGATGATTAGTTAGCTAATTATCAATGATTGATGAATTGATAGTATTATTCAGAGTAAAGGCTCTGAAAAAACTTACAGCAAAGGGACCTGCTAAACGTTAAGCCCCACCCACATCTCCTTTTCATATCTTGGCAAAACACCTATTAATGTCTTCTGGAAGCCAGCGCTGTGAGAAATGCTGTGGAAGCAGGGAAAGCAGGGGCCGGAGGGTCGGGACGCCTGGGCATCCTTCCCAGCCTTCTTAGTGCTGCTCCCTGGAGATGTTGCTTCCCATCGCTCGCCGTCGGTGGGAATGTGAGTCCCATTAAACTCTGAGCAAATATGTGAAGGAGCCGTTGCTTATTGGCCATTGGCTCTTAGGCAAGTTTCTTCATTTCTTTGTGCCTCAGCTTTCTTGTCTATAAAGTGGGTACCATGATGGCGTCTTCGTCATGGGGCTGCAGCCGGGACCAAGAGAAAGACAACTTGCAGAGCCCTTAGAACAATGTGCGACGGTATTGGTGCTGCCTAAGTACTTGTTAAATAAAATAAACCGGGGACCCGGCATTCCAGAGTGACGCAGCTCCCCAAACCCCTCCCTTTGGACATCGGATCCGACCATGTCTCTTTCCTGTATTTTTGAATCTGGGGCTGTGGAGTGAGGCTTTAAGGAGATTCCGGAGCCTTCGCAGAGAGGAGAGATGCTTAGAGCGCCTCTAGGCCAATTTTCCCAATTTACGGACCCTGGAAAGGGGAGGAACTTTCCCCAGGCTAGATAACCTAGGTCTGTAGAGCCAAGGAAATAAGAGAAGGGCCTCTGTCATTGCCAATAATACATGACTGTCTGTCCTTTGCCAAGAGCATTATATAAGCTCTATATTGGGACTCTTGTGGGGTCTGAGGCAGGAGGGTCCCTGCTGTCTGCAAAGGAAAACAGGATCCCAGGCAAGGCCAGTGAGGTCTGGCCCCACTGGTGAACCCCGTCCGCGGGGCACAATCTGGGGCCCGAGGGACCTCCGCGGTCAGCGTGGTGGAGGGAATGATCTGCCGAGACGGTCCCGAGCTCCCCCTTTTGTTCAGACCCGGCCCTTCCCACACGCTAGCTTAGTTGTAGCCTCAGGAGCACGGGGAGGGGAGAGCGGAAGGGGAGGAGAGAGTCGGTGCTGGAGGGAACTTTGCCCATCCTTCTCTGAATGAGCTCCTTCCCTGCGTCCCCGGGATGAGAAAGGCGACTCGTCCAGCCTCTCTGGCCGTCTGGTCTCCAGGGTCCGGGCCTCTGAGCCTCTCAGCTCTCTGGGTGTGATTCTGGTCTTTGAAGATGTGAATGTTTTTGGATGACATATACCCCCAAAATACCAGCTAACTCTGCAGCCGGGGCCCCGCGAGGGAGACCCCAGCCCGTTCCAACCCTAAGAAAATGAGTGAGATGGGTTAGGTCTGTTCGGCTGAGGCCGGCAAGGTGAAGTTTGATGCGGTGTGGACTTTGCCTTCCGTGGTGATTTTGAACCTGAGTGAGCTGGGACCCCCCCGTGCATGTGGTTCCTGGAGTTTGAGGCCCCGACGCTGGGCTCAGAGCGGGCAGCGTCCACCGCAGGGAGGCTCCCGGTCTCTCCTTTATCATCTTGCCCAACTCCCCCTTGACTCTGTGGGACAGACTGGGTGGGTGTGACAGGCTCCTTCATCTCGAGAAGGGGTCCGGGCCTCATGGACCACCGGGCCTGGAGGTCTGAGCTCGGAGCCTGACCTTCTGATCCAGCATTCCGGAACCTTCCACAGCCCCTCCCTGCTCCTGAGGGCCAATTCTCTCCTGGGGTGGTGTTAGTGGTGGCAGAAAGCCCAGGCCCGAGCTGATCTCCAACAGGCAGCTCTCTTACAGAAGTCACAGTAGAAACGAGGCAGGCCAGCCCGGGTCTACGCACTCCTGAGACAAGCAGCTCCACGGACTCACGCAGAAGGTGAAGAGCTCGCCCGAGGCGGGCCGCTGGAAGGCGGCTCCCTCGCCCTCGTGCTGGCACAACGCACCAGTGAGATTGGGCTGAGTTACCTCACATCTCCGGACCCCAGTTTCTTCCAGGACCGAGCGTCTGCGACTCGAGGGGCCCGTTTGTGAAAGAGCCCACATGGAAGACGGCCCGGCTTCTCCCTCTCTGTGGCGTCTCTCCTCTCCCTCCCCTGCCCCTGTGAGGAGACATCCGGGGTCAACATCTCCGAGCCGGGTTCGGTTCTCCTCGTCCGACATCTCGTTGCCTCTTTTCTGTCGGTAGGGCCCTTTGATCTGATCCCAGTTATCTACTCCTAAAAACAATTACTGAGTTTATACAACCTCCAAGGAGGCAACTCCTAATTGATGGGGGCTGTCGGCTGCAGGCCTCTTTGGGAAATGATAGGTCTTTTGCGTTTTGATTTACTCTTAACTGGTTAGAGAATGTTCATACTGTCATCACACACGGAGCCAGAAAAGAATTGGCCATTTCCCCTCACATATTAGATCCATAATGAATAGTTCAAATATGACATCATGGTCTTTCCTGTGCCAAGACACTGTGGAATCATACTGAAAACACTCCACGAGCTTAGAAAACGGATTCAACCCCAAACGAGGTGGAGTGGTTGATGCAGAAGTCTGCGCTTAAGTGCGAGGCCACGGAGCAGAGAGGCATGTGGAGGGCAGAGAGCCCCGCTCTGTGGCCCGAGGCCCCTCGTTCCCGCCGTACCCTGCAGGGGCTGCCGCTGGGCTCCGCGTTGGGCCTGAGGCCGAAGGCAGGCGTTTCTGCTCAGCCAAGGCCTCGTGATGAGATTTTGAGATGTTATTTTCACTCCCACAGACAAGCAAGCAGGAAAGCCAACTTTGTTCTCAATTCCCTGCGGTCCTCCCTTGTTTGAAGCAGTCCCAGGGACCTTGGCCTCTCCTCCCCGCCCGGCCTTAAGAAAATTGACAGAGCCTAGAAAAAGAGGGACCTCAAGGCCTCACTGTCACACGTCCAGGGAGCTCAGGAAGACGAAGGAAAGGTCCCTGCCCTGCGCCGTGTTTGCTGTCCACCCGCCAGGTGCCTGGGGAACACGCTCCCGACGCGACGTCCAAGCCTCAGGAGGTGGCCCTGCGTGGACCGTGCCCTTGCCCGGCTCACCCCCGGGCCAGGAGGCCGCCCTTCTGCAGCCGCCCTCGGTCACAAAGGACTGCGGGGGCCACACACGTCTTCCTTTGCTCAGGACCGTCTGTGATGGGCCATGGGGAGGCCGACAGGTGCTCAACCCACAGAAGGAAGGCCGGAGAACCGCAGCTTTCTGGACCGTGGTTCTGGGGGATGGGAGGGTCGGTGTGGGCTGAGAGCAGAAAGGTTCACGAGGAGGGAGAGAGGCCCCGTGGACCAGGATGAGCGCGTGTGGAGTTAGATGTGGCTTGGTGTCCTCGGGGGCCTGGCGGAGCATTCACAGAAGGGGCAGAGCAGATCTGACCCCACGGTCTGAGGTGCCCGTGTCACCGAGCACGTCACCTGTGTCCCCCCGAGATCCTTGGCCACCTTTGCCTGTGGACTTGTGCTGTGTGGAGGGCGGCTGTGGTCTTGAGTGGGAGGAGGAGTGAAACTAGACGAGGAGCCGTGTCCCGTCTGGGTCCACGTGGTGACCAGCCTAGACAGGCCACATGCAGCCGGCGTCCCGCGGGGAGGTGGTCCTGGGGTCGGAGCCTCCCAAGCTTCCCCAGTATCTTCCATCTTCCACAAGCCTCATGATGTGCGGTTCTATAACAATTTCCCTCCGTTTTGTGGGGATAGGGGACCTCGGCTGCATCTTGGCTATACCCGCCCGTGATACTGGTCCCGCTCAACGCTGGCTGGGGAGGGCGGGCGCTGAGAGAGGCACATCCTTCCCCGAACCCCTCTCCTGGTCTCCTCGTCGGGGTGAACTCAGCCTGACTCGTCTCTCCCACAAAACCACGCTGTCTGCTCCCAGCCTGAGGCGTGTCCCTCCCACTGAGCCCTGCGTTTCTCAGTGGGGAGGCCTGCAGGTCGGGCACCCAGCCCAGGTCACGCGTGTCCTGCACTCCTACCTGGCCCATGCGTTGTTGGTTCTTGCCCTCAGCGACCCCATGGTCAGTTGCCAAGGTTGGACACTGAAATACATCGTTATCAGAAGGCACGTTGAGTTGTGTGCACAGTGCTAGGCACTTCTTCTGTTTGGGGTCGGATCCTGGTGGGGGGATGAGTCAGGGAAGTCCGCATGTCCCAGGGCAGGGGAGGAAGGAAGGAGGAAGGTTCCCGGGAGCTCACGTCCATCGGGCATGGAGGTGTACCCCAACTCCGGGGACAAGGGGAGGTTCTGTTCATGCACACGGGGTACTTACTTCATGCACACTTGGTCCCGATGGTGATAAAGATGACAAAGCTGGGTCACCGTGTAAACGAGTGACCTGCAGACAAGTCTGCGGGGACAGAGCCCTTCCCCAGACGGGGGATTTCCAGCTGCTGATCCTAGAGCAGGTTCCCGCCCGCTTTGCCTCCTTTCTGCATTTCATAATCGACGCACAACTCGGGCTGGGGTAGCCGTGACTTGTGTGAGGTCCCGTGCTGCAGATGGGACGCAGCGCCCGGCCTCCGACGCCCAGGTCCCCGCACGCAGTGAAGGTCCTGGAGGAAAGAAAGCCTCTGCTGCCCCGGCGGGACGCACCCTGACTTTCCTGCACTCCTAGAGTCCGGGCGAAACTGTCCCCTCCGGGCACAACAGCATGTGGAGACGCCGGAAACTGAAATCTGGATCTTGAGCCAATAAGTGAGGAAATGGAGGAGAAAAGGAGCGAAAAGGATAGATAACAGAAGAAAAACAAAAACAAAAACAAAAACAAACCGATCCAGCATGGTTTGTGTCTTAGGAGCTTTAGTTAAGAGTCTAGAAATGCTTATTCTTCGAGAGTGACGGGGAACCGCCGGTGAAGGGAGCGGAGAGTTGTGCAAATCGCTTCGTTCGCACGCCGGGCGTGTGGAAAGCTGCCATCATTTGCTGTCGGTGGAATGAAAATAACCTGAAAGTTGCGGAGGGGAACCAACGGGGCGTTAAAACCGTGACGATAAATGAGCAGATCTCCCGTTTTGTCTCAGCTTTGTCTGCAGAATCAAGCTCACAAGCCTGGAGGTGGCTTGGCTCATGGGCGCTCTCTGCTTTCTGCCTTTGCGGCAAGGTGGCAGACGGGTTGCTGAGTGGATTAGGGGAGTCCCGCCAAGCCAAGGCCCAGGGTCTTGTCCCTCCCTGGGGGACTTGCACGGAACACAGAATGCAGGTCCTCCGATCGAATTTACAGGATACACCCACGAAGGTTTTATCATCGTGAACGCCTCGAGTAAAAGAACCATTGTATTTTCGACCTAGGAGGGATCCTCTTTTTTTTTTTTAATTTCTTTTCAGCGTAACAGGATTCATTGTTTTTGCACCATACCCAGTGCTCCATGCAATCCGTGCTCTCCCCAATACCCACCACCTGGTTCCCCCAACCTCCCACCCCCCACCCCTTCAAAACCCTCAGATTGTTTTTCAGAGTCCATGGTCTCTCATGGTTCACCTCCCCTTCCAATTTCCCCCAACTCCCTTCTCCTCTCCATCTCCCCATGTCCTCCATGCTATTTGTTATGCTCCACAAATAAGTGAAATCATATGATAATTGACTCTCTCTGCTTGACTTATTTCACTCAGCATAATCTCTTCCAGTCCCGTCCATGTTGCTACAAAAGTTGGGTATTTGTCCTTTCTGATGGAGGCATAATATTCCATAGTGTATATGGACCACATCTTCCTTATCCATTTGTCCACTGAAGGGCATCTTGGTTCTTTCCACAGTTTGGCGACCGTGGCCATTGCTGCTATAAACATTGGGGTACAGATGGCCCTTCTTTTCACGACATCTCTATCTTTGGGGTAAATACCCAGTAGTGCAATTGCAGGGTCATAGGGAAGCTCTATTTTTAATGTCTTGAGGAATCTCCACACTGTTTTCCAAAGAGGCTGCACCAACTTGCATTCCTACCAACAATGTAAGAGGGTTCCCCTTTCTCCACATCCCCTCCAACACATATTGTTTCTTGTCCTGCTAATTTTGGCCATTCTAACTGGTGTAAGGTGATATCTCAATGTGGTTTTAATTTGAATCTCCCTGATGGGTAGTGATGATGAACATTTTTTCATGTGTCTGATAGCCATTTGTATGTCTTCATTGGCGAAGTGTCTGTTCATATCTTCTGCCCATTTTTTGATACGGTTATCTGTTTTGTGTGTGTTGAGTTTGAGGAGTTCTTTATAAATCCTGAAGGGATCCTTTCAACCAGTCCCTTCATGAGACCAGGCCGAGGGGAAAAAGTAATTTTTCCCAAGTCATGTAGCTTTAAAACAGAGTTAGAAGCCAGAACCAGGTCTCCTAATGTCACCGGTGACTTCGCTTGGGAATCTCTGACTCTCGTTTTCAGGGAGGTGTTATTTTTGCAAGGTGCGGAGCATTTGACAAAAATGGGGGTCTGTGTCGTGTCTGAGCCACTGTCCCCACCTAACCATCAACGAATCCTTCGCACTGACATAAGGGGCTCCGTTGGACGTGACCGGGTGATGATTCGGAAATCGAACTCATTGGTCACGTTGTTGCACATTGGAGGTTTTCTGACCTTCCCCATCAAAATAATTCCTGGGAAAACCCTTTTAGCACATCTCTAGGGTCATGCCTTTTGAATGATTACTCAGAAGTCAAATTATCAATTAAATTCTGAGTCTTTACAAATGTATCATAACAAGAATGATCCCAAATTATATTTTTGTATCTGGAGTAAGAGGACACTATTTCTGTGTACTTGTAAATGGAGTGGCAGGAAGTTTAACAGTCTGTCTGGACATAAAAAAATTTCCAGATTGTCAACGCGTTAATGCATATTGGTAATTAACCAATATTGTGAAAAGTTTCACCAAAGTTCCACCATGTGTAAACATGGAACTCCCCGTCCCCCTCACTTTGCGTGTGTGTGTGTGTGTGTGTGTGTGTGTGTGCGTTGCCTGTGGACACTTGTTTTCGTTGAGCTTCTTGAGTTCGATTTGGGTTTATTCATTTTGTCACTTGCTTTTAAATAATGGAAGCATTTAAGGCGCTAGATGTGCTGAGCACAGTCTGAGTCAAACCCCGCTGGCTTTGATACACAATATTTCACTCTGTCGTTGCTGTTTCTTCCTAAACAACGTGTGATGGCGATTTAGGTTTCTCTCAGAGACGGTTTTTAAATTTCCAAGTGGTGGCTTTCCAAGTATTAATTGCTAGTTTTGCTGCACTAAGGGGAGAGAGTGAATCCTGTTTTTACTTTTTACTTTGGGGAATTTATTGTAGATTCTATTTTGCCCTAGCAGATAACTTCTTTCTTTCTCTCCTTTCTTTCTTTCTTTCTTTCTTTCTTTCTTTCTTTCTTTCTTTCTTTCTTTCTTTCTTTCTTTCTTTCTTGGAAGGTAAGGTAGATGTTCCACATTTATTTGAAAGCGACAAATAGAGAATAAGTTACAAAGTTCATTATTTCCTGTAGATAATACTTTAAATGTTACTCTCCGATTTCTTTATTTCCTGGATTTCTATGCTCTGTTAAAGAGGTGTCTTTAGGTCTCTCTTTGGGATTTTTTGCCAACGTATAGTCATATTTTTGAGTTTTTAAATTCCATATGCTTCAGGCTATGATATTAGTACATGAGGTTTCAAGGTAATTATCCATTAATTCTGCATGTATCTTTCTCCAGCATATAATAACCTGTTTTATCTGCTTAACAGTTTTCGCCAGGAATTCTAATGTGTGTGACATTGTCACCCCTTTGTCTTCGGTTTCCTGCTTTCCTGGCAGTTAGCTCACGCCTCCCATTCTTTTAGGAAGATAATGCATTTTGCATCTATTCATGAGTTCATTTGAAATTCGGTTTAAATGAACAGCTAATATGTGCCCATGACCAAACACCCAAGAGGCACAAAATTATACCAGGAAAAAGCTTCCTGTCCCCCTGGGTCCTCTGATGTCCCCCTGAGAGAGAGTCACTATTACTAGTTTATTTTGTATTCTCCTGTTTCTGTCCTTGTATACCTGAACAAGTGCACACACACGCGCGCACACACACACACACACACACACACACACATTTTTAAAAAGTAAAAATGGTGCCACAATGTCCACTCTGTGCTATACTCCACCCCCATTTAACTCTATAGCTGGAGAATATTCCTCATCTTTCCATATAGTTCCCTCTATATAAATGCTGCAGCGTGTGCTGTCCTGAGCCTAGACCGTCTTGCCATTGCCATTACCATTACCATCACCAGGACTATACCATGACCATTACCATTATGATGGACATGGAAATTATACATGCTAAGTGGCCAGAGCCTTTCTCCCCATCTTCCCTCCCATAGGACCAACCTTGTTCAGGTACAGCACTGCCTCTTTGAAAATGATGTTGGTCCCCAGTGAGCTTTTCAAAGCAGGGATCTGGGGGCATTCTTGATGCACTGTCTCCCCCCACCCGTCGCCACCAACGCTCCCCCACCCCATCTCCACACCCACCCCATCACAGGTCTGAGCACGACGCTGTCTTGGGATAGTTCATCTGTCCCTGCCATCTCCGTCCCCAGGGCCACCGGGCTTTCTGCAAGAAGCCACCATCCTTCCCTCTTCCGCGTGGCCTGCCCACTTGTCTGCCTGCCTCGTCCATCTGTCCTTTACCGCACGTCAACTGGACCACCTCAAAATGCAATCCGTAAGTAAGCTGCTCCTGCTTTCCCGTGGCTGGGAGAGTACCGCCCGTCGTCGTTATGGAGCGGGCCTGTGAGCGAGAGCGTGAGCAGCCCCCGGCAGGGTTTTGATGGGCGTTTTGATCTTCTCCATGTGGCCCCACCGGCCACGGGGCTGAGTCCTGGAATCAGTCCCACGTGGCCCCCAGGCAGCGCCTTTGCACACCTCGCTTCCTCCGCCTTGATGATCTCCCTGGCAACTCTCACTTTGCCGGGGGAACCTCCCTTTCATGCGTGACCTCCCAGCGTGGTCAGAGCTTCCTCTGGGGAGCCCGGGCTCATCATCCCTTCACCCCCACTGCTGTGGCCGTCACCCTGTCCTCCTCCCACCCCAAGTCTCCTGCCTCTGGTTCCAGGGGTCCTGGTGATGACGATACGGGACCCACCCACGTCATGCAGGATAACCGTCCCTCTCCAGAGCCTCAGCTTCCTGTGAAAAGCCCTTTTCTGCCACGTCGGGGAACTGCTAACACATTAGGACAGAGACATCTCTGGGGGGGTCACTGTCCTGCCCACTGGACTTAATGGTCAACCTTCTCTGTTCTGGACAGGGGTGTGGGAGACTAGCTTATTTTAGAAATATTTCCATCCCCAAAGTGCTACAAAATCTGGTGCCTAAAAAGGGGCTAGACTCATTTATCTGGAGAGTTGTCTTTTGGGGCCGCTCGTGGTGCCGAGAAGAGAAGGCTGCACTGTGCTCTGACCCTGAAATTAAAACTCTCAAATGTGTTACCTGTCGCCCTGGGGAGGTCATACCTGCATGGGGGACTGGGGGGGGTCACGGCTGCCTCAGTCTTTGCGACCTCCGGCGAGCCCCCTCATCTTCCCGAATTTCAGCTCTCTGTAAAGTCAAGAGGGGATCCAGGTCAAACAAGGGTGCCCCGTGCCCCGAGACCCTGTGACTTCACATCCAACTATGTTTCCTTCCCACACTCCCATTTTCTGGAAAGCCTCAGCCCTTAGCTTTGCACAGAATCATCAACAGTTGAAATTTCCCAACTGCTATCCACTGTCAGAGCAGTAGAGACGTCGTCAAAGCGTTTTACAAAAATTATTTGACCCCATCCTTGCACAGAGCAGCTCTCGGAGCACAAGAGAATCACGCCACCCGGGGGACCGCTGCTCCCCGAGGACGCACCAGGAGCACCAGCTCGGCTGCCTCTGTTTCTTTTCTTCCTCGACAGTGGAACCTTGGGTCACCTCTCTGTCAACTCTTATAGTCCTTCTATCAGGTCGCACGTAGAGCGTCGATTTTTTTTAAAACCTGGATGCTTTTGATTTATTTTTTAAATTTTTAATTATTTTTGAAAAGATTTTATTAATTTGTTTGAGAGAGAGAGTGAGAAACAGCACGAGAGGGGAGAGGGTCAGAGGAGGAAGCAGGCTCCCCACCGAGCAGAGAGCCCGAGGCAGGACTCAATCCCAGGACTCTGCCATCATGACCTGAGCCAAAGGCAGACGCTTAACTGAGCCACCCAGGCGCCCCCTGGATGCTTTTTAATGATGATTTTTATGCTAAAGGACAGTAGCTTATATCGGGCAAATTGTAACAACTACCCGACTCCAACATGCGATCAGCCATACTAACTCTTACGGCAGAACTAGAGGCCACTTTTGGAGACGCAGCTTTCAGTTGGTACACACAGGTATTTTTTTTTTTTTAAAGAATTTATTTATTTATTTGACAGAGAGAAAGATCACAAGTAGACAGAGAGGCAGGAAGAGAGAGAGGGGGAAGCAGGCTCCCCGCTGAGCAGAGAGCCCGATGCGGGGCTCGATCCCAGGACCCTGAGATCATGACCTGAGCGAAAGCAGAGGCTTAACCCACTGAGCCACCCAGGCGCCCCGGTACACACAGGTTTTATGATAAGCGGAGGTGCTCACTGCATCTTCCCCTCGCTTCTGACTTCAGCAGTTTGCGAACTGGCTCGGAGAGGTTCGGTACCGTGATGGCGACGTGGGTACCGGAGGCAGAGCCTTGACCGTGATGGTGTGAGAGTGTCTGGAGTTGCTGCGTTCAGCCTCCTGGAAATGGCTGGATCAAGACATAACCTACCTAATTAAGAAAAAAAAAGCCGGCGATAGAAGGCAATTTGCATGCAAAGTTTGACAATTGGCTACTTTCTTTTTTATCGTTTTATTGGGGTGGGGGCACAGGGGAGAGACTGTCAGGTCACCTCCTGGGCTGACCCATCCAAAGCCATGCTGCAGTCGGGCCTGTCCTTCTGGTGGGTGGGTTTTCCATAGCCTTCTCTTGGCACTGCGGTTCTCTGGAAAGAGGAAGGAACATCCTGGTAGGAAGGTAATTGGAATAAGCAAGGAGAAGTTCTCCAAAACCAGAACAGGAAGTCCAAGACATTTGGGCCCCTCTTTTCTCGAGCACATGACGGCGCGACACTGTAGGAATGGGGGGCAACCAGGGCGGATAACAGAGTCCCCGTCACCGTGAGCTCAGCGTGCTGGAGCTTAGACCACGTCCCCTATGTGACAGACGAGACTGCCTCTCTCCGGGGGCAGCCATCCCTGAGATCCTGCTGTCCTCCTCCTGGGAACATCTCTGTCCCAACTCTATGACCGATGAGAAGCTTGGACTTAGTCCTTCCAAGTTACCCCCTGTCTGGAGGGAATCCCGAAGTCAAGGTGTCTGCATCCTGTCCCTCTGGCTAGCCCCTCCCCTCTGCAGGGCCTCAATGTCCCTGTCCATGTGGAGAGGCTGCTCCGGTTCTGGTGGCTGTGATCAGGCTTCACAACCAAGGCTTCCCTGGGAGCCTGCGGTTCCGGGCGAGGCGGGATGTGATTGCAAACACCCAGAAAGCAAGTGAGGCAAAGCGAAGCGGGAAGCACGTGGCCCGGGGCAGGCCAGGCGGAGGAGAGGACGGTACTCCCTGACTTTGGGGTCAAGAACAGTCTGCATGCTGTGTGGTCAGCCTCTGTGGCCTTCGTCCAGCTGAAGGAGTTGTTTGTAGGAATGTTGCCTCCGATGTTCTCTTGGAGGCCCTTGGAGACACTTTTATTGTAGGAAGGAAGAAAGAAGACAGCTAATATTCACAGGTACCTACTATGTGCTGGACATGTTACACGTTAACTGTTTGATCTTGGCCAGTGCCCTGGTAATGATCACCTTCCCCATTGTAGAGACAGAGAAACTGAGGTTCAGGGAGCTTGGGCTATGTGCTCAGTGTGCTTACCCGCATCCATACTTGTTCTTCCCACGCCACAGCATGCTTCTGGGTTACGACAATTTTCTCCAAAGTTTTGATTCTCTGAGAAATGGGGAGGGGTCTCCTTTCTCTCTGATTGTTGGGCCTACTTCTGTGAGTTGACCCCGTTCCCAGCGACCTGGACTCCTGGACGTCCCCGCCCCCCCCCGGGCACCAGCCTTCCCTTGTTGGGAGAATCAAATGCATTTGTGTATGTCAAGTACTCCAGTAGGGACTAGCATGTCATAGATCCTGGAAGCACTGGTAATAAGATGTCTGCAAGCTTGAAATATCTCTTTAAAATCATTTTGACACAATATTACATTTTTCCTAGTTGACAAAGAGGTTTTTCGGGAATGAATGTTTCATATAATCAAATTCTTCCCCCTCCTTGTGATGTGATGATAAACTGTAGAAATAGATTTCCTAATATTGAACTATTTTTGAATGTGATGGAATAAATTCTACTTTGACATAATGTGCCAGTTTGCTTAAAGTATCATTTTATTATGGGAATTTTTAAAAACAAACAAAAGTAGGGACACCTGGGTGGCTCAGTCAGTTAAGCATCTGCCTTCGGCTCAGGTCATGTCCTGGGGTCCTGGGATCGAGTCCTACGTTGGGCTCCTTGCCCAGCAGGAAGCCTGCTTCTCCCTCTGCCTCTCCCCCTGCTTGTGCTACCCTCTGTCTCTCTCTCTCTCAAATAAATAAATAAAATCTTTAAAAAAAAAACTAAACTAGGGAGAAGAGAATAATGAACTCTTATGCCTAACTCCAACAATTACTAATATCTTGTCAGTTTTTGGCAAATCTGATTTTTTAAAAATGCTTCTGGATTTTATTTGTTAACATATTTTATTTAAAGATTTACATCCATATTCTTCAGTGAAATTGACCTAGTTTTCATGGGTGTGTAATGCAGCAGGTAAAGTTCTTTTAAAAAAAAAATAATATTATACGTCTATGGCAAAATCAAAGTATTTTTTATTGTCATTCTAAGCTTTCTCTAAAATTTCCTTTTACCCTTGGCCTTCTGGAACTCAGTCCATTCAAAGCCTGCAGCCTCAGGAAAGGGATAACAGTAAAAGGTGGAAAATGAAAGAGGCGCTGTTGGGCTGGAGGGTCTGGACAAGGGTTTCGAAAGAACACCTGAAGAGCCAAGCTCTGAAATAAACAGACTCTGACCTGCGGGAAGGAGAAAACGTAGAAGTTAGTTTCAGAAAGTGTTGAGAAGAAAACATGTCCTTTGCCTTTCCACTCCGAGACCCCAGGCAGGCAGGGAGGGGAGAGCCGGAGCCCAGGTAGTGATGCGGAGTGGGCAGGAGACGGATCCGCCCTCTGGTCCCCAGGGAGAGCGCAGACAGTGGGCCGTCCTCGGGTCGTCTGCCGACCCACGGGGTGTTTCTCAAAGTGGGGACCGCTATTTCCTCTTTCGTATCGAAGTTAAAACGTATTTTAAACTTTTCAAATTTTAGAAAGTATTTTATTTTATTTTAATTTTTTTTTAAAGATTTTTTTCTTTTTTTTTTTATTTGACAGAGAGAGATCACAAGCAGGCAGAGAGGCAGGCAGAGAGAGAGAGAGAGAGGAGGAAGCAGGCTCCCCGCTGAGCAGAGAGCCCGATGCGGGACTCGATCCCAGGACCCTGAGATCATGACCTGAGCCGAAGGCAGCGGCTTAACCCACTGAGCCACCCAGGCGCCCTAGAAAGTATTTTTAAATCCCCAAGCATGTTCACTTCTTCGGATATACTTTTGTTCTCAACTTCTCTGTTGAGAACAGAGAGGGAGTCTGAAAATTGTCACAGAGGAATGTCCTATTCCTGGTAGATGGCCGTCATGTAGCTTCATGGTAATTAGATGAAGCATCCAATTTCTTAGTTCTTATACGCATTCACTGTGGTTTACATTTATCATTAGGAAATGCTATGTGTTTAGGATTTTCCTAAGTTTCATAAAAACGACTGCTTTCCTTTTCAATGTTCACTAATCCTTTTGCTTTTATCCGATGGACATTATTAGAAATGAGATTGTCTCTTCAAACAGCAAGGTTGAACTTTCTTATTTGACTTGAGAGGAGAGACATTGACTTGTTAGTTGCACTCGGTATGCCCCGATTACTGTGGTAGTCGATGGGCTTGATTTGAATGGTTTTGCATTTTTATTTCCTTGATTTCTTTACCATGGCTTTCCCTGTCTCTTACGCTAGTATTTTCTTCAAGTTTTATTGATCCTTTTTCCTTCTAGATGTCCCAAAATATACAATTTTTTTATTCTATTCTAGTTACTTTAAGATAAAAATATACTGAGTTGATATCTTTCTATCAAACATATCAATGAAGAACATTTATTGCTCTGTTGGGAGAAATGTATCACGTTCACATGCCCCTTGCTCTTTGTATAACTGTTTTGTATGTTTGTATGTTTTTTTTTTTTTTGAGGGAGAATATCTAAGACTTTAGACTAGTCAAAATATTTATTATTAAGTTAAATAATCAAAGAATATAAATCAAGTACATATTATTGATATTTAAATGATCAACCTTTTTGCTGAAGATGGTTTTTCACATTTACACTAAGTTCCACAGTCACGTTAACACTTAGAGATCTGTACAAGTGTTCTTGACTTAATAGCTCTACCCCATCGGTGTTGAACAATATTGTCTGTTTTGGCATTCTTTATTTTGGTACTTTTTTTTTTTACTGGTTCAGTTACTCACTCAATAATTAGTTGTGTTGTTTTTTTTTCCAAAAAGTTACATAAACATTATTGCATATTTTAGGTTTCCCCCACTTCTTTTACACTTTATGACACCAAAGGAACATTTTACCCAATATTTTGCTATTGCTGTTCCAACGACGACTTTAGAAATGCTTGTTCTCAAATCAGCGTTATCGAACCTGAAGCTTCTCTAGGTCTTCTGGAGTCTGGGACCAATCTGAAGCATGGAATTCTTCCAACATGGTTAATAAACCAAATAGCAAAGATGTTATTTAAAAAAAGTAATTCTACGAAATATCTACAATCTTCCGGCCCTATACCAAGCCGTGAGCAGTAATGCTTTGCTGCTCGCTGAGCAGGGATTAGTGAAAAATGGCCATGCAAAAGTCCCTTCATGAGCACTGAACCGCTCCTAGGCTTGAACTACCCATTAGTTGGTGTCCCTATTTAAGACCTGTGGATATATGGCAAGGGAATGGGATTTCTAGTAATTGTGCAAATCAGAATTTTTTCAGGTCCTATGCTTAGTCCTTTAAATACCTTATCATAGTTCACTCTACTAGGACTTCTAAGAGATAGGTGCATTATTATGATCTTATATTTGAGGAAATCTGAAGGTGGGTTCCTGATAGTGGTATAATCCTCAAACAGTTAGGGGCATTCCTGCCTAAGTTTGACAGACTCTGAAACTTGTCTGTGAACCCTGATGTGCTACCTTAGGGAAGACGCATGGTTGTCCCAGGTACCTGTCCCAGGTACCTGCTCACCTGTCCTGTGCTGGGTTAGGAGGTTTGAGCTTTTCCTGTGAGTGAACCCATTGTGATGGGGTGTCGGCTTTCTTTTATTGTTGCTTCTCTTCCAGGCTTTCTTCAAATCTAACCAATTTATCTTCACCAGATGATTATTTCCAATGATCAATTCTGTGACTGAGAAGTCCCAGCCTTTACCCACAAAGCCCTGGGAGGCAGAAATTTCCTTGTCTGGATTCTGCCATTAGCCTCAGCCATACTCTTACCTACAAAATCAGTTAATCAACAAACAAAATTAAAATAATATTAACCTTAATAGAAAGGCTTTTAAACATAGTGTTATGTAGTCTTTGCGGATACAGAAGAGACATAAATGATGGTCTTGCCTTTCTGTTATGCAGAATATTATGAGTGATGAAGCTCATTCACTTTCATATCCCTCCATTAAAGTAACCTGTGTGAGAACCGACCATATGCTGGGTATGGTGATAGGTCTCAGGGAATCGGAGATTGGTAAGATGAAGTCACAGTTCTTAAGAACTCATTGTCTACTAGCATGGCGTCACACAGAGATATGTCCTCATATAATGTGGGAACTGTGATAGCAGAGATTTAAATAAAGTGAGAGGTGACCCTAAGTCAATGACAGAAAACAGTGAGGCGAGGTAGATAGGCTTTTGAATTTAACATGCCATGATCCCAAAATTCTATTCATAGCTAAATCTATGAGTTCCGGCAAAAGAAAGACACTGTCAGAATTACCAGCTTTAAAAAAAATATACGGCCCCCATATTCTTCCCCCAAATCTCTACTTAAAGGTATATGCACCAGGAAATTGTGAGATACATGACAACAAAGAACGGACACACACAGAAGTCGTGGCCTAAGAGGAAGAGAATGTCAAGCCGTATGAGGTATATTGAAAGAAAACTGAAATGTAAGTGCTTGGAAGGTTTTAAAAACTTCTCTCTAAATTGCCACAGGAGGAAACATCAGTGAAAAATATGGTACAGGAAGCAATAAGCAAGGGCAGAAATAACGAAATACATTTGGCAGAAGTGAGGCCATCCATGTGAACTATGAAACAAGATGTAGTCGGGTTGAATACTTGTGTTAAATATAAGATATGGTAAATCAGTAAGAATGCAATTCCATTATATGCTGCTTCTGAGAGACACATCTGACATAAACTACTTCAAATCTAAAAACACAAGAAGTGAGGGACTTGTCTTACATTGGAAAATAACTCAATGCTTGTGAATTAAACTTAGCATTCCTCTGCTATGTTAGAAGAATAATATGACCATCACTAAGTTGAGTTGATTTTAGACGGACAAGGATGGTTCAATGTGGGGAAATACTACCATAAACTAGATTTGTTAGTAGATTAGGAGATAAAAACTATGATTATTTTAATACCCAGAAGTACCGCTGATAAACAATAGGTAATAACTTCTCACAAAATGTTTTTCATTGACTAGAGGTTGACAGGTGATTTGCCTATCGTGCTTAACCTTGGAACACAGGAAACTTTCCATCAAATGAGGAAAAGTGAGGGAAAAAGCATAGATCTGAGAATTAAACTGATAGGGACATAGGTCCCAACTCTAGCATTGAGTGTGGGTCTCAATTTCTCCAAGTCTCATCTGTGAAATGATTGATAAAATGACAGCACTCGTGATGTTAGCAGCTATCATCCCAGAAGCTTGCTGTGTGAGAAATTAAACGAGGATCCTGCAGACCATCAGTCCATAACAAGCCTGTGGGGTGGGGATGCTGTTACCCCCATTTTGCTGATGGAGAACTGAGACTTGGAGGCTCCGTATCTTCTCCTATCTCTTAATGTTATTTTGAAGGATAAATAAGGATGTGTCTTGGCCTGTCCAGGCAGTTACACCAAAAACACAAAAAGATTGTGTGGCTCAAATAATGATGATTATTTCTCAAATTCTGAAGGCTGGGAAGTCCAAGTCAAGGCACACACAGACCCAGTATCTGGGGAGGGTCCATTTCTTGGTTCAGAGATGGGCATCCTGTCACTGGCTCCCCACATGGCGGAAGGGGCGAGAGCTCCCTGGGGTCTCTTATCAGAGGACTCCTCCCCATGAGCGGTCAGGCTCCACACTTGTGACCTGGTTAGTCATCCCCCAAAGGCCCCGCCCCCAAAGCCATCACACTGGAGTTAGGATTTCAACATGTGACTTTGGGGGAGCACAGACATTCCCTAACAGCCGGTAAACTGCTCTGCAGGGTTTAGCACATACTAAGCACAGTAACAGTTCTTAAATGCTAGTGAAGAACATCACCATCAACACTGTGAGTCAGTGTTTTTATGGGCACATTTGCTACTAGGGAAGAACAGATATAAGAAGGGACAGAGACGTTGAAGAGGAGGAGGCAAGATTATGATTTGTAGCTGATACTTTCTATCTCTGGGAAGACCCCAGTAAATAAAGTGAAAATGTATCTGAAACAAAAGAGCTAGTGAGGGGGCTACTTTTACCATAAAAATATTTGGGTAGTAATTGAGAGCTTCCCTCTGGACTGAAAATAACAAGTTTGGATACATAAAGGAGAAATTCTCATTCGAAATAGCAAGAGTAAAAAAACACACCCAGGAATAAATTAAATAAGCAATAAGTTGCATTTACTTCAAGAGAACAACAAAGCTTTAACAAAGGGCATAAAAAATGACTCATTAATCGGAAGGAATGCTGATGAACACGGATCTGTAGTCCCCAGAGAAGTCTGTAGATTTCTTCGTGTCACCATGGAGATCTGAAAGGTCAGCTCTGGGAATACTGGCGCATGACTACAAAGTCCAGGTGACAAATAAACTGGTAAGAAGACAAAAAATAGTTTTGATATCGGCTTGGGTCATGATCTCAGGGTCCTGGGATCGAGTTCCGCATCGGGCTCTCTGCTCGGCAGGGAGTCTGCTTCCTCCTCTCTCTCTCTCTGCCTGCCTCTCTGCCTACTTGTGATCTCTCTCTGTCAAATAAATAAATAAAATCTTTAAAAAAAATATTTTGATGGTGGAGAGCCTTGTCTACCAGTATTAACATGCTGACCATAATTCGGGAGGGTAGGTGGGGAGCACGTGAAGTGGCGATTCAGGAGGACACGTGTCCTGATGACCACTGGGTGTTGCACGTAGGTCATCAGTCTCGACGTTCTTTGCCCAAAACTAGTGTTCTATTCTGTGTTAACCCACTGGAATTTAAATAAAAACTTGGGGGAAAAGAGAGTGAGGTAATTTGATAAAGTGATTCTTTTGCAAGAATATACAAGGAAAGAATGAGAAAGAATGAAAAAATCCAGACATAGACCCAAATACAGATGAAAGCTCCTACTATATGGTAAAGGGGGTGACTTCAAATCGTGGAGGAAGCCTGGACCGTACAATAAAGCGCACGAAAACAGAAGACCCA
This sequence comes from Mustela nivalis, assembly GCF_964662115.1. NCBI lineage: Eukaryota > Metazoa > Chordata > Mammalia > Carnivora > Mustelidae > Mustela > Mustela nivalis. The sequence goes on from NC_139025.1 coordinate 153,587,466, forward strand.
CCACGTGGAAATCAGTGAAAATGTGTTGTGTTCGAATTCTCTAGAGAAACTGTATGGCTGTCACCATGGGGATTTCTGAGCGTACAGAGGCTTGGTATAGTTAAATAATAATTGTATAGAGTCAGGTGTCTTAGGTAGCACATCACCGTGAATAATGGCATAAAAGGAACATCACGGAATGGTTTCTGTCTCAACCATGCAGCCCCCTGCCGCGTCGTCTTGACTTTGGTCAGGGGAGGGTCTGTGACTGTGGGTACATGTGGTAGCGAGCCGGGAAACCCACACGCCCCTCATCTGTGCAATGCTTTCTTGTGAGGGGAGGCCAGGACTGTTGTCAGCCCAGTGATGAGATCAGGGGAGATGACACTGTGGCATGGCTGTGGTCACTGCGGGGAGGACCACCAGGCAGAGACCTCGGGGCTTGCAGACGTGGGCTAGGGAGCTCCCTGTCACACCTTCCGCCGCAAGACCATTCCACGGGATTTTCCATGTGAAGAAGGGAGCTGGGAAAAGTCCAGCAGTGGAGGGGAATGCTGCCAGGACCGTGGTCATTGTCCCCACGTCAGTGCCCACCACTGAGAGTGGTGATCTGAGCCCAGAGTAGCTCAGTTCGTGGCTGTTCAGACACCGCGCTTCCCCGGGACGACGCACAGGGGACGTGGAGGCTCCGTCGGGAACCAGCTTCTCCCGGAGGATGCCCTCCCAGAGCCTCCTCTGCCCGTTCAGAATCCCTCTGGGTGAAGCCGGGGGTCCCAGGAGCAGGCGGGTTTGGGGGCGCCCTCAACTCGTGAGCCTCTGGCTGATCTGCTAGATTGGACAGCTCCCCCGCTGCCGATGCTGACTGACACCATCGTGTTCGGTGGTTTTCAGAATGCGGAGCCCGGGACTGGACTCTGTCGGGACCATCCAGAGGGGGGTCCGGCTGTAAAGATGCATGGTGACAAACCATTCCGTGGGCACCTAGGGCGGGCGGGATGTTTTCCCCCATGGGTGGGGCACGGGGGGCGCATCTTCACGCAGCTCGGACCATGCCCGTGTGCTCGCTCTCCTTAGAGACGTGGGTGGACACGTGGCTTTGATTATACCGCCCGCAGGACACAGACCCCCTGAAGAACCAGGTGGGACATTGTCCCCACAACAGCTCCGCTCTGCTGCCCGTGTCCCCGGCCCCACTCTCAGTCTTTGGAGCTTGGAGTCTGCAAAAAACCACAAAAACCGGATGACCAGCGTGCGGCCCGGGAGCTGTCTGCCGTGCCAGCCGCGCGGCTCTCAGTCCCTCCGAAGGGAAGGAAGCTGGGGAAGCGCGTAGAAGCCGTTGCCCCCTGGCTTTGCTGTCTTCCAGGAGGCCTCATCATGGGCCCGATAAAGACCGGCAGGAAGGCACAAGGTGGAAATGAAACCGAGGCAAATTGCTGCTGTCCTGACACAATATGTATCTTCTGACCTGTTTCAGCAGTTTCTTTAAAACCGTAAATCCTCCCCTGGGCTCATTAGGAGAGGCTGAGAGGAGGCCATTTGTCCTAAAACTTTACGGGGGACACCACACCCGGGCCTGGCAGGCTCCCACCGACCTTCCAAATGCAGACAGTTCAGCCCTCTGTGAATTCTTCTTAAGCTAAGACTTATCCCCCCACCCAGTTCGTGTCATTCAGTTTCTCCCCGTAGGATGTTCTATCCCTCACTCCTTTCCAGCCCCCACAGACCGATGCCCAACTTAGATGACCTACGTTTTACTCTCTCAAGGCTCTGTTCTACCTCAATAAGGTGCGGAAGCAAGTCACAGGTACGAGGGCCCCGTGGTCATGGACAGTCTGAACTGGGTGACGGGAGACCAGACTGCTTTCTTAACTGGGTCACCTTGGATTAGTGACTTTCCTGCTCTGGGCCTCTGCTTCCTAATCTATAAAATGGGTTGCACAGGACCCTTTCCGGAGATCCTTCGGTTGTGGGGGGAGGCTGAGGGCACGGGCTCCACTGAATGCCCCCGCATCCCCACCCCATTCCCTTGACCCCCATCTCCCTCACCCCTGCCTACTTCAGCCAAGCACCCCGGTTTTTAGATGTCACTATGACCCAATATCCATCCACAGCATTCCCTGCCTTTTGGGGTCTAGTTTTGAAATGGTGTCGGATCCCTCACTCTGTCACCCAGTGGACACCCAAACCTTTCTTCTGATTTCTGATCAATGCAAGGGAGGCTGATGTTCCTTTGGCCTCGATTGTCTCTTGGGATTTGGAGTTTTTTGGGTGACTCTGCCATGCCAAGTCAGCCCTGATACAAGAAAGCCCCCTTGGCTTCTATAACAACAACCATTTCCCATATACCAGACGTCCATGAGCTTAACAGACTTGTCCAGAGGAGGGTTCCATGGTGGCAGGCACGTCCAGACCCTTCCAGTTCTCCGCCATCTCGGGGTTCTCTGCTGCCTTCCCAGTCCTTCTCCTCCCCCAGTCCTTGCGGGACTTTGCGGCCATCCTGAATTCTCCCCTTCATTTGTGCAGACTGGTCTCGTCTTCCTCCAAAGCTTGGAGCCCAGCCCCGGAGAGGCTCACCTCCCACTCCAGGCATGCATCCAACAAAGTTTTCCCAGAAGCGGTGTTCTGTCCCTGAGGAAGAGCCCGGTGCTGTTATTCAGGGTGACACATTTTGACTTTCTTTGCATTGAATTTGTCAAAGGGCTTCATGGTTAAGCAGAGTTTGGAACCCATGGCCCGTCACTGGTTTCTGATAGAGCACGGCATGAATGTGCTGCTGTGTGTACCCTTCCGGGTAAATCGGTCCTTTCATCCAATTAAAATATTTGCCAGGACTAATATTTCTTAAATTTTAAAATATTTCAACCATACAAAGCCTGTGAACCAGTGTTTTTCAAAATACAGGTCACCTTTTTTTTTTTTTTTTTTTAAAAGAAAAGAAACGGAAGAAGGGAGAATGGAAAATAGAAGAGTGCATCAATGTAGCAAACGTAAACTTCTTTTATAGAAATCTGGTTTCCATTCTGTGTCTGTGCGCGTGCACATGTATGTACGTGGGACGCAGTATAAAATCATTGTTTCCTTACTGCAGCTCACAACCAGAAAATGTGACAATTACCAGAGAGACCACGCTGTAATTAACACCCAAGTACTCCCGGCTCAGTTACCTACTACTCGGTTCTGGGACGGCACACCATAGGGCTGCAGGTTTTTTGTTGCTGGTCTCTTTTTAAATGAAAACATTACAGTGAGAACCGAAGCCGGATGCCTCCTCCTCCACGTTCACCTCCTTGATTACGTTCCTTTTCTTGATGCCTGGCGGCCACTCCCTAATGAAGTCTACCATTCCCAGACATGTTTCTGTGCCATTACTACATAGTGAACATATGGAATTGTTTTGTGCATTTTATGCCAGTATTCATCTTAAGTGGCTTTTAAAAAAATCATCCTCCAACTTTTTATTTTCTCTTAACACAGTAATTTTCAGATATCTCTTGTTGGTTTGTGTGGCTCTCATCCGGTTCTGGTCATGGCTGTATAAATACACTGAAAGTTATTTGCTCATTTTTTTCTTAAGAGACATTTCACTGGCTAGTATGATAAATACTGAAATGAACATTCTTGTATATCTTCTTGTGCACATGTGACAAGAAACTGTTAGGAAACTATGGGATTAGCCGGAGAAGGTAATTTGGTTATGGAGCCGTGCTATATTCATGTGTACAAGGTCAGCTCCTCCAAATTAATAAAGTCAGGTCCTTACCTCCTACCTTAAGAAATCAATGATAGGGTGAATTAGAGACCCAAGTGTGAAAAAAATGTCAATAATAAATGCAGAAAAATATTCTTGATATTAGAGTTGAAAGGGATTCTTGAGTGAAAGGAAAGCACAGATGATACAGGAGAAGACAGAAATGTTCTCCTGTACTAACATTTAGTCTTTATATAGTCTTTATATATATAGTTCACAACTCTGGGGAGGATATTTGCAATATATAAAATCTACAAAGAATGGTAATATAGTTTTACAAAAGTCATGACACCCAGGACACCTGTCTGGCTCAGTGGGTTAAGCATCCGCATTCTGACCAGGTCATGATCCCGGGGTCCTGGGATCGAGTCCCGCGTTGGGTTCCCTGCACAGCGGGGCACCTGCTTCCTCCTCTCTCACTGCTGTTCCCTCTGCTTGTGTGCGCTCTCTCTTTGTCAAATAAATAAACAAAATCTTTAAAAAAAAAAAAAGTAATGACACCCGAAATACTTCCTTGTCCACCCAACCAAAAGGCTCGCATTTAAGGATCGTGTTTTTGCTTATTCCGTGGGTGGCTAAATCTGCTTTCATACATTGGATGTTGTTGTACCTTGTTTGCGAAGTGGGCCAGCCCTTCCTACATTTCCCTTCAGAAATTTAGTTTGTCCTTAAGGCCAGGATAAACCACAGCTCTTCCAGGTGTATATGCATGACTTTGAAGACTTTCCCCTCACCCTTCAAAGCAGCTTCTTTACCTTTTTTTCTTTTGAAACAGACCAGTCAGCTTCTCCATAAATTCACACTTGCATCAAAGGTTGAACATATCATTGGAGGACAATATCTGATAACCCTCTAGCTTGTAATTGGTTGAAATAGTATCCTCCAAAAATTTGTATCTGCCCCGAACCTCAGAATGTAATCTTATTTACAAATAGGGTCTTGGCAGATATTATTAGTTAAAGATTGAGATGTGATCATATTGGGCCGAGCGGGCCCTAGATCGAATGACTGGTGTCCTTGCGGGAAGAGAAGACACACCGATACCCAAGGAAACAGTGTAGAGACACAGATAGAATGTGGAGTGATGTCACTGTACTCACCAAGAATGCTAGCCATTTCCAGAAGCACCAGAAGCTGAGAGGAGTCAAGTATGGGTTCTTCCTCACAGAAGAGAACATGCTCCTCTGACCTGGATATTGAAATTCTCCAGAATATGAGAGGACGGATTTCCACTGGGCTGACCCACTCAATCTGTGGTAATTTATTACACAAGGAATATGTTACAAATGAATACAAAACTAGCATGTATGTTTATATACTGGTCTGGCCAATGTACGTCAAACATTCTTCCAGTGACCTGAAGCACATTTTTATTTCATTTATTAGCTTGGCCTGTGCCACATGCCTTGACTGAAACCAACCCCATGATGCTGGGCACAACTGATTGTGCCACATATCAGTGCACAGCTAAAGACAACAGGTAGGCATGAGGAAGGCCAGCCATCTCTGAGGTGACCTGAGACCAACACTGTGCAGTAGAGGCACTCTGAATGAGAGAATGGTGGGCCAAGGCAACCTGATCTTACTTCCTTGGGAAGTCTAAGTACAACGGAGCTCTGGAGAGGCTGGCCCCTTAAGCTTTGATCATTATCTTGCTTTGCCTTGTGAGGTCTTTGTGACACTAGAGTATGTGTCAAGCCCAAACACTTTGGAGCAGAGAACTTTTGCACAGTGACAAAGTGACTCCCCCTATAACTCTCCATCCCCATGAGCTCTAATCATAGCACTCCATCATTGGTTCCAGTCCAAGATGGCGGCATAAGAAGACTGAATTCACCTCCTCCACAGAACACACCAAATGGCACCGATTAGTAGAACAGTTCCTCCCGAAGAAGAACTGAGGGCTGACTGAGTAGCTTCTGGGCAGTCAAAGACAGAGAACAGCAAGAGAACAACCAGAGAGACAGGGACACGCAGGGAACTCCCACCCTTGATGTTGCCCATGGCAGTGAGGATGGTACTGAGGGGCTGGGGACAGATGCCTCTGTCCTTGGGAACAGAAAAAATCCCCACAGTGTAAAGGAACAGCTAGCACATAAAAAGACAACACCAGAACACTAGAATTAGAACCGAGGAGCTGCAGGGATGCTCTGAGGTCACAGGGTCTGGAGAACCACGGGGTATGCGTTGGCACCTCACCTTGGAAACCTGGACTGGAGCAGGGTCTGGACACCATAATGAATGGGTTCAGTCACCTCAGGGAGCTCACCACTCCACCCGGCGAGGGTCCGGAAGCCCATATCAGCCTCGGTTGTGCTGGAGCACAGAGAATAAGCTGCAGCTTTGCGTTTTGTTTTTATTTTATTCTATTTTTTAAAAATTATTTATTTATTAGAAAGAGAGAGCATAAGAGGGGAGAAGGCAGAAGAAGAGGGAGAAACAGACTTGATCTCATGAGGGACTTGACCCTGAGATCGTGACCTGAGTTGAAGACAGACACTTAACCGACTGAGCCACCCAGGCGCCCCTTGTTTTGCTTTTTAATGTTCAGAGTTTTATTGTATTTTATTTTACTTCTAAAGATTTGTCCTGTCTTGTTTTTAGTTTTTTCTTCTTGGTTTTTCTCTTTTCTTTCTTTTTCTCTTTTCCTTTCTCCTTCCTTCCTTTCTTTCTTTCTTTCTTTCTTTCTTTCTTTCTTTCTTTCTCTTTTATTATTATTTCTTCCTCTATTCTTTCTGTAAAAAGGCATGGTTTAAAAGAGTAATTAGCCTCCAGAGCCACAGTTGCAGCCAGCCAGCAAATGTCAGCCAGCACACACAGTCTACGCAGGGGACACCATACACAAGACCACTCCTTCAACTTTGGGAGAAGTAGCGTGTTGCCTAATTGATAGAAACAAATGTGGAAAGTCAAGCAAAATGGGGAAACAGAAGAATATTTTCCAAAACAAAGAAAAGGAAAAAAACCTCGGAAAAAGAATGAAATGAAACAGAGAAAACCGATACGCCTGATAAAGAATTTAACATAATGATTGTAAAGATACTCTCTAGGCTGGGGGAAGAACGGGAGACCTCAGTGAGACTTTGAATAAGGAGATAGAAAATATTAAAAACAATCAGTCAGAGCTGAAGAATACAATACCTGAAATAAAAAGCACACGAGGGGGAATCTACAGCAGATTAGAAGAGGCAGAAGAGCGTATCAGCAATCTGGAAGACAAGGTAATAGAAAACATACAAGCTGAACAGCAAAAAGGGAAAAGAATTTTTAAAAAATGAGGATGGATTCAAAAATCTATGGCCAACATCAAGTGAATGAAAGTTAGCATTATAAGGGTCCCAGAAGGAGAGAAAGGTGTAGAAAACTTATTGGAGGAAAAAACAGCTGAAAACTTCCCTAACTAGGGAGGCAAATAGACACCCTAGTCCACGAAGCACAGAGTTCCAAACAAGAGGAACCTGAGGAGGTCTGCACCATAGCACACGACAATTAAAATGTCAAATGTTAAAGAGAGAGAATCCTGAAAGCATCAAGAGGAAAATCAAAAAGTTACCTCAAAAGAAAAATTGCTAAAGCTAGCAGTTATTGTTTTTTTTTGAAAGATGTTATTTATTTATTTGACAGACAGAGGTCACAAGTAGGCAGAGAGGCAGGCAGAGAGAGAGGAAGGGAAACAGGCTCCCTGCTGAGCAGAGAGCCCGATGCGGGGCTTGATCCCAGGACCCTGGGATCATGACCTGAGCTGACGGCAGAGGCTTTTACCCACAGAGCCACCCAGGCGCCCCAACTTTCAGTTATTTTTCAGCAGAAACTTTGCAGGCCAGAAGGGAGTGATAAGATATATTCAAAGAGCCAAAAGGAAAAAAACCTTCCTTTTCTTCCAAATGGAAGAAAACCAAAACTATTTTACCAGGCAAGTTTATCCTTCAGATTTGAAGGGGAGATAGAGTTTCCCAGACAAACAAAAGACAAAGGAGTTTATCACCACTAATCCTGCTATACAAGAAACATTAAAATCCCAGAAGAGAGCACAGGGAGTAATTTCTCTGGCATCAGCCATAGCAACATTTTTCTAGGTCTGTCTTCTGAGGCAAGGGAAACAAAAGCAAAAATGAACTACTGGGACTGCCTCAAAACAAAACGCTTTTGCATCAACCAAACAAAAAGACAATGCACTGAAAGGGAGAATATACTTACAAGTGATTATCTATAAAGGGTCAATATCCAAAATACCTAAAGAACTCGTACAAGCCAACGCAGACACAAAAACAAATAATCCAATTAAAACGGGTGGAAGGATAGACATTTTTCCAAAGAAGACATGCAAATAGTCGACAGACACACGAACAGATGCCCAACCACTCATCATCATGGAAATGCAAATCAAAACCATGATGAGATACCATTTCATGCCATTCCATGTTAGCCTGGCTCAAATAAAAAACAAACAAACAAGTATCATAGAGAATGGGGGGGGAAATGACCTCTCCTGCACCATTGGTGGGAATGCAAACTGGTGCAGTCACTGTGGAAGACAGTATGGGGATTCCTCAAAAATTTTAAAATAGAACTACCCTATAATCCCATAATTGCACTGTTAGGTACTTACCCCCCAAATATGAAAATATTAATTTGAAGAGCTATGTGCACCCCGATGTGTATAGCAGGGTTGTCTACAATAGCCATTACATAGAAGCAATCCAAGCGTCCATCAATAGATGAATGGATAAAGAGGAAGTGATATTGCATGTATAATGGAATATTAGCCATAAAAAAGAACGAAATCCTGCTATTTGCAACAACACGGGTGGAGCTAGAGAGTATAATGCTAAGTGAAGTAAGTCAGACTGAGAAAGACAAATCCCATAGGATTCCACTCATAAATGGAATCTTAAAAATAAAAATAATAAACCAACAAAAAGAATCAGAACTAAAATACAAAGAAAAAACTGATGGTTGCCAGAGGGGAGAGAAGGTGGGGGTTTGGGCAAAATGGGTGAAGGGGAGTGGGAGATGCAGGCTTCCAGGTATGGAATGCATAAATCATGAGAATAAAAAGCAGAGTTTAAGGAATTTGGTCAATGATAATGTAATAATGATGAATTGGGACAGATGATAGCTGTGCTTGTGAGGAACATAACCTGATATAAACTTGTCAGATCACTGTATCGTACACCTGAAATTAATATGACATGTGTGTCAACTATATTTAAAAAAATGCAATACTCCATCGTTGGTAGACATCATTTTCTCGTCTTTACAGTTCCGAGAAATATTAAAAATAACTTTATAGTAATCTCTAAATAGTTTGTCGTTAGAAGCCGAGTTACCCTCACCTCCTCGGAAAAGCCTTCTCTGATTGTCTGGGGTGATGTTAGCCTCTCGTCATACTCTCCTCGTATATCTCTGCTCAGTACAAAGTGTACAGTACAGGTCATTTGTGTTCACTTGCTGTCACCCCAATAGACCGCAGCTCTCTGTGGGGCACCGTGAGATGCTCCTTTTTTTTCTCTGGACCGTTGATTCCATGTATGTGTGGCACACAGACTCGATTGCCCTGGGACGAGCCTCCCCCAGGAATGAATGGGAAACTTGAGGGAAGGGATTTGCTTTGCTTTGTTTTTATAACTCCAGCACTCAGCATGGAATCTGATATGCACATGAAGGTGCTCATTTTACTCGTGTGCGGAATTTAAGAAACAAAACTAAATGGACAAAAAGCAGAAAAAAGGGAGAGAATCCCAAAGCAGGCTCTTACGGAGAATGTACTGTTGGTCCCCAGAGGGAAGGGGGCCGGGGGGAATGGGTGAGATAGGTGATGGGGATTAAGGAGGGCGCTTGTCATGATGGGCACCGAGTAATTGTTGCATCACTGTACTGTACCCCTGAAGCTAATATAAAACGATGCTGGATTAAAAAAGAATAAATAAATAAAATAAAGTTCTAGCAGAGCTGAGTGGCAATGCAAAATTTTGTCAGTAGGTGTCGCTGTGCTATCAAACGTCACCATTATGATAAGTACCTAAATGCTCCCCCCCATTTGATCCTCCCAACAAGGGCATTCTCCAGATGAGGAAATGGAAGTCATGTAACCTGCCCAAGGTTACCTGGCTCTTAGGTTGGGAAGCGGTATTCAAAGCCAGGTTCATCCCCTTCCCGAGTCCACTTAGTCAGCGTGCTGACCTCTTCCCCAAGAGTCTTAACTTGCAGGCATCAGGTGACATTCCCATCCATAGTTCACTAACCCCATCTACCAAACCATTGAGCTACACTTGAGATTTGTATCTTAGTTTTACCACATAACCGGCTGGTTCCAAGTAGGGTTGCTTTGCCCCCAGGTTATAATCAAGAGTATCTGGAGACATTTTAGTTTGTCACACCCGGGTGGGAGGGGTGTCATTTGTCATGTAGCTGGTAGAACCCGAGGTGCTATGGGACAACCTACATGGGGGACAGCCCCACAGGGCTAAGGACAACCCAACCCAAACCGTCCATAGTCCTGAGATCGAGAGACCCCACCATGTGAGGAAAGAATGACTACTTGAGCCTTAACATGTTGGTAAATGTATTTTCCTTTTCCAACACGGGGGATGAGTATAATTGTCTCTATGTTGTGAAAGAAGACAGAGCGCGGGGCTGGTGATTTGTTTACGACAGGACAGAGTCTGGGATGGAGCCTGATGGGACCCCAGATGGCCGACACCTCCTCCTTGGCTCTGCTATCTCAGTTCTCAAAGTATAGCTTCTCTGGGAGAGAGATCTTTGTTAATCAGTCCAAAATCCAAATACAGGAATTTGTGAGAGAAGTGGATTGTCAAGGACTCAGGATACCTCATGTTTCTGGATATGGGTAAAAGCTCTATGTTTACAAGAATCCCAAAGAGTTCCCACCAAGAGATGTCGCAGAGACCACCGGCACCTGCCCCTGGCTGGTTGACACGGAGCACTGAGGCTCTAGGGAGTGAAACCAGACGCTCAGTGTCCCCAGTGAGCACCTTGCTGGGTGGAACCAAGACTCTTGGCTGTTAGCTCAGTGACTTTTTCTCTACCCTTTGCTGTCCTTCTCCTAAACCGATGGCAGAGAGAGTTTTTGCAATTTCATGAAATGCTCTGGTTCTCCTTTCGTGAACCTGGGATGACGGTATCATGGTAAAATGGAGAATAATTGTGCTCAAAACAAGAATGCCAGGATTTAAGCATCGAGCTCAGTAGGCACTCGCTTGGAGAGGGATGGTGTCTGGACTTGTGACCTACTCAAAGACAGAAGTCAGAGTTTCAGCCGAAATCTCAAGCCTTCCTCTCTGCATTACAAGCTGATAGAGAGAAGAAGTCCTGATCCCAGCAGAGTGACACCTGGGAGCATTCACGGAAGGGAACTCCATTGTAGCTAAGGTGCTCATGACCCCAGGCACATCCCGTCTTACCAAGGGAGTCAGAGGCACAGATGCTACAAGGGCCTTGTATTTGGCCAAGATTTATGATCTAATTGGAAATGCCAGTAGGAGTGCCCAGAAGAGAACCCAGCCAGCCCGGAGACTAGCCAGCCATGGGAAGCAGGTTGTGGAGACAGACTCCCCAGGGTGAAAAGCACTAGCTCTTTCAAATTCGGGCAATATGGCCCAAAGTTAATTTTCAGAGACCCAGTTAGTCAGAACTCAATTGGTCAAATAACCAACTCACTCAACTTATCATGGTCTTCTGTCGTAGGTTTGCAGTTTGAAAGCCTTAACTCGACTGTTTTTAATAACCAGCAGAAGGGTTCCTTTTGGGGTACTGATTCCATAATTAGATTTTCTCATCGGGAACTCATCTAAAATTGGTCTCCCCACCCCTGCTTAAGAAACTGGCAAGCAAATCGTCAAGTTCTAAAAGTTTGGCCGAAGAGAAATCACTACAGATGAACATTTTCCATATAAAGTACTATTTTTCCGTAACTCAAACTTCTGTACTATAAATGTGACTGGGTTTCCTTTGTTACTTCTGATTGCTTTCTGATGTTCGATTGCATTTTTCTCTTTCTAAAAGCTTCGAGGCACAAGTATCCTTTTGCTAATCCCTTAAATCAACCTGGTGTATATCCCCAGCAATTGAGCTTCAAGGATGAACTAAATGAAACAAATGTTAAAGAAATCAGAATTAACTGCAAACATGTTGCTAAATGTTTACATTTTCATTTCTAATAAGGAACAATCTGGATGTGTTGACTTGTTAATAGTTTGCAGAAAAATCAGACAATACTCACATGGGGGGGGGGAAAGAATGCAAATTCTCAGGGAAATGGCCTTCGTGGTTTGTAGGTTTGTACCTCGGATTCTGCATCTGTTACGCGGTAAGCGTGGAATTGTGAAAGAGAGATGAAAAAATCCTAAAAATGCTAAGATATTTGTTGTAAAAACAGCAAGACATTAAGAAGGATTTCAGATTGGTTTTAGAAGTATCAACGGACAAGTTCTCCCACAAAATACAGCCGCATGCGTCTCTACTAATGAAATATTTAATAGAAAATTGCATTTCGCGATTGGGAATAAAGAACGAGTGTTTTTACAGCTGTTCATAGTCACCGTTGAAGCGGTTAAGAGCATTGTTGGTAAATAAGGGACACGCTTAGGTTCACGTCCGTTGTCTCCATCCAGCAGGTGAGTGATGCGGTAGATGTCAGCAGAGAGCCCTGGGTGCACGGAAGGGACTGTCGTTGTGGGGACAGAGGACAGAGGGTGGGTCCGGATGACTCTGCTTACACTGCACCAAGGGAACGTGTTGTCATCTGCTGCGAGAAACAGCAGGTCACCTGGTTCGGGGCTCCCGGGGTTGGGAAGGATCTCGAAGGATAGCTGTAAAGCAAGAATGGATCACCTGCCCAGGGACTTGCGATGATGGGGCTCAGGGGTACCCAGCGCACCTTCGAGATCTGTGAACACCCTGTCCCCCGGGCCACTTGGTCACTTCCTTCAGCTCTCTGTTCCGTTGCCATCCGGGGCTCCCTGCCCTTGGGTATAAAAGAGCATGCCGCATGCCCCCACCTCTCTGCGGCGGGACTGCTTTGCACAGAGCTGACCTGTCCGCTCATTTGCTTGCTCGCGTGCCTGCCCTCGCTAGACCGCACACCACAGGAAATCGGGACCCGTGCACTCTGCTCACTGCTGCAGCCCCAGAGCCTAGAGCGGGGCTGGGGCTGAGAATGTGGCCAGAAATAGGTGCTGAGCGAGTGAGTGAGGGGCGCTCGAGTGTCTCCATGATAGACCTGCGGCCGGTCTTTCTCACCTCCCGCTGTGGTCCTCTCCCGGGGCCCGTCCTCCAGCCGTACTGAAATAGCCAGTAATTCTTCCCTGGAAAAACTCTCTTTCTTACCTGTCGTATTTTCAACAACGTGCGGCTCCTCCTGCTTTGCCCGCGCGGCGGACTCCTGCTCGCCCCTCGGCCCATCCTTGGCGTCGTGTCCGCATGGCTGGGCGCTGCTGGCCGTGGGGCTGCCTCATTACCGGGGGTGTCCCCGGGCGGTGCTCGTGTGGACCCCCAGGAACACGAGTATCTGCCCGACAGCTCGGGCCGGGCTAGGCTGTGCGCGGCCTCACAGCTGGGCCGTTCCTTGATCACTGCTATTTCCCCAGCGCCTGTCACACGGCCCAGAGTGCTTTGTTGTGTAAATGGCCCCGTGACTGGAGACGGGGGAGTTTGTTGGTTGAGACCCCAGGGAGCAGCTGTGCAGGATCCGTCCCCCTGCATCGGGCCAGGCCCAGGGGCAGCAGGGAACTCAGGGGACAGGCACCTCGTGACAGCCTGGGGCTCCCCCTCCTGAAGTGGGGTGAGCACCTCCCCAGGGTTTCTTCTCCTGTTGCCACTCCCAGGGTTTGCAGGGCAGCTGGAGGGCCACCACATCCAGATGCTGTCCCTCTGGAACCCCCCTGCAGCCCCCTCCCATGTCCTGTGGAAGGACTTCTGGGAACAAAGAGGGCAGGATGGTGCTTTGCTGCATTTCGCAGAGAGAAATTGTCTCGACTCTTGGCTTCACCAACTCTTAGTAGCTGGAAACAAAGGAGTCCTTGACCCTGATTGCTTCTCTTCTACGGGGAGGGAGGGAACAATGGTCTTCGATGGGGCGGGAGAGAATCAGGGCAAGAACCGGAGGGAGCGCCTGCCTGGAGCTCCTCCCAAAGGCCACCATCCTGCCCCTGCCCCTGACTCTCCTCTGTCAGATCCAGAAAACAAGCCAGACGGAAGACATGCAGCAGGTCCATGGAGCTCCATCCGCCTCCCTGGTCAACTGTGTTAGGACAACCCGCTCGCCGAGGGAACAGGCGGTGAAACTTGTCCAATGAACCCTCTGTTGGACGGCAGCGGGGGGGAGCTCAACAGCAAATGAAAAAGCAGTTTCTGTCGTGGCTCCAGTCACCGAGTAGAGGAATATGTTTCTAAATACAGAATTGGAAACACATCATCCCGTGTCCTTCCTTGGCTTTTGTCACTTCTCATTTTGAGCACTCAGATTCCACGACTTTCTGGATACGCAGCCTCTATAATTCTCTTCTTGGGCATCACCATCCGAGCGGCAGATGCTGCCGGGAAAATGCATGGAAATCATCACAGAAAAATGTCTCCAAGAGGCACTGGCCAAGCAATCGATGACAAGATGCCTTTGGGCATAAATCTAGAAAGGGACAAGTGAATTACAAACGACACCACCAGCCCTCCCCCGCCGCCCCCCCAAATACAGTTTTGGCTGCTGGACACTTAGACGGGTAAGGTGGCCGTCCCTGTGATTTTCACCAGACTGAGCACACTTTGAAACAGAACCAACATTGTTAGCACGGCTTGGGAGCTGTTCTCTATTTTTTCCCACTCGAATACCAGCCTCACCAAAGAGAGTTTCAATTTTAGATACGTTCCCTCCCCGAGCAAAACTCCCATGGAAAAATGACTCTTGGGAGGACATGCAAATGTGCCAGTGACCTACATAGGGAGCCTGTAAGCCCATCAGATTGCTTCTGCCACTTGAAACCTGGGGGGAAAAAATGGAAAAATGAAATTGCATTTTGTATGTTGTGCTCCAAAAAGCACTAAGATTTTTTCCAGGACTCGTTTAGAAAAGATTATTCATTAGGGGTATTTTTTTTTTTTTCCCCTTGGTCTTCTTGGCTTTTCCAAATGACACGCGTAAACTGGGTGTGTGTGTCTGCCGCATAACAAAGGTGTGAAGTTACTGTATGTGGTGATATCTTTTAGGGTCTGAAAACTGCACCAGCCTCTCACGACCTCTGGCATTAGGGGGTTTCAGAAAGGGTTGGTGGTGGGATTTCAGAGCTGGCATCAACCACGCCCGTGCATAACACACCCTTGCTACTTTTCTTAGTCTGGGTGCACAGCTCAGTCCCTCTGAACATTTCCACCCGCATCCGGGATTAATTTGTCCACCGGAACTGGGGGACAGAGTCTTTGTTTTCTGGAGGTCTACGCTGGGTTGAGACACACACTGGAAATGTGGGCTTCGTTTCTCTTTGGCAGTGCTGGGGCTTCCCTTTTGGGGCTGGGGTGCCCCCAACCTTCCATTTCCCTGCATGCTTGGAAACTGCCCCCATATAAAGATAGCACAGTTGGATACAGCCCCAGGACTCTATTTCTGGTGTTTGCTGCCAGGCCAAGGAAACCTAAAAGGAAGAACTCAAGGCACATGGAGGCCGACAGAAAGTGCAAACAATGCAAATCTTGTGCCACGAAGGAAACGGAGGCTTTGAAAAGAAGTGGGACGTGTGTTTCTGACATCGAGAGAACGTGGACGCACGCGGAGCACGACTCAGGACCCTTTCAGATTCACGTGATAAAAACGACTTCCAGTTGCCTTAGCCAAGAACAAATTGTGTGGTGGAAGTGGGAGCGTGTGGTGGTGGCCCTAGGTTCGCTGGGACATATATGGGAGACCGGGGGAAACAAAAAGAGGGGATCTAGTCGCTTCCTCCCCTCCGTGTCTCTGCTTTGTCTGAGCTGGCTCGCATTTTCACTCCTCTTCCTCCATGTGGCTGAGAAAATCTTTATCAATAGCCTGGGCAAAGAGAGAATCCTCAGTCCACAGGCAAAGAGAGAAAACTAGCCAGTTGTCTCCAATTCGCGAACACCTGGGATTGGCTCTTTTGGGGGTCACGTCCAGGAGCCCTGCGCACGGTAAGCCCAGTCTCGGTCACGTGCCGCACCTCCGTGGGCTGCGGAGGGTGGGTGGGGGAGGGGGGAACCCTGCGATGGCGGCTTGCCGGAATTGCTGGAAGTTAGGGAGGAAATTTCCCCACGTTAAAGGTGTCCTGCAGTCAGAGATGGGACGGGGAACCTGCGGCCACCTGGGAACAACTGTCATTCCGAACCACCCATTTTGTTCCTTCCTTTCTCCACGGGTTACCTTGTTCGCCAAGGTTGCGGGTCTATGCCACCGCGGTGGCGGGAGGATGGATGATTGTAGAGACGGATGCAAACCCAGGGAGTGGCGCTTCTGAGGCCACTGGCGTAGTAAGTCCCAGAGACGGAGCTAGAGCCGGTAAGAATCGGAAAGCCTTCAGCGATGGACGGGGGGGTTCCCTGCTGTCTCTAGGAGGCCGCACGGCACCGTATCCGCGGCGGCCAGGTCTGGCCCCTCTGCCTCAAGGTCTTCCCCGGCCTGGGAGTGGCAGGAGTTCTGTGAGGATCACGCCTCCCGTTGGTCTGGGCTGGCTCCCTTCTGACCCGGGGAGAGCCCGGAAGGAGGTACACGGGGGGGCCTCAGAGGAAAGTTTCGCTTGGCCAATTCCCAGCACCAAGAGCTGACGCAAGGGGCACTGGACAGACTCATCTGGGGGCGCCAGGCCAGGATCCCTCCCTGACTCAGGGACTGGGCAGGGCTGAGTGTCCTCACTGAGGACGGGCAAGAGCAGGCGGCGAGAGCCAAGAGGCCTGTGAGGCAACAGCATCCAGATAGGGACAGGGGAGGAGGCAAGGACAAAGGGTCAGGGGGCCTCACTCATCTGGAGCCCGGACTTCCCTCGGGTCTGGCGCCACGCAGCCGCTGGGAGGCTCGGTCTTTCCGCCTGGATTCTAAGTTACCTGCTGGCAGGCGTCTGAAGGAGCCTCTGACCAGGATCTCCGAATCTCATGGGCCGGGATGGAACAGCTAGACCGGCTTCCCAGGCCCCCCCAGAAACCCCCTTTCCCGAGGCTGTGTTCCGAAGACCGGAATCGCAAGCGACCAGACCCAGCTGTTTAAAACTCCCGTGACTGGGGCAGGCGTGGGTCCTGGTCTCCAGTTTCCTCTCGGAAGCCGCGGACGTCTAACTTCCCCGCCCCCTTCCCGCATCGTTTTCCGTCCACCACACCTCATCATCGTCCTTCATTAACCTGGAGGCAGGGATGCCGAGCACACAGATGAGAAAAGCCCTCGTTCCCGAAATGAAATTTCACGATTCTTCCCCCTTCTAGGAAAGGTTGGGGCAGCCAAGAATATATAGGTCATGTTTCCAATTATAAAAACACCAGGGATGCCGTTTTTTTCCTCCTGCACTAGTAAAAATAGCAAGGAGCAGGGAGAGCGGGGCTGTCGGTGTGAGGTCAGCGGTCCCCAACAGGGCTGCGACAAGTGGCAGTGGCCGGCCACCCCCGTGGAGCAGCTCCCCCGACAGAAGGGGGAGGTCGCGGCAGCAACGGTGTTACCTTGAGGCGGTGCTAGGTGGCGCTGTCAAGAAGGGAGGCGGGAAGGTGCTCGTTGCTGCCAGACCTGGGAAAAGCAAAGAATTCTGCACTTCTTAAGCACTACAAGAGCCCGGGGTCTCGGCCCAGGAAGCAGAGCGCGATCCAGCACCGTGCTCCAAAGCTTCGGATTCCTGCGGAGCAAATGCTCGAGGTGGCAGAGCAAGGATGGAAGGGCTAGGAAGGGGAACAGAACGTGCAAAGCCTCCCGAGTGCAAAGTGGTGTTTTATTTGCACAACGTGAAGGAGCTCCACAGGCTATGGCTTTGGCTTCTGTGGGCACAGAGAAGGGGGCAGGGTTAGGAAAGGAGGAAGGCGTAGGGCTGGGAAGGGAGAGAGTGTTGGTGGCGAGGAGGATGCACGGGGTGTCCTGCGAAGGGTTTTAGTGAAAGAGACCAGGGGATGATCGAAGCCTTGGCTGAGGGACCTGATCTGTAAGTTAGGTGCTGGTGACGCAGGGGAGGAACCGTCGGGGTCTGGGAGATGCCCTCTCCCTGACAACACTCTCTGTTGTTCCCTTAACCCTCGGAGGTTTGCCGACATCCAGGACCGACGTTTGTCCTCGCGGACCGACTGGTGGCCAGTTTCTGCTGGAGGGGACACGTGGGCTCCGGAGGCAGGTGTGTGGACACCAGGCTAGTGAGCTGGCAGGGAGTGCTGTCGGTGGCGCTGCCGTTGGCCCCCTGCCTGGTCCTCGCTCAGCCCGTGCTGCCGGCGTCCCAACGGGATCCCATCGGACGAGCTCGGCAGGGTCTGTCAGCCACCTGGATGGCAGGATGAACGTGTCCTCCCGGTCCCAGAGCAGCCCTCAGTTAGTGGCTCAGGGGGTTCTGCCTGCCCCTCTCCCCAGCTTCCCTCCCAAAGAGGAGTCATGCGGAGACATGGGCTGTCTGGTTTACCAGTTCTCCCACAAGAGGAAGCTTTAGACGCCCGCTGGGTACCTCTGTGGGTCCCTCCCCTTCCTCGGCTCCCTTCCTGACAGCCCACCGGTGTGGCGGGACCAGCTGTCACCCTGCTTGCACACAAACCCTTCTTTGTCTCAGGGGACCCCGATGTGAAATGGCCCTCGTCCCAGTTCTGACCCCAGCTCAGGAGCCAGGCCAGGGCAAGCCCACGGGGTCAGGGACGGCATCAGTGGCCCCACCTGGTAACTCGCCGGAAATGCAGATTCCCAGGCCTGCACAGACAAGCCACCCGGAGCGCTGAGGGTGGAGCCGGCCGTCCAGAGTGCCACAGACCCTCTGGGTGACTCTCGTCCAGGCTCGGCTCTTCTGGCAATGACTGCTCTAGAGAATTCTGGGTCAGAGTATGTGAAGGGCACGTTTCCAGGGTCTCCAAATGTCCCCCTGCCTTTTTAGCTGCCCTCCTCCGCAGGTGTCTTGGTCCCCAATGTCACAGACAATGGGTCCCACGATACAGGTCAAATCAACCCACTGGCTGACAAGTCCAGCAGGAAGCACCGACAGGAAGAACGCGGCTAAATGTTCAAACCCTTGCAGTGAGAGAACAGGGACAGGGCGACTCACAGCGACGCCCACCCTGGGCCGCTGTTGTATGACATAGCTGGGAGAAGCCGAAAGGGGGTGACGGGGCCGCGGCGGAGGAGGCCACCTGCTCCCTCAAGAACATGCAAATTATCCTGCCTCCAACTCTGGCTCTGGAACAGAAGTGGAGGAATCAGAGGCCGGGAAGAGTGGCCGCAGACACCCCGGGTCTTTGCAAAAATCATCCCGGGTCCTCCTGAACTCAGCACGGACTAGTGTGGGTATCCAGACCCTCACGGCGACGCAGCATACCCGGGGCTCTATTCTGGGCTAGTGTTTTCTGTTGATTGACCTTTGTGTTTGCCCAACAGATGTGAGATCCTTCTACATGCCACACCCCTGATTTGGTGGCTTCGGTCGCATCCAGGATGAATCACCTCCCCGCTGGGTCCTACCTGCCTTCCACTGCCGCCTGCCTGATACCCTAGGTGTTTACCACCTAGGACGTGAGCCAGTGCCATCCGCTCAGTGGAGCTGATCTTGGGGCACACGACAGATGGTGCTCGGCTTGGCAGACAGCATGGTTTTTTCTTTCTTTCTTTTTTTCTTTTTTTTTTTCAGGAAACAGTCAGGGTCCCATTTGTTCTCAGTCATGAGGCAGGGAAGGGGAGAAGAGCGAGGTGGGTAGCCAAATGGTTTTCTCCTTCTGGAGGGAGTCTTGATCCTGCACTCCCTCTGCCAGATTGCCGGCCCAGCTGCTGCTCCCGTTCCGTGTCCTCCCGCGGCCCAGCCGGATGTCCGCAGAGCCGGCTAGACCGGGGTAGAGCACGGGGTTTGAAGAACAAGGTCGAGATGCAGGGGGAGAGGGACAAGCAAAGCATGGAAGTCTTCACTGTGTTTAAGTGAATTTATTTTGAACCTTCTCCCCTGTCCAGGGGCCAGGGTTCCTGAAGCAGCAGCGGAGGGAGGGACAGTTACCCCCTGACTTCATCTGGAAAGCACTGGGAAGCCGATGGAGCCGTCTCCCCGCTGACGTGTCCCTGGATGGTTTGCGGGAAGGACTTGTCAAGCTTCATCCCCACGCCCGGGGCTCCCCGGAGCTCACCACACTTTCGGAGAAACCCCTCCTAGTAGGTCTTGTCCTCAGACACCTCCCCCGCTCACCTCCTTTGGACGCTGTCCTCTATCAGACTGGGCTCTCAAAGCACCGCCTCTGGGATGGAGCAACGGAGGGTCTGCGTGCTGAGGCAGAAGGTGCTGGAAATGTTCTCGGGCCGCTTTCGAGACCACGTCACACCCTCGGCTCTCACTGGTCCATCTGAGCTCACGTGCACTTCCCTGGCTTGACCCTCCTTCGTTGCAAAGAAAAGTTGTGGTGAGAAAACACCTGCCGCCTATTCACCGATGGCGTCAACCATCGGTCCTCCTCACAACTACTTGCCTCTTGCCCTTGGACATCCTCCTGCCGGAGGCCGGGAGGGCCCCTCTGACCTCTCGCTTTCCCCACTTGCTCTCCTTTCCATCACAGATGTGATTTTCCGTTTCTGACCTTCCCCCTGCTGCTCCGCAAGGGGAGTTTCGTTGTATCCCCAGTGCCTCGGACAGGGCCTGGCAGGGAGGGAGAGCTCCATCAAAACCAAGTGAATGAAAATAAAACCGTTCAAAAGGCACCTCCATCTCCAGCTTCTTCACGCCCCACCCCTGCTCCCGTGTATGCATGGGGTTCGCTCTGGGGTTTTCATTTTATTCCCTTAATCTGTGTGTCTGTTTTTAACCCCCGTGCCGTGCTGTTTGGGTCATCATAGCTTTGTCATGTATCTTGAAACCCGCCGTGTGATACCTCTAGCTTTGTTCTACATTCTCAAGTTCGCTTTGGGTAGTGGGTCTTTCCTGGTTCTACACAAACCTTAGGATTGTTTCTTCTACGTCTGTGAAAAATGCCATTGAAATTTTGATGGGCGTTGCATTAGATCGTAGGTGGCTTTGGGCAGCGTGGACATTTTAGCAATAGTCACTCTTGCAGCGCGTGAGCACGGAATCCCTTTCCGTTTACCTGTGCCCCCTGTAATTTCTCTCACCCGTGTCTCAGAGTTTTCAGTGGTCGGGGCTCTCACCTCCTTGGTTCATCTTGTTCCTAAATAGCTTATTCTTCGTGATGCACGTGTAAACCGTACTATTGTTGTAATTTCTATTTCTGATACTTTGTTATTAGTATATAGAATTGCAACTGATGTCTATACTGGCTTTGTACCTTGTAACTTGACTTGGCCCATTTATTAGTTCTAACAGTTAAGCTCCTCTCCTCTTAGTGCCTGGGAAGAGATTTTCCTGCTCTTTTGACCTGTGTGAGCCCACCCTTGCTTTGCACCTTCCAGGCTTTCCACACCTTTGTGCATCCTTCCTCTGGGACCGTCAACCCCCACATGTTCACTCACTGTGGACGGCTGCTGACATCTCCTGCCATCCCCGTAGCGCTTCCGAAGGATCTTGATGACGGCTTGGCATCCTTTCTCGCGCTCACAGCCAAGCTTTTCCCAAAAAGGGGGGCCTCTGGGTCCTCCCCGCCCTCCCTCAGTCTGGGTCTCAGGCCACCCCTTGCCAGTGTGGTCTATGGCCAAAGCATGAGAGCAGGATGGGGGTCTGCGTGTCAGACGTGTGCGGGAGTGTCACTGAGGTGACTCTAGAGACTCTGGAGCCCCATTTCCCAGATTCTGTTGTTCGTGCCTCACGAATCAGTCGCGAGGGAGATACCCGCACTGGAATCTACGCTAACCTGGGGCGATTCACACCAGCGCCCGTGTGACCGTGGATTTGCAGCCGAAACGATGGCCTTCCGTTGTTAACAAAGCAGCCTGTGGGGCTTCAGTCCAAGTCCCACGGAAGGAGCCGGTCAAGCGTTCCTTCACACAACCCACCCCTGCCCTCAAGGCTCACTTTGCTTCCTCACTTTTTGTTCTTTTTCTTCTTTAACAAACTTGCGCTTGGACTCGCATCGCATCCGAGTAGAACAGAGAGGGGTCGGGGGAGGGGGTAGGGTCCTGAAGCAGATAGTAAGGAAAATGGCATAAAATCCTTCTTACCAATAAGAAATCAGGAATTATTAGAATGCAGACATTTATGCTAAATGGACGGCAGAGTACCGGAATGTATTATAACGTGGCTGTTTTAATATCTGTGTCTCGGTGGTTGCTAGGTTACACTGGTACTTTTAATAACATTAAAGGGAGCTAGAAATACTTGTGGATACTTTCCCCATCGAAATTATGACTAGCAAGACGAAGGACATATTGCCGGCTAGTGCGCTGGGATATTCTAAGCTCCCGGTTGCTCGTTAAGATGCACGTTAGTTGCTCATATTAGTAGTGCTTCGGTTTATCGTTTTCCTTCAAAAGAGTTAGACCTTGTGATAATGTGGCTTATGTTCCTGGACCTGGGTGGTCGATGTCTCTCTCTCTGCAGAACATACCTTTACTTTGCCTTCCTGCCTACTCCATTCCTTTCCGTTTGACCCACCTGCTACGTGCTGAGCCTCTGTTGACACACCTGAGACGTGCAGGTGCATGCGAGCACGCACACTCCTTCTCGCTGCTTGCGTATCAAAGAGCTTGAATTTGCCCGTGGCCCTCCGTGGAGGGGAAGCCCGCTCTTGGTTTGCTCTAGGTAAAGCCGCAAAAAGCAGTTCAGTTAAGTAAAATGCTGTTACGGCTCTAATTGGGTCTGGATACATCTCACGGGAGCACAAAGTCCGTGATTAATTTTAACTTGGAAAATAGGAAAAGGAACAAAGCCCTACAAGCTTCCAAGAAGGGATGTCTGAGCTGGGATCTGGGAGGACACCAGGGGTGTTGGGATCGAGAAGGCGGGAGGAGCGCGTCCTGCCGGGAGGAGGGCGCAGCGTCACGGGGAAGGGGACACTTGTTCTAGAATCAGTAAATTCTACGGAGCACGTGCTCAGAGCAAGACCGCGGTCTAAGGGCTGTGCTTGCATTACTTATTAAATCCTCAGGACACCTCCAAAGCAGACACCATCCCTGTTCCACATCAGGAAGGTGGCCAGTGCTAAGAGATGGTCAGAAACGAAATCAGGTCCCACAGTCTCTCTATATCATGATGCCTGCAGACTGGCTCTGAGCCCAAATGGTCACCCCTATTCTCCGCACCCCCCCCCCGGCGTGGGGAGCCCCTTGTGGTCGGCATGAGGAGAGGGAACAGGGGTGGGGCGCGGCGTAGGCAGGGCAGATGACATCAGACAGGTTAGGTTGCGCTGGGATTTCAATGATGTGTTTGAAGTTACCGGTACATTTTCCTTAATAAGCTTTGGACCTGACGAAGCCTTCCAACAGGGGAGTGACAAGTCTTTGATCCATATTTTTGGAAGCTAATTCTAGTGGGAGTGCCTGGAGGTTACAGTTGAGAATTTTTAATTTTTTTTAATTATTTATTTATTTATTTATTTATTTATTTATTTATTTGACAGACAGAGATCACAAGTAGGCAGAGAGTCAGGCAGAGAGAGAGGAGGAAGCAGGCTCCTCGTTTTGCAGAGAGCCCCATGTGGGGCTCGATCCCAGGACCCCGGGATCATGACCTGAGCCGAAGGCAGAGGCTTTAACCCACTGAGCCACCCAGGCGCCCCACAGTTGAGGATTTTTTAAAAAAAAATTCATCATGAGACAACCGTAAAGGTCCAGTTGAGAAAATCAGCCAAACACGTCTTCAGCACCCAGGATATGGTTCACAGAAACTCAGGTCCTTCCAAAATAGCATTTTAATCATTGATCTTTTCACAACCGCGAGGCTTGCTGATCCCGTACGTTCCTGGTGCATCCCCAGTCTGAGCCTCCAGCTCCGCTTTCTCTCCCTCTCCTGCTGCTTATCTCGACCTTTCCCCGAAGAGCCTTCCACTCCTCTACGTCAGACCCCCCAGAACTTCCATCCCATGAGGACATTTTCTACCAAAATTCCAGCCTCCTCACCAAATGCTGACTCCCTCTTTGCCTCCGGCAACATTGAGATTGGTGCTAAGACTGTTAATTTCTCAATGGAGGTGCCTGGTCTAGAACAGGCTGTTCTGCCGGGACTGGAAGTAACAGACTCCCAGTTCCTCCCGCATCCACCCCTCCCTCCTAGCACAGCTTTGCCTCCCCCTGCAAGGTACAGACTAGCTACTTTCCCATCTCCAGGGCCCTGCCTCCTCCGTCCTTCTAACCTGCCAGCGCCCCCTGCCTCCCCCTCCCTGTCTCTGGGGCTCATGATGACAATCACGTGCGGTTCTCTGGTACCTGGGAACCAGAGTCCAATGAGGAGAGAGCAGCAGACGCCTCCAGATGACCCTAGAGCTTCTGCTCTGACACACAGAGCCGTGTTTCAGAACTTCTACCACTCACCGCGCAGGCCATCTGTGTTGTCGCCACGGCTAAAGCCAAGGGCGGTTCCCTGCCCTCCCGAAGGCAGCTGGCGCCCAGGACTGCCCCCTAACCTGTAGTTCTCCTTTTCTTCAGGTGGGACACCCCCAAGGGGCGGTGGGGAGAGGGAGACTCTGATATACATTTTCCAGTCACGTTCAGCCGCTGTTCAGATGAACGCGTGTGTACGAAACGGCTGTGCTCACTTGTGGGACAAAAGTCAGGCATCAGCCCTCCTGGTCTATACCTGCTGAGATTTTGTCTAAACCCTCCCCCTAACAGCCTGTAAAGTCTACCTTCTACCCTACCTGTTTTGTAGGAGGAGAAATTAGGATCCAGAGAGGTTAAGGGGTTTTTCTCTAGATCAGAGATGGTCAGAAAAAGGGACCAGAGCCCATTTCCACGGACTCTGAATACAGTCCTTTCTTGACTCTCCAGTGGCTTTTTAAGAAAGGTGTTACTAACAGTGTCACTTTTCTTCTCTTTTCCCCACCTACTTTTGTCCCCTCTCTCCTTTTTTTCTTTTTTTCCTTTCATCATCTTTATTGTTTTGGGACTTATTCAAATATTTATCTTTCCTTCGAGGTCATTAACCGCGGCACTCAGAGTAACACGCTGTTCGTAAGTGCTTCATACAGACACAGTGTTCTCGCCCTGAGCACAAAGCCCTGGTTCTCCGCGACGGCGCTGAGTCAGCCCTTGGGGCTGAGGACATCCCCATGACGGATGAGGCTTGCCTCGCTGGTCCCAGGCCCAGGCTCCACAGCCCGGACGCTTCCCACATTTCTCCTGACCTTCACACTGCGACAGCTCCCCTGGCAGATTTAGGACGCGTTCTTTCTTTCTACCAAATTCCTTCCCGTCTCTCCTGTCCCTTTTGATATATCCAGATTCCCACGTCGTGTAATAACTTCCCTGCAACCTCCCTTCACTGCCATCGGTCTGAGATTCATGCTGTTGGATGACGACGTGCCCAATGGGGCCCCTCCCCTCCGGCCCTCCGGCGGCCCGAGACCGACCCCCTCCATCCGCAGAAGCACCTAGTGTGTGCGCCTGGCCCTTCCCAGCCAGCCTGCTCGGACGTCAGCCAGCGGAGACCAAGTTCCTGCTTGGACTGCGTGAGTCCAGGCCAACATGTCTTTAACATTTGTTGGAGAGGGGGGTTGTGCACAAATAGGAGACTATGAAGAAAGAAGAATGAGAAACAGATCATAGCTCAAAAATGAAATAAAAGAGCCATTTCCACCCCGTGTGCCAGACATGCCGGCCGCGGCACCGGGAGTACCCCTCACCGAGTCCGACGCATGCACACACGGCGACCCCGGGGCCAGCCGTGCTCCGGCACCAACGTCCTTGCAGACTAAATACAGAGGCTGTATTCTTTTCATGGTTTAAGTTTCTAGAAATAGACTCGGGGACCAAACGATACAGTTTCCTGGAGTCTTGATACGTATTGCCAAAAAGCCAACGTGGACACGACAGCTTCCTGTCTCTTTCCCAGCACTGAGTAAATTTTTTTACAAATTTTTAAAAAAGAATTCTGATCTGCTGGCTCCCCAGGTTTATTGTGATGTCAACGTACAGGTATTTGAATTCTGGCAAAACAGGAGCCTTAACAATACTGTGGGCCACTTCGCTTAATCACCGTGTGAATTGTCTCTGTGTCCTTTGTCAATCTTGAACCTGGGGCTTCCTTCCTCGTTCCCGTGGGTCACCTGGAGCCTCCTCGAATGTCATCCCCTTGGAAAGACCTTCAGGGACTCCACTCGGTGCTGAGCCTCCCGCGAACCCGCTCTGTTGGGCTTCCGTTGCCCCCACAAGGGCAAGCCTTGGTCTGCGCGGCTCCCCTCCGGGCGTCCGCTGAGCCGCGCGCGGTGCCTGGGGCAGGCGGCCGGGAACACGGGCTCGGGGTCCGGAAGCCAGTGCGCACCTGCCTCGTGCCTGTGCCCGGCGTCCGGCGTTCCCTGCGCTCTTATGAGCGAGAGCAGGTTGTTGTTCCTGCTCTCTTTGGTGAACGGTAACCTTCGGACCCCTCCACAGACTCGAGACCCCTCTAGATGACACTGTAACTGCATCTCAGCGGTATCGATGGCACTGTTTCCTTTCTAACATCATGTGGCTTCAGTCCTATTGAGGACGTTCTCTGCTTTTGGTATGCAAGTGCTTTATCCTAGCTCCGGGGTGGCAGGGTCAGGCAGACGGCTTCTGCAGCTCCAGCTCCGCGTCCCGCTGCCCCCACTGCCGGACCGTTCACGCCTGGTGCTGGTCCGCGACAGTCTCGGCAGCCCCCCGTGGGAAGTCCCTTTACAGTGGAACATTCTGGGAAATCTCAGGCGAGGGGCCTGGGAAGAAGATCAAACACAAACACACAGAAATACGCCAGTGATGGGAAAATAACCGGTCTAGTCTGACCCCCGCGGGGTTGAAGACGAGGATGTTCTTTGCAGGGACTCACCTGTCTTCTCCGCAAGGGACAGGAGCAGGTGACATGATGGGCGGTGTCCTCTGAGGGGTGGGCGGTGTCGCACGCCGTGAAACGATCTGGCAGAGCGATAGCAACACGGCGAGTGAGCTCACCGCAGTCCCAACGCTGTTTCAAAGTGCAGGTCTTTGTTGAGACGTGTTCCTGGGAAACAATGTTCTTTATTTTCTTCTCATGATGGGTCGGAGCGAGTTATGGGAACTTTGGAGGAAATATGGAAAATTACCCGAAATGAAGCCATTTGGCTGACTTCCTTTGGGAAGAGATTTTTGTTCACAAACATTTATTGAAAAGGCATCAATATTAATGTGTGTTTTCACAGGATGCTCCAAGAGAATTTTTCAACTTTTGTTTTTCAAACCCTATAGGGTCTCTCTCTCTCTCTCGCCCAGCTTTTGATTTGGAAGCAGACGTTCTCATTTATATTTCAGGATTCTTTCCTGAGCGCTACGAGTTTCTGTAATGCAGAAGGAGGAATGAGAACAGGCTGGCAAATACCGCAGGGGGCATTTCCCCCCCAGACCTCTGCCCTTGAGAGGTCCCAGGACTGGCAGGCTGAGGGCCCCCCACTAAGCCTATGATTCAGTCTTTTCTACGGGTTTGGAGACAAAGGTCTGCCTCTCATTTTCAAGTTCTGCCAGTTCTGTTGGACGCGACAGCCTCCCTTTCTCTACTGTCTGTGTGTCTCTCTCTGTTCCTCTCCCTCCTCGTTCACGCAGATGCACTTATGTGTGTGAGCTCTCGGGCTTTTTCATGATGATCTCAGGCTAGTTCTGCTCCAGAAAAGTGTGTCTCTGTTTGTCCGCAGAGGACACGTCCTCAGAAGCACGCGTCGCACGCGGTTTACACGGGAAGGGGAAGGTTGCGTAACCAAACCACAGAATCAGAGTGACGGAGAGGACGGACGGACACGGGTCAGCTCTGAAGGAGGGTGCGGCTAAGCCGGGGCTTCCTGGTTGTCCTGCTGGGGCTCCTGTACCGTCTCCACGGATACGCAGAAACGGCCGTCGGCAGCTGCCTGGAACCCCAAGACGCCCGTTTCCTGGGGGCGATGAGGCCACAGCCATGGGAGTCTCAGGGAGGGGCGACCAAGTCGTACAGTCTCCTTCGCTTTACTCTCCTGTCTCTTAACTGTCCCCCGCCCCATCGCACAACATGGTGCTGTGTTTGGTGAATTTATCAACGGGCACTCACCTGTTCTACGCAGGACGGACATCTGGGATTTTAGTATTTCTCTGCTTTTGGATTTTGAATTCTATAGAGATAGAGATAGACAGAGAGATGATAGAGAGAAAGAGAGAGAGAGAGAGAGAGGTGTAGATATGGAACACCTCACTGTAGGTTTGGAGGTGTAGCTGTTGAGGGCAGTTGGGAGAAAAGCACACTAACAATTAGATACAAGATGCACCAAAATACTTCTATAAGAATGGTCATGGCAGCAGTGTTTACACTCGGCCCTGGGTGGGGGCACCCAATTGTCCCTTAGTAGTAGAACGGGCAGGTCCCCTCACAACACGCAGTACATACTGTCCCTCAACAAGAAGGAATAAGCGAAACCTGCACCACAGCCAGGGGTAGGGACAGAGCTCCCGGGCATACCTCCGGGCGCAGAGGGCGCACACGAGGGCTGGAGCCTGATTCTCTTCCAGGGGAGGACTCTGATCTTTGCTGTCGGGGTACAAGGCAGCTGACCCTCGTGGGGAGCAGGACAGTGTGGGGAAGGGGCATGGACGTGAGGTCAGCCTTGCCTCCGCATGGACGGACGGGCTTCTGGCTGCACGACTGTGGCCCATTTGTGAAATGTCATCGAGCTGATGACTTGTGATGTAAGATTTATGTTCACTATAATAAAAAGTTCACAAAGTGTCTGTTCCCAGAGTCTAAAGGAAAAAGAAAAAACTACCATGTTTATAGCAGCTCCCTGTGGGCGCCTCTCAAGCCCTTCCCTTGCTGTTTCTTGTTTTGGGGCCACAGGCCAGTCCCTCCCCCAGCTCTAAGCCCTGGGACACAGTGACCCAACCCCCTGGGGACCTCAGGCATAACAGTCCCGGTTGCGCTTGGCCTTCTGAGTCCGGTTGCCGAAGTCTCTCCAGCCATGCGAGGGGAGGACCCGCCCCCTCAGGCTTCCTCCCCGCTGTCACCTGCACGCAGGTCAGCCAGCAACAACGGGGCTGTAGCATCTAAAAAAAAAATGCAAAACTTTTATCTTTCCCCAAATGCAGCATAATGCACAACCGTGTTCTCTCTCTGCATCTCATCCTCCTACAATATGCAGAACACAGTTTCTGGAGTCAGACCCGTTCTGGAACTTTCTCTGTGTGTGAGACACTAGACAGAGCGCTTCACTGCTGGAGGCCCTAGTTCCTGTAAACGGATGGGAGGCTGGGTCGCCCTTCAGGACAGAAGGAAGGCTCACCGGGAGGATGCAGCAAGGAGCAGGAGGCCTGGCCCGAGCTCTGCTCCGGAACTGGAGGCACGACTGTCCCCCGCAGACCTTGCTGGGTGGAGCCTGTGCACCCAGGGCGCCCCGCCGTCATCCCTGGAAGTTCCCTGTGACTGCACAGAGCATCTGCAAGAGGAGAACAGCTTCTTGGCAGCTCGTCTCCCCCAGAAACCCCTCCACGGAATCAGGGAGGAGCGGACACGTGTTTTCTGTTTCTGTCCAGAGCAAACTGCAAGACCTCCTGCCCCTTCTGATTCACTTCCAGCGCGTGCCTGCTAGCAGACGGACGGGGGTTATCAAGTGTGAGCCTCTGGGACTCGACGGATCCTCCACGAACAGAAGCCTGGTCCTTCAGCAGGGGCCGCCCCGCAGACGGCGGTCTGGGCAGCCTTGCCCACGGCTTAGCATCCAGCCCGAGGCTCCCCCAGGCAACTGTTCCTCACTCTGGGCTGGGCCGGGGGTTGCTTGGTTCAGCCCCATGTTTGAGCGGTATCTAGAGGGGCCCAGGATGTCTAGGCCGTTGGTCTGTTTTGCTCCAACCCATCCACGAGGGCACAGGGTTTGTTGATTTTATTGTGATAAAATGCACATAAATTAATATTGACAACTGAAGCCATTTTAAGCATTTAGCACATTCATGATGTGGTGCAACCGCCACTCCCGTCTGGTTCTAGAACGTGTCCTCACCCTAAAGGGAAACTCTGTACCCACAGCATGTCACCCCCTCCCCTTTCTCTCTGCTTGTGGTGCCCACCAGTCTGCTGGAGAGTTTCTGTCCCACCGGGAGCCTGGTTACCCGGCACCTGCCAGCAAGTCGCCCCCATCTGGTGTCCTCTGGGTCTTACGGTAACTTTTCAGTCTTGGAACTCCTGGAGTGTCCAAGCTCGGTCACCACTGGACTCCTGAGAAGCCCTGACTATGAAGTAAGGGTGTTTCTTCGGGTTTCAGCAGGAGGTGTAGCCAAGACAGCCCAGGAGCTGTTCTCTCTCTCCTAAAATCGTAGCACTGCTGTCCGACTTCCTGTCACTCTTGCCCATAGAGCACAGGCTGAGGACACTGAGGGATCCCCCAGAGGGATCCCCAATGAGCCAGGGCCACCTTGGAAGGAATTCTCAGAGCCAGACTCCCTCAGGGGCCTGTCCACCTCAAGTGTCACCTGACTGGCCTCTTGTAGATCTGGGGGACCTGCCTCGTACCGGGGGCAGTGATGGGCTGGGTGTTCCCATCGCAATCCCTCGAACCTGTGACTATCAACTTACGTGGGATTAGATGGAAGTTCTTCAGGGAGGTTTTTATCCCGGATTACCTGGGTAGGCTCCGAGCACAAACCCCCGTATCCTTAGGAGGAGTCCTGCCTCTCGAGAGAGGCAGGGGAAGGGTCACGGGAGCTGACACAGAGAAGAGGGGACAGCAAGAGGACCGCGGAGCCAGGAACGCCAGGAGCCACCAGGGCCTGGAAGGGCAGGGAACAGACGGTGGCCTGAGCCTGCAGAGGGCTGGGGCTCTCCCAGGTCTGCCCTCCGGGACGGTGACACAATACACTTTGGTTGTTTTAAGCCCCCAGTCAGGGGTCATCTGTCATCTGAGAACCAGTCTGTAGAATTACTCTGGTTCTTCTAGGCAGCCACGGCGGCAGGGCGTGGGGGGTCCCTAAGGCCACTTGTGTTAATTTCCATCACTGCTGGAACCAACTGCCACACCTCCTTGTAGTTCTGGAGGTCCTGAGTCCCTTGACGGGGCTGAAGTCAAGGAGTGAGCAGACCCTCGTGGTCACCGTCCCCAGTGGCAGGATGACACCCCCGGTCCTCCTCTCCGCTCACCCACTGGTGTTGCTCCTACTTGACTCAGTTTCCAGATCATCTCATGCCCTCGTCTCTAGCTTGGTGGGACACACGTGGGGAACCGGGGCTTCACGTCAGGGTGGGGATTGCTTCTAGCCTTCCAGCCTCTGCGGTCCGGGAAGACCCGCCGAAGATGGTTAGGAAAATCAGGGAACCAGCCAAGCAGAGCATCTGCCTCCACGTCCCCCAGACTCCGCAGCTGCGAGTATCCAGGAGCCTTTCTTGTCTCCCTGTCAATGCAACAGCTTTGACGCTAAGCGAGCCCTGAGGCTCGGGTCCGCCTTCTGGAACTTTGTGGGTCTTAGAACCGTCGCTAGTTCATAGACTTTGGGAAGGCCCCGAAAGCCGGTCTCCGGCGGCCAGTGTGCCCAGAAATCAGACCCACCCACCATGTACCTCCTTCCAAACCCAGATCCACACACCAGTCTCTCCCCAAGCCCCTCCCCCGCCCATTGTTCCTTGGCTTTGTTGCTCTATGCGAGCGTTTAAGACTTCAGCTTCTGAAAGCAAGAACCATATACTCCATTTCATTTTGTTTCCTTTTTCTCTCCATTGCCCTTCATGAACTGTTATAAATTGTAACACAGTTGTCCCCCCAGAGAAAGCGCTGTCGTGTCTACTCCTTGTTCTTCCTTCCGTCTGTCCCTCGGGGCTCAGCACAGACTCTCCGTTCTCTTGGAAACAGTCCCTGTCCCCCGGCGGAGAGGTGGACTCCCCCAGCCCCTGAACGTGTCTGGGGCTGCTTGCTGAGTGTGGCACCTTCCCTTCTGGGCTCCTGACTACTCACACCTGCATCTCCCTGGCTGTGGGTCCCGGGGGGCAGGGGCGGCTCCCACCGTGTTGGTTTGCAAGGCTCCAGAGACAAGCACGGGGCCAGGTCACCAAGTCCTGTTGGAGTCACCGACTCCCTTTGCGGCCGCTTCTTCTTCTGGAAGTTCCGGGAGGGATACGGTAATAGAGCCTACCATGAATGAAAAACAGAGGTCTACCAGGAGGCCAGAGATGCGTTATAAAAGGTGACCACTTGGCCATTTTGTGTACTTTTTTGCTTAGGCCGCTGCCGGCCTTGTCCCTTGCCATACGCCTGGAAAGCTCACGCCGATGAGGCCGCGGCCCAGACCGGCCTGGCCTGGGGAGGGGTTTGTCTTCCAAGCCTCTCGCTCCAGATGCTGCCCAGGGGCCACTAACGTCTCTGTTCCTGTATTACTCCAGTTGGGCAATTAGGTTCAGATAATTAACTTCTGGTGGTTCTTAAACCTGTCAGACGAGGGATCACGTGAGCAAAGGGAGGATGCCCTCCCTGGCCTGGCGTATTCGGAAACCGCTCCTGCTGGCCGACGGCCGGTGCTCTGGAGCAGCAGTCCTGGCTGCTGAGTCACAGACAAGGCTTCTACGGGTGTGGTACTTCCGGCTGGCGCCCATCCTTGCCGGTCCTCTGTGGGGGGACGTCCGTCCTCTGGGGCGAGTCCTGGTGAGAGCTCGGGTGGCACCAACACCCGGGGTGTCCTGCCCACGTCCCCTCCCTGCAGCTTGTCCCCGTTCCTCTCGTCAACTTCTCTTCCGTTCGCTGCTCACCTGGAGTCCTCCAGGGTCAGAGGCTAAAACGGACGTGCGCCGTCCAGCGGGGCACGGGAACGGATGACACAGGAAGGACGTCCCGGTCGCCCTCATTCACGTGACCTGCTCTGAGCAGGCTGGGGGAGACCTGAGCCAGCTGTCCCGGCTTTCTTCATCACCATCGCATACATCCACGGGGGACTGCCACCTCCCACGGTGGGGGGGGGTGGTAGTTAGGACTGTCAACAGGTGAGTCACCCCTGTCCCCCTCGAGTACTCAAAGGGACTTGAAACTCTATTCTGCCTCCAGTGGGAGGCAGAGTAGCGGCCCCCAAAGTTATCCGCACCCTAATTCTTGGCATCTGTGAATGTTACCTATCCTCAAGCGGAGGGTTTTGCATACGTGACCGAAGTTCCGTGTCTTGAGATGGGAGATGAGCCTGGATAACCGGGGAGAGCCCAAGTCACACGGGAAGTAGGAGCATCTAAGGTGCGACCACAGAAGCGGAGGTCAGAGCGACATGTGTCACATGAACCAGGGATCGGGCCCAGCCTCTAGAAGCTGCAAAAGGCAGGAAAGCAGATTGTCCCCGAGATCTTCCAGAAGGAACCCAGTCCCGCCGACACCTTGGTTTTGGACCAGTGAGAGCCACACTGGAATTCCGACGTCCAGAACCACAGGCTGGTTAAGGCACAGAGTCTGCGGTGTGTTGTTACAGCAGTGATGGGAACCTGACACGGCCGCCTTGGGAGCGTGCAGTACTCCGCCGGCAGGACAGCCGACGGGCACCTGCCCCAGGCTAGTGGCGGTCCCCTTCGTCCCTTCTCTCGGGCGCTGACCAACAAGGGAGTAGTGAGTTAACATGGTGGGCGTTCCTGTTGCCACTGGTCTCTGAAAAGCCCAAGGAGGACTCTTGGGCTCTGCAGCCAACGTTAACCCAAGTCAGTGTTCCCCGTGCTGTGTGCTCCGTCTCGGGCCGCCCAGACCCTTCCTTTGTGCTCTGCTCCCTTTGCCCCCGGGCACGTCTATGCATTCCAGCACTTTCCTTAGCTGCGTCTGCCCCCACCCCCCGCGACGCCACGGAACGTGGGCTCTGGGTGATTCCGACTCGGGTCTCTTTCCCGCTCGCAGCTGTAGCTCCTGTGGGAAAGGGGGAAATGTCCGCATCTTCGAGGAACTGTGGGCCACATCCGAGCGTCAGCTTCTCTTCACTGTGGCACCAGCCCCTGGAAGGCGGTCTTTCTTGCTCTCTGGTCGGGAAACTCTGTAGACCTTCTGCACGATGCTCCCCTCCAGCCTGTTTCCTCCAAGGCTGGCTCCCTGGCATCCCATTCCCCCAGCCCTAGTAGAGTCCAGCCCACCCAGCCCACCACCCCCCTCTACCTTACAACAAGGCCACCATTCGGTTTCCCCTGCCACGCGCGACGCCTACGCCACGCTTAGCTACGGAGCGGATGCATCAGGCAAGCCCGAGCCCAAGAAAAGCCACATCATTCATTTTAACAGAAAATTTACTATGAAGAATTGCTCATTAGTTACCGAAGAACTGGAAAGGCCAAAATAAAATACGCGTGTCTTAAGAAGTAGCAGCTACCATGCCTAAGGCTAGGGGGCAGAGGAAAGAGGTGGAAATTATCTCTGAGTTAAAGCAGATTCCTGTGAAGGGGCCGTTGCCTGGCTGGGGCCAGAGTCTATGAACTTGGAGGACGGTCTGTTATGCTGGGACCCAGACTTCGGGGGAGAGAGGACACTGGCCAGTTGGTGTTGGCATCACAAAGGGTGTGGAATTGGCAAAGGTTGGACAAACGGTCCGGCGAATCCAGCCGCTTCTCCGGGACGAGGAGGGATCTGGGAAGGAATAGGAATGCATGCATACTTTCTCTGAGGATTGTCAGATGTAGCAGATAAAATCACAGAATGCCCAAATTGAAATTGCAGATCAACGACAAATAATTTTCTTAGATGATCTCATGCAAGATCGGGCACCTGCTTAGAGTAAACAGTGACCTGTCATTGAGCGGACACTGAACTGCATCCGGGTGTCCTGCACTTACCGGTCAGCCCGCCCGCCGGCCGGCCTCCCTCCAGCACCCGGACCTCCAAACCCAGCAGGGAGCAGAAAGCTGGTCTGCAGAGGTCCCGCTCCAGCGTCTTGGAGACCAGCGGAATGGGATGGGTTTGGGGCGGGGACAGGAGAGCCTGTAACTGGCTCGGCAAGTTACTGCCTCCCCTTAGCGCCTGCCTCCTGCAAAGTCTCTTTTGGATTTCTGCGGCTGCCTATGCCTGCACAGAAACTGTTGCTTGTGTCGACAGTTTACCCTGGGAAATTCTAAAGATTCCGGAAACCGGAAACTACCGGTCGGTGGGAGGGGGAGAGTCAACCACCCGTGACACACGCACTCCCCCACCCAGCCTTCCCTCCAGCGCAGCCTCTGCGCCGCGCCCCGGAACACGGACGTCCCAGGCCCTCGCTCTCCCGCGACGTTGTTTCCTCTGCTCTTCTGGCCTTGGCCGTGAGTAGCCGGGAGCTCGACGAAGTCACGGGCAGCATGGAAGGAGCCGGGAGCACAGCCCCGCGTGGGCAAGCGCCAGTGCTCCTCATCTCCTCCTGCCACGGACCCAGCGTCCCTGCTTTTCTTTTCTGTCCTGGGGGAAATATAAATATATATATATTTGATATACACATATTATTTGGTATATGTGTGTGTATATATGTACGGCTTTCCCTGGGACTCCGTCCCAGAACGAAGACCAAACACGGGCAAGCAGAACCTTAACTTCCGCGGCCGCGTTCCCAGATCTTGGCAGGTCCCTGGCTGTCCCCAGCAGCTCTGCGCGCTCCCCCGGGACACTGTTGGGGTCAAGTCGAGACGCGGTGGGTCCCTTGGCTCGGTGGTTTCGTTCAAGCCCCTTCCCCTTCCAGGTCCTTCCTTCTGAAACTCTGTGCTCGGGGCCTGATCACCTGACATCCACCCACCTCGACAACCTTCCGTTTCATTTCGACGCTGGCCCGTGGCGGCACCTTCCCCACGGAAACACACCCTTGCCCGGACAGATCTGCCCCTTTGTTGAGAAACACAGACTTGGTGGTCCTGGCCTCGCCCTATTAACAGCTGAACGTGAGGACACGGCAGCAAGCGCTCGATGACCAGACATTTCTCCCTGAGATATTATCCACATACTTTTCATTCTCCAAACTAGAAGCAGCTTCAGTGTTTCTGTTACACATGTGCATCGTAGAAAGTTCAAGAAGAAAAAACCAGATTAAGTTATAGCCATGAAACTAGATCACCCAGAGAAAGTCACAATTTAAAGTTCGGAATACAATTTTCCAGATATCTTCCCAAGCCCCCAACACATTCCTTTTGTTGTGATTTTATTTAAAAAAAATAGCATATTACTCATGTTGGCTAAGTTTTACTGCAGCAATAAGTTAACTCTGGATTCTCAGTGGCTTAATAAAACCAAGATTTATTCCTCATACTTTTCCAACACAGGCTGGCAGGGGCTCTGCTCGACTCTGCCGCTCTGTGAGCCAAGCTAACGCGGAGACTCTGTTTCTGGTGACCATGCCATCGGGGCCACACGGCCTTCTCGGTGGCTGCACGAGGGGTAGAGAGAGCAGACAACCAGCAAGGGCTTGTTTGCTGTCTCAGCCGGAAATGAAACAAGTCACTTCTCTGCTGCATGCTTTCTTGGCCAGAACTGGTCCTGTGATTCCATTTAACTTGAATGAAACTGGACAATGGGACTTTCTGCTTGTCCCGAGGAGGAGGAGGACCGCATGCGGGTGAATACAAGCAGGGTCCCCCCCTGCAAGGGTCCATACGGTGCCTGTTAGTTCATCGTCTGCTGTTTCAGCCCGTGCTTTGCCACGGGTCCTGGTTGTGGTCAGCGACCGCACAGCAGGGCACGGGAAGGATGCATCCTTCTCGACGGACGTGACCCCGTAAGGATGGCGGATCGTTAGGTTGGTTCATTTCTCTCTGACGAAGACGAGGTTTGAAGAGCGTCCTTCTCCACAGCCTCTGGGCCTTTGCTGCATTCTTTCGGCTGCGTGAATTCTCCAAAATGAAAGTGCCTGCTCCAGAAATAGGCACGTTTCAAAGTAATTTGTTACAGATTGACCAAGACCGCTTCGGAAAAGATGAACGGAGGAGGCCTGAGAGTAATGATCAAAGTGCTTATTTTCCCCCAAATTGCTCCCAGGACTAGAGAGTAAATTTCTCTGCTAACACAGTCAACAAAAATGATTTCTGATTTTAACTGTTCTGTTTCTCCGTTGCTAATGAGAAAGATATTTTTCCATGTGTTTATTAGGCCTTGGAATAACCTATTTTGCGAATTAGCCCTTTATCTGCTTAATCCTGTGATTCTCTTTTTGCTTATTAATTATTGGGAGCTCTTTACAGATTAACTATATTATTAACTTTTTATAAAACATATTACAGATATTTTCTCTATATTTTATTTTGGTCTTATACCTTTCTATGGGATTTAAAAATAATAAATAATTATTACATCATCTTTACCTCCATCCCCCGATGTGAAAAGCTTCTTTTATCATTGACTGGGTATTTATATATATATTCCGACCAAATAGGTCTCTTCTGTTGCCAGACTCACCCTGTTGCTTTCTATATACTTTTTAATTTTTTTTTTTAATTTTTAAAAAGGATTTTATTTTTATTTATTTGTCAGAGAGAGAGAGAGAGAGAGAGAGCACAGGCAGGCAGAGGGGCAGGCAGAGTCAGAGGGAGAAGCAGGCTCCCTGCCGAGCAAGGAGCCTGACGTGGGACTCGATCCCAGGACCCTGGGATCATGAGAGTCGAAGACATCTGCTTAACGGACTGAACCACCCAGGCGTCCCTATTTCTTAATTTTCCTCAAATACTTACTTAGTTATTTGAGAGAGAGAGAGAGAGCGAGCGAGGCAGCGTAGGGGCAGGGGAGGCTCAGAGGGAGAGGGCGTCCCAAGCAGACTCCCCGCTGGGCACGGAGCTCTTCTCGGGGCTCCACCGCACGGCCTGAAATCATGCCCTGAGCTGGAATCGAGAGTTGTAGCTCACCCCTGTGAGCCCGCGAGCCGCCCAGGTGCTGCGATTTATATTATCGTGTGGTTTCAAAATGAGAAGGGAAAATTCCTCTTTCTTACTCTTCCTTTTCAAAAACTTGACTGTTCTAATGCATTTATTCTTCCAGATCAAAGGTTCTTAAAATGTTTGGTTTCCAGACTCCTTTGCATTTCTGAACATTATGGAGGACTTCCAAGAATTCTTGGTCTATGCGCGTCCCATGTATTGATATTCACCTATTAGAAATTAACACTGAGAACTATTTCAGATATTTATTGGCGAGGGGCGCCTGGGGGGCCCAGTGGGTTAAGCCTCTGCCTTCAGCTGAGGTCATGATCTCGGGGTCCTGGGATTGAGCCCCGCATCAGGCTCTCTGCTCAGCGGGGATCCTCCTTCCCCCTCTCTGTGGTCTCTGTCAAATAAATAAATAAAATCTTAAAACATTTATTGGCTAAATCATTTAAAAATAAATGTCAGGTGACCATTGCATGTTATCATAAATAATATAATTTTTATAAAATATGGCTACGTTTTCTAAAACAGATTATTGGAGAAGAGAGAGGTATTGGTTTACATTTTTGCAAGCCTCTCTCTTTTTTCCCTCTTGGGCGGTACAGCCCTTCTACATAGTGGGGGTGGGGGGAGAGGGAGTAAAACTCATGGGATGCATTTAGGTTCCTCCAAGCGCCGCCTGGGCCAGTTGTGGCTTTGAGCTAACTGTGCAGCCATCCGGTCTGACAAGTGTGGTCACTGAGAGCTCCCACTCGTGGGGAGCTGAGGCTTGGGTCATTCTGCTCGGCCAGCCCTGGGGACCAGCAGAGTTGGTATCTGGGGCTGGAAAGAATTGGAGTCCCCCAGGAAGTAGAGCAGAAGCCTGCCTTTGGCAAAGTCCATTGGTTTTCAGGAGAATTTGATCCGCACCCAGTGCTGCACCACAAATTCTGCCCTGGACTCTAGACTGCCGGCTCCTCAGGGCCACACTGGCTACCACAATCCTCTCGCTGACCTCGTACCCAGCACCTGGTGGACCTTAACTGCTGACTGATCATGAGTTGAATGAACGAATGAACTAGTGAATAAAACAAGGTTTGCAGGCCAACCTTCCAGACTGAACCTTTAAAGTGGTGGGAAAACATCACACACATTCGTGTAAGAAATTGCTGACGGCCTCCGAGATCATGAGCTCTGCAGGTCACCAAGCCACCAGCGGGTCACAGCCCATTGTTGCACTGACCACTGTGGGCAGCGCCACCGGATTACACAGCTTTGGAAAACCCAGAACCAAGGGGAGCTTTAGGACAATGTGGTCTGTAACTGACACAGCCGATGACCCCTTCTGGGCAGCAAGGGTGCCCATGAGCAGCCCCGTCCTCAGCACGGTCGGCCGGACAAAGTGCCATCAGAGCAGCCCATGGACGGTTGTTCAGCCGGGGAGCTCCAAGCAATCGCATTGTAACAGCCCATTAATGTCTGGATGGTGTTTGTGTAGTCCCTGGTGCGTCGTGATGGGGGTGAGCTGCCGCTGCTAGCTGGGGGCCTGGGCTGACCGCTCGCAGTCTGGTTCAAGGTGCTTGGGGTTCGGCCAGCCGGGCCTGCAGAAGCTGACCTGATGCTCTTTCATAACCCGCTGAGCCTCTGCCGGACCATCCCTCGGCTGAATGTCCTCACAGCGGGCAAACCCCTTCCCAGAACACCTTGCTGACTTTCCTGTGCCATCAGACCTGCTACGTGTGTGATGCTTCCATCGGATGCCCCGTCGTAAGGAGCCCTTCCCTTGGCTCCCCCTCCCACGAAGGGCTTCCCTTTCCCCCGCCGTGCTCTCTGTCATCCCCTCCAGCCGCCTCACGCCGGGAAAGTGCCTTCTAGGACTTGTCGCTTTACTCCCTGCCCCTTGGATCCTTCTGCACTCTGCTGCTGACCCGGCCGTCGCTCCTGGGGTCAGATCAGACCACGGTCAAGCTTGGCGCTCCCTTTGACAGAAGAACAGTCTCCACCGCGTCCAAACCCGGCCCCTATAGCACCGCCAAGCAGGGGTTACATTCTCGGACCTGGGAGGTGGCTTCAGAGGACAGACCACTGCGGGGGACCCACAGGTAAGTGAGCACACAGAACAGGGACAGGTCGTCTCTTGGGGAGCAGGGAAGTGTGGAGTCGTCGGGAGTGCACCGGGGCTGTGTTTAGAGACGGAATTTGGAAAGGGATATAGGAAATTCCGGTTTGGGAGCGTGTGTTCAGGGGTTGAGTTCAGGAAGCACAGAAATAGAAATTAAATTGAATCAGATAAGACCTGTGGAGTCATTGTAGGTAGGAAGCGTAGTCCACAGAGTCCCTGAGATTTTAGGGCCCCAATTCCTGATCTCTCCCTCTGTCCTTTCCTTCTCTCTGTGTCGGACCTTGACGGATGCCCACCGTGTGCAGACACCGGTCTGTGGGAGACGGGCCGTCCAGCTCAGCACCATGGTCTCCCCCCAGGCCCGTCAAAGCGCCTGCGCTGAGAAGACCCAGCACCAGGGCAGGGTGTGGGCTCTGCCTGAGGTCTGTGCAGCTCCCGAGCTCTGTGGTTGAACACTTTCGGTGCCTAGAGAGAGGGGACATTTGGAGCTTAGCAGCTTTTCCCCCCAGTATCTGCGCACAGCCTGAAGAGCGCTGGCGGTCACTGGCAATATGGTGGCCACGGGGCTGCCCCAACTTGAACTTCTGTGTCAGTATCCTAGAGCTGCTATGGCAAATCAAGACAAACTTAGTGGCTTAAAACTACACAAACTTATCATGTTACAGTTCTGGATATCAGAAGTCTATGAAGGGTATGCAGGGCTGGGCTCTTGGTGGCGGCTCTGGGAATGGGGAGAATGCATGTCTCTGTCTTCCCCAGTCCCTAGAAGCCCCCTGCTTTCTTGGGCTCATGGCCCCTTCTTCCATCTTCAAAGGCAGCGACACCATGACATCTTTATCTCCCCCCTCTCCCTCTCTCTTTCTGACCTCTGCTTCCATCCTCACATCTTCTTTGCCTCTGACCCTCCCGTCTCCCTCTAATTCGGAGCCTTGTGCCTACACGGGGCCACCTGGGTCTCCAAGATACGGTCCCGAACTCAGGATCCTTCACTTAGCTTTGCCAAGTCTCTTTCTGCCTGTAAAGGAGCATATTCCCTGGGGATAA
Organism: Mustela nivalis; assembly: GCF_964662115.1. NCBI lineage: Eukaryota > Metazoa > Chordata > Mammalia > Carnivora > Mustelidae > Mustela > Mustela nivalis. Next base: position 153,628,336 of record NC_139025.1, read on the forward strand.
GGACCTGCCCTTCTTTCGGGGTGCAGGGGAAAGCATTATTCCCCTCCAAGAAAGAAGCTGGTGTGGGCCGAGATATTGTCAGACCCCATCACACCTCAGGCTTTCCTGGCCCAGCCCCGCTTCTCTTCTCCTCCAAGAGAGGACCCAAGATGCCACAGCTTACACTAGCTTGGATGACCCCACGGTACAAATAAGCCACCAGAAACCCACATAGTTCACTCACGTGGCACTAAGTCACCTTTAACATTGGGCCATCGAGGCAGAGCCTTCCTGACGCGTTCCCTCCTCTGCTTCACCTTGGGGATGAATGCCAGCCTCTCCAAACTCTCTCAGTAGGGGAGGGAAGAACGGTGTAGGGTGCCCGTCCCACCACCTTTAGGATGCAAAAAATTAAATAAATATAATAAAAAGCTCTACGGAAAGAACCAAGGATCTCTGTCCCTGCCTTGGTCATCAGTTTTGATTTGTCAAGTTCCCAGGAGGGGACACATCTCTCAGGCACACATGACACCCTGGGATTGCAACTTACGTCTGCACCCAGTCCTCCCCGGAGCCCCCAGTCGGCCCCATTCTGTCCTCCACCTTTGACTGATAAGGAAACAATTTCACCCAAGTGCATCCCCTGGGAACTGGGAGAGATTGGCTTGGTGATTCTGTTGAAAGATGAACTGTGGCTCAGGGTACGTAACAGGCTAGTGAGTACTGTGTGAATGCTGTGAAAATCCCCGCATTCGTGACCGTGGAGGCAGAGCTGGGACATCCATGCTCCCATGTGGGTTTCCTAGAGCCTGGAGGGCTGTGAGGAGAGGTTCCACCATCTGCATCGCATAGCAGAGACGCACAGAGCTCAGAGACGCTGAGGACCTGCCCCAGGTGGCCCAGCTCAGACCACCCCAAGGCTGGTGTCCTTTCCGATACAGGGTGCTGTCACTTGGACAGCTATGCCGCTGATTTTGCATGGATGACTAGTAATTAGCTGGAAATCATCAGAGTGAGGGCCTGAGAGTTTGCAGAAAAAGAGAGTAAGTCAGGAAAGAGCACACCCTACACAGTCCCCGACTTCATTTCCTGATGTTTATTTTCCATTCATATGCCACTCGGCACGTCTCATATATTTTTAATGAGAACATTCTATTAATGCCAATGGGATTGATTTTTAAGGACGCGTTAAGAGCAGCAAAACATGACTGCTGTGCAGAACTGACTAAGACCCATTATCCAACCACATTCACTCCGGCTTGAGCTGTGGCCGACAGAGAGAAACGGGACATTAGTGTGTTTCAAAACCCGTCTCCCAGAATGGGAGAAAGCCTGAGCCCACTGTGGTTTCGAGTGTGGGTTCCTTCTGAATGGCCGTTCACGAGGAGCTGACCAGAGATCTGGCCCAAGTTTGGACCGAGTGAAAAGCCAGAAGGGCTGCGTGGCCCCAGGCACTCTGCCCCTCCACCCCCTGGGCTTAGGGTCCTGCAAACCTTGCATGGACACACGCGGAGTCTAGGAATGGACTCCAGCTCTGGGAGATCTTTGTGCCTCAGTTCCCTGACCTGTGTACTGGGTATAATCCTCATACTTAACCCACATGCTGCCAGTGGTGGTGAACTGGGTTAACAAATGGGAACCGCTCAGCACCGTCCCTGGCCTGTAGGATGAGCTGTGGTCAAGCTAGCTAATGCCGTGGCAATCGATGCTGCTTTTGGTACAGCATGGTCAGGTTGATCAGAAACCTGGTACTGATTCTCCAGATGCGATGAAGACGTATTTCACTCAGATGGTCTTCCATGATGGAAGCTTAGGATGAGACACTGAGCATTTTTTCCACCAGAATTCCTTGGACAGAAGTCTCGGCAGTAGCTTCTATTGTGAAGGGTGTAATCCCACGGGCACTGGGATGAAGCCTAACACTTCTAGGTCTGCTGGTTCTAGGTCTGCTGGTTCTAGGTCTGCTTGTTCTTTCACTTTGGGGTGTTTGCACCTGCTTGGGTTTGAGCAAAGCTGAGTCGTTCTGGGAGAGAAAAGCCCTAGGAGTTTGAAGCTCCACAAGAGAAAGACGGTAGTAAGGAGGTCTGGCCCTGGGGGAGAAGGAGTGAGAAGGAACAACAGAGCAACCACAAAACCAACAGACAGCGGTGAGCCCAAGGAGAGCTTTGGACAGAACGTTTGTGCATTTAATGTGGGATTTGGAGTGGTTTGTAGCAGAACTTAGGACGTAAAACCCCTCCTCTGTCCCTTCCACGAACTCTTTGATGGAAATACAACATTCACGTGGGGAAATGTTTGCCTTTGATAGTAATCGAAGAGATGTAGGTGAAAACAATGACAAATAATCTGATACCATTGGAAAAAGTACAAGTAGTGGCATGGATGAGGTAATTACTCGTCCTTGCTCATACCAAGGTCATGACGAACAACCCTATGGGCAATCGGCGAGCTGCACCAAAGTCATACGAACATGTGTATCCTTGAACTCAATTCTATTTCTGGGGATTTGTCCCAAGGAAATAATTTAGAAGAAAAAAAATTTTGAATCCTGGAAGATATTGAATGTTTATTGCAGAATTAACTTTAATAGGGGAAAAAAGAAAAAGACTAGATCTCCGAGAAACTGTTAAGTATGGAATTTTACAACCACTCTATGGAAGCTTAGGTGCTCATTAAAATGGTAATTTTTAAAGCAAAGTGGAAAATGCTTATGAGAGGATATTAACTATGGAAAAGCAGGACCCGTCATTATCGTTATACCTTAGTAAGTCTGCAAGCTATGTTTGGGCCTGACCAAGGATTAGACAGGAATACAGAAAAATGAAGCTAGTTGATGTGTTGGTGGGTGGAATTGTGGGTCTGGGTGCTTACATTTTTCAAATCCTTTATACTTTCTGATGGAGGCATCATACTCCATAGTGTATATGGACCACATCTTCCTTATCCATTCATCCGTTGAAGGGCATCTTGGTTCTTTCCATGGTTTGGCGACCATGTCCATTGCTGCTATAAACATTGGGGTACAGATGGCCCTTCTTTTCACGACATCTGTATCTTTGGGGTAAATACCCAGGAGTGCAATTGCAGGGTCATAGGGAAGTTTTCTTTTTAATTTCTTGAGGAATCTCCACACTGTTCTCCAAAGAGGCTGCACCAACTTGCATTCCCACCAACAGTGGAAGAGGGTTCCCCTTTCTCCACATCCCCTTAAACACATGCTGTTTCCTGTTTTGTTAATTTTGGCCATTCTAACTGGTGTAAGGTGATATCTCAATGTGGTTTTAATTTGAATCTCCCTGAGGGCTAATGATGATGAACTTTATACTTTTTTTTTTTTAAAGATTTTATTTATTTATTTCTTTGAGAGAGAAAGAGAGAGAGCTGGGCAGGGGAGGGGAGAGGGAGAGAGAGAGTCTCCAGCAGACTCCCTGTTGAGCATGGAGCCCAACAGAGGGGCTCGATCTCATGACCTTGAGATCATGACCTGAGCTGAGACCAAGAGTCTGAAGTTTCACGGCGTGTGCCATCAAGGTGGCCCTCAAATCCCGTATTCTTATTCAAGTGTTGCAGACCCCCATCTCCCCTCCCTAGCCAAGGGCTAGAACAGCACACAGATCTCGGCCTCTGGTGGGGGTCTTGAGCCCGGGGGGAGGAACTGGGGCTGGAACAAGGGTGGCCTCCGCTGGTGGGGCCGCGTGGTTGCCAGGAACCCGGGGAAGTCGGCAACATCAGCTTTGGGAATTGAGACGAGATGGACTGCAACTGACAACACTCAGAGGCCGAGAGATGGCCGGCGTCTTTTGGAGGGCACCCATCTCATGGGAGGGCAGGACACAAATCGAGGAGGACGCCATGGTGCTCGGGGCTGAGTTTCCCCACGTGGCTTTGGGGAAGGGTGGGTGGCGACCTGCTGCTCAGTGGCATTCCACAGAAGGTGGGTTACCCTGGTTACTCTGAGTTGCGTCCTTCCCCGGTGCATGGATGCTGGAGTTTCCACTGATGACACTGCCACAGCCAGGCGTCCCTCGACAACATCCTCAGGTTTCTTGTTCCAGGTTACTGGGAAGATCAGCAGAGGCCCAAGGGGATGTTGTACTCTCCATGCAAAGGCAGGGGATTTGATGTAAAAAAAAAGGTGGACTTTCTGGGACAGCCACCCAGAGTCAAACGCTAGTCGACTGATGACTTCTTCTTCTTCTTTTTTTTTTTTTAAAGATTTTATTTATTAATTTGACAGAGAGAAATCACAAGTAGACGGAGAGGCAGCCAGAGAGAGAGAGAGGGAAGCAGGCTCTCCGCCAAGCAGAGAGCCCGATGCGGGACTCAATCCCAGGACTCTGAGATCATGACCTGAGCCGAAGGCAGCGGCTTAACCCACTGAGCCACCCAGGCGTCCCTGGCTGATGACTTCTAATTCGGAGGTTAGAATGTTTGGGGAAAGGAGAAAAAGGATACTCCAGAAGCAATGGGATGCAGGTGCGGATAACTCTCTGGAGTCCTGTTCAATGTTCAGAGAACGGTCGTTGCCATGCCGTCCAAAGAGTGTCACTCTTCCCTCCCTCCTTCTTTCATCTCACAGGAAGACAGGGCTTGTCCCTTAGGCTGCTGGTTACTGATCAGGGTGATTTTATACAAAGGGATATTTGCAAATGTCTGGAGACATTTTTGGTTATCACAACTGGAAGGGAATCCTAAAGGTGTCTGAGCCAGATTGGTACGAAACATCTCATAACACAGGGCAGGGCCCCACAATAGCCCAGAATGTCAGCATTACCGAGGTTGAGAAACTGCTTTAGACCCATCCCACTTGCTAGGATGCCAAGAATAGTGATGATGCTGCTGATGGTGATGGTGGTGATGGTGATGGTGATGGTGGTGATGGTGGTGATGGTGGTGATGGTGATCATAATGGTGGTGATGGTGATGACAGTGATGGTGGTGATGGTGGTGATGGTGATGATGCTGATCATCATGTGTTGATGGTGGTGATGATGATGGTGATGGTGGTGATGGTGGTGATGGTGGTGATTTTGATGATGGTGATGGTGGTGATGGTGATGGTGATGGTGGTGATCAGGTGATGGTGGTGGTGATGGTGGTGATGGCGATGGTGGTGATGGTGATGATGGTGATGATTTTGATGGTGGTGATGGTGATGGTGGTGATGGTGATTGTGGTGATTCTGGTGATGGCGATGGTGGTGATGGTGGTGATGGTGGTGATGGTGGTGATGGTGATGGTGGTGATGGTGATGGTGATGGTGGTCATGGTGATGGTGGTGATGGTGATGGTGATGGTGGTGATGGTGGTGATGGTGATGGTGATGATGGTGATGATGGTGATGGTGGTGATGGTGGTGATGGTGGTGATTTTGATGGTGGTGATGGTGGTGATGGTGATGGTGGTGCTGGTGATGGTGATGGTGGTGATCAGGTGATGGTGGTGGTGATGGTGGTGATGGCGATGGTGGTGATGGTGATGGTGGTGATGGTGATCTTAATGGTGGTGATGGTGATTACAGTGATGGTGGTGATGGTGGTGTTGGTGGTAAGGGTGATGATGGTGATCATGGTGATGGTGTTGATGGTGGTGGTGGTGATGGTGGTGATGGTGGTGATGGGGTCATCCTGTACTTATAATGTACATGTAGTTTGCATATATTAATTCATCAGATCCTTCTAACCCAACAAGGTAGGCAGAGGTTATTATTCCTATTTTGAAGGAGAGACAATCTAGGTTGAGAGAGGGTAGTAGTTTGTCTGAGGTCACACAGTGAGTGTAAGCCTAAGGCAGAACTGGTTTAGAAGCCTTGGGGTCTCATGTCCTTCTACTTGTCAGCTTTTTCACTGCACTGGCTGAATTCTGGGACTATAAAAAGAAAGGCTATTAGTGGTGGCACCAGGATTCCTCATTCCCAGATTATTCTAAACACACACACCTACGAGAGACTTCTAGAGACTGACAGCATGTGCGTTCCTATGACTGACACTGACACCACTGTGAAGTTGGGGATCTGTTGATTCTAATTCTTCTGTGTATCTCATATCAGTTAGAAAGCCATATGCAAACAGGAACACCCACTAACTTCTCTTTTCCTTGTAGTCGATGCTCCATTGTAACTATGGAGAACTAAAAGTTGTATAGACATTTCCCCTAGAGCTTAGTATGAATTAAGTGTCAACTTGCTTCCTATTTTCTTTATTTGCCAAAATAAAAGAATTAGTTGTGTCCTGGGCACTTGCATGGAATTGGTAGCCACTAGTTTTCATGAAGACTCATATCTCCAACCATGTTTTTCCTGAAAAACACCAAGCAGCTTGATGCTACCCATCCTCACCCAGGCACCTGGCCCTTCTTTCCCTTAAGAGTATCACCAAAAAAGGTTGGAAACCCAACTGCTTTATAACTGGCTGCATTATGAAATTGGTTTATAAAACTGGCAGAGATAAAGTAATCAAGAATGGCATCCAAATGCTAGTCCAGATGGTCAAGGAAAGCCATCCAGTGTTATAGAGCTAGAATGTAGAGGAATCCGAGTGAGAAATGACGGTGGGAACTGGGAGAGGTTGGCTCGGTGATTCTGTTGAAAGATGGACTATGGCTCAGGGTATGTCACAGGCTTCGGAGTACTGTGTTGTGGTATCTTTTTAAAAAATTGACATATAATGTTAAGTCAGCCTTTTAAAAAAATTGACATATAATTGACATACGTTAAGTCGGCCATGACCTGTTACGTTTATATATTGCAGTGTGATCACCACTATGATTTAGCTCCACATTCTTGTCAACACTTGTTATCTTCTGTCTTCTTGATAATAGTCATTGTAGGTGCAAAGGGATATCTCATGGTGGTTTTGGTTTGCATTTCCCTGATGTTTGTGATATCGATCATCTTTTCATGAACCTGTTGGCCATTTGTGTGTCTTCTTTGGAGAAATGTCTATTCAATTCCTTTGTCCACTTTTTGCATTATTTGTGTTTTTGTTATTAAATTGTATGAGTTCTTTATACATTTGGGGCATCTACCCCTTAATCACAAGCGACAAAAGCAAAAAGCAACAAAGTGGAACTCCATCAGACTAAAAGTAACAATCAACAAAATGAAAAGGCAACATACAAGATGAAAGGAGCTATTTGCAAACCATCTGTCTGTGTTACAGTGTCTTGAATCAGGGCTTGGTTATTCTGTGAGTAACAATTTTAAAAGGACCCTTCTCTACCCTGAAGATGTGAAAATGTTACCATTTTATTACCTCTAACGGATAGTAGGATGTTAGGAACTAGGGGTTAGACTGGATGGGATGAAGCCCTGGGGTACTGTTGGATGGCAGGAGCATCTAGCAGAGACTCAAAAGCTGCTGGGGACGCTCCTCTTGAGATTTTTCCTTTTGTTGGCTTTGCTCTGTCAGCAGCACTCAGTCTACCTTGCAAAAAGCTCCTGCAGCTCACATCTCAAAAAGCTGCCCCTCTCCACCCCTAGGGAGACTGATTCTCCTAACCCGGGTCCACTGAGAAAAACCCAAGAGGTAGACCTTAATTAGCCACCTGAGTGGCGTGCACAACCTCTAGGTGATCAGCTGCTGCCCCCCGTCCAGAGCCCAAATAGCCATACAGCATTTCCTCTGTGGCTGATGTGAATTTACTCAAGTGAATTCTTACTCCTCGTCACAATGCTAGAGGGTGATGCATGACGGAGGCACTCTTAGGATCATCGCTTCTGGGACACAGAACGAGGCAGAGAGAGGTTGGAGACCTGTCCAGGGGAAGTTGCAAAGCTGGGATGAGAATCCAGGCAAGTCTGACCCAAAGCCATGCTCTGAACTCTTGTTCCATAGCGGGTCTCACAGGATGTTGGAGAGGGAAGGGAGACAGGCTGCCCCCGAAGAGGGTCGATTTTCTGAGAAGAGAGGAAGGAGGTGGGCAGCCGGGTACTTAACCTCTCTCGGTCTTACCACATGTCGCATGGGGGCGGCACTGGCTCGTACCTGGCAGCCAGGACAGCCTCCTAAGTGATGGGTTGTTGCTTTAGCATCCTTCCTACTCGTTCTAATTTCATTCCGTCTTGGTGTTCGAAGAGCCCCTGTGAAACCTGCAAGGCATCTGTGCCGGGAGGAAGCAAGAGAGCCGGCGGTGTCCTGTCTGAAGGCGGGGGCAGGTGCGGGCACAGAGCCCTGTGAGGTCACACGCGGGAGGAGAATTTGAGGCCACAGCTCCCTGCGGAAAGGTGACTCCAGAGCTGCTCCAACCATGCGGATGCTGCGTGTTGTCTAGTGAGGGCGCGGAGGTCCCTCAGAGGTCACAGTGGGGCTTTTCACGGCCCCACAGCTGACCACCGGTGGGGTACCTGTCCCAGACCGAAGCGGGTCCCACAGGTAGATGTGGATGTATTTGTTTAAATGGGAAAAAGTAAAAGTGGGAAAGGGAAAGGCTGGGGGTAGAGCACACCCCACGTCCGAGGGGCAGGGAAGTTGGAAACAGCCTGAAGTCAGCAGAGCGTCCAGGAGGGGCTTCCTGTGGCTTCCTGAGAGCTGACCCGGCGGCGGGACTCCTGCTTTTCCAGGCGCAGAGGTGTCGGCAGCGGCAGGTCCCGGACAGGGAAGGCCTTTCTGTGCGGCTGGTGAGAACAGGAAACATGGCTGGCCGAGGCCGGAGGTGGACGGACGATGGGCGCATCTGAACTCAGCGAGGTCCCTGCTTCTCCCACTGCTCCTTTCTCTTCCTGACCTGCCGGTTGCGGCTTTGTCCGCTCTCTCACCCGCAGCGCATCCATATTTGGGAGGAAGGTCTTGAAGGAGAGCGACCCAGTTAGGATGGCTTCCTCCGAGCCAGGCAGGGACAGTGCTGATTCACACGCGGCTTCCCCGAGGCCCACATCCACCTCCTCACAGCCCTGCCCAGCACCATGCCCGTCTCCCAGCAGACTTCACCCCGCGCAGGAGGCTCTGGGCTCCACATACCAGAGGGATGAAAGGTGGTTTTGATTCCAGCTGTGGAAAGGAAGTGGGGAGAGCAGTTAATATTCCTGCCAGAGTGCTCGGCGAGATCAAATTCCTGCTTTTTTTTGAAGAGAGAGAGTTGGGCTCAGTCCACCGAAACAAGTCAAGAAATGGCCATGCTAATTGCTACTGAAAAGGAGGGTTCACTTTGATGTGAGGTTAATAGACCTTATTCCTGTTTATCATTCCTTCCCATACATCCGAGCTGCAAGCCTTCCTCTTTTCTGGTGTTTGCATGTTTCAAGCTTTGTGCTTTTCAGAGTCAGAAATCCACTCCCTCAGGCAGCTCCAGGTAGGAACTAAAGAGATATTAGGGGAACCTGCTCTTTTTGTTTTTATAAATGTGTCTTGAGTGATTGAAGAAAACCACTTCCTTTGTCACCAGGTTCTGAACTACCGTTAGAAGGCTCAGGATTCCCGGGGAGGACACCGGGGAAATGTTGGTAGGTCCTCTATGCCTTGATTTTGTCAAACTCTAACACTCTTCTCTCCTTACAAGCCCAAGTACACTGGCTTCCACTGCCAAGCTCAGGTGAGGAATTGTGGGGTTCTGCACAATGAAAAGCAAGCCTTTGATCTGGGATAGGCTTTCCTTGATCTAAATGGGTGGCTTCTAAACGGTTAAGCAGCGACTGTGCTTGGGGAGCTGCCTTTGGCACAGGGAAAGTGGAGATGAATCAGATTCAGTCCCGGCCCTCCCAGAATCCACATTCTTAGCCCATTAATGACAATGCAGCGTTATAAATGCTTCTTTCCATTTGTGAAACATTTCTGGGCAGACCTACTTCTGACCTGGAGATCAGAGCAACTGTGTCTTGAAGGATGAGTAGGAGTTCTAAGAGCAAAGGATGGAGCAGGGATTTGTGAGGCACAGAGAGAGCATAAGGCGAGGAGGGGTCTGAGGGCACGAGGGACCCTTAGTGGACACAGGGCGGCTTCGTGCGATGGGCAGGGTAGCGTGGCGGGAGACAGGGAGACGCAGCTGATGAGTTCACAGCATTAGAAAAGGGGGCAGGAGATGAATCCTGGGGTCTTGCAAATCATGCCACGGAGTCAGGTTCCACTTTCTAAGAAGGGAGACCTACCGAAGTGTGTTAAGCAGGAGTGTCTGCAGGGAAGCAAGGCAGGCAGGAGGACTTCTCAGAGCCCACAGTCGGAAGGAGTCCGGAGAACTGGAGAACAGACATGAGGGGTCAGATGCTCACATACCTGAAGATATTTGGGGGGAAACAGAGATTAAGAAAAAAATCTGAGTTTAATAATTAGGTTTCCCACTTCCTGGCTGATTGATATTGGCCAAGACTTTGACTAGAACTCAATTATCTTGAGCCCTACAGTACAGATGGTAGTCATGTATTTTTTTTTAATATATTTTTAAAAGATTTTATTTATGTATTTGACAGAGAGAGAGATCATAGGTGGGCAGAGAGGCAGGCAGAGAGAGAGGAGAAAGCAGGCTTCCCGCTGAGCGGAGAGCCCAATGCCGGCCTCGATCCCAAAAACCTGAGATCATGACCTGAGCCAAAGGCAGAGGCTTAACCCACTGAACCACCCAGACACCCTGGATGGTAGTCATATTATCAACAATCAACTACAGCCAAGGGCCTCAGATGCTGGGCTCTGAGGTCACTGCTGGCTTGCACCCAGCCTTTCCTGGCTGGGGCTGCTCCCAGGGTCCATGTTCATGGGGGCCACAAGTCCTGAACATCCTGCTTTGGCTTGCAGACTCTCTGACGGCCTTGCGGAGCCTCCCCTGGACTGGCTGGGGCCAAGGACATCTCTGGGCACCCTTCCCCACCTCCCCGTGGGGTCAGAGGCTTGCACGGTGTCCCCCTACCTCCAGCCTTCCCCACTTCCCTCACAGGCAGCTTAACGAATGAAAAACCCGTATATATTTAATCCCATTTGGGCGTCTGCCTTTCAGAGAACCTGACTGAGACGGCGATTGGTAAATTTTAAAACTCTGCACAGAGCAACCCGGTTACCCACGGATGGATGACTGCACAGGCGCAACGTCATATATCCACAAAATGGAGCATTATTCATTCATAAAAAAGAAAGGAAGCCCTCACACACGCTACGACATGAATTGACTTGAGCTACGAGATGTTCTTACGCTACGGGAGAGACATCAACCACACTACCTCTCTGGTACGAAATATTCAGAACATTCAGAATAGGCAAATTCACAGAAACAGAAAGAAGATTGGTGATTGCAGGGGCTGGGAAGAAGGGGGAAGTGAGTCTGTTTGGGGGACTGAGCATTTACTGGGAAGTTTATTTGGGCTCTGGAAAATCACCAGGAGGTGACTGTGTCACAAGTACCACTGATTTGTGTACCTTAAGATAATTAAAATGGTGACTTTTACATTATGTGTAGATTTCCACAATGAAGCCCTGGACGCCGGTGTTAGGCATTTTTACTGTTATAAAAGCAGTTCCTCTCCGTCAGCCCGCCCCACCTCCCAGCTCCGCGGTCCTTTCTCTCTTGGCTTCTCCTCCCCAGCGATCCGTTGAAACGGATCCAGCCCCACGGTCACACCTCATGCGATCTGCTGGAGCCGTCTCCCTGCCGCTTCTGACATGACAGCTTCTCGTGTTGTCTCGTGATGCCCTTGGCTCCTGTGTTGCCTGTTCCCGTACTCCCTTTAAACCTGGGTGGTCCCAGGGTTGGTCTCGATCCCTCCTCAAGAAATGGGGACAGTCTCCAAGAGCCCAACTCAGCCTCATGTGCTCCCTGGAGCTCCAGCCCCGAGGAGTCCCCGCCTCCTCCCAGAACGGAGCTCGCGGCGATGCTTCCCCGGGCTCCCGACCCATCCCAGGGTCACCACCAGACACACACTGGGTCTCACTTTGAACTCGTCCCTCCCTCTCAGTCCCCAGATCAACTTTGTCCGGAGCCCAGGCAAAGCTCTCATGTGAGTGTGCAGTTCGAGCGGTCCTCCCCCGCCACTAACCTGGACCACACAACAGCCTCTCACGGCTCTCCGCGCCTCCCTTACCTCCTCTTTCCAAACCGTCCTCTTTGTGGCTGCTAACATAATTTCCAACAATGGAAATGTGACTATGTCACTGCCCAGCATGGAACCCTTCAGGACCTCCGGGTGCCTCCTCCTGTGACATGACCGCTGAGTCCTCCGGAAGTCCCATGGCGGGTCCTCACCCTCCCACATGTCTCGGCTTGCAGGCTTCCCTGCTCTCCCTTCTGGCCCAGAGGGCCTGAACCCCAGATCACATTGGGGGATGATGGCCGAGCACCCCCAACCAGAGATTCTGGGCTGAAGCCTGAGACACTGGTGTTTTGTTAATTGAAATTCCCAGAGGCTGCTGATGTGCGTCCAACTTGAACCAGTCCTCCCTGGGAGGGGTGTAGGGACCTCAGATCCCGCAGGTGCAGAGAAGAAGGAACCAAGGTAGGGAGCCTTCCCTCCCCCCATCCCATCATGATGTTTTAAAGAAGGTTACCGTGAGCTGTGTAGCAAAAACCCCTAGAAACCCACCCAGGGCCTGCTGAAATGAAGGCTGGCGTCCTTCCTACCGGCTGGAAAGGGGAAGGGGTGGAGGTTTCAGCGTCCGAGAGGAGCCGGCAGGGAAGGGTTGAGGGTGACTCGGGCCAGTGTCCCCTGTCCCTTGCCACCCCCTCGATTCCCCCCGGCCTCGCCGTGCTGGTTTGTGAGGGCTGCGCCAACAGCATCACGCGCTGGCTGCCTCCCCAGAACCCGGGTCACAGTTTGGAGACTAGAAGCTGGCCGTCGGTGCAGGTGGGGGCGTGGTTGGGTTTCTCTGAGGGGACGAGGCAGATTCAGCCCCATGACCCCGTCCCAGCCTCTGGCGGTTGGCCGGCCCCCGTTGCAATCTTCTCTGGTGGTTCTGCTGGCATTGCCCTGGCTGCTGGTCTCAGTACCCCAACCTCTGGTTTCACTGTCCCATGGCGTTCTCTCTGCGTGCTTGTCTGTGTCTAGATTTCCTTTCTATAAAGAGCCCATCATTGGATTAGGGGTCCAACCGACGCCAGTGTGACCTCATCTCAACGAACTCCTCCTTAATGATCTTCATTTCCAACAAGGTCACGTTCTGAGCTATGCAGGGTTAGGACCTTGACATATGAATTTGGGGGGGTAACACAATTCAGCTTATCTCACTGCGGAGAGGCAGGCAGCCCAAAGGTGATGGAGGCCTGAGAGGAACGGGACATCTCTAAAACTGGCAGTGGGTCACCCCTGCTCTCCTGTCCACACAAACCCCTCGAACCCAAGACAAGCGATGAAAAAGTGACCACGTCTGCACCACAGCCCAACCCCCCATCCGCCCGCATCTCCTTTTAACCTCTCCAGCCCTGTTTACATCCCAGATCCCCATGGCCAGTTTCAGACCTGACTTTTATTCAACCCCTGGGCCTAGTCATGGGCAGACGCACCTTCTTGTCTGAGATGGAGAAACGGAACTAAAACCTCTTCTATGCGTGCCCCGTTTCATTACTCCGATCTGATCTACGAGGATTGCTGGAAGGAACTAGGGGAGTTAGCAGTGTAGTGAAGGGTTAAAAATAGCAAATAACATTTGGAACAGCCACCCTGAAAGTAAGTCAGCGGAAGACACAGAGAACAAATTTTCTTTTCAGCCCTGCCTGCCTCTCCATCTCTTTCTCCATTTCCAGGGTGTGGGGGAGACCCCCCCCCATCCTAAAGCAGGCTTTCTCGGCCTGGGCACTGCGACGTCCCTTGATGAGGGGCGGTCCTCTGCGTGCGGGACCCTTGGCAGCATCCTGGGCCTCTCCCAGTGTCTGGAGGCACCACACACGTCCTCTGAAGGGCGAAATCACCCCCAGTTGAGAACCACTGTCTTCAAGGACGCAAGAGCACTTGGTAAATGCTGTGCGGCGCGTGTGGAGAGATCTCCCGTATGACTTCAGACAGCTCGGCGGTTCGCTATTCTTCCCAGTTTACAGATGGGGAAATAGGGCCAGTTGTTTGATGACCGCTTCGGGTCGCACTGCCCACGTGTCCCGGCCCAACGTGCTCTGGCCACCACCATCATCACGTGAGCTTCTCTTCTAAGAGGTCTCATTCGTTCTGTCCACAGGAAAGGGTGTTGTCCCCAGGTCGCCAGCCGAGGACGTCTCTGGGGGCCCCCTGGACTCATCCCCGGGCTTGCTGGGACCTGTTCCCGCAGACGCCGCTGGCGCGGATCTCACCTGGACGATGGGACAAGCGCGTGGTGCACACACAGCCTCCCTGGTGAGTGTTTATTTCAGCTCACGTTCTCCGTGCGGGGGTCGGCGCGGCGACTCAGGACAGATCCCTGGGTTTAAGCTGCGTAAAATGCAGGGTGTGAATGAGATACCCCTCCCTCCCACCTCTGCCGTGGTCAGAGGGGCTGGTCCTATCCAGCCTGCCAACTGTGGGAAGCTTAGTTAATCTCATTAAACGAAGCCCGTCCTCACCCTTCTCCGTCAGGGAATGGCTTTAATAGGTCCACCAAGGGTTCAGCCCCGTGCACCATGAATCTGAGATAACGTCCCACGTTGGGTTAACGGAACCCTCCTGCCGGGGAGAGCTGGTGCCATCTGCCCATTTACTGACAGCCTTGTCAGCAAGAATCTGAGTCTGGGGGTTGGCAGGCAGCCAGCTCGCCTTCCGCGGTCTCTCCGGCGTCTCAGTAACAGATGTTGTGCCTCGTGCCTCGAGCTGCTGCTGGCAAATTGCTGCGTGCCCGTGTTGTTTATCAGGGGCGGAGGGAGGGCGGGCAGGGAGACTTGTTTTCCAGGAAGGAATCTGGATCCTTCTCCGGGTTCTCGTCTTGCAGACCAAAAAATAGAGAATAACAACAATAATAATAATAAATCATGACTTGAAACTGACTTTCTAAAAGGTGAAATAATCACCTGGTTTAAAAAAAAAAATAAAAGATTATTCCAAACCCTGTAACTTGGAGGTTCCAAATCAGGAGTTCTGCAGCTCACATGATCAGGGACCACAGTCCATCCCTCTTCCCAATGCCCCCGCCCCCAGAACCTGCTTTTTAGTCCCAGTGTTACACAAAAGCAACTGCGTTGGGAAGACCTTTCAGGAATCTTACCTGACTCAGGAGCGTTCTTATCTCTCCTCCATGGAAATCGATCAGGGGGGCTGTTTACTGAACGGGTCTCCAGAGTCAAGTGTGACTCGGGGAGGAGAGGTTTGCTATGTCCTTGAGAGACGACACTTTTTGGGCAGCATCTTTCCTTTTGAAGCAGGGAACAGGAGCAACGGGAGTGCGACTCCTCTGCAGAGCTCTGCCCCCACGTCCCAAGCGGGCGTTCCAAGCTGGGACTCGCCTAGGTGGAGCGTGTTCTGAAAGCCGTCATCGCGGGAACGTCTTCCCTTAAGTGGGACTCTCAAGCACGGGCTCTCGGAGGCTCTGTGTGTTCCTCCAGCCGTAACAAAGGGAGTCTTGGCGTCCTGGGAGAGAGAGTCATTGACCAGAGCGGGGCGGGGGAGGGGAGGCGTCTACAGGGCCCTGAGCCCTGATCACGAAGGTTGATCGCTTCTCACTGCTGTGCACATTGAAAGGGAGGAATCCGGGAACTTGCCAGCAAAAAGGCCCCGGAGAGGACATCTCCCCCAGCACAGGGACTGCGAACAGGTTGGCTCTGGGGAGGCACCACAAGCCGCACACCCCTCCAGGATGTGCTGGGGCAGGCAGCAAAACCCGGCAAACTGCCGTCTCGCGTCTGGTGCCCTCTCTGCTGTCTAAGACAAGTCTCACTGTCTCCCGATGAGCGGATCTCGAGCATGAATAAGACAATGGAAGCTTGATGCGAAGGAGCGCAAAGCACATGGGACCGTAAGCCCCCAACCCCCGGAGAAGGCATCGTGGACATGCTCGGCTCCGGCACGGAACCTGGGGCTGGCGATCACGTTAGCATTCAGATGGCGCTTTGCTGTTGGAACACGGGTTTCTGATGCATTTTCTTCGCCACCGGAAGGCTTTCTTCCTTGCTGATGTCCAGGCTGGCCTGTGCCGTCTGGCACTCGCTCCGGGTTAGGACGATGGCTCGGATCCCAGGCGGGGTCCCCAGCTGTTCATTCTTCACTCATCGTCACGGGTTCGTCTTTCCGCACCTTCGTGCCTGCTGGGACAAGCTGGGAACCGGGGACCCCTCTTCCGCTCCGTTCTCTCCTGCTCCACCTGCTAGAGCAGGAGGCACTGGGGGCCCCTGCCCCTAGACTGGGGACCCTCCCTTCATTCTCCGTGTGCTGCCAGTGGCTCCCTGCCGGGACCCACCCCACGTGTGCTCCAAACCCGCAGCCTCCCCTGACCCGACACTGAAAGTTAAAGAGGGAAAGAGTTCAGGTGCCGGTTAACTTGGAGACAGGAGAGTAGGATCGCCCCGTCTGGAAAGGGCACTGCTGCTCAGCCCCATGAGCTAATGTCGCATCTTCCAGGTTTTCAAGAAAAGCCACCCATTCTAATTTGCATGTAAAATCTTTGGGTTTCACATACTGGTAACAAATCCCAAGTTTTCTTAAGCACCAAGTAACCCAACTCTGCAGGGCATGCAAGGCCCAGGGCCTGTCAGTGTGTGTTTTCTGCCCCCAACGTGTGAGGGTAAAGCGATAAACAAAGCCCTTCTGGGGCTGGTGGGGGTCATGGGGTTGTGTACCGTGGTTCTGCGCAGTGAACCTCTTCTCAACGGTTCTGAGCTCCTCCCGGGGGTCCCATTTTGGTTTGTGTTCTTGGGGGGGGGTAGCTGAAGCCTTTCAGTGCAGTCACCACCAGAAGGAAACCAAATTGTGAATAAAGAGACTGTTCTAGGCCCTGCCTTGCCCAGGGTTTAGTATCTGATCTAAGCCTCTTTGTTTTCTCTACAGTATAATGAATTAGCATAAAGGTCAAGGCTTAAAGCAATGAGGATTTGCCTTAGCACAGCCTGGGGTGAGCCCCGCAGCAGGGGGTCCACAGCTCAGGGTCTCTGTATCACTTGGCTGGGGCTGTGCCTGCCCATCCAAAGCTTGGGGTCATCTTCCAAGCTCGCGCAGGTTGCTGGCAAAGTTCATTTCCTTGTGGTTGTAGGACCGAGATTCTCGGCTCCTTTGAGAAAGTTGTCCACCACGCGGCCCTGTCTGCAACGTCACAGGGTTTCTTCAAGGCTGATCAGAGAACCTCTCTTGCTTGGAATCTCCAATTTCATTCAGGAATCAACTGATTAGGTCAGGCCCACCCAAGGAGGTCCCCCTTTTAATGAACTCAAAATCAGTTGATTAAAGACCTTCATTCCATCTGAGAAAGTCCTTTGCCTTTGCCCCCATATGACATAGTCTAACCATAGAAGTGAAATCCGTCATGTGAACAGTCCTACCCACACGCAGAGGGGAGAATTAAATAGTCATGTGCAGCACGGGAGAGTCTGGGGGCCTGTATGGAAGTTCTGCCTGCCACATCCTTTTCTCTCTGATTTTTATATTTTTAATTTTTTTATGATTTTATTTATTTATTTGACAGAGATCAAAGTAGGCAGAGAGGCAGACAGAGAGAGAGGAGGGAGCAGGCTCCCCGCTGAGCAGAGAGCCTGATGCGGGACTCGATCCCAGGACCCTGAGAACATGACCTGAGCCAAAGGCAGAGGTTTTAACCCACTGAGCCACACAGGCGCCCCTCTCTCTGGTTTTTAATTACTCATTAAATTAAAGCTAGTCTAGATGGCTTTTTGCATCAGCTTCTTACATCTGAGATGTGACAGTGTGATCTCAAAGAATGTGTTGGACTACAATAACTATTACATTCTCCATCGGAAGAGCCACTGAGATGAACCGGGGTTCGCAAGGCAATTCTGAAACAAAGCGGATGTCTCGCTCAACAACCGATTCGCTCAGTTCTTGGACAGATGAGATTTAAGGAGCATAAAAGGGTCATGAATACTCACGCGTTGGAGCATTCTCCTTGGTTGTATCGACTCAGATCATTAAGATCTATTATTTTCAAGAACCGAGATTCAGCTGGATCATAAGCTTGATGGCTTCCGGGTCAGGGCTGGTGTCTAGCGGAGAAACCCTCTTGTGAGAGAGCTGCGTCACCATCCTGAAAACTCTGGTCCCCTTCTTGTGCCTCTCACCCTCCTGGAGGAAGGGGTGAAGGCTGCCACGCCAGGAGAATCTTGGTTCTGCCTTCGGCTGCGCGCTCTCCCCTGCCCTTCCTGTCTCTTCAGTAACCCAGAGGTGGACGCACACCTCCACTCTGCTGTGAGCTTGTCTCCTGCCTGTTCACAAGCTCTCCCAACCACAGCAACATCCAGGCAGAGGGTAGGAAACAGCGCCGTCTGCCTCTAGAGAAGAGAGAAGGCACCGATGTTTGCATCCTTGGAAAGATGGGCTCACATGAGCCAAGGAACGATCCGTCTATCACCAGCCAAATTTCTCTGTGAAAACCACAGAGACTCATTTCTCAAGAATCAAGCAAATACGGGACTTCCGCTTTCTGACGCTCAACAGCAGAAGAGGGCAAAGACTTGCCGACATCCTCAACCAGTCTACGAGGGGCGCTGACCTCGCAACGCTTCCATTTCTAGAAGAAAGGGCTAGAGCTTCAGGAAAGCCCATCTCTCTGAGATCTCTCTAAGATCTAAGGCTGTGTGAAGACCTTTCGTGGTAGAAAGAAAGGTCTGGGAATCTTCTAGAAGGGCTTGCTAACAACATAAGGAAAAATACCCTTTTGGGAATTTTGAAAAATGCGGACTTGGCTGTGTCTTTCCCTCCAATCCATTTGTCTGTGGCTTCCCTGAGTTTGTTGGGAACTATGTGTCATTTGTATAGTTCAGTTACTCTCTGAGCTCTTTCGTGTAGATCCGGAAAATGTTCCAGATTCAGGCAAACAAAACCTGAAAAAAAAAAGAAAGTCAACAAGTCCAATAACAAAACCCCCTCTTTCCTTCCAAACTGATCCCATCTTTCATCCTGAGGGGGGGCCTTAGACCACGTCCAGTGACTGGAGTTGGCAGCAAATCTTTGCCAAGGTGCTTTTGAGATTGATGAAATCAGTGGGGATGAAGGAGTGGCCTGACTCTTCTCAAAGTACAGGCTAATTAACAGTCTCAGTATGTCCTCTGCGATTATAAATTTTGCCCTGGTCTCCAGAGTTTAAGTATATAATGACATATTTATTTATTTATTTATTTATTTTTAAAGATTTTATTTATTTATTTGACAGAGAGAAATCACAAGTAGGCAGAGAGGCAGGCAGAGAGAGAGGAGGAAGCAGGCTTCCTGCTGAGCAGAGAGCCCGATGCGGGACTCGATCCCAGGACCCTGAGATCATGACCTGAGCCGAAGGCAGCGGCTTAACCACTGAGCCACCCAGGCGCCCTATAATGACATATTTAATCAGTTTGGTGCATTAACAGTTAGCAGAGGGCAGCTCTCTTCAGATGGACTGAACACCGGACAAGTTAGCGAAACGGCTCGGCGCTGGGTTCCTCAGAAGCTGATGCCGCGTGTAATGTGACGCCCTCCGGCCCCCCCTGAATGATTCCTGACCTCATTTCCAGTATCTGTAAAAGAAACAGAGCTGGATTGGACTGCTCACTGTCACACTCTGCTCCCTGGGATCTTAGGACTCCGACCGGGACGACCGGGGGCCCGCAGGTGGGGAAGGGGGGAAGCGGGGAATGGCGAGGCCTCCATCCATTTGGGCTGTTGTAACAACACAGCACACGCTGGGGGGCTTGTAAGCCACAGAGATTTCCTCCTCACAGTCCTGGAGACCGTCAGTCCGTGATCTGGGTGCCAGACCGTTGGGCAAGAACCTTCTCCTGGCTCGCCGATGTCTAGTTGTATCCTCACACAGTGGAAAAGGCAAGGGAGCTCTTTTATAAGGACGTAATCCCATACGCAGGGCTCCATCCCCATGAGCTCATCACCCCCAAAGGCCGTCCTCCTAATACTGTCACCTTGGGGGGTAGGTTTCAACATGGGAATTTTAGAGGACCCAAACATTCAGACCACGGCAGGTGGACAGTCTAGTTCAGCCAGTGCTCTACCCCTCTTTCCGTAGAAGTTCCACTGACATTGGGTGTGGCCCTATGACTGACTGTGTCCAGTGGGATCTGTGTGAAAGCGACCGTGTGCCGATCGCCCGGTGTGGGCAGAGACTCGCACACGTCTCCTGTTTCTCCTCTTACACCTCCGCTCTCTGCCACAAGGACAGTATGTCCCAGGTAGGAGATGCTCCTTCCCCTGCCCTACAGAGAACCCGTGGAGAGCCCAATTCTCAACCTGTCCTCCGACTTGGAAGAGAGGTACGCCGGCCACGCCACCGACCATGTGAGCAAGAATGAAACCCTTGTGGTTGTTACACAGAATTACTGCTCTTACAGGGACCGAGGTTCCCAGCTCTGTGCTCTAGACCTAAACTCCGCCGTCACTGCTGTGCACATCAGCGTCCCCCGGAGAATTCCTGTGGGGCAAGGAGTCAGCTGCTGCACACCCCAAAGAAAACATCAGCTGCGTTACAGTCCTTTTATTTTTTTGAACCTTTTGTTGACTCACGATTTGAATATTTTGTCATTTTAAAAATATACATTTCTGATCATGGTTAATTTTTATTTCTACTGTTGCAAAATAAACAATAAAATAAAACCCAAACCTCAGCAAGTTAAAGAGAGGGCGAGGTTGAAGCCTATCTCTCATCCTGGACCTTCTGGTTTTTATCACTACTTTCCAGAAATTAAATTAAAAACCACGTGGGTGTCAGTTCAGCCACGTGGTTCATGACCGACTTGTTTTTTTTTTAAATGCTTCCTCTGGCTCAGTATTTTGGAAGTCCATATATTGTCCTCTGGTCCAGAAGGGGTTTTCTGCAGACATGGAGAACAGGATGAGAGCTTGGAGATAGTTCAAGGCTGGCCAGGGGCACAGTGTGCAGCGAGGTCTGACCATGAAGGGGGCGGCCTTAGCTGGGGCTATGTCCCAGTCCAGCCACCAAGGGATGTGGCCAAGTCCTGGTGTTGACGCCCTGTTCCCTGCACCACCCCCCTCCCCAGCAGTCAGTGCTGCCAGCATACTTAGTGCAGAGTGGACTTTTCTGACCCATTATTCTGTCCTCACAAGTTAACCCTTCCGTGTCCTACTGAATCAGGGCTCCTAAAGGTGAGCTGCGGTCACATCTAATAAGTGAGTGGTGGCCAAGTTTCATGGGCAATGCCAGGCGAAGATGTCCGCTTCCCCAGATGAGTCTCCTAGGATCTCCCAGTGTTTCAGTCCAAAGAAATGAACGATGCTGTGGGTTCCAGACACCACGGAAAGCCTGTGTTTAGATTTTCATACCTATGTCAGGGACTGGTCCTGGCGGGGTACCTGGGTGCCCCCATGCAGCCCTCCTCCTCCTCCCCCAGCCTGGGCAAGGCCATTCCCTTGCCAGGATGCACTCTGTGGACAGCTTGCTCCCCAAGCTCCTGCCTAAAAATGCTCCCGCTCTGTGGTCCATAATTTCCTCTCAAATGACCCCAGTTACTTCATCAGTGGACGGAGTAGATTGGATGAGACGAGTGTTTTTCTTCCTTCTCTACTTCTTTCCCTGTCTCACCTTTTTTTAAGGCTGTTTTTAAATTATTATAAGTATAAAATATTCTGAATATACAAATATGCACAAAGAATTATTTAACAGATCTTTGCATCCACCAGTTAGATGGGACAGATGTTAATTTAAGTCTTCATATTTGCCCTGGGTGTGTTTTATTCAAGTCACGAAAGAATTCTGAAAAAGTGTTAAAAAATATGAAAGAACAGCCCTCTGATTATTTTTTGTTTAATTTTTTTTTGAAAATGGCCCTTTTAAAATCAAGGAATTACGACATGTTAAGGAGGAAATCAGATATACAGTAATAAGTAATTATGAAAATTAGAACATTGCCCGTGAGAATCAATGGAAGCATGCCGAATCCGTCCTTGGAAGGAAATAATCTTAAAGATTGTCATCATTTGCCACAAAGAAAATACAGTCTAGAAAAGCAAGCGAATGATCAAAGATCTATGAGGAGAGACAACAAAGGAATTAATACAGATGAACCTGGAAATAAATCAGGAAAAGTTTATATAAACACGTCCTAGGAAGAGTTTATATAAAATGAGTGAACTCATCCAGAGTGTTAAAAAGGTGGGCGTTCAGGCAGGTAGAAGCAAACGGAACAGTGGTAACAATACCCACCAGAGTGAAGAGCCCAAACGCCAGTGCTGTAGTGGTGAGCTCTGTACCTTCGGAAGCTAACAACATGGAGACCCCTGTCGCAAAACAAATTCATAGCACTCGTAGATATTCAAGCCTTACTGGGCTCAAAAATGGGTTAAAAGAATATCGTGACCAAGAAGGGATTCATCCGTAAGCAGAAGCTGAATTGTTAGGGTGTGTTTTAATAAATATGTAATAGTAGATCATGTAAGAAAAACAATTGTCTCGAGGTTGTCCCAAAATGTACTTCACATCCCCCTGATGAACGAGGATGACAGTGGGCTAAGTGAAATAAGCCAACCAGAAGGGACGACTCAGTTATGATTCCTCATAACTGAGGTACCTACAGGGTCAAACTCAGAGACCGGAAGTAGCCTGGGCTTGCTGGGGTGGGCGGTGGGGGTGGGGGGTTTGAGGGGAGTGCGAAGTTGTTGTTTGATGGGGGCAGGGTCTGGCTTTGCAGGATGAGAAGAGTTCTGGAGAAGGATTGCGCAACATGTGGATGGGCTTAGGGTCACCGAATTGTCCACGTCAAAATAGTTACGATGATAAATGGTTATGTTTTGTGTATTTTAACTACAGTTACAAAAACTGAAGAACGGATCAACATGTCAGTATTTATGGAAACTCACAAAAAGCAGAGATCATCAATGTCTGGCCCCCATCTACACATAATTAATGAACTTGTCCCAGAAAATCCTAAAAACAAATGCTACCCAAAAAAGTGGTTCATTTTGCATCTGATGGATTCGCAGAAATCAGGGGGGGAAAAGGGTGAAACCTATTTCATAGAACTTTTCAATTTTCAAATGATACCAGTTATTTTTTTGTCTGATTTTTTTAACTCACAGCAGCTATTTATTACTTTTTGTCAAAGGAGGTGATACGGATTATTTCTGCTTCTCTCACTTGTTACATTTATTTTGTGACCACAATGAACCTTTAAGCACCCCTAGACCCCATATTAGAATGTGTGTTGTCGGTTTAAAAAATGTAGATTTTCATCTATCTTTTATTAATTCTTGTCTAGCCATAGTGTGGTTTAGATTCTTTTCACCTCTTTTTTATTTGTCTCTTTGTTTCTGTATACTTGCTCTCGTACACTGAGATTGATGCATTTAAGTAATTCACTGTAATTACCTTTTTTTCTTCTTCTCCTAAGAGTTTTTCAATTTTTAAGCCAATCACTGTTGTAACAATGTTCAGCACTCTTTTTTTTTTTTTTAAAGATTTTATTTGTTTATTTGACAGAGATCCCAAGTAGGCAGAGAGGCAGGCGGGGGTGGGGGAGAAGCAGGCTCCCCACTGAGCAGAGAGCCCGATGCAGGACTCGATCCTAGGACCCTGGGATCATGACCTGAGCTGAAGGCAGAGGCTTAACCCACTGAGCCACCCAGGCACCCCGGTGCTCAGCACTCTAATTTCTTCAGTATGCATCATGTGTTTACCGACCTCGAGTAACTGTCTCTGTAGGTTGGCAGAGATGGGACCAGGAGCAGGACATCCTTGAGGTCACCAAATAGCACTGTTAAGTGCTGTGGCAATGGAACTGGGCAGCTGGTCTGTCTGGGGTGTGGGGACACTCACTCAGCTTTTAGGCAGCAGCCCTGGGAGGAAGACGCCGTATGACGCCACCTGGTGTGGTGTGGTGTGGACGTGAGGGTAAGAGGACATAAAATACACACACAACAAGTGAGAGGCTTGGAGACTAAGGTCAAGGGGACACAAGGTCCCAGGGAGAGAGGGGCCATGCCACCCCCCCCCCCATTTTGGACTGCCGCTCCACAGAGATGAAGAAATGCTCCAGTGGCGAGGTCTTTGTGATGCCAAGCTAATCACAGGTCCCCTACGAGCTCCTCTGCTGAGCCTTTGCCTGCTTTGGCTAAATACAATATGTTCCTGAAGGTGTCGTGTTTCTCCTTCCGAGGGTACTTGCGACCTGGGGAATAGATTCATTCTTCTTTGACCCCAGATATCCTTTCCATGTTTATTCATTTTGTTCTCTTCAATTTCAATCTCCTGATCTTTGTTGAGAGCCAAGTGCCTTTTTATTTCTGTGGAAAGACATGATCTTTTTACTTGTGGAAACATGAGTCATCATGCCTCCTCGTTTGAAAACTTTCTTTCCTTGAGCGGTGGCCAATATCGAGGGTGCGCACTCGTTCGTTTCTCCAGGGATCACTGTTGGGATGGTTCGCCCCCGCCGCTGTTTCTCTAAATGGAAGCATGATACTTTGCAGCCTGTGATTTTAGGTAAAATCAAGGCCTAATGGATGGCTTACCACATCACGCCGCGTGGAGATCCCATTCACAGGTCAGGCCCACAGAGATGAATGGGGTTCACCCTTCAGTGGAAACTGACTTTTAGACAAATATTAACAGCAATTGCTCAAAAACAAAGTCAGGGGGCGCCTGGGTGGCTCAGTGGGTTAAAGCCTCTGCCTTCAGCTTGGGTCATGATCTCGGGGTCCTGGGATCGAGCCCCACATTGGGCTCTCTGCTCCACGGGGACCCTGCTTCCCTCTCTCTCTCTTTGTCTGCCTCTCTGCCTACTTGTGATCTCTGTCTGTCCAATAAATAAATAAAATCTTAAAAAAAAAAAAAGCCAGGAAACAGTGCTCCAATGCTTGTCTTTACTAAAACACTTACATGAGGTAGCACTTGGAAACCCATTCTCATTTTGAAGCGAACACATTAACCTTCCAAGGAATGAAAGAAGAGTCCAGAGTGTAGGAAGTGGGAATAACTTCGCTCCGACTTCGTCGTCCAGACTAAGGAGTAGAGCAGTTAATTGATTCAAAGGACCTGATCTATGAAAGAGTGCCGAGGCTCTCCAAGGCAAACCCTCACCTGGGCCTCATTATTGATGGGTCTGTGTTCACGTCTGTGATCATCTTCCCTTGAGTGCTGGGGACAGGGGGCCGTGACTCGCCTAAGACCAAGAGACTATGGTAATGGTAACAAGACCTCTCACCTGTCAAGCTGCTGTGTGTGTGTGTGTGTGTGTGTGTGTGTGTATACACGTGTGTATGTGCCTGTGTGAGCATATACACAAGAGGGACTCTTTTCCTATTTTGGAACCACCAAATAAGTAAGCCACCGTGCTGTGAGAAGGGCTATGAAGACAGGCCCTTGGTTCAAAACTACAAGTGGCCTCTAGGACACGAGAGAGTCCCGTGGCTGACAGCCAGCCAGCCAACAGGGACCTCAGTCCGACAGCCAGGCATGAGTTCTTCCAACAACCTGGGGGACGTCCCACGTGACTCTTTCTTCAGTCCAGCCTCTGAGGGGACCCCAGTCCCCGCTGACGCGTGCTTAACCGCAGAGTGGAGCTCAGTGAAGCTGTGCCTGGATGTCTCACCCGCCGAAGACTGTCACATAGTCAGTACACATCACTCGAAGCTTCCGGGCTTGTGGTAATTTTCTGTGCAGCTGCGGAAAACCAACACAACCGTGGGCCATGGGACACGGGTGGGGAAAGTTGTATTTCCCCAGAGTCCATGCAAAGGAGAGCCAAGTAGCGTGGGAAGAAATAGTTTCATGAACCGCTGAGAGGGGTTCATCTATTGTCTCACAAGGCGGATGGACCGGAAGTCAGGACTAAGCTATAGAGAATGATCAGCAGTGGACTTACGGCCTGTCTGTGGACTTCTCTATCCTTCCCCTATAGGGCTCAGACCCTACATAAACGGACATAAGACAAATATTTCAAGGACTTTATTTCTGAAGGATGACAAAATGTTAATTTCCCCGGGCCACCCACATGTTTCCGTCTGGCTTAATGTACTATTGAGGTTGCAAGATACGCTCAAAGACACACTTGACCTTGGCAACCAAAGAGTCAAGAGAGTCCGCCCAGGTCACAGTGACATCCCTTTTCCCAAGGGCTGGTAGCTGGGGGAGAGCCAGTGTCTCTGAAGGAGGCTTCCATGGGTGCCCGAAGATGATGTCTCTGGGGGCCTCCTGTCTTGGGCTGGTTCTCAACCCGGGGCTCTCCCTATGCACTGACTTTTCCTGTTGGGGTCTCTGAGAAGGAGTCACACTGTGTTTCTTGCTGCTTACAGAGAAGAGAAGAGTGTTAGTGGTACGGCACTGGAGCTGGCTGCTTTTCCTGAGGAGACAGAGCCTCTTGCCCCACGTGAGTCCCCAAGTGACTCGCCAAGGCACTGAGTCACGTGTTTCCTCCAATGACCTTCTCTTAGCCTGTCCAGAACAGTTCCTTCTCACCCACTGAAAATTCTGTTTACATCCATCTGTAGTATTTTGTTTTACTTTGCAATAGCACACGTACTGTGTCAGTGCAACTCAGTCAGTACAGAGGGAAAATGTAAACATGTGTCCGTTTATATCCACAAATATATCACGTTTATATCAATGAATCCCACCACTGCATCTAGAAGTAAGCATTATTAAAGTGCGTGCGTGTGTGTGTGTGTGTGTGTGTACACTCAAGGAGAGGTTTATTTATAAAAATTTGGGACCACTATTTATATATATTGCTTTGAAACTTCTTAATCACTCAATGAAATGTCTCCAATGTCCCATTTTCAATTCCTATAAATCTACCTCTCTTTATTTAGTAACTGTGCAGTACTCTATTTGAAGAGAACATCAACATTTATATCACAATTTCTTTATTGTTGCACATTCAGCTTTTGTCTGGCTCTCCCCGACACAGACATAAGGAATCTTTATATGTATTTACACGCATATGCAAATATGTTTTAATTTTTTAAATTTAAATTCAATTAATTTTTAAAATTAAATTTATTTATTTTCAGCGTAACAGTATTCATTATTTTTTCACCACACCCAGTGCTCCATGCAATCCGTGTCCTCTCTAATACCCACCACCTGGTACCCATATAATGGATTATTAGTTTCAGAGGTAGAGGTCAGTGAGTCATCAGTCTTCCATAACACCAGAGCTCATCACCCACGGGCTCTCCTTCATGCCCATCCCCCGGTTACCCCATCCCCCCATCCCTCCCCTCTAGCAACCCTCCATTTCTTCTCTATGGTTAAGAGTCTCTTCATCCTGCAAATATTTTCGAGGGTAGTTGCCTTAGTCAGATTGTTGGGTCCATAGGATACATATATTTTCCCTTTTCAGAGGCAGCTGCTACGTTGCCTTCCATTAAGGTTGTACCAGTAAACACTCCCTTGTTAGAGTATGAAGGCACCCATTCCCCACATACTTGACTACGCTGGATGTTACTCATCTTTTAGAATTTTGCCTGCATGGGTGAAAAATGAAATCAGTAACTTGGCTTCTTTGTCCTTGGCCTTTCCTTCTTAAGTTTCCCAGCTGGACAATGAACTTTCTGTTCCTCTTCTCTCCTAACCCAAAGAGAAGAGGTCTGATGTAATTCTCATGTGTAAATTTACATTTAAATTACATTACTAGGTTTCCTAATTTTGAATCACTCTTGTACTCACTCCGGGGGCGGGGAGGCACTTTGCAATATTTTTAATTTGCTACTGGATTAGCACGGTTCGATAGCATTTTATTTGGAATGTTTATAGTCATAAGTGAAGCAGTTTACAATCTTCCTCTTGTAGTTACTCTGGTCTGGTTTTGTTACAAGGGTTTTACTAGACCAGCAAACTAAATTGGGGGAATTTTCCATTCTTTTTTGAGCTATGGAACACCTTATTGCATAGGAATTTTCTGTACCCTACAAAGTTTTATTGAACTTGGTGGTCAAACTTTCCAATCTATGTGCCTCTAGGGTAGAGGATTTAAAATGGAGACAAAGCCTTTATTTCATAATTACAGATAGAAACAGTTACAAATATCAAATTAAATTAAGCCCCCCTCCCACCACATACACGTCTGCAGAATCGCCATCTGTCAACAAGACAACGTATGAAATCTTTCCAGTTTGTATCAGTGGAAGGAACTGGAGAAGAAGCTTCATAAAATTCACCAGGAGGAAAAAACAGAAAGGCTTGAGGAGAAGTAGCTGAACTGGGTTGGCCACAGAGCTCACTGGACCATGTTAACCTCTTTTCATCACAGAGATAATACGGAAGTTCTGTTCAGCTGGGTGGTTGTGCAATTCAACTTCTCGGCTTGACTTAGAATTTTGAAGCATGGCCCACTGTGTCATGAAATGTTCTCTTCCCAGAGGACCCACAAACTGAGCTATCACTTCACTTTGCAAATATGCAAAGAGTTTTTAGCACTGGGTCTGGTTTGTGGTAGGTGGTCCATAAAAGCTGGGTTTCTCCTCCCAGACCCATTAAAAAAAATGTTGCTTCGTTTCAATGTACACGCTTCGGTTCTCTTAGAAGGAAAGGTAGCAGGTAGGGGTGTTACCTAACTTGGTAGCTTGGAAATGAACGCCAGCTGTGCTCACTTCAGATGCAATCAGAATTCCAGGATCTCAACTAAATCTAGATGTTTAAAAAAAAAAAAATTGTAAAGGCCCAGCAAATCCAGACAGCCAAACCTCATCCTTGGAAAAAACTTGGATTTTCAATCAGCTTCCATATGTCTCTGAAACTCTTCTCCTTCCCAATTTGGTAATTTACCAACCCAAGATGTGTAGAGATAGGCGAGCAGGACAAACCCTGGGGTTTCAAAAATAATTAATGGATCAACCTACCGCTTGCAAAAATTTCAGTTTCGGGACCTAGATCAGAACGATTCTTACTCCATCACACATAAAACAAAATCATTCTTTCTACTTTCATAGATCATTCCATACATTCTTTCCATGTTTTGGCACAAGTCACTGGTTCTCATATAAGACAAGCCTTGTACTTCATTTTAATTCAATAACCCGGAGAGCCGTTGTTTGAAGGCTGGCTGGGTTAAAATCAGCACTTGCAGAGTGGGGTTCCAACACGCCAAACATCTGTTGGATGCGAACGCACTTCAGATGGTTTTAATACAGCTAGATGTTTGCTATCACATGGAACCAGACCGTCTGTGATCAGAATTCCTATGTAATAGCTGCAGATCGCTGAAGATAAACATGTAGTCTCTGAGCTCCCCTTGGAAATTGTACATATATGGCAGACCTCTCCAGTTCTCTACCCCATTTCCATTCTCCCATTCTTCCTTATT
Source organism: Mustela nivalis (assembly GCF_964662115.1). Taxonomy (NCBI): domain Eukaryota; kingdom Metazoa; phylum Chordata; class Mammalia; order Carnivora; family Mustelidae; genus Mustela; species Mustela nivalis. Next base: position 153,657,586 of record NC_139025.1, read on the forward strand.
AATAGGAGGCCAGCTTTGTCGGACATCTGGCTGAAATACTAATTTTTCCAATTTACAATGAAGCTATGGATGGCGGCACATCCATGTCCCATGATGGTACAGAACTTTGGATAAGAAAGAAGCAAAAGTCAGCTAAGCATTTCTGGCAAATGTTGTCCTTTTCTTCTTTTCCTTTTCATTTTTGTCCCCCTTCTTCCATTGCATTTTATTTTCTGGCCTGGAACACGTGCCAAGGCTGGAGTGGGAGCAGCCCTCTTTTGACCAGAGGCAACACACATTAAATCAAAGCCCGTTTTAAGAGGGTGGGCGTGGACAGAGAGATGGTGCCTGGAACCAATCTGTATAGGATTTGTTTGGTTAAGCTGCTATCACGATTATTATCAACAGTTGCACACAATCCAGATAGACGTTACGCAGACATTTTTTCCTTTCTTTCTCTAAATTTTAGTGCTTCTTTCCTCATTTTATCTCTCTTTTCTGGAAGAGTTGGAGTCATCTGAGGAGCATAGATAAGAAACCTCAGAGACTGAAGCTTTCCTTAGGCTGAGCTCACGTCCTTTCAGACCATGGTGCTCTCTCCATCAGCGTGCACATCCTTATTTCGACAAAGGGACCCCGTGTAGGTTTTTATAACCAGTGAAAAGGCAGGATCTAGGTGACTCCTAGGTCTTTCATTGTAGATTAAAAAAAAAAAAAGTTTATTGAAGAGTTTATTTATTTGAGAGAGAGAAAGAGAGAGAGAGAGAGAAAGTACACACAGTGGGAGGGAGAGGGGCAAGCAGACTGCACTGAGCACGGACCCCGATGTGGGGCCGGATCTCACCACCTTGCCCTGGATCTCATGACCCGAGTTGAAATCAAGGGTGGGACTCCTAAGCGAACGAGCCACCCAGGCGTCCTTCATTGTAGATTTTTGCAGAAAAGTTACACCGTGTGCACAGACGCATGTGTCTGCAGGGGCTGGGAGCTCCCAGAGACACCGGCGCATCGCCTCTCACGGTTGAACGACGCTCTTCTCCCCGAAGGGGAGCCCACAGGTTCAAGAACGCCCAGAATCACCGATGGCATGTTTGGCATTTTCAGAATCGACAGCACAGCAGACCACTCAGTAGAGCAGGGTTGCAGTAGAATTTGGACGTGGTGTATGCAGAGAGGAGAAATTCATGTAGTCCGGTTGCTGTCACGCCATACGTCACACCATGCGATCACAAGGCAAGGTTCATGGAATCACGCCATCCCCTGACTTCACCGAGGTTTCAGCTTCCTGTGGCCTCTTTGTGAGAGGGGAATGTCCCACCCAGTCCCCCAGCGAGTATGGGTCCTAATGCATTGAGGCCAAACGAGTTCATCTTTACCGATATGACTGGGGCTATAATTACTGGTGGTCAAATGGCCAAGTTAGGTCTCCATAACTTAGGGTCATATTTCTGTTCATATTGGTCTAGGGAAGTTTAGAATCATCATTTTTTCTTGTTCTTTAAGCAATTGTTTTAAATGCAAGAGTAAGGAAGAGGATTGCAACCCAGCAGACATCCGTGAGGATGTAATCCCACCACGTCAGATGCCAGAAGCTTGGTTTCACTCCCTGGATCATCGTCAGGGTCCCTCGCTCCTATTCCTTCTTCCCTGCAATTGTATTTGAGTCCTTCACGGTCTCTCCATAGCTCCCCTGATACTGGGTGTGCAGGGATGACTGGATCATCGTCAGGGTCCCTCGCTCCTATTCCTTCTTCCCTGCAATTGTATTTGAATCCTTCATGGTCTCTCCATAGCTCCCCTGATACTGAGTGTGCAGGGACGAGGAGAAGGGGATGTATCCATCCAGTCACACAGGCCGCTCGGCCCTGGAGTGGAGTGGGGAACTGCGGGAGGCGCCGTCACTAGGTGGCTCTGATTCATGGTCCTCCACGCCCTCCCCTCTCATCCATTTCCATGGAAAATTAAAAATTGTTTACAAAAACAAATTTGAGGGACAGGAGGAATGTTGACAACATTAGTCACAGATGTGTCTTTGCCATGTGGCTTTAATAGAACTACTGTGACAAAAACTTCCAAATAGTTTACCATAAGGAAAAAAAAAAAACAACCTGCACCACTAACAAAGTTTTGTTTTGATTAACTATGTTAAAATATTTAGAGAAAGGAAGAGATGTTTGGAACCCATAGAATTTCTGGCTGAAGCTGAGAGTTTCAGGTGGGCCAGTGCAGAAGAGGGTTAAGGTCACATTGTCTAGGGACACGGCCCTGTGTCTCCATCACCTGGGTGAGACCCCTGGAGGATGAGAAAAGAGGGCATGGGGGCCAAAGATCACTGGGATCAAGCCTACAAAATCCTTTGCAGGAAAGGCGGTGGAAAGATTCTACGGCAGAGTTCTAGAAGGGAGAAAACGCACCAGAGATAAAATGATTGAGAACAGCCTCAATGAGCGTCACCAAGACAAGGAAAAGACTACAGGTGGGTGGGGGGGGGCAGGGAGGGGCTGGACCAGTGATGCCGAAGGTCGACCTGCAAGTAAGTGCAGCCAGATGTGCAAGTTCAAAGCTCAGGGAGACATAAAAAGTGTGGAATGGACAGATTTGGTGGCGAGGTCAGGGAAACAGACCAGGCTAAAGACAGAGACAGAACCAACGTGTGACACCGAGAGAAAGAGTAAGGCAAGATCAAACCAGGAGTCGGCCAGCCTTTCCTGTGACGTCCACAGCTGGGGCTGTGAGAGCCCTGAGGCCTCCCTCACAAGTGCTCAGCTCTGCTGTCCTGTGGCAAAAGCAGCCAATAAATAAAGTTTTATTCGAACCCCTCCCTCTCCTCCTCTAAAACCCTCAGTTTGTTTCCCAGAGTCCAGAGTGTCTCATGGTTCGTCTCCCCCTCTCATTCCCCCCACTTTCATTTTTCCCTTCCTTCTCCTAATGTCCTCTGTGCTATTCCTCATGCTCCACAAATAAGTGAAACCACAGGGTAATTGCCTTTCTCTGCTTGGCTTATTTCACTCAGCATAATCTCCTCCAGTCCCATCCATGTTGATGCAAAAGTTGGGTGTTCATCCTTTCTGGTGGCTGCGTAATATTCCGTTGTATATATGGACCAAAGCTTCTTTATCCATTCGTCTGTTGAAGGGCATCCTGGTTCTTTCCACAGTTTGGCGACTATGGACATTGCCTAGTGATGGGCATTAAGGAGGGTGCAGATTGCATGGAGTCCTGGGTGTTACCTGCAAACAATGAATCTTGGAACACGACATCAAAAACTAACGATGTACTGTATGGTGATTAACATAAAAAAAAAAAAAAGAAGAAGAACACAGCTACACCTGTTTGTTGAACGTTGTCTAGGGCACTCCAGTTTAACTTTCACATAGTTGCCACGGGTCACAAGATAGCCTTCTTGCCTCTCCTCTCTGCCCACCTCCCAACCATTGGGAAATGTAAAAGCTGTTCTTAGCCCCCCGGCTATGCAAAACCAAGCAGTGGGCAGGGCCCTGTTTTGCCAACTCCTGTGTTAAACAAAGGTGGGGTGGGGGTTGGGGAGGGCAGTGGGGGGGCAGGGCAAAGGGGTGGAAGAAAATGTATGCAGTAAGAACACCCAGTTTAGGTAGTGACGATCTCAGGGGCTGAAATATTCCCAGCATCTTCATCCTTTAACACAAGTATCTCAAATTTATAAGCACAGAATAAAATGCAAACAACTGATTTCTATTTTAAAAGAAGGAACTCTATTAAACAAAAAGCAATGCCTTTATTGCCACAGTTCCTTCTTCTCTTGGTTTTTCTATATCTGGAATAAGACACAGCGAGCCGGTCACCCGGATCGCTGTAGCTACCACTGGTTTCTGGGCTGCGGTTTAGTAACACGGTTGCTTAGAAAAAAACATTTTAAAGTTTTAGAATATTATCTCAGAAATCCACACCTTCCTTAGGTGACTTTAGATCTATGGGGAGCATGAGTTTATCTGGAATCTGTGTTCTTTGCTTCAGAGCCAGCGTGGGTACATAGCGGGTTTCCCTGAACAATCAGTCCAGCTGCCTTCAAAGTGTTTCTCAGAAGGTCTGTCCATGGAAATTTGTACTTCTCCGTTGCTTTAGGCACTGAGATCATTTAATTTGATTGAAATTGATTCTAATTGGGGCTCCTGGATGGCTCAGTCGGTTCAAGCACCCAACTCTTGGTTTCAGCTCAGGTCATGATCTCAGGGTTGTGGGATCGAGCCCCACATAGGGCTCCACATTCAGCACGGAGTCTGTTTATCCCTCTCCCTCTGCTTATCCCTCTCCTCCTACTTGTGCGCTCTCTCTCCCAAATAAATAAATAAATAAGATTTAAAAAAAAAAAAAGGAAAAGGAAATTATTCCAATCGCCAAGTCACTATTTGGGAGCTTTCTTGAAGCCAGATGGCACGTCAGGTTACCTCTGTCTCCTTCCCATCTTAGTATCTGCTTTTCCTTCGGACAGTGCTTGGGACACAGGGTGGGCTCGGTGCATGTGTGCTGATAGAGTGAAGGAGTGGCTGCCATGTAGCCAGTAGGAAATAAATAGACTCTGGGGAACAGAAGATGTTCATGGCAACTGTGCCACAGGTGCCCATGTTTCTAGATTTGTAAGAAATCACCTGCTAGCAAAAGTCACCAGAGAGGGTATTTCTTGGTTAGTGTGGCCTGATTTTTGTCTTTCAAATCAGGGATTCTGAATGCTGTCAGTCTGGAGAGGGTATCGTTTTCCTGTGACTACACAGCTGTGGTTATGATTGGAGCCAGTTCTTGGCCATGGTTTGCTTTGTTAAGTGTTCTCTCTGAAATGTGGCTGGACGGGAACCAGAATCCAAGACGTGTCAGTGGTTAGGGGACACGCTTGAGGATGCTGTGGGTATCTAGGGCCATTTGGGGATGCGGTAAGGTCATTAAGAATGAAGAGTAATGATCACTGAGGAATTATGGTGCCTTATTCATCTTTTAATCCAAGACTAGACAAAGAGAAAAACAAAAGAAGCTTGCTTTTTAGCCAGATTTGGTGAGTAACCATAACTCCCTTCATTCGGTTCCTTGGTTTGTGTTGTTACATAAACGCCTTCACTCGATGTGAATCTTCCTTCCAGTTCTTGCCTTAAAACACAACACAACAGAACAAAGAGCCAAAGGCAGTGTGTAATTCTGTCACAGGTGAGTGGGGGCATGAATGTGTGGGGGAAACAGGACTAAATGAGGCCTGATAAAAGCCAGGGGTTTCAGAGGGCAGAAGCAGTGGGGAAGTGAGCTGAAGTTACACTGTCCGAGGAAATGGCCACGTGTCTCCTTTTGGGTGACACACGTCTGGGTGACACAGTGTTTACCTTGTGGTCCTGGCCCGACGTCTCCCGATGGTGCTCCCCCCTTCTTGGAGGTAGCTCTGGAGCTAGATTCAGAGTCAGGTGGATCGAGCTTCTGCACAGGGGTGACGTGGCATCAGCCTGCACTGGCTTCAGCGCACCGGGATCCAGACAGGCCGACACACTGTTTATTCCGTCCTCATGGGGCTGGATCATAATTGCACATATGGTCACTAAAATCTGTTCCCCTTTCAAAGTGCTCACTGTCTGGCTGGAACTATGGTGGGATTTTGCAAATTGGCACTCGGGCAACGGCTTTTTCCTGCCGAAGTGTCAGAGCATTGAAGTTCAGCTCCTAATCCTTCCTTGGCCCGTGACTTCCAGAGTTATTACAAACCGTAACTGCACAACGGAGGGGTAGGCTGCTCATGTGGCAGCAACGTTTTCTTTACAAGCTTGTGCGGAACATCAGGAGGGAAACTTTGTTTTGCATTTTTACGGGCAATATAAAGAATGCTTTGTAAATAGCTTAAAACTGGAGAAAAAAAGAGCAACCACTAACCCCAGCTGAAAACACACACACACACACCCCAACTCAGAAGAAGCTGCTTTTTATTGCTAATCACAAACATCAGGTATCTAGTGATGAAGCAATTTCCTGGCAAGAAATAACATCAGACAAGGCTGGAAGGGCTTTACGAATGTTGACTAGTTCATGGACCACAGCCCATACCCAACTCTGACAGAATGTTAGGTGCGGAGTCACTTCACACACTCTTTGGGACTGCCTTGTGCGGCAGTAAGACCTGGGAACAAAACAACCAGAGCATAATCTGAGTCTAAATAGGAAAGGGAACCGTATGTGGGGAAACGTTGCTGGAAAGAAACTGAACATCTGATAAATGTTAATAATGATTCAAAGGATATTTAGCTTCTCTCCTGGTTGACCTAGAATACAGAGAGATGATCTATGAGCTTGGCACCCAACCAAACACTGCAGAAGGGACTGGGTTTCCTAGCTCCAGGAAGTAGGGGGTGTCTCCGGTGCGTTGTAGGCACGCCGCAGTGGCTAGTCTGCGCTGGATGGCCAGGCCCAGGACAGGTCGCCCTGCCTCAGCACTGGTGATCCATGAGGTATCACAACAAATGTTGTTGTAACCATGAGGTTACAACAACAAATCTCCTGGAATCACTGAGTCAGTGCCGGAGAGGTCCTGAGAGGCCACCTCACCTCAAATCCCTCCAGAGAAGAGTTCTGCTTAAAGACGAGCATCACTTTTGTCTCTACATTTGATCAAGTATTTTCAGGGGCTGGAGGCTCATTTCCAATGAAGCTCTTTTGTTGGATACTTCTCCTTAGGTCCTTAAAGACAGCTCTTATGCCAGCTCTGGGTCTTCCGGTTGGTAAGAAGAAAACACGGAGCGACGTGGCTCAGGAAAGCCCAAACACTGGTAATCACCATGACTGTGACCTACAACCTCACAGCTCTTGGGTAGTCTCCAGAGCAACCAGCTCTAGTGACAATGTGTCTCTTCCCTTCCAACATTGTCGCCTCTTATTTCATTGTGTGATTGCACTGGACGGCCCATCGGTCCATCTGATTCTGTGTCCGAACAGTATGTAGATTTGCCTTAGCTCTCCCATGTTCCTGATGTCCCTTTTCTTGGTCTAGGCTGCTGTGTTAGCTTCTTGGATGCCATAACAAAGTACCACAGACTGGCAGGGAGGAGTGGCTCAAGCAATAGGAATTACTGTCTCGCACTCTGAAGGCTGAAGGTCCAAGATCAAGGTGTCGGCAGGGCTGGTTCCCTCTAAGGGCTGTGAGGGAAGAATGTGCTCCAGGCCTCTCCTCGGCTTGTGCCTGGCCGTCTTCTCCCCAAGCCTTGTCTCGCTTCTCTGTGTGTGAATGTCCGAACTTCCTCTTCTTCTAGGGACACCAGTCACCTTGAATGAGGGCCCACCTTAATGACCTCATTTTGAATTAAGTGCCTTTCTAGGACCGCATCTCCAAATACAGTCCTGTTCTCAGGTTCAGGGGGGTTAAGACTTCAACCTATGAATCGAGGGGAACGGACATGACCCAGCCCATAATAGCCACCATCCTCTGTCATCTGGGTGACCTGGGACTGCCTCAAAGCTGGAATCCCTGTGTCAACTTTGTGTTCCTCAGTCCCATTTCCAAAGAGTAGCAGAAGTGGTTTTCCTCAACTAAGCATTGTATCGCACCATTCCCCAACTTAGTCCTCCCATAGCTGTCAATGCAATTAGAAGCCAGTCTCCTAGAAGACATTGGCATTGACAATTTGGTACCTTCCTAACCTGCCTAATTTCACTAATTATCTCCTTGTCCACCGTGTTTCAGCTGTATCAAGCTTTGAACCCCAATACTCACAAACCCCCTCTGTCCTCTGCGCGTTTTCCTCCACTTGGAACATTTGCCCCCCCTTCCACAGCCAGACCCTTCTTAGTTCTCAGCATAAATATCTCTCAGGGAAGACTTTCTGGATCCACCTGAAAGTACCCCTTTTCTCTAGCTTGCAACCTTTAGAATAACTGGTAGTTATTTTGCTTTTACTGTCATTTCTCCTAGAAGTCAGAATCCGAGACTCACTTATTGTTGTTATTTTTTCATACCTAATACCGTACCAGGTGACTAGGAGGCACTCAATATTGGATATTGTTAGGGTCTCTAACAAAATGGTAACTATTAGTGATACTGGAAACCCCATCTGGTTTTTGACTTCAAGACGCCTGCCTCTAATTTCCCAGCCTTTATTTATATATTAAACATGCTATTTATTTCAGGGGTTTGGGAGAGCTCTCTCACAGACACTGCTGGTTCCCTAACTAGCATGCTTATTTATTTTTAATAAAACTATGGTTTCTGTTTCGGTGACCCACACAGCTCCACATGGCCTTGTTTTCTTTGGAACCTAACTCCCATCTCCAGCAACTGATCTAAGAAGGAGCTTAAGATGAAATTCTGGCTAATGAAACAGAGTCATCTGGAAAAGTTTCCCTGTTTTACACATGGCAAAAGAGAGCATTCCTTCTTCTAGAGCGCAGTGCTGTTTTTTGCAGAGTAAAGTTGTGACCGTCAGGTGAGCCGGCAAGTGCATGCCAATACCATGAGGCTCTCAGAGTGGGAATCCAAGGAGAAACTGCATCCTTGAGGATTCTGGGTCATTTCAGTCAGGGTCCCTTACCTCAAGTCCTCTTCCTTATGGTTTAGGCTGTTGATTGAAGACAGTGGAACATTTTGACATCTGTCTGATATATATGGCTAAGACTTTTTTCTGCCATATTGCTTATTAGCTTATTGACATTTTCTTCTTAAAAAAAAAAAGATTTATTTATTTTAGAAAGGGAGAGAGAGAGAGAGCATGTGCACAGGAGATGGCAGAGAGAAAGAGAATCCTAAAGCCTCTTCCCCGCTGAGCATGGAACCTGACACAGGGCTCGATCTCATGACCTGAGATCATGACCTGAGCCGAAACCAAGAGTCAGATGCTTAATCAACTGAGCCACCCAGGTGCCCCGACATTTTCAATTTACTAAGATGATTTTTGTGTTAGTGCTTTTTATTTTTCTCCTCAGGAATAGCTTCAGATATTTTTCTTCATCATCTTTTGAGAGAGAGGTATGATTTTTCTTTTTTAATCTGTTAATGTGGTAAATAGCTCTCATAAATTTCCTAAGGTTGGAACACCTTTGCTTTCCGGGATATGCCGAGCTTGGGTGTGAGGCAGTATTCACTTTAATGCTGGACTCAAATAATCATTACTTTTTTTTTTTTTCAATATGTGCATCTGTTTTCAAAAGTGACATATCTGTAGTTCTTTTTTTTTTTTTTTTTTGGTTCTGTCTTTGTTTGTTTTGGCTAGTTGGCTATGCTGATTTCACATGATAAATTTGGAACGGTTTCGTATTTCCCTATGCCCTGGAGCAGTTTCTTTAAAATGTAATTTTTTTTTTCCCTAAAGACTTCAGAAATTTTTTTCTGTAAACAGTGTGAGTAGGTCTTTTAGTATCTTTTCAGAAGTAGCTATTTTACTAGCTTTTCAGTTTTTTGGTATGCCTCTGAGTCTATTTCAGTTTTCCCCTTCTTCCTGAGTTGATTTTGGTAATTAATGTATTCCTGGGAGTTAACTCAATTTACCTATATTTTCAAATGTATTTCACAAGTGTGAGTGCAATATCATTCATATAATATTTAGACGTCCTTTGTACCTATAGATGTGTAGTCATCTTTACTCTTAAGGTTGCACACTTGTGCTTTCTCCAGCTTTAAAAAATGAGATTTTCCAGATTTTGCCCATTTTATCACTTTTAAACACTTTGATTTGGGTCCAGTCTACTGTGGTTTTGTTTATTTATATTATATTAATGTCCATCTTTCTTTTCTTCCTCCTCCCCTCCCCCATTTCCTCTCCCCGCCTCCCTCCTTCAGTGAGGGACCACAATGGAGATGAATTCCGGAGTTGCCTGGAAAACTCTCAGAGCTGGGGTTCCGGGGTGGCCTGGACCTTCTTTGTGTCCCAATTCTTCCCTAAAACATCAATTTCACTTCCTTTCTGATTTTCTTTCTACCTCACAGACATTCCTTTTCAGCCTTCATCGCCGGTCCCTCTACCTTGTCCTGACTCTGAGAGTTGCTGTGTCCCAGCACCCCATCTGCAGACCTCGTTCCTTTATCTTCGTGAACTCTCTGGGTGATCTCATCCAGGCAGTCTGAATGAACAATGGTTCTGGGTGTGGGAGCTGGATCTAACGTGCTTTGAACCTCATCCCCACTCGTGCTCCACAGCCTTGAACCAGGGGAAACTTAAATTTCTCTGTTCCTCTAATTTCTGAAGAAACTGTAATGCTATCTACTTCAGAGAACTGTTGTGAACATTGAGTTGAAATATTTTTAAAAAAATATTTTTAAATATTTTAAAAATATTTTTTAAAAACCCATAGAGGGATGGACTATAGTTAAGTGCTCTATGAATATTAGTTATTATTATCAGTACCCAGCTCTATGCTTTCAACATCGTGAATAAGCTGATGTGCTTCCCCTGCTTCCCCCCTGCTTCCCCCACTCAGGGGGAAACAGCCTGGATGAAACTGGTCCTTCTCTAGTTCACTGAATTCTCTCCAGTCCCTCAAAAGTCTCCAGCACAGGGTAGGGGCTCAATAAGTAGCAAGCATGTCACCATCTATGAATATAATTTTGTCTATAATCCCCCAATACAGTGTCATTATTTCTCAACAGTGTAATTCTTCAGTTTGAATAGTAGAGTCATAGACCCAGGATATGGGAAAGAAAAGGCACCCAATAATAATACAATAGAAAATACAGTACACATTCCAACTCAAAAGTTGGTTAAGTTGAAAGTTAAAAAGTTAAAAGTTAAAAATCATAGAATCAATGCTTTTCTGATCAAACCCACCACTGTAAGTAAACGAAAAAGAAAAAACACGCTTCGGCAACGTGAGTAACAAACATAAAGGAAGACGGAAGGAACACAACGGACTAGCTCCATCATTGCAATAAATTTGAGCAGGTTGAATTCTTTCATTAAAATAAATTCTCTCATTAAAATAAATATATTATTTTTAATATATATTAATATATATTTTTAATACATATATTTTAATATATATTTATTTATATATTTAATATATTTTAATATATATATTTTTAAAAATACAGCTATATGCTCTTTTTAAGAAACCCATTTAACCCAAAATTATAAAGAAAGCTTGAAAATAAAGGGGTGGAAAAGAGTTATGAGGGCCAGCGTAAACAAAAACAGAGTGTAGGTTGAAATGATAATGTCAATGCGATGGTGCTTAAGACACAAAACGAGGTGATAATTATATGAAATGATGATAAGGCACAATTTATGAAGTGACTCGTCTTAATCCCCCTTCCCAAAGAAAGCCAATACACATTATAGCACCAAATAATACAGCACATAAAAAGGCGAAAGATCTCTCAAATGCAAAGAAAGCGTCCTTGAAATATAATTATAGGGGAACATTTTGACATCTGTCTGGTTTGAATAACTCTGATGGACAAGAAAGAAGTGACGCTATTTTGGTAATCCCTGGAGCTGTTGGGATGCAAGCTCCCAGGTTTCTTGGGGGACGGACTAACCTTGACCCAGACAAGGAGGGCATGGAGAGACCCAGGAAAGAGGCAGACCATGCCACAACGGTAGGCGGCAGTTGAAACAAGCAGGGGAATTCACATATAAGCAGACAGAGGAGTTAAATAAACAATTAAAACCATACAAATATTTCTAGAGAATATCTGAGACCCCATACGCAATCTAAGGTGGAAGAGGGCCTCACCCCAATGGGGCACCCAGAGGTTCAAAATGCATGTGGATGTCTAAAGGGAAGCACTTTTATAGGGGAAGTAATAACCTTATGTCAGTCAGAGAATAAATAATAGATCTCGGTTCAGTGACCCATGATAGACATGTAAAATTACTGCAGATACTACAAAAAGTACTCCTATAAATTGAGAGGGTGGAATGATCCAAAGGAGAATGAGGAAAATGTATATATTGATAATTCACAGTTACAGCAATTCCAAAAGGCTCAAAAAACAGGAGAAGTTCCTTGAATCCATCAGTAGTCAGGGAAACGGAAATTGAATTAATAATAATGAAATAGCACTAAATATCCATAGACAGTAAAAATGAATTAAAAGATTTATAACGGTTGCTAGGAAGAACCAATGGGAAAAGTATCTTACACATTGCTGGTGGCAAGGTAAACTGTTCATCTTTTTTGGAAAGCTATCTGACAACCTCTATTAAAATAATGTATAGCTTTTGACCCAGAAATTCACTCCTGGGAAAATTTTCTCTACAAACGAAAGCCACAGTACATAAGAATCTATACACACAGATATTTATTACAACATTGTTAGTTGTGGCAAAAACGAGAAAGAAATGTAATGCTTATCAAAAGAATGAATTAGATGCCCACCAGTTGATTTGGAAAATTATCCAAGAAGTATTTTAGGAAAGAAAAGGAAGTGGGGAAATACATGAGTCGATTATGGCAAGACAAACTTAACTTCCTCCAAACAAAAAGCTGTTTGGGTGTTTGTATATATAAATAGAATTATATGTATGTACAGAAATATATAAATTCAGACAAATATGTAAGCTTAAGTATTATTATAGTAAATTATGTATGTATAGAACTAAGTGTATATATGTATCCAGGTATATGTAAACTAGCATTAAATATACATCTGCTTCCATACAGAGAGGACTAGGTATATGTATGGCTATCTATAGAGGAATAGGAAGATGTTAATTTATAAAGGAATAATACTACAGGGTCAGATGATGGGTGTAATTGTGTATGTATGTACATGTGTGTGAAGTTGAGCTAAGATTGGGGCAGCGTACAAAATTGGGGAAGAGCTGAGGTTAGGGATGTGGTATTGGCGGTTATTGGGAATAGAGTTACAGGTGTGCACCTGCATGAGGTTGGGGACTAGATTATAGGCAAGATTAAGGGTATAAACCTGGACCCAAATGTGGATCTGGGAGAGGTTATGATCTACTTTTTACACAATTATATGTGGTTTTATAGCTGGAGCTTCACTGAGATTAGGAATATGGATTTTCTGACTATATAGGATTAATTGAATTTTTTATCTGTAGCAGAATAGGATTTCGATTCCACATCTGTATAAGATCATGCTTCAGTATATATTTATCTACACATGTGCAGGAATGTACATATTTACTTATGTGCAGATACATGTATAAATATGTAAATAAATACATATGTAACAGTATATATATCATATGCATCATTAAATGATGGACAAGCACCTCTAGATATTTTTAATATCTAGTAGTTTATAAGTATATCTGTGTAAAACTTCCTGTGTGCACTTGTGTAAATAGCCATCTATCACTACAGGAATATGCAGACACATACACGTGAGTCTTCTTCTGGAGTGGATTATGTAGATATATCTGTATTTTCATAAGGTATTATGCAAATGTCTTATTTCCACATTGATTATGTGAAATGGGCACTTTGTTAAGAGTATGCAAATATATCCATACCTTTAGCTGATGTTCTAAATCTTTCTCTGATTCTGTTTTGGATTATATAATGAATTATGTAGCTTGAGTTATAGAACACTAATGCGTTTATTGTTCTGTAAATGTGTGGGCGTCCACTTAGTATTACAAAAATGTTACTAGATCAGTAATGGTTTAGAGGACATCATTAAATATACCTTTAAAGGTCATGTGTGTCACTTCCTCTCTCTAATTTTGTGTGTTTAGTATATAGGTAGATCTCCGTACATACCACCTCTTAGCATGGTATTATTTAATGTATTAGCTTCTGTCCCTTAATAGAATCATGAAAATGTCTGTGTCACTGCTGGTATAGGATTATGTAAATAGAGCACCTGTATATATTTGTGTATATCTTTATATATCTAAAAGATTATATGTAAATACATATATTTGACATTATATGGGATTATATACATGTGTCTATATATGGGGCTTGTTTAAAATTATGCAAATGTGTCTGCATAACTACATGTATGGGATTATGGAAATTTATTTGTGTAGATATTTGTAAATACATTTGTATTTGCCTACATAGGTGTCTGGTACCTCTAAGAATGTGCAAACATCAGTACCTGTATAGGATTACCCACGTAATCCTATACAGGAATCGAAATCCTATTCTGCTACAGATAAAAAAATCAACTTGTTTTTCTATTCCTTTTTTTTAAAGTTTTTTATTTGTATAAACATATAATTTATTATTAGCCCCAGGAATACAGGTCTGTGAGTCACCAGGTTTACACATTTCACAGCCCTCACCATAGCACATACCCTCCCCAATGTCCATAGCCCCACCACCCTCTCCCTACCCACCTCCCCCTGGCCACCCTTAGCTTGTTTTATGACATTAAGAGTCTCTTATAGTTTGTCTCCCTCCTGAGCCCATCTTGTTTCATTTATTCTTTTTCTACCCCCCAAACCCCCTACGTTGCATCTCCACTTCCTCATATTAGGGATATCATATGATAGTTGTCTTTCTCCCATTGACTTATTTCGCTCAGCCTAATACCCTCTAGTTCCATCCACATCATCGCAAATGGCAAGATTTAATTTCTTTTGATGGCTGCATAGTATTCCATTGTGTATATATATCACCTCTTCTTTATCCATTCATCTGTTGATGGACATCTAGGTTCTTTCCATAGTTTGGCTATTGTGGACATTGCTACTATAAAAATTCTGGTGCAGGTGCCCCTTCGGATCACCATGGTTGTATCTTTAGGTAAATATTCTGTAGTACAATTCCTGGGTAGCTATATTTTCAACTTTTTGAGGAACCTCCATGCTGTTTTCCAGAGTGGTTGCACCAGCTTGCATTCCCACCAACAGTGTAGGAAGGTTCCCCTTTCTCCGCATCCTCGCCAGCATCTGTCATCTCCTGACTTGTTAATTTTAGCCATTCTGACTGGTGTGAGGTGGTATCTCATTGTGTTTTTGATTTGTATTTCCCTGATGCCGAGTGATGTGGAGCACTTTTTCATGTGTCTGTTGGCCATCTGGATGTCTTCTTGGCAGAAATATCTGTTCATGTCCTCTGCCCATTTCTAGATTGGATTCTTTGTTCTTTGGGTGTTGAGTTTACTAAACTCTTTATAGATTTTGGATACTAGCCCTTTATCTGATATCTTGTTTGCAAATATCTTCTCCCATTCTGTCAGTTATCTTTTGGTTTTGTTAACTATTTCCTTTGCTGTGCAAAAGCTTTTGATCTTGATGAAGTCCCAATAGTTCATTTTTGCCCTTGCTTCCCTTGCCTTTGGCGATGTTCCTAGGAAGAATTTGCTGTAGCTGAGGTCGAAGAGGTTGCTGCCTGTGTTCTCTTCAAGGATTTTGATGATTCCTTTCTCACATTGAGGTCCTTCATCCATTTTGAGTCTATTTTTGTGTGTGGTGTAAGGAAATGGTCCAATTTCACTTTTCTGCATGTGGCTGTCCAATTTCCCCAACACCATTTGTTGAAGAGGCTGTTTTTTTTTTTTGTTTTTCCATTGGACATTCTTTGCTGCTTTGTCAAAGATTAGTTGACCCTAGAGTTGAGGGTCTATTTCTGGGCTCTCTATTCTGTTCCACTGATGTATGTATCTGTTTTTGTGCCAGTATTGTACTGTCTTGATGATGACAGCTTTGTAATAGAGCTTGAAGTCCAGAATTGTGATGCCGCCATCTTTGGTTTTTTTTTTTCAACATTCCTCTGGCTATTTGGGATTTTTCCTGGTTCCATATACATTTTAGGATTATTGATTCCACTTATTAGAAAAAAATTGATGGGATTTTGATATGGATTGCATTAAATGTGTAGACTGCTTTAGGTAGCATAGACATTTTCACAATATTTGTTCTCCCAATCCATGAGCATGGAACATTTTTCCATTTCTTTGTGTCTTCCTTAATTTCATTCATGAGTACTTTATAGTTTTCTGAGTACAGATTCTTTGCCTCTTTGGTTAGCTTTATTCCCAGGTGTCTTATGGTTTTGGGTACAATTGTAAATGGGATCAACTCCTTAATTTCTCTTTCATTTGTCTTGCTGTTGGTGTATAGAAATGCAAGTGATTTCTGTGTGTTGATTTTATATCCTGACACTTTACTGAATTCCTATACAAGTTCTAGCAGATTTGGAGTGGAGTCTTTTGAATTTTCCACATAAAGTTTCATATCATCTGCAAAGAGTGAGAGTTTGACTTCTTCTTTGCCCATTCAGATGCCTTTTATTTCTTTATATTATCTGATTGCTGAGTCCAGGACATCTAGTACTATGTTGAATAGCTGTGGTGATAGTGAGCAGCCCTGCTGTGTTCCTGACCTTAGGGGAAAAGCTCTGTTTTTCCCCATTGAGAATGATATTCACTGTGGGTTTTTCATAGAAGGCTTTGATGATATTGAGGTATGTATGCTCTATCCCTACACTGAAGTGTTTTGATCAAGAAAGGATGAGGTACTTTGTCAAATGCTTTTTTGGCATCTATTGAGAGTACCATATGGTTCTTGTTCTTTCTGTTATTAATGTATTGTGTCACATTGATAGATTTGCAGATGTTGAACCAACCTTGCAGTCCAGGAATAAATCCCACTTGGTCGTGGTGAATAATCCTTTTAATATACTGTTGGATCCTATTGGCCAGTATTTTTGTGAGAATTTTTGCATCTGTGTTTATCAAGGATATTGGTCTGTAATCCCCCCTTTTGATGGGGTCTTTGTCTGGTTTTGGGATCAAGGTAATGCTGGCCTCATAAAGTGAATTTGGAAGTTTTCCTTCCATTTCTATTATATGGAACAGTTTCAGGAGAATAGGTATTAATTCTCCCTTAAATATTTGATAGAATTCCTCTGGGAAGCCGTCTGACCCTGAGCTCTTGTTCGTTGGGAGATTTTTGATGACTGTTTCAATCTCCTTACTGGTTATGAGTCTGTTCATGTTTTCTACTTCTTCCTGGTTCAGCTTTGGTAGTTTATATGTCTCTAAAAATTCTTCCTTTTCCCCCATTGATTGATTGTATCGGTCAATGTGATACAATACATCAATAACAAATTTGTCAAATTTGCTGGTGTACAGTTGCTGATTATATGTTCTTATAATTGTTTGTATTTCTTTGGTGTTGGTTGTGATCTCTCCTCTTTCATTCATGATTCTATTAATTTGGGTCCTTTCTCTTTTCTTTTGGATAAGTCTGGCTAGTGGTGTATCAATCTTATTAATTTTTTCAAAGAACCAGTTCCTAGTTTCATT
This sequence comes from Mustela nivalis, assembly GCF_964662115.1. Lineage (NCBI taxonomy): Eukaryota > Metazoa > Chordata > Mammalia > Carnivora > Mustelidae > Mustela > Mustela nivalis. The sequence continues at coordinate 153,674,723 of NC_139025.1, forward strand.
GATGTGTTCTACTCTTCTTTTGGTTTCTAGTTCATTAATTTCTGCTTTGATATTTATTATTTATCTTCTCCTGCTAGGTTTAGGCTTTCTTTGCTGTTCTTTCTCCAGTTTCTTTAGGGGTAGTGTTGGGTTGTGTACTTGAGACCTTTCTTGTTTCTTGAGAAAGGTTCGTACTGCTATATACTTTCCTCTCAGGACTGCCTTTGCTGTGTCCCAAAAGAATTTGAACAGGTATGTTTTCATTTTCATAGGTTTCCCTGAATTTTTTAAATTCTTCTTTAATTTCCTGGTTGACCCATTCAGTCTTTAGTAGGATGATCTTTAGTCTCTATGTATTTAAGTTATTTCCAGCTTTCCTCTTCAGAGCATTGTGGTCTGAAAATATTCAAGGAATGATCCCAATCTTTTGGTACTTGTTGAAACCTGATTTGTGACCCAGAATGTGATCTATTCTGGAGAATGTTCCATGAACACTAGAGAAGAATGTGTATTCGGTTGCTCTGGGATGGAATGTCCTGAATATATCTGTGATGTCCATCTGGTCCACTGTGTCATTTAAGGCCTTTATTTCCTTGCTGATCTTTTGCTTAGATGATCTGTCCATTTCAGTGAGGGGATGATAAAGTCCCCTACTATTATTGTATTATTGTCGATGTGTTTCTTTGATTTTGTTATTAATTGGTTTATATAATTGGCTGCTTCTATGTTAGGGGCATAGATATTTACACTGGGTGTGGTGCATAAACAATGAATCTTGGAACACTGAAAAAATAAAATTAAATTAAAAAATAAAAATTGTTAGTTCTTCTTGTTGGACAGACCCTCTAATTATGATATAGTGTTCTTCCTCATCTCTTATTATAGTCTTTGGCTTAAAATTTAATTTATCTGATACAGGGATTGCCACCCCAGCTCTTTTGATGACCATTAGCATGGTAAATTATTTTCCACCCCCTCACTTTAAATCTGGAGGTGCCTTAAGGTCTAAAATGAGTTTCTTGCAGACAGCATATCAATGGCTCTTGTTTTTCTTATCCATTTTGATGCCCTGTGTCTTTTGATTGGGGCATTTAGCCCATTTATCTTAGGGTAACTATTGAAAGATACGAATTTAGTGCCATTGTATTGCCTGTAAGGTGACCATTACTGTATATTGTCTCTGTTCCTTTCTGGCCTGTTACTTCAGGCTCTCTCTTTGTTTAGAGGACCCCTTTCAATATTTCCTGGAGAGCTGGTTTGGTGTTTGCAAATTCTTTTAGTTTTTGTTTGTCCTGGAACAACAACAACAAAAAAAAAAACCTTAAACTTTGTTTTAGCTTTATTTGTCCTGGAAGCTTTTTATCTCTCCTTCTATATTCAATGACAGCCTAGCTGTATATAGTATTCTTGGATGCATATTTTTTTCATTTATCATGTCAGTCCTTTCTGCCCTGCCAAGTCTCTGTGGATATATTTTTCTCAATATCATGCCAGTACTTTCTGGCCTGCCAGACCGCTATGGATAGGTCTGCTGCCAATCTAATATTTCTACCATTGTATATTATAGACCCCTTGTTCCAAGATGCTTTCAGGGTTTTCTCTTTGTCACTGAAACTTGTAAGTTTTACTATTAGATGATGGGGTGTTTACCTATTTCTATTTATTTTGAAAGGGGTTCTCTATGCCTCCTGGGTCTTGATGCTTGTTCCCTTTGCCAAATTAGGGAAATTCTCTGCTATAATTTGCTCCAGTATACCTTCTGCCCCCCCTTCTTCTTCTGGGATCCCAACTATTCTAATATTTTTTCATCTTATGGTATCACTTATCTCTCAAATTCTCCCCTTGTGGTCCAGTAGTTGTTTTTCTCTCTTCTTTCTCAGTTTATTTATTCTCCATCATTTGGTCTTCTATATCATTAATTCTCTCTTCTACCTCATTTATACTAGTAGTAAGAGCCTCCATTTTTTTATTGCACCTCATTAATAGCTATTTTGATTTCAACTTGGTTAGATTTCAGTTCTCTTATTTCTCCAGAAAGGGATATTTTTTTCTCCAGAAAGAGATTCTCTAGTATCTTCCATGCTTTATTCAATCCCAACTAGCATCTTGATAATTCTCAATCTGAACTCTAGTTCTGACATCTTACTAATGTCCATATTGATTAGATCCCTAACCATCAGTACAGCTAGGCTGTTCTTTTCTATTCTTTTCTTTTCTTTTCTTTTCTTTTCTTTCTTTCTTTCTTTTTTTTTTTTTTGAGGTGAGTTTTTCTGCCTTTTCATTTTGATAATAGATGAATGAGAGAACAAAATACAAAAAAGGTAGCAATGACCCCAGAAAAATATACAATGACCAAATTGGAAGATACATGAAACTAACTTGGGAGAAGAAAGAAGAAAAAAATTATACACCCACACCCATACACACACACACATCTCTCTCTCTCTCTTTCTCTCTATATATATATATATGTATATATATAATTACACTGATGAATAGAACAGAGCTACACACTTGATTTAGGGTGTATTTTGATCTGTTAGAAGAAACTACCTCCTAAAATTTTAGAGAAAGCAAAACATACATATACAAAAATAAGGGTAACCGTGATGAAGGGATGGAATATAACTGTGAAGATGAAAATTTTAAAAGCACTAAGCCACAGAGCACTAAAAAAGGAATTAATAAGAAGTAGGTTGAAAAAGGAAAAAAAATGATGAAAGAATGTGATCAGGCAGGAGACTAGAACAAAGACATGTGCTAGATTTAGGGTATATTTTGATCTGTTAGAAGAAACTGTATCCAAATTTTTAAAGAAAGAAAGACATGTATGTATACAAAAAATAAGGTTAAATACAATGAAGGTATAGAATATGACTAAATTTTTGTTATTATAAACATAGGATACATACAAAATGATGTACCTAACAGACATATATTATGAAATGTATTAGTTACAGGAATATCTGTGAAATCAGAATATAACATACATCACTGGAATATTACTACAACCATGGGTGCCTTCTGGATACTTTCTCATGTGTACCTCTCTTCCAGAGCTGACCACAATTCCAACTTTTTTTTTCTTTTTAAAATAGTATCATATATACACATCCCCAAGCAATGTAGTATTTATTTTTATTTTTTAAAATTGCCTAACTTTGAGCTTTCTATAATTTGTTTTATTTTTTTCTCCAAAAATTATACTTTAAAATGTACCCATGTGGTTTTGTGTGTGTGTGAATCATTCATTTCACTGCTATATCATATTTTATTATATTAGTAAATAACAATTTATTAGTTCTATAAACGAAGGGACTTCACTAATCAGACAAAAGCCAACTTCCACTATCTGTGTATGAGTTTTTGTTAATTCACTCTCCTGGCAACCTTTGGAATTGTCAGAATTTTCAAATTTTGCAACTAATGAAATTGGACATAATTTCATTGTTTTTAATTGGCCCCTTGTGGTTCCTTTTTGATGAAATTCTCATTTAGGTCTTCTGTTGATTTTCCCATTGCCTTGCCATTGAACGTGCTGACGGCAGATGCATTGAGAGGTTGCTAGAAATGCAGAATCTCGGTCCCTATTACAGAGCCAGCTGCCACTAAAACACAATCCAAAGGGATATGTTTGTTCCTTAAAGTCAGAGAAGCACACACTTGGGTGACTTTGCTTATTTTTTTCAAATTCATTTATAGGATTCTTTGTTCTGGTTAAGCATTCAAGTATTATATTTAGCAAATATAGTTTTCCCCTTTGTTACTTATTTTTGACTCTAACTTTGGCGATGTCTTAATAGCCATGCAATTGAATCAGTGAACTATTTTTAAGGGTTAATGCTTTGTCTTGTTTAAATAGATCTTCTGTATTTTAAGATCATAAAAATATTTACTTCTGTTTTCTTTTAAGAGTGTTGTATATTTTTGACTTAAATCTAATGGAAATTGATTTTTTGTGAATGGGATTGGAAATCAATTTCATTTTTTTCACGAGAATAATCAGTTGTTCCAGAACCATTGACTATTCTGTAATTTCCTTGGTTATCTGCTGTGTACCTCAGATGTGTTTGTGTGGCTTTGTTTCTGGTTTCACTATTATGGCCAATGGTCAGTTTCTCTACACTTGTGTCCACATCACCTGAGGGTAGCTTCACAGGTGTTTTATTTGATGTGGCAATTTCCCCCACTTCATTCTCTTTATTCAGGAACTATTCCTGAGAATACTTTTAAAGTGAGCTTGACAAGTTCCTGAAAGAAATTATGGATATTCAGATTGTAATTATGTTAAATCCATAAATTAATTTGGGAAGAATTGACTATTTTTTAATATAAAAACTTGGTATCCATGAAGGTGGGGTAGGAACATGCGCATTTTTAATGTCTCACAGTAGAATTTAATAACTATTTTCATGCAAGTCTTACAAATCTCTTGTTAAATTTATTCCTAGGGGATGGGATGTGTGTGCGTACATGACTATTACAAATCAGATTTGAAAATCACATTTTTAAATTGTTGTTGTCTATAGAATCTGCAATGAATTTTTATATATTGATCTCATTTTGTATATTGATCTTATAAGTGTTCTTTTTATTAGTTCTAACAATTTATCTGTCAATTATTTGGGATTTTATAGATAGTCATAATTTCTAAATAATGACACTTTTGTTTATTACTTTTCAAATCCTCACTTAACACTTTAACTTAAAGACTATTTATCTGTTTGTGTGAGTATGTGTATGAATGTGTACAGTATATATGTTGGTATACTTTTTTGTCCTAACTAGTATATACAATAAACCTTTGTAAAGAAGTGGTGAGGGGCGCCTGGGTGCTCCATCGGTTAAGCCTCTGCCTTCGTCTTGGGCCATGATCCCAGGGTCCTGGGATGGAGTCCTGCATCAAACTCCTTGCTCAGGGGAAGCCTGCTTCTTCCTCTCCTCTCTGTGTGTGCTCTCTCTAGCTATCTCTGTCATTGTTTCTCCCTCTCTCAAGTAAATACATAAAATCTAAAAAAAAAAAAATGATTTTAAAAAAGAAGTGATAATAAGTATCATTTGGTTCCTTTTTGAATGGATTATTAACATTTTAGCAGTAACTATAATATTTTGATATAGTTTTTTTTTAAATAGAAATCCTTTAACAGATATAAAAACATCCCTTCTATTTCTAGTATACTAAGGATTTTTTGGATCATGCTTGGATATTGACTTTTAATAAATGTTTTTGGTGTTTATCAAGGTAATCATATTCCCCCTTATTTAATCTGATTCTCTGAGTAATGACACTTAATTTTTTTTAACTTTTTATCATAAAAATTTCCAAATATGTGTGAGAGTAGTGTGGTATAAATGAATCTCCATGTGCCCAGCATCTAGTGACAAACCCTATTAGCATTTTGTTAATCTTATTTCAATTATTCCCTCCATTATACCCATTATTTGATTATGGTAAGACAGAGGGCATGCTGTTCCACCCATTAAATATTTCAGAATGTCCTTGAAGGACATTTTTCTTTTGTTTTGTTTCTTTTCTTATTCTACAAAAATATTCCTTTCTTTTCTTTATGTCACTGACTTGTGGAAACTAGGTCAAGGATTTGGCAGACTGTTCCCCTATACCATCATCTATCTTGTTTCTCCCTTGTATTTCCTGTAAACTGATAGTTAAGATACAAGGTTCTCAATTCAGGTTCAGCTTTGTTAAGAAGACTTCCCAGGGGGTGCTGTGTCCCCCTTGTCGGGTCCTGTTGTTGCTCTAAGTCAAGCTAAGATTGATCCCTGGGGTTCGGATGGTGTCAGCCTCATCTTTATGTGCTAAACTTCCAACAATCTCTCACCTAGTGGTTTCAGAGTCTACTGATAGATTTTTGCTAAGACACACTATTTCATTAGAAGCTGCACTATGGTGAATTTCAAATTACATCATTCCTTCGGCATTTACCTGTATAGATTTTTTTCCAGTGTGAAACCACTTAAATGTCTGGAATAACCCCAACACTCTCATTGTATCTTTTTATATGTTGCTGATTTCAGTTTACTCGTATTTCGTTTAGAATTTTTGTGTTTACATTCATGTATAAGCTTGGCCTATAATATTTCTTTCTAATGATATTCTTTTTTGCAGGGTATCAATTTTAACTGGCTTAATAGATTGAAGTGAAACTATTCTCTCCTTATCGATTCTATAGAATATTTTGTATAAAGTGGGAATAAAAGCTCTTTCCTAAAAGAGCTGGGACTTGCTTGGAATACATCTGGCCCTGGCAGTCTCTTTGTGGTAAGTCAACTACCAGTTGTTTCTGTAGTGCACTAGAAATTATCGGTCTTTCCATTTCTTCTTGGTTTCAGTTTTTGTTAATTTTTAAAAATCTGTGTATATTTTTTTAATTTTTTATTTTTTATACACATATATTTTTTTCTCCAGGGGTACAGGTCTGTGAATCACCAGGTTTACACACTTCACAGCACTCACCAAAGCACATACCCTCCCCAATGTCTACAATCCCATCCCCTTCTCCCAAACCCCCTCCCCCCAGCAACCCTCAGTTTGTTTTGTGAGATTAAGAGTCACTTATGGTTTGTCTCCCTCCCAATCCCATCTTGTTTCATTGATTCTTCTCCTACCCACTTAAGCCCCCATGTTGCATCACCACTTCCTCATATCAGGGAGATCATATGATAGTATACATGGGGTTGGGTTGTTCTTAGTGCTTGCCCTAGGGTGCTAAGTGTGCTCATTGCCACTGGACAAGGCTGAATATTATTTGGTCTTTATTGTTCAAAGAACTGGAGATGAGGAATAGTTGTATCTTCCATTTTTCAATCCAGGAATCCCTAGACATCAGTTCCTTAAATCTCTTTAAACTGGTGAACCTTTTATGAGTTCATCCCTTTGTCTTAGTACCTTGCCAAATGCAGTCAGTAACAACCAAGTCTCGCTGTTAGCATTCTGTTTCCCACTCTCTTTGCCTAAAGTCATAAGCTCATTTGATGTACTATCTGCTTCCCAAGTTATCCGAGAAACAAACTGACCAGATGTTTCACCACTGTGCAATGTGGGTTACTATCTCTTCAGTCTCCATACATCACTCACCACTGTCTGGCCCTGAGGCCAAAGCTATATATCTTATGTTCTGTTATACTAGTAGCAATCTGCTTCTGCAACCAGTATCTGTCTATGTCACCTTAGGCTAAGCATGCTGTTGTGTGAAATTGGACAATTGTATGTGCTATTTATGGGTTTGCAAATTAGCATGGCATAGAGACTGCACAGATAAGAGGAGGACACTGAGATAGACTCTATAAAAGTTAAATTTCCATATCATTCTAAACAGCAATTCCGTTACTAGAAATCTATCCTGTAAGAAATATTTGAACATATGTACCAAGATGCATATAGAGATATGTTTATTTCAGCATTGTTTACGAGGGTGAAAAATTGAAAACCACTTAAATGGTTCTCCATAGGGGAATGTTAGTAAATTATGGTACAGTGGTACTATGGGACACTTCTACAGCCATTACTTAGAATGAGGCATCTCAGGGCACCTGGGTGGCTCAGTGGGTTAAAGTCTCTGCCTTTGACTCAGGTCATGATCCCAGGGTCCTGGAATCAAGCCCCTCATCAGGCTCTCTGCTCAGTGGGGAGCCTGCTTCCTCTTCTCTCTCTGCCTGCTTCTCTGCTACTTGTAATCTCCATCTGTCAAATGCATAAATAAATAAATCTTTTAAAAAAAAGATTTATCAGTAATTAAAAAAAAAGAATGAGGCATCTTTATAAGTTCTGCTATAGGAACATCTTTAAAACAAGTGTTTGATGGAAATACACAAATAAGTGGAAATACATAAACCTGTATTATCATTCCATTTATATAAAAATAAGAAAAAAGTTCTCTGTTTGTATATGTACATGGAGGATGGAATACAACCTGGAAAGCTCTGCACCAAAGTGTTACAAAAAATGTTTACCTCTGAAGAGATGGGGAAGACAGGTAGAGGGTGATCAAAGGGGATTTCAGCCTTTTATCTTTATCTTAGACATGCTTCTATTGCTTTAAGTTTTATAAAAGTAGATTATTATATTACTTTTGTAAATTAATCATTGGCTAAATAATATAATTTTAACCAAAGGCATGGCAGCCATGTAGAGACAATGGGGAGAGGAAGAATGGATTATGGGGACAGTGTTCATGACCAGAGTCATCAAATAATGAGGGGTCTATGGAAGTGAAAAAGTTCTACCTCTTTTTGAAGCCCTCAGAGAGCAGAAGGATGGTAACAATAAACATCAATTCATCTTGCAGAGCTATCCACTGATGGGATGGACTACTTGTGGGACAGAATGAAAGTCCTAGCCTCAGGGGTTTTGAAGGAGTAAATCTGAGCCTAATGAGTTTAGACTAAAATACATTTAAGTTAGATGGTTCTCAAGCTAAACGTTTCTTGGACAGCCCTAATTTTAGTTTTGATTGATTGCCCCTAGAAACCATCACCATGCATCCCAAAGTGCATTGTTCTTGCAAGTGAGTGTTCTACCCTATCGGGGATCATGGGACTCCCTGGGTTTTGGCTACTGATGCACCCCACTGTTAAATAGTCTCATGGCACCACAGTTCCTTAGAGCCCCTTTAACAGGAACACCTTAGCCCTGCCTACAGCAGTCCACCTTCTGCAAGGGGAGGGTCACCCCTCAGCCTCTCCTACTGAGTTTCAGCCCAGGTACTTACTACTCTGATTCCCAGGAAATCATGAGAAGCCACGGAGTACTGAGTTTAAAATGCTTTCATGCCCTCTTTCTCAAAGCAAGCACACATAATCTGTCCCCTTTCCACTCACATTTCACTGGCCAAAGCAAGTCACAGAGATATTTCCTAACGGTATATACTTGACCAAGGGGATGAGAGAACCGACAGAATTTTTAAGTCAAAGGAGACCGTCAAGAGAATCTTACACCACCCCCTCTTTTTCCCAACTGGTGTACTAAGCCCAGCTGGCACAGAGCATTTCCCTGCAGGGCTGGGTGCTCACATCTCAAGCTGGCCTCGCTGGGAAGTGATGCTTGGGAAACGAGTGTCAGTGAGGGACCAGAAGGCAGAGATCCTCGGTGGGCAGGGGCTCATGAATCAGGACAACCATTCATATACCATTCACTGAGACTCGGGGAAATCGGGCACGAACATCCACACTGCTGGTGCCCTTACCCTGCTGTCTCAGCATGGGAGTGAGCTCACCAGTTATGATGCGAGCTTCTTTGGAGGGGGTGGTACACGAGCATAGGCGTAGATGAGCTGTAGATTGACTTCCCCATGACACGTTTTCACCTTGGGAGAATCATCTTTTCCTTCTCTGTTTGAGGATCTCCGTAAGCTTTGAAAGTGAGGTCAGCACATGGCCAAGTTCACCACCCTTCCTTTTAATCAGCATCCTTTCAGGGTAATGTTCCGTTCAGGGATGCGGCTTCTCAGCACTCCACTTTATTTTTATAAGGACAGCCAGCTCCTCCCTGGCCAAGCTGTAATCCTCCTCAGATGTTGGGGTGAAGCCCGTCCAAGAGAGCTGATCATCTATCATAATAGATACAAACATTTGTCTCACATTATCCCATTTAGAGAGACAAGTTTATGCTTTTACAAATATCTAGTGTCTCACTTGTCACAGAGGTTCAAATTCCCTCTATTACACTGCAAAGAAAAGGAACATTATTGAAAGACACTGCATCACGTCTGGTAACAGTGCCTTCATCTAGAATTGCTCCCTTGCTGAATGGTCTTCACTTTTGTTTTGGAAACAGAGACCTAATCTCTCCACCGCGCAGCAAGAAAGACAATTTGTGGTTTTAAAAACATACACTTCTTTGCTTTAATAAAAGATAGAAATGGATCCAAATGTGTGCAACACCATAATGATAAATTCAAAGAGCAAATGATTTTGAGATCCCAAAAATAACATTATCATAAAAGGAAACTGTATCCGAACATATTTATTTGATCACCGCACTACCCCGGGTCCTTTAAATGGCATAAATTCTCACTTCAGTTTAGAAGAAGTTTTACTTTTTAGGAATTGTGTTTTTCATGTAAAGCAATGGGTGATTTTTTAAAATCAATATTTCATTTATGATTCATGTTTTGCCAAAGTGGATAATGTAATGTCCTAATGGATGGAAATGGATCATGGCAAGGAGGTCAGAAAGCAATCTCTGCCATTAATAATATACGCTCTACAAGGTAATTGACAGCGCGCAGGCGAGTCTTCAGAATGTTCCTGCAGGGCCTTGGTGTATGGGATATATGAGAATCCAGCCTCGGACTTGAAGAACAGCCTATGTCAGAGAAGCCCCACAATTCTGTGTGACTGTTATCAAGTCTTTGCCTTCAGCAAATAGTTTTTCCACTCATTCAAGAACAGTAGCCAGTTTATTACAGAAGCACTGCAGATGATTAGAGAAATCAAGAAAAATAAAATGTGCTAGAAGCCCTAATTGCGGGAGGCACGGGCCGTGACATTCCTTTGTTAGATGATTCATCATTTATATTCTCCTCATTTCCATCCCACAGTTCATGCCTCTGCCTTTTTGACAAGGCTCTAGAGTTCGACTTTGAGAAACATTCGCCTGATGCACAAAAGGAAGGAAGAGAAGTTCACTCCACACGGGACAGCGTTTGGTCCTCAAGACATCTGCAGAAGCCGGACGGGAGAGCTGGTGTCACGTGCATCTCACAGGAAAGGAACCTGAGGCCCAGCATGGTGCTGTGATCAGCCAAGACCTCACAACTAAGTGGTTGACTTATCAAGACTTGGAGAAAGTGACAGGAAGGCCCAGAGTTTGGTCTTCCCTTTACTTTACCTTGACACACCGGGAACAGTTGTCACGATGTCTCTCAACAGGAAAGTGATGGAGAAAAGCCCGTAACTGAGCTGTGTGCCCAGCAAGTTACCCATGTGTACTCAGGAAAGCATTTGTCTTTTCTGACCCACTCTCCTAAAGGCAGTATTTCCAAACACATCCTCGATCTTCTCCCCAAGCATTAAGAACAATTACGTATATAATCCACGTGTGTGTACGCATACATATGTACACATACACACACATGTGCATGTATTGTGTTATCATATACACACACATTGAGATTGTGTGGTGCATAATTTCATATGTGAGCACATTTGTATGTGTTTATAGATTACATGCCTTACCTTACTAATATATGTCAATTATACATCAAAGACATTTTTACAGGATGAGGAAGAGATGAATTAACAAGTTCTTAACATCACGTTTCACCTGTACAACTTATTTTGTCCTCTGTAAATATGACCAATCCTGTTACTGAATATCAACAATGTTTTGTGAGATGATGTGTCCTTTCTGGAAAACATTGGTTGACATCTTTAACACAGACTTTCAAAGATGCTTCTAAATTCAGTTTATCTTCGATAGTTTGTCTTCATGCTTCTCAGAACTGAGGCGCTCTTTCACAAAGGTTGAAAGATCAAAAAGGAATCAATGCATCCTTGGCTCAAATAGGCTAGATTGGTTCCCCAATTATGCATGGTACTTTGTTGAATTGGACTAACATGCTCCTTGTGGGAATCAGGGGCTCTTGCAAATTTATCCCAAGGGGATGTGGTGTTTGCATGTTTTTAATGGGTTCAAAGCCCACTGTAGATACTTAGTATTAACCAGAAAATTCCGCTTCCATGTTTTTAGAGCCCACAGACCTGAATGTTGTTGTGGGTAACTCCCTTATATTTAGGAACAAAACTGCTTAACAATAAAAATGATTCCAAACATCATTATTTGCGCTCTCTCCATGATAAGAGATTCTTCCGAAAAGTTGTTACCTTCTTGACCACTGTTAAAACTTGATTTTCACAACGCAGAGTACTAACCACTATACGATCACGGCAAAACTTGATTTTCATTTTGAAGGAGCAGATTATGCATTTATAATACCTACTGATGAGGTCCTCTGAGTCATTTAGCATCACAGAAAGAGCGAATTTGGAATATCCATCTACTTAAAACTAAAAATTCCCAGACATCTTCAGTTTTGAAAACTTTCCAAGTATATTGCTGCAGGGAAATCAAAGAACCTTTGTGGTTACAGACTATGTGGCATAGACACAGACCCACATATATAAGCTTTTGCAGATACACATAATTCGATCCAGAAACATTTTCTTACAAAATATCCTTTCATCACATTATATGTATATGCAAAATAATGTATATACATATGCATTGGCACATGGGATACTTTCCATGGACACATAAGTTCTGTGTGTTTCTATACACACACACTGACAACATCGTCTATGTAGTCACTAAACACAACTCTATGCGTATGTATAACCCTGTCGTGATCGGGATTATGTATGTTCTTACATCAGATACGAAATTTTGAACACAATTTTATACATCTAAGTATTAGTTACACTTTATATATTTCTACAGATACAAATAATCCTTTATATATTGTGATACATATGCACACACATTTGTACAATTGTATATAAAATATAGTTCTACGAGGAAACTTAGACTGACTCTGTGTCTGTACGTGTCCATACATGCTCCACTTAAGATTATGATCTGTGAACTCGCTTGGCAGGGACTCTTGAAATGCACTTTCAAAGGTGGCAGATAGGGGCGCCTGGGTGGCTCAGTTGTTAAGCGTCTGCCTTTGGTTCAGGGCATGATCCCAGGGTCCTGGGATTGAGCCCTGCATCAGGCTCCCTGCTCAGGGACAAAACAAAACAAAACCAGAAAATGGTGCTCAAAACAAAACGCTGCTCAAAACAAAACCAGAAAACACGTGACAGATACGTGAGCACATGCTCAGCTGTTCCCCCTGGTGCAACTTCCTTTCTTACGTCAATCTCTACGGGAATAGTAGTCTAGCTTAGTTTATTTTTTAAAAATCTCCTTAAATTAAAAAGCCAATATAAATTAGAGTTCAGATATTGTCTTCCTCAAGCATTCTCCCTGTGCCCCTCCTCACAGAACCCCTGCATGGTGTGGCCCCTTGGCTGGGAGTCAGGCTGTCCTCACTCTTCTGGGAGGGACTGGCTTCTGCCTCGGATGCTTACAGCCCATGGGCCTTCTAGGAACAGTTGTCCGGGGGCCTCACCTCCTGACCTCCCTGCTCTCATCCACCCGAAGAGCCTACACAGGTGGGACTCCCAACATTTTCAAGGAGAACTTGACACTTTCAGCTCAAAGAACCTACGGTCATGATCAGACAGCTCCAGTCAGGGTGGCTGTGGCCGGCCAATCAAATGATGGAAGCTGGAAGGTTTGCTGACCCTGCAGCTCCTCTCCTTATCTCTATTAGTTCTAATCCTCACAAAAGGCCCACCAAGCAGGTGTCATATTTCGAATGTCACTGGCCAGGAAACTGAGGCACAGAGAAAGGTAAATGACTCACCTATGGACCCCACACCTGGCAAGTTCTAGGAAATCTGTGTCAAGGTCTCGGGCTCCAAAGTGTACTCTCCATGACGCTTTCTCCAGTAAAATAGCATTTTTAACAATCACATGGACAGAATTTACACATTCAGAGAGTTGCTGTACTAAGAAACATGCATGAAACAAGCGAAACAGAAAAACTCGGGTGTGTGTGTGTAAAAGCTCGAATAAACTTCACTTTTTTGGAAGCTGTGTTGGTGATGCAAAACAAGAACTCGAAACACATTCATGCCTTATGATGACTTTTAGAATTCTACCATCGGAAAAATCATCCTACAACCTCTGTGCTTACAAATGTTCATGGAAGTCTTATTAAAAACTATACAATGTTGCAAACGATATTCCTCTCCAACACTAATTGAATGAGTTAATCAATGATGCTGGGTTTTTGCCTTAGAATATAATGTAATTACTAAAAAGATGTTTTCTGCAAATGTTAAGTACTCATGTTATCACGTCAAGTGAAATAAAGCAGAATAAAACGTTGTACATTTGGTATAATCACAACTCTGGAAATGTCTATGTCAATATTTATATTTCTAGATCTAACCGATGACAAGGAAAGATACTATGTTGATAACAGAGTGATTTCTTTGTCTTAGTTTTAACTTACTCTTGCAAAGCCAGGAGAGGACAGCCGAGATGGGAGGTGGCAGGACAGAAACACGCCTTCTTTCCCTGTCCCTCACATGGGGGTTTGCAGGCACAAACGCCAGCGTCCTCTGTCATGGCCGTCACCGTCAAACAGGCTTCTGGGATGAGCTCCCGACTGCAAGGTCATGGAAGCGGGCCTGGGCTCATCTGCGGTCCCCGCCGCAGCCTGGTTCAGGGCAGGGCCTGGCAGCTCCTTCCCGTGAAGGGCCAGACACTGAGCACTTCAGACTGTGTGGGCCATACACAGCCTCCGTCACGTGCTCTGCTTTGCTTTTGTTTGTTTTCACAAGCCCTGGAAAATTCCCCCAAACACTCCAAGCTTGCGGATTGTGCAAAACCAGCCAAGGTTTGCCTCCTTGTGGTTGAGGAGAAAACTCCAGCACTTTCCTGGCTGGGGTCCAGTCCTGACCCTCCCAGCCCCAGCGCCGTTAGCTTTGTGTGGTTGCTTTACCTGCTCTGTGCCTGGGGAACCATGGGGGTGTGTGTGTGTGTGCAGGGACTTGGGTTGGGCTGGGGCATGGAGCGGTCCATAAGAGCCCTTCCCCTGAGGGCGTGGTGGAGAGTCATGACTTCAGACAGATGAAACCCTTGGGGGATGGAGGGTGCGGGGGACACAGTGTAGCCCCAGCTCTCGCCAATAGGTTCGGGAGGGAGGACGCTCCGGTCTGGTGGTCGTTCAGAGTCTGTCATTTCCCCGTGGGGGCCGGCCACCGCAAAATGTCAACCAAACGGGATGTTCCTGCAACGTTTTGTGCAGCAGGAAGGATAAATACTGTGTGCTTTGAGTATTAAAATAGTTCCTATATGCAAAGTGGGATAAAAATAGCTTTTACCTTACAGGGCTGTTTTGCAGATGAATATGAAATTTTCACCATAACGTATAGCTCTTGTTATTATAGTGGAAGAGACCTGATTATAATGACTAATTTAGACGAGACTTTGCAGCAGGATCTCTCTCTGGGTGATACCCCTGATGGAATGCATTTTTGTAAAAGACTTTATTTATTTATTTGGCAAAGAGAGAAAGAGAGAGAGAGAGAGAGAGAGAGAGAGCACAGGCAGGGGGCGCAGCTGAGGGAGAGGGAGAAGCAGACTCCTGGCAGAGCAGGGAGCGTAATGTGGGACTCGATCCCAGGACCCTGGGAACCTGACCTGAGCCAAAGGCAGTCGCTTAATCAACTGAGCCCTCCAGGTGCCCTGGTTGAGGAACAGAAAGTGAAATTTTAAAAAGAAAAAGACTATAAGGATTCCCCAAAAGGGAAAAGACTATGGGCTCAGACTGGAGGAGGACTTGTGGGCAAAAGCAGATGTGGGGAAGACTGTTGGAAGGACAGACGGGTTCTGGAGCTACGGACAATCCTGGGGAGCAGACGCTGGAGGGGCAGGAAGGGAGGTGGCCGAGGGCAATCATCAGGATGCTTGGTGAGGACCCCACAGAAGAGCAGATGGGGTTGTCTGGGGTCTCTGCTTTTCTGCGTTGGGCCAAACATCACAGAACCAGGTGCTGGCATTTGAGACAAGATGGCCCTAGGCAGTAGCCGAAATCATTGCTGCTGGGTACACAGCCCACAGTAAAATTAAAGTTCAGAACATAGAAGGATATTTGTTTCAGAAAGAAATAAAGAATCCTAATGGGGAAATGGACAAAATTCATGGACAGGTAGTCCTGGTACTCAAAAATGAGGTACCAATGACTCACACAGGGAAAGATGCTTGGTCTCCCCGGTAATGAGAACATGCAGGTTAGAACAAAGCCTCGTAGTTTTCTTTCTTTCTTTTTTTTTTTTTTTTTAAGATTTTATTTATTTATTTGACAGAGAGAGACCACAAGCAGGCAGAGAGGCAGGCAGAGAGAGAGGAAGGGAAGCAGGCTCCCTGCTGAGCAGAGAGCCCGATGTGGGGCTTGATCCGAGGACCCTGAGATCATGACCTGAGCTGAAGGCAGCGGCTTAACCCACTGAGCCACCCAGGCACCCCAAAACTCGTAGTTTTCTTACTCATCCGATTAACCAGCTCTCCTATATCCAGTCTTGATGATGCTGTAAAAAAAAGTGGCTACTTTTCCTCATTGCTTTTGTGACTGTCAATTCCCAAAGCTGCTTTACAATATGATTTCGGCTGAAAAATGTACACATTCTATGTCTTAGCAGGTTCCTTCCTCAGTGTCTACCCTAGAGATAGAGTCGCAGGCAGCTGATGTCAGAGGACAGGTAAGTTCAGTGCAGCCATGTGGGTAATAGGCAGAAGTGGAGAAACACGTCAGATCTGGAATAAATACACCACACTGTTTGGCGCCTACTAAAAAAAAACAAAAACAAAACAAACAAAAAAAAAACCAAAGGGAAAATTAAAAAAAAAATCAAGGGTCTATGTGGACCACTGTACAAAGGTCTTCAAAAACCTGTTGAATGAGAAAAATATTATTTACAGGACAAAAATGTAGTGTAAGGAGAGTTAGAAAGTCAAGCCCTCCTCCACACAAAACACAAAAAGATACAGAGACAGAGACAGACAGACACACACAGAGGGTGAGGGAGAGACTGAAATTCACAGGAAAGATACATTTGGATACTAAGTCCCTCTAAGGAAACATTATTACAGACCTTTGGAGTATTTTTTTTTTATCATTTTTTTAAAGATTTATTTATTTATTTATTTGACAGAGAGATAGAGAGCACAAGTAAGCAGAGCAGTAGGCAGAGGGAGAGAGAGAAGCAGGCTCTCCGCTGAGCGGGAAGACCGATGTGGGGCTCAATCCCAGGACCCTGGAACCATGGCCTGAGCCGAAGGCAGCTGCTTAACCAACTGAGCCACGCAGGCGCCCCTGGAGTATTTTTTTTTTTTTTAATGAGAATATTTGTGTTTTAATTTTGAATGAAAAAGTAAATGATCTTAAAAGTACAATCCAGCCTCACCGTGGAAAATTAACACCCCGGAAAGAAAATCTGTAAGCCTGCCTTGGGAGAAAAGCACGCATAGCACGTTGCCTTGTGTCCTTCTACCCATTTTTCTATACCAGGGAGTCTCTCCTTTTGCAGGTGGGAGATAGACTCAAGTCAGTGAGCAGGTGGAGAAGGCAGGGCAATATGTGAACTCAGGTTTCAGGGCTCACGCGTGGGTCACTGACATCTTATGGGCAAACAGGAAACGGTTGAGAGGCAGTGGCAAATGCTCCTGGTCCTTGATTGGGCTTGAAGAGTGTGAGGCGGGGACAGGCGCAGAGTGGCCCAATGACGCCCCGATGACAGGTGTGCCCCTTGTGCTCGCCTCCTGAGTGCTCCTTTTATGGTAAGGAAATCGCACAGAGAAGCAGCGGAGATGAGCAACGCCCCAGGTGGGTGTCGGGCTGAGTCCGTCCAGCAGGCATGAGAGGTAGAGAGAAAGAACCAGAATTGTGCAAACAATGGTGCATACAAATCTGGAAATCCTAGAGCCTCTGTGTCTGGGAATTTGTACACATTCTGATTTTACATTTCCCAGGAAAGTGGTCTGCTTCAACTCTGTTTTCAAAGGTGTTGTGGCATTTTTCATAGTACCCTGTTACAATTTTCGAACATCGTATTTATCTGTGTGGGTTTTTTCGTTTGGTTTTTAATGTGAGTTGTGCTTCATCTTTCCCGATCCTATTTGCCTAAGATTGATCTGTCTTATTAGTCATTTCAAAGGACAAGCTTTGGATTTTGCTGATCAAAACATTTCTGGGGAAGAGGAAATCTTTTCCATGAATGTCAGGTTTTATCTCAGTATTGCTTTTTGAATCTCTCCGGGTTTCTTTTCCTGTATCTTCCTGCCTGGGCATGGGATTTGGGATATCTTCTCTGGGTTCCCAGTGCATTGCTCGCAGGCAACAGAGCTCGTGGCTAACAACAACAAAATAGTAACAATGAACGAGAGAGGGTCCTGGTCCCCGAAGCCCAGACCAGGCTTTTCATAGAATGAAGGAGAACGTAATCACAGGGACCCAGGCAAGATCTCGTCTTGGAAGGAGATATCCAATGAGGGCAGGACTTGTCCTGAGATCCCAGATTCAACCAGAAGTGTTCACGAGGGAGCTAGATCATCATAGCCAAACGTTAGAGAAGCAAGAGGGAAGTATTTGTGGCTGATGTGCCCCCACGCTCTCCAGAGGAGTCTTAGTATTGAATATTTTAATTCTCACATCCACCAATAGTGCACCTGTATTATGAGAGGAATAACATTTCCAGGAGCTACAGATACGAGACCAGAAGTTCCAGGGATCAAGTCAATAATTCTGAACATCGAGAAATGCATCCTCAGTTGGTCCAACCCGTTTTCCTTGGAGACCTTGAGTAAGGGTTCCCTCCAGTGAACCTGCTTTAAAAAGCCTGTTTCTCCTCTGCCTCCAAGCATCACTGTGAGCTTTTCTCCACCCTCTCAGTTTAGGAATCTGGGGCTCTCTCCCTCGAGAAAGGCACTCTAGAGAGCACACATCCGAGATCTCATAGACAACTCATCACTGCAAATCGGAAATACAAGTTTGCAGCCGAACAGGACAAATGATCCCACTGGCTGTTAAGGTCATCATTCCTCTGACTTTGAGTTCCTTTTCCCAAGGGTTCAATAGGGCCTTTGTTCTAACCATGTCGCACCAGGGTGTACCCTCCAGTCTGCACCCCTCGGAAAGGCCTCCTTCTGCTCTGTTTCTGACATCAGCCTGTTCTCATTGGAACGCTTTTCACATCAGCGCATTTTTACGGCACACAGTGGTTTCATCGGTTACACAACAGACCCAGTGCCAATAAACCCTCTTCCAGGTAATGTAAAGCATATTTGAGCACAAGAATGATTGCATTTTCATAGCTAAAAATAAGCACTTGTTTTTGATTTTCCACGAGAGTACTGTCCCTCAGCCCAGGAAGTCACCTCCTGTCTGGTGAGAACCTTTTGTGCTAAAGTCATCACCACATGGCTGGGAAAGCAGAATTCAAGTTTTCATTATGAAACGCAAAGGGAAAAGGCCGCATGCAAATCTCTCTTTAATCCCACCTTAGCTCTGCTTGTTCAACGTGCTTAAAAAGAAACTAGACTATGTCAAATATATGCCAGCGTAGAGGCGAATCCCACCAGAGCCAGGCTACATGGAAGAATATCTTGATTCATAGAATACAGACATAGACCCTCGTAGAGGCATTAAGAAGTTGGTAAGCTTATACCCACAAAAGGAAGTCAGTCACTTCTTGATTTTACCCAGATGCTGCAAGCTTACTGTCCCGCTTCGGTTTTGCTCATTGGGAGAATTGTCCTTTCTTCCAAATGCTTTTTGACTGTGACCGTGTCCTGTCACTGCCGCAAACTGCTGATCAACTCTGCGGAGGAATTTACAAGCCATCAACAGCTGCCTTTTTCTTCCTGTGGCCAGATACAACATTATTCCTTCCAAGATGAACATTTAAGGGTCTTCCTTATAGCTATGGAGGGCTGGGATAGAGTCGTAGGGGGAACCACCCCCATGATTGCAGGGGCACCTGGGTGGCTCAGTCGGTTTAGTGACCTCATCCTGGAGTCCTGGGATGGAGTCCCACATCCCCACATCATGCTCTTTGCTCAGTGTGGAGCCTGCTTCTCCTTCTGCCTGCTGCTCCCTCTGCTTCTGCTCTCTCTCTCTCTCTCTCTCTGACAAATAAACAAAATCTGCAAGACAAAACAAATGATCTGATTGCAAAAGCTCAGAAAAAATGTTTTTTAAAAATGCCCCAAGAGAAACAGTGGTTCAGAGTGAGGGCACTTGAGTCAGACAAGCCTGGTCGAAAGATACAAACGTAGTGATCCAAAGGGGCACGTGCACCCGAATGTTTATAACAAATGTGAGCTCTTATTATCACCATCCCCAAGTGTCCTAGATCTATTCTGCTAATCCCAAAGATCTAATGATCTATGCCACCGCCTATTACAAAGGTCACACTTAACGGGTCACTGGGGAGGACAAAGACTCCATCTCCAGTCTGTCGGAGGCAAGGGCAGACACTCTCGAAGAGCAGTGTGCCCGGTATGGTTGCCAGGAACTCAAATGCAGTAGCTACTGGGATCCTTTGAACACTCTCAGTAGGTAGGGGCTCTCTTCACTTCCCATTTGAATAAAGCAGAGTATCTTGCTTAAGATAATATGTATATGTATATATAGTTGAGCGATTGTAGTCATATAGCTCCTTGGCAGTATTACAGATCCTTGATTCTCAAAATGTGGTCCACGGTCAGCCTCACTGGCATCAGTGAGAACTAGTTATTAATTCGTCTTTACTGTGCATACAGCAGGAACTTACAGTACAAATGTAACATGGTTAAATGTTAGTTTCAAATAGAGATCACTTCAAATGGTAGACATATTTGATACATTCTGCCAAATGACTTCCTAAAAGTAATTAACAGTCTGGAAGCTCGGGGCATGATACTCTCACCCTGATTCCACAGTGACTTACGAAAGCCACACTTCTCATCCAGACGGGTCTGCGCTCTGACCTGTTCACTGCCGTTGCTCCCTGTGGATGGCGTTACAGTCAGTGTCCATGCAGGGAGTGTGGGGGTACACCTGCAGGTCAGTCGGCAGCAAGACCCCAGGTATCTGGTCGTGAATAACGGAAGGACGCATTTCTTTTTTGATCGCTTTTAGTCCTAGTTCCTGTTGTTAAAACTTTCCCAATTTGTCAGTAAGAAAAGTCTTACATAAACTGACACACACTCTCTATTTCTGGAAACTTGCAATAAAAATTCCACAGAGGGTTTTTTTTCCCCCTTGCCATTTTAATTATTGCTATTTTATCTAAGTTTTATTAGAGTCTCCGGAAAAACAATTTTGCTTTAATTCCCCCCAAACAGGGGTTCTGGGAGAACGTGCTTTCAATTACTGACCATCCAGGTTTTGCCTCAACTTCTTTATCCTTCGTGACTCTAAAAAATAACATAAGACACACGAGCTTATTGTAGGGAAAAAAAATTTAGCATTTATATTGGAATAAAATGCCACGATAATACTAACAGTCAGCAACAAATGGTTAAAATCATGCCATGTAATTATAGATGTTTTTATGAATATCTAATTGTGAATTTACACGTATAACCATTCATATGTTGCTAACAGCTCTCTTCACTTAAGAGTGTGTCCTTTTGTCAAAATGTGTCAGTACACACAAATATACTTTATAACACAATGTTTTTGGGTCCATGGTGTACGGCCACCCCATGATTCATTTTATCTGTAGCTATTGTTGGACATAAAGATTGTTGGAAGAGTTTTGATTTACTTACAATGTGGCATTAATCAATGTTGTTCCTAAATTCTTGCTACATCCTGAATTATTTGCTCAGGCAAAATTCCTACAAACATAAATACTGGATCAAATAAGAGCCACATTTTACAAAATCAAATGACAATAATATTTAAAAATCTAATATCTGCTAATTGTGGGAAATTGACAAAGAGAAGTAAAACAAAGAGAAAACTACTTGAAACAATAATAATAATTCTGCCCTATGCACATAATCATGTCTTGGCTTATTGTTCCCTGGAACTTTTCTGTGCATATCTAATTAACTATCTGCACATTTAATAGAGTTGATTGATAAGTATTTCAGAGATATATCTACCCACAAAAGAATATTTTTACATGCTTGTCAAGTTCTTGATACTTTCTGAACTACTAAATATATGGATAAAAATAGAGTAATTCTGTAGATGCCAGAGAGTAACCCAGTATTTTTGCTTAAAAATCTCTTTAGCATCCATTCATGCTAATACTTTTCACCTACATTTTTATAATGACTGAGTAGAATCTGTAATGTGTGAATAAAACTATTTTGGAAATAAAAATGGCAGCACGATTCAACCAAAATATATGCCAAAGCTAAAGTGATTGGAAAATTTAGAGCATTTACTATATCCATTATAAAATAAAAAAGGAATCAAAATAATTGAAATTGGTCCTTAGTACGAAAAAAGCCAGAGAATGCATAATTAAATAAACATATGGGAAAAGAAGCAAGGAATTAATAGCAACATAGATTTTAATGAACTGGAAAACTAATTTAAAGTATATATATATATATATATATACACACAAGAACTGTATCTTTAGGGAAAAAAATAAGAACAAAGCTATCCCCCCACCCCCCACCAAATGCACTGAGGAATTGGGAGAACACAACCATTCTGAATTCTCATTTCTCATAAAAAATTAAAAAGTAAACATGAATATACAGCATTGCTAAGGCAGCCCTGACTATAGATGCAGATGGGATTCTAAACGAGAGAGAGAAAACCATAATAAGATATATTCCAATAAATTTGATGATTCTGGTGAAGCCCATGATCTTTAAGGAAATTACCATGTTTTAAATTTATTCATAAGAAAGAAAAAAATATGAATTCAGACCAATAACCTTGAAAGTTTGAAAAACTCATCATAGGAATAGCTCTTTAATTAAAAAATAAAAAAATCCAAACACAGATCGTTTCCCCGTGGAGCGTTTCAAAGCCCCAAAGTACGGAGGGGTTCTCTATTCTCTGAGCCCCTCCCCAGAAAGTAGGGAAGTAAGTTACCATGACCACTTTCTGCAATTAACACGACCCGCGTAGACTTGACACGGAAACCTCAAAGGAGAAACCCACAGATCAGTTTAATGTATGAATGTAAACACACGAACCACAGGTAATAGGCTATCTGAACTCAAACGCTGAATTAAAAGAATAATCCTTTAGGACTGACCAGGTTCCAGTCCATGATTTTAAGGAGGATCCTCCATTATGACATTGATTCAACACAGGTGGTTCACTGGTGTCTGGTATTTCGCGTTCTCCTAGAAACAGGAATGCAGCTAAGATGAGGTGGGACGCTTTTTCTATGCTATTATCACAAAACGCTGAGATCCCACAGGAAGTCAAAATCACTGAATGAGCCTTCCGGGTTGTAATGTCTCTGAATTGGGGGAACATGTATTTTGAGCTCATGGGAGACCAGGCGTCCTGTGCAGTCCGCACCATGATGACGACGGAGGGAAGGAACATCAGTACTCTGTTGGGGGATTTTAGTCATACTTCACTAAAGTTTTGGTCCAAAACAATTTCAAAAGGCAGATTTGGTTTCCTATAATGGTGGAACAGCTTTTCAGGACAACACTCCTCCTGACAGAAAACAATGATAAACTCTGGACAAAATATTTTTTAGAACACAGTTATTTGAAGACACTGGATAATGACAAAAAGGGACTGGAAACTTAAGTGGACAGACCTCTTGTGATAACTGAATGCCACACCGTGGATAAGACCATTATTAGACGGATCACTGAACTACTTAGCAGTGAAGTGTCAAATAATCTCCTTTGCTAATTATTCAGAAAGGAATTAGCTAGTGATTGTAAACTGATTCTCTGTTATCATGACGATTAAACAGCTCAGAAAGGATGAACATGTAGACATACATACAGATATGATAATAAATACAAGTAGACAGAAAAAAAAGGAAAAAGTGCATAGATCAAAATGTAAACTGCTGGTGAATAATTAATATAAAAGATGTGCAAGAATTCTTTGAATTAGTTTTTGCAACTTTTTGTAAGTTGAAAATGACAGTAAAAATGGCATCCTTGAGACAATAGATACCCTTTAGGTATTACCAGAATTGCCTCCTCTCCGAATTGGTAAACCCTGGAAGACTGAAATGTTGAAATAAAGTCAAATATGTAACGTGCTGAATGATCCAGGAATTCCACTCCTAGACATTTACCCAAGAGAAATGAAAACATATGTTCACAGAAAGACTTGTGCAGAAATAGTCCTATCAACTATCCTCATCGTGGTGAAAAAAAAAATGAAAACAACCCAATGTCTACGAACGGAAGAGTGGATGAACCAACAGTGTGCTTCTAAGATGGAGTGCTACTTGCTAGTAAAGAAGAACCATGTGCTTGAGTCTCAAACACTGCCTACTGGAGGAGCCGGGCACGGAAGGTGACGTGCTACGTGGTTCCATATGTATGAAACTCTACGACAGGCAAAACTAGGTTGATGGACGTTGGAACAGCGGTTGCCTGCAGAAGGAAGACTAGAAAGGAGAGTGGGAGAACTTTCTGGGCTAAGGGACATGCTTATATGTTGACTTGGGTGATGGTAACATGACTACATGCAGCTCATGGCATTACAGAAATAAGATCTCTGCATTTCAGTCGAGGAACATCTCACCTCAATTGTCATTCCCGCTCTGGAAGCGCAGCGCGCCCCGCGGTCAGGTCAGGGCATACAGCACAGGATGGCGATGGGCATCCTCAAGTCACTGCATGTTCTTAAGATATTACTGGAAGCGCCTCATCTCTGAAATTCTGGGCTTTTGTCAGGACTTCAAAGCAATTCTAATTCCTAAGAGTGAGGGTGGTCCCCAGAGCATTCACAGGAAAGAAAAGGGCACAAGACCAGTAATTGGGCATGATTCCTGGAAAATAAACAAAGAATCAATTGAAAAACAGCTAACCGTGGCAATTTAGAAAACCAGCTACAAAATGAACTTTTAAAAAAAACAAAAGCAATATCTTTCCTAGGGTGCATAAGCTATTAAAACATAACGGGGAAATATTTTAAAACACCGAAAATATGAAAAATCTGACAATAAATTTAAAGGAAACATACAGAAGGCATTTTTTAACACACACCCCGCCCCCCGAACTATACCAAGAGACGTAAGAACTAAATGGAGAAACAGAATGCTTCTGGATGAAAAAACTCATTGCAAAAACATCAATTCTCTCTAAATTAACACAGAAAATATACTTCCTGATCCAAACTCCGTGTGATTCTTCTTTGACCTAGACACAATTATTATCTGCGATAAAAAAGCTACAGCAAAGCTGTCACCACAATATACAGACCAATAGAACAAACTAGAAATCCCAGAAACAATCCTAACTACATATTTAGATTTAGAATGTTGTAATTTTGTTATTTCAAAATTGGAGAAAGGATAGAGTTCATTCAGTATACATTGCTGGAACATCAGGATAATTATTTGTAAAGAAAATAATAATTTGAGATTCCTCCATTCTATCTTACCACAAAATAAATTTCAGATCATTAAAAACAAATGATAAAACTATGAAAACATCAAAATAATAGGAGGATATTTGTGTAATTTTAGGCTAGGAATATAATAATATCAAAAATAGAAATAATGTTTTTGGACATAACCTAAAAATTGAGAGATTTGGATATACAAAAATTATATTTTTGTGGGTCTAAAAATACAGTTCAATGCAAAAGACAAATAAATATAGCAAAGTTTTGCAACATATATAATAAAGCTTGGTAATGTCCTTAATATATAAAGGGCTTTTTCAAATCAATGATAATATATACATCTAGAACACGGTCTCTCAACCTCAACATTATCGACACTTTGGGCCAGAGAAGTTTTTGTTGCGGGGGGGCCACCCACTAGATGCCACCGGTCTCTTCCTAATTTTGACAGCCAAAAAATGCCTTCAGACATTCCCAAATGTCCCCTGAGAGGCCAAAGCACTCCTAGTTGAGAACCATGGATCCAGCAGGAATATTTCTGGATTTTTCTCAGCAGGTGGCTTTATATTTCATCAGGGAAAGCAGATGGGCAATAAATAAAATAAATAAATAAAATGAGTCTCTATTTCTGCCTTCCAAGTTACCTGAGCCTCACAAAGTTGTGGGTGCTGCTGTGCTTCTATTAATTATAGTAATTAAGATTTCATCAGTTTTTCTTCTTCTCGTTCAGACAAGAAGCCCATCCTCTGCAGATGTCTTCCCAGGACTGCAGAAGCATGGGGGTGGGCGTCCCACGCGGGCACTGGCCAGTCTGCTCACGTGGGATGCTCGTGCTTATCTTGCCTCCACTGTCGTGGTCCGTCCCCAGCTCCCGCCCTGGGACCCCGTGGTCCTCCGCAAGGGCAGAGCTGCGAGCCGCCATCCCCTGCAAACACAGTGCCAAAGCTCCGTGGAGGGGCCCTGTTACCTGTGTTGCTCAGACGACCACGGTCCACAGTTGCAGAATGTTTTCGGTGAGAAGCTCTCTAAGCTCTAGTCACCCCTCCTCCCCCAGAGGCCAGAGACACGTGGGCCAAAGATGAAGCCAGTGCCAGGTTCCCGCTTGCTGGCAGGTGCCTCTCCCCTGTGCTGGGGGAGGGGTCCTCACCGGCTCCCGCACCTCACGACTGACCCCCCTCTTCCCTCAGGATGTGATCCCCCTGGCTGCCCACTGAGCTCACCAGACAAGCTAAGAAATGTCTGCCCTTCCCGGAGATCCCAGCCGGGTCCCCCTAAGTCATCCTCGAATACGTGACTGGGAAGAAACACATGGAGACGTTCCCAGGAGGGCCTGGTGCCGAAGTGGTTCGTTCTAGGGCTGGGCTGGGAAGGGTCAGCATGAGGCTACTTCAAGGACATGGCTCGGCCGAGGCAGCTTCCTTCCAGCCCGGGAGGAGAATGTCCAATTCCTGTAGGAAAACCTTCCCGCACTATTGAAAGCAGGGCCGCGAGCGAGCCTTGCCTCCCGCAGACTGAGTTTTGGGAGGGGCCACTGGCTCTTCGAGAAGCCACCAACACATGTTGCTGGTTCCACTGCCAGTGGGCGCCCCCCGCCCCTCACTGGGGCGACCCTCCCAGCCGACTCTTCCCCCTTCTGGCTCGGAGCTGTGGGCAGAGTAGGGCTCTGGGCCTCCACGGCACGTGGCCTTCTGGGAAGGAAAGGTTTGAGCGGGCGCCCCGTGACTTCCTTGAGACGGGTCCCCCCTACGCCGTAGTCAGTCGCCACAGCCCGCAGCCCGGGCGTGCAGGGGGCACCCTTCTCGATTCTCACCCCCTTTCTGGCTTCCTTCTCCAGTTCAAGTGTCTTTGGATAACTTCCATCGGGGCCTTTTCTGGAAGGTGCGTGGATATAGCGAGGGGCCTTTCCGGAGTGACTGGTCTTCAGGAATGTGCTTCCCGAGAGAGACGGGCGGAGACGGTAGTCCTTTGGGAGAAGAGGTGCCCCCGAGGGCGTCCGGAGTACCCAGGTAAGGTGCGACGCAGCCATCCACCACCTCCTGCCACCAGCACTGTCCCGCGTGTGTCGCATACAACACGATTGGATCAAAAAAAAAAAAAAAATCTGAAAGGAGATAAGAGCCCGAGGGAATCAGCAGGTCGTAGGGACCGAGACAGAGCCTCGTCTCTAACGTCAGATGTTTCGCTGACCCTGCTGCCTAGGAGCACAGCCATTTTTTAAAAAGACTTTTATTTGTTTATTTGACACAGACAGACACAGCGAGACAGGGAACAGAAGCAGAGGGAGTGGGAGAGGGAGAAGCAGGCTCCGTGCTGAGCAGGGAGCCCGATGCGGGGCTCCATTCCAGGACCCTGAGATCATGACCTGAGCCGAAGGCAGACGCTTAATGACTGAGCCCCCCAGGCGCCCTCCTTCCCACTTCAAAGAAAACCACAATCACGTTCCTTCAGTGCCGTGTTCATTCCAGACCTTCACCTGCATCTGGCTACAACCCAGAGTTCGCGGGGGTGCTGGTGTCCCAAAGGAGGTGCTGCCATTCAGCCTGGTCCAAGGGCAGACAAAAACAGGTGAGGGAGAAAGAGCATGTCCAAAGTTAAGGCCACCACGTGGTCCAGTGCGGTGTGTTTTGGCAGAATTGTGCTGCCAGATGATTCTGAAAATGTAGGCAGAGGCCAGGACATGACGGATCTGCAGGCTTTGCCCCACACACGATAGGAAGCAAAAGAAGGGTTTCAAGGAGAAGCAGAGCAAAGGAGAGTTCACCCCAGTGGCAGGCGGGAGCTGGAGCTGCCAAAGGTTCCAGAGCGGTGGATGGTGGAGCCCAGAGTAGAACCCAGCTCACTGCAGGTCACGCTGCTCATCTTTCTTCCGTGGTTTCCACTGTGTGTGTGTGTGTGTGTGTGTGTGTGTGTGTGTGCATACGTGTTAACACATGCATATAAACGTGGGTGGGGGTGTGTCGAGAGAGAAGGGGCAAGCCTGGCAAAAGTTGGTCACCGATGATGCTCGTTAATTAATTCAACAACCATTTGCTGCCGGATTGAGCAAACTCAGAGGAGCTGTGAAAAGAGCAAAAGAGCCCCCAAACTCTGGGAAAGAGAGTCCGTCTCTGGGGCGTTGGTTTTGATTATTCCTCAGCTATGTAAACATCCAAAGAGATGACCTCATCTATTCCACAGGCACGACCAAAGATGATGGCACAGATGTTCGGAAATAAACAGTGTGAGTGCAAGCACCCAGCCACGCAGCCCTCTAACGCCCCGAAAAGAGCTTAGTCCTTAAAAAAAATTTTTTTTTATATAAACCACAAGTTAAGGCTAAATCAGAAGGAAAATAGAAAGCTCTCTTCATCTGCTCTGCTCTTGGTCTCATGTTTTATAGATGGCCTGGGGAGCTCTCTGCATGCCTTCTTCCACTCAGGAATTTGTGGAAGTAGCATTTCTCCTGTTGACAGGATTCCGCTGAGAATTGAGTTTTCTGCCATATTCATTACTCTTTTCTAAACGTTCCATGGTTCTGCTTTTTACGGGCAGATTCCCACTGATAGTGGTTGGAGCTATGTTAAAAGTGACACCAATGTCCAAAAGTCTGTAAACTGTATTTTGGACTCTGGGATATTTCCTGGACTCCACTAACAATGAGGATGATGTCCTGTGTTTTTTTGTTTGTTTGTTTTTTAACTAAAACCTCCCAAAGTACCCAGTGTGGGCCACAACACATAGTAGGTACTTTATTCTCCACACACCTGTATCTCTTGCCAGCGCAAGGTGCCCAATGTGATGGTTGCACACGTAGGTGGACAGAGCAGAATTTGCCGAGACAGCCAAGACCCTAGTCTGATGCTGAAACAGCATTGGGATAGGAGCCCTGGTTTTGTTTTTTGTTTTTGTTTTTTTTTAAAGATCTTATTTATTTATTTGACACAGATCACAAGTAGGCAGAGAAGCAGGCAGAGAGAGGAGGGAAGCAGGCTCCCTGCCAAGCAGAGAGCCCATTGCGGGGCTCAATCCCAGGACCCTGAAACCATGATCTAAGGGGAAGGCAGAAGCTTAACCCACTGAGCCATCCAGGTGCCCCTGGAGCCCCGGTTTTAATTAATAATAAACATCCTGTCATTCGAGTTGGTGAGCACTCAGGATAAACTTTAAATGATGTATACAAACAGCAACAAGAAATGTTTTATCCGAGAGCAAATTTGTACCTCTAGCAGCTGAGAATGCCGTCGGCCCGTGGGCTGCTGGGGTAAACTGAGATCTGCGTGGCCTTCTCAGGGTGGAGACCTTAGTTACATAAACAACTTTATTCACCCAGGGAAAACATTCTCCACAATATGCAATATAATTCACATAATTCATAGGCAGCTACAGTTACAAAATCTTTTCTTAGTTTGTACTATTATGCTACGCAATGGTGGGATTTTGGACTATTATACTTTTCCCAGAACTGGCTCCAGGGAAAATATTTTTATTACCTGATTTTAGACTAAGGTATTTCTGCAGAACATTTTAATATAGCTGTTTTTCAAGAGATACGCAAAATTGTATTCATCTGTGTAGTAATAAAGAGTACACAAAGACCATTAAAAATAGGAGTGCCGATTCTAAATAGTTTTCTGTTAAAATAAAGCAGATGTAACTTCACCTCCATCAGCATGGGTGTCGATGGGGGAGACTTTGGTATGTGGACAGCACAATAAAATATCCCGATGTACAAACAATAGTCTAACGTATGTATTTATTTTATGTTACAACCCCTCACATTCACAGGCAAGTCCATTGGTTTATTTATTGTACAAGCATTTCTGTGGTAACCAAAATGACCCAGAGCTGTAGCTCACAGATGAAATGCAGTCCTTACCTTTGACTAAGTCACACACGGATGAGTGGATGAGGAGAAATGAACCTTTACAGAGTACCCATTGCCTCAGTTTCCCCTCAGAAAGGCACGATCAACACTGCTACAAAAATGAAGTAGCTCAGCGGTGTTAAATTACTAGAATCTAGATGAAAATCCATGATGGAAAATCTAACTCGTCGAAAACTGGAATACCAAAAAGGCTATATTCATCAAAGAGAAAGAAACAGAGACATCTACTAAAAATTATATTCTTCTCTCCATTATTTCTCTTTCCTTCCCCAACGACCTCACTTCCAACCCAGATTTTAGGACTAGATGTTTTTCTAGGTGAGCTATTTTTAACACTGAAGAAACGGAGATTGCATTTCCAGTAATGGCAGAATGGTTTTAATTGGACAAAACCTTCTACAGATAACAACCATATATTTTGGATAAAATTTTTTAAAACAACTTCTCAAAGGGAGAGTCTGTAGGAGAGTGGATGCTTGGAGTGGAGTGGCGGGTGTTTTCCATTTTTACTCCTCTTTGCCCCGAGGCAGACTCCATGTGAGACTGGCTAAAGCTTGGATAGAAACTCAGAGTCTTAGAATTGACATTCGCCATCTCACTGGCTGGAATGGAAGAGCCAGGTGTGGTCAGCTCAGATCAGAGCTGTCCTAACAAAGAAAGAGCCAGAAAAGAGGAGTCATGGTTTTTTGCATGTAAACCTTTGAACTACACATGCGGGGGCTGACTCCAGATAGCCCGGCTGAGAACAGAATGATGAAAGAGAAGTTTTAACTGCCTCTCACCAGGAGAGAAAAAGCTGGGAGTTTGTATCCAGACAAAATAAACGCCTGCCCAAACAAAGCAAATAAAATAGAGGAAAATAAAATAAAATAAAATAAAATATACCAAGTCTCTGAAATATTACATCATCCATGATGTTCAGTAAACTACACAAAATTACTAGACATAGAGAGAAGGGAAAATGGGACCCCTGTGGGAAGGAGAGGACAATCACGAGAGACTAAACCTGAGATGAGTCGGACTGGAAGTGCCAGACGGGAATCTTAAAGTAGCTGTTGTAACGACTCTCGAGGATATAAAGGAAAATATACTTACAATGAATCCATAAAGAGGAAGTGTCAGCCCATATGTAGAAACTCTTGAAATACACAAAGAGAATCCAGAACTTGTTGTACTCAAAAGTAAAACTTCCCAGTCTTCCCAAAACCTGCGACAGGAGTGAGGTGGTTTTGGGGAGGAAAGGGTGAAAATGGAGAGAAGAATGTCATGTATGAACAAATGCCTCCCGTTTCTTCGCCGTTCACAAGGACAGTTGTCCACAGTTTGGTTCCTGGTGATTTATGTGCTGCCAGTCATGGGTTTTTATTTGTCTTCTCCCCTTTATCCTTGTGTCACCCAATAAAAGACTCTCAAAGTAGAAAATGATGTGTAAAGCTGTAAGACCCTTTACTAAAGCAAATTTAAGGTAAATTCTTCACGGTCCATTTTTTTTCTAGGCAACAGGGCTTCCAAGAGCCTGGAAAGAGTGCCCCGTCCCCAAGCTGGGGCCATCCCACTGTGAAGCCTGTCGTTCCATAGCTCCCTTACCTGTACCACCATAAGTGCCCACCGCTTGGATATTCACAATGGGCAGAAAGCAGCCTGTGAAGCCTCCTCAGCTACAAAAATAGGTCTTTCTCATGGAAAACGAAGGAAGAACCACAAGGTGGGACCACAGGTTTATGGAGAGGAGCAAAATGTCCCAGAGAAGATGACTGAGTCTCAATGGAGAAACTGGACCATGCCCCCAGCAGGATCTCAGAAATGCTACATATCATCAAGGCTACGTTCCTCCTGAGCATCAGTGTCCCCTGCAGTTTGTCTCTCCCTGCCTCATCACTGGATACAGAGGTTTCAGGTGAGCAGAAAATGTAGATGAAGATGAACTACAGCCACAGAACCGTATCTTCACCTGATTGAATTAGATGTCACCACCTGGATTTCAGGTCTCAGCCCCATGCCTTGATAGGATTAGACTTTACAGGTCCTAGGGGGTGAGTCTATTTTGTATTTGAGAGCAACGTGAATCATTAGGGCAGAATGTGGTCAATGGATACTTTGTTGGCCTCAAGTGATCCCGCATCATGGTATTCCCTCTTTGGTGGGCCCACACAGACGTGGGGCCTTGCCAATGGGACATGAGCACACTTGCCACCAGTGGAAAAGTGGAATATACTTGAACATTGGAATTTTCCTCTTGGAATACTCCTTGTTGGAACCCAGTCACCATGCTGCAAGGAAGCCCACGCCAGTCAGGTGGGCACGCCACTGGAAGAGAGAAGAGAGAAAAATCCCACATCATCCCAGCATCCCATGAGGTGCCAAGCCATGTTAGGAAAAGCTTTCTTAAATGTTAACATCCTTGCAGATACAACATGGAACCCAGATGAGCCATACCTCCCACTCTCACCAAAACTGAAAAATTGTGAGCACACCAATTATTGTTGTTATTTTAAGCCATTTATGTCAGAATAGTTTTTAAGCAACTCTACTTAACAGATAAAAAATACTAAAAAAAATGTTTATCAATTGAGTTTAACAGTTGCTTAAAAAAGAATAACTCATCATGGGTAGGGTAGACAGAGCGATCGAGCAATAGACCAATTACCAAATAAACAAGCCAGCAATAACTCTAGAAATAATAAATCACACAAACAGTTTAAATTAGAAAAAAATGATAAGCGGAGTAGATAATTAGTTAAAAGAAATTCAATCCCTGAGATCTAATTTAAAAACATATTCAGGTAATGGACACTCTCGGCTCACAGATTTTTTTTTTTTGCTAGGACAGTGACAGGGCCCTCAGTTGGTTTCTTGAGTCCTAAAAGCTGATAGCTACAACTTATCCAGAAAATCACAGTCTGAAGAATGGGACTGGCATTACTCTTGACCTCAGGTAGCCTGTAGCCACTGACTGCCTGACCGAGGATGCCAGGGGACAGACCCCCTTGCCTTGGTGTTGGGCTGCTGCCATGGAAAAGCACATGGTCAGACTACAGCTGGACTCCAGTTGAGGCCACATCTTTGTTAAATCACGCTCCCTGCCTCACTCTGCTTCCCTCCCCCACATTGTCTTGGGTTCGCCTTCTCAGTAGATTGCATGGACCCAAGTGGCCAGCTCCAGCAGTACCACTGGCCTTTGAGAGATATGAGGGAAATGCTGATTACAATGCTTGTGACACTGCGCGGCCAGTGTGGAACACCCCTGATGTTTTGGGAAGAGAGACGAAGGCAGGCAACCAATCACCAATTCAAAGCAAAGGATGGAGATTGTCTTTGGACTTCCCTTCAGGAGTCCTCAGGGCATGCAAAGCCGTCTCTCATCTCCTTTCCTAGAGCTGGGGTGAAGGTGAGGACCCACCTGAGGAACAAGGTCATGACCCAATTGGAAGGGTAGAGGAACTTCGGAGAACGCTGGGTTCTGAGTTCTGGGAAGTGTCCAACACTAAAGACAGAATCCCAAGACAGGAGGAGTGGGAGCTTTAGGTTTGGGATGGGGCTATCTGAACAGATAACATCCCCCAGGACTCTTGGGGCTAAAGAAAGGATTTTACCATTTCCCATCCTTTGCCTAAAGGGATGAAGCCTCAGTGATTCAGGCCCTCATAAGACAAGGCTTACCTATCTTCCCTGGGGTTTTCCACCTCCCTCTGTTGGCCTCCAGATCAAAACCTAGGGTTGTTTCCAACATGAGTCCACTGAGATAGTAATGGGGGAGATGAGGTGTAAATTCAGACCATGTAACTCCAGAGCCCAGCTCTTAACCACTTTGCTACACTTTGTCTTCTTACAAAGTATCGATAACCGCTTCAAACTATGTTTTTCCACATTGGAGCCTCTCATCAGAGGTGGATATCTAAATTCACATCAGTTTAAATGAAATAAAATTTTAAAATGCAGTGCCTCAGTGACTCTAACCTCCTTTCAAGTGTTCAGTAGCCACACAGGGCTGATGGTACCCACACGGGTCAGCATAAATACAGAACATCACCATTATCACAGAAAGTTCTCCTGCACAGCACTGATTTACCCTTAGGATGGCAGAAATAAAATCACACTCCATTACGTTAGCAGTGAGGTATAACATTCTTACCAAAACACTTAAAATTGAACCCAACTACAAGATCCATATGAAGAAAAAAAAAATCAAAGCTTTATTATACGATGTAACAGAGGAACAACTAGAAAACCCTATCATGTCGCTGGGGGTAAGGGTCAAATTGTAAAGAGCTCCATTGCCCCCAATTTCCTTGATACATTTAACACTATTCTAAGCAACAGTAAAATAGGATTTTATTTTTCATCGTACTTTGACAAAATGATTCTAGAATTACTCTTGACTGGCGAAAATATTAAAAGTGAGTAATGAATGGCTATTCTCATGTCTGGGTATTAGCTTCTCGGGGCTTCTGTAACAAATTACCACAAACGTTGTGTCTTTGAACAGGGGAAATTTATTCTCTTTCGGTTCTGGAGGCTGGAAGTCTGAGATCCCCAGGGCTGTGCTCTCTGCAGGTTGGGGCACTCAGAATTGGCTGCTGGGTTCCTTAGACTCTCTGTTCATTTTAGAACAGAGAAAAGTGTCTTTTTATTTCCCAGGGCAGCTCTGTTCTACCCAGTTTTCTTAGGATTGGAAAAGAGCATTATGAACCTGCGTGCCCCATTTTTGTCATATCAGAGCTCAGAGCCAGTGTTCAAGGGTCCCAACAGAGATTTGGTTCTATTATAAAGACCAGTGGTTGATTTTCAGCAGGTTAAAAACCTTCTTGTCTATAAGATGTTTAGGGAACCAGTGGGTGTCCTCCAGAACACACTCAAAAATAGTCACATGAAAGGATAGCTTGTATGTATGTTTGTACCTTCTTTTACTTAGATTATATCTGTTTAAACATCCTTTTATGCTGGGTCTCCTTAACATTTCTGCCTTGTGGTTTTTGCTAAGGGGTATTGACTTGTAGTCCAAGAACAGTGAGGGCTGTGGAATGCGCCCATGGGGGAGCCCCGGCTCGGTGGCGGTCATGGTGAGAACTCCTAGCTTCCTACTAGAAACTTCTTTCCACTCTTATCACACTCCCTGCTCTCCATACCCTCCCTGTATTTACCTCCTTCATGAAAAAATTTAAATCACAGCAAATCGTAGATCTGAAACAGAGCTGAGATCATTGCGATGTTTTACATTATTTCATGGCAACAAATACAAACGATAAATTGTTGCAATTATGTTCCTCACACGTGAAACAATGACAAGAGTCAGGTTGCTGACAGCCAAGGTCAACGTTGCCTTAGTAGACCACCCATCATCTGCAAGCCTGAGTTTATCTTGCACATATGCGTGCACACACACACAAACGAGATCATTTAAATATACTCCGTTCCAACAGACAAGACTGGCCTACTCTGCGTACAGATATTACCTCTTGTACCATATAGAAGGTCCAAGGAGACGGGAGGCACAGCTCTGACAGCGCAGAGAGAAGAGAATAGTGGGAACTCTGCGAGATTTTGTTACTCACAAGTCATAGCTTTTCTTGTGTAACCCATCCACGTTCTCTGGCCCTATTTTCCCCTCCGCGAATGGAGCTGAATGATGAGGCTAGAGCCCTCTTTATTTTAGGTGCACGCTTAGCCACACACGCCTGCATTTGTGGTTGAAGTTATAATAATAATGAGGGACTGTTCTGTGGACAGGTGTGAAAAAAGGAGGCAATACGAAATGCACTGGGGGGAATCACCGGATTTAACAGTAGACTCCTTTCGGGCACATTTCCCACCCGGGGGAGTGAAGTTCTACTCGGGTAGGTTCCGCGTATATTTAATACACTTCTCAGAGTTGGTTTTGAGAGCCCCTCCGGCTAGCAACAGCCCTGATGGTGGAGAAAGAAGGCACATGCCGTGATTTCCCAAGACTTGAAGTCTCCTGTGTTTGGTTTCTCTGGCTTCGAAGATTCTGCTTCACCGTCCTGGAGTTATCCGAGCCACGGTTTCTGCACCGGGAGCAGGGGAGCCCGGATCATGCAGGGAAATGAACTCCAGCAACAGTATCCATGACCAAGTCTGTGTCGCCGTCTTCTCTCTGTAGGATGTAGCCTGCAGGAGACTTTGAACGGTGGGTGCAGAGTTGATTTGTAGGGATCAGTCTTTCTCAATAAGTGCTTCTGCTGCTTGGATAAAGTTCAGATTATACGCAGTCATGACATAGGTACTCCAGAAAAGGGTCACACTCTTCTTAAAAAAAGGCCCATTCCAAAAATGAACATTCGTGTCCCTGTGCGCTGGTGTCCCCTATCACCCACAGCTGGAAAGAGAAAGAAGAGAGGAAATTTCTCACTCCCGTGCTCTCTGCAGCGTTATTCACGGTAGCCAAGAGACAGGAAGAACCCGAGTTCTGTGTGTCTTGAGATGAATGGACAAAGAACATGTGATACATACATACAGTGGACTATGACTCGGGCTTAAATTATCAGGGAATCCTGGTATTTACGACAACATGCATGAGCCTGGAGGTCATTATTCCACTAAGGGAAATCAACCAGACACAGAAGGACAACTACTGTACGATCTCACTTACGCGTAGAATCCGAAAAAGTCAACTCCTAGAAGCAGAGAGTGGCACGGTGGTTGTGGGGGGCTGGGGAAAGGGGAGCTCCTGGCCACAAACTTCCGGTTCTAAGAGGAACACATTCTGGGGATCCCAGGTAAAGCATTTTGACTATATTTAATAATACTCTATTGTGTCCTTGAAATGTGCTCAGGCAGTGGCTCTTACGTGTTGTCACCGCACACGGGCCCTGGAAGGTGACCCTCTGAGCTGACAGATGTTCCCTCCATCACGGGGTCATTTCACAATGTGTGTGTGTCTCAAAAGATCACACTGTCCACCTTAAATAGATACAATTTCTACTGTCCATCATATTCCATCAAAGCTACGTGAGGGTAAAGAGGGTGCACACAGCGTGTTGATCTGAGAAAAAGAAAGAAAGAGAGAGCTCCCAAACTGAACAATGAGGTAGGGAAAGCAAAGCTGGAAAGGCGTATTTTACTATCAAAAAGAGCGGATCGTTACCAAGTGGTGCATTATTGTTACTGGGACCCGGGAAAGCACTGCACGGACTCGGTGGTCACTTTGTAAATCTCTCCCCCGGTCAGAAGGATCAGGTGAAGACTTGGCAGAATGACACCTGGAAAGCCAGCGAGATCAGAGCCTCTGCGCGATGCCTGGCACATCGGCAGCGACTGACTTCAACTCTCTGGGTCTGATTTTTCTCATGCAAAAACAGAAATGCAAATCATTGTTTCATCCCCCGCCCAGGTTTTTCCCGAGAGTTGATAGCCCATGAGGGGGCTCTGGTTGCAAAGCAAGAGGCCCAATATTTAAACTCACGAAGCGAGGATCCTCGACCGACAGGCAAACAGTGGTGCCGCCGTACTGCTCTACAGTCACAGGTGAAATCGTCGCTTTCCCTTATGGTCCATTAGGAAGACAAGTTTTTCGAACAAAGGAAGGCTTTAAAGACGTCCATAGAATTCCTTCACTGGACTATAAGTGCACGTCAGTGCAGAAGGAAGTTTGTTTGTTTGTTTATGGATTTGGCACATTGACTTTAAGCTTATGAACTCCTTTCTGTCTTTCAAATACCTATTTTTGAAAAAATATCTGCACATCTGCAAACAGAGTTCATTACAAAAATTAGGAAGCAGCCGCCAGGAAACGAACGTTCAAGATAAAAATTGTGTTAAACGAGTCTTGCCATCTCTACTGATTCCCAGGTATAAAGACCAAAGAACCATGGCTGTGAAGTCTCAATTTTCATCTCCTTTTGGCCCAGGCATTTTTTTCTTCCCCACTTACAAAGAAGTCACACCAGTTGTGCAAAAGAAAAAAAAAAAAGCGGCCTTTATTATCTGTGACTTTTTAAACTTCAGACATGCTTTTCACATCCATAGTGACTTAATGGAGTCTAACAACCAATTAATGGCTTTAAGACCAGCGGGGATCCTGTTCTGCCCCATAACCTGAAATGAATTATTGATAGGTGCTTTCAGCCCTGTGTCCCCTCAGACGTTTCAAAGTCAATGTGTAGCCTATGCGTTTGCTCATTCATTCTCTGGCGAGGTCAAGACTCGTGAAGCGGCACTCTCCCAAACGAAAAAAAGAGAGAGAGAGAGAGAAAAGAAGGGAAAAAGCCAGCTCCCTGCGAAGTCTGCAGCGAGACACTATTGGCCTCTCTTTGGACCAAATCTCTGTGAGATATTCGCAGCCCGACGTGTGTTACTGGGGTCCGGGGCATCATTCCCTCAACACAGGTGGAAAACCGCCCCTTCTGAAGGGAATGACACGGGTAAGGACATTTAGAATTATGACAACAGCTTTCCATTTAGGCTCACGTTTGCTTTCATCTGGTCTTGGAACAATCCCGCGGCGTGGGTAAGGTGGAGATCATTGTTTGTCCCCGATGTGGAGAACAGAAAAACCAGAAAGCCTGACTTGTCCAGGCTTCTCTGGGTGCGTCTTCTCTCTCCTCTTCCTCCGCTGCCTCCTTCTTTATTAAATTTGTGCAACCGTCGTGCAATTGTTAGAACTCTGCTTGGCCATAAGACTGCTCTAAGAAGGTGACTTTTAATGACTCAGATTTAATGGCACTCTGCCACAGCAATCTCTGAATTAGCCATTTCTTAGCAAAATAATTAGTGCATTATTACAGTGTCCCTTTTAAGTGGTTTAAACTGGTGGCTTCATGATAAGAACACAATAAAATCTAATGGGTAAATATGTGATAAAATAATGAGACTTAGAAAACTTCCAAAGAAAAGGCACTTAAGGTCATGAAAATATTTTATGCACACAGTTAAAAACTTGGGAAAATCTCTTACTGGGAGCAATCTCTTGAAAGGGCCCCAAATTCACCCGTGCTGAGTACCTGTAGGTGTATATACTCCCGACATATATTTTATTACAGCATTTTATTTTGCTCTTTAAAATTAATTACATCCATAATATATTTTCTGGGATGCCACATACTTTTCATGATTATAAGTTTAATGAGTAAATATTATTTCGTTTAGACCATTTCCAGAAATTAATTGTTCATTTCCTCATTATTGGCCACTAAGGCTCTTACCGGGTTTTCTCCGTAATAAGTAACTCAACGGAGAGTGTCTCCACAACGGGAAGTGTTGCTTTGTTCGAATCACTTCCCTCAACGCCTGGCAGGAACAGCATCACAGGGTCAAAGGCCGAGACTACGTGTGCGGGTTTGTCTTCGTTTTCTACTGGGGTCTGTTCCGGTCCAGCATGGTAACGCCGGCAGTGTGTGTGCACCAAAACATCAAAACCGCCGCAAAAACACCAGCGCCGGTTGTTGTCATGTTTACATTTTGAAACAACACACGTACGGCATCTTTAACCTGTATCAAATGCGAAAACTTATCATTGAACCATTTATTTATTTATTTTCAAATTTCTATTTAAATTCTAGGTAGGTAACAAACAGGGCAACATTGGTTTCGGGGGTAGAAGTCAGTGATTCATCACTTACACACCCAGTGCTCCTCACAACAGGTGCCTTCCTTAAAGCCCAGCCCCCACCTAGCCCAGCACCCATTCTCCACCCCTCAGTTTGTTTTCTGCTTTTAAGGGTCATCATCAAACCATTTCTAGAACAGCGTGGTGTTTACACATGAAGAAAGAGTTCAGTGAAGCAAAATATAAAGTCCAGGAACAGATAATAAAAAAAATGGATGGAACTAGAGCGTATCATGCTTAGCGAAATAAGCCAAGCAGAAAAAGACAACTATCCTATGATCTCCCTGATATGAGGAAGTGGTGAGGCAACATGGGGGCTTAAGTGGGTAGGAGAAGAATCAATGAAACAAGATGGGATTGGGAGGGAGACAAACCATAAGGGACTCTTAATCTCACGAAACAAACTGAGGGTTGCTGGGGGGAGGGGGGTTGGGAGAAGGGGGGGGGTGGGGTTATGGATATTGGGGAGGGTATGTGCTTTGGTGAGTGCTGATTCACAGACCTGTACCCCTGGGAATAAAAATACATGTTTATAAAAAATAAAAAATTAAAAAAAAAAGAACAGATTTTATTTCATATGGGGGTATCTAGGAGGGGAAATTGCTTATTCAGTAGGGGACAAAATGCGAGCTATTTCATAGATTCAGAATTATAATATTTTAAAGCTATGATTTAGAGCAGAGAAGCCATAAGGCACTGATAAATTTAACTACACACAAATACAAAATTTCTGCATGGTTAAAACCACTAGGACAATGAGAAGACAGGTAAAAACGAGAGGGTAAATTATTGCAAATGATATTACACACACCCGTTCCCCACTAATTTCCCCAATGCATGACTAGCTCATTCAAATTCAGAAGTAATGAACCGAAATCTCAATTAAAGATTCGACAATGGATGTAAACAGACTGTCTACCCAAAATAAACACAACTGAAAGGGGGTATAAGAAAACTCTCTGTTTTTAATATTTTTTTCTGTACATCTAGAACTGTTCTAAAACATAAAGCTTATTTTTAAAAAGGTAGTTGGGCAGTGCTGAACTCGCAACCAGTTTAAGCTAGTATCTGTATTACAGTCTCTATGGCCAGCAGCAGGAATCCTGGTCGAATATGAGCTACAGATTTATATCCATAGACACGTGAAAATCCATC
Organism: Mustela nivalis; assembly: GCF_964662115.1. Classification (NCBI taxonomy): domain Eukaryota; kingdom Metazoa; phylum Chordata; class Mammalia; order Carnivora; family Mustelidae; genus Mustela; species Mustela nivalis. The sequence continues at coordinate 153,715,425 of NC_139025.1, forward strand.
TCTGTATCCTGCTGGCTCTGCTTCTCTGGGGAACCCTGACGGATACAAATAAGTGAGGACAAAGATGCCCGCTACCACTAACTCTATTTGACATTGAATTTGAAGTCCTAGTCGGTGCAGAAAAAAACAAAACAAAACAAAACGAAAAAGCCAAGGAAAAGAAAATGAAATAGGGATATGGACTGACAAGAAGGGTAAGCAACCGTCATGTCAATGCTGGGCCAGTACACCGTACAAGGTCAGAGCTCCGCGACCAGGCCTTCTTCATCCGCCAGCCGTGTGACTCTGGGCCCTTCGTGTAGCCAGCCCGGGCCGTGGTCCCTCATGTGCGAAATGGACGATAAGTCTGTGGTTAGTAGAGTTGTCGAAAGGATGGCACAAGGTCCCACGTAGAGCACGGGGTAGGCTTGCGGTAAACGTTGGCTCTTATCAGTATTAGAGCTCTAAGTATTGACCCCTTATTCCTGTTGCTGTTTAAATATTGATTTTCTGTTTGGTTCTTCTGCCAATTTAATCCCATCTTCGTGTTTTACATTCAGAGACCATGATTTTTGGCTCTACCACAGCATTTCCTCTTGTCCCCGTGTAGTCAAAAGTTGATAACTTGGGTTTTCAGTGACAGATAGGCTCCCAGGGGCTGTCCCTTGTTATGCTATACATTTCTTCACTGATTTTTAAAATTTTCGAAGAGTCTATCTTTTTCATGGAAGGGGAAAGCAACAAGTATTTTAGAACTTGGAGAACCAAAAATTCACATAACTATTCCTTTTGGCTTACAATCAACCGACTGAGTGTAGATAGTTTGACTCAGACAGGGTCTGGTAATGAATATTTGACTCTTCTTTATCTCATTCTGAAAGGTAATTCATGAATCATTTTAATTTCGAGGAATAGCAACAACTCTCATAATAGGAAAATTGGAAAGCCTTCATCAGGGAACACACTATGGGCTGTCTAGCAGGTTCTGTGACATCGGGTCCCATTGGCATTGCTGAGCAAGGAGCCGCCGCACAGAGCCTGATTGCTCCCGGATCCCCCTGTCTCAGGCTGTTGGGGTCACTTGTATCTAAGGGGGCTACACAGACAGAATGACCGGGTCAACCACCCAGGAGACAGGACTTCCTACTGGAGTTAAGGACAAGTGTCTCCTTGGGTAAGTGTCCACCCCACCTTGGGAATAGTGGAGCCCAGGGTTTGGAATTTGGCCACCCGGATATCTCAGAGACAACCTTTTATCAAAAGGCCCAACAGTGGGTGCCTGGGTGGCTCAGTGGATTAAGCCTCTGCCTTCGGCTCAGGTCATGATCCCAGGGTCCTGGGATTGAGCCCTGCATCGGGCTCTCTGCTCATCAGGGAGCCTGCTTCCTCCTCTCTCTCTGCCTGCCTCTCTGCCTGCTTATGATCTCTGTCTGTCAAGTAAATAAGTAAAGTCTTTAAAAAAAAAAAAAAAAAAAGGTCCAACAAGAAACTCTATGGGGCTGTGTGATAGACACCTAAGTCACTATCATTTATTTTTCAAATTAGTGAGGGTTGAGTAGGTGTGTGCATGTATGTGTGTGTATTTCTGTTCCCCCCAGCCAGATTCAGCACTAGAAACTTCTTTTCACGTCCACGAAACAAACAGAGGCTAGGGAAGCATTAGAGAGTCTGAAGGGTGCGGCCAACACCAAGCCCCACGTTCAGGTCTCACGTCCGGGGACAAAAGGCCGTTCTCCCAGTAGACTGGTCGTTAGAAGCATTTCTGACAACAGTGAGCAGGACGCCAGAGCAGAGGGCCACTCTCAGAACGACAGGTGCAGAACTGAGGAACCCTGCCTGGAGGCGGTCGCTCTCGGAGGGCTCTGCACTGGGGCGGAAGCTCCATTAGGAGGGACGGGCAGGCCACCATCAGCCGTCTAGATGTTTAGGAGCCCATGGGAGATGCAGGAGAGCTGTGGTGTGCCAAACCGTAGATGGCAGTGGGGGCTCTGAGTCAGGGGCAGTGAGTGGGGAACCGAGGCAGAGAAGCAGGCTATGTCCCCGTGCATGGTGACCCCCAGGAGAACAGTGAAGGGCACACCAGCTGGCCACAGCCCCTTCCTGTCTTGCAGTCCCCAAAGGCAGGCTCAGCAAGCAGATCCAGGACTCACGGCTGGACGATCATTCTCAGATTCAGAGACGCAGGTGCAGCCACAGGAAGGAGCCCACAAGGGAGTAAGGGGACAGCACGCAGGAGGGTGAACCAACCTGACAGGGAGAACAGTTGCCATCCAGAGAAAGTCAAGGGGCTCCCGGTAGATATGTTAACATTCTCCGAGAGATGACAGCAGACGGGGCATCTGTACACAATCACTTTGGAAATTCAGTGGCTGAGACAAACAACAGAAGGGACATAGTCAAAGACCAAATTCATCAACTGCATGTTTAAGCCAAACAGAGCCCACAGAATGCAACAGAGAGGGGCAGGGACATAGAAACTGTCCAAGAAAAGTCACACAGAGTCAGATTCAGATTCTCTCTCTGCTTAACAGGGTTTCCCGAAAGGGAACAGGGAGAAGGGGAGGAAAAAATATTCAAAGAAATAACAAGAGACAGAATTTAATCACCAGGAAACCTTCTGATGATTCTCTGTTCTCTGTGTGCTCGCTTCGGCAGCACATATACTAAAATTGGAACGATTCTCTGTTCTCTGGCTTTAAATTAATCAACCCAAGGACCTAAAGTGGAAAAGGGATTTGCCAGGAGCCTAGAGCATCCAGGTCTCTGGTTACTGACCAGCGGGCAGCGGAAGGTCTTTCAGGAAGCGTGTATCGACCTGAAGGGTCAGCGTGGAGAGGGGAAGGCTGAGGGCAGAACGCCCAATCCCCCTCTGCTCAGACAAATGTTTATTTCGTACCTACTGTGTGCCAAGCTCTGCGTACAGCGGTCCTTGCTCTCACAGAGTTTACCTTCTAGCAGGACTGACCGGCAGTCAGCAAACGGATGTGTGACGTAATTCTCAGCAGTGACGCCTGCCAAGCAGACTTGGGGGCTGCGGGGATGAACCGGGACGTCCCGGTAGGTTGTGGGGCAGGAAAGCCTCTCCAGGAGATAGGTGAGCATAGACGGGACGCGTATGCAGTTTGTGCACGTGAGGACCCGGGGAGCGGCGTTCCGACAAAATGAACGGCAATTGCACGGTCTTGCCTGGCGTGTCTGAGGAATGGTTAGACGCGCCCAGCCTCAGTTTCTCCATCTGTAAAGACGTGGATGACATCAGTACCTGACGTGTAAGGCTTCGTGGGGACCACACGGCATCATGCATTCGAAGCAAACAGCACACCTTCATAGAGCACGAAAAATGTCGGACGCACCCGGCCCTTCCTCTTCATTACCTTGAGGGCTTTTGCCTTGACTAGTTTGCAAACGAGCTCTGAGCCGCACACCACTCCTTTATGCTTCATTTCTCCAAGGCCGCCTTGTTAAGAATATGCAAATCCGATCATTAATATGCTCTTCTCCCTCCCGGGAGCGGGTCTTCAAACAGTTCTTTGGGGTTGACTGGCAGCTGCACGTGGACCCCCCGGCCCCGGGGGGTTCGGGCCACCTGAGGTGGTTGCCCTTGGGGAGCTTCTCAATGCAGGGGTCAGCCGGGGCTCCCCACCAGCGGCTCTGCTCGCACGACTGACTTCTTTCTCTGCAGACTCGGGTCTGGGGATTAGGAGACCCCGAGCCCCCTCCTAAGTGTCTAGCTCCCCAGTCTGTCTTGGATTCCCTTGACTGCCAAAGAGATGACAGAGTGCTGGTGGCACTGAGTGTGGCTGACCCAGGACCAGAGCTCCAAATGGCCCAGCAGGAATTACCCTTTGCCATGGGGGTGCGGTGCCCCAGCGGGTCCCTGCGAACCTCCAACAGAGCACCCCAGTTCCTGAGACGGGGGGCTTGACGCCGTGTCACTGCCCTTCCAGACTCGGTCAGCACCGGGCCATCCCTGTGTGGCGGCCCCTGGGTTTCCCTCCGTGCCGCATGGAGGTGGAAGCGGGAGCTTTTACTCCCGTCTCCACGTTTTCACAGGAGAACTTGCCTCCCAGGATGAGGCAGTTTCAAACAAGCCTCACAGTTTTCTTCTTACGGCCTCCGTGCCCTTCCACTGTGAAGCAGAAAGTGCAGGCGCGTACGTGTGTGCACATGTCTGGATGGCCGTGCACGGGCACGTGTGCACATGCACGGGCACGAGTGTGCACATGTGGACACATGCATGCCCGTGTGTGCACATGTATGTGGGCGTGCATACATGTGTGTGTGCACGTGTGTGCATAGGTGTGTCCGTGTGGGGGTCATGTGCGTGTGTGCATGAATATGCATGTGTGCATGTGTGTACGCATGCGCATGTGTGTGTGTGTGTGTGTGGTGTCCCAGCTCTTCAGATATCCTGCATATATCAGCCTGTCTGCAGGACGCAGTCACTCTGCCTCCCAAGACCTTCCCTGACCAGGGCAGGTGGTGTCCCCGAGAAGTGGTGGGACGAGGCAGGACACGGGCAGCTCGGGGAAGGTCCCCGGGCTCCATCAGGCCGCAGATGCACACCCCAGCGGTCTGTCCTGGTCACTCAGCCCTGGCCGTCCCTCCACTTCCAAAAGAGCCCTGAAATAATCGAACCAAACACACAAAACCATCCCGTGGGTGGTGTCACCGCCTTCACCGTCGGGTGACAGAGGCAGGGCTCTGGGCTGTGACCTGACTTATTCTCAGCTCCCGAGAGTAGCACTAAACACTCGGATCTTGTCTGATACTCAAGCCCTCTGATGCTCAGAGTCCCGGCCCCTCTGAGAGGAGCCCCGGGGACCGGAGACCTTGGTTTTGTGGCACCTTCTGTTGCTGTCTGCAAGTCATTCCATCTCTTTGGGGTCTGATTTCAAATCTGGGCTTCACGCCTCCTGGTTCCACAGCTTCCCAGCCGCGAGCCCAGAAGCGAGTTGTCTGAGCCTCCATTTCCTCAGCTGCGGAGTGGGGACGACTGCGGTCCCCACGGTAAGACTGCTGTGGCGGTTCAAGGAGGGAAGGCACGCTAGGCACTGTGCAAAGTGTGCAGCGAGTTAAGCACTGTGCAAAGTGTGCAGCGAGTAGTTCCCAGGAAACGTGGTGGGCCGCAATGATGGGCACAGGGACACGGGGGCAGCCAGGGTGCTTTTTGGACCATGCGACCTCTCGGTGTCCTTATGTTGCCAATACAGGATAGGGACCCCAGGGAAAGATCCTTCCGGAACAGCAGTCCATTGGTTCTATGGGTCAGATGGCCTCAAGGCTATCTGTATTTTGGAATTAAATTTAGGGCACAATTTCTGGTCCCTGTTTCTCATTGAAGGAGAGCTGTGTACCCGGCGGGGGTCTTAGCCCTGCTTGTGGGCTCTGATTAAGGGGATCAAGGAACTCCATCAGTCAGGAGGACTTTTGAGCTCCCTCCACACAGACAGGAGCTCTGAGGCCTCCCTACCTGTGCCCAGTCCTGCGTCCCCACGGTGGCCTGCAGCGGTCCCCTCCTGGTGGCTTCCTGAGCGTGGGCCCAGAGACTGGCCATCGCTGGTGCTGAGGGGAGGCCTTCGTGAGCAAGAGAGCGCACCTGCTGGGCAGCTTGTCTTCGCCACCGACGGCCGGGTCCTCTCCGCCTGGGTCAGCGTCTGTGACAGTGAGTGACGGAAGGGCCGGCCAGCCTCCCAAGGGAGCTGGAGAGATTCAGGAGGAAGAAGCTCACTTCTTTGAGGACAACCAAGGGCTCCCACACAGTGCCTTGTGCCTGGGGTCAGGCAACAGGAAGGTCACTGGGGGAAGAGAGAGAGAGGGCGGCGGGCGGTAGGGGGGGCGGGGGAGGGGCCGAGTGGTCTCTCCCTAAGGAGAACATGGAAGCGAGACCCAGAGCCGAGGGCGGATGGTCAGGGACCGAGCTGTCCGGAGCCATGGGAACAATGCCCCCTGCGCCTTCTGCGTGTTTATCCAAGTTTTAAGAGCGCACATGCAGCTTTCCACGCCCCTTTCTGTAACCGCGCGTGGTGCTACGGGCCACTGTGAATTTTGCTTCACAGCAGCTTCGCCTCACCCAGAACTTACCTCTCTTCTGTTGAATCCGTTCTCAGATAGAGTTTGCGGCTGGTGAAAAGATTAAAACTCTCTCGTAGAGTTTCCTGACTGTGACACTAATACAATCAAATGGCACACTGATGGTTATTTAAATCCCACGCATTGTATAAACTCTAAAATAACGGTATAGTATCTCGTGTCCGTTTTTTCCCCCTTTGATTTACTTGGAGCCTTTCTGTTTCATTACCTTTTTTTCAATTAACGCAATTAATTTTAATTATTTGAACGAGTTCTTTGTAAATTGTTTCGAATAAGTAAGTCAATTGTTTTTCCTCTTTACATATCTGAGTGCTAACGCAGATGCCACTTTAATACACTCATTAAATCGTCATTATCGGAACAACACCACTTCATCTCTCGGCTTCTGGAAGGGAAGCAGCTTTCATGTAAAAAATTAATTGCCACGACCGTATCCTTCGCCCTTCAAAATAATATCTGTATGCTCTGAAAGAGATTGATCCGTTTCGTTTTTATTTGGTCGACATGTGATCCAGGCAAACATCACCTTCTTCTACTCTCTGAGGTCATGACGACTCTTGAGGGTTTCACGACATTTCGGCAGTCTGAATGCCCGGAGACCAGCGAAGTCCTCGTGTCGTCGGAAACTGATGTGAAATTGAACAAAGGATGCAAATTGTAATCAGGTTGGATGACTGTGAGTACTGAATGTTCTCCTTCGAAGTGTGTGAGAAAAATGTATTTCATCCATTGCCCATCTGGTTTGATACTCTCTTGCTATTATCAGATCGTAATTCTAAAAACAAAAGCCACCTTTCATTAAACAGAATTAAATGGGACACTGCTGATCGTATCAGACTGTAATGACAGAATCATTACCGAATCCTATCAAGCCCAATAATTCATCAAAACGAAGCTGCTGCTGACATTACGTATTGAACACACGGGCTATGCTTTTATTTACTATTACTTTTATCTTCCTTCTATTTTTCCTTTTGTTTGAGAATATTCTCCTCATCTTCCTGGTCCTTTCTGGTTGTTTTCATTACCAGGATTTTCTCAGATACCATAATTCTTCTCCTTACCAGTAGAACTTTGGCCATCAGCTTTAGAATTTGGCTTTTAATTGTGATATAATCAGAGATACCTTTTTTGACGTTTTTAGGCTTCTGAGAGTCTTTTACTTTTTACATTATTGTCTTCCAATAAGGTACTTTCTCTCATTCTATCTGAGTGTTGGTATAGCCAATCATGAAATTCACCAAAATTAATTTAAAAGTAAACACACCCAAGAATGATCTCAGTGCACCTTAAAATCACTGCTCCGTTGTATAGTGATACAAACACGTAACCAAACTGACACTGTCCGCATTGCCCGTGGATGAGTATGTGTGGGCGTCTTGTCACCTTGTCTGGTGGTAACGTGGAGCCCCTGGACTCCTCACTCAGACAAAAAATGTCAGATACTTAAAATGAGATCACCTGAAGTGGCATGAAGACAATGTGATTTCCCACAAAGATTATTCACTGTGCGCGGTATGTCGCATGCTTATGCCCTCCAAACAGAATGCTGAGAAATTTTACTTTGAATGGTGCCCATCGAAAAAGAAAATACTGTAGGTGGGATGCTATACCTGTTAAAATTACCTCGTTGCAATTCTATCGCGAGAACTGAATACGCTACTTAGAGATCTAATGCTTGGAGCCTTTCTCTAAGGGTGCCCTTGGTTCTGCACACTTGACGTCTTATTTCCGCATATCCCACCTCATTTTACCTCTGGGAACCCAAAGACTCTTTCCCAGCACAGTATGTCCTTTGACCCGGGCCATTTGTGCTGGGGTGCTGAGTGAGTGAACGTCATGGTGGAAGGAATGTCCCTGAAAGATGTTCTGCACCAGCAATAGCTACATATGTTTCCATTCTTTTCATTTAGTTCCAACCTTCGGGACATTTATGTTTTAGATGACTCAAAGATGATCTACGGGTGGGATTTTTTTCTCCCTTTCTATGTGATACACCTCGATTAAAGCTATTCCTGCACTCAATGCACACCATTTGCCCCTCATGTTATATACTCCATCTATCTTCTTTTCTGGACTTCTTTTCCATGGGCAGTTGTTTTTATTTTTTAAATTATTTTTCCCTAGTAGCACAGACATCATGCTGTCTTTTACCATGGACTTCATGATCATCCTAGACATCACATCATGTTGTAGCTTATTTTATCTTAACATTAACTGATACTTTTATGTTCTCCTAATAATGCAAGTAACCTAAACCCCAAATATTTTCAGCTCCCCTTCTCCTAGTCCCACTTATAAAACGGTGTGTTTTCCCCCTCTTTTATATGGTTTAATCCTTGCAAAACAATATTATTCTTGCTTTGTACAGTAAAAGGTTATTTACCTTTTATTTTAGTTGTTATTTTCCTTTGATCTTCAGTCTTTTTTTGTATCTCCAGCATCTCTCTCATCTGGGAGCACTTTCCTTTTATCTGATTAGACCCTAGACCTTCTCACAATGCGGATGCATGGTGGGAAGCTGTCTCTCCTTTTTCTTTTTTGAAGGTTTATTCATTTTGCTCTCACTCTTTTTTTAAAAAAGATTTTATTTATATATTCGAAAGAGAGAGATGGCAAGTAGGCAGAGAGGCAGGCAGAGAGAGAGGCGGAAGCAGGCTCCCTGCTGAGCAGAGAGCGCAACGCAGGCCTCGACCCCAGGATGCTGAGATCATGACCTGAGCCGAAGGCAGAGGCTTCACCCACTGAGCCCCCCAGGCGCCCCTCTCACTCTTGAGAGATGTACTCACCGAGTGCAGATAGAAGTACAATTGTTTTTCTTCTGCTCATTCAATGTATCTTCCTATCTCCTCTGGCTTCCATTATCACAGCTGAGATGTGGGCTGTCAGTCTAATTTTTGAAACTGAGGCTAATCTGTCTTTACGGACTTGTTTCTTTTTGGTGCCGAGGTTTAGATTTAATTTTGTTTTTCCTGCTTCAGATTTGTTGGGTTTCTTGAACCTATGAATTAATGTTTTCCAGGACTTCTGGAAAATTCTCATTATTCTTTAAACAATGCTTCTTGCCCATTCTCTTTCTTCCTTCTGTGGCTCCATCTCAAAATTTAGAGATTTTCATTGTTTTCAGGATCTTATTCTGTGTCTCTTTCCCCGTGTCTTTCTGTGCCTTATTTTAGATCATTTCTTTGGCTTTTGTTCCAGTTCTGTTTCTCTTTACAGCAACGGCTAATCTACCCTTAAGCCCATGTAATAAATTTTCATGACCGTGCTTTTCAATTCTAGAATTTGTTCTTTGTTCTTTACAAAATTTGCTAAGTCAACGGTTAGTTTCCTATTCCTTGCAGAAATTTGCAAACATGGCTTTTGTCTTCTCCATCATGATAATGCAGTTATAGTACAAGATGTTTCTGATTCTTCTAGTAACTGGAGTCCACAAAGACTTATCCTGTTGTCGTTTTGGTTCAGGGTCTCATGTACGTTGTATGATCTTCTTACATTTCTGGCTACTGTTGATTCCATGCTGGATGTGGCATATGTGAAACCACGTTAGCAATTATTTGTGGTCTGGAGTGAGATGACCTTCACTTGGAGACAGCTTTTGTCTGCTTTACCACCTGTTTGGGGCCCTTGAAGTATAGGGTATTTGACAATATGTTAAGTGGAAATGGGATCTCATAGCTCTCTCTACGTTTTACATTTTTTTTTTTAATTAGCAAAAAAAAAAAATCTAACTAAATATCTCAGGTCCATTTTAAAAAGTCTTGGAAAATGCAGATAAAGAAAAAGCTAAATATCTAACAGTTCTGTTATTAATAATAGCCACTAAATGTTTAACTAGGTGTTTTATTAAACATTGTATTTAACTGATAACAATCTGAAATAAGAAGTGGCTTACGCTTCTACCACCCAATAGTTGCATAAGCCGACACAGCACTTGGATCTTTCACTTGCGCATTCTTACTGCCTTCGCTATGCAGAACTCTCGGTCAATGGGAGACTGGGGAGAAACCCACCAAGTGTCTATGGTGCTCCCTTTACTTTGGTCTACAAAGTTACCTATTTTCCTGCCTGAAATCTATGTGTGTGCCTAGGTGTGTACCCAGGACATTTTGAGATAGCAGCTAGACTTTCTTCTACTTTTTCTTTTTCTTATGCTTTTTAGTACTATTTCCTTTTCTCCACCTGTCAGGGGTCTATGATAATGTGTATGAAATGACCTGAGTGGAAAGACAAGCTCGGGTCCTAGAACGGCAACAGACATCAGTGAAGTTGCTGAATGGGTTTGTTAAACTCATAACAAATCATCTCCAGAGCCAAGGTTTCCAATTGTAGAATATAAATTTTTTATTTGATTATTTGTTTCTGAGAGAGAGAGAGGAGGTCTTCTGGGACTAGATAGACCAATATCTCTAAAGGATGAAGGTATAAAATTTTTATATATACAAAAAAAAAACTAGTAATAGTTTGCAAAGAGAATATATGTTGTTATAAGATCTAGTTCTTGTCCAAGAGGAAATAAAAATTCAACAGGGTGGCAGGAGGACACCATGCCGCCTCCCAGGTAGGTCTGGCGAAGAACTCTGGAGGGTTATAGGAAGAACCCAAGAACATTGGTTTCTGTGTCTTGCTTTTTTGGGCTGACATCTGTGAACCTCTCACAGAGACCCTGGATTTCTCATAAAACCAGAGATATAGAGTAGTAATGGCTAGGATAGGCAGACAGGGGAGGGGGACAGAGGCACCACCAGGGTCCTGAGCACCCAGGACTAAATCATGCTCCCCCACCATCCCAAGGGTGGGATCAGGACATGGAGTGCATGTTGTGGGTTACTAAAAGCCAAGGCAGAATGGTGCACATCACAAGTGCATACTGGAGACAAAAAGATGAATGGAACAGAATAGGGACCCCAGAAATAGACCCACATAAAAACAGCCAACTGATCTTTGACAAAGTAGCAAAGACGACACAATGGTGAAAAGAAAGTCTCTTCAACACACGTGGCTAGAACAACTGGGTAGCCACGCACAAAAAAAAAAAAAAAAAGAAAGAAAAGAAAAGAAAAAAAGAGAAAAAAAAGAATCCAGACATAGACGTTACATCCTTTCCAAAAATTAATGCAAAAGGGATAACAGAGAAAAAATGTAAAACGCAGAACTGTGAAAGTCCTGGAAGATCATACAGGAGAAAAATCTAAACGATCTTGGGTTAGCTGTGATTTTTTAGGTCCAACACCAAAGGCACGATTCACAGAAGAAAGAACCATTTGGCTGGGCTTTAGTAGAATTAAAAACTTCAGCTCTGCAAAAGACAACTGTCAGGAAAATGAGAAGACAAGCCCCAGCCTTGGAGCTAATGTTGGCAAAAGACCTATCTCATAAAGGACTATTATCCAAAATATACCAAAAAAAACCAAAAACAAAACCAAGACCAAAAACACTTAACACTCAACACAACAGAACAATCCCATTTAAAAAATGGACAAAAGTCTTGAACAGACATCGCATCAAAGAAGATAACAAATAAGGTTTCAAGAAAAACAGTCCACATCACAGGTCATCAGGGAAATGCAAACTAAAACAATAATGAGATACACGCTTATTAAAATAACCAAAATCTGGGACCCGGACGACACCACATGCAACTGGGGACTTGCAGCAGTGGAACTCTCCTCTGCTGGTGGGAGTGAGACCCTGTGCGGCCATGCCATCAGTCAGCTTGGCAGGTTCTCACCAAACTAAACACAGTCCTGCCACAAGATCCAGCAACCGCTTGCCTTGGTATTCGCCCAAATGAGTGGAAAACCGTTGTCCATGCCTGAGGATGTTTCCCGCAGCTTGCCTCACGATTGCCAAAAAGTAGAAACAACCCTGGTGTCCTTCAGGAGGTGAATGGGTGAAGTGTGGCATTCCCAGACCACAGGATATCCTTCAGCACTGAGAACAAACGAGCTGTCAGGCCATGCACAGACACGGAAGAAGCCTAGATACATGTTATGACGGGAAAGAAGCCAGTCCGAAAAGGCTACATTCTGTTCGCTTCCCCCTCCCTAGGAATCTGAAATGACAAAATTACAGAGACGGTAAAAAGACCAGGGGTTGGCATGGGTTGGGGTGGAGAGGAGAGTTGGGTAGGCAGAGCACAGAGGAGTTTTGCAGTGAAAATGTTCTCTGTGATACCCTGATGGCACATACACATCATTGTACGTTTGCCCAAACCCATAAAACATACAACACCAAGACTGACCCCGATGTAAACTCCTGACTTTGGGCAACAGTGATGTGACAATCTGTCGATTCTAAAACATGTGCCGCTCTGATGGGGGACGGTCAGAGTGGGCGAGGCTGTGTGCGGGAGTAGGGACGGGAGGTACATGGGAGCTCTACTGACCTTTCACTCAGTTTTGCTGTAAACCTAAAAGAACTCTTAAAATGTAAAGCCCTTTAAAGAATTAGTGGATGTTGGGGCGCCTGGGTGGCTCAGTGGGTTAAGCCTCTGCTTTCAGCTCAGGTTATGATCTCGGTGTTCTGGGATCAAGCCCCACATCAGGCTTTCTGCTCAGCAGGGAGCTTGCTTCCTCCTCTCTGCCTGCCTCTCTGCTTACCTATGATCTCTCTCTCTGTCAAATAAATAAAAAGTAAAAAATTTAAATTAAAAAAAAAAAACGATTAGTGGATGCTGACAGGTCCACAGAGACTACCTGGGATGAGAAACACTTCGAGGACCATCTGAAGGGAAGACTGTGGACCTAGATGCACCACTGACTTCCTCATCCTCAACCCCAGAAACTTCCACCATCTCCAGGGAAAAAAGAAGAAGGGATAGGGGCTGAGTCCTGAGAAGAACTTCCACACGACCGAGGGGCTATCCACAGACTGACTCTCAAATTAGAGGTGATGGGCTTTACCCTGAGTTGGAAAACCCACTTTTCTGGGATCAACAACACTGAATGTTGGAGAACCAAACAGATTGCACGGGGTTCAACTACGGAGAGAAAGAAAGACTATCATGCGGCTGGGTCTTGCACTCTCCATATTCAAATCTACTCCATGTACTTTATGAAGTCACATGCAAATGTCTGATCTTACAAAAGAGTCTGCAGAAAGACGCACTCAGGTCACAAACAGCACTTATGAGGTGACATCTGCCATGTGAGACCCACCATCGCACCCGGCTGGTATCTCCCCCACACCTCGGGTGAGCTCACCCCTTTCCCATCGAACCTGCTCCTCTACTGCGCGAGAGCACATGAGCCTCACTGGGGATGCTACCTTAAGTCAAACACCAAACACAGCTCAGACTCACCGCTCAGAGAGGGCAGGCAGGGGGGGGGCTGCACATGGCAGGGAATTGAAGCCAATGTCCTTCCGCAGTTCCCCGGAGACAAGATGGTCCTATACGAGGGCCACATTCCTCAGACAACAGCCCTTCCTGGGATTGCCCTGCACCAACAAGCCTCATTCCCAACCCAGAGAGACGTGAGCCCGAGGTCCCCCTGCAGATCTGTCTCCCTCTGGACACGTGGAAGTCTTCAAGAGCATGCCCGAGCCACACCACTATTGTCATTAAAGCCTATAAAGGCAGCCAGGATAAAAACCCCACGTACATACTGTTTCCTGTGTCATCTTTGGGGTCATACGCATGACACACGGGATTGGCCCCTTGTGGAGGGACGAGAGCTGTCTCTGACATGGATGGGGCTTCAGAAGCTTCACTGTTCTTTTGACCCAAAGACTGACCGTTTCTCCCTCATCCTGGATGTGGCCAAGAGCCAAACGTGGAAATTGTACTTGGGCGTAAGAAACACCCAGAGGGAATTTCCTCTATAGACAGGAGCCCATTACAGATGCTGACTCACGAAGCACTGCCCCAGAGGTCATGGCTCCTCTCCATTTAGAGAGAGGCAGCCGTTTTCCTGGGCGCTCCTGGGCTCCTGTCTGTGTTAAGGACCACGCTCTCCAAGATGATACCGCGACCCAGCTAGCCTCCCCTGCAGGTGTCTCAGCGGGCCACAGTGATGGCCATTAAACTCCGCCTGACCCCAGCATAGTGGAGGCTGCGGGGCTTTCAGCTGGTGTTCAGATTAGATTATCCTTGGGACAGAACCATCAGAAATGCATCATTATCTACCAAAAGTCAAGGGAAGCCCTGCAGAAAACTTTTAACTCTTCCACGCATCTCGGGGAAGAGCACGCTGTGCCGATTGTGCTCTGTTCGCCCTCCCGGTCACCCCTGTATGAGCTGGAGACGGTTCCCTCCCTTTCTCTGACATTCTCTGCCTGCTTTCCGCCTCGAGGCTAGACCTACTGGACCCGTCATCCAGGTTCCCTTATCCACCGGCGTCTGGTGGCTGAACCAGTGCGAGGCTTCTTCAAGAGATGGGGGGCTGCAGTAGAAAGGGGCCAGGCTGTCTCTCCACAGTCACTTTCTACTGAGACACGCAGGCTATGTCCTGCTCCTGCTGGGCCCATCCTCCCCAGCTCTTGCTCTCACGGGCTTGGAGAACATGGCCCAGACCCTCACCTGGTCCCGTACTCTTTTGAAGCAGGGCGGCAGTGGCGACAGTGGGGGTGGGGGTGGGGGGACAGATTCCTGTTCTTCCCAGTTTCAGGGCTCCCTGCTGGTTCTGTCCCACACTCTGGTCTTACGGAGCCATCTGGAGCTCCCACAGCCCTGACTCACACTCGCCCCACCCCCCGAGGGGGGGCGGAAAGAGCGGAAGAGCCCGAGAGCCTCCCATGGCGTTGTGTTACTGCCAACGAGCTTTGCTTCAACCCTGTTACTTCTCATTCTCCAGAGTGGACCCTCTGGCCCTTCCTGCAACTAGAGAGAGAGAGAGAGAGAGAGAGAGAGAGAGAGCGAGCGCTTCTGGAGACCGTTGGCTGATTTTGAATCCTGTGTGACGACCAGGCCTGGGACTTCTCCAGAAGCTGGAAGTTAGCTTCATCTGTGACTTTTCTCTTTGCTCTGTTCATTCCCAGGATCGCTGCAACCCGTATCAGAAAGACGACACGGCAAGGAATCTATTTGATCTGATGCTTCTTTTTCCCCCACAATACTTACATTTATGAATAAGGTTTACCAAAAGTTGTTGAAATCACCCCGACCAACATGAAGCAAGAGCATCAATATCTCTTCAGTCTGGAGCTGAACCTGTGTCCTTCGTACTGGGAACTTTGTGGCGAACCTTTATCAAGTTTTTTTTTTATATATAATTTTTTCAATTTATTTATTTTCAGAAAAACAGTATTCATTATTTTTTCACCACACCCAGTGCTCCATGCAATCCGTGCCCTCTATAATACCCACCACCTGGCACCCCAACCTCCCACACCCCATGCTACTTCAAACCCCTCAGATTGTTTTTCAGAGTCCACAGCCTCTCATGGTTCACCTCCCCTTCCAATTTACCCCAAGTCCCTTCTCCTCTCTAACACCCCTTGTCCTCCATGATATTTGTTATGCTCCACAAATAAGTGAAACCATATGATAATTGACTCTCTCTGCTTGACTGATTTCACTCAGCATAATCTCTTCCAGTCCCATCCATGTTGCTACAAAAGTTGGGTATTCATCCTTTCTGATGGAGGCATCATACTCCATAGTGTATATGGACCACATCTTCCTTATCCATTCATCCGTTGAAGGGCATCTTGGTTCTTTCCATAGTTTGGCGACCATGGTCATTGCTGCTATAAACATTGGGGTACAGATGGCCCTTCTTTTCACGACATCTGTATCTTTGGGGTAAATACCCAGGAGTGCAATTGCAGGGTCATAGGGTAGCTCTATTTTTAATGTCTTGAGGAATCTCCACACTGTTCTCCAAAGAGGCTGCACCAACTTGCATTCCCACCAACAGTGGAAGAGGGTTCCCCTTTCTCCACATCCTCTCCAACACACGTTGTTTCCTGTTTTGTCAAGTTTTTTTAAAAAAAAAATTTGTTTATTATGTTATGTTAGTCACCGTGCAGTACATCAGTGGTTTTTGATGTCGTGTTCCTTGATTCATTGTTTGCATATAACACCCAGTGCTCCATGCAGTCCGTGCCCTCCTTAATACCCATCACCGGGCTCTCCCATCCCCCACCAAAACCCTCATTTTTTTTCCTGGAGTCCATAGTCTCTCATGGTTCCTCTCTCCCCTCTGATTCCCACCTCCCTCATTTTCCCTTCCTTTTCCTAATGTCCTCCGTGTTATTCCTTATGCTCCACAAGTGAGTGAAACCGTATCATCAGTGACTCTCTCTGCGTGACTTATTTCACTCAGCATAATCTCCTCCAGTCCCGTCCATGTTGATACAAAAGTTGGGTATTCGTCCTTTACGATGGCTGAGTAATAATCCATTGTGTATATGGACCACATCTTCCTTATCCATCCGTCTGTTGAAGGGCATCTCCGCTTCTTCCACAGTTTGGCTGTTGTGGACACTGCTGCTATAAAGGTTGGGGTGCATGCTCCCCTTCCCTTTAGTACATCTGTATTGTTTGGGTAAATACCCAGTAGTGTGATTGCTGGGTCATAAGGCAGCTCTATTTTTAATCTTTTGAGGAACCTCCACACTGAGGCTTATTTTTAAGAGATGTGAGGACATTCGAAGGAAAAAAAAAAATCCCTTACTAATTTAGGTAAGGGAATTCCATTGATTTTTGAACCAAATCTGATAGAGACCACTTAATGATAATTTCATAAGGCACAGCAGAAATTATGAACATGTGGCTGAGACATCAATTTGGATGTACACAGAGAAATTATATTACTATGAATTATAGAAACTTCTTACCTTCATCCAACCCCCCCTTTGGTCTTTTTCTAGATTTTCTAATCATTATTATTAGTCCACATTTATTTTTGGCCGGTGGTAGGCTACCTTTGTGGACATACAATTTTCTATTCTGTTTTTCTTTGTGGAATCTTTTTCACAGAGAGTTTTGGGTGTCCCTTACTTGTGATTTTTAGTAGCTACATAGTATTCTACAGGGTATTATGGTTTGCTAGCTAACTCCTACTCAAAGATAGTTATATTGTTTCCAATAAGCATGCTGTGATAGCTAATTTTATGCCTCAATATAGGACGCCCAGAAACTCACTGGAGCATTATTCTAGATGTTTCTGTAAGGCAGTCTTCGGATGAAAGTAACATTTAAGTCATTGGGCTTTGCCTAAGGTAGAATGCCTCCATGGGTGGGTCTCCTCCAATCATTTGAAGATGTGACCAGAACAAAAGACTGACCCTCTCCTAAGAAAGAGTCTTTTCCCAGGAGAGACCTTCAGACTTGAACTAGAACATCAACTTCTCCTGTCTGCAGACAGAGACAGAAACGTCGGCTCTTCCTGGACTGCCAGCCCACTGACCTTCAGTCTGGAGCTACACCATGGTCTCGTCCACATCTCCGGCCTCACAGTCCGCGCTGCAGACATGGGTACGTGCCAGCCTCCGTAATTCCTTCTAATCAACTCTATCTACATATACACATTCTCTTAGTCCTATTTCTTTGGAAAACACTCTCTTAGTCCTATTTCTTTGGATCCACAAGTGGTCCCTAGACGTGGACTCTTCGGGAAGCCAGTAGAATCCCATTGGCTGCACTCGAGAATCCGAAAGTTGTTTATGTCTTTCTCGGTGGGAAGCATCACGGGGCAACCCTTAAGTAAGGTTCCCTCTTCTCCTGCACAGGGAGACGCAACCCTTCGTGCCGTGGGATCCATGAGAACTGAGCTCAGGCGTTTCATTCCACAACGTAACGTTCTACGATTACCCAGTGGTTCCTATTTCCTGGAGCGAACGCCTTCAAGTCTGGTTCTTCTGACAATAAGTTATTAAAATGTCATTGCAGTTTGAAAGTAAGAAGAAATGAAAAGCAATGCTATTCTGAGTTACGTGTCCTGAAGAAAGAAGAAAGGGTTTGTCCTTCAGGAACTTCTAGATATCTACCGATGGGGCCGAGGGCGGGGTTTGGTGGGAGAAAAGGCAGAGGACCCTAGCTCACAGTGTAAAGAAATAGGGAATAGAGGAAGACAAGTGACAAAGATGTACACAAAGAGAGTGACAGAGCAAGGACAGGTGCCTTGCAGTTCGGCTTAGAGCAAGAGCGAGCTGGGTGAGGTCCCGACCAGGGATGGTTAAAGGATCGAAGGGGGCTGAACCAGGGAAAACTCGAGGCTCACGTGACAGCTGCCTTCAAACATCCGAGGGCTCGCCATATGGAAGAGAAGATGCACTTCTGACCAGTGGAGAGAATTCACAGAGAAACAGATTTTGGCTCGATAGAAGGGACATTTTCTAATAATTCAAGCTGTCACACCACGGAGTGGATAAGCTGGGGAACGCTGAGACCTCGCCACACTGGAAGTGTTCAGGCTGGCAGGCCATCTGCCAGAGACGCTATCGAACCAGATGACTCACTTTTAAAAATAACATTTTGTAATCCTTATTAGAGTAGAATATGTCCACAGAGGATGCTTTTAAAAAGAAAGTGTTAAGAGGAAGAGAAGCGTCTCTAACCCCAGCATCCACGGTCGGCCACTGTCAGCAGTTTGACGTCTTTCCATTTGGTACCTTCTTCTCTACAATAAAAATCCACGTTAAGTGCTTGGTAAGAGCGTAGCTATTTTACACAAAATACACTGGTTTTCACAGAATACATGTGCACAACACATCCACATGTGTTGTGTAAGCCACATGTGTGGCTTATTGTCTTTAATTATGCAAGGTTTCTCGGGATTATTAACTAACCTTCAGAAACATGATTTAATGTTGTGCATGAATGAAACTCGGTGCTTTTCATACAAACAGTCTCCCACTATCCTCACACACACACACACACACACACACGCACACGTTCACGTGTATGTGTGTGTGCACATTTTTGGTTGCGGGGAAACATCTTAGAACTATCGAGTCAGAAAGCACGGACATTTTTGAGTCTCTTGATATAAGAGAAGCTTCCAGAAAATCCAGGTCAATTTACAAAGTCAGAAGTTCGTGGGAGCTCTGTCTCCGTGACATTCTCGCCAACAATCAGTCATACTATGTTTTAAGATATTTGCTAATGTGAAAGCTAAAATTCCACTTCATTTTTTAATAAAACAAATCTCTGTTATTAGCAGACTACGTAGTTTGTAGCTTTTCCTTATTTATTTGTATTTCTCTCCTTTGGAGCTCCTTAGCTCTTAAATTGAGGTGCCACATTTTTCTTATGGACTTATCAAATCATTTTGTATATTTTTGCCCTAATGTGTTAGTAGTTGAATGTCTTAATACTTCACCATATTATGACACATATTTCTGAATGTATCACTAAAATTTAAGCTTGTTTGCATGGTTTCAATATCCAAATGCTGTGTATTATTTTTAAATGTCTATCTTCTTGGTCTGTCGAAGACTGGAAGGACTGAGGCAACATGTCTCACTATAATCGTGGTGCTTTCCTGTAAGTCTGAGAATGCTAATTTCAGACATCATCTTTCTATTGATACACTGCTGAATCTCACTGAAGCTAGCATATATTTTCCCCATATTCTTCCAATACATCTGTTCCATAGGAATAATTTGCATAATTATTCACATCAGCCACCAACACCTCCCTTCTCTTAACCACTGAGCATTTTCATATATTGTGTTGTTTTTCCCTGTGGGGTTGTTCTTAGGTTTTAATAATATGGACCAGAGTGTGAGCTCTGCCTGGGCCAG
The DNA here is from genome assembly GCF_964662115.1 of Mustela nivalis. Lineage (NCBI taxonomy): Eukaryota > Metazoa > Chordata > Mammalia > Carnivora > Mustelidae > Mustela > Mustela nivalis. Next base: position 153,735,189 of record NC_139025.1, read on the forward strand.
GATCACAACCCATCTTGTTCATCATTACGCTTCCTGCTCCTGAAAAATCACTTAGATCGTAGTCAGGTGTGGTAAAAAGCGAGTGCTGTAGTGCAGCTCCCCTCACTGCAAATTTATGTATTACACAATTGTAATTATTTCCAGTTTTTCTACACTGAACTAGCTTTCAAACATTAAAAGACATATCTGCCAATTTGGGGACAAATGAATTTTCCTTGCACCATAAGTAAGTTCTCAAAATACTGTAAGTTAAATATTCTATCTTTTCTCCCATTATTTGTAAAGTCATCTTTGCTTTGTGCTAAAAATTATACTAAATCTGCTAAAACAATCTGTATGTTAGTTCTCAAGCCTGTGGTCTGCTAAGTCTTAGAAATTTATAATTTCTTTTCATTTTGGATTGGCCAGTAACCCCTCATCATACATTTGATTCAGGAAGTTTACTGAGAAGGCTTGACCTTTCTTCCGTATTCATTTGTCCACACAAATGTTAGGGTTTTGGGGCGGGGGGAGATAAATTTTGTGAATTTTGATTGATATTGTATTAGATTTATTTCTTGATAGAACACTGAAGTCAATAAATTGCTGGATAATTATTGAATTTCGTGGGAAGAAGAACACCATCCAGGCATTATTTCCCATGAAGATCATCTTCCGAGGGTGAGGGAAACACAGTAACCTTCTCAAATGTGCAAAAATTCAGAAACAGCATCTATGTGTATTTGTTTCAAGAAGCTCTAGCGTCTACAGGGAGGGAGCGGAAGGAGAAGGTCTAGAGCAAATACGGAGGTTGCCACAAACTGGCAGTGACGGTGGGAGCTCAAGCCGGTTCAACACAGCGTGCGTCAAAAGAGGAACAAAGGACATGGGGATGCTGAAAGAATGTGGGTTTCCAAAATAGTTCTCCAAACACAGAGCCCGCCACATTTGAACTGTGACTTATTCGTAATGATTAGAATTTAAAACTTGAGGTTCTATGAACAAAGACAAAGGAATAGGAGGGGACGTGAGGAAACAGAGCAGGATCACACACCACTCTCAAATAAGAGGAACACAAGATACAGACAAGTCTGCTGAAAGTGTTTTCAAAAATTCTAAATTGACAGCAAATATAACTTTTAAAACACTATCAAAGAAAAGAGCTCTTCTAGAAGAGATGGAAACCATATATAACACACCTCAAGAAAAGCAACATGGAACCAGATTATAAAAATCAGTATTAGAATAGATGCTGCGCTCAGAAACAGTCAGTGTATCTTTGTGACGGAACTGCTTTACACGGATTCGAGCTTCCTGTTAAAAGACAACTTCTTGCAGATATGATAGAAAAATTATCTAGCTATGCACTTTATGAGAAAGACGCCTAAACCAGAGAGGCAGGGGGAAGTAAAATACAAGGACAGGTAAGGGTTATTTTAAATAGATGAACATAAAAGGCATGGACTTGGAACCACAGGAATGGGGAGTTAAAACAAAGACTATTATCTAAGACAAAGATGGTCGTTTTATATACTGATGTACGTTCGTCTACTCCATAAAAGGAAAAGGGAGATGGATGGACTGATAACCTATGGAAATCCCCACGGGAGACCCAACGGGAGGGAAGGGTGTCTAGAGACACAGAAGAGGGCTGAGAGGCAGAGGGCTGTCCTGTGGGGGAGCTGAGACATACCCCTGAGGAAGCCATTGCCCCAGGAAAGAGGAAAAACAGCAGCACAAGCCCAGGACAAGATCACCCCCAGAAAGCAAGGTGATCACAACCACAGAGACAAACCAGGGAGACAAACCATAGAACATTTTGGTCTGGGAAAGGGCAGAGAAGGGAAGATATATGACAGAGAAGGTGGCCGAGAAGGACACATGGCTAACCTCGCACTGTCCTCTCTGTGCTCACCGCCCAGACTTTCCTGCCTGAGAAATTTGGCCCTGGGCACCCACGATCTGCCAGGAGAGCTGCTCTCTGTATTGCAACAGGAGCTCAAGGGGGAAAACATCAAGCTCTCTGAGCCAACCTGCATGCAAGGAAGACTATGAGCTGTTGAGATTTTATGGAGAAGAGAAAAGCAGGCCTGTAAAATAAAGGTAGGAATGAGGCTTAACTCATGGAGAGTTTTGGTTGCACGAAATGGGAACACGTGCGTGTCACAAAGGATCGGTGACAGATCATGGACAGGGACAACGGAGGAACGGGGATAAAGGACACAACGGACGAGCGGAATAGCAAATGGGTGCAGTTGAAGAGGGACTCGGCGCCAGAACAGGTGAAGACGCCCTCGAAGGCAGGAGCAAAGGGCAGAGCAACGCAAGCACCAAGGGAAACGCTGACAGATGGAGGAGGCTGTGGGAATGTCAGCATCTGCGTAACGGAACGACGGAGAGGATGGGAAGTGGAAGGGAAAGAGAGGAAACCGGAGAAATATTTAAAAGAATATCTCAAAATTGGGGAAAAAAAAAATAACTTGCATTGAAAAACCAGTAAAGAAGGGAGAACAGCTCCAGGTTGAAAATGTTTCAGAGCTGTATCAGCCAAATGTGCGGTTTTGATTTGGTTTGTGTCCTCATTTGAACAAGTGTAAAAAGGCATCTTTTTGACTATTTAATCAGAAAAATCTAACACGGATTAGATATTAAATGATGTTAAGGAATTAATGGAATATTTTAGGTGTAGTCACAGTATGGTGGCTATGTTAGAAAGGTGAGCTCTTGGGGTGCCTGGGTGGCTCAGTCACTACGCGGCGGCCTTCAGCTCAGGTCATGATCCCAGGGTTCTGGGATCCAGCCCCACATCGGGCTCCTTGCTCGGTGGGGAATCTGCTTCCCCGTCTCCCCCTGTCCCTCCCCTCACTCACGCTCTCTTGCTCTCTTTCTCTCTCACTCATTCTCTCTCTTTCAAATAAATAAAATCTTTTAAAATTTTTAAAAATACTGAATTTATTATGACTGTAAAGTTATGATGCTTGGGGACCGAGGACACAGTGTGGGGGGTGCGGAGCGGGAAGAATACAGACAAGGCTATTATAAAATCAGCTATTTGTTGGTATTTGTTCAATCCATGTGATGGACATGGGTCTTCATTGTAATACTGTCTCTATTTTGTGTAGTGGAAAATTCCTATGAGAAATATATTTTTTTTAATGAACGAACTCCCCTTTTTAAAAGATTTTATTTATTTCTTTATTTGATGGATAGAGACCACAAGCAGGCAGAGAGGCAGGCAGAGAGAGGGGGGAAAGCAGGCTCCGCACTGAGCAGAGAGCTTGACGCGGGGCTCGATCCCAGGACCTAATCATGACCTGAGCCGAAGGCAGAGGCTTTAACCCACTGAGCCACCCAGGCGCCCCTATGAGAAATAATTTTTTAAATAAATTTTAAAAAGAAATGACTTGTAGCGTGAATACCAGAATGAGTGACACCCACTTACACAGACATGTGTATATACTACCTCACACTACCTCACAACTACTCACAACACAGTGAAATTTAAGAAGATTAAAGTCAAACAAATCTCTAAAGGGTTCCAGAGAGAAACAAGACCACCTACAAAGGAAGAAAACCAGACTGACTTCATACATCTCAGTAGAGGCGTCAGATACCAGAATACAATGGAATAGTATCTCCAGCTGTGGAATAAGGGTAACTTAGAGCTTAGAATGATGTATCAAACCAAGATATCTTTTTAAGGTAAGGACAAAAATCAAGAGATTTTTAGACAGGACAACCTTTGGAAAGTTTCTTTGAGAGCTGATCGGAAGGAATACATTAACAAAGGGAAAACTAAATTGAGGACCTTGTGAGATATATGTAAGGAAAGAGTAAGTTTACTCCTATCCAAATAAATAGTTATCCTACCCCTCCAAAAGGATTATAATAGTTAATCAATAAAACTAAAATGAACACTATGGCTTGGGATTTGAGGTGGGGCAGAGAGCAGGAAAGGGAGAAAACAGAAGGAGATGAGCACGTACTTTTTTCCTATTTGATGGAAATATTTGAAAAATTTAAAATACTTGAAAAGTATTACCTATCAGTGAGCCTTAGAAATAGAGTGGAAAAATTAGGTATGAATTTTTACACGTTATGAAAAAGCACCAGAAAGATACAATGTATAACTTTCGAACCATGGAAAATAGAAAAAGGATATAAAAAGACAGCGTGATAGCAGGAAAAAAGTTTTAATTAACCATGGATTACCATAAATATTTCAGATAAGAGATGCTCAGAATTAAAAAAAAAATAGCATCATGTTTTCTTCAATAGGCAGGCTGGAAAAGATAGAAAAAGATTGAAAACAATAAGATGGGGAAAAAAATCTCATGCCAGTCTGAACCAAAAGAAAACCAGGGTCATAACTTTAATATGACATTAAAATAATTATAGGCAAAATCATCGTAATGAACAAAAGTAGACAATAAATACTGGGGGAAAAAACATTATGCCCCGAACCATAAGCACATATCCAGTTAACAGTATGATTCCAAAACGTATGTAACAACTACAGACACAGAGAGGGGTAGGGAACATCAGCTTCTGTGCACCAGTCAGAAACCAAAGGATCCAATGGGGGGAAAAATAAGCACGTTTACCAAGGATTTGAATAACACAATTAAATAAGCTTGAATGAAAAAGGGAATTTTTAAAAATTCTACATATAAAACTCAAAATCCTTCATTTGTGATTAAAAATTATGCCAGTAGATTAGGAAAAGAGGACTTCCTTAATATGACAATGGGTATCATCAATCTTTCTCCAAAATAACAATAAACCTCAAATGAGGAACCCCCATTAAGCATTATCCTAGATGAGAAAATATTATGGAAGCATTCCCTTTAAAATGTGGAATTACATAAAGATACCCACGTTTATTACTTTTTTTCTTCCACATTGTGATGGCGGGCATAGCCAGGACAGAACCCAAAGAAAAAAAAAAGGAAAGGCATCCAGCATTAGAAAGGAGATAATACAATTTGTCTACATAGAACATCATTTGGAAAACATCTACAAAATATTAGAAATAACAGGAGACTCTCACAAGGTAGTTAAGTATAAGATCCATATTGAAAACGTAATCGCACCTCTGTAGAGTGGCGACAACAGATGGAAAATGTGATTTATGTAGAACACCACTTACAGGGGCGCCTGGGTGGCTCAGTGGGTTAAGCCTCTGCCTTCCGTTCAGGTCATGATCTCAGGGTCCTGGGATCAAGCCCTGCATCGGGCTCTCTGCTCAGCGGGGAGTCTGCTTCCCCCTCTCTCTCTCTGTCTGCCTCTCTGCCTACTTGTGATCTCTGTCTGTCAAATAAATAAATAAAACCTTAAAAAAAACAAAAAAGAACACCACTTACAGCAGCAACCAAAGCCACATAATACTTAGTAATGAATCTAACAAAATTATGTAGAGAAGGTGTACATATCACTTATAAAAGTTCACTGAAAGGCATTAACAAGACCTATGTAAATGGAGAAATGTCCCATGCTCATGGATGGGAAGATTTCATGTAAAAATCACATTGAATTTTGATTTAGTATCCCAATTTCACACAATTTCACACTCCCCTTAATAGAGTTTCTCATGGAACTCAACAAGATGATACGAAGTAGTCAGACATGTCTGAAAAAGAAGAAGGAGAGGAGATGGGCTGACGTAGAGATTAGGACCAACAGTGGGGTCAGCCTGTCTAAAGTGTGTGTGATTGCATGGGGACAAGTACCTCACCCAGTGGAACAGAAGAGGGAGCTCAGAAACGAGCCCCTGTGTTATGGGACTTTGATCAATGACAAAGACACTGTAACAAATCAATGGGAAAACATCACTTAATAAATTGAGCTGGAGAACATATTTATCCCTGGGGGTGTTGGGAGGAGGAGGGCAGGTTGGGGTTGGGGAATTAAGCTGTATGCCTACTTTACACGAAAAACCAAAATCAATTCCAGAAGGATTAAAAGCTTTAAATATCGAAAGAAGATGGTAACATTTTAGTAGAAAGTATTGATGAATATCTTTCTGTCCTTGCAGTTGGAAAAGATTTCTTGAACAGGAACAGGAAGCGTTAAGCCTAAAAGAAAAGATTGCTAAATTCGGCTGTCTTAAAATCTTAATCTTACAAAAATGAAAAGCTGTTACAGGCTGGGAAGAGCTATTGGCCACGCACAGTTAGAAGAAGCTAGACTGTTCCGTAACTATTGCTGGGGTGGGGGGGTAGTTCACTCAGTGAAGGGAAGTGAGTTTGAATTCCTATCGCATGATGTCTGCAAATTTCAATTGGAGGTCGGTTTATACAAATGACAGAGACTGATTTTTTTTTTTTAATCTTTAAATGGCAAAGGTCTTTTTAAGCATCCAAAAGCATGAAACTTTATAAGGCAAAATTTTATATAAGCCTCCATCAAAAGTGAGGATTCCTGCTTCTTAAAGGACGTCCTAGATAAAGTTAACAGAGAGCTGACCGGGAGGGCAGATAAATGCACGGTACACAATTAGGACAGTGGGCAAAGAATAGGACAAGACATTTCACAGACAGACCGGAACTCAAAATACAGCTAGTGCACGAAGCCATGTTCAGGATCACTGGTAAGGTTATTATCCATCAATGAGGTTTCTCATCACAGCCACCAGATTCATCCCACAAGAAAGTTGAAGGCTCTCTTGTTGGCAGAAATGTTAAGGGCAAGAACCTCTCCCTGCTGCGGAGAGAAATTTGGCCACCCTCCATGAACTTCTGCAGCTACAATGACCCACCAATTCCCTTCCTGAAGGTGTGCCCTAGAGCAGTGTGCGGACCTAGGGCGGTTTTGACCCTCCCCGCCCCACACACCGGGGAGACATCTAGCAATGTCTGGAGATTTGTTCTGGGTTCACGATTGGGAGGATGCCGCTGGCTTCCGGTGGGGAGAGACCAGGAATGCAGTTCAACATCCTAGCCCGCCCAGGACCGTCCCTCAACGGCCAAAAGCTAACTATCCAACCCCAAATGTCTGTCATTCCTAGGTTGGGAAACCCTGCCCTCCAGAAGCTCTCCCCGCCCCCACCGATGTGGAGAGGGCTCCTGTGAGGTCGGGGTTATGTGTCAGTAAACCTTAGAAATCACAGTGCTGTTTGCAGATGTGGGGGGCCGCGATCCACGAGGACCGAATATGAAATGAAGGAAAGGTACGATACGCCGGAAGCCCCCTCCAGCAGGTAGATGTGATAGAAAACAACCACCAGCACCACCACCACAACACAGACCGGAGAGATCTTAAAGGCGTGTTGAGGGGAAAAGGTAGGGGACGCTGAAGCCGGATTTATAGAGACTCAAGACACACAGACACAAAGCAACATCCTGGTTTACCGTGATTTCTCATTTCAGAAGACAGCAGCAGACGCATTAGAGAAGCTGACTGTAGAGAAAGAGAGGAATGGGGGTGTGTGGGGGAACCAAATAGATTACAACAAGTCAACTTCAAGGAAAAAGAATCTTGGCTTGAAGGAAGGATGGCGAAACCTCAGGCGCGGCTGATGGGACGCTCGGAAGCTGAGGCAAAATAAACAACCAGTAAATACCTTACTACGTAGTTTTTACTCACTAGGGAATATACCTTATGTTCAGATGCCCATGGGACACTTATAAAGAATTGATGATGCATTATGTCAGGAAGAAAGCCTCAATACTTTTCGAGAATCAGAATTTATAAAAACCGCATTCACGGACATTAAGTTAAGAATTTTAAAAAAGATTTCGAAGAGACACGCCATTTGCTTTTAAATTCAAAAGCACTCTCGAGCCATTCTGGGGTCAGGAAGGACTAGAAAAGCAATTACAGGCTGCGTGGACCAGGAGGACAGAGCACGTGTGCATCAAAACTTATTACATGTGCTCCGAGTTTTATTCAGTATGAAACTCATAAGGCCTCGACGACTTTTATTATTAAACGAGAAAGAATATAAATATGTGATCTAAACATTCACCTCAAAATGTTATTTAAAAAACACCAAAATAAAACCAAGGAAAGTAGGAAGAAAGAATCTATGATAATAAATTCAATAAGAAAGCATCAGAAAAGAGAAAGAACTTGTTCTTTGAAAATGAAGGAGGAGGAGGGGGAGGAGGAAGGAAAGAAAATAGACAAATCCCTGCAGATTAAGTTGGCAATGACACGACCAGAAAGTCCTTCTCCGACCGGTGCAGCTGGAGACTGAGGAGTGCTCACCCAGTCCTCGGTGGGGAGGGGACCGAAGATGGCCCAGGGCTCTAGCTCATGAGACCCGGCATGGGAATCCACTCTATGCGGTTTCTCTGGGTTTGCTTGGTGTCCCGTCCAGTGTCAGTGCTCCTCTGAAATCTTCTGATCTCCTGCTCGGGGGTCCTGGGTCCGGATGCCCCCCTCCCCACCTTCAGCATCCTGCTTTTGAGGTTTTGCTTGTCCCCCTCTCTCGGGGCTCAAGCTACAGCTTCGGAGTGAGATGATCCCCGTGCTTGTATCCGTGCGCACAGCCTCTCAGCCTGGCTCAGGGCTGACTCAGGCCCAGTCTGTCTCCTCTGCTCACTCCCAGGATGAGAGCCCCCGATCTCAGGAAGGCAGCGTGGGTGCTCTTCTGACGGGACCCCCAGGCAGTGCCCGGCTGACTCCCTCTGAATGACAGTCCCCCCTCCCCCCGGTGAGCACCGGTGCGGGCTTCCCTTCCTTGGGACAGGACGGTGATCGCCTCCACAGGGTCTGGGAGGGGCAGGCGGAATGAGACCCTGCCCACCCAGCCGGTCACCTGCTTCCTCTCCGGTTCTTCTGATTTTCCTTGAAGGAACCCGCAGCCTGCGCTCCCGGGGAGGCCACCCCATACACCCTCCACCATCTTATTTGCACCCCGTTTTTTTTGTATTCATACCAGATACATATTCATGAATAAAGGAGAAAAAATGCCATCAATTTTCTTTAAAAGTAATAATTTACCTACGTAACTACCGAAATCATGCGTCCATTCTGTAAAGAGCCAACAACAGAGAGATGCGGAGAGGAAAGAGGACAAGCTCTCTGCAGCTCCCCCAAGGTCATCCGCCACTCCCTTCTCTCCCCGTAAGATAACAAACGAGAACACCCCGGAACATGTCCTCACAGCTTCCTCCCTGTCTGCTCATACAAGCCATCGATTGAGGTTAAATATTTAAACGCACAAGACCATCTTTATGGGTTGACAGAAAACCGCAGCTCCCGTCTGGTGGCCATCGGCTTCATGCCCACCTTGCATGGTGAAGCAGTGAGTAAAGACCCAAAGGAATGTGCGGCCGAATCGCCCGCAGAGCCACCGGACCGGGTCCCAGGGAGCTCATCCCTGCCCAGTTTCGATGCAGAGTTTCCATCTATTAAGCAGAGCTTGCTGGGCCGGTGGCTTAGAATGCTGGGTTCTAGCAGGCAGGTCAAGTCAGAAGACTCACGTAAAACCCACTACACCATCAACACCTCTCCAGAATGAAGAGAAAAACTTCTCTTAAGATGCTAACAAGTGGGGCACCTGGGTGGTTCAGTGGGTTAAAGCCTCTGCCTTCGGCTCAGGTCATGATCTCAGGGTCCTGGGATCAAGCCCCGCATCGGGCTCTCTGCTCAGCCGGAAGCCTGCTTCCCCCCCTCTCTCTCTGCCTGCCTCTCTGCCTACTTGTGATCTCCATCTGTCAAAAAAAATAAATAAATAAAATGCTAGTAAGTGACCTCTGGTTTCTAAACACTGTGACGTCATAAGCCAGTTACCCACTGCCCCAAAACTGTCACGTGTTGGACATTCATGACATGCCTGTGTATGATTGACCTCTGGTTTCTAAACACTGTGATGTCATAAGCCAGTTACCCACTGCCCCAAAACTGTCACGTGTTGGACATTCATGACATGCCTGTGTATGACCGCACAGGCCGTCCCCTTCTCTCTAGGGAGAAGCGGAGGGATGTGACCTCCCCTCGAGAGGGAGTGGGTCAAGTACCGTCCGATGACAAGGACCAGACTTCACGGGGGCCTTCGCTCCCGTTGCTCTGCGCATCGCTGCTTGAACGCTCCAGTCCGGGCCTGATATTTGCCGAGGCTTACTTACTCCCCCCGGCCCGAAGCCCCGCTCCAGAAAGACGGCCTCGCTCCACGCTGCTTTGGACCAGCGCAAATATTTGCAAGGCCCTGCGTATGCCGTCTCCGCGCAGGTGAAATGGATGGGAGATTGTGAGGTTTGGAAATGTCAATGAATAGAATTGTCGGATCACCCAAAGGACTCGCTCCGTGGGCGTGTTGAGAAGTGGAGAGGTGCCGTGTGACTTACCAGCCAAGGGAGTGTCCATGGCAACCGGCTCCGGGTTTCCTTGGAGACCTTGTGCTTTGGCGGGAAGCCAGGGCAAGAAGCGCCTTGGAATGGAGTCCGGGAAGGAACAATGACACCACCTTTGCACAGGGACCCGCGGCTCCAGACGCGGATTTCACACTCTAAATGGACGTGAGACTCCGCGGATAGAACAGGCGACAAACACGTCCGAACGGAGGATTCTGGAAAAAGAGAGTCTTAAAACAGAAGCTGTCTTCGCCCTCATCTCCGCTGAGCCAAGGAAGCTCTGTGATTAAACCTTTTCAGCGGTTCCTCCAAAGATCACCATTTACCGGCGAAACAAACACAAATATTTCCAAAAGCTAAAGATGGGGAGTCTGGGCACAAAATTAGAGAGCCCGGACAAAATGAGCATGACGACTTTGACACCGAAGCCTGTACATCCCATTAGAGCACCCTCTCTTCCTCGGAAGGCACCTGTCGACACTCTCGGGTCTCTCTTATTCCTCTTGTTTTTACCTTTGCTAGCTCCTGAACGTTGGAAACAAAAAGAGGAGAGAGAGAGAGAGAGAGCGTGCGACTGAGATGTGCGATGTCGGGATAGTAGGCAAGGCTCCGGGGAGTACGCAGGGATATCCAGATGAGCCTTGAACAGCAGCGTGGGGTTGGGCTGGTTGTGCCTTGCACGCCGTTATTCTCGCGACTAGTATCCGTGCTAAGCTGAGCCAGTGTTTGTACCGTGCAGATGTGCCGGGAGACCCGGGGGCAAATCCCTTAACATAGGCCTGCAGCCCCGCTGCCATTCACTGTATATTCTGTGATGCTGTGTGTGTGTGTGTGTGTGTGTCCCCTCTCAGGGCGGAAAAGGGGAGAAAACAAGTTTTGGTTGTTAGCTATTATTCTCAACTTGAGACCCATAATGATCTGTGTTCCTTGTTCTCAGAAAGATCAATTTTACATTTGAGGAACAAATGGACATGAAGCAACTGGAAATGCTTCTGGAAGGAAACCGCAGGAAATATGCGCCCGCCGGCTCTTTATGGCAGCTACGAGACAAGAGAAAAAGACCTGCCCTTTAGCATCACTTCAACGGAGGGCACAATGTTCTGGCTGAATGGTGTCACTGCCCGTCATTTCTGCCCTCCGAGGGGCATTAGGAGGAAAAGAACCCTTTCTCCTATTTGAATTAAGATGCCCTATTCCCCTGTCTCTGTCCCAGACACAAAAAGAGGAGGTTTTAGCTCGGCTCAGAGAGAAGAACTAAGCATCTATCTCCAGAGCAGAGACTGAATTCCCGGGCAAAGTGTTTGGCTGTATGAAGTGTGTGCATGTGTGGGTTGTCTATTGAAAACAAATGCGAGCTACACTACGACCCGGCAATCGCACTACTGGGTATTTACCCCAAAGATACAGATGTAGTGACAAGAAGGGCCATCTGTACCCCAATGTTCATAGCAGCAATGTCCAAAAGAGCCAAACTGTAGAAAGAGCCAAGATGTCCTTCAACAGACGAATGGATATGGAAGATGTGGTCCATATACACTACGGAGTATGATGCCTCCATCAGAAAGGATGAATACCCAACTTTTGTATCAACATGGTCAGGACTGGAAGAGATTATGCTGAGTGAAATCAGTCAAGCAGAGAGAGTCAATTATCACACATAAGGAGTAGCAGGGAGGACATTAGGAGAAGGAAAGGAAAAGTTAATTGGGGAATTGGAGGGGGGATAAACCATGGGAGACTGTGGACCCTGAGAAAAAATCTGAGGGTAGTGTTGGGGAGGGGCGTGGGGGGATGGGTGAGCCCAGTGATGGGTACTAAGGAGGGCACGGACTGCATGGAGCACTGGGTGTTATACGTAAACAATGAATCCTGGAACATGACATCAAACTGATGCTGAACTGTATGGTGACTAACAGAACACAATAAAATAAAAAGAAAATAAATGTGAAGTTGTATAACCATTTGATGGGTCTCTAAGCTTCTTGGCATCTTGAAATTTTGCCTTGTTGTTCATTAAAGTAATCAGCTATGTCTAGTCTACCGACGGAAGTCCCCTCTGATTTCATCAAGCACCTAAATATAATAAAGCATTCATAGAGCAGGGCAGCGTTCCAGATTCTCTCTTGGCTAACCAAACACGTGAAGGATTAGGTTCCTCGGTGTTTCAGGCTGTGGCTATAAACTACCCAGGGGATCCCCTGCAGTTCAAGTCTGCTTCGGTGGGATGCTGTTCAATGTTAACAGGCAGCTCCCTCGGGGGAACAATGCCCTGAATTGTAGCATTTGCCAATTTCCATGGTGTAAAACTTCTACCATGGCTGATTGCAAGCTACTGAGGGTTTCACAAATGGCTTGCAAAATTCCTGAAAATATGACCTTCAACGCTCGCAAACTGGCATGTTGTGGCTCCAGCATACCACTGCACATGGGTGTCCCAGTGAACGCCGAAGTCACGGCCGCACAGTCTCGCTGCAGACACATTCACTAAAGGCAAAGAAATGAAGACCCCCTTAGAGCTGGAGTTTAAGTCCAAAATTTAAATAACCTTTTGTAGATCTGGATTCCACAAAAGGTCCCAAGTTTGTGAAGAGCCATTCTATTTTAGTTAACTTTTTCTTTTTAGTCAAGAAAAAATAGCATGCTCTTTATAAAACAACTGGAAAATGCCAAAAATCATGTTCTGCGGAACCCCACAGCAGTATCCTTTGGGAATGGATTTGAAAGTCACTGACAGGGACCGAGAAATGACCTGGGAAATGTAAAATCCAATGCACACTTTCTTGTCTGTCCCATGTACTGTAAATCGATCACACCAACCCGTCTTGTCTTAGAGTATCACTTTGCCTCTAACACTGGCATACAAACCTCTGTGCCTCCCAGAATGTATCTGAGGCCTGGTTCTGCAGAACCAGGAGGAAATGTGAGGTGTAACAAGGTGTGACCCTATCCTGGCCTCCTCATGTTGATGGTTCCTCATTTACTAAACAAAGGAATTCCTGCCGGTGATGAACAATGAACTCGGTAACAGAGTTAGCTTCAGATCACTTTCTGTATGATTATGCAAATTCGTATCTTAAGATACACATCCTTCATTTATTCATTTCAATTTTTTTAAAAGTTTTGGAGATAACATGATCATCAAAACACAGTCTCTGTCCACATGGAATTTAGACACCCGTAGAGAAAAGAGGCAGCATATAATTTCCCACAAATACGTCATTATGAATTCTACCAAATGCCATCACGGAAAAAAGACAGAGTATCGGGGTATGCAGAGGTGATGCATGATTTGAGATACAAAGGATGAGTAGGAATGTAATTAGAAGAGGAGGAAGAAAGGGAAGGATGTCCCAGGCAGAGAGTACTCTGCCTATGCAAGGACCCTGAGGTGGGGAAGCACATGGCCCTCCGGCACAGCCAGCCATTGGCTGATGTGGTTGGAGACTGAGCACCTCGGGGAGAGCAGAGCAGGAGTGGAGGCAGGGCCCAGGTCATGAGGGTCTTGAAACGAAAGCCTCAGAAGTAAAAAAAAAAAAAAAAAAAAAAGAGAGTTAATTTTGATCATAGATCTCTAGCGTTCCATATTTCGGTCACAAAGGAACGGCTATGTAGAGCAGAAGGTAAGACAGAAGGGAGTTAAATTCTGCTCAGAGCTTCACTTTTAGAGGGGGATCAATAGATACTAATTAATTTTTGACATTAATTAAAAAGTGGTTTTTAAAAATATTGAATTACCAGTGACAACCACTTTAAAGTAGAAATAAAGGGTGTAATTTCCAAATGCACGAGAAAAAAAGAGAAATGGATCAAGAAAAATGATATGTAAACAAATAAACTAGAAAGCAGCCATTCTTGTCTTCTGACATAAGCCTTTGTATCTTTAAATAGAGTATCACCCTTTGGGCTGACAGTTTTTCAAATTAAATATAATAGGAATGTGTTTCTAATCTTGGCTTTAAGTTTAGAGAGAGGTTAAATTTTATTAAATCCTTTTTTTTTTTTTTTTTTGCCAATTGCCATTTCTCTATGACCTACCAATGTTATTGAATGTGTTAATAAATTTTATGACATCGAATTAACCTTTCATTCCTAAAATAAAACTTACTGGTGATTTTTTTTAATATACTTTCTGGTATGACTGAAAATACTTATCATTTTACTGACGAGGCTAGCCAAGATAATAAATAAAAAATAAATCAAGTAAAGACATGTTATTAATGTAGGTCATAGGAGTATGTATTTGGCTTAAAAAGCCAAAATGACCAACTAAAGAAAGTCATTGTAGTAAAAAACAAATTGAATTGGTCTAGAAAGAAAAAAGATAATAAATCTCATCTGGTATAATGCTTATGCAAGAATGCCTCTCTGTCTCTCTCTGTCTCTCTCTGTCTCTCTCTGAGCATGGGATAGACTGGATCTGTCGGATTTTTACATAAGCTTAGAGACAACTGGGTAATCACACATTCACACAAGTTAGCTCTGGACCTCAGTCACTAAAACAAATTTCAAGTGGTTTAGAGGTAAGTGTTAAAATGGAAACACAAATGAATGAGAAGAAATGAATATATATATATAAGCCTATATATATATATATATATATGAATGAAAGGCTTTCTGACATAAATATCAGAAAGAATTTCAGAAAACCTGATTGACTCAATTTGATTATATAAAACCAAAAACTTGCATACATTTAAAAAATGTGACATACCCTATTGAAGAGCAGAGAAAAATGGAGGAAGATGTGACAAACAGGCAATGAGTGCATATCCAGATCGAGGAAGCTCAGAGAGTTCCAAACAAGATGAACTCAAAGAGATCCACACCAAGACACATTCTAATAAAGTGGTGAAAGTTAAGGATAAAGAGAGAATCTTAAAAGAAACAAGAGAAAAATAACTTGTTAGATACAAGGGAACTCCCAGAAGGCTATTGGCAGAGCATTCAGCAGAAACATTATAAGTCAGAAAAGAGGAGCATGAAATATTCCAAGCGATGAAAGAAAAAGAAACTTCCAAACGAGAATTTTCTACGCAGCACGGTTACTTCGAGAATTGAAGATGAGATAAAGAGCTTCCCAGATAAGCAAAAAATAAAAAGCCATCTCATTTGCAATTGCATCAAAAAAATTAAAATATCTTGAAATAAATTTAACCAAGGAGGTGAAAGACCTGTACTCTGAAGACCATAAGACACTGATGAGACAAACTGAGGAACCCACAAATAAATGGAAAGATATTCTGTGCTGGTAGATCTCAAGAATTAGTATTGGTAAAACATTCATAGTACCCAAACCAATCTCTAGATTCAGCACAATGTCCATCAAGTTCCAATGACATACTCCACAGAACTAGAACAAATAGTTCTAAAATTTATATAGAACCACAAAAGACCCCCAACAGCCAAAGCAATCTTAAATAAAGGAGAGCAGAGCTGGAGGTATCTTGCTTTCTGATTTCAAACTATACTACAAAGAGATGGTAATCAAAACAGTATCATATCAGTGAAAAACAGACACAGGGATCAATAGGAAAAAATCCAGAGCACAGATAAACCTGCACAAAAATGGATGATTAAAGTGTGACCTGGGAGCCAAGACTGTGCAGGAAAAAGGACGGTCTCTTTAATAAATGGTGTTGGAAAAATCAGACAGCCACGCACAGAAGGATACAACTACAATAGGATTTTACTCCGTACACAAGAATTAACTCAAAATGGATTAAGCACTTGAATGTAAGATCTGAAACTGTAAATTTCTGGAAGAAAACATAAACGGTAAGCTCCTTGACATCAGTCTTCGTGATGTCTTTGTGGATCTGACCCCAAAGACAAGAGCAACACAAGAGGAAACAAACAAGTGGGACTACGTGACATTAAGGGCTTCTGCACCACAAAGGAAACCACTGTCACAAGGGGTTTCAACCTACTGAATGGGACAACCTACTGAATGGGAGAAGATATATGCAAACCATTTATCTGATGAGGCGGTCAATATCCAAAACAAATAAAGAACACCTTCCACTCAACCATAAAAAGACAAACAACCTGATTAAAAAGTGGACAGAGGATTTGAAGAGACATTTCCCCAAAGAAGACGTCCAGGCAGATGAAAAGATGCTCCACGGCACTCATCCCCAGGGAAATGCAACTCGAAACCACCGTGAGATATCTCCTCACACCTGTTAGGATGGTTAGTGTCAAAAAGTCAGGAGACGAGGCCCAAGGACGGAGCCCGGAAGCTCTCCCTTACCGGAGGCCAGGAAATGAGGAGTAAGGTAGGACGGAAGCCAAATGAGGACAGTTTTCCAAGAGGAGGGCATGACCGTTGTGTCTAATTCTGCCGACAAGCCAAAGAGAGAGGGGCCAAGAAGTGACCCGTGGAAGGTATCGGTGACCTTGACTAGAACATCAGGTGTTGCTGATCACAAGACTCAGAATTTGGACACCATTAAGATAAAAGTGATTATTCCGAGTCTGTGGTTCTCAGAGTGGGGTCCCGGGACCAGCCTCATCAGCATCACCAAAGACCCCGTTAGAAATGCAGATTGGCGGATTCTACCCGGATCAAGGAATCAGACACTTCAACAGAGTCCAGCACTTTGTTTGAAGGAGCCCAGGGGACAACTCTGATGGAGAGTCCAATTTGAGAACCTCCCCTCTAGGGAGGGGATGGTTACAGATTCTTATTTTCTTCTATTTTCCCATTCACCATCTATATTTTTGCCTTGTGTGTAAAGTTTCCGTAATAATAGCCTCCATTTTTAGAAGTCCTTTATCTGGGTTGAAACAGCCAAATGATACCATTGAAATATCGGTGTATTCTTTATAGATATTGCAAACGGTGCATTTCGTAGTTCATGAAAATACTCCCATGAGGGCTGAAAGCCTTTATTCACAACACCACGTACAGGTTCTAGAATTCACCCTTCCATCACAGCCCATGGGTTTTGTTCTGCAGAACAGGGACGGGTGTATCTGACGCGCTTGAAGCCATTAGCGGGAAAGGCAAACCATTTTTAAGCGCCTTTGTTGCCTTTCTGTGTGTCAGTGTGACTGTCACAAGGCAGTCTGTGTCCCCGAAGCTGATGAGCGAGGTTGGCAATGCTGTGTTCTTTTCATTGAGATCAGGGCAGAGTGCAGGCCTTTCATACTTTGGGTTGTTAGTCCACATTTTGGTTTTGTAGTTCATTCATCTTGAACTTCTAAAAAGCCATCCAGAAGCTCTGATTTTTATTACATAAACCATACGGGAATGTTAAAACTCCAAGACATCATTTCTGGGCCTCCTTCCAGCCTCCCCACTCCCAAACAGAAATAATGAAGAAATCGCTTTAGTTTCAGCAAAACTAAAAACATTTGTTTTTCTCCACCAGGAAGGAAAGAAAAAAAAAAAAAAGGATTTGGGTTCAGATTCTTCCTTTGTAAGATTTTACTACGAGTTAGGATTATATTTGACTGTGACGAGGGAATAGAGTAAGCAAAACCAATGTGTCTCTCACAAGGTAATGAGTTCGGTCTCACATCAACTGGAGAGAGACTGTCCAGGGCTGAGTCATGCCTCTTGAAGCAGGATCCCAGGCTTCCTCCTTGTGTCCGACTGGACATGGCCTCCCGCCCCAGGGCCTCCTTGGGGTCCCAAATGCCTACTGTGATTCCAGTAAATAATGGAAACTTAAGGATGCTTCTCAAAGTCATTTCCACAAGCCCAGCTTAAACTGAGAGGGAGGGTCTGTGGCTATAGAAGAAGGAGAAACCGATCGTGGGGGTACCAAGTAGTTTCTGCCACAATATCCATGTCACTCGTCACTACTGGTAGAAATAGTCAGCTGAAACGCTTATGATTTCAGATCAGGCAGCAGCGTATGGTAAAAGGTTTCCTGGACGGAAAGTCAGCAGAACAGAGTTTAGTAAGGCCACTTGTACGGAGGTTGTGCGAGCCCGGGGGATTTGAGGAGAGTTCTATAAATCCATGCCAACAGCCCGGTGCCTGGAGACCGAAAACTTGGATCCGAATTCTGGCTCTCTGACTCACAGATGCGTGACTTTGGTGTCCTCCTGTGCGAAGCAGGAATAACAACCCCTTACTCACATAGCTGGTAGCCAGATTAGGTGACGGGGGTCTGTTGGGTACGTAATTGTGATTTAATCAATATTAATTTCTTTAGTCTCTTGAGCTTCTGGTTCATCGCTGGTGAGTTCTTACAGTGAAAAGTTACAGATCACCATAGGAATATAGAACATTTATAGGGTAAATGTGAAAAGTGCTTATAAAGAAAACCTAGAAGTTTAGGGATCGCCAATAAAATCGAACCCAAATGGGAGACAGACAGGGAAGGTAGACCTTGGGCATGCCTCTGTTGTCCTTAAGAAGAGCCGTCCATCTCATTACTGCTGACACACAGCCAGAAGCTCCAACTAATGTTTGTAGTTCTCCGTGGTCATCTTCTTCAGGTAAGTAAGAGGTCGCTCCAAGCCTAAGGACAGAATTGTGGAGAACCCATGGTGGAGACAGACGGCCATGCTCACAGATCGCGGTCCAAAGGCTACAACAGATCAGCAAAAAGACTAGCCCCGGTCGTGAGTATGACTGGAAAACCCACCAGATTAGGAAAACATTTCAGGTTATTTAAATACCTGTGTTCTGGGGTGCCTGGGTGGCTCAGTGGGTTAAGCCACTGCCTTCGGCTCAGGTCATGTTCCTGGAGTCCTAGGATCGAGCCCCGCATCAGGCTCCCAGCTCCTGGGGAGTCTGCTTCTCCCTCTGACTTTCTCCCCTCTCATGCTCTCTCTCTCTCTCAAATCAATCAATCAATCAATCAAACCTTTAAAAATAAATAAATAAATAAATACCTGCGTTCTTCATGTGTTATGTCAGCAGAAATGACAGTAACAGTGTCGTATACTTGGGAAAAAATTTATTTAAAACTTTCACGTAATGATACGGTTGACCCTTGAATAACACGGGGGTTGGGGTGATGACCTTCCGTGCAGTTGAAAATCGACAGAAAACTTTTGACTCCTCAAAACCTCACCCGCTAACAGCCTCCTATAGATGGAAAGCCTTCCCAGTAACACCGACAGGAGGTTTATACACATTTTGTATGCTATCTGTATTACATGCTATGTTCTCGCAGTAAAACAGGCGAGAGGAAGGAAAAGGTGATTAAGAAAATCATGAAGAGGAGACAAAACGGTGCTAGTGCTGGGCAGGATTTACTGAAGAAAATCTGTGTGCACGTGGGCCCGCGCAGTCCAGACCCATTTTGTTCAGGGGTCAACTGTATTCACTTCACCTCAGAGGTAGACAGAATGGGGTCATCTGATGAAACCGCCTTGAAAAATACGTATCATTTCCATAAGACTGAGGATTAGAGGCTTGCAAAACACTTAAAATTTAGAAGAAAACAATAGTGTCCCCAGAGATTGGACTGTTGGAATAGAAAAGACAAATATAAGCGTACCTGGTTGGCTCAGTCAGTAAATCATGTGACTCTTGATCTCACATTGGGTATGGAGCCTACTTAATTAAAAAAAAAAAAAAGTCTATAGAAAAAAGGAAAGATAAGACACTGACAATTTTAAGCAAAAAAGAAGCATTAAACATATAGAGGAAATTTTTAGATTCTATGCCTAGCTGGTTTTATCGACAACCGTTCTTAAGTATTTAAGGACTAGTTCTTTTGAACTTGTATAAACTATTCCAGAAAATAGAAGAGAAGGAACCTCCCTCAACCAAGGGATTACCCTCATTTCTGGCTAACCTTCTGGTTAGCCTCAAAAACCAAAACCTGAGAAGGATAGAGTGAGAAAGGAAAATCACAGGCCTACCTCCTTCATAAACACAGACACAAAAGTTCTGAATAAAGTATCACCAAACCAGATCTACCAACGTATTTAAAAAAAAAAAATAGAGCATTGACATATTGGGTTTATTCCAGCAATGCACGGTGGGATTAACATAAAAAATCTCTAATTTAACATACTGACATTAAAAGATCTATTTTAAGGTGGCAATGTAATTCACTATCTTAGGAAATGTAATTCACTTCTTAGAGGAAAAGAGAAACACCATATGATCATTTCAACTAATGCAAGAAAAAAAAAAGCATTCAATAAAATTGAACATCGAGTCCAGACTTCAAGTGTGTTAAAACACACACACACAGAGCAATTTAGGAACAGAGGGAAATTTCTTTACCTCCATAAAGAGTATGGAAAAAAACCCTATAGTAAACATCACTATTACTGGGAGTACTTACAACATGTTCCTTAAAATCAGGGAAAAATAAAATAAAAATGACCTTCACGATTTCTACTCTAAAAATGTACTGGCCACACAGTAAGAAAAGAGGACAAAGATTAGAAACAAAGAAAATAAACAATCGTTAAAAACAAATGATACAATTATCTCATAGAAAGCCCCCTGGACTCTTTAGATCATTTCTCATCATAAAAAAGATGTAAAAATTCAATTACATTAACATTTAAAACTTTTTTGATAAAGACATCATAAGATTAATTTTTGAAGGTACACATAGGGAGCAGAAGCTCATAAAACGTATGACGTTAAGTTTGGGAATGAAATAATAAATTGATAAGAAAAAGGTAATTTTAGAACTGAGCAAACGACACACTCAGACGTTTTACAAAAGAACCGCAAATGGCCAATGAGGACGTGAAAAGATGCTCCATTTTATCAGTTTCAAATCACAATAATAAGACAAAAACAAGACAGTGTTTCACACCAAATAGATTGATCCAGATCTTCAGGTTGGAGGACATCAGTAGAGGGCATCAGTAGGAACTACTGGCCTCCGTCCTTGGGGGAGGTTCCAGGCACAAATTTGAAAATTGGTTTGGTATTGCCCAGTGAGGGGGCTGGTGAGTGCTCTGTGCCCAGCAACCCCTCGCTCTGAATCACATTTCGCTGGGAAGGCCCTCCACATCCTACGAGACACGTGTGACGGCTGATTCCCTGCGCCTGCATCGCTGGGCTGAGGGATGCTCTGACTGGGGCTAGAATCTTATTTCCAGGTGTGTGTGTGTGTGTGTGTGTGAGAGAGAGAGAGAGAGAGAGAGAGAGAGAGAGAAGATGTTTCCAGAAGATGCTGCATTTAAATCATTACACTAAGTAAAGAAGAGGGTGCTCCCCGAGGTTGGGGGACATCAGCCAATGAGGGCCTGATGAGAACAAAAACACAGGGGAAGGGCGAGTTTGGTCTCTGCTGAAGCTGGGACATCATCTCCTCCTGCCCATGGATGCTGCAGCTCAGAGGTCCTTCAGGCTCTGCTGGGACTTAGACCAGCCGGTCCCCCCGGTGCTCAGGCCTTTGGACTGAACTACACCACCAGCTCGCCTGGTCCCCCAGCTGGTACAAAGTAGGTCAGGGGGTTCTCAGTCTGCATAATTGCATGCGCCGATTCCTATAATAAATCTGTCTGTCTGTCTGTCTGTCTCTCCCTATGAATCCTGGAGCATTACAGAGCAGTGAAGGTAGAGGAATCCCAGCGGCACGGATCAAAATGGGTCACACTGTGGAAGTAGGGAGAGGAAGTCGCAGGAGGACGTAACCCCCACCCCCGCCATAGTTCGGTGTGCGCTCACAACCGTGCAACACTAACACGGACTGTTGATCCGTACACACCCGTGTGCGAAGGTTTGAAGAAAGGCAAAGGAATTCCAGGCACGAGGCTCAGGTCAGAGGGAATTCTGGGGGCTAGAAGGATAAGGATCCACAAAATAAAACTCGTAGCGGTGAAGTTCTAACTGCTCGGCTCTGCAGGTGGTCACCTGTCCTTGGCACCTTCTGCACGTCTGTACACACGCTTTGATTTACAGACAGGTCCTTAAAAAAAGGCACAATATAGAGTGAGCGGGAGGCAGGGGCTGCTTTGTCCGTGCTCCAGTCCTTCCCAGGGGCTGTTGTAGAAAACCGGCTCAGTCGTACCCGGATCTCGTCTGTGGCACTCGGTGCTACGCCCCCTCCTCCGTGAAGCGCTTCCCAGAGAGAGCCCCCGCGTTTGTGGACGGCCTGCTGTGGGGTGATAACAAGACGCTTATCTTCATCCTTCTTTCTTATGAAAACGCTCCAGCCTGCTCCACGGACCCAGACAACCCGCTCTGAAGGCGTTACTTTCGTTTGCAAAAGCGTCTCCAAGCACCAGTGGCCCCATTCAGCGCCCACCTGACGCCCAGGGTCCCATGCCGCTGCTGTCACATCGCTCTCACCTGTCCAGGCTCAGCTCGGACCCCACAACAGAATTCTCCCAGAGCAACTAAGTGATCCCCTTTGTCCTTCCACGCCTCAGTGTCTCCTTTTCACATGAGCCGCCCTCCACCCCACCCCCCTGCCATTTTAACTCAAAATGGAATAAACCAGTCTCCTTCCTGGCGATTACCCAGCTCTGTCTACCCATTTCCCAGACTCTGCTCAGCCCAAGCATAGAACTGGACCAACACCCAGACTACCCCTTAGAAACTGAGGGAAGGTTCATTAGTAGCAAAAATAGAATTTTCTTGGGGGACACAGGGGTGGTTCAGTGAGTGAAGCCTCTGCCTTCGGCTCAGGTCATGATCCCAGGGTCCTGGGATCGAGCCCCGCGTCGGGCTCCCTGTTCCACGGGGCGTCTGCTTCTCCCTCCCTCACTCCCCCTGTTTGTGCTCTTACTTGTGCTTTCTCTTTCTCTATCTAATAAACGAATAAAATCTTTTAAGAAATAGAATTTTCTTTACCAAAATTGTTCCGTAACAGAATTTTCTTTGAGGAACATTTTAACACATTTATAAATTTTTTTGAAGATTTTACTTATTTATTTGACAGAGAGAGATCACAAGCAGGCAGAGAGGCAGACAGAGAGAGAGAGAGGGGGAAGCAGGCTTTCTGCTGAGCAGAGAGCCTGATGCAGGGCTCGATCCCAGGACCCTGAGATCATGACCTGAGCCGAAGGCAGCGGCTTAACCCACTGAGCCACCCAGGTGCCCTAACATATTTATAATTTAATAACTTCCTCCTACCTCAACCATATCTGCGTCCTTTTGGGTGAAAGTAACTTCACGATATGGTGGTAAGACCATGGTCTTTAGAATCTGGCCAGCTGGGGTTAAATCCCCGATTTAATGTGTTGGCACCCCCTTTTCCCCTCTTCTGTTAACTTGCAGTATAAATACAGACAGGTCCTTAAATACATACATACATAAATACATAAATAAATACATACCAGGCTGTTGTGAGGGTAAATAGGGCAGGAGTCATGGTGGCTCTCCAGGAAGGCCTTGACCCTTGGAAAATGCTCAGTCGCTGGGGCTTGAATGACCCTCGATTCTCAGCAAGCAGCAGTGACGGGAGACGGTCGGTAAAGGCAGGACCGTCCCCCAGCGATCCAGTGTTTACAGATGAGGACCGTGTGTGTCTGACAACACTGGGAACTACGGGGCTCACGATTACTGCTCAGTGATGGTAAGAACCACAGAACCACAGAAAGAATCAGAGCTTGGGGACGAGCACAGGACCAAGGCTGGGCGAGACAGGGAGAACTTGGCTGTGGAGTTTTCGTGGACGGAAGCCAGAGTCAGCCGTCATCGAGAAGATCGTGCGGTAGCCGAGACCACGGAGGCACGATCCGCAGCCTGCCTACACCAGTCATTCATTCATTCATTCATTCCATATCCTTCGATTCCTTCCGTTGGAACAGAGTGGCTCTCCCAGGCTTTCAAAGCAATTAGAACCCCGTGTTCCGCATCCTTGTTTGTGATCTGCCCCCCCCATCAGCAGGTCTGAAATAGGACTGTACTTGCGAGGGAATGGGCAACCGGGGCTCTGTGGTGTGGCCACGGCCGCCGTAACGTCCCGAAGGCCGAGACGTTCTTCATTCACGCTTCCCCGTGCTTGCCTTCCACACCCGCTCCCAGGTGGAACCTGTTCCCGGGACACAGCTGGGCCGAGAGCGGGGGAAGGACTAGCGAGAGTTTCTTACCCTCTGGAAGAAGCAGGCCCCACAGCTGGTGCCGAAGGGGAAGGAGAAGGGGGAGAGAACTCGAACAATGCAGAACCAAAACCAAACGCCATCCCTAGGACCCAGGCTTCAGCCACGGGATTCTCCAAATGTGTCCTGCTAACCGCACTACGTATATCAGCGGTCTGGGCAGCTGCTCCTGGGTGAGGACGAAGTTGAGTCTTTCTCCAGGAATCACGGCCGGTTTGGTTCCCTGAGAGGTTTGCAGCCTGGGGGCTGGCGGTGAAGAGGGCAGGGCTGGAGCAGGCAGTGTGGCTGGCTGTGAAAGCTTGAGCAAGGGAGTTAAGTTCTCTGCCTCAGTTTCTTCATCTGTGAAATGGGGTAATAGCGGTATGGCCCCTGCACAGGATTACTGCCGGAGTAAATGGACTCACAGAGGAGGGTGCGCAGGACAGAGTGGACACGAGGTCAGTGCTAACTGAGATTATTAGTAGGGGTCAGAGGAAGGGGCATTTCTCATAATCAGAGCCCCCAGCCCCGGTTCTCCCCTTTCATCCTGACCCAGTTCTGGCCCCACCTTCAACCCCATCATGCTCTCATTTGTCACCCGGGTGTGACCAGCCTCCCTGGACCTCTGTGTGCGCCACCTCCCGTATCTCCCCGATGTTGGGGGCAGCCGAGTGAGGGCAGAGAAAAGGGGCGCGGGTTAAAAGGAGGGCTCCCCGGGCTGCAGCAGGGGACCTGCACGGGGCCATGTGCCTCGAGGCTCTATCTGGAGAGGGATTTCCACTGTAGTCCCAAGGGCAGAGCGAGGGAGCCCCGCACACCTGCGGCAACTGGGGGTGTACCGACGTGGGGAGTGTCGGGCCTGAGACTGGGCAGAGCAGAGCAGTGAGAACCACAACAGCAGGAAACACAGCGTGTGCTTGTAGAATGGGGTGCGGCGGGGAGAGGGGGTGCTTGCCCCACAGGAAGGACCTGTGCTGGGGGAGAAGAAAAAAATTGTTAAGAAGAATTCCTCATAAGGAAGAGCCTTAAAACACGATTTTTAAAGTGTTTAATAATGAGGAGAAAGTTCGGCAGCATCTCTGCAGAAAACAGGTTACATGAAAAGGAACAAACATTAGGAATAGGTATCTACAAGACTGCACGCCCGAAAACAGTAGAGCCGTATCCTGAGACTTGAGGGAGAGAGGAAAAACCCAAGTAAGACCCCCATATTTCACCGGCCCACTCCCCTTCCCCAGAGAGAAAGCGATTCTTAAATACACAAAAACCTTGAAAAGACCTTGCCTAGGTACCCTCTGTGAAAAATTAGACTTGAAACTTAAGGCACTTAACCAAGCTACCAATAAGGATGTAAAACCTAAGGAATGTCGGGGGGATGTGGCTGGCAGTGTGGACAGGGGGTGGGGGTAGCTAGCAGTGTAGACTGAACTGCAGGACTTTTCATTCAGGAATACTAGATTTGTTTTGTGTTTTAAAGATTTAGTTATTCCTAGCAAAAACAATAGCAAACGTAGCACCATTGGAATAACTCTAGGAAAACAGTTTTTTTAAAAACCCAGCAGTGTGGCAAAGAGCCACTGGAATGCTGGAACTTTTCATAAATATTTATATTTATGCTTATTTATATTTATATATTTATTAATACAATATAATTTTATATATTACACATTATATACGTTATATATAATATATTTCATAAAATATGTTAAGTAGCCCATGTCAATTTGAAAGAAATAGAAGCTAACGGAAACCATGGCAGATGTCCACTTTCGCCTTTACTGGGTACCTACCAATATCCCTGGGAAAAAATAATCAGTAGATGCATTTTGCTTTCAACTAGATAAAATTACAAGAATACATACACACCCATGAAAATGTTTACTGAGGAAGGTGGGAACCTGGGCGATCTGTTATTTTTTTCTTTACAATCTTTATCTCCCCCCAAATTTTCGGCCTTAAACTAATATGTATTACAGCGAATAGCATATATGATATTGTGGTCCTAAAAATGATATTAAAATCAATATATGCAATTTCAGATATGCTGTCTGATTAACACCATGTGAACAACGGACTAAAAATGTCCTGAGACCTGACGTGACCACAGCTCTGCTGCCGTTTACCTCGGGCTGTAGTGCTGCAGGGTGGGGGTGGGGGGTGCCGTTTTCATCTGCTGTTCTATGATGAGTACTTGATAGTTTTAAAGTGGGAGATATGGCCAAGATAAGATAAGATGATAAGACAAAACCTAACCAGGGGACCTAGCCCCACAGGACAGAGCGGGATAGAGCCCAGAGAGCTGCTCCGCCTTTGGAGCTAAGAGAAGCTCCCAGGGAATTTCTGGGCACCCCAGCCCTCCCTGCCCACCCCCAGTGACAAACACCCTCCTGCTGTTGCTGAAAGTAGCTCTCTGTTGCACGTTGCGTGTTTGCATACATGTAATATATAATTGTGGGCACATGATATATATGAGTAACACACAAGGAGTATCTCATTGCACAAATTCAGAAGGTGCACATACACCTAAAACCTCTGCCAACCTCCAACCCCAACCTTGCCTCCAATCCAGACGGCCGGATTGAGGCGTCTCCTTTATAGAACCCCACTTGTCAGTGAGTCCCCCACGCCCCCAGCTCCCGGTCAGGTCCCAGCTCGTCATTCAGTCCCGCCTACACTTCAACAGACACGTGTCCACGTGGAGGTTAATAATGTGGCTGCGTGGGCGTGGGCTGGCAAACGTGGCGTTCTGCTCCGCGCCCTGTCCGCTCTGCCCGGTCTCACGGGAACGCTCTCGGCCACACTGTGCCGCTCCATTCCTGTATTTTGATTAGGTGTCAGTAGCAAAGAAGCGAACAATAGTGGCTTTGTTTTTTTTAATTAAGGAAATTTGTTTTACTTTAGACACTTGATAACCGGTGCCACTTTTTCATTGCAGTAAAGCACAGCGGGGAACGTGCGTCCTTGTGTCCAGCTCTCTGGGGAGATGCTGAGAAAGAAAGGGGCGCCCAACACACGTGTTTCTAAATTAACGGACACCGCCCCGTAATGCCTTTCTACGAGGTCCCGTCACTAGCAGCGTGGAGGGAGCCCCTGGGCTTCTCCAGCACCTCGTAGGCTCAGCTCAGCGCTTTTTGCCGACCTCATTCTGATGAAGAAGCACGGCCTTACTGTTCTCATTTGCATTTTCCCGATGACCATTCAGGTTGGGCCTACGTGTTTGGTCTCTTAGAGTTTCAGTCCTTTCTAAGTCACCCCTCCAGCGGCTGTTGTCGTGACCCTGTCACCGAGGCTGACGCACCCGCTGGCCAGCCTGGGTGCTGCGGAAGCGAAAAGCCAATGGAGACCCCCGAGTCCCTTGTATTTGGCCGCGCCCGGCAGGGATGGTGCGTGGCTGGTGGACTCCAACCGGTCCCTTCTGGCCCTGTCTTCAGCCCCTCCGCAGTGGAGGTCCATGCGGTCATCGTGGGGAGATGCGGGTACAGGCACAGGTTTGGCCCCTTCTTGACTCTACCTCTGGGATGAATTGTCCTCACTTCTTCAGCTTCCAATTCCCCGTGTCTGAAGAAGAGTGTTTAATCCTGAGGAGAGCCACGTTCTGGGTTTAGGTGCGCCCTCCGCGGATGTACGTGTGTCCCCACGAGCCAAGCTCACGGGTCCTTTCCAACCACCTCCGTCAGTTCTAGCCTGTGGGGACGTTTCCCTTTCTCCTCCCTGTCCCACGGAAGTTGCCCGCCTTTCCCGCCTGACAGGAAGAGCCCGTAAGCCAGTCTAGACTTTGGTCAGTGCGGTGCTGACGAGTGACTGGCCAGCACAGGGCTCGCATGTTCGACAGCTCAGCTCGGAGCCTCTTGGCTTCACTTCCTGGTCTTCCCAGACGAAGACCCTTCCTCACCTGCCTGCTTCAAGGGCTCTGCTCTTTCTACACTGCCTGTCCTGTTCAAGCATCCTCCTGCCACTTCCCTCTTTCCTCCCGTCCCTGGTCTTATCTGGCTGTAGGACTGGAAAACAGACAACTCTGCAACCAGACTCGCTTCTGGTTCTACGGGGATGGTGGTGGAGAAAGGAAGCAGAGGGAGAAGGAAATACACACAAAACATGCACACACATTCATGCATATGTACGGACATGTGCACACAAGTGCACATACATGTGCACATGCACACAGGAGCACATGTACATGTGTGTACATGTACCCCCACACATGTGCAATATACACAGGCATGCATGTGCACAGACATGCACGCTCACCTGTATGCACGCCCACAGCGGCACACGCACACCCATGCACTCATGCACACATGCATGTGCACACACAGACATGCACACACATGCCCACGCCCACATACATGAACATGCATGCACACGCACACATATGTGTGCATATGCACAGGT
The DNA here is from genome assembly GCF_964662115.1 of Mustela nivalis. Lineage (NCBI taxonomy): Eukaryota > Metazoa > Chordata > Mammalia > Carnivora > Mustelidae > Mustela > Mustela nivalis. The sequence continues at coordinate 153,763,820 of NC_139025.1, forward strand.
GTGCACAGAGCGTGTACACATAGACATGTACACACATCATGCACATACCTACATGCACACACAGAGGCATGCACACATGAACACATACATATGCACATGCACAGAAGCACATGTATACACACATACACAAATGCATGCACATGTGTGTGCACACACAAGCACACAGGGGCACATGCATATGCACACATGAACGCACACGCACATGCACACATGCACACATGCACACACATGTACACATGCACACACACAAACACATATGCGTGCACACACACGCACACACAAGTACATACACACACACGAACGCACACCCTGACCTACAACCCTGTTGTCTGGGGCTGGTGTACAGAATCAAGTGAGATCATTTATGGAACATGCTAGAACCCCAGCTAGTTACAGGACGCATTAATGCTGATGTTTTCCAGGTGACACAGGTACGTGCTTGTCTTGAGATCTTTCACTATTCTCACCCCCCGAGCCTCAGTGGCTTGTGCTCTCCCCAGGCAGTGTGAGCCCCTCACCCCCAGGGTCCAGGGCACAGGCTGGCCAGCGGGGTTCAGCCACACCAGACCCGCCCATAGCTTGCTGTCTTCCTGAGTGCAACCCTCTTCTCCTACCATGCCCTGGCGACAGGAAGCCCAGCCCTGTCCACCTTGTGATCATCCGGGAAGAGGCGTGAGACACTTTCTAGTCAAAGTGAGCTCCTTTCATTTTCCAAACCTAGATGGCTTTGCTCCGAGGAAGAAAAAATGGACAGATTCTCGCACACACGCTGGTGGGTCAGCTCCACCCTCCAGCGGGGCTCTCCCGCCAGAGGAAATATATGGTTTCCACATGTTCTTCTGGCCTGAACACCGGGGGCTCTGCTCACAGGCTCTGGGGCATCAGAGTTGCTCCGCTGGCTCAGCCTGCCTCGGTGCAAGTCTCAGGCCCGTCAGCTGGCTTTCCATCCTGGCCTCTTAGCACAGTCTGGTGGTTTTCGGAGAATCTTCATCTTCCCAGAAATCAGCTCACTATCTGAAGGGCTGCGAGGAGCACAGGACAGAGCAGAGAGGGGCCACATTCGGGACCGACTCAGCTGCCAGCAGGTCGCCGTTGGCTGTAGGCGTCACCCCCTCCCTAGGTCCGGGGAGTACCTTGTGGGGGGAGACGGCTGACTCTGAAACCCTGCCTCATTCCGTGCACCTCAGTTTCCCCACCCGTAAAATAAGGACGAAAGAGCACCGACACTGGGGGTTTTGCAGAAGTTAAATGACATCACATGTGCAAAATATTTATAATCGTGTCTGGTATGTGTTCGGTCCTCGTGAACTTTATTCAGTTTCTACATCTGGAAGTTGGAAAGGAGGCTGGGCTCTTAGATGAGGCCTTATTCGAGGGGATAGAAACATTCACTCATGAGCTAGGGCTGACTTTTGCAAAACAAAGACATAGCAGGCTTCCTTCCGCCCCTCCACACGCTGACCCCTTCTTACCACCTCCCTCGTACAACTTGTCCAGTTGACGGATTGCGCAGTCGGTCCCAAACGTGGTTAAGAAACTTGCTCCGTTAACAGCAAATAATTCTGCCCGAGGGGAGCAGGAAAAGCAGCAACAGATTTTGATCTGAGTCTGGGAGAAAAATGGTCATTTGGGAGGAGAAACCAAGCCAGAAGTGGCGAGGCAAGCGCAGGACGCTGTCCAGCTGGGGAGGGCATGGGATGGTTCAGACTCCAGGGCCTGGGCGGAAGGTTCCCTGGGCTCCGAAAATGGGGCTGGAGAGACAACAGGCCCACAGTCTGAACATTCATAAAGGCCATGTGAAGAATTAGAGCTCCATCCTGACAGGAGATAGAGGCCATAGGAGTCTTTAGCAGAGGACCGATGTGAAAATCGGTTCTAGAGCAGCAAGTCTAGAACCAGAGCTTTGACACCGCTGGAAAGGGAGGACCGGGGCAGAGACCTGCTTGGGAGGTTGGCAAGAGACACGAGAAGCAAGACACGAGAGTGCAAGCAGCACGAGCTAGGAGCTGGGGTCACATTGAGGACCATTGCTCAGGCACATGTGGCAAGATGCAAAAATTGATTATGTGTGGATGGGGCGAGACCGTGTTCTAGCGGAGAGTAATCAAGAACAATGCAGGTCTGCGAAGAGTTTCCTTTGTGAGGCGGTCAGTTTCAGATGTGTAAAGGACACTCCCTGGAAACAATCTCATCACCTTCCAACGCCAAGCTTTCCATGGCCATCCAAAGACCAAATGGTAAGCAAGACAATGGGATCCCTGCCTCTGGGCAGTGAGCATCCCAGTGGGGGAGACAGACAATGCTTCGTTGGGGAGGTAAACCAGGTAACAGCAGGGAGTGATGGGCAAGGAGGGAAACAAGACGGCAGGGACAGGTAAATGAAAAATTCAAGTGTGGTGTTCCAGAGAGATATTGAAGCTAGAAATAAAGGTTTGAAGTCATTACTACGCATGTTGATGGTTTGGGCTATGTGGGGCTCATGGACCCTTTGAGCAAGTGATGAAAGCTCTATGCCCTGTCCCCAGTAAACACAGATTTCACAGATGAGAAAACTCATGATCGATTCATTAAAGAATCTGAAACTAATTATTTTTTCCATGCTTATCTTTTACTTACTCCCTCTTTCTTAGTCATTTATGATACCGTAAGTAGATTTTAGAACTTTTGAGTCATCTTCCTTTCAAGCACGTAGCTCGGGTCAGTTTGCAATGTGGACGGTGCGCCTGAGACCCCCTCCCCTGGTTCCTAGCCCCAGCCTCCCCTTCTGTTGGGGGCGTGGCTGCGGGGTGAGCTCTTGCTGTCCCCCACCCCCACTTCCTCTTCCAGCAGGATGTAGAGATGGAGGAAGAAGAACATCTCCTTAACCAGCTGGGCAAAGTCACAGTCCTGTCCTCTGTGTTGTTATTGTGTCCTGGGCCACACCAACTTGCAGTGACACTCTTAGACTCTTTAGGGGACCTCCCCAATGCACACCTCTGAGTCCTTTCCCTGGCTTGAACCCACAGCCCAACCCTTGGTGCCCTCACCAGATGGGTGGGGTTCTAGCACAATGACTTAAAGGGAGAAGTCAGGGAGAAGCAACCTGACTTTCAGCCCATCCGTCTCTTTCCTGTTCTTGTTAACCCTGCTGGTGCAGGTACGATGCCATAACAGCAGTTCTGCCTTACCTGACCTCCATCCGAAGGGAAGGTGTGCCAATCTTCGTTTCCTACAGATCTACTTCACCTGCACAATCATTGCCTCACAGTTTTATCTCATACGAGGGAGGGGAAAGTTTCTCTCCACGCACGCTGTTTCTCATGGTACGAAGTGCCCCTTCTCCCTCACTCTCCTACTCCTTCCTAGACAGGCTAGGAACTTGTGGTGGGATGGTGGGTGATGGTGAAGCAAGTTCTGCTGCCCCTAAAAGGCCCTTGGGAAGCCCTGAGAACCGGCTGAAGCCCAAGGCAGGCAGGTCTTGGGGATTGTCTTCAGGATGGAGGTTACTTCATGCACTGTCTCTACACTCGGGCTTTGGCAGCAATACCAGGAGAAGCAGAGAAGTACCAGTCAGTTCCCTATAACAAGATGAAACCAGAGAAAGAGAAATGACCTCAACAATGAGCCACGGAAATTCTAATACAGGGGAAACTTATGTAAACTGTGGAGGGGCTAAGTAGTCAAACGGAGTGAGGTGAGGTCAGTCAGAGTCACGATGTCGGAAACCCGCTCCCATGAGTGGGTGGGAATGGCGTAGCAGAGGTGGTCTCGCGGCAGCATGGGAGCTGAGGCTCATCAGACAGAAGCTGGAGCCATAATCGATCTGTCTTGCAGAACTGAGGTCTGGAGGAGGTACAGGGCCTATGCGGGAAGTCACCTGAGGAGACAAGAAAGGGAGAAGCAAACTGACTTTCTCCCCCACTTTGATCTCCAGTGTCTCACCACTACATCTCATTAGCCAAGACTAGGGGGGACATCAGCTGACATGGGAGCCTGGAGCCAGATCCTGCAAGGCAGAGGTCGGGCAGTCCCTCTGCTTCAGGCAGCGGAGCTGGGAAACAGCAAGGACTGGGATCTGGGGGGATGCACAGATTGAATACAATCTCAGAAAGGTTATCAGCCTTTGAGAGTTCCTCTACTTAAGCTTAAGACTCTCTGACATGGGTGGTATGAAGGCACGTCTGAGATGACATTGTCCAGGACAACCCGTGTTGACTGGAATTGATGAGTCCTTGGGAGCTGAGAACATAATGATAATGTTCATTCCCTTTGCTGTTGAACTGGTAAGTAAGAATCTGTCTTTGAGAAGGGTTCCTGTCCCCCATATTGCAATGCCCTTCACCGAAGACTTGCGATAGAATCTGCATTTCCTATAAATAGCTCATTTTGCCTGCATTGCTCTTGGAAGCCATGTTTAGCAAAAGGACACAATCTAAAAGTTTTCTGCAAACTGGAGCTAAGATTGAGGAACTGTCTTGGACAAACCAGAGCAAAGATGGAAAACTTCCGGGCATGGGAGCATCCTGACTTCTTGTTCAACTTGAACATTTTTTAAGCCATAGAAAAGTGTCTGGCAGTTGTATTTAAGGTTAAGTTCACTAAACTGAAACAAATTTTAGAACAAAAATGACATAATACACTCGACACTCTATTATCTATTCTCAGATAACCCTAAAATCTTTTATATGGAATACATTTTCCATTTTTGGCAGAGGATTTTTCATCATAATTATGCTTGGCTTTGAATGAGGTTTCAATTCGTTTACAGGAGTAGAAGCAGTGGTTGCAAAATCTCCTTCCTGCAACTCCCTTTAGAATACCAAAAGGTCATTGAAAAACAAAACGTTTTTCAGCAGCAGCAACAAGATTTTCAGATCTTACCTTCTGAAAATCTTGGCATAATTCCCTCTCATAATTCATGTAGCAGAAAAAAGAAAAAAAATAAAACAACAACAACCGTGTAGATGGGCCTTTCAATCAGCAGGCCTCCGGCTTCCCACGTTCAGCTGTCCAGAGTCCGTCCTCTCCATCAAACATAGTCACTGAAAGTGTAGACTCTGAAAACAGCCTGGCTGAGTTCTGATCCTAACCCTCAACTTAGAAGTGGTGTGATCTTGGGGTAAGTCGCCTATCTTTTCTATACCTCTTTCTCCAAATATGAAAAGGGCTTAATTTTTCTAGTAATTAAAAAATGCCAATAGCACTCATGCATCCAAGCTATTGATGGAAGAGCTTGTACAAGATGAAACCCCCCCACCAGGAACAAATATAAATTTCAGTAATATTGAAACAAACAAACAAACAAACAAAAAAAAAAACAACAAAAGAGCAGCTTGCAGGCATTGGGAAACTATCAGAGCATGTGAAGATTGAGGGGCCAACAGAAGGGAACAGGAATCTGAGGTGAGCAGGCTTTCACAACTACATTTTTACCTTTCTAAAAATCAGTTTTATTCAGGTGAAAGTGGCAACATTACAATGCATAGATTTTAAATGTATGTTCGGTGAGTTTTGACAAATGTATGAACCTGTGTAACTACCACAACACTGAAGCGACAGAATACTTTTATTGCCCAGAGGAGTTCCCTGTGTACTCTTTGCTGTTAAGGGACCAGCAATACGCACTGCCTTAGGCAGCCCCATATGGTAATATGTCTATTGCCATAACTTAATTTGCCTATTAGAGAACTTCCTAGAAATAAAATCATCAGCATGTAATTGATTGTATCTGCTCCTTTTCCTCTGTGTTTTATTCACTGTGACATTCATCCATGTTTTGGGGTTTAACAACTGTTCACTTGTATGGATGGGATTTCATGTATTTTGAAGGTCTGTTTTTAGGTAATACACTCGTAGAAACACTGTGTCTTCTTCATAAACTAGCTTCTTATTATTATGACAAGATTTAATGTCTTGAAGTCTATTTTCCCGGTACTTTTTAATTTTATTTTTTCAGTGTTCCAAGATTCATTGTTTATGCACCACACCTTTCCTGGTATTTTTTTTTAAGTTCATTTATTTATTTGAGAGAGAGCAAGCTGGAGTGAGAAGCAGGGGGAGAAGGAGAGATAAATTCAAATAGTACTCAGCGTGGAGCCCAATACGGGGCTTGATCTCACGACAGTGAGATCAAGGCCTGAGCTAAAACCAAGAGTCAGATGCTTAAATGACTGCACCACCCAGGTGCCCTTATCTTCCTGGTGTTGATACATAAGCTTTTTTATGTATGATAAAACATATGATAAGCTTATGATTTGTGTGGTATATACTTTTCTATTCTACTATTTTCAAATTGAAGTTTAAAGTGTAACTTTTTGTAAACAAACATGGAGTTGGATCTTGCTTTTTATCCAATCTGAAAATCTCTGTCTTTTAGAGTGTTTAATCCATTTACCTTTAATGTAATAATCCATTCAGTTGGACTTAAGTCTATCATCTTGTTATTTATTTCCTATTTGTTCACGTTATTCTCTGCTCCTTAGCTCACAAATACATTTTTAGAATTCTATCTTTTCTATTGTTTTTTAACTACCTTTATTATAATTTAATAATTGTCCTGAATGTTTATCAAGACTAGAATGGAGAAATAAAATGTAATATGTTACATTACGAGTAAATGAACTACTGTTATGTGCAACACGGATTCCATAAACACAATGAGCGATTTCATCCTGGACCAAAAAAGACACGTTATATAATGGTGTTCATTAAAATCCCCAAAACTGACAAAAATAATGTATAGTGATAGAAATTAAAATGTTGGTTACCTCTGGTTGTGACGTAATGGCCAAAAGAGGTATGGTGTCATGTATAGAAAGCTGACATGATAATTTTCTGAGAGTGAAATAAGACTCACCAAAATTTAACCGGGGGGGGGGGCAATGAAAGTGGGGAGCTTCCAAGATGAGAAAAGACCTGGATGCAACAAGACCTACATTATCACTTTACTTATAATACAGTTTCAATAATACTCTTCAATAAATTGAAAGCCAAAGCAGCCCCTGAGAAAGGATGTTTCACTAAAGGATGCTTCTTAATGGCATATTATGGAGATGTCCTGTAGCTTTTTTATTTATCTATTTTTTTAAAAGATTTTGTTTATTTATTTTGAGAGAGAAAAATATTTTATTGTGAATGAGGGGAGGGGCAGAGGGAGAGAGACTCTTAGCAGACCCCCCACTGAGCCCGGAGCCTGGCGCGAGGCTTGTTCCCACAACCGCGAGATCATGACCTAAGCTGACTGAGCCATCCAGGCACCCCTTACGTAGCCTTTTCAAAAAGGTAATTATTGGGGTGCCTGGGTGGCTCAGTGAGTTAAGCCTCTGCCTTCGGCTCCGGTCGTGATTTCAGGGTCCTGGGATCGAGCCCCGTGTTGGGCTCTCTGCTCAGCGGGGAGCCTGCTTCCTCCTCTCTCTCTGCCTGCCTCTCTGCCTGCTTGTGATCTCTGTCTGTCAAATGAATAAATAAAATTTTTTTTAAAAAAGGTAATTATTAAATTTAGGAGACAGAACAATGAGCAAACAAAGTAAAAACAGACAAACCAATTAAAGAAATCCAACTCTTACCTGCGGAGAACAAACTGCTGGTTACCAGAGAGGAGACTGGGGACTTGGAGGACGTGGGAGAACGGGACAGAGAGCACGGCTGTCGTGACGAGCACCGAGAAATATATAGAACTGTTGGAGCGCTACACTGTACACCTGAAACTAATGTAACACCGTGTGTGGACTACACTGACATTTAACAATAAATGAACAATTAACATCATCATATATTTTTATATTCACGAACTCACAGAAGCCCCTCGAAGAGAGATTGTGGAACGAATGAATTTTCCAGCAACACAGGAAATGCTTAGAATATACTATGAAGTGAAAGACAAAACAAATCCCACTGAGACTATGGGGGTGACTATGGAAAAGTTATGTGAGCAGACACGAGAACTCGGTGAAGAGATTCCCAGACTTGGAGAAAAGGGTTATATAACGACAGCGGGGACTTTGGGGAAATTCAAAGATTTTTTTTTCTTCTTGTTTTATTGCTGCTAAAACAGTGTTTATGCAGTATATTACAATGTAAAAGTAAGAAACCAGCCGGAAAGCAAGAACGAGTAGTCCAAGCTCTCGGGGGTAGGGCAGGTTTCCATAAGACTTGAAATTTGATAGGAGAGCAGGATCATATATGTTCTAGAGAATAAAAGAATTTGGGGGGGGGGGGACTTAGAAAGAGTAAGCAGTTCTCCTGAGGTCACTTAGTGGGTTGCTAGCAGTCAAGACTAGAACACAGCTATTTTGACTAAAATTAAATGATTTTAAAAACTGGACAGTTTAAACAATAACAATACTTAAAAAACAAGAAACAAACAAAAAACAAAAACCCCGAAAAAACAGCCACTATCAATTAAAGCAAAACTTGGCCAGGGATATATCCTTAAATCGATCATTCATATTTAAGTGACATAAGAAGTATATGGGGTATCTAATTCGTCTTATGACTGCATTGAATTTATCTGAAGCATTCTCAGCATTCTTAACCATCTTCCACTACGTAGCCAAATGCCCTGTAAGGACACTTGGACGAAAGAATGCGATGATATACTAAATGTGTAATGTTGTGGGCGCCTGAGTGGTCCAGTGGGTTAATCCTCTGCCTTCGGCTCAGGTCATGATCTCAGGGTCCTGAAATCAAGTCCTGCATGGGGCTCTCTGCTCAGCAGGGAGCCCGCTTCTCCCTCTGCCCACCCCCTCTCACAAATAAATAAATAAACTCTTCTAAAAAAATAAGTGTAATATAGTATCTATCTGATTCCTCAGGTCCAGAAAATGCTCATTATCCATCTTTTTCCTCCCGTCGGCATTTATTAGTCTCAGTCTTTAAACTTAAACACTTTGCCATGTTTTCACGGTGTCACCAACAAAATAATTTCCATTTGCGTTGGTTGCCGAGAATTAAAAAACAAACCCACCTCCTTCCGGTCTGCGATTAAGTTTAATGAGAGTAAAAGAAGCTAAAAGATAATATGAATGCATTAAGAGCGTCATTTTAATTTATAGGAGCCGTTACCCTCCGCAGGATTAAAAAGGGAGTTGGGGCAAGCCCTCGTTAGAAAAGCAGTGGACACACTGGGAAGAAAATTTGGGGGTGTCTTGGAAAAGGTGATTAAAAGTTAGGTTTCCATGCTCTGTGCCAGTGGGTGCAGAGGGAGGAGGGAGATTTCAGGGTGTACGGTGGCTAGACAGACCATTAAATTGGTATTAAACACTTTTCCATACGAAGGAAGTGTCCTCCCGCCAACAGCCAGCAGCGGAGAGATCGGTTTCCACGCCGATGCTCTGCTAGAGGGCTGAGCAAACCTGGAAAGATCACGAGGTGACCGGGGTGAGAACCCAGGACGCAGAGCACGTCTGGCTCCACTTCCTCGCAGGCTCGGGGAACTTGGCCCAAAGCAGCGGAATGAAGGGCCTATATAAACACACAAACCCACTGACTCTTTTTTTCCATAGAATTAACTCAACCAGAAATACGTTACAAAAATAGAACAAAGCTGGCTTCCATCAGTGTCCGCCGCCGCACCAGCCCATAAAGGATTTCTTGTACCTTGTCCAAAGCAAAGTGGGGGAATGACAGCTCAGGGCCTGGGCTGCTCAGCGGTGGTTCCCTCGCCGACCACTGCCTGACCTCCTTCCAGAGCCGAGCTCTGACAAAGACCCCATTGAGTGAAATGCAGCCCATATGGAGCAGGGGGGTCTCCCAGACGGACTTCCTCCGCGAAAATCCGCAAAGCGTTTCATTTGCAAACTCTTCCTAATAAGCTCCACGTGGATGCCTGGATGCCCCTGGGGTCTGGGCAAGAAATTCCTTGTGGCGCTCAGACCCTGACCTGCCTTGACTACCCCTAGGGACGAAATAACAGCAAGAGTCTCACCGGTTTACAGAATGCTGTAAACATCTGGAAGGCGCTTCAAGATGAGTCTCCAACCCCCCCTCACGTTGCCCGTCTGGCGAAGGCATTACGCTTAGCAGGCAAGGATGGGCTATAGAATCAGACGGACCTGGATGGTGCCGTCGATGGAGAGTGACCTTCTCCAGTTATGCCAATGGTCCTGGCCTCAGGGTCTGTATGAGAAAAAATGAGAACAGAACCTACTTGACAGGGTGTTTGAGAGAAGTGAGGAAGGGAAGTCCGTCTCGCGTCTGACACATGGAAATTCAATGAGCCAGAGCTCCCTGCTCTTCTTCTACACAGAATCCGACCTGCAGGTCATGACGGTCGGGTATGTCTGTTAAGATTAACAAAGGGGTGGGGGCACCGTTTGGGGGATTATAAATAATGGCTTGACAGCGCGGTCAGAAATTCCTTACAGAATGGTGTTGGAAAATGTCTCTGGCTTCGGGCCACCCCATCAGCCCGCACCCTGCCTTCGTGTCAGGGGCTTGAAAAGCAGGCAGAAGTTGAGGGTGCTTACGGGGAGGTTGACTCACAAAAGCCAAAGTGGAATCGGCCTGTGCAAAGGCCGGAGAGGCTCATAACAGAAAGACACGGTAACTATCATAGAATCAACGACTTCTGCACGGAGCGTGGCTTTTCCCATTGAACTCTACCCAGAATCCATTGCCTCCTCACAAAAGACAGGTTTTATAGCCGCATAAAATTCCTGCCACTGGCTAGGGCGCCGCACAGAGGAAGACGACGTGTGATTTGGAGAGCGCAGACCAGAGCGAACCGTGGCCTCGGGAGGGAGGCTGGGCCTCTGTCGAGCGTGGACGGGGCTTTGTTTGGAAGCAGAGCTCTGTCAAGCACCTGCCTCCAACGTGGGGTGCCGAAAGACAGGGAACAGTGCGAGACTCTGCTCCTGCCCGTCGCAGATCCCAGCTCAGGGAGGACAGACAGCCTGAGGTTGTCGGTTGGTTTGTTGGTTTGGGAGCATCAGGTGATGTGAGCACATGAGCTGTCGGGAAACAAAGAACATTCCAGAGATACGCGGTGTTAGACGCTAAGGAAGGACCCGCTCCGCCCCGGCCAGAGCAAGAACATTTCTCTGGGTCACATCTGGGTCGGGAATTTGTCGATTCCCCGGGGGCGAATGGGTTGGGAGTTCCTGCCAGCATCGTATTTTAGGTTATCTGTCATCCCTTGTAAATGTTTGCTGTCACTAATTCTTCAAATAAACTGTGAGGGTAGTTCAGCCCGTGATGTGGGGGTCGCTGTCATTCTCGCTAAGCTTCCCGGGGTTCCTAGGGAAGGGACTCCCTCAGGAGTGGTGGGAGATCTTGATCTGAACTCAATAGGCCTAAGAAATCGTTTAGATCAGAATCCTCGGGGTAGGGGTGGCAGACAGACCCTCAGACGTCTCAGCCTTCCACCGTGGGAACGTGAACTCCACTGTCCACAAAGCCTCAGAATGTTCACAGGATACAGGACCCTCTTGAGTGAGTTATTTTAGGGAAAAAAAAATACTGGTTTTTCCTTAAGCGTTATTCCAGACATCTGTCCATGCATACATTTAGATCGATAAAGTCTCTGATGTCACAAAATAGAAAAGTAAAGACCAGGAGATGGGAGTGTCTTTCAGGACGCTGAGTCGCCTCTTGAAATGCAGGGTTAACGCCATCCCAACTTGAGATCCGTGATTGTAAAGAAATGACTGTAACCATCGCTCTCAGGATAAGGATAGGATTAGGCAGCGGTCTACACTGCAACTTTTAGCTACCCACCAGAACCTTTTGTGTTTGATCTGGTCACCATTTCGGGGAGTTCACAGCCCTTGACGAGTCCTTCTACCCTTTCTTATGCTGATCACTGTTGCTGAATCTTGTTGCTCTTGTTGTAAAAAATGTACATTCATCTGTTATGTGCGATGAGACAGTTTTACTATTATTATTAATTATGATTCATGTTTACTCCGTCCTCTTAATTCATCCTGCACCAGTGTTTTGCTTATTGGGTTTATTTATTTATTGGTTTTTGGTACCTTTGACTGCAGTGTGCCTGCCGTGTACAGAGTTGTGCTGAGGCTGAACTCTCCTACCTCTGCATCAGTGATACCATTCCTGGTCCACAATCAGCCAGATAATGAGCTGTGTTCACCGCACCTGTGCGTTCAAGAAGGCGGCCGGCCTGCTAGGGAGGATCCTATGAGATGCTGGAACTCGGACCCAACAAATCCCAGGGGAACAAAAGAACTGGCTCCCCCAGAGCTAGGCTGTAGTTCTCACATCCTGGGTACCATTTTTGTGAGGGTCTTTTTGCTGGACAACTAAAGAGACAAATTTTGGTGCACTTGGGTGGTTCAGTCAGTTAAGCATCTGCCTTCAGCTCATGTCATGATCCCAGGATCCTGGGATCCCGAGCCCGCGTGGGGAAAATCCCTGCTCAGCGGGGGGCCTGCTTCCCCGTCTCCCTCTGCTGCTCCCCATGCTCGTGTGCTCACACTCTCTCTCTGTCAAATAAATGAATAAATAAATAAATAGACTTCTTTTGGTAACCACACTCCTTATAATAAAACTTATTCAGAACAACTCTGATTTTAATCCCAATAGTCCAAGTCCAAATTCTATCTCAGATATTTCTGCGTAGGACCACAAGCTTCTTAAGACAGAAACACAACAAACTAAAAAAAAAACCCACAACAATCAAAATCCAAGCCATCACACCCTCCATGTTCCCCCAACGTTGTGAGACCAAGTGTCTGAAATTTTGTTTGGGAAAATTACCACATTTCTGAATGACCATAATGCCACAACACCACTTAGAGTTTGACTTGGCTTCTTGCCTCCATCAATTCCTTCAAAGGTTGTTAGAGGCTAGACCACAGCTAAAGGAGTGAGAAATTTCCCTAGGACTTGGGGGAACAGGGAAAGATTTTTTTTAAATGAAGAAGGAAAAGAAAAGCAATTGTCATTCATCATCAGCGGCCTGAATACAAGTTGACATAAGTTCTTGGGGAGAGAAAGGAGGGGAAACTTGGCAATATGCATTAAAATTGAAGACACGTTATACCCCCGGGGCAGTTCTACATCTACATCTAGAAATACGAAGCAGCTTCATGGTCGGTGCTCTAGAATAGGATCACAAAGACGATCACGGCGGCATCATCTGTCATACTAAGAAATGGAAGACAACTCATCTTTCTCCTGACCGACGGACGAGTGGCTGGACCCAGCCTGACTTACTCCCCTCGTGGTCTATGCCGCAACCATGACAGAGAAACAGGTACAGAAACGGGAAGATCTCCAAGAAAAAAGGTGCCATGAGAAACACATTAATAAATCCCAAATATCTCAGAATCCAAGTCTAACTGGTGATAACCTCCGCAAAGATCATAACCAGCGTCTGTGAAGCGTTTGCTGGAGCCGCGTCAGCTGTAAGCCCTGACTGGGAGCTGTCTCTCCCTCAGGCCTTACAAACGCCTCCCTGGAGCTGCGGGCTGTTGTTAGGGATGTTTTACAGATAAAAATAAAACCTCAAACGCAGAGACAAAACTAACTTGTTCAAAGTCACATCGACCCCAAGGGAGAAGGACAGTCCTCTGAGTACGGGGAGGAAGAAGAGGACACTGAAGACAGAACTCCCATCTGACTCCATTTATTTTGTAGGATTTAATTTTGGGATGAGATTGAGTATTCACAACCCTATAAAAATTGCTTAATTGCTTCAAAATAAGTGACCCATGGGACGCCTGGGTGGCTCAGTCCATTAAGTATCTGACTCTGGATTTCCGCTGGTCATGACCTTGGGGGATGTGGGGTGGAGTCCCGCCTTGGGCTCCGCCCTCAATGCCGAGTCCGTTTGTCCTTCTCCCTCTGCTTCCCCTGCGCGCAGGCTCGCGCTCTATCTAAAATAAATAAATAAACAAACAAATACGTAAATCAATAAAGTCTTTTAAAAGACTTTCTGGAACTGTTGGCCTCCTCCCTCCATGAGTCCGTTGGCTTCTAACCCCCCCGGCAGAGGGAGAGAGCGGAGAGTAAGAAGAGCCACAAGTAGCACTGTTTCCATCGAGCTCCCTTGGTCCGGAGGAGTTTCGCCGTCGCCCACAACCAGCAGACTCCCAGACGGACTGGAGCAACTGAGGTTGACCAGGACAGACTGCTCATCCCTTGGTGGACTGGCCACCCTGAGGCCACAGTCCCGGCTTTGCAGAAACCTGATAAGGCTTCTGCTAATCACTGCTTTGTGATTGCATGCCTTGCTTTCCTGTTAAATACATTTCTTTGCATTTTCTTATCCTCCATCCTTGGCATAAATGTCCTGGAATGTGTTCCGTGGGTCCAAGTTCAAATATGAGTCGCTCTAAATACCCTAGCTCCGTGACACCGGCTGTCTGGGAAGATAAGGCGTTTCCAGGCGTCGCTCTGGGAAGAGGAAGACGCAAAGGCACAGAACCCACGGTGCCAAAAATTAAAAATCTCCTGATACCTGCGAGAGAATAAAGAAAGATGCAAGGGAGCAAACTAACAAAGACTAGCGTTAGAGATGCTCTTGAAATCCTCCCGTACGTCTTCACGTCTACGAGCCAAGAAAGAGACGTCCTTTCTGCCTCTGCACCCCACCTTCTGAATATATTTTTCACCTCGTTTTTAAAAACTGATATGATTGTTAATTTCTTCATTAGCATCAACCGAAGGACTAAATTTCATCTTCTACAGGCGCTCGAATCCACATGGATCCTGGTTAGCTAAGAGTTACACTCATCCTAAATCCCTCAAAGCCAGCAATAATGTCAGGAAATGCAATGAAATTAATAACCGCTGCAGAAATATGCCAAATACTATATTGTTCCAAAATAAAAATGCCTGGCTCATGTAGATAAATGTTTTTAGGCCCATATCTCCTCAATAATTTCTCAGTACCACAAGAATCAACTAATAAGTAAGTATGTCAGCTGATAGTCACATCATGGTGTTGGCAGACAAAAATAAGTAAAATATGGTCCTTCAAAAAAAAATAAATGGTCCTTAAAACAAAGGCTAAAAGATATAATATTTTAAAAGTCATATTCATGACTTGCAAATAATGAGATAAAATGAAAGACTGGGAATGTAAAAATCTAACAAGAAAGGAGAAAAGGAAACAAATCTATCAAAGACCATTACATGTAGGACATGTTTTTTTATCTCTTACATTCATCTTTCACAAGAAAATCCCATGAAATTGTCCTAAAGGTATTTACTGAGTATCCACTGTGTGTCAGGCATTGCACTAGACTCTGAAGATGGTGAATAAGATGGCCAAGTTCAAAGGGGAGGCAGAGACCAGACAAATCCAAACCACGTTGGGAGGACAATATTAGTAACAGATAAAGTAGTAATGGAGGAGAAAATAAGTAGACAAAACAAAAAAGGTATGTTTGTAACCATTAAAGAATAAGTATATAGTAAATGCACATAAGCCTTCAGAAAGTTTTTAGAAACCAACTGGCATAGACATAAAATATATGAAACAAAGCTTACAGACATGGAAGACCACACTTCTTTGGAGACCTGAACACACCTATCAGCCTTTCTATCCATCGATTGCGGAAAATTTAGGAAAGTAATTTACCTAGGACTCTCATAAAAATGATAGAAATGCAACCATTTCTCAGGGGGATTTATCGACTGGCATAAGAAGAACCCTTCTAGTCTTTTATTTTTGTCTCATTATTTGGAAGTGATGAATAATACATTTTTTAGTCTTTAATTTTTTAAGGACCATGTTTCACTCTGCTTATACCAACACTACCTACTACTTCTGACTGTAGGCCTGACATCGGGAGCAGAGATGATGAACAAAGAGGTGGTCTCTGGCCCTCTCTTGGCCATGCTTCTCCCCACATTGTGTTCATTTTCAGAGGGCCACTTCCTGCACAGTCTCAAGGCAGCCAGCCATCTGGCCCACACAATTCCAGATGGTGGGGGAGACAGACTTCCCTGATAACTCAAACACATGCTATGGAAGTGAGACTTGCCAGTTCTGAGTGGCCCTTCCTGAAACAAATCTGTGACTGGGGGACAGAAGGGGAAGACGTGGCTGACTTAGGTGGAGGTCCCAGGTCCCAGGCTTGGAGCTGAATAAGATAGGAGCCTTGTCAGAAGCCTACGGATGAAGAACGGTGTGACAGCGGTAACTGGACCTTGGTCATAGCCATTCTTCCTGCCCTTGCTTCTTCCTCACTGAAAGCCCTGCGTCCTGGGAGACAGATTGATGTACCCTGCTGAAAGAAAGAAAGGGAGGAAAAGGAAGGAAGGAAGGAAGGAAGGAAGGAAGGAAGGAAGGAAGGAAGGAAGGAAGGAAGGAAGGAAGGAAAGGAGGGAGGAAGGAAGGAGAAAATGAAAGACACTTACATGGTCGAGCATTCCTTGATGTTGGGTGCTGTTGACAAGATGTAAGTGGCGGTTTTTTGAGCAGGCTTTCTGGAAAAACTGTCATAAAGCTGCGAGGGGACCCATTTGCCCTGTGTCTTCCTTCATGCTTCATCTTTATTTCTAGAAAATGTTGGTTTTAGCAGTAGAGCTTAAGTTGACACTGCAAGGTAATCTTGGCGGTAGACTCTATGTGCTAACCTAACCTGGAAGGAAACGAGGTGCTGGGTTGCATAACTCCACACTGTTTTTAACCTCTGAATTGGGCCACCGTGTTATGAGATCCAGCTAGACACAGGGCTTCATCCAAAGTGGAATCAAGTAGAGCTTATGGGACAAGAAGGACAGACCAGAAAAGGGCCCGAAGGTGCTCTGGACCTTGTGGACGGGGGTGTTGATCCAGATATGCACATTTCCCCAAATTCATCAAACTCAGTACTTAACATCCTGGCCCCTTATTGTATATTACTAATAATCTAAGTTTAAAAAAAAAAAAAAACCATGGACTCAGTTACAGAAGGTAGATGTTGGACATCAGAAACCAACAAAAACCCTCTATGATAAGAAAACAGAGGAACTTTGCAATCTAATCAGTGAAATGAACATAGATACACACACATGTACTTTGCTTTTTATGAACAAAGAACTAAAAATGCACATTATTTTAAAATTCCTGTGGAATGTGTACAAAAATCCATCAAGTTGAGGCCACAAAAAAACTGTAAATAATGGGAACTGTAAAGACCAGATTCTTTGGCCATAGTGTGAGGAAAGGAGGAATTTAATTTAAAAAAGCAAATAGGTACCATACAATTAAGCCACTTGGAAATTTAATTCTGAAACTCACCTAACGGGGTCATAAGTCAAAGACGAAATTAACATTGTTTCCTAAATAAGCTGTAGTTGGAAAACCAGGACAACCTATCGAGGAAAATATTACCTATCTCAGTAAAAGCCAAATTGATGTGTAAAGGAAAATCATAGCTTAAATTGCTTTTGTATCAACTGGTAACAAAGTGACAACAAATGATTTAAGCATTTAACAAAAAATTAGAAAAAGAACACAATAAACCAAACTAAGAGAAGAGAGAATTTTTAGGTTCAGCCTCTGCCTTCGGCTCAGGTCATGATCTCAGGGTCCTGGGATCAAGTCCCGCATCGGGTTCTCTGCTCTGCAGGGAGCCTGCTTCCTCCTCTCTCTCTGCCTGCCTCTCTGCCTACTTGTGATTTCTGTCTGTCAAATAAACAAATAAAATCTTTTAAAAAATGAACTTAAAAAGGAGAAAAACAACAGAATTGATCAAAATTCTAACTTTTTTTAAAAATCATGTCAAGGATTTTATGCCGGTGATGAAGACATTTGCTTTTTGGCTTTAGAAGTTGGTCTCATCACACTAGGCATTTTCTGACACTTACCTAACTCATTCCTTCAAAGGATAAATTTTGTTCTGTTTCCATACATTTTTCTCTACACGGTGGCAATCTTTCCTAACTTCTCAATGGTTGCATAATGATTTAATCCACATTCGCCAAGCCTACCTGAATGTTCCCGACAAACTGAACATCCTTAGTGCGAGGGGCTCTCATACATAAGAAGACACACGTACTGGACGGAGTGAACAGAAGGGAAAGTAGGTAGTGCCTCTGTCCTCTTGTCCCTGTCCCTGATCCCGTGTCTAGTGAACGTTCCCATGCTCAGGATGGATAAACCGGAAAAGCAGACAGTGTCAGCGAGCCTCTTGCTCCCAGACTTAACTGCTCTGTGTCCTTGCCAAGACCCAGCCAGGCAAAGATGACAAATTTGGTTTTGATGCCAAAGCATTATCTGAATAGAATGTATGTGCAAGCTCTAACAGTTGTGTTCTTTGCCCAGAGCCAGCTCTTTGAGAAAACACCCTTCCATCCATGAGTCCATGAGTCCATGAGTGAAGGACCACGCCCCGCGCCCCCAAGGGTCTTGCATCAGAAAGGGCAGTTCCTTTGGCCTCGTTCCTCCTGAAACCCATCAGGATGGGTCTAGAGTATAGATCCAGAGGATGAGGGTTCTACTAGTGGCAATTAAGGGGAAGACAAACCATTTATTCTTGACAGCTCTGAGTGAGCAATGCCAAATGATCTGATTTATTTTCTTACACCTGTTTGGAATGCTCTGTCTTAGATCCCGTTAAACACACGTTATGGCATTACCCCTACTCAGCAAACTCACCAAGGTTTGGTGTCTTACAGGTCTTTGATTTCTCAGTGTCTGACACTGGATTCGGCAGGCAGGTGACCCTCCGGCAACGTGCGTGGGACAAGTGAACGACATTCCCGTGGTCGCCTGCGTCTTCAGCGCACGATGGGCAAGGTGATGCGTCTACATTCGATGTTCACTTTTTTTCACTCCAGCCCAGAGAAGTAACCTACTGAAGATTTGTAATATTGTCCCGGAGGAGTTACAAGTGAGCCTTTGTTTCCCATAAGGACACTATGTATCATCGCAATCTTGCCCCTGAAACATGAGGGGGTTTTTCTCTGCCACGCCCTTCGCTTCTCCAAAGTATAATCTTGAAGGAAGAAAAATGTTACTCAGGGAGCGTGCGATTCATTTTGAAATGACGTGCGATTTCGTTAAACAGCTGAGACTCCCTGAGACGCTCTAGCTCAGTCTTAAAATCTATTTCTCCATCGGGTTTATGTATTTTTAAACTATTTTATTTACTTATTTATTTGACAGAGAGAGAGCACACGCACAAGCAAGGGAGGAGCCGGAGCAGACCCCCCATACAGCCGGGACTCCGAAGCAGGACTTCATCCCAGGACCCTGGGATCATGACCTGAGCTGAAGGCAGATGCTTAACCGACTGAGCCACCCAGGCGTCCCTCTCCACCTGGTTTAATATCTTCTATTATATCCAATTTCCTTGGCTATTCCTATCACCAGGGGCACATTTTCTGCACTGTAACGCCTTCTCTTTCTCTTTGTCACTGAAACTCTGTGGATTTCGCTGTGTTCAGAGGCTCCTCCCTGCCTCGAAGGAACGATTCTAAGTCTCAGGGACCCACAGCTTCTGCTCTTTCATCCAGGATGTTACCCTGCCACGAGCACCCGAGCTATCCCAGAGGCTGGATCTTCCCTTCTCACAAGCACACTGTCCTACCAGAACGCTCACACCGTGTAGATTTTTACCATTCTTCCTTGCACGCGCTTTCTTTCAGAAAATGGGATTTCCATTCCGTCTAATTTTTTTCCCAGAGGTTTTCCTATATTTCCTTTTTTGAGCTCCCCTTTAGAAGCGAACTCACATGTCCCATCAATCTCTTTACATTTCTAGAAAAAAAATTGTTTTCATTTATAACTGGAACAAGTTTTTCATTTTCTGGTGGACATAACTTCTCAGTCTAATTTTGCCTTTCTCAAATATTCCATATCCCCCTGGACTGCTTTGTGTGGGCATGGCTCCAACTCTCCTTGGTGGACACACAATATTTCCTTGTTCTATTCCTCGCTGTTCATAAAAACGTTGGGAATAGCGGCATGGTCCTCTCAAAGCCAAGGCATTTTGGCCTCAGTGGCCTGACCTCCCTCTCTTTGCGCTGCGAATCTTCTCTAAAACTTTCTGGTTGAAAGGAGATGAGTGGTGGTAGGTCAGAAATCATCCAAGCAGCTCTGTGCTGAACAACAGACTAATTCTACTTCTTAACACAAACTCCAAAAAGCCCAGCACGTGCACTTGCTTTCCAATCTCACCTCTGGACCGCCTCCCCAACACCCAGCAGGTGTCTCCTCCGATTTTACATTTTTCGTGGGCAAGCTCTTGAACAACTGCTCTCAGTTTGCCTCCTACTCATTAGTTCTTCTCCTCATCAACTCTTGAGTTTTAAAAAATGTCTCAAGCATGCTGTAGTCCTTTGGAATCCTGCCTCTCTCCTCCCAAACTAAGGGGCAGGGCGCATCTCTGGGTCACCCTCGGTCTGTCCAATGGCTAGATCCCGGGTTGGGAGCACAGCTGTGTCCCTCTTTTCTGTCCCAAGTAGGGACTCTGGAGCAGCAGTCGCTAGACCTGGGTGGCCTCATGGAACTTCATGGGTGGCTTTTAAAGATATTGGGGGAGAGAGACAGAGAAATTTTCATCAGATTGCTGCTGGATTTGAGTTACAAGAGTCCCTAGAATCTTTATCATTTAAAACCTGATCAGGTTATTTTAATGGTTCATTTGTAGGCAGATCATAGGCATGAATCAGAGCACAGATAATTAGATGCCAACTCTCAAGGGAGTGACCTAAATATTCTGGGTGAGTTACAGATTATCCAGATGCTTGTGATGAGCTGAGAATCTCATCCTCCTGAAACAAAAGCTATCAATATTCTCTACTGGAGGGATTCAATGCTATTTCATCTGGTGAAACAGTATCTTTGATTTGCACTAACAAGTTCAAAGAATAACACTTTCATAATATTTGTTTTTTAATGGTAGCCACAAGACAGGTCAAATTAGCTTCATGAAATTGATCTCAGGGTCAATATCAGACCTTTCATGCTATGGTAGTCTGCTTCTGAAATTCAGAGATTTGTTTCATCTCTTTAGGAAGATTACTTGTTGAAATAAAATTTTCAGGTGTAATGCATGATTTATTTTGTGAGCCCTTGCACAGCTGGGGTGTCTCTGTTCCCATCAAACGTGCACACAGTGAAAGATCCTGAATGGGTCTACTGAAAATCACAATCTTTTCTTTCTCTTCCAGGACATCTAGAATCGTTCTATTTTATTTCTAAAATGACCTCTGCACTAGAGAAGCGTGGGGCAGCCTGATGTATGTGACCGAGAGTAAGTAATCATGCATTTTATTTCTGCCTGGACATTTTGTGTCTTTGTGCTTCAAAAAGTTAATCCTGCTGAACCCAAGAGAGCCTCCCTTTACGTTGACTTGCTTGGGATGTGAACAATGTTGGTTTTATTTTCAAAATTTCTACTGAGTCTTTAGTCACGCCCCTGTTTTTTTTTCCTGAAATTGCTTACCGTGCATTTCTGTTTCAGGTTTACTGCAGAAAAAGCCATCAATTTTATCTTCTTTTTAATTTTTCTTATTTCCCATTTTTATAATTATTTGATCTCCGTTCTTGTTTTTTTTCTGGTTTCTGTGGGGATCAGTTTGTTTTCGTCCTTCCATCCTCTTTCAGTGAATTCTTCTGCAGCTTCAGTTCAGAAAAAGCTTCTCCTATTGTATCTTTGTGGATTCCTTATCTTCTACCTTCTAGGACTTTCTCTAGCGGTGATCTTCTGTCTGTGGAGGATGCTTTCGCTGTCATTCAGGTTTACAGCCTTCTCTCTTATGAGTTCCCATCTCAGCTGTGTCCCCTAAAATCTGAAAGAGAGAGTCACAAAGCTGCTTTCCACTCTACTCACCTCCTGAATCCTGGTATCATCTTTATGTCTTTCACGCCTCCAGCACACAGCTCCATGGTAAAGACAGTCTTGGGCGGAGATCATCTTGACCTCTACCCAAGTGGTCTTGCCCTTTGTGCTCATCTCTCCCTTTCAGCCCATTGTGGTTTTATTTCAGAATGTCTGTATCTACTTAAATTCTTTTCATCATGCAAAGAAACATTTCTAGAACTTTCCTCTTGAATACCAAAAGAAATCACGATAACACTCTCCCTGTTCAACTTCTGAATGTGCACTCCTTTCCTGTGCTGTGCTAAATATTTTCATGGGCTCCTTCTTGGTTTTCTCCTCTTCATTTATCCACAGATATTAAGAGAATTTTGTTTCCAGACTTGGAAGCAAAGTCTATTAATAGACCATGTCGGAAGAGCTCCACGTGTCCCCCTCTGCCCACCGGTACGAACAATTGCTTTAGTTCCACTTACCACCCTTCTAATTCCTGATTTCCGGGAGACTCTCTATTGGTGTATTGCCAAAGAAAAGGTGGCTGGTAGTCCGCAATTTTGAGCTAAGGAAATCATTTTTTAAAAAATATTCCTAACATGAACACGCGCTGGCAGTTTCCCACTGTCAACTCTTTCTTACAACACTTCCTTTGAAAGGCACGGTCCTCTGAACATAGGCAGAGCCTGTTTTCCCTGCCGTCTGACTGCTCTCTGACATTTTGAAGAAGGGCAACAGGTAGCCCGCAGATCTCACAGCACGGTGCTCTGGTTATCCCACGGAAGAATGTTGCTGAATGGTTTCAGGACGCCATTTTTCTTTTTTCTTTTTTTCTCTTTTCTTCATCTCTTCTCTTTCCTTGTTTCTTTCCTTCCTTCCTTCCTTCCTCTTTTTTGCACAACTCTTGGTTTGGGAGACGATAAATTAAACCTTCCTGACTTTTTAGAAACATATTTTCAATTTCAAGAAACAAAAGCCAATTGTGCTATTAAACAAATAGAGAGAGCTTTCTCATTTCCACTCCATATGCCGGGCTGTTGCCGTCCAGTTTCCCCAGACCGCAGTGAGGAGCCACAGAAGGCCATCCCGGGGCCGGCAATCCACAGGGCATTCTGAATTATCAAATCTGGCTCTGCTGAGCAGACTGCCCCTTCTCCCTATGTGCCACTCTCTCTATCTGGATTCCTCTTGTATGGACACTGATCCCTCTCACATTCAATTCCACAAGTCTTCTCTTCCACTGATTTTCATCTCTTTATGCCCCCACCCCTTCCCCAAGTTCTGCAGAATTAAATAATGATGTGTTCTAATTCACTGACATATTTCTTGGCTTTTACAAAGTAGCACTTTGCAGGGAATATTGCCCAAGGCAAGCAAGCATTAGAAGCTCTCACACCTATTCCAGTCCTCTTAGGAACTTCTCGGTCCCACGGAGTGCCGGTGGATTAAGGTACCAAACTCCAATCCTAGACCCAGGAACGTGCCTTTGACAATCACAGTACTGCATCCCAACGGACTTAGTGATATTTTCAGATAGGGGTATGCGACATTTTCCCATGCCAGAGTTTTCTCTGGGATATTTTGGGGGAACTTGAGTTTCTACTTCTCTTTCAGGACTATGAGCTGAAAGCATATAGGCCTGGGACCTCTGAAGACGATCTTGCCAGATACTTTGAAAGTCTCTATAGGGAAAGAAAGATCTGGGGCCCAAGTTAAAGAAAAGCAGAGACAAGTAGAGCTGCAGAATAGATAAAATGGATGACGTCATCTGTGTTTCAGAAACAGACCACACCTGACTACTTGACATGAAACTCATGCCACGGGAATATCCAGTTATGTGAGCCGGTAACTGCTTCGGGTTAATCCGCTCTGTTTCATGATATCAAGAATGTTCATTATTACATTTAATTTGCCATCATTGCCTGTTACAGTCAACCTAATGGTCCATTTCCCTTTGTACTGGGAGCTCTGTACTGGTCCTATAGTCTTCCTTCTCCATGACTCTGTGCTACGGGTCCATAAATGAACTGAGAGTTTCTTGAACATTTTCTTTCAGATTATAGTCTCTCAAAGAAAAGGTATATCCCTGAGACGTCAGATGGTTCTTTTCTCTATTGCTGAATCTTTTGAAATGTCTGTTCACAAATGGATTTTGTGGCTCACTCAAAAATAGTGAGTATTGGGGCACCTGGGGGGCTCAGTCAGTTAAGCATCTGCTTCTGCCCAGATCATGATCCCAGAGTCCTGGGATCAAGCCCTGCATGGGGATCCTTGCCCGGTGGGGAGCCTGCTTCCCCCTATGCCTGCTGCTCCACGTGCTTGCACTCTCTCTGTCAAATGAATAAAATCTTAAAAAACAAAAACAAAAAATAGTGAATATTGTTTGCCGGAGTTAAATCAAGATGTTGTGTATGGTTTGGGGTTTTTTTTTTCTTTGCAGTTTTTAACATTCCTATTTTGATCTTTTAAGGTCGGCGAGAGAAATTTGGGGGAAATCAATCTGATGAAACTTCTAGTTTGTAAGGTCAGGGATGCAGTGGCTGGTTCAATCAAGAAGAGCTCTCCTAACACGGGTCTCACGTTTTAATTATCCTCTCTAGTTTTTCCTTTGATGTGCTTATTTCAGTAACCCAGACTTACCTGCGTCACTACTCTGACTCCTCAAGCTGTCAAAATCCCTGCCTAGTAACTGGTGATTCTCTAGCCTTATTCAGCGTGTTTTCTATACACACTTCTAGCAAAAACTGATTACCAGCAACGTATTCCTATTTCCATGGAGTTTGGTTCTAGGTATCATATCTGTGTTCTCTCCATGCGCCTGTTGAGAGGCTGTCATTATCGTCAGTCCTGGCCACCCCAAGAAAGGTGTGTTAGTGGGTGGCTCCTGAGTTGCTGCTTATCCATAGTTCCCACCTGGAGGATTGTAAGTGCTCTTGGGTGGTCCTTCTTGAGTCCACTCTTGGTAACAGTGCATGTATGATGAATTTTTTTACTTTTCTGATTTATACATTGTAGCTGTTCTTAGAATTGAGTATTATTATAAGTGGTTTCCTGTTTCTTCCATCATCATTAGAAGAAGAAGGAGAAGAAGAAAAAAAAAGGAGGAGGACGTGGAAGAAGAAGACAATGACGTCGAAGATGAGAAGAAGTTGAACATGAAGAAGAGAAAGGAGGAGGAGGAGGAGGGAGAGGGGGAGGGGGAGGGGCAGAGAAAGGAAAAGAAGAGGGAAAAGAAGAAAACAAGACAATGGGGAAGAACAAGGGGAGAAACATCTCAGCTGAAAGTCTGAAAACAACAGTAGCGAAATATATTTGCAGAGGTTGCTGTCTTGAACCTGAAGGACTGGGACCCGACTTCTCATGAGCAGTGGGGCCAAACTTATAAAACACAGCAGCAGCTCACTTGGTGGGCTGTTGTGCGTTGCCTCCCCTTTCCATAAGTTCAGGCTTGCATTTTATAAAAAAAATAGGTCTTCGGGCCTTTTAGATAAAATTATTTTTTTTCTCTACCTTCCCTGTTATTATTCTACTTTTTGAAGGCACGTATTTGTAGAGTAGTCATAAGGGCTTCATCACAGAAGGTGACATAATTGGCAACTCATAGAAGACATGGGAACTTTCTCTGGTGTGCAGAGTAATCGTTCCTTATAATAAGAAACACATGTGAGGGTTTTTTTTTTTTTAACTATGTCTAGACTTGGGATCTTTCCCAAGAGAGTTTCCAGGTGTTTATCTAAGCATAAAGGGCGAAATGACTACATTTCAGAGGCTGGGAAATGGGAAGATCATAACAGAAGTCTAGATGTGGCGGGACAGCCTCGTAACTCTAACATTAATTTGGAAATCGGAGAACCTTGAATGAAATTAATATCCTGGAATCGGGGAGGGGGTTGGATTTCATGTGAATTTCTATTTGTTAATCTCCGTCCATACTGTTCTCTCGGTTCCTTCACATTTGGCTCTGCTCGGTCACGTGGGAAATGTCAACTTCCCTAACTCGGTGCGAATGTTTCCCGTAGCTCTGTGTTTGCCAATCTCCAATCAGGTAACACAGTTGCACTAGTTCAATGCTAAACTCAGATGCGTAGTACTCACTGAGATCCGAATTCAGAAAAACCCGAACATTCCGCAGGTGGCTTCACTGCAGAACGTTTATTCATAAATTTCTCTTTTCCTCCTTGAATGAATAAATTAAATATTCAGAATCCTTAAAAAAACAAAAAAACAAATAAACAAAACAAAACAAAAAAAAGGCCGTGGCAGGCATTTACCTATTATTGTCTTTTGCCCAAATCCACCTTTCTTTGCAGTATCTTGAGATGAGGCGGTCGGTGGGCGTCTGTTTCTTTGCCAAGTGACTTCATGTTAAGTCTTGCCAGCAGGGGGCACTGGGGAGTCTGGCAAGAACAGAGGAAAGAGGGAGCTTTGTTCTTTCCCGAGCGCTGTCCCTGGTCACCTCGGCAGCATCCTTTCTCCCCAACTGCAGTGGACTCTGAGAAAGGATCTGAGGGTTTTGGAGGGGAGGGGAGTGGGAGGTTGGGGAAGCCTGGTGGTGGGAATTGTGGAGGGCACGTATTGCATGGAGCACTGGGTGTGGGGCATAAACAATGAATTCTGGAACACTGAAAATAAATTTTAAAAATAAATAAAAATTAAAGAAAAAAAAGAAATTAGTTCTAGATTTCGACTCCGTCCAATACTCCCAAACCTTTATCATCATGAATCTTCAGAGCTATTTCAGCGACAGCAAAAAGAATCCTCTTCTCGGGGGTTTAAGTTCAAATTCAGTGGGGTCCTGCCTCCAAAGTCATATATTCTGATAACCTCAAATGATATCCTTCCTTTTCTCCACCCCAAACCCCTGCTTATGGGTGATAACTACCTCTTCTGTGTCTGTGTCTGTGTCTGTGTATTTTCTAGACTCTTTTCGCTTCTTTTAGCCACACCAATTACAGTGAAACGAATTCCTTTATTAAATCCCTTCCGCTGAAATACCTATTATGGTTTCGACTTACATGACTGAACCCTAAGAGATACAATGCTAGGGAACAGGTCTTCAAGGGTGAAATGCTAGTTTGCAGCTACTGTTCTGCAGAATCATTTCCATCCAATGCCAATCTGTAAAAACTACCAGAACTTTTTTTCATCTGGTAGGAACGAGAATATATATTCACAGTCTCACCACAAGTGGATCTCAATCCCCAGCTCCCAAAGTTGTCCAGTAAGTCCTCAGAGATCCTAATCCTCTTCCTGTCCCACAATTTTGACCCTGGCCCCCCGCTACGGTGACACCACACTGATGGTGGGTGATGAACAACAATTGGCAAGTTCTTTAGATGTCTTACTAAGACACATGCCAGCCAGAAGGTGGGGAAGGGGAAGTCATAAATATTCAGATGCCCGTGACCTCAGTGAAGTTAATCAAAGTACCTCAAGCAAAAAATGAATGTTCTTTGGAGCCTCTTAGAAGCAGCACTAGGAGAATCACAGTGAAGACTGTTACTGGTTTGGTTCAAAGGCATGCCCTCGTTTGTAGACTCAAGAACTGGAATTCTATCTCCACTTCTACACCTAGGCAGCCTTGAAGTTCTAGAAGGTGTCTTGCAGAACGGGAGTCTTTCCTCTTCCTTTTCACAAAAGTAGGAGTTTCTCTGATAGGCACTTCCTTAACAGCTCAAATAAGCACGAGTCCCTTGCTGCAGACTTGTAAGAAAGAACTTCTCTTGATTGAGGAGTGATCATCTGCTAGTCTCAGCAAGTGCACACATCCCTTTAGAGCCACACAAGTTCATCATCAGGACACGGTCAATACAAAATATACATCCTGACTTCCTTCCGGTTTGCACAGATATTTTTACCCCAACAGTTTTTGGTGTATTTGCAAGGGCTTTCCCTGTTCGGTGTTTTTCTGGGCTATTCAATGGAAACTTTAAAATGGAATTTGAACCATTTCTCATTCAAACTGGTATCTTCTCCAAAGTGTGTGTGTTTTAATGGAAGGAAAGTCATAGTTTAAGGTAGTGATGCATTAGCTCTGTCAATGATGCTTTTAATGTAATAGGTAAAATCACAAGCAATTAGTACAATAGAGTCAAATCCGAGATAAGACAAAAGCTGTTTTTGAAGCAAATATATAAAGTCCCAAGGTGTGGGCATAAACTTGTCCATTTCTTGAGAAGATAATGAACACTGAAAATGTTACTTTTTTTTTTTACTTTTTAAAAGATAATTACCAATTACTACTAATAATGACCAATCAGCCTGCAAATGCAAAATCTGACCGTTCTACCATTGCCTAACATCTGCCTAGAAATGGTGAAGTTGAAAAGTTGAAACATGTGGTTTTCTCTCTTTCCCTTGGGTGACCTTAAACAAATTCCTGTGGGTCTCTATGCCAGTCGTTGTGTTATAAAAATAAAATAATTTTTATTTGGACGGTTTGCATTTGGGTTTATTTCTATAGAACTGTTCCTGGGGATTTAAAGTTCCATTTGGGGGCACCAGATAGTGCCTGTGGCCGGTTAGTCTCTTCTCTGAACTGAAAACCATCCGTAGGTCGTGGAGGGGATGGATAAACCTTTGTTTCCCCGAAGTCAATGTGTCAAATCTGGAAGCCCTCAACTAGCACCTGTGTGTCCTCATCCATGTTTTAGTTACTTTAAAGAACACAAATGTTTGTAAGAGACCACTCTACTCTCAAGAAGGTCCCAGTCTAGCCAGGAAGAAGCTAGGAACAAATATGGCTCCTGCCTTTTAGAGCCACAAGAACATGACGCTTATTGTCATTTCTCCGGTCTGATTTCCTGCAGGTCCCTGCTGCTGCGGCTCTCACCCCCACCCAGAAAGGCTTTCAGAGTCAACAAGTCTTCTCAGTATCTCCAGGCTTCTCCTAAGCGCTTGGAGATGGTTCTGCTCTGTCAACAGCGCTTTGAGAATCAGAGAACCCTCTGAAGCTCTTGAGGCATACTCAGTCACGGATTTCTCTGTACTGGTCCAGGGCACTCGTTGCAGAGACGGGCCACCAGAGCCAGGACATAGGACTCCCTTCTCGGAAATGCACCAGAATCCAAGTCTGAAGTCCTCTGGAAAATCTGCTCTCACCGCTACAGTATGAAGACCGTCTCCTGGTCTCCATGGTGGGGAGTTACCCTGAATATTCTGAATGCCAGTAATTTGTCAATTGCTTTTTATATGAACACAAACACTTACCAACCAAAGGCACCTGCCAAAATACATATTTTTTTTTATATTCCCCCCACTGTTACCAGTTTTGACCTCAAGGAATTACACATATACAGTGTGAGGTTTACTGTTCATGGTGCGGGATTTAAATCTATATTTCTAATTGTTTTAATAATTTCAAAATCGTTCTGTTCCCCCCCCCCCCAGGTTGGATTACATTATCATTTTTAAATTCATGAGGTGGCTGACAGCTCATTTTGGGAGTAGGAGATGTGTCAGCTCTGGAACTTTGTTTCTGTCTTGTGCATACATTATAGTACTATTTTGGAATCAAAGTTTCTTCCAAAAATCTTTTAAAGCCACCTGTCCATTTTTTTTATGATTGATTCAGTTAAATTTAAGACATAGAATTTAAACGACCGCTAAACCAAGAACGCAGAAATGATAATGCGGACCTACAGTGAAAGGAAGCGTGAGGCTGTCCGAGCCCCTTCTTGGAGCTGACCCCACACTCTGATTGTGGGTTCATCAATGCCAGCCCCTTCGTACGAGCAGAGCTAATATTTTCTTCTCGGCGTCTGCCTTACATGCTCTTCCTTAGAGATCACTATTCTCCACCATGAGGACCCTTTCAGGCCTGAGGTTTCGGAAGACAATAGCCTGTTCTCTGCAGGAGTAGCCTTTCCATGACGTGACGGATAGGGTGACCATGAAGGAGAAGGGTCACAAGACAAAAGGAAGCTCTGAGAAGAGAAGGGGAAACACATCCCTGTATATAAAGATGCTTTCTCACCACGTAACATTGCCATGGGTGATCAGACGGCTTTCCAGACAAGGGGGACAGGTGCACACAGGTGCTGGACTAGGTGTTATCAGGTCATTGAAGAGGATGGGGTTTCTAGGCGGGGGTATCCGGGGAGTTCCAGAAGTAAGACCTTTAGGATAAGGAAGTGCCACACCGGAAATCAGACAGAGAAACAAGCATCTGGAGCATTTGTGTAAGACATGAGATTTGTGTGCGATCTCCCGCCTCCTTTACCCCATCCGTTAATAATATAACACTAGGGACTGCCCTGATTTTTTTCCTACATAGGTCTTCAATCCATCCGCTGCTCTGTATCTCCATACTGTCCCCAGATTCCTGACCCCTTCAGCCTGTCCCACCCAGGTAGGGAATCCCCTAAGAGTCTTCTAGCTCAAACCTTTGCCTCAAAGAGTCCCCCCTCCCCACCCTTCCTCTGGTTCACCTCCCACACTGGCCTCCTCGGTGAGTTCGAATCCTGGAGTGGCCCACACTGTCCCTACCAGCACCCCAGGGACTCGGTCTCTTCTGCTGTGTGCCGGGAACACTCCCTACCTTGTGTTCCTCAAATCTGAACTCAACACCATTTCCTTCGGGACACAATCCCTCCATCCCTGAATGGAGTCAAACCCCCTATTATGTCCTTCCTGCCTACCTACATAAAGCTATTGTCGGAGAAAGATGCATGATCTTCAAAGCCTTTATTAATAAGTGAAGGACATTTATATTAAAATATAATTTAAGCGTTCAGTTCAGGAGGTCAGGAAAGGAGGGATATGGTTGACAGTGTTGGGACAGTGTCGCATGGTGACAGGCCGTAGTGTCGCTTGCGGGGAGCTCACAGTAATATGCGCAGTTGTCAGACCGCTACATTGTATGCCTGAAAGTGTGTGACACTGTGAGTAACTGTATATACCCACACACGTACGTACATACAAAAGACATGATAAAATAAACCCAAAGAAGGCAAAGGATGGGCAGATACAGGCATGTAAAAAAAAATATTAAAGAACCTATTTGTAATTCCGTGCAAGGAAACAAGAATCCCCATGGTGACTTCCCAGTAAAATCTAAATGATAAAAACCCACCCTAAGAGAGAAATTACACCACAGTCAGAGCTCCTGGGGGGCTCAGCTGGTGAAGGGCCTGCCTTTGGCTCTGGTCATGATCCTGGGGTCCTGGGATTGAGCCCTGCCTCGGGCTCCTGGCTCGGCGGGGAGTCTGCTTCCCCCTCTCCTTCTGCCTGCTGCTCCCTGCTCTCTCTCTCTCTCAAATAAATTTATAAAATATTTTTAAAAATGAAGAACAAAAAAGAGAGAGAGAAAGAGAGAGAGGAAGGAAGAAAGAAAGAAAAAGAAATGACACCATGCTCAATTACGAGGCAAGTAGAAAATTCTTCCTAAGAAATAGCCCCCAATACACATATCTTCACAGGAGAATCACACCAGTGTTAGAATGCTGCCTCTAGCCCCTGCCAAGGTGGTGGTCGGGGTGAAGGAGAACAGGCCCCCGGCACCCACAGCCACCTGCCCCCACACAAACATCCTTTGAGAATTAGGTCGCTGTATTATTGGCTCCTTGAACTCCAGCTCAGTACGTCTCTTCTACATAAAATGACCATGTATTCTGAGTTTCTAAAACAGTCCTTTTTTTCAGAGTTTTCTAGGAGCAGTTAGATTTTGATTGATCATAATTAAAAGTAGCTCGATTTAACATATATATATATATATATATATATATATATATATATATACACATTGTCATTATATGCATAACGTCATTAGACATTGGGACTCCTTAATAAATGACAATTCATAAGTTAGTGACTACATGATTACTAAAACTAATATATGCGCAATGATCAAGGTTGGATATGCTATTTCTATTTTTTTTAAGATTTTATTTTATTTATTTGTCAGAGGGAGACAGAGAGAGCACAAGCAGGAGGAGCAGCAGAGGCACAGGGAAGCAGGCTCCCCACTGAGCAGAGAGCCCAATGCGGGGCTCAATCCCAGGACCCTGAGATCACGACCTGAGCTGAAGGCAGAGGCTTCACCCACTGAGCCACCCAGGCGGCCCTAGATTTACTATTTCAATAGCTCAAGTCCGTGAAACTTATCAGCTGGTACCTGGATTCAAGGAGTTGTGGCCTTAGGGCAAGGAAGATGCGCGCACCGTGAGACCAACAAGGGAATTTCAGCACGCTATGTTACAATATTACGCTGCCAGTGCTCCAGAGTATTCAGAAGCTTTGAAAAATACACCACGACATATTCCATTTTCATGTCAAAATGACTCTGAGTGATAACTTTAAAAAAAATGATTTACTTTTTAAAAGCTTTGCCCAAAGAACTGCATTTGTTAGAAGAGACAGGACAATTCATCTCTTTGCTGGTGGGGAAGGCTGACTCAAGGCAGAAAATGGGACAAAATGTGTGATCCCAGGGGCTGTCTTCACTGCTGTTTCCACTGTGTCTGGCGCTTCGATGGACACATTTCTTAAGATCAAATGCAAAACAAGATTTGTTACAAACAAAGTGGGTAATTGTACATCACCCTGCAGGACCCACACCCGTCTCTGTTCTCACTATTGTGCTCAGAGCTGGACAGGTAAGTGCGTGTTAGGGAGCTTTCCGAAAAGACAGTCTCGCCGTGTGACAAACCCTGAAATATCGTGAAATACGTTCTTACTCAATAAGATCAAGATATTTCATGTTAGGAACTAGATGACATTTCATCTGTAACAACTATGAAACATCTACCTAGCCACGAAAGCAAATATGTTCGTTTAAAATGTTCATACAAAAGATCTTAAACACTGATAGGTTAACTGTGTGTCAATAACACGTCGGACTTTATAAAATTTAATGTAGGTGTAATTTTGTTAACATTAATTTTTTGTAATTTAATAGTTTCAGTTTAAGTTAAATTTATTGCTCAGTGTTTCCATGTTCCTTTTGTCCCAAATGGAGGGGCACAACTTATGAGTCCCAGTACCTCGTATAAATAGTTACACTTACTCTAATATTTAGAATATAGATGAAAAAAATCTATGCTTTCCTGACTTAGTTTTCTCCAAGTAAGGAAGAAAATTGAGGGTAATTATTGCATTTGGAATCAGCTTCAGCAAGTAAATGAAAGTTAGACTTTTGAGTCTCCTGGAATCCATCTTATAAATAATAAATACAATAAATAATAAACACATCCCTGAGGGGTCAAGGTGCTCTGTTTGAGAATCTGTACACACGTCTCCGAACGCTTCTTACCCACTGACGTCAGAAGTTCTTTCCTATGTTATCAGTATTGGTACATTTCTTATGTCAAAAATGGCCTTTTTTATTCAAGCTTGAATATGCTTTCTAATATACTGCTGTGGTCCTTAAAGGTAAATTTGATAAACCTCTCTTCTTTTTTTTTTTTAATAGGATGTAGTTCAAAGTAAGACCTTGAGGGACCCTTGGGCGGTTCACTGAATGAAGCGACTGCCTGCGGCTCAGGTCATGATCCCAGGGTCCTGGGATTGAGCCCCGCATCCAGCTCCCTGCTCAGTGGGGAGCCTGCTTCTGCCTCTCCCTCAGCTCATGCTCTCTCTGTCTCTGTCTCAAGTAAGTCAATAAAATCTAAAAAAAAAAAAAAAAAAAAAAAGAATTTGAGTAGACTTTGCCCGAGGAAAAAGGAATTTCAAAAATGTACTTCTTAATCTGTCATTTCTTTACTCATTCACTTCTTAATCTGTCATTTCTTTACTCATTCACTTAATCTGTCATCTTTTTACTCATAAATGCACTTGTGACTCACAGGTCCCTCTGCATTCGGCGTGCGGCCACTGACCCACTCCCGGCTGCTGGACAGGGAGCTGGGGCTGGGGACACAGCTGAGACCAGACGGCCCAAGGCCCATCCATCCCTCTCGTGCTGCAGACGGACTCACAGGAGGAGAGGCTGTAACTACCGGGTGGTCATGCGGGGCTTCTCTAAAAAGGGCCGGCCGGCCCCAAGATGTGCGAGAGTCCAATCTGGCGTCCTCCTGCACGAGGAGGACGGTCTTCCTGGACGAGTCATGTGTAAGCTGCCCCACGAAGGCTGGTGCTTCTCCTTCAATCCTGTTTCCATTAGCACCTCCCAGGGAAAGAGGCAAGGGCTGGTGAGCGTTAGGCACTGCAGAAAGGCCCTCCACGTCTTTATAGGATGACATCAATCTTCTAGAAATACGGGCTGGTGCAAATTCCTCCACTTATCAGAGAATAGGGTCTGATCTTGACGAGTGATTTGTGTTGATGCACGGCTCTCAAAAGTCAGAGGAACCATCAGTGACCGTCGGGATGATTTTGTAAAACCTCTCTTGACATTTCAGATGAATTGCTCACAGTCACTTAAAAGGATGTTTGGAGAAATTGAGTTGAATGAAGATTGCTTGAATTTTCCCAACAACATTGTCATAAAGTTCAGAAATAGGTCAAAGAGGTAAATGCAATGACCTTTCTCCTTGTTACCAAAGCCGTGTTTTAATTAAAAAAAAAAAAAAATCGGGAATGCAAATAAACAGAAAGAAGAAAACGAAACTCTCCCTACGTTCCACACTAAGAGATAAGCCCTGTTTTCATCGGGTCAAGCTCTCCAGATTTGTTCATCTGTGTTTGCTGAAGGCGGAAGAAATGTGTCCCCGAGGACAGGTGTCACTCCACTGCCCTCCGGTCTTGCGCAGGCTTCCCAGGTGTTTTGCCTTTCTCTGCCGCACTTACTTTCTCTATTAAAGGGGATACATCGTAACTGCGTGATACGCTTTAATCCATGCCAAGTGCTCAGAATCCTGTGCTTCCTGGGTGGTTGGGCGCCCGGACGTGTCCCGGATTCTCTTTCTCTATGTGTGGGTTTCCAGCTGCAGGTTTTGAGGCATCTTAAGTAGACATGACCATGATCTAGGTCTTGTGACAGACATTTAAAAGGGAAGAGACGAGACGAGACAAGATAGTAAGGATTTCGTAAAGCTCTCGTTTCAAGGGAGACATACGGGATGTTAGGAGACAGAGCTTTACAGAATTCTTTCTGCAAGGGTGTGTATTTGCGGTGGGGGGCCGCGCACCGTGTCACCAGTGTGCTTCTCAGGGTGGGGCCCCGCCAGCCAAATTCACGAAACACTGACCTTGTCCATCACACGGCCTCTGCCTTGGAGCCCCTTCTGCTCTCTTGGCAATCAGTGTGCCACGGACACCCCTCCGTGCCATTCAGAATGCTTCGGTTCAATCTTAACGGCTGCGTAGTATTTACTTATATGAATAGACCTTGCACTGTTTAATCAATACCCTGATATTTTGGCTCAAATAGGGATCTTTTTTTTTTTTAATACAGAAGATTTCAAATAATGTATAGACTCTGTAATCTTTAAAAAGACAATTCCCTGAGTGCATTACTATACGAGATTTAAAGTGTATGCTCTGGAGGGAACTCTGTTCAAGTATCTTCGCAGATGAGAAAAAAAATATATATATGAAACCACTTATTTTTTGATTGAGACTCCAGAGAATCAGAATAAATAGGGTGTTTAAGATAGAAAAAAGAAAAGGTTGGGCAAGCTTGGTTTAGCTACTGCGTTTGGCATAGGTGGGAAAAAAATGAAGATACAATGTTTCTTGTCGGAACACGGAAACACGGAGACTTCTTACAGCCTAGCCATCCTGCGCAGTGCATAGATGAATGCAGTTAGCAAGCCAGCCGGCTATGCTTCAGTGTGCTGTTCCCCCTTCCTCCTCCTCCTCCTCCTCGCTTTCTCTCTTCCTCCTTCTCTCCCCATCCCCCACCTTAAAAGTATATTTACAGAGGAACAGTCCTTTCTCTACCCCTAGATGAACATTCCAGCAATCTCAAGACTTTCGTGCTCCAATAAGATAAACATCAAGCAAACAATAAAAAAAGGACAAAATCTTTTGGTTCCTTATGATCCCAAATATAATCCCAGTTTAGTAGTTCCAATGTCTATTCTTATGCAAGAATCAAAACTCTAAACTAGAACCAGAATGGAGCCTTTTCTGACTGCCCCCACTGACCCAGCGGCTCACCCTGGCCGGCCGCAGCGGGGGTGGGGTAGAGTCATCCCCTCTTAACCCACAGTCCTCCCTGGAGCCCCACTTCAAGCTTCAGGCCGTCAGAGCTGGCGAGAGCCGACCACACCGCACATCCCGGGCCTGCTGGCTGGATGGCTTCCCCCGAGAGTCTGCCTCCCCGGGGCACACCGTGGGTTCGACGGACACGCCTTTGCACATTCTTTTTGTTTGTTTGTTCGTTTGTCTGTCTATGTCCAGTCAGCCAACGTATAGTTTCGCTCCTGTGTAGAACATGAGGAACAACACGGAGAACCTCTGCTCATTTGTGATGTGGCTGAGTCACGCAGCCACTTTCCTCCGTGCTCCCGGACGCTGCCTGTAGTGTGAGGTTATGGGCATTTATGTGGCAAATAAAGGCAAAAGAAAAGTTATTGGATTTCCTTACTAAGTACAGCCCATCGACAAGTCCCTTGAAACAGGCGGAGTGACCTTCCGCTAAGGACTCAGCTGCCTCGATGTTGACACTTTGCTGAGGGCCAAAGACTATCTTACCTCGACCCCCAGGATCCTGCTGTGGCCATCTTAAGGGGCACGCATTTAACATATAAATGTTCCTTTAGAAATTTCCTTTGTCAACAAGTCCCCCGAGACATGTGTTGGCCATCATCCCCCAAGCATATGGCCCCCTGGAATACACTGCGAGTCTCATGACTAAGGCTTTATTAGACGGTAATAAATGACCTTTTTCCAACAACAGCAAGCCCCCCTCAAGGTCCTGGAACCCTTGCTCCCCAAATCCCTTAGAGACCTACGCTCTCTCTAACCCCTTCCCAACTTGAAAGTATGTCATGGGCCAGGCCTCATGACCCCGGTGCAGCTCTTTCTGTCCCCAGGTCCTGTCCCAGTATTTTGGAAAAAAATCACTTTTTTGCACCAAAGACATTTCAAGAATTCTTTCTTGGCCATTGGCTTCGAACTGTAAGGTTCTCTCCTACATCAGGCGTGTGTCTCACATTCACTTTGGCGGTGGTCAATGCATCATCTCAGCTAAGATGGAGAGGAAGAAACCCATCTCAACCTACCACGAGGCTGGGAAGAAATATAAATGAGGGTGAATGGAGAGTTTGGGTGGGGACAGGGGTGGTCAGAGAAGTCCTCCCAGAGAAGAGGAGAATGGAAGAGTAGGCTCTAGCGGCAGTGAGCCCCGTGGACATCTCTGGGAAGAAGGCTGTAGACACGAGAACTGTATGTGCAAAGGCCCTGAGCAGAGGTGGTCGGGAAGACACCAGGAGAAGAGTCCGCAGGACGGGAGGCAGACACCAAGTGAGAAGGAGCGTGAGGAAGCAGATGACTCACAGAGAGTGGCAGAGAACTAGCTCACAGACGGCTTCATCGTCCGTGGTAATATTCCTTAGACTGTGTTTGAGCCACAAGAGAAGCCTTTCTTCTTTACTTCAAATAGCAGGAAAGCCCAAGAGAGGAACTCTACCCCTGAAGCTGGGACACGAGCCCAGTCCATGAGCTGGCCACTCGGAATGTGTTCCAGCAATCTCATTAGCACATAAAAGAAACTCTTGACACAGGAACGGAGTAAGCAGGTGCTGTTGGGCCCAGGTGACGTCCTCTGTGGTTTCCCTTTAGCGCAGGAAGACCTTGTACGGAGGCTCCTTCTTCTGACTTTATATGTTCTCTTCCCAAAATAGAGGCTACTGTTCTCTCATGCCTGGGCCGTCTCCCTCTCCTGAGCATCTGAGTCCCAGGCAAAATGAGTTGTAAGTGTTCAAAGCTTTTTTTTACTAATGTGGGAGTAAATGTGGACGTGACAGAGGGGACCCAGCAGCGGGCTGGGGTGGCCAGCACATATGTCCGCACAGAGTGTGTGGCAGAGTGTGGGGGTATGGGCAGGGACACTGCCCCGGGGGTCCAGCCCCAGCCGCTTGTGGAGCCTCTGCCCAGCTACCTACAGAGCCCACGACACTCTGCCCACTGACCTCTCCGAGCCCGGCTCTGAGGACCGGCAACCGCATGAAGGCAGGTTCAAGGGTGTCCATCAGCTGGTTCAGCCATGGAGGTCTGCCACGCCGTAGGGCTGGATGAAGAGAACGCCAGCATGGGAAGTCACCTCCAGGACTGGAAGGAGCCCCTTTTCAGTTGCAGTGAGGGGCCAAGAGGGAGGAAACAGCTGGTGGGAGCAGCAGGGGCAGATTATGGGAGTCTGTGCATTAATCTAAACATGCGTCCTCCGGTGTGGGGCAGACATGAGCTGCGTCTTCCGTATTCCCGTGGAGGGCCCGCGCTCACAAGAGGAGGGACCCGGGACACGCGCGCGGGGTTCTCGACCGGGTCCCACCCTGGCATCACCTGCCAGCTGGGACCCGCCGGTGCATGGTCTCCGGCCCCAGAAATTCAAACTTCACCAGTCTGGGGTGCAAGCTGACGTTGGGGACGTTTTGAAGCCTCATGGGTCATCCTCGGTCTCGGTCACGGTCGGGACCTGCAGCTCCAGAGTCTGCCGGTGGATTCAAACTCCGTTTGCCAGCTGTGTGCTGAAGGCGCCCAGCGGAACGCTCAGGGCCGACTTCTCCGTTAGGCCCCGTGGGTGCAGGGCTTACTGCTGTGGCCATCTTAAGGGGCACGCAAAAATGTTACAATTTTTTTTTTTTTTTAAGTCAGAAGAAGAAAAAGTGAATAGGGTTAAATTTGCCTTTATACCCACATAGTTGTAAAATAAAATTTTTAGGATCTTTTTACTGGAGGAAGGGGCCCATGCAGGAGAACGTCCCTAGAGCTCTCCGAAGTCCTGATGCAGCCCGTGCTGGACCTCACCCAGCAGATCTGTGAAATGGGTTAGCACAGAACCACTGACCCCACAGTCAGCTATGAGAATCCACAGCACGCTTCTCCTCCCTTTCCTTCTCTGGCACAGGAATCTGTCTGAAACCGACCTCACCCCTTAACACCTGCTCTCTACACTCTTTCCCCCAAGATCGCCTTGAGGTCGTGCAAAAATATTTTATTCTTACAGAATCTTTTACCTTGTATGAATTTGCGGAAGAAAAAAAGCAAATGCCATGCAAAAAAGCCAACCACAGTGCTTCGTGCCTTGCAGATGTTCAAGCAGCTTTAGTTCTTCTGAACTGGGCGGTAGGCGGGGAGGGGGCCCCTGGGATGAACTCTCGAGATCAAATCTTCGCAGCCCGTGTGTTGGCACTAGATGTATGACAGGCCAGGGATGGCAGAGCTTTCAAAGAACATCTTTCTGTCATCCCCAAATCTGTATGACCAGCAGGTGCACCTGGGGAAGCTCAGCCTAGAGCCAGATCTCCTCCATCAGCATACTTCAGAGCTGGCTGGACCCGTGCTCAGCCGCAGATGTGCGCAAGCATCAGCCACCCTTGGGAACCACTGCTTTTTAGTGTCCCCCATGCCAATATTCTCCACTGGCACCTGCAAGCCCCCTCCCGTCCCCACTTCTCTGTCCTGCTTAGCATTCTAGAGGCAGACTCCTAGCAACTGCATGAGTGGGCTCTCTCTCTCTCTCTTTTTTAAATTCTATTTATTTATTTGACAGAGAGAGATCACAAGTAAGCAGAGAGGCAGGCCGAGAGAGAGGAGGAAGCAGGCTCCCTGCTGAGCAGAGAGCCCAACATGGGCTCAGGACCCTGGGATCATGACCTGAGCCGAAGGCAGAGGCTTTAACCCACTGAGCCACCCAGGCGCCCCATGAGTGAGCTCTCTTGCCCTCTGAGGTCTGGGTGGGTCTCACCCAGGCAGGCACCGGCAGGGAGGGAACAGGGCCTGTGTCTGGGTGGGAGGGGGAGCCGAGCCTTCACCTCCCTGCCCCCCCCACCACCTCCAGTTCCACTTGTGCCTTCAGCTCAGGCCCCCTCCTCCAGCTGGAGCTGTCATAGGTTCTGGCCAACATGCCTTTCCTTGCGCCTGTCAGCAGCTGGACACCCCGGGGATCCCCTCCACCCCTCCATGGGCTCCACGACCTACAGGCACCTTTGTCAACAGGCGCCTCACCAGTCTCACTGCATCTGCCTCTTCCAGACGGTGCCATCATTCCCGCTGGGACTCTGCGTACCTTCAGCCTAAAGGGTAACCCCCTGCAGGGAGCCCCGCAGTCCTAGTGAGGTCACCCTCCGGGCTGGGAGTGCGCATGAATCCCCAGCACTTAAATTTCGTTATTACACTATACTCTCAGCGGATTTTTCTTTCTTTTAACTCACATGTTGGCTCTGCTTTCTTGTACTGCTACTGTCTGTCCTGTCCCGACAGCAACTGTGGAGATGGTTAGCGGCAGCAGGAGGATGTTAAAGTGCCACCGAAGGAAGGTCTCGTGCTGCAGGTGCATGGCAAGTCCGTGCTGGAGACGGCTGCCCCCCCAGCCCCCATCCCGTGCTGATTCCTGGCGCCCCGGGGGCTGGGGGGCGGTGCATGGCTTCTCACCTGGCACCTGGAATGTACTTCTCACCAGCTGGTTCACTATGGCTTCCGGATCTGAGCCTCCCTCAAGGGTACCCTCGCCTTGCTTCGAATTCTGAGTAGGGCTTCATTGAAACAATATTTTCCGTGTGATCGATGGGCCTGAAACCCCTGCCATGCATCTGGGAGCAGCCAGCTCTTCTTGCTGCCAAGGCAGCACCATGAATACCGTGTGCCGCCACCCCTGAGCGGGATTTTTCCAGGAAAAATGCTGGCTTCTACTTAAGGTGCCTGGGGAGCTCCTCTGGAGAGCACATACAGCTTTCCCGGCTGAATCTTTCCCAGAGAAACCCAGCCGACCGAAAGCCACATCTTCTACTCCAATAGGTGAAGGGGAGGAGGGGTTCTTCTGGGAGAAGCAGTATGCTTTCCCCTTCTCTGTGACTGTCTGTGGGCAGACAGGAGGGTGGTAACGATTACATCCCTTTCCAGGAACCACGCGGAAACCCGGATGTTGATCCGCAACCTGGTCCTTTCCGTTTTGCACAAGAAACACCAGACAGGATCTCGGGTCTGCCTTCCTTCCCTATCCTCGGTCCCCTCTTGCAAAGCTTGAGCCAACAGTGTCCACTCCGAGGGAGCCCAGAAGGATTGTGTCAGGTAATCAGAGCGGACACTAGCTTCCACATGCGCGATCTCTTGGACCACATGATTGAAAAAAATATTTTTGTGTTGAGTTTTCACCTTGGATTCAGATCACATGGATCTGGTCCCTTGAGCACGTTTCAGTCTTTCCCCTGCAAGTGCACGATCCCAGGGAGGCTGAGCCCACATCTTCGCCCAGTCCCGTGACTGGGGGCTGATGTCAGCATGGCATACGACTCCCTTCTTAAGGGCTGTGCGACCGGGACTGGCCCCTTTCCCAAAACTTGGTAAGCTCTTCAAAATGAGGTCAGCCGAGCAGGAAATGAAGCATGAACAGGGTGCTTCTGAGTGTGGGGCCCCGTGCACCGACACGTGACCTTGTGCATGACTTTGAGGAGTTCAGTGAGGTGCCCTGGACCTTGTAAATGAAAGCAGAAGGACTGTCAGGGCCAGTGGGCCTAGCACCGGCCTTGGCACAAACAGCAGTTTGTAACGCAGAGCTATTCCTCCATCATTCGTGGTCCTTGCTCCGGGTCACAGGCAATGCTGAACCTCCCCTCCCACCGCTCAGTTTACTTCTTACATGAGTCTCTTGTCCTAGCACAAGGAGCAGTGGGTTCAGTAGGACAATGGGATACTAGATCCAGATGGGGTGGGCTTGGGGTAGCTGCCATTACCAATGTTGATTATTATGAACATTTAGGGCTGAGTCCATGATGACTAGCATAAGAAATTAACATAGGGACACCTGGGGGGCTCAGTCCATTGGGCGTCTGCCTTCTGCTCAGGGCATGATCCTGGGGTTCTGGGATCAAGTCCCACATCAGGCTTCTTGCTTGGTAGGAATCCTGCTTCTCTCTCTGCCTGACACTCCCCCTGTTTGTGCTCACTTGCTCCCTTCCTGACAAATAAATAAAGAAAATCTAAAAAAAAAAAAAATTATCATAAAAATCCTTTTTAAAATGAGTTAAAGTGTAAGAAGACGAAACAAAGAACCAAGACATAACCTCTTTGAACGTCACATTCCCAATGGGCAATGTCAAGTCACCAGTAACCAGCGGTTTGTAAAGTACCCCCTGTTACCTGCTTTTACAAATAAAGTTTTATCAGAACACAGCACGTGCATTCATGTACACATTGCTGGGGGCTGCTTTCACACTACAACGATAGGGCCGGGTCGTTAAAACGAGACCATTCGACCCCCAGAGCCTGAGATAGCTGTGATTTGAACATCCACACGAAGACTCTGTCAAGCCCTGCTCAACACCGTCTTGGCCACATGGTTGTGTGCACGGACAAGGGGAGAATTAAGGTGTCTTATGAAAGGAACCCCGGCACAAACACAAGAGTCGATGGGTTCTTAACAATGATCCCCGGGCTGCTGGGTCTGTTCTACGGCAGCTTCCAGCATGAAAGAAATGAACACTCAGGATGTGAGTAAGTGACCGACCCGCCAACACCTTCTCAGGCACCACAGGCGACACACCGTGAGACCTGTCACATCAGGGATGCCGTTCCCGGTTCCCCTTGCCAAACCGCTGGAGAGCCACGCCAGGGCTGATGGGGATAAAACAAAGGAAAAAGAAAATCAAGGAAAACGGGAGCTTCCTTCCAAAAAACCAAACCTTGTCAATGTCTTATTGTAGCTTCTCCAGCTGCTGAATAGTTAAAACCACAACTGGGCATTCTGGGGTCGGGGGTGGGGGTAGGAGAGGGTAGCAGGGGACATCCCAGTGTTCCCAGTGCTCAGGCAACACTGCGAGTCTCTGACCCTGGAGCCCTTGCAGTCTGGGGGTGGCGATGAGGAAGCCCACATTGTCCTCCACCAGGAAAGGTTAAATTTCCAAGCTGCA
The DNA here is from genome assembly GCF_964662115.1 of Mustela nivalis. Lineage (NCBI taxonomy): Eukaryota > Metazoa > Chordata > Mammalia > Carnivora > Mustelidae > Mustela > Mustela nivalis. The sequence continues at coordinate 153,806,463 of NC_139025.1, forward strand.
CTTTTTGGAAGGGCATGTTTAATGTGGCCGCTAAGCCCCAGAAATGCTCGAATCCCTAATCAAGGTATTTCATGTGTGGTTTTCCAGGTCCCCCTAACCCCCACCCCCTGTGTGCTTCCCTGTAGAGCTCAGGGTGAACATTCCGTGGCGCACACAGAAGCCAGACTGCATGAGCGAGACGTCTGCTGTGGGGTTCTGGGCAGCTTTCCGTCATTGTTAGGACCAGCAGAGCCCCACGGGGCGACTCGCCACAAGGAGGCTGAAGCCAGGGTTTCCACCCAAAGTGCATCGAGTTCTTCCATCTCCAGTCACTTGACCACCACCGGCTCCTTTATCTACACACCTGGCATCCCCGCGCCCGCGCCGTCCGCCATCCAGCCAAGCTCAAGTCACCAGCGCCAAAGCAGCTGCTGGTGCTGCATAAAGCACACTTTCCTCTAAGCGGGGCTCATATTTCCTCTCCGGGCACAAAGCCATGAGTGGAAACTTCCTTTATCCTGAGAGGGGCCTGTGCCCACGGACGGTGACAGCTCGCTTCTGAGTCTCCGTTGACGTATGCGAATGAGATGATTAAATTCAGGGAGAGCCATAAAAGTGATCGCCTTTGTCACACGTCTCACAGTCCTGTCTCAGTGATGGTAAGTCTCTTGTATTTAAGAATGCCAATACCTCTCTTTGAGACTCCGTCGACCTTGGAGGTCCCTAACCTACCTTTCTGTGTCCCCGATTACTGTAATAAATCCCCACCTCTCAGGAGAGGGCTTCTGACCTCCATGGACCTCCATGGACCTCCATGGACTTCGTCTCTCTGCCAAGGTCAGATGATGATAGCCACTTTCTGCTTGTCTTACGAGGATGCTATAAACATGTATGAGGTCATGTCTCTGAACGGAGCTCCAGAAGTGAAACTCAGAGCCTGTTTTTACCTCCCCTTCTTCTCCACTCTCTCCTGACCTGCTTTTCCCACTTGTGCTCCCAGAAGTCCATTCCTACTGAGCAGCAAGTCCCTGAGGCCATCTTAAAAGGCTTCCACAGGGCAGAGACCCTGCATCCTTCCCGGGACTTGTTCACTATAAAGCAAAGTTGCACCCCAGCCAGAATGCAGGAACCAGCACTCGCATGCTTACCCCAAAACAGGAAATCTTTGCTCTTAGCCATCTTAATTGTAAGACGAATAAGCCACAAGTCTTATTCGTTTTCTCCAAAGCTACCCATCTGGTTGTGCCTTTGATTCTAACAGGAACATCACCAAATACATTGTGTCCTGTGTTCTTGGAATCTTGACCCTATCCCTCCCCACTGAGCCATCCGTCCGGCTGACAAGCAAGCTATGAATATGCACCTGCACTTGCTCTATTCCCACAGCTAAGCCTGTACCAGGACCTTCTGGAAAGTTACAAAGCTGATTTAGGAAAACAACGTGAAGACGTGTTAAAACACTGAAAAGGGGGTGTATTTGGGGTTGATCACACTACCCGATAGAAACACATGTTCTAAAGCAGTAACGCTTGTCTCATAAGACGACCCTATAGCCCACCAAAACTGTCAATGAATTGTGCCAAGTGGACGGATGGATGTCCGTTGATACAATGTAACACATGAGGAAGAGAATAAATGTGGAATGCGTTGTCACTATTAGGGCTGCTGGATAAAGCCAGATCGCATCTGATTGCACACAAAAGTAATTCTAAAAGTGCCGGGATAAATTCTCAGAATGAAATTATAGAAACTGCAGAAAACAGAATACTTCCGAACTTCTGAGAAGATCAAATTGACCATCTGATTTCTAGAAACGATAGAGACGTCACAAAGCTAGAGCTCTCTGGGGTATGTTTACATAAAACGAAACTATTATCTATTAGAAACAATGAAAAATGACAAGAAAATTGAGGTAACTGAATATAAGACATATAAACAAACAAGACAGAGAGAGAATCCCATACATATCATGAATAATTTTTGTTTCTTTGTGTCTGAGTCGAGTTACTTTATACGCTCTGTAAAGCCGATGGCTACATTACTCACCAACGTTTTTACATTTTCCTTATTAATTTGAAGGTGCTTCTAATAAGTGTACTGAATCCTTGTCTACCATATATTTTACAATTTTTTTTGTTATTGGAATATATTTTTCAATTTTTAAAAAAATTACTTCGTAGTTCTTTAAATGATTATGAATTGCAAATCTGTGGGGCGCCTGGGTGGCTCAGCCATTAACTGTCTGCCTTCGGCTCACGTGATGATCCTGGAGTCCTGGGATCGAGCCCTGCATCAGGCTCCCTGCTCAGTGAGGAGGCTGCTTCTCCCTCTCCAACTCCCCCTGCTTCCGCTCTCCTGCTGTCACATAAATGAATAAAAAATCTTAAAAAAAAAAAATAGAAATCTATCAGTCATTTTGTTTATGATTTCTGCCTTAAAGTCCTGCCCTACTTCATTATTATATAATTCACTTATATTTTGTGATTTTGCCTAAACTTTACTTTTAATTATTTAATATATTATATCGTATTTTGTCTTGTTGCGCTGTTGAAGAGACACGCGGCTTCAGTCTTCCGCTGCCGTCTCTGGCCTGATGTCTGCTTTGCCTCCCTGCTATGAAATTCCATCTCTAGCCCAAGCTGGACTTGACCGACACACGCACTCAAACACTCAGATGAGTCTGATTTTTAGGATTTCCGTTCTGATAGATTGATTTCGGTGCAGGCACAGTTGCTCAGTGTTTGAAGCTTGGTGATAAATTGTGACACCCCTCAGGGAAAGTTCTACTTTATGCTGAACGCTCATCCATGCTTACTTAGCAAATTTAGGTTCATTGCGTAAAATTCCTCCAAAGATTCCTTTAGGATTTTGAATGGGATTATGTGTATTTAACGGATTAAGTGGGGGCAGAACTGAAGAGAACGGGACGTGTTTACATGTTGTCTGTGAGCACAGGACTGGCTGGATTTTCTGGAGTTGTCCTCGGCACTGGGCCCGGCCTGACCACCCGGCTTCCCCCGGTGCGGTAGGAGCAAACTTGGGAACAGGAGCTTGCAGACCCATGGCCTCATGCGTCTTCACTCCCCCTCCCCTTCCATGAGGCCAGCTTGCGCGCAGCGGACACAAGACCGAGCGCCTTCATTTGAGTGTGCGGACACAAGCAAAGGCCCTGACCCATTTTTGAGGAAAAAAGACTAATTGAAAAGTGAGCTTCTGGAAATTTCAAGTTTAATATTGACCCTCAGTTCCAATCCCCTCCGCCCCCACCAGCACAGATGACCTTGCCCTCCAGCCTGCTGACCCTGGCAAGCGGATGGACCTGGGAGTCCCGTGGGTCCTGTTCAGAGACCTGGCAGGCTTGGGATGAGGTCCCTTCTGCCCTCACGGGTGAGCCCCAGGGCAGTTGCCCTGGGAAGCTTGGGAAGTGGCCAGAGAGATGTGCTCATCCTTGTGACCTCCTGTGGTATGCAGCTGTCCCATTTGGGTGACACACTCAGCCATCCATGTGGCCCATCTCCTCGACCAGAGCGTGCGCTTCCGAAGGGTCAAGTCCAGGCTGTGCGTCCCTCCCCAGCGTCTCTGTGCCTATAGACCACTCGCTCGAAGAGCCGAGTCCTTGCCAGTCAGAGAAAGGGGCTCTGCCGCCAGATTTCCTGCTCTGATGCCCCCTCTGCAAGGTCCTAGCTGTGTGCTCCTGAGCACTATGTTTGCCTACTCTGAGCCTCGATTCCTCATCTGTAAAATGGGCTGAGAAGACGGGGCTGTGTTGTGTGCTTCTTTTAGTGTTTGTTCAACAAATGTTCCCTTCTTATGAAGACTGACAATCTAGCTTTTCTCAGGTCGGTGAGAGTGTGTGTTTGCTACTGTCTCATAATTAATGAAGGGCTAGCAGGTTATTTCCAATGTAGAGAGGATACAATGAGACTTATTATGTAAAGTACAAAGGACAGTACTAGGACGCGGGCACTGAAATTTGTTCACTCATTTACAACCCAGACAGTATTTACTGGAGAGCCACTGGACCAGCCTCTGGGGTTAGGACACCGAAGAAGCAAAGGAAAGCCTCTACCTTCAGCAAGGCATCATGTGGAGGGGGCCAGGGGTGGGGCTTGGAGAGAGAAAATGAACAGGTAAGTTAAGCACCTATACTGTTAGATGGACGCTAGTGCAAATAAGATGAATGTCAGGGAAGGGGAAGAGTGTTGGGGGGCCAAAGACGGAAAGGTCTTCTTGGAGAGGCAGAGCTCTGGGAGTTGTACAGTTGTATGCAAACCCTCCACGCAGCCCAGGCAGCCCGCCATTGCAAGTTCAAGGTCACTGCCTCCCTGCACCTCCTGACCTCAGATGAGACGTCCTGAGTGAGTCTCAGCTTTTGCATGCACCCAAGCTATGCCTGTAACTTGGAAATTCTTAGAAGAACATGGCTTCCGGGCCAGGATGGGCAAACCAAAGGGACGCAATCTACAAACTCCATTTGGAGAGGAGATCTTCATCTCAAGTGAGAAGACTAAAGATTCCCCCTGGGGGTACTGCTGACCGAGCACTGCAGGAGGAAGGGAGAAGAGGGCCAGAGCAGAGGCTGCTCATGACCTCCCCACAGTGCTTGCACTGTGCAAAGCCCCAGGTGCGTGGGAAGAAGGAGACTCTGGGCACACAGAGCACAGTCCGCAGTAGAGTATGCTCAGCTTGGGAGACTAAGAGGAGCCACCCCTGCTGTGGCGACTGGCTCGCTCGGGTTTATTTATGATTATTTTTACAACTCACACTCGGATCCCAGCTTGAGAACCTCTGCTGTTTGTGGTTGAGACTCAGAGCTTGTGGGAGGGGAGCCTGGCTGCGGGTGGATGGGCTCCGAGGAAGGGCTGCTTGCGCTGGTGGGGGGCGGGGCACACGGCGCTCTTCCCCACCTCTGCAAATGGTCCCCTCTTCAGAAGGCTGCTGAGGAAAGACAACAGCAGGACTGGAGCGGAGGTTGGGGCTCCCCTCCACAGAGGTAAGCAGAGCGACCCCCAGTTTGGCAGAGATAAACACCAGGTCTATGTCATCTAAACCAGCAATTGGGTCTTCCTTTTTGAGAAAGCACAAAATTATCTTTGAACACACGGAGCATATTTGCATCTTGTACCTTTAAACGCCATGAGGAGCTCTGGCTTCTAGCCGGGTGTGTTGGTGGCAGGGAAGGACACGCAGGGCTCCCTGGAAGGACCCGGAAACTGGGACGTCACGGCAGCAGATCACACTTGCCTCAGAGACTCAGGAGGTTTCTTGCTGCTTTCCTGACCGGGTCTGCCATTGTCTGTCAAATTCCATCCAAGGTAACAAAAGAACTCACATTTCTTGGTTTTCTTTATAGCTTTTTCTTTGATTCAGGAACTCTGCATGGGAATTCCAATTTTCTCTAGCCAGCCAAGTAAAACAAAGCCTGCATCGCACCTGCCCCTGCTTGTGACCCCTGCACATCCCCTGCACCCTCTGCCATGAGCGCCACCTGCAAGGATCCTTTAGAAACTCTCGGGCAGCCCACAACCAGCCCAACGCTAGTGTATCCTGGACACTGCCTGGGATGGTTCACTTTGTGTGTCAAGTCAGCTGGGCCACAGTGCCAGGTACTTGGCCCACTATTATTCTGCCTGTTTTTGTGCAAGGGTTCTTTGGATGAGACTAACATTTGAATTCAGCAGATTTTGAGTAAAAGCAGATTGCCCTCCAGAATGTGGGTGGGCCTCACCCAATCAGTTGAAGGTCTGCATAAAACAAACACCTGCATCATCTGAGGAAGAAGGAATTATGCCAGCAGATGGCCATTGGACTTGCTCTGTAATGTCAGCTCTTCCCTAGGCCTCCAGCTGACTGGCTTACCCTGTAGATTCTAGGTGTGGGCTTCTATAATCATGTCAAGTCAGTCTCTAAATTTTCCTCTCTCTCTCTCTCTCTGCAGTATTCTGTTGGTTGTGTTCCTCTGCAAAGTTTTTATAAAAATGGCATGCACATTTGCTGTGAAGAGTCAAGACAACACATGAAGTACACAGGAAAACATCACAGGTATGTGTTAATCTTCAGCGAGCACTGTTCCAGACCATTCTGCGTGGATGTCTGCTCTCACTCACATACACGTGAACCACAACTTGTGTACTGCTGTTCCAGAAGTTGTTGCACAGAACAATGCACGAACCCCTTGCCGTGATGCCTATTACTTTTTACTAGATGGTTCCCCATATATCATTATTTGAGTTTCATTTTAAAGAACACATAGATTTTTTTTTCTAATTTTTAACTATTAAAACCCAATTCCGCGACAACCAGCTTTTCACATACGCCTCTCACATTTGTGTGCTTATCTGCTTAGGGGAAATTCGCTGACGTGGCTTAATGGTCACATCACGAGTGTATCCATTTTTCTTTTTTTAAATTTTGAGGCATGGCACCAGACCATCCGGGAAAAAAAAAAAAAGTGATGGTCTACACACCCACAAAGAGTACAGAATGCCTAGTTGTCCACATACTTTCTAACACTGGATAACTTTGATAAACCAAGTAAAGCCCATATCTTGTCCCGGTATTTTTTTTTATTTAATTTTTTATTTTTTATAAACATATATTTTTATCCCCAGGGGTACAGGTCTGTGAATCGCCAGGTTTACACACTTCACAGCACTCACCATAGCACATACCCTCCCCAATGTCCATAACCCCACCCCCTTCTCCCAAACCCCCTCCCCCCAGCAACCCTCAGTTTGTTTTGTGAGATTAAGAGTCACTTATGGTTTGTCTCCCTCCCGATCCCGTCTTGTTTCATTGATTCTTCTCCTACCCACTTAAGCCCCCATGTTGCATCACCACTTCCTCATATCAGGGAGATCATATGATAGTTATCTTTCTCTGATTGGCTAATTTCGCTAAGCATGATACGCTCTAGTTCCATCCATGTTGTCGCAAATGGCAAGATTTCATTTCTTTTGATGGCTGCATAGTATTCCATTGTGTATATATACCACATCTTCTTGATCCATTCATCTGTTGATGGACATCTAGGTTCTTTCCATAGTTTGGCTATTGTGGACATTGATGCTATAAACATTTGGGTGCACGTGCCCCTTTGGATCACTACATTTGTATCTTTAGGGGAAATACCCAGTAGTGCAATTGCTGGGTCATAGGGCAGTTCTATTTTCAACATTTTGAGGAACCTCCATGCTTGTCCCGGTATCTTGACACAGTCCCCTCCCTGCCCACCACCATGCACACACATCCTCGCTCTGGGCTGCAGCCACTCTCCGTCACTCTCCATTGACCATGTGCCACCCCAAATGTGACTATCATTCCCCTTGGCCTGTCTTTACTGTTCTCCCCTTTTCAAGATCTTCTCCCCACTTCCAGACCTCCCAGGTCGAGGGAGGTTGACGGATGTCTCCTGGCTGCCGCGGCCGTGTTCTCTCCTAGGTCCTCCAGCTCGTGCTCCGTTTCCATATTTGAGTCCTGGGTTTGCGTCCTCATCCTGAAAACTCCCCAAGGGCAGAAACCTGTCTCCTGGACCCGGAAGCTTGGCAGCAGCTCCTCCCAGGGCCGGGGACCGATGAATAGTCAACGATTCGTCTTGACGGACGCCTGTCCCCAGCAGCCCATGCAGGCGTTGGAGGGTTTCTGAGCTGCATGAGCAGCATTTTCAGGGGGAAGAGTGGGGGCAGGTGCAGGCTGGGGAGGGTACAGCTAAGCACACTCTCGGGAGAGTGGAGCCCTGTTCTGACCCTCTGCCATCACCACAAAAGTAACTTGCCAAATCCCCAGAATCTCTGGGCCGTCCATGCAACCTGGAGATTTGGTCTGGACTCAGTCTGTGGTATGCCCAGGGGTCCTGGCACCACCCGGCGGAGAGCGCTGAGTCTGCAATGACTTCCCAGTCATGGGGCTTGCCAGGTGCCCCCCAGTGCAGCACCTACTGGATTTCCAGGCATCTTTTTGAAAACCACCAGTGAAGATAACCACTCCAGTGTGGAGGTAAATTCCGACAGACGTCCCTGCCCCTGTTTAAGGGACAGGAAAAGAAAACCAGTTAGTGAATGAGGCAAAACCGAGGGCATCAAACTGCAGCCAGGAAGCATTCAGCCATCAAGACAAATCTGACCAAAGGACCCTGGAAAGCAGATGCCCCCATCAGAGGTGGCCCCTCTGGCTGGAGGCTCCAGAGGCAGGACGAGTGTCCCCTCCAGGGCAGCTAGGGGCCCAGCGACCAACGCCTCTGTGCAGGCCACTGTCCTACCTGCTGACACCATCGTCCTCTGCAAAGACGGATTCAGGCTTCCAATGACAAACCCCGCAAGTCTGGACCCAGCTCTGCATGTGGCCAAGGTTCCTTTTGACTATGCAAATGCTGTCCCCTGGTGGGGACTTGTGACAGCACAGCACACAGGGCACATCTCTGAAACCACCCACCTTTGTGTTTATTCTTGGGAACCTGTCCCACACCCTCGCTGCACAGCCGAGGGAACAGAGGCCCGAAGAAGAAGAGTGACCATCACAGGCTCACACACTGAGTGGCAAATTGGGGACAAAAGTGGACAGCTTGATTGCCTCCTTGTGATCTACACCGCCCTTGGTCACGATGAACGAAAAGGTTCTCCTGAGGCAACTGCACATTTCCTGGAAGAAACACTCTAGAAAAGGCCACGAGCCTTTGTTTTGCTCCGTCTCAGTGGGAAGCCTCTGGGGTTTATTGCCTCTGTGTGTGTGTGTGTGTGTGTGTGTGTGTGTGCGCGCACGCATGTGTGTACACGTACCTTCAGGTACAAATTCTCTCTGTGAACATCATGGTGCTTTTGCTGGGTTCTTCAACTACACGCTCGATTTTTCAGAATACTAATTTCTCATCTTTACAAAAGCCGTAAAGGGTTTTCAATAAATACGTCACAGTAAGCAAAGAAAACCGTATCACCTAACACACTTGATTTGTGAAAGTCACCATGGTTCAGCGTCTAAGGTTCGGGATTCAGCCAGCGTCATCGGAAGCAGGAGAAAGCAGAAGTCGGTATCCCGTGGACTCGTGTCTTTCCCTTTTCTCCTTCATTTCCCATCACGGGTCAAGAACAATGGAGACAAGCCAATTCTGTTGTTGTCACTTCTCTTTCCTGCTGCTCTGCGGAGGTGCTGGGAGCACAGGGACCCGGCCTGGGCTGGGGGCAGCGGGCTGCAGAGAAGGAAGGGGAGAGCTGGCTGGGTCTCTGCCCCACTCGCCCCAGCCTGGAGGGGCCCAGTCCCGGCTCCGTCTCCCGCTCCCCCGCTCGGCAGCCCTTCAGGCCCCCATTTCAAACCACACGGCAAAGGAAACGACCCCCCGTCCTAAACCTTCTCCCCGGGTCTTGCCAGTGTGTTCGATCCTCTGCTCTCCTTCTGGCTCTTCGAAATTTTCTCTTCTCTGCCCCGGCCCCGCACTAAACCACACCTGGGCTTTCCCTTCAGGATTAACAAGTCCCTCAATAAGTAAATGCAGAAAAGCAGAAAATCTACATCCAGTTGCTTTTGCTTCAGAAAACCAGCGAAAACTCTTCTATGCCCTTAGGAAATTGTAGCTCCTGGTGAGCTCGTGATAGAAACGTCGGTGTCACTTGCCAATTACTGTTTCCCAGGTTGCATTAGCAGTTTGGAGTTTGCAATGCACATTGCAAAGCACATGTGGCCAGCACGCCCTTCACTGTTTGTTCTGGAGAAGTCACATCTATGGAACCTTCTCGAGGTCTCCTCCATAAGGCAGTGTCATCGGCTCCTTCTACAGGGTACTGGGGACTAGGACTAGGAGGCGTCCAAAGCCACATCGCAAGTATGTGGGAGGCCTGAAGCTCCGGCCGGCCCCGCTGCGCCCCTTCCTTCTGCTCCCCCAGCCCTGAGCCTTCCCGGACGCCGAGGTTCCGAGCGCACCGGGAAGGGTGCCAGCATTTCTGTTCCACGCGCTGGGAAATGAGTGTTCAGAGAGGCTGGATCTGCCGTCAGACCTCAGACTCCTCCCATTTCTGCCATCAGACCTCAGACTCCTCCCATTTGCACCCTTGTTTAATCCTTCATGAGCTACTCGAGCTGGAGATGCCTTCTCTGGGCCTCCCCACGCCCAGGCCAGAGCTCCCATCCCCCCCCAGGCAAGGGGGCTAGACACACAGACTGGCCTCTTGCTCCCCCAGAACAGGAAAGGGGAGTCTATTAGGCACAACCAGCCTTACTCCCAGCAAGGCAGGGACAGAATTGTGGGTTTTCCCTCCTCCTCATTGCAATTCTGGAAATTCTAAACTTAGCAAATGGCTCCAGGACACAGCCAGCCTCCTATATGCTTAATTGCAATGCAACCCCAGTCTCTTGTCTTTTTTTTTTTTTAAATGGTTTTATTTATTTATTTGTCAGAGAGAGAGACAGAGACAGAAACAGAGCATGAGGGGGGGCAGGCAGAGGGAGAAGCAGACTCACTGCTAAGCCAGGAGCCTGATGCGGAACTTGAACCCAAGACTCTGGAATCATGACCTGAGCCCAAGGCAGAGGCTTCACCCACTGAGCCACCCAGGTGACCCTGCAACCTCACTCTCCTGCAGCTTGCTCTCCTGTAAACCACACCATGTTTCAGGGAAAAAATACGTGTTGTTCATTTTTTGTTTGGTTTTCAATCCAGCATATTCAGCCTGCTGCGGTCTTGTCGAAAAGAGAACTCTACATTTCTTTCTGATTTTCCCATATGTTCACTCTTTTGTTCAACACGTCTTCACTGAGCTGGTAGAGGTACCTGTATTTCTTGCCATAAGTAAACGGGAGGTACAGTTTTGTGATCTCATTTTATTTGTTTGCTCCGTACATTGTGGACACATTTCTCGGTTGTTAAATATTCTATAGAATCGTTGCCATGACTATATATCATTTGTTTTTACTCATGTTGATAATATACCCCATTCCGAATGATTAGAGAGTTGGATTATCTTTAAAAGTGGCCCTTACAGCAAGCCTTGTGAAGAACACCGCGGGGGTAAGACCTTTATGCACAGATCGCTTGCACAAGAACAGTTTTCATGTGACATATGTGTCCTCAATGGGTAAAATCAAAGGCCAAAAAGATGAAAATTCAATACATGTGAATGCACTCATAAACTCATAGAATAGTTCTATTAGTTGGAATGGGGAGAGACTTTCTGTGAATAATTCTCAAGAAAGCAAAATTAAAGAAAAAGTTTGGTGCCAATGACTATAAAAATAAAAAATGTCTTGGGTTTCCTGGGTAGTGTCTGCCTTCAGCTCAGGTCATGATCTCCAGGTCCTGGGGTCCAGCCCTGCATCGGGCTCCCTGTTCAGCGGGGAGCCTGCTTCTCCCTCTCCCTGCTGCTCACTCTCTCCTCCGTATCTCAAAGAAATAAATAAAAAGTTTTTTAAAAGAAAGAAAGAAAGAAATTTGGATTTGGCCCAAGTCAAAAATGTGAGCAATAGGGACGCCTGGGTGGCTCAGTTGATTGAGCTGCTGCCTTTGGCTCGGGTCATGGTCCTAGGGTTCTGGGATCGAGTTCTGCATCGGGCTCCTTGCTCAGTGGGGAGCCTGCTTCTCTCTCTGCCTCTGCCTGCCGCTCTGCCTGCTTGTGTTCTCCCTCCCTCTCTCTCTCTCTGACAAATAAATAAATAAATAAAATCTTTTAAAAAAAAATGTGAGCAATAAATGGGGTCAAGTTTTTCCAGCCATGCAGCCAGGCTCAGGTCATGATCTTAGGGTCGTGAGATCGAGCCCCACGTCGGGCTCCACACTCGGCAGAGAGATCCTGTTTTAGATTCTCTGTCCTTTCCACTCATGCTCCCTCGTTTTTTCTCTCTCTCAAATAAAAAAAAAAATAAATAAATCTTTTTTTTTAAAAAGAAATAAAGCTGATAATATAAATATATTAACAAATGATAAAAATGATATATTTTCAAAGAGCCTGAAGTGTTGTGGAGATGTTAAAAATGACAATGATGCACCATGTTGGTTTGGGGGCTAAGGATATCGCTGGCTGGGAGACTTTTGTCTGCGGTCCTCAGCAGAGTTCATATCGAGCTTCCAATCCTTACAATTGGGATGAGTTTGTCGTGTTTGGAGCAGATAGAATTCATACCACAGTGAAGAGCTAAGTGTGATATTGTCATATGTATCCTTCTAGTGTTATATTCATCAATGTAAAAACAGTTGCATTTCCGTGAACAATAACAGGTGGGAAAAGATTCTAGTCTATATATGGCTACCTAATTTAGTTTACTTAAGTATACTTCTACATTTAACAATCACTCTATAAATTACTTAACACATTTGTTAAGTTTGAATAATTTGCTTCTGCTTTTGATTATTGTATCCCTCACAACCTACAAAAGAAGGGCCTTATAGGTAACTCTTGACTTAAGGATCTTTTGTGGGAGGCAAAAAGTCCAAGAGGAGGAATTGCTAGATCAAAGAAAACTCCCAAGTTTAAGGCTGTTGGCATACATTGAGAAACTGAGTTGGAGACAATTCACAGCTATCTGTATTCTCTCTGGGAATGAACTTGATTGCCCATTTCCCTTAGTGCCGTGAAAACATTCAAAGTATGCTCAGTGTGGTGTGGGTAAATGTTATCTTTCATATTTTAGTTTCCTTGCTTTTAGTTCAGGTGAAATAATACTTATTTATATGTTTATTTGTATGTCTCCTTCTGAGAAATTTTTTTTAAAAGCCTTTGCCTAGTGTGTTTTTATATGGTTATTGATTGGGAAGAGCTCTTTACATGTGAAAGATAGTAACCTCTTGTTTTCAAATATTTTCCCCAGTTTGTCATTTCCCTTTCATTTCTATTAATGATGTTTCTCAACAACAAAGTGAGTTTTTTGTGCAGTTAACCTAAACTGTTTTTATCATGATCTCCACCTTCGATGTCATTTGTAGAAAGAACTTTCCTAAGTAGATTTTATTTTCACTTAATATTTTCGTTATAACTTTACTTTCTGTTTGAATATTATTTTAAAAAGAACTCAGTACTCTTCTCATTTGGGCTGTTTTTAACCATTTGTTATTTGAGATAAGGTTTTGTTTTCCTTCATTTTCAATTTCCAAAATAATTCTATTAAATTGTTAACTTTTTATTTATTTATTTATTATTAGAGACAGTGTGTGAGCGGGGTTGGGGGAAGAGGGGAGGGGCGTAGGGAGAAGCAGTGAGAGAATCTTGAGCAGGATCCACACCCAGCACAGAGCCTGACACGAGGCAGGATTCCAAGACCCTGAGATCATGACCTGAGTAGAAATCAAGAGGCAGACATTCAACCAACTGAATCACCTAGATATCCCCGAAATTCTATTTAAATTACAGATTTCTTTGGAGTGGATTGAGATCTCTATATAATCTTCTCGGGCAAAATGTCCATATATTCTGATCTTCCACATTCCTCAGTGAATTTTTTTTTCACTAAAGCCCTACAGTTTTCTGTCAATGTGACCACAGGATGAGATTTTTTTAATGATTCCTGAATGGAATCCTTATTCCACTATACTTTTCAATTACACATTCCTGACACATAGCAAGTCTATTCTTTTTGTACGTTCTTTTCGTTTCTTTCACGACTTTCCCTTTATTGAAATTTTTCATCAGTCTCCCTCAATTTTACAGTAATTATTTTTAGTTTTCTATGCAAATAAGAACACCATCTACACAAATGTAATTTTTCACATATTAAACATTTTCTATTATTCATTTTCCTTGTCTGATCACGAGGGACTGAAATTCCAAACACGTGTTAAGTGATAATATTCACCAGGAGATGTTTATACCTTGTTCCTAATTTCAGTGGTAGCCCCGGTGGTTCTCACCATCAAATAGGGAGCTGACTCAATTTAAACAGACCTCATTTAGGTTATAATGAGAGTTTCCTTCCATTCCTACTTTATCAAGAGCTTTTAATCAAAATGAGCTCTGAATTTTATACAGTGTTTTGGGGGGAGAGGTGGTTTGCCTATCAGGCTAACTGTATTATTATATATCTATGACCTTCTAATCTGACCCATTATATTAACCTTGTGAAGCATGTTTAAATGTTCCTATCCTGGGGCAGCTGAGTGACACAGTTCATTAAGCATTTGATTCTTGGTTGTGGCTCAGGTCATGATCTCAGGGTTGTGAGATCGAGCCCCACATCTGGCTCCGTGCCCAGCAGGGAGTCTGCTTAAGATTCTCTCTCCCAGGGCGCCTGGGTGGCTCAGTGGGTTGGGCCTCTGCCTTTGGCTCCAGCCATGATCCTGGGGTCCTGGGATCGAGCCCCCCATCAGGCTCTCTGCTCAGCGGGGAGCCTGCTTCTCCATCTCTCTCTGTCTGCCTCTCTGTCTACTTGTGATCTCTGTCTGTGAAATAAATAAATAAATAAATAAATAAATAAATAAATCTTTTTAGAAAAAAAATCCTATCTTCATAAAATAAAACCTACTCAATCATGGATTCCTTTTTTTTTTTTTTTTTTTAATGAACTCTGCATTCTGTGTGATATTTTATTTAGGATAGTTCTACATTACTTTTTTTTTTTTTACACAATCTTTAATCCGTTTGGAATTTGGTGTAAGATATGCAGTAGAAGAAAACTTTGTGTGTGTCTGTTTAATAAAAATGTTTAGTCAACTGTCCAACAACCAGGTACTCAGTAATCCAAACTTTTGGAATACCAGATTTTCATGGAGTAAGAATGGGATTGCCTTAGTCAGCTTGGGTTGCTGTAATAAAGTAGCAAGACTTGGGGGCTAAGACAACAGAGATTTACTTTCTCCGCATTCTGGAGAGCAGGAATCTGGGATGGAAGTGCCGACATGATTGGGTTCTGTGAGAGCCCTCTTCCTGGCTCGTAGATGGCCACCTTCTTGCTAAGTCCTCACGCGACCCATAGCTCTCTCCTCCTCTTCTTACAAGGCCAAAGTTCTCTTAGATTAGGGCTTCCCCCTTATGACCTCATTTAACCCTAATTCCTATGTCCAGAGAGTCACAGTGGGGACGAGGGCTTCAACAGAGGAATTTTGAGGGGACACAATTCAGTCCATCGTGATGAGGTGATGACGATATTTGGATCCAACTCATAGAGATCTGAGTTAACAGACTCCTCAGTCCATGACACATTGTCACCGGGTCTGTGTCTGGTGACTCTGATCTTCATCTTTTCTTACTTTTGGTGCCATTTCCCCAGGTCTAAAGACACACGAGCTAATGTGTGTGGCTAATCTTTCCAATGCGTATTCTTCTTAAACCCGAATATCTCATACTATCATTATTTAACATTGGCTTGGAATTTCCTTGTGATTAGACAAGGAAAATGAGTGAGAGATAAAATATTTAAGAGATGAAAACATTACCAGTTTTGCATACATTATCCTCTACATGTTTGTTGTGTATCCAAAGTATATAAATATGTATGTATCAAAGACACTACACATCTCTAGAACATGTGTGTATGTTTATCAAAGAAGCTATACATCCTTATAAAATGTTAGATTAGTTACATATAAACATGCTTCTAATTAATTTACGTAAATGGTATTAACTTGCAGATCTTACTGTGTTCCTTATTTTGTAAATCAACATCAGGTGATTGAGAGCTTTCCATTTCAATAAATCTAAGAAGAAGTTACTGTGGGAGACATAAGGACTAAGTTTGAACATAGAGCATCATAATCTTTATAACTATCTAAAAAAAAAGGTGAAGGGAAAAGAAAATGGAGAAGCACATCTGTATTAACTTGGAATGGAAATGGGCTAGCCAACACGGTAGCCATTAACCTCATGTAGTTATTTAAATTTAGATACAATAAAATTTGAAATTCCCCAAGCATTACATTTTAGATGCAATTCCTTAGTCACACTGCCCACATTTCAAGTGCTCACTCATCACATAAGGCCAGTGGCTTTCACACTGGACAGCTCAGAGCTAAGACTTTCCTTCATTGCGAAGCATTCTACTGGAGAATTAGGGATGGCTCTACCTAGACAGCATCAGTGCCGTGGAGATGGGGAGGAGGACAGTGTGCAGAACACATGTTTCATGGTCAGAGATACAGTGTCTTCCGTGTCAGTTTAAATTCAGAAAAAAATATAGAATTTCTCAAGGTTATGTCCTTAGAGTCTGTTGGCTGAGTTCCCATGTATGCTTTTATTTATCCCTTCACTCGTGACAAATATCTGGGTTCCTGCTCATTTGAGGTCTTCTTCTGAGCACCTGGACCGACAGTGAACTTGTCAGGGAAAAAACTCACTCTGCCTAATGCTTATATTCTACTGAGAGGAAACAGGCAGCGGACGGAGAGACCGATGACAGAGTAATTTTAGAGGGAGATTAAATGCGATGGAAGCTAGCGTAGGGTCAGCAGATGCAGAGTCAGTGTACGAGGTAAGAGGGTCTCTCCCAGTCTGGGGCAGGAAGGGTACTTCTCTCTGCCATGATATTTCCAATGAAGCATGAGTGATGAGGAAGTGTCCACAGGTGTGGGACCGCTGGGGACATCTCAGGGCAGAGGGGACTGGAAAGTGTGAAGGGCTCCAAGCGATAGAAAGTGCTAGCAATTGGGGAATCCACAACGTCCAGAGGGACTCAAACCCTGTGAGAACAGAGAAGACCAAGGGCCAGTCACACAAGGTCTTGGAAGCCACAAGGAGGAGCATGGATCAGGTTCTTACTCAGTGGATAGAATTCCGGTATGAGTTTAATAAAGTTCCATATAGAACCCCCTAAGTTTGAATTAATCATCTTCAAGTTTACATTGAGAAAGAAATGCTTTAACATAAATAACATGGCTTTGAAAACTAGGAGAGACCATTCTGACCCAGTTAAGAAATCCAGAGTGATCAAAGAACAATGGGCATAGTTGGTCACGTGCCTTTCTTAACTGCGAAAGTTCTTATACACAGTTGAGTGTCTCACGATAACCTCTTAGACTACCAGGCCATCCTTGAAGGGAGAGATGGCCAACCACGGTCTTGCTCTCCTGGGACTCTACATCCAATGGTTACCAGGGAAAGCCAGCCCTGGTGAAGAAATATGGCAAATCTCACAGGACGCCCCAGGGAAGGGATTCTGCTTTAGACGGGTGGTTGAGAAAAGCCCTTCTGAACCCACGGCATTTCCTGGAGACCAGTAGGATGAAGGAACGTAGCTGAGAAAACACGTGAGGGAGATGGAACAACGGGTCAAATGACCAGACCATGAAAGGGCTCATGAGCTCCAGGAAGCAGAGTGGGGCAAGTGTCCGTATGGCCAAACAGGTGTCGAGGGGTGCCTTAAAGAAATGCCATCCCAGTAGCAGTGAAGGCTAGAACATTGCTTGTTCTTGGTCGAAACCATGGTTTCTCAAATTTGAACTATAGGCGTTTTGAGCCAGATGATTTGTTGTCAGTGGAGGGGAATGTCAGGGGCATTTTAGGAGGTTTTGCAACAACCTTGGCCTCTACCCTCCAGATTCTGGCAGCATCCCCCTTGATATGACAACTCCCAATCATCTCTAATTCTAAACATCCCCTGGGGACCAAGCCACCCCTGGTTGAGAATCACTGTACTGGAGTGTTTTAGTCTTTCCTTTCAAGGTCATGGTATTGGCCCACACTGGTCTATGATTCCGGTGGGCAGCAAAGCTGGCCGAACACTTGCCCTGGGGCCAGTGGTTGGCTTTATTTCTCCTCCTTCACTTCCCCACAGCTGGGGGACCGTTGTAGCACATGCCCGGACAAAACAATGTATTTGGGCTGTTAATCTGCCATTTTAGAAGAAAGAGTAAAACTGACCCATAGCAGGAGTCTCCTGGTGTGGCCTGAGTCAGAGACCCTGGTCCACATCCCCGGGAGGCTGGTTCAGCTTCTCTTTCTTGACAGCACCCTTAGGAACCTCGCATCAGCTAACACACAACTTACGGGCATAGAAAGAGGAGAGACCGTGAGGGCCCTCTCTGGCTGGTCTTCTTACAGTGGCAAGTGTTCGTTTGGTAGAAACCAGTGAGAGTTCACTTCATGGACACAGGATCGGTGCGATGTTAATCTAATGTGTCAACATGGCTAGGTCACCCGGTGCCCAGACATCCTGTCCTGCATCACTCTGGGTGTGTCTGGGCAGGCATCTCTAGCTGAGTAAAGGAGAGATCCCTCCCCAAGGAGGGCAGGCCCCATTTAACCCCTTGAAGACCTGAATAGAACCAAAAGGCTTCCCCACAAGTAGAGAAAATCTCTCTTTCTGACTGTCCTAGGGCTTGGCCATCCGTCATGCCTGCCTTCAGCCCAGACCCAGGGTGGAGCTTCTACCAGCAGCCGCCTCCTTCTCAGACCGTCCACTCTGGATGGAGCTCGACGCTTTTCACCACATCTCCAGCTTGCCCAACGCAAGTCTGAGGTCTTCTCAGCCTCTATCATCTCCTTATTATATGTATATATACTATAGACACACACGTACATACCTGTGTAATAAGTCTACTATAGATAACATAAAAAGCAAATGAAGTATATAATATTCGTATATGAAATATGGTATATCTATTTCATATTATTATATAAATATTATATTTAGTATGTTATATGTAAATATTATATATCATAAGATATTATTATATGTTGTCTATTATATATATATATATTTCTAGAGATTTTATTTATTTATTTTCAGAAAGACAGAGGGAGAGAGAGAGAAAGAGCAGCAGGCAGAGTACGAACCAGACTCCCCACTGAGCAGAGAGCCCGATGCGGGACTCAATCCCAGGACCCTGAGATCATGACTGAGCTGAAGGCAGATGCTTAACCCACTGAGCCACCCAGGTGTCCCTATTATATATATTATATATATAATGTACATATACTAAATTATGAAAACCCTAAGATCATTAGTTGTCAACCTGGAGACCCAGGAGATAAGATAGTTATTATACATATTATGTAATTAATAATAATATATAGTAACTATCTTATATATTTATATATATATATATATATATACACACACATACACACACACACACACACATATATATAGTAAACAGATTTGTTATATGTAATTGGCTACTGTTTGGGATTCTCCGGAGAATGAGATGTAGATAGGAACGGAACTTAGGCATTCAAACCCACAAAGAACCACGTAAGGAACAGACTAGAACACGTTTGTGGCAGAGTCTCATCTCTGAAATGTGGACACCTCTGTCCCTGCCCTGTCAATAGTCCCTCCATCTTTATGTTTTGCTACCAGCGGGATTATTTCTTATTATTTCTGAATGAGACTGTGACCACAGAAAGAAAGAGCTAGAAGTAGCCGCTATCTGGCTTTGATATCAAAAACACAGGTCATGGGAGACCAGGGAAAGAATGAAGGACAAGACAAAGACTTCAGGAAAAGCAGGGTCATACAGGAAGGACAACGGTCTGTCCTCTGCTCACGCCCTCTACACGTCCGAGCACGTACACACGACGCCCTGCCCCTGAAGGGTGGGAGTGAGCCAGAAGGCAGGAGGAGACAGCAGGGTCTGGGTCAAGGAACACACCAACCACACAAATGGGGTCACTTTACAGATTGTGGTGGCGAGAGTCCCGAGGCAATGCCCATTGCCCTTGCAAAAGGCAGTCCTTTGGTGGCTGCCAATACTTGGTTCACTGGCCATCACGCAAGTCGGATGCCCTTTTCCACCTGGCCCTTCAAAACGCGTGGCAACTTCCCAGGACACTTATGGGTCCACCGGAGCCCATGACGAAGGCCCCCAAGTTCAATGGGCTTGGCACTGCCTACACACCCTGACGCAAGGCAAGAAGGAGGACCCAACACTCCTCGAGGTCACAATGACTACTCGGAGGCTGCTGTCTGGGCTTTCTGTAGACTAGAAGCCCAGCTCTGAATAGTCCACTTCCTGTCAGCACTAAGGATTTCGCTGAGGCCCTGGAAAGTACTGCCTTGCCCAGCCCCCCTTGGTGGCCGACTGCCTCCATCACTCCCCAGCTATGCTGCTGTGACTCCAGGCCGCTCAGGGGACAAGGCAGTGGCTTCTCCTCTATGTGTCAGTCCTACAGAATTTCCCTGTGGTTTCTGGAAGATGGATGAGAGTTCCCCCTCTTAAGTATTTAGACGGATTTTTCCCTCATATTTTCATATTGCTTTGGTCATTTCAATGGAAATTTGGAAGGGAGAGGTCTTACTCAGGCAGACTGAATTACCTCTCTTGAAATTCTATGCGTTATCTTTCCCCGGTGTCCTCTTAACTTCAGTGTTTGTAAAAAGGTTTTGATGTTTCTGGAATACCAATGATGCTACAGACCTTTCCTCATGGTCACTTTAAGAAGAATGTGTGAGGGGAATGTATGTGTGTACGGGTAGATGACCTCAGGTGGCTGTGTTTTTACCGGATCAACAGATTTTTTTTTTTTTTTAATTCTAGCTCCAAGTTAACTAAGTGTGAAATCTCTGTTCTGCGATTATTTCTGCTGTTTTAGGCATAGCTCATGGATGCCCTATGGGGGATTTTGACAAAGGAAGGAAAGAAGGAGAAAGAGAAAAAAAAGAGAGAGAGGGGGAGGGAGGAAAAAGAGAGAGGAAGAAAGAAAAAGAAAGGAGAAAGAGAGAGAGCGAGCGAGCGAGGTCCTCTAGTGTACCGCCAATCCACACACCTGCCTTCTTAATTTTTCCCAGTGCTGAGCAGACAGCAAACCAGCATTTTTCCTCCCTCTGAACCCCCTTCAGTTCTTTAATTTTCTTCATTGGCAGTTTACATGAAAGAAAATGTAGAGAGTTAAGAATGCACTTTAGGATCTTTTCCTCTGCCAAATTTGCTTGCAAATGTGGCTCCCGCTGGAGGATAAAATGGAACACTCTTGACGTTGCCAATTTTCCTGACTGTACGATCACTTAAGATATTACTTTCCGCCTTAGCAATCCCTGAAAGTTGTTCTCCTCTGTGATTTGATACCGACCATTGCCAATTTGCTCTCTCTTTTTTTCACTTTTCACATATTTCCGTGCGATCTACACACGCCGTCGTGCAAACCACCCAGGATTATCCGCATCCTAACATGCAGCTCCGCCCGCACCCCCCTCGCCGTGAGATGGTAACACGGAACGCAACGTTGGGGAGAAATAGAAAAAAACCCAAACGCAGAGAGATTGTTTCCATTGGTCTCCAGGGGCTCTGGGGTCCCAGTGAGGGACCTGCCAAACACACCAGCCACCTTGATTAAACGGTGGGACACACGGGCCGACCCTGAGCAGGACATTCCAACGAACACTTGGGAATGTCGGTTTGAGGGGCTGAGATGCCACGGGGCCCCCGTCCTGAGTTCTGCTGTCAGGGCCGGCGTGCTTTCCTACATCCTGATGAGAAGAGGCCCCAAGGGAGACGAAACAGACTCTTAGCGGGCTTGAGGGGTTGGGGAATTGGGAATCTACAGAGGGCTGACCGCCATTATGGACGGGCAGGGCCTCATGTCCGCCTCTGAGTATCTCAGAAGCTGGGGTAGACCCCAGAGGCCCAAACCTTGGGAAGCTCCCAGGCAAGAGAGGTCAGAAGTTATGACCTTCCGCTGGGGTCAGCCCTCTGCCCCCCCATCTGAGGTTGGCTCACCACGGACTTGATAGAACCCTTGGCTGCCTTCCCATGGACTCATTTGCTTTCCTCAGTCCTGTCGTCTCCAAAATTCATCGCTTTGGCTTATTTTAGGGGCGCTTGGCTCCTGCGCAGGGAGCTGACCTCAGTCAGATGCTGGGCTAATGGCCTCCATTCGTGATCCCCCTGGATTCTCACCAAGCCCCCCCCCACCACCACAAGGAACCTTCCTGATTCCCATTTGATAAGTGGGGACCGTGGGAGGCAGGGCTGGGGGGTTGGGGCTACCCCGGGGCGGGGAGACAGTACGGCCTCTGCCCTCCGCCCCAAGGCCTCCTGGTTTCTCAGTGTGGGACCCAGATGCTGCTTTGAAGGCAGCTTAATGGGTTTTCTCTCATATTAACCTTTTACTTGTTCAGGATTTCAACTCCCTTTCGTCTCTCGTCCTCACAATCATTTAAAATTTGTGTCTCTTTGTTCCTTAAATATTTTATATCTGATTACTTACTGTGGGATAATTGAACACGGACACGACTGTCCCATCCTTTAATGTCTGAGCTTTAATGGCTGGTAGCGAGCACTTTTCCTGCCACACGGAAAGATCGAGATTCACCGTTTTTGGAATAATGAGGGACCGTCCAGCTTTCGTTGTTTGGATTTGTTAATCTGCTCTGTAAGTGACCTTTTAATTATTTATCTTCTTTTCGTTCTTACTAGTCACCCTTTGTGTGGCTGAACTTTGACCTAATGAGATCACAGCAAGTTCTGAGCTAGTACGGTGGTGGTCGACTATGATGGTTTTAATGTTTCCATTCATTGTTAATACGTTTAATTTTTTTTATTTTACCTTTCCAAGGGCTGATTGATGTTTCTTCTGGTCCTTTTAATCTCCTTAGACTGAACCCTTAAATTCTTGGACCTCTGGTTTTCTTACACTTTCATTTTCTTTCTTTTCCCAGGCCAGGCTGATCTCATCTTTCAGTGAGATTTTTCATCGCTTCACACTGAAGATGGTCCTCAAGCTGACCATTTTAGGGGGAGTGGGAGATGCCGTGTGAGACCTCCATGTGCTTCTTTTTGTAGGTTCGCTCGGTCCACTGAGTTCCACCGGTGGGAGGGATGGGCGGATGGAAGGAAGGAAGGAGGGAAAAGAGAGAGAGAAAAGGAGAGAGAGAAAGAAGAGAGGGAGGAAGGGAAGAAAGAAGGAAGGAAAGTCATAATAGCAAAAGGATAACTAGACGACAAGTATATACATATCAGGATGAACCTGAAACGCATTCACTTTCAGACTAGACTCGGGCACCAGGCTGCCCTTGGGGGGGGGAGGGGATCCACAGCCACTCAAGGACGTGGAATCCAACTCTGTTAGCCACAAACGTATGCATTCTTTTTTTTTTTTAAGATTTTATTTATTTGTTTGAGAAAGAGAGAGAGAGAACAAGCAGGGAAAAGGGCAGAGAAGAGGGAGAAGCAGGCTCCCCGCTGGGCAGGGAACCCGATGTGGGGCTCGATCCCAGGACCCTGGGATCCTGACCTGAACTGAAGCAGATGCTTGACCGACTGAGCCACCCAGGTGCCCCAAGCATATGCATTCTCAAACAATATATGATTTAGCTTTTCCACTTTAAAACAACTCATTATAAATGGATTTATAGACCATGCATTGGTTTATGACCACCTTTGATTGACCAAGACTAACCGCCATCCCTCTTCCTGTCCACAGCCGTGGTTTACCTGTGATTTTTGCTGAATCCTATCTCCCACCGTGTTCATTCTCCACAGTATATTTATCTGGCCTATTGGTAAAGTATATATGGATTTTCCTCAGTTGTTGCTTTTTGGGTTTGGTTTGCTTGTTTGTTTTTTGCTAAGCTGTGGACGTGCTGATTCTTGTGTCCTGATGTCCACTTCCAAGAGCGTCTAATTGTCTATCTAACTGGACAGCTAGGCATGGAAATGGTGTTCAGATTGGGTTTCAGCAATCTACCAGTCCTCCAGCACACTTACGTGTTCTTATTTTTCCATGGCCTTGTCAACGTTTGATCTTCCCCACTTAAGTTTTTTGCCAATGTGATGGGTGAGAAAGGAGATATTATCCTAGTTTTGCTTTGCTTTTTCTGAGTCACAAATAACATCACACAACTTTTCATGTGATTTGTTGTTCATTCATTTCTTCTATGTGATGCCTGTTGAAGAATTTTGCCTATTTTTCTGCTGAGCTGTTTTCTTTTTCTAATTCATCAGTTAAAGTTATTTAGATAGTCAAGATATTATACATTGTCTCCTTTTACTTAAGGGCCTTTTGTTAAACATACGTTCTTAATTTAACGCAGCAAAATTTATCAGTCTTGTTCTC
Source organism: Mustela nivalis (assembly GCF_964662115.1). Lineage (NCBI taxonomy): Eukaryota > Metazoa > Chordata > Mammalia > Carnivora > Mustelidae > Mustela > Mustela nivalis. The sequence goes on from NC_139025.1 coordinate 153,830,339, forward strand.
TGGAGTATACTGTATGCATCTTGCTTAAGTATTTCCCACCATGTGCCAACGCCATAAGCATATTCTCCTCCAAAAGTTTTATAGTTTTATCTTCCATAGTTAAGTCTTCATCTATGAAAGATCTAACTTTTATTAACTTGCCCATCCCCTCTATTATATGTTTTATTTCTGCTACATTAATCTTTCCCTTTCTTGTATAAACACTGATAATCCTAATCATATTTAGGGAAAAAATGAGCATATGCATTAATAGATTTTTTTTTTCAAATTTCACAGTAGTCATTTGTTGGAGGACATAAAGGGGCATGTCCTAACATACACACATGTGCAGGTGATACCTCTCTTAATTCTGCAGACCTCAGAGAACTATCAAAACCCATCAAAGCTTTTGATGGTCAGAACTCTGGCTGAAGTAGGTGAGATCGTGGGATTCTGAATGATGTCGTTGACAACAGGAATTTAAGAAGAGGGTTTAGCTAGGTCTTACAGGGTGTGAGGGACACCGGAGGATGGGTTTAGGATCAGGGTTCAGTTTTAGTGTTAGTAGAGAACGTGGTTAGTGACTATTAACTGAGATAGAGAGTATCATAGACGGAATGTTTATGTCACCTCTAAGATCCGTACGTTGAAACCTTCTCTCGAGTGGGATGGTATTTGGAAGTGGGGCCTTTGGGGGTGATTAGGTTGTGAGGGCTAATGGGCTTTGCGCCTTATGAAAGAGAACCTAGGGAGCTCCCTCGCCCGCTCTGCCCTGTGAGGACACCGCGAGAAGTCAGCCATCTATCTCGTCCGAAACCAAATCTGCCAGCATCTTGATTTTGGACTTCCCAGGCTTCAGAGTGCGGGAGATCAATTTCTGATGTTTATAAACCACTCAGTCTACAGTACTTTTGTGACGGCAACCAGAAGGGACTGGTTGCCCTCCTTCCTGTCTCTTGCTAATGCTCCCCTTTGGCCAAACCCAGGTGGAAGTCGGAAAGAAGGGAAGCTCTGACATAGACCGAGCTACGTCTCCCCGGACACAGAGCAAAGAGCGGGAGCTAAGCAGTGTCCTTGAGGAAACAATCAGATGCAGCGCCGCACTAGAGACCAAAGGCAGTGCGAGGAAACACGATGGAAACATAAATGAAACAGTCTGGCAAGATTGTTGAAAGCCATGGCATGAGCTCCTCCCCAGGGCTGGTTATACTCCTCTCTGCACTTTTGCGTATGCTGGAAATTTTTAGGACTAAAGAAGTAAAGGCAGAAGAAGAAGAGGAAGAGGAGGAGGAGGAGAGAGCTGCAATTCTAGCAGGTTCCATTAAAAGTTAAAACCCACACATACATCAAAGTCAATATGTGTTTTGCTTTCTTGCTCTGGGAATCTCCTGTGAGAGCACGATGAGAACTGTAATTGCTGTCGGAGTGGACAGGCAGCCTCGGAAAAGGTGTGAGGAAGCAGAGACACCACGGAAGCTTGTCCATTAGACTGGCGGGGAGCAGACGGGGAGGAGCTGGCTCGCAGAAGCGGAGGTGACCAGCAGCCCCGTTGAGCAGCACGGCTCTCGCAGACCAGATCCGAGGGAAGCAGAGAGACCGCTAGGACCAGGGACCAGGACCAGGGACCGGAGAAGAACAGCAGCCACAAAAGGTGCCGTCCTGCGCTCCCAGGTAAGAGGTCCCATGAAGCTGGAGTGACAGTCCTTCTGGTAAGACTCCCTAGGGTTGTCTTCCTCCAAGCCCCTCACACCCACCCTCATGGGCAAAGCCTGGAGGATCCTGCCCTCTCTCATTATTGGTGTTTGGCTTTGAACTTTCCAAAAGCTCGGCTCTCTCCTTTAAGAAACAGGATGCAGAAGCCGCAGTTGTCTCAACATCAGTTAGGAGTCGGACTGTCCTGAGATTGTGTTCTGAGCTCTCCGGAGGAACGTGGGTCCCTGAGGTCCGGGTCAGACTCCCAAGTTTCTCAGGCTTCTCCCAGCTGCACGTGAACATGCACCGCTGCCCGTTCCGTAGCTTGGCCGCTGTGCCCGCAGGACTTGGCGTCGGACTCACTTGGTTGTAGGTTCCAAAGGCTGACTAACCATCGGCAAGTTCTTTAATCGGCTCGGAAAAGAAAGAGCATCATAAATATATACGGACTTTCCAGAGCTGTTGAGGAGATTAAATGCAGACAAAGATGCAGGATACGGTTAAGACCTCCGTGAATATGAGCTACGATTCTATTTGCCGATATCCCTGATGCCGACCTCCCAAACCCTGTGCTGGGCATCGGACCCCCGTTTTTTCTGTTAGTCTTCACAAAAGCTGCTGAATTACTCTAAATTCCATTAATATTCAGGGGATGCCGTTTAATTTGTGAACTAATCTCTTCCATGATCATCCAGTGAGTAAATGCGGGGACCGTCCTTTAAATCTGGGTTGATCTGGTTCAGGACGATTCAGCGTCCTGAGGCTGAATTGTGTTTCAGAGACCTCGCTTCCGCGTGAAGCAGTTTCTAGAAAGGGAGTGATTGATGAGGTATTAAGTTCAAGTTCTGTCTGCATATCGGTTTCGCCGCTTGGTCCTTTGATAAAGACACATGTTTTTAAAGTAAAATTGGGTAATGGGGCATGGAGGGAGCAAATCCCATGGGTTACTACACAAGCCAAGTGAATACAAACTCATTCTCTAAAACATGTTTTTATTAGAAAATAGCTCAGACCTTCAACAGATACAGAGAAGAAGATGCTCAGGTACCTATACCTAGATTCATTGCACGTCAACGATTTTCCATTTTTGTTCTTTTTTCTACCCCACATTTTCTTAAGAAGCAAGTATTTCCAATGGAGTTGAAGCCCTAACCCCGTTGTTCATTCCACTTTTCTTCCCCAGTGGGAACGACCCGAGCTTAGTACAGATCCCTGTGAAATAGGATACAGAAATAACAATACATAGTATTTTTTCCTTGATTGGGACACCTGGGTGTCTCAGTGGGTTAAGCGTCTGCCTTCCGCTCAGGTCATGATCTCAGAATCCTGGGATCGAGCCCCGCGTCGGGCTCCCTGCTCAGTGGGGAGGAGTCTGCTTCTCTCTCTGCCTCACTCCCAAGCTGCTTGTGCTCAGCCTCTCTTTCTCAAATACATAAATGAAATCTTAAAAAAAAAAAAAACTTTCAGAAAATATTGATTCCTTGATTTTAAATTTCGTATGAACTCTACCATACTGTTCCTGTTCTGTGGCCTGCTTTAATTTGCTCAGCAGGGTTTTATAGCTCATGCATGTTCTTCTAGGTCATTCTAATTGTAGTCCTTTTGTAACCTAAGGAATTTTTTATAAATTTTTTTTATTTTTATGATAATATCTGTATGAAAACATAGTATATTCAGACACGATGCTACAACGTTACTTATCCATTCTATCACTGCTGCCCTTTGAGGCTGTTTCCAGTTTTTGCTGTGAAGAGCCGCTGTGGTGAGCCCCTGGGCACATTCTCCTTGAGGTCCCTGTCTCCGAGTGTCAGATTTTAGAGTCTAGCCCTCTCCAGACTAACCGGGGCCTGTCCTGGGTGTTGCAACTCCGATTTTCACCCTTACAAAGAGAATTGGTGACGTCTGTTTCCATGCGTCTTTTTAACGATTTTAATTTTGCTTCTTTTTCTCCCTACCTCCTAACTCTTCCCAACTGTAGATCTGACTTACTCCTCTTATTAACTAATAATATCCCGTGTTCTATTGGTACCACAGTTAATTCAACTGTCCTCCCTTGGAGGAGAAATTAGGTTGTCTCCATGTTGCATTTGACTGCGTCGGATAAGCTTTAGTGACGTTCTCCTTCATATACCTTTGTCTGTTGGTACTGTTGGTCTCTGGGTTGGGTCATTAGGTCAGAGGCTAAATGGAATTTTTACATTTTGATACAATTACCTCTCAGCAGGGCTGTAGAAATTTTCTTTTTCCCTGAAGTCCTCTTTAGTATTCTCTCTCTCTCTCTGTCAACTTATCTTTTTTGTTTGTTTGTTTTTGAAGATTTATTTATTTATTTGACAGCTGGATAGAGAGAAAGCATAGGCAGGCAGAGGGAGAGGGAGACACAGGCTCCCCACCGCGCAGGGAGCCCATGCGGGGCTCAATCCCAGGACCCCAGGACCACGACCCGAGCTGAAGGCAGCCGCTCAATCGACTGAGCCACCCAGGTGCCCCCCAATTTATCTTCTTTACTCGGTTTTCCATTGGACTTTTTCACTTACCAATTTGAAGGAGTCTTTTCATATTAAGAATATTTACTCTTTATTTCGGCAAAGATGGTGGTTGTAAGTAGGAATTATGTCCCCTAATCACTCCGCTCGCCTCTCATAACAGAACCCTGAATTTCTTCGGTATCAGCTGAGAACGGGCTTGGGCCCAGGAAAGGACTTAGGGGAGGCCAATCACCCAGCTGGGGAAATCTGACTACCAGTTTCCCGTGACGGGGACTTACGTCTTACCATGCCCAGTGGGACATGAGTCAGAGTTTACGGGAGTGGAGGCCTTCTGTGCAAGATGGGCTACGTACCTCCTCCATGGGAAACGGACAGAGACAGGATGCGTAAGTCCATCTTGGGGACAGGGAAGCCTGCTGTTTGCAGCTGGAATCGTCCTAGCTGATACATCACTTACACTCACTGCGAGCATCTCCTGGGCTCTGGGGGAATGCTGCTTTCTTTCCTGTCCTTCGTTGTGCCAAAAAATTGTGTTTTTGTATTTTCGAATAGGGTTATATTTCTCGGTCAAGATGTTGAGCTTTCCGTATTAATTAGATGGTTTCTCTAATACCTAATACAGAACAGGTGCTGTTGTTTTACACCTAATGTTTTTACAATGTTTGGAATAAATTTTTTATGAGATGTGAGGTAGGGATTCAATTCTTTTTTTTCCCCCAGAGAAGCAGCAAACTGTGCCAACATTACTGAATATTAAATAACCTCTCTTTTCCCACCGTATGCAGAATGAAGCCACTCCGTTGAGTTTTTATCATAATACTCAATACATATGTAAATCGTGTGTTATCTTGCAGTCTAACTGAACAAGGGGCGAGCACAAGACACTGACCAGGGGAGCCATTGTCCCTTTAAGAGATCCTGGGCAGGGTTTTTCCTGAGAGGAACATACTGTCCCGCCAATTTAGAAAAATGACCATGCTTAGTTCCGCTGACATAATTGATCTTCTGAGAGTGGTATGAGATTTCATTTGAAGAAATCAGAATGTGTCCCGGGCCCACTTTTTCCTACGCCTGTGCTATCTGTGTGCCGTTGAACACGTTCTAGATTAGGGCAAAGTAAAACAGAGATGCCCCCGTGTGAACTTACCCCTCACGGGCCGCCTGACAGCTCTGTGCCTGCACAGCTCAGTCTCCTGGTTTCTTCTGGAGCCAACCTTCCACCCTGATAATATGTGACTTTCAACTTTATTAACAAGGGTGACTTACCAAACAAAAGCCTTCCAAGAGCAGTAAAATCAATGGCTTTCCCTTCACCCTGACTCCTGAAGGCTGATGGAATGGACCCTGATTAATTATGCTCCTACCACGCATACTTCTTGGAAACTCCGGCAAGGGGTGTGTCAGACTGATCATGGCTATTAGGGAGAGCGAGGGCGGGTCTCATCTGCATACATCATTGATGCTAATGGAGGCATTTTCTGCACGTGCATTTAGCAGAAAGCAGGTTGAACTGTATTGGTGGGATGGATACCATCAGGACATCGCTATGTGGCACTTTGCTCTCCTGCCGTTTCAGGTTTGTCATCTAAAGAGCCAAACTACTTAACGATGACGGAATGCATGCCATGTTGCAAAGATAATTGCTTTTACGTTCTGTCTGTTATGTGCTAGCATAAAGTTTCCTTATGGGTGGACTTCTTACCAAATGACTTCCAAATGGGTATTTAAAGTCACCACTTGCTGTGAACTCTGAGCCCCCACTTTGATGTGGTCGGGGGATACGAGAACCTGTGTTTCTCCTTCAATCTCCTCAGTCTGTCACTCACTGATTGTTTTTGGAAAAGTCTAAGAAATGTCAAAAATTATGGAAATGAAACTTTAAAAGTACAAAGTATCATCTCTAGGGTTGTTTAAAATTTTTAGGTTAAACAAACAGAAAATTGCTCACTTGGTCAGATACTATGAAAGTTCGAATTCTGGATTCTGCGGTGATGTCCTCGCGGACCAGTGGCAAGTAGTTTCGGGAGGGATGCTCTTCACAGAGCCGTCCTGGGTCATGGCGCCGTCCTAGATGATAATTCATAACAACACCTGCAACTTCCAAGTTTCCTCTTCGTTCGAAAGTGCACCCTGTCTTTGTCTAAACTGCATGGGTTTGTGGGAACCGGTAATGGGTAATGGGCCTTGATTCTATTTCTGAAGAGTTGACCCAGAGAACCCAGGAGTCCAGGATTTTCTCTTCAATCACATCTGGTTAGCCATCTGAGCATGTGAATAAATCCCTTAAGACCCTGTTAAAGAACCAGGATTTAGGAAATAGCTTCCTGAGGATGCTACTTTCGGGGTCCCCGAAGGACCTCTCCCCAGGCAGCCTGCCTCTCTCCCTCCCAGCTGCCATCGCTGGTCTAAACAAGCACCATCACGTCCTCATCTGAACTTCTGCCAAACCCACCCCCGTTCCGCTCAGCTTCCCTTCCCGCTCCTCCTGTGCTCGCATCCCCGCCGTGGCTTCCCACCGCCCTCTTCCTATCAAGGTGGCTAAGCATGGTATAACATCTTGTCTCCCCAGCATCTTCTTCTCACTCTTTCAACCCTCTCTGAAAACACGATCTTGTCAGAAAAACTCAGAAGCCAACCGGTAAGAAGTTGCCCTTACCAAAGAGAGGCAGGTTTGAGCAAACCTGGGAATTATAACCACAGTAGACCAAAGCGTGCCGAATGTATTTAAAGCCGCGTGTTCACAATAAGACTTTAAAGATAAGAATCTTTAAAGAAAATAATAATACTTTAAAGATGGTCATCTTCGGAGGGTCCTAGGGAACAACTCATTATTCAGAGAATCAGCCAGGGAAGGAAAGACAAGCATGTGCCCTCCCTTGGCTCTCCACAGCTATACACAACTGTACCTCAGGACAATCAAGTCATTGACGAGGGAGATTTTCCTTAGAGAATTATTCTGGCTATAGATGACGGAAGAATATGGGCAGCTGGCCACTCCCAACAGACTAACGGATCTCGGGAATAATGAGCAGTGGGAGTATCCTTGCTAAAAAATTTAACCCACATCTGAGCAAGCTTCTAGATCCAACGACATGTTTCAGGAAACATGAGGTAGGGAATTAGACTCTGCACATACCATGAGAAGGTGGCCGAGAAAATCCAGACCTCGGGGGCCCGGCAGGATGAACATCCCAGTTTCCCCAGCAGATAACGGGCAAGGGCCAGATGGAAACAGGGAGCTGGCGATTCACAGAGTGAGAGGCACGTAGATGGCGGATCAGCCGAATGCCATTTGTTGACCTGGCTTGGCTTTTGATTTGAGTCCATGAAACCTGCCTATCTACACGCGAGATAATTGAGAAAATTTGAGTCTTTAATACGGATGTTGAGGAGGACTGACAGTTCCATGAATGTGATAGTAGTAGAGGTTCTAGATATTTTTTAATGTTTCTTTTTTTTTTTAAGATTTTATTTATTTATTTGACAGACAGAGATCACAAGCAGGTAGAGAGGCAGGCGGAGAGAGAGAGAGAGGAGGAAGCAGGCTCCCTGCTGAGCAGAGAGCCCGATGCGGGACTCGATCCCAGGACCCTGAGATCATGACCTGAGCCGAAGGCAGAGGCTTAACCCTCTGAGCCACCCAGGCGCCCGAGGTTCTAGATTTTTAAGACCCTCTACCTTTTAGGGATGCATAATGAAATGTTACAAATAAAATGATGGAATGTCAGTGTTTACTTCAAACTACACTGGGGAAGGGGGCTTATATGAGAATATAGACGAAACTGGATTGATCAAGGGCTAATAATTGCAACTTGATGGTGGGTCTATGGGGTCCCTTGTTCTATTCCTTATAATTTTACATTTGAATTTTCATGATAAAGTATTTTTTATTAAATCATCTTTCATTTCAAGATCCAGAGGTATTAGCACTTTAACCTTCAGCCAGTACTTTTCTATGAGGATTTATAAATATACACATATAATCATATCTAATTTTATTTTAAAAAGAGACAGTTCGATACCTATGTTTCCCATTCTGCCATTAGTGCATAAATAGTACCTCATGAGAATTTTATGTATCATTAAAAAGTCCTCCACGGTGTTATTTTAATGACTTCAAAGGATCGTTAAAATTACCATTCTATTATAGTATTTATAAAATTCTATTGTAGTATATTATAAATTTACAGCTCTATTATATAGAGTAAATTTACTATAGCTGCTTTCTATGGTTTTGATCATTTCTGTTTCTCCTCTGTTGGTATTCTAAGGAATGCCACATAGAACTTCCTCCTATGTTGATTTTTTTTTTAATTCTCATTTTCTTAGGAAGTATTTCAGGTAGGCTGAAATAAAAGATACGAAGTCTGAAGAGTCCACATACTTGTCCACACGTGGCCTCTGTGCCCACTCGCACGCGCCCACGTCAAGATAGGATAGGAATGGATTCTGCCTTTGGGAAGGCTGATTCAATATCCCTGCATGAGACCAGAGGTAAACAGGAGATATTGTAGGAACAGAGAAATTCACTCAATTAGTATTTTTCTGGGGAAATTGGAAGGCACTGGCGGAGAGCACGCACGCCACCTGACCTTGGAGAAGGAGCCCATCTGTCCGGGCAGACCCAGGCACATATATGGAGACACATGTACCCGGTCCCCAACCTCTGGTCCCAGCTCCCGGCACCCGCGCCCTGCAGAAAAGTCTGCCATGGTTAGGCGGGACAATAAGGACTGCATTTGTCTTGGCTCCAAAAACTGCAGAAGCAGGGTTTTTTGGGTTTTGTTTTTTAAACGTCTGAGGAATTCAGGACTACAATGCATGGCCTCTGATGCCAGAGTGAGAATCTAAAATCAGTACAAAAATTTGTAAAAGAAAAAGTGTGTACCTAAATCTGCCCTGGGGGGGAGGAATTAAGTCTCTTTTTAAATTACCTGGACTTGGGCCCTTGAAGTTCTGAATATGTGGGGTTTTTCCCCTTCATTGTTCTCTATGTTTAAAGTCATGGCTTTTTTCTTCCTCTTCTGACATTTGAGGAGAAGTCCTTGGGAAGGACAAATGAGGCAATAAAAAAGTTGTCTCTCTGTCTCTCTCTCTGCCTCTGTCTCTCTCTGTCTCTGCTTCTTTCTTTCTGCGTCTCTGTGTGTGTGTGTCTCCAGTGTCATAGCTGACTTTGCCGGAGTGAGAGGCTCAGACACGATTCCACTCCGATCACCTGGAGAATTAAGGCAAGTAATCATTTTAAACGGTTAAAGAATAGAAAGCAAGTAGCCATTGGAGAAGACAAATAAGAAAAAAAGCCACAGACCAAAAAGCCAACGGTAGACGACGGTCATATAGCAGGAGCAAGGCATACAGAGCAAACAAGAACACAAGATAAAACCTTACACCAAGTGTTTGTTGTAAGTGACTCTTTAACACGAAGATGTGGGCAGAGCTTTGAAAATAATCAGATGCGCTCCTGTTAGATGCAGCTCCAAGCCCCACACCCGCTTCAGTTTCCATCCGGTAGAGACCAGTGCTGTGAACCTGTTGGCATAAATACATTGGTGTTTTCTGTTTCCCCATAAGAAACTACAGCACGGGGGAGCCTGGGTGGCTCAGTGGGTTAAGCCGCTGCCTTTGGCTCAGGTCATGATCTTAGGGTCCTGGGATCGAGTCCCGCATCGGGCTTTCTTTTCTGCAGGGAGCCTGCTTCTCTCTCTCTCTCTCTGCCTGCTTCTCCATCTACTTGTGATTTCTCTCTGTCAAATAAATAAATAAAATCTTTAAAAATAATAATAATAAAATAAAAAAAAGAAAAGAAAAAGAAACTACACCACGTATAGGATCACACCGCCATGTGCTAACCGCATCCCCTGTCCCATTTCCTCCCGGGCGATGCCCGCCTTTCTGCAGGAGGACCAGGACTTTGACGAAGGGAGCAAGCAGGAATAAGTCTCCCACCGGGGGAACTGCAAGGCAGAGTCGGGATTTGGGGCTCCCAACAAGACGAAGGTTTGTCTGTCGTGAGAGAAAATATCTTCGAGACTTTGAAATGTCATTAAAATTCCCGATCCGACCTCGTCGCTCTCGAGATAACCGGTTCCGGGACCCAGGGGAGAGGGAGCACGGGCGTGCGAGCACAGTCCCACACCTGTCCTGCAAAACCCGCTTTCCTTTCCCAAGGGCAGGAGGTCAGACTCCCGCCCACTGACATTCCTGCAGGAAGGAACCTTATGGGGTGGGTCATGGTCATGGCCAGAGTGAAGGAATCAGGAGCGGCAAGACAGAGGCCTCATTCCCGTAGGCCACACTCCTTTAGGAGTGTCCTTTGGCTCAAGGTCGCATCTGCACGGCTGTCCCGGGTACATGGTCAGCAGAGCCGTGACCAGGCCTGTGCACTCGGTGGGCAGTTCTCATGGCTTCCTGGTCCCCCTGACTGGAGGTTCTGCAGAGTGGACAAAGAAGCCCCAGGGTTAGGGCTTTGGTGAAAAAACACCACTGGCCAGAGTAGTGTGAGGCTTAAGATGGGGGTCCGGCGTCACAGGTGGCCTGCACACGGGGGTCACACCGACCTCCTAGCAAAGCCCCCTTCGTGCACTCCCTCTTGTCGGATGGGGCGCCACTCCTGCTCACCCCGAGTCATGGGTTCTCTTTCCCTGCGGGCTCAGGGAATTTCTCAAGCAAGTCCATCACGGCCTCCCAGGACCCAGGGGTCCCCTCGGTCTCCTGATTCTCCTATAGACCCTGAGCACTCGCTTGGCTCTGGGGATAAGGCCTGGTGGCCCAGATGGGGTGTGGTGTCGTCCCTTCCGGGCTGGGGGCGTGTGTGACTAATAGACCGCAGAGACTACCGGGTGTTATGTGCTTAGCCGTGCTCTTAACCCTCAGCCAGGGTGTCCCCCCCACCAAGCCCGGGAAGACCAGGTGTGAAAACGGCGCACACAGCCGTCCTTAGCTCAGGGGCTGACCCCGGCCTCCACCCCAGCCTCAGGCACTCTCTGCCGCCCCCAGAAACCACCGCCAGAGTCCGAGCATAGCCCGGTCCCTGAGGTCCCCCAGTTATACTGGGATCCAGGACGGAATCTCCCATGACTGAACATTTAACCGAAACTGAGGGAAGTCAGTAAAATTCTATTACCTTCTTGACCTGCCCCCACTATTCAGTAAGAGTGGGACATTCCTATGAAGACTAGATCAAAAATTAAAGTAGTTCCATTTTTTTACCACGGATCTGAGTGTGAGTAATTGTGAGACCTAATTAATACACACACACGTATACAGAGCCCGTCTTTTAAAAATATCCGAATAACAAATGTAAGCAGATTAAATGGTTTTTTTAAAGATTTTATTTATTTATTTGACAGACAGAGATCACAAGTAGGCGGAGAGACAGGCAGAGAGAGAGGGGGAAGCAGGCTTCCCCCTGAGCAGAGAGCCCGACGCGGGACTCGATCCCAGGACCCTGAGATCATGACCCGAGCCAAAGGCAGAGGCTTAACCCACTGAGCCACCCAGGTGCCCCAGATTAAATTTTTTTTTTTTTAAACAAAACCCCTGGAATGGGGGAAGGAACCCACCTAAGTTCATGCGATTTAAAAATGAATATTTAGGGGTGCCTGGGTGGCTCAGTGGGTTAAGCCGCTGCTTTCAGCTCAGGTCATGATCTCAGGGTCCTGGGATCGAGTCCCGCATCGGGCTCTCTGCTCAGCGGAGAGCCTGCTTCCCTCTCTCTCTCTCTGCCTGCCTCTGCCTACTTATGATCTCTCTCTGTCAAATAAATAAATAAAATCTTTCTAAAAAAATGAATATTTAAAACCAAGTAAAACAAATCAATTTAGGTTAGACACATGTGTCTTACATTTAACAATAAATGTGAAAAATGATATAAAATGACATCACAGAATGAAAAAGGAGCAACTGACATGAGGCGCTATTGTCACAATCCTTTATGTAACGAATGACATACTCCTAAAAAAAGAAAAAAAATTTTCATTTTATCAAACATTCACACAAAAATGGGATGTCTTGATTTTACTCTTTTTCCACAGGGAAAAAAAAAATTCCCCAAGTATGTTTCCTTCCTGACATCTGCACATTGTGTGTGTTTATGTCCTGGGATGCTTCTGTCACTTCTGTTCTGGGATGTTCTGTTCCTAAACGTGCTCGGCCCCAGTGCCAGGCCCAGTGTTTTCTCGAGAATCAGTGCATCACATAAGCACAGTTGCTGAGCTCCAGGCCCTGTGCCCTTTGACCACCACAAGGGGAGGACACGGAGCTGGGGCACAGGGAGAGGCCGGCGGTCGGAATTCCTCTGGGCATTTTCCCCCCGCTGTTGTGCTCTCCCTGAAATGGCCGAGCCTCCCTGGTGCAGGAAGGCTGCACCTTCCTGTGCTGCCACGTGTCCAGCTTCGCAACCAAAAAAGTCTCCTAAGTGTCCATTGACAGATGAGCAAATTAAGAAAATGTGATACCCACATGCACACACACACACACGCACACGCACACGCACACACACTGGAATACTATTCAGCCATTAAAAAGATGGAAAGCTTACCATTTGCCACGAATTGGATGGACCTTGAGGGCCCTGAAAAAAGACAGAAAAGACAAATACCCTACGATCTCCCTTATGTGTACATCTATAAAAAAACAAACAAAAAAACTGAATTCATACATACGACGAACAGATTGGTGTTTCCCAGAGGCAGGGACAGGCATGGGAGAAATGAGCAAAGAGGACCAAAAGGTACAAATTCCCAGTAAGACATAAGTAAGTCCTGGGGATGTAACATACAGCGGGGAGACCAGAGTTAATAATACTGGACTGTTTATTGGAAAGTTGCTAAGAGAGCAGAGCTTGAAAGTTCTCATCACGAGAAGAGATTTTTTATAAGGCTCTGTAGTGATGAAAGTGGTGGGACTTACCACGGTGATCGTTTTGCAATATAAACAAATAATGTATCACGATGCCGGATGCCCAACATTGATACAATGCCGGAGGTGAACTGTGTTTTAATTTTAAAAATAATAAAATAAAATGCAAGGAATCCCAGGCCCAGCAATCCTGATTCAAGAGGGAGCTGAAGCTGCTGCATTTTTTGATAACCAACCTGGGGTTTAAGAGTTTTGGGTCCCAGTTCTCAACCTGGGCAACACGTTGGAAACGGCTGGGAAAATCTGTGGGGACTATTCTACTGCCTGCATCCTTCTCTTGGAGCTGCTAAAGTTCTGGTGTCCTTGGGTGACTAGGACATTGTGATTTTTACAAGGTCTCGAGGGATTCTAATGTGTAGGCAGGGCTGAGTACTCCCTCGATAAGCTGGTGATTCTCAAAGTGTGGTCCAGGGAACCACAGCATCAGCATCACTGGGAACTTATTAGAAGTTTATAAACAACAACAGTAGCAACAAACCCAAGAGTCTCATGGAAACCATTCTCAAGAACCATCGCAGTGGCTTCCCCCTCGTTCCCAGCTCTTAGCGCTTCGTCCTCTGATCCCACTCAAGTAACAAATAGAAATGACCAAAGATAACACGCAAGATGCACAACTTCATTGAATGCGAGAATCATACAAGATTGAAGAGGAGAAAAATTGAGCCTTTTGCTGGAGGACATAAGAAAAAAATTGTGGGGGAAGAAAGGAAAGATTTTTGATATGGATATGGAATGGTATGCCGTAATCCTGTGTGGGATAAGTCAGTGTTTTTAATCAGTTCCCATTTTCAAAAATCTATCAACTAATGCAAGTCCAGTCATAGTCTCAGGTATTATTTCTTGGAGGGGGGTGGACAACGGAGAGAATGGAGGGAAGTCACATACAACCGTTTTTACAAAAAGCGAAATAATTGTAGAATTGTTAAGGCAACAGAAAGAGTGCAGAAATTTTAAATGAAAGAAACTGAGAAAGCTATGACAAGGAAACACATAGAAAAGAAAAGAAAAAGGCTAGGACTGCGTGAAAGAGATTTCAAGAGAATTTAAATTTCTGAGATAAACTTGAAAATGAGGATGGCATATTCATACATCTTTGAGTGAAATGGACTCACTTTCAAGTGCTCCCTCCTTGAGAGTGCTCCCCAGTCATTGTGATCGTGGTGGTGCGTGACTTGCCAATTTCAGACACGTGGTCAAGGGCAGTCTTTGGTTGGATTCCCCAGCTGACTAGCAATCTCCAGTGTGTGTGTGTGTGTGTGTGTCTGTGTCTGTGTGTCCGTGTGTGTGTGTGGCTTTCAGTAGTCCATTCCCAAATGTTGAGGAGGTTCCCTCTTCGCACTTGCAGTTACTGACAACCGATATGAAGTACATTGGTTTTCTTCCAGAATGCCGTTGCCTTCATGGAATGGATTGATCGATGATCAATCCATCAATCAGTCTTTGCAGAGTGTCAACCCAGGCTGCACGGCCTCTCTATGATTTCTTCTGAGTAGGAAGAAAGGAAACCACGAGAAGGATGGCCAGATCTGGAAATCAGTTCAGCAGCTCCGCAGTGACACTGCTGGGTTAGGACAGTGCTGAGACAGGCCAGAGGGAGTCAAAGGAAGAAAGGACAAAGAGTTATCTGGGATTCCTGGGGAGGGGGCGGCTTGCAGGCAGCTGGATCCTCTGTGTAGGGGACACACACAGTGCCTTTAGCAATGGCCATGGACCTAGCCTTCTTTTGCATTATTGAAACATGCTTGGACAGTTGTTATTGCTGAAGTATTGGGCAGTAGTGGACCAACTTGCTGCAGGAAATACAAGCATGAAAAGGGAACAAAACCCACCATATCTAGGTTAGGTGATCACTTAGTTTTCAGCACAAAAAGAAAAAAAAAATCAGAACAGTGAAAGAACCATGCTGGTCTTTTCATCCTTATTCTGCCTTCTGTGGATTCAGCCATCTCTAAGAGTTATTTCAAGAACTGTTTTCACACATCCACGGATTTTGTTTCTTTTTTTAAGCTTTCTGGAAGCAAAACCCAAGCTGTCGATTGCAGCTATGGAGATAAACAGAAATCTGAAAGCCATAATTTTTTGAAGTCTTCTTCTCTTTTAACTATTCTTAACAGGCTGGAGCTACGCCGACTGCATGACAGATCACCTGGGAGCTTTTCAAAAACTCCAGATGCTCGGGATACATCCGAGGCCAATTAAATGTGAACCTTGTGAGGTATGCACTAGGCATGGCTGAAACGGGTGCCTCCTGGAAGCAGCATTGTCTTGGGACCCAGATTCGCAGCTATTTTTTAGGTCATCGGAATAAGGCTTCATGTTGAAACAACTTTCGCTTCTCTCGCAAATATTATCTCAATTAATTCTCACCACAAGCTGCGGGCTGAGTTTCTTTCTCTGCATTTTACCGACGAGGAGATGAACGTTCCAATGCACCTGTAAATGGCAGACCCAAGTGTGTAACCCAATGACCTGAATCCAAGGACAAATGACATCTTCTTGAACTAGGCCCTCTCCCAGTTTCCCCTGTGACTTAACCCCCAACGCAAAAATCCTGTAGCAGAGAAAGTCTGCATCCATATTTTCAAAAATCGAGGAGCCCTGGGAAAGGCTACCTTTGTCATCCATATTGTTCCTTTTCTGAGAGTCCTATAACTTGCAAGGAGCATTTATTTACTAGTATGATTATAATTCCTCAGACAATAGGAATTGTATGGGAAATGGTATAGGAAACATTTAGACTCATACAATCCTATGAGATCATAGAAAATGCATGTTGATTTCTGCCCCCAGCGCCTGACATGGTGTTCCTGAAACCCTTGTAATTTCCTGGGAGATAGAGACATCTTTTATTCTAGTGAAGTGATTCTGGGTGGCTCTCAGATGCCTCCTGGGTAGGGACTGGTCATGGGAAAGACCCAGCCATGATCAGAAACTTGAAATGCTTGACTCCCTCCCCATTCTCTTTAGAAGGAAGAGGGGCTGAAAACGGAGTTCATGAGTAATCATGACTATGTAGAAACCCAACATCAAGCCTCCATAGAAATCCCCAAAGTACAGTGCACCCCTCCCCACCCCTTACCCTATGCATCTCTTCTATCTGGTGATCACTGTATCCTTTATCAGATCCTTTAATAAGCTAGTAAATGTCATTGAGTGTTTCCCCGAGTTCCAGGCCACTCCAGCAAATTAAGCAAAGAGAGGGGTTCGCTGGAACCACCGATCTCTAGCTGGTTGCTCTAGCTGGTTGCTTCAGGTTGCTCAGAAGGACAGATGACAATCTGGGCTCGTGGTTGGTATCTGAACTGGGGAGTGCAATCCTGGGAACTGGGCCCTGAACCTGTGGGATCTGATGCCGTCTCTGGGTAGACAGTGTTGGAATTAAGCTAAATTGTAGGACACCTAGCTGTGCTGCAGAGAATTGCCTGGTGTGGGCCAAAACTGTTCATATCTGGTGACCAAAATATCAGAAATGAGGTATCTATGTAAAGTTAAAGGAGTCATAGGAAAGAAAAACTGGGCAAATTTTTCCTTAACAAACTCATAATTTGGGGAAAGAAAAATATACAAAATTGAGAGGTCTTCAAATCATCATGTGGTCAGACAGGGTCTCAGTAATGTATTATTATCTCTTATGATAAGGCAGTATGAGCCCGATCGTGTTTGGTCCATTTTAGTAGCTATAAAGAACTGTTAGCTTTATTATGATTATAGATATGGAAGTTACCTTAAAAAAAAATCTACCATTTCTGGGGTGCCCAGGTGGCTCAGTTGGTTAAGAGGCTGCCTTTGGCTCGGGTCATGATTCCGGGGTCCTGGGATCGAGCCCCGCGTCAGGCTCTCAGTAGAGAGCCTGCTTCTCTCTCTGCCCCTCTCCCTGCCACTCTGCTTGCTTGTGCTCTCTCTCTAGCTGTCAAATAAACAAATAAAATATTCAAAAAAAATCTACTATTTCTTTCATTGTCAACATTGATTCAGTAATTGGCCAGACAGGTAGAACTTTCCTGCATACCAAGTGCTTGTTTGCATGATAGAGAGGTAGGTCCTGGGTTGAGGAGGAGGATTCTTGGGCAAGAATATTGACATTGAAGACAATCAAAAACTTGGATGGCTCTTAGAATGATAATATGAGACACGAGTGGGAATGGTGAACTAAAGAGCTCTGAACACCTCTGCTATAAAAGCAATGACAACATTGAAAAAGAAATGGAAAAACCAACTTCTTCAAAACTCTAGAAATTAACCAGAGGCTTGCCGTAGACTATTTACTCAAGAAAAAGGGTGGATGTTACCCTGTATGTTAACTAACTGGAATTTAAATAAAAACTGAAAAAGAAAAAATGGTGGAATTGTGGTTAAAAATTGTGAGCTTTGTGACATTTTAACTTGCCCTATTACCATGACCTTCTCTTAAAAACTCCAGGTACCCTTGAAAACCACAACAATCTCAGTGAAATCAGCAGCCTAATCAGAGGCCAGAAGGGCCAGACAGGGTTGACTCTCTTACAAAATACCATTTTCAGAATTACCAGTCTCTGCCCCATCTAGAAAGTAGCACGCACAAGGCTTGTTTTTATTTGACTTGCCTCTGAGGTCATCTAGGGCTAATAACCTCATGCCCAGTGATAAGCAACAATTGTTTCACATTGTTGCTGATTGTTTAACATTATTACTGCCCATGGTGGTAATAAAAACTGAAGCAAGGAATAAGCAGGCCAAAAACTTGAAAGGAAGAACTAGGGAGTGAGAGATTTTCATGGGATGCTTTGAAAAGCTGTGTTGCATTCCTGGAAATCTGGAAAGCCTTTCCTACACATAGGGCTGTGTACACCTGCTCAGGAAAGACAGAAGAAGGCTTAAGCTCTCACATCTGGCCGTCATCGAGTCTCTGTGCAGAGAGGGAAAGAAGATTAAGGTGGAATTGTGAGCTGTGTGGCTTCCCTACCACGCACGCAGAGCTCTCAGCAAAGACGAGAGACTTATTAACTCAGGGAATTTAAGAAATCTGTATCCAGCCACTTAGCTGGACACTAAGCTAGCCAAGCAAAAACTTCAGTGATCACATATGACAAAGCACCCAGACTTCACAGAATGAGTTCTGGAGAGATTTAAACACACACACACACACACACACACACACACACACACACACACACAACAATGGCAACACAACAAACAGCAGCAATATTAAATACTAGAGTAGGGGAGAATCTGATTTCAAGAGTTACTCTTTATTATTTAAAACATCTGGTTTTTCAACAGCGAAAAATAGGGGATGGGTCAAGAGACAAGAAAGTTTGACCCATACAGAAGGAAAAAAAGACAGTCAACAGAAATGGTTCTCAAGGAAGCCCACGTACTGAACTGACTTCTTTAAATCATTCATTTGAAATATGTTCAAAAACTAGGAAGACAAAAAAGCACAGTCGATGAAAGAAAAAAAGTTTGTTAAAATTAAAACTGTAAACACATTATTGAGAAAAGAAAAAGACAAGTCATGCCCTGGGGAAAATATTTGCAAAATACAGACCTGATAAAGGATGCCTGTCCAAAATACAAAATGATTTCTGAAGCCCAAAACAAGAACATTGAATTTAAAAAGTTTAATTTCTAAAAAAAAATTAAAAGATGCAAACAGACACCTCACCAAAGATAACATACAGATGACAAGCAAACATATAAAAACATATGTCATTAGGGAACTGCAAATTAAAACAACACCGAGATAGCATTGCACAACTAATATCACCACTAATATGGAAAGCTAATATGCTCCCATCAAGACCACGAATAGGGCAAGGATGCCTGTTCTCACCACTTTTATTCAACATTGGGCAGAGGTTCTAGCCAGGACGGTTAGGCAAGGAAAAGAAATAAAGTCATTCAGATTGTAACATAAGTAAGACTGCCTCTTTTAGCAGATGACATGATCTTGTTTATAGGAAATCCTAAAGAATCAAGAAAATATATGTTAGAGCTCATAAATGCATTGAGCAGGCTTAGAATATAATATCAACATGTAGGGATGCCTGGGTGGCTCAGTGGGTTAAGCCTCTGCCTTCGGCTCAGGTAATGATCCCAGGGTTCTGGGCATTGGACTCTCTGCTCAGCAGGGAGCCTGCTTTGGCCCCTCTCTCTGCCTGCTGCTCTGCCTACTTGTAATCTCTGTCTGTCAAATAAATAAATAAAATCTTTAAAACATATATATCAACATATGAAAATCAAATGTCCTTCCATATGCTAGCAATAAATAACTCAAAAATAAGAAGGCAAACAGATCTATTTAGAAGAGCTTAATAAAGACAGTGATTTAGAGTGAATTTTTAAAAAGTGTATTACTTGAACTCCAAAAACTATAGAACATCATTGAAAGAAATTAAAGAAGCCTGAAATAAATGGAAATCTACCTCATGTTCATGGATCTGAGGATTTACTATTGTTAAGATGGTAATACTCCCCAAATTGATCTACAGAATAGTGCAATCCCTAGCAGAATTCCAGCTGCCTTTCTTACAAAAATTGATGGGTTGATGATAAAACCCACAGGGAAATTCAAGGGACTCAGAAGCGCCAAAACAATCTTGAAATGAATATGAGGATAAATTTGGAGGACGTACAGTTCCATGTTTCAAAACCTACTATAAAGTTATAGTTAAACAAGACTGGGTACTACTGAAATAAGGATGAACAGATGATCCATGAGGTAGGATTGAAAATCCAAAAACATACCCTTACGTTTATGATAAATGGATTGTTGACAAGGACTCCAAGACAAGCCAGTGAGGAAAATCTCAACAAATGGTTCGAGGATAACATGCAAAGGCACAAGTTAGATCCCTACCTCACACTGTGTACAAAAATTAACTCAAAATAGATTTTTTTAAAAAGCTAAACAAAATGTAAGAGGTAAAACGGCAAAAATCTTAGAAGAAAACATAGACATAAATCTTCATGACGGGATTAGACAAGTAGTTCCGTAGCTACAACACCAAAAGCATGAGCACCAACAGATTTAAAAAAAGATAAATCAGACTCATTGGACTTCTTTTTTTTAACTGAATTGTGCATTTTTCAAGAATTATATGGTATGTGAATTGTTTCTCAATTAATAAAAAATATTATACGGCTGAATAAAAGAAACCAAACACAAAACTTCCATTTGTTTCAATTTCAAAGGGTGGAACTGAACTGCGGTGTTCAGGGATTCATACTTGGTCAGTAAAACTATTACCAAAACACTTGTGTTTCAAAGGGTGTTATCAACAAAATGAAAAGACAACCCAATAGGAGAAAAGTATTTGCAAACCATATGTCTGTTAAGGGACTAGTATGCAAAATATATAAATATCTCTTACAACTCAATACGAAGAAGACAAACAACCCAATAAAAAATGGACAAAGAATTCAAATACGTATTTATCCAAAAAAGACATACAAATGGCCAACAGGTGCATGAAAAGATGCTCAATATCACTAGCCATCTGGGAAAGGCAAATCAGCCACCTTTATGAGCTACCACTTCACACCCACTAGGACGGTTAGAATCAAGGTGATTGATGGTTATAACCAGGGATGACCCTATGATCCAGCAATGCACACTCTGGTTTACACCTAAGAGAAACGTAACCATACATGGACACAAACACTTACATGCAAAAATCCACAGCAGGATTATTTTTCATAGCCAAAGCGTGGAAGCAACCCAAATAAACACCCATCACCCCATGAATGGGTAAGGAAAATGTAGCTCATCCTTACACTGAAATGGTACTCTGTCATAAAAAGAAACAAAGTTCTAACACATGCTACTGCGGGACGACTTTGCAAACAGTATGTGAGGATGCTTGGGTGGCTCAGTCGTTTAAGCATCTGCCTTCAGCTCAGGTCATGATCCTGGGGTCCTGGGATCGAGTCCCGCATTGGGCTCCTTGCTCTTCATAGAGTCTGCTTCTCCCTCTCTCCCCTTCCCCTCTGCTTGTGCGCTCTCTCTCTCTCTCTCTCTCTCAAGCAAATAAATATTTTTTAGAAATGAAAACAATGTGTTACGTGAAAGAAGCTGGACACAAACCCGTGTACTGTATGATTCCACTTGGAATAACAAGAAGAGGTAAATTCATTGGGACAGAATGTTGATCAGTAACTGCCAGGGCTGAGGGAGGAAGGAATGGGGAGAGATGCCAAAAGGTACAGAGTTTCTTTTTAAAGTAATAAAAATGTTCTAGAATTAGACTGTGTTGACAGTGCACAGCTCTGGGATGATCTGAAAAACCACTGAGTTGTGCACTTTAGATGGGTTAGTTTCGTGGCGTATGGATCATTCCTCGATTTTTTTTCAAAAAGGAAAAACATCATGGTGAGCAAAAGAAGTCAAACAAAAAATTCCATTTATGTACATTTCAGAAGGCCAAGCAAAACCATAGGGCTCAAGAATACATGCTTAGGGGGCGCCTGGGTGGCTCAGAGGGTAAAGCCTCCACCTTCAGCTCAGGTCATGATCTCAGGGTCCTGGGATCGAATCCCGCGTCGGGCTCTCTGCTCAGCAGGGAGCCTGCTTCCCCACACCCCCCCCCAACTGCCGCCTGCCTCTCTGCCTATTTGTGATCTCTGTCTCTCTGTGAAATAAATAAATAAGATCAAAAGAAAAGAAAAGAATGCATGCTTAGGCTCTAGCGAAAATTTTGAGTGTTATTATAAAATCTGGGAAAATGATTCCTTTAGGGGTTTATAGGTTTTGGGTTGAACGGAACATGGGAAAGAGCTAATGGGGTGTAGGTAATGCTTTGTTCTGGGTGTGAGTGCTGGTGATCTGGCTGTTTACTCTACGGTGGTTCGATAAGCTATGCCTCATGTGACGTGCACCTTTTCTATTCCATGCTGTTTCACAGTACGCCTTCTTTTACTTTACTAGGAAAAAAAAAACATGAATTAGATGCAATATAGTTTACTTAATCATTGCCATATTGTTGACATTTAGATGGCTTCCAATTTTTCGTGATTCGTAACAACATTGCAATTAACATTTTTGTGCAAAAATCTCTTTCCATAGTTTTATTAAGTCAGGATGGATTTGCGTATGTGGGGCCATAGAGGCAAGGGAATCCAGTATTTTGTAATTCGTACTAAGAGCCATCAAATGTAGTTGTTTGGGGTTTTTGGTTTTTTTTTTTTGTTTGTTTGTTTGTTTGATGTTGCATGTAGTTTATTTCAACCCAGCGTTCCAGTTATCCAGGGCCTTTCTGAATTCTGATTCTGTCCCTAGATACGTTAGCGATCCCCTACCCCCCTACCCAAACCAAATCCTCTCAATCGGGCTCACCTGTCTCTCACTGCATGCCTGGATTTTGGCCATGAGCTCGATTCTGCCTCCTCGTGGTTCACCGTATCAGCTCGGGGCACTGCACTGAGAGCCCTCCTGATAAGGAAGGAGCTCCTAGGCTGGAGGTCTGTAGTTGGGCTCTGCTCTGTGTTACACTCCTAAAACCACGGTGCAAGGTATCCCATTGTCAAGTCACCATGTTCCTCTCTTTCACACAAATATAAACGAACACGCCCCTGACATTTTTATGCAACTCAATTAATGAGGGACCAGTAGGCTGGAAATGGTGGTTCAAAGCACAGTTTAAGGAATGAAGGTGGCTGGACTTGGTCTAAGGAACACTGAAATGAATTTGCTAACAGATAGAAAACTGTTTAGTGTCCCACGGGCTAATTTAAAAAAAAAAAACAAAACAGTCTTTGGATCTATCTTTTTACCAGACAGTAATAGAGAAGGAGTCTGTAACTTCACGGTGTGTGTCCGTCCTAAATCAAGTGGTAGCAATGTCAGACTTCCCTGTGTTCGCTGGATAATAAATAACCTTTAGGGGAAGATTTGTGAAAACCCTGCCCCAGCAAGACATTGGAAGGTCGTTCGGTCATCCTTTGGCTCTGTTTCCAAGTGCAGCATTAAGTTCCCTGACACCACACTTTCCAGTGGTCCTGGGGGAAAAAAAAAATCACTGGCTTTTTGTCTTTTGCTATTTTGAACATCCTAAAAAACTTAAGTAGCTTTCCCTGTACAATCCAAGTCGCTGCACAGAAGACTTCTTTTTTTTCCCTTAAGGCCAACTCAGTTCTATCTTTTATCTGAAAACTCACCAAAAATATCAGTTCTCTTTTGCCTGAAGCCGTTGCTGTTTTGCAAGCTGTTAAGAACTAGCCCGTCTCCAGGTATGCGCCGGGGGAGTGAACGCCCACGTGTCTCCTAAATTTGCGGTCAGGTGACAGGGACAGGTGCGTGAGTGCCTTCTGTCTAGAAAGGACATAAATGCTGGTGATCAAGAAGGGTTAAGTGGGGCTTTTGCAGCCCATCCTTCCATGAAACCAGCCTCCACAGGGCAGGTGCCTGCACTCTCCCCACAATGTCTTGCTGCTTTCTTTAAAACCACGGGTTATAAACTCGGCTGCTGTCACATCCCTCCCACCCACCAGTCTGGGCCAGCAGTAGCCTTCTCGGGAGCGTAAAGGGTGCCCTGAGTACCCGGCAGGACTAATCTGTTCATGCTCGGGGTCCCAGCGCCCGAAAGACAGAGCCACACAAAGGAGTCACATGTGTGTCTGCTACATTTTGCAAAACAAACAGAGAGAAAGCCTCGCTGTTCGTGAAGCAGGGCTCACTGTTCACATAATTCCTTTTGCTCTGGAGTTTATTTGCAGCCTTTCTTTATTAAGAATTCAAACACACCCTACCGTACCATTTGCATTATGCGAATATATGTTTAACTTAAAGCTATTTCGAGATACCAAGAGGAGTTGCTGGTAAAATTAGATCTCCCATGTCAGCTGTGAAAAAGTCCGGACCAAGCAGGACCAAGCCCCCGAGGTGTCCGTCGCAGGTGCACCACACCGTGGGGCCCTTGGTCCAGTCCAAGACCAATGCCTCAGGCAAAGCCAGGAAAGGCCTCTTTCAACTCCCAGATTTCACTCCCATGAGAGGGGAGAGCTCCTGGTTACAGGAAGGCGTTGTCCCCATAAAAAGCTTTATATTTAAATACACGGTGAGATACTATTTTTACCAGAGTTTTTTGTCCCTATTTGAATAAGAGGGACAACATTGTAAGGGACAAAAAGGGGATAGGAAAGAGAAAAAGACAAAAAGCGCGATTTTCAAGCTCTCTGCAATGCTGGGTAGGTAATATCTCACAGCACACTAACAGAAGCTGTTTACCGAGGACCTTGTTTGTATGCGCCGATCCCTGAGCTTTAAGCCTGACAGACCTTTGTCCGAGTAAGAGCACGTCACGTAAGATCGACCTTCTTGGCAAATGTTTAAATACGTTATACAGTATTATTAACTGTGAGTGTATGCCCTACGGTAGATCTCTAAGATGTATTCATCTTATGTAACGGACAGTCCCTGCCCTTTGACTAATACCTTCCTGTGCCCCCAGCCCTCAACCCCCGGCAGCCACCATTCTCCTCACAGCTTCTAGGAGCTCGACAATTTTAGATTTCTCACGTAAGTGAGATCAAGCAGTGTTTTTGTCCTTCTGTGTCTGGCTTATTTCACTCAGCGTGATACCACGAGGTCAACCCGTGTTGTCACAAGAGG
Source organism: Mustela nivalis (assembly GCF_964662115.1). Lineage (NCBI taxonomy): Eukaryota > Metazoa > Chordata > Mammalia > Carnivora > Mustelidae > Mustela > Mustela nivalis. The sequence continues at coordinate 153,855,005 of NC_139025.1, forward strand.
CAGGATTTCCTTCTTTACGAAGCCCAAGTAGTAATATTGCATTGTACGAATACACCGCATTTTCTACTCTGTTCATCTGTCGATGGACTTTTAGCTGGTTTATGGGTTGGCTGTTGTGAGCAAGGCTGAAGGTAAACCCAGGAGGGTAAAATCTTCGAGGCTCTGGTTTCAGCCTTTGCCTACACACCCAGAAGGGGGCTTGCTGGGTCACGCGGTAGGTCTGGTTTTCGGAAGAGCCTCCATACTGTTTTCCATAGTTGCCGCATCGGTTTACTTTCTTATCAACGGTGGACGAGTGTTCCCCTTTCCCCACATTCTCACCAATGTTTGTTATCTTTTGGGTTTTGGTAACAGTCATCTTAAAGGGAATGAGGTGTTGACTCCTAATTTTTGATTTGCATTTCCCAGTGATGAGTGATACTGGGCACCTTTTCATGTAACCATTGGCATTTATGTACCTTCTTTGGAAAAGTGTCTTCTGTTCAGATCCTTGGCCCATTTTTTTAAATGGTTATTTCACTTTATTTCATTTTTACTATTAAGATGTAAGAGTTCTCCATATATGGTGGACACGAACTATCAGAGTTTTGCTCTGAATGTTTTTTGCATAGTTAGCAAATATTTTCTCTTATCCTGAAGGTTGCCATTTCATTTTGTTAATTGTTTTTTTCTTCTGTGCAGAACCCTTTTTTGTTTGATGTAGTCCCACTTACCTAGTTTTGTGTTTGTTGTATGTGCCTTTTTTTAAAAAAAGATTTTATTTATTTATTTGACAAACAGAGGTCACAAGTAGGCAGAGAGGCAGGCAGAGAGAGAGGGGGAAGCAGGCTCCCTGCTGAGCAGAGAGCCCGAAGCGGGGCTCGATCCCAGGACCTTGAGATCATGACCTGAGCTGAAGGCAGGGGCTTAACCCACTGAGCCACCCGGGCGCCCCACCCCCAACACCATCTGCACTCTGTAATCTCTCGGTGCCCTTGAATAATGGTGCACCTTTATCAACACTCATTTACATATATAATTTTAAAACCTGAAATGTGGCTTAAAGAAAATGGGCTAATAGAGTACAGAGGTACCAGGAGTGGGCTGGGGGAAAGCTGTTTTGGTCAAATGGTCAAAGGCCTTGCCAAGGAGGTCCCATGAGTAGAAGACCTGGGGAAGAACTTTCAGGGCCAAATGTAAGTGCAAAGCCTTTGAGGTTGGACAGAGTGTGGCATGTTCGAGAGACTCAGAATGACCGGTGGTCATGTTGGATGGGGCTGAGGAAGGGGAATGCTGAAGACGGCATTTCAGGGTTTAAGTAAGAGAATAATGTCTCTGATTCATTTTTCAAAGATTATTCATGCTCAAGAAATAGGAGGCCTTTGAGTTGGTGCAGACAATAGATGGGTGTGGTCACCTTTCTGACCAGCGTGCATGGAAGAAATGGCCGGTTCTGTTTGTATTTTTGTAGAGGAGCTAATAAGAGTTTGATGCTGGATTGAAGACAGGGGGTGAGGTCTGGGAGGGGTCGGAGATGAATTTTGAGTCAGGAGGGAATCTCTGTTCTCCCTTATCCTCTTTCCCATAATGGATAAATGAGCGTGAGATATCAAAAATTCACCATACTAGCCAAACAAGTGTCCCAAGACAGTGAAAAACACGTTCAACATCATGAATAATCAAGTAAGTGAGTATTTATATATTAAAAAACCTGTCATTTGGTTTGCCCAATTGGCAGAGTTTTAAAAGATACATATCAGGATTATCGAGGAATGTAAATGAATCCAAACACTCTACACAGAGATTTGAAATGTATTTTTTTCTTCTTTTAAAAAAATTATTTCTTTATTTATTTGACAGAGAGAGAAAGAGAGAGCACAAGCAGAGGGAGCGGTAGCAGGCAGAGGGAGAAGCGGGGTCCCTGCTGAGCAGGGAGCCCGATGCAGGACTCGATCCCAGGACCCTGAGATCATGACCTGAGCAAAGGCAGAGGCTTAACAACTGAGCCACCCAGATGCGTCTGAAATGTAATTTCAATTACCTTCATAGTACACGCTTTCTCTAGCAATTCTATCTCTTGGAAAAGAATCCAAGGAAATAATCAAATATGAGTAAGATTTATATTACAAAAAATTAACTACAGTAACAATAAAGGGAAATTAGAAACAATATGAAGGCTCAATGATTCAATATCGGATGGTCCCACGGGTATGCTGTCATTAAAATCATATTTTCGAGTAAATGGGGTAATTATAAAATAATCATGATGTAAGCAATATTGAGTTGAAAAATATGAAAAATTAAAAAATGTAAATATGTAAAAAAACACTTTATATTCAACAATACGACCATACATGCAAATAGCAGGAAGGAGAGAGTGAGGGTTAATCATGTTTTTTTCACAGAGGCCAGAGGATAGCTGATTATTTTCAAAATCTCCACAATGAACATGTACTATTTCTTTTTCCCAGCTTTATAGAGATGTGACCGACAAATAAAAACTGTCAGTTTCAAGGTGTACGACGTGACGCTTGATAAATGTACACACTGCGAAATGACTGAACTTCCATCATTACAAATTCTACAAACCCTAAGAAATCCAGGGAACTTTCTGGGCTCCAATATGTGGTCCCAGCAAGATGGGACAGCTTGGGAACATGGGTGGGGTCTCCTGAGAATTCCCTCCGTCGACTGTTGTGTTGGATCTTCTTTGTCCTGTGACTTACAGATTTGTGGGACTTTGCCTTCGTCTGGTCTTGGCTACGCAAGGTCATCCTCAAATGTCTAAAGGTTGGAGGTCTGCTTCCTTCATGACTGTGCTGGTACCATATTTCCTCCTGCCATGTTCCTTTCATGATTGCAGTGGGAATGCATGAGAGGTGGAGTTACTTTGCCAAACACAGAAGCCTTGGTAGCCGGGGGTCCCATATCGGCCGCCTTCCCACACGCCAGCAGTGGGAGACTGGAAGAGGAACCTTCCAGTTTATAGACACTCAAGACCAGTAGGGACCCATTTGAAAGGCAGCCAGCGCACTGGGTTTTGCCTCTGTCTCTGGGTTATCCCACCAAATCTGGGTGCCTTTTCCTCTAAGTATGTATAAAGCCAAGAAACGAAAAAACCCGAAATACACTAGCAAACTTTTTTCTGTCACAATGGCCATATCTACCCAGTTACAGAACTCGCGCACACTGACCAGTTGATGTCCAAACACAACAGACTGACTTGTCAACCCACTGTGGATGCAGAGTCTGCCTTCCAGGACTGTGAAGGTAAGCTGGGGCGGGCGGGGGGTTCCCAAGGGTCGTCACATTCAGGGACTCTGATCGTCACTATACCAATTCTCAAACTTTATGTAATTCCATTTTATGAAAGTCTCTTATGAAAAATATTGCTTGCATGAGTGTCGTGTCCCTTGTGGTTGTGGCGAGGTTCGGCGGGGAGAGGCAGTACTGGGGAGAGGTGGTCGCTGACGGGTGATTTAATCAGCAAGCTCATAAATTACACGTTTGCCATCTGATTTGCACGGAGGGAAATGTCTGAGGGCAGAAAAAGTGTCTTCCCCATTTTAATTTGATTTCCAGACCTAATTGCATTTGCTTAAACTCAACACACTTGCGATTTTACGAGGAGGACGGTTTCAGCTTTTTTAAATGTCTAAACTTGATGCTCTTTCCTAAAAATTAAACTCCTGCTGTAGTTTAAAGATCTAGGCATCAGAAGGAACTTATTTTGATTACATATTAAAAAGAAGGTAAACTCATGACAGCCTCTTTGCCAAACCTGATCATGTAAAATGTAGCCAGAATTTTCAAAGACGAGCAGTGGGCTAAGAACGTGCCTTCTGTCGAACTTTCCGGGGATACAAGCTCACACCTTCTCCCTAAATGTACTAGTTACAGCAAAAAAGGTTTTCAAATCCTGTCTGGGGTTTTTTTTTTTTTTTAATGCTTTACACAGTTTTCTAGACCAAATTTGAAGTCTTTTTTTGGACAAGCCTGAAATACCACAGTCTCTCTCTCTCTCTCTCTAGTCCGCCACCTACTGATCTATTCAACACCTAACCGCCACTTTTATTATATAAATTACCTCGCTGAAATAGTCATAATTATCTCCTCAGTCAAACTCAAGCTCTTGAGACTGATAGGAACGTAAAAATAAAAAACAGCAATAATGATATATTAAGAACGACTAATTTCTACCGAGCATTTACGTCCCAGGTGCTTTTCGAGGTGTTTTGCCTGGATGTAACTTACCAGCTCCCCCAGTAACCCCACGGGGTGGGTGAGGCGATGCCTGTCTGCGGGATGTAGAGATGGAGGCTCAGACCAGCAAGGCCCCGGGCGGGAGCTGGGGAGCCCCCTGTTAGCCAAGGCTGGAAGGGGAAGCCAGCGGGTCGTGTCAGAGAGGCGACCGGAGTCTTCATTATAAACAACGAACACAGGAATGGATGACCAAGGAGCCTGGTATCAGAAACCGTGCAGCATCCGATGCTTCTGGAAGCCACACTGATCCAGATGTACCCCAAGAAGAGAAGCAGAGTCAGCACGGCGACTCACCGGACGGTCCTGGGCCAAGCCCACAGTTTCAAGGCTTCAAGGAAAGGCGGAGAGGTCATGGCGCCGTGTCCTCCAGGGCCGTCTGCACGTGCGTCTTCCTCCCACTCGCGGCTCCCATCACGTTTGCTCTGGAGGCTTCCCCGACGCGCCTCTCCTCGTCCTTCTGCATCCAGCATTCATTCTTCATAAACGATAAACGATGTCGTGATTTACTGTCGATACTGTATGTAGGTAGGTTCGTACGCGCCTCCTAAAGGATTGAAAGAGGGCGATTGAGCGTCACCATCAAGCTCTTTCTGTGTCCATACAGGGTTTCCCTTTGCGGACGGTGCGATTTCGTCCCCCGAAGGGCCCGGCTTCCGGAACTCAGCAAGGCCCTGTTCCTTCACTTCTCTCGAGGCCCTGGCTTTGCTCTGCTTCCCAGCGCCCCTCCGCAAGACGGGAGAATGGGACCTCCACTGCCATGTCCCGGGGGGAAGGTCCTGGGGGACTGACACCAGTCACGGGGGTGCCTCGGGGCAGCTGGAGAGGACGTGCTGGGTGGGGAGTGGGCACGGGTGAGCTGATGGCCAGCGCCGGGAGAGGGAACCGTCTGCTGGGAGGTCCTGGAAAGTTCCCACGCTTGCAAGAAGGGCAGGAGAGAAGAGAAGCCTCATGTCGAGCCCCCTTTCCCCTCTGAGCTCCGGCTTAGGAAATGACAAACACCCTTAGAGCTATGTGATTTGGGGCTGGCTGTTGCCAACAGCGTTGTTCTATTTTTTTTTTTTTAAGATTGTATTTATTTGTTTGACAGACAGAGATCACAAGTAGGCAGAGATGCAGATAGAGAGAGAGGAGGAAGCAGGTTCCCCGCTGAGCAGAGAGCCCGATGCGGGACTCGATCCCAGGACCCTGAGATCATGACTTGAGCCGAAGGCAGAGGCTTTAACCCACGGAGCCACCCAGCCCCCCCCCCCCAACAGCGTTGTTCCAACCCACAGTCGACCACCTCTCCTGACACACAGGGGCGCTCTGTTCGCATTGCTTTGCTAACTTCAATCAATAGTTCAATGTGTAGTTTACGGGTAGGTTCGGATCACTCCATCACAAATTAAGAGAAACCGCCATGGGACAGTGTATGGGACGAGCTGTCATGGAAACGGGAGTCTGATTTTAAAATTTTTAACAAGGAAATGACCACAGTGCTATACAAACGTCTCGAAAGATAAAACACGGTGACCTATTGTGATTTTTTTTAGGTGTTATGGTGACAGAGTGTGGTTTCATACTAAAGCCGTGAGTATGGGTGACAACCAAATTCAACACACGCCAGCTCTTCTTCTTCATTTTTCTTTTATTTCTTTACTTTTTCTTTTTTTTACATTTTTTTAAGTCTTAGCATACAGACTTGTATTAGATTTAGGTGCACACTAGGGAGTCGACACTTTTGTGCGTAACCTGGTGCTCATCTCAGATTTAAAATATAGATCGTGGTGGGACGCCTGGGTGGCTCAGTTGGTTAAGCAGCTGCCTTCAGCTCAGGTCATGATCCCAGTGTCCTGGGATCGAGTCCCACATTGGGCTCCTTGCTCAGCAGGGAGCTTGCTTCTCCCTCTGCCTCTGCCTGCCATTCTGTCTGCCTGTGCTCACTCTCTCCCCCTCTCTCTCTCTGATAAATAAATAAAATCTTTAAAAAAAATAAATAAAATATAGATCGTGGTGTTGGCGTGTTACCAACTGCAACGATATTTCCCTAACAATGAAGCTTTCAAAAACCGTTTTGTATCTACATCAAGTTTATTTGTTGATTGCTTCCTTGTGTCACGCCCAGAGTCGTTGGTTAGAAAAATGAGGAGCTCTAGGCGTCCCTTGTGGAATGAACAAAAAAAAGAGGGCATGAGCGTTGCTAAGTTCTCCCGTGGCTTGAAATGTAGCTGCTCAACAGCTCTATTTTTGTCAACCTAAAACAGGTCAGATATTTTTTCACAAATGTCTGCAAAGACTGACCCCCAGTTTGGAGGATTTTTTAAGGATCTGAGTCAATGTTTCCAGGTTAGCTTTCTAGCAGGGAGGTGAAGAGACAAGCCCATTTATTCCCTAACTAAACTCACAGCTCGGAGACCAAGAGCCCTCGAAGAATTCATTCTGCCTTTAGTGTCGGGGAGCCACAGCTCCAGCAAAGGGACACGTACTCTGTCTGGCCTTACTTCTGGAGCATGCAGACACAGGACAGCCACCTGCAAGGAATGCACAGCTCGGGGGGGGTGGGGGGGTGAGCCCTTGCGAGAAAACCATCGTGGGCTCAGTTCTCCATGGCCGGCGTGAACTGTCTGAACTCTGAGCCGCACCGCCTGCGGGGACCGATTTCGCACTTTCTAGGTCTCGGTGGAGCGGGGGAACATGTAAACCAACACCAGGAACTGTCCTGCTGAGACCATTCTAAGAGTCAAGGGTAAAGAGAGGTCAAGGCACTCGGCTGTTTCCAGAAGCTCCAGTTAGGGTTCAAAGAGAAAAGTGCAGCCAAAAAGGGCAGATCCGCAGAGCCCAGCTTTTCCCTTGCTTGTCCCAGGCGGGGCCCGGCCAGGAGAGGCTAGTGCGACTCTCCTTTTGAAATCACTTCAAGGAAGTGAGGATTAAAGAGCCTCAGGGAAGGACTTGCTGATGCCCTTACAGCGCACACGGCAGACTGGGTGACTGTTCCGTGAGACGACATATGGGAACCACCTGGCCGGCCCCAGCAGGTGTCTGCTTCGCGTCTTCGCTTACGGGGGCGACCACAGCAACACAGCACAGCCCGGCTGGCTCAGCCGGCGGAGGAGTGTTTTCTCACGGTCCTGGAGGCTGGACGTCTGGGATCAAGGTGTTGAGATTTGGGGTGACTGCCGTCCCGCCGGCCCTCGGGTGGTCTGTGCCTCGTGCAGACCCTAACCTCCTATTCCCGGTTAGCTAAGTTAATTAAGGTCATGCTTTAATCACCTCTTTGAAAACCTTATCTCCAAATACAGTCACGGTTGGAAGCCGCGGGGGTTAGGACTCCCACCCAGGAACGGCGGAGCACAGAGCAGTCCTTACCAAGAGAGCAGAGGCACCAAAATCAAACATGCCGTACAGAAATAAAAATCGTTCCGTGATGGGCATCCGTTCATGGTAAAGTAGACGCAGCTGGCCGGGGAACGTGTCCGTGAGACTTGTCGAAATTGCCCCAAATCTGTTTCTTTTTTCCCGTCGTCATTTCATGGGCTAAATAATTTAAAGATTGTACTGGAATATATAGCGGTTTTGTTAGTGTCGGATGCTGGTGTGTTGAGGCAGTTCCTTTTCTTTATATCTGATGATTGAGTTTTTTAACACCTAAGCCCGTGGTGTGTTTCTCGTTAACTGTACGTTATTGCTTCTGAGCCTAATTACGCTGCGGTGAGGCAATGTACGCTGTATGGAAATAACTACCTTAAGTGCTTCTAAATACACTGAGGTTTGCATTGTGGATGAGATTAACATCCAAATGTTATAAGCATGCCACGCGTATGCGAGAAAAATTGGATTCTTTGATGGTTAGGTACTAGCCTCATATATATGCATTACGTCTCCTTCATTAACTGTATTATTGAATTTTCCAGTTTGGGAGACGTGTGCGCCTGTGCATGTGTGTGTCTGTGCGTGTGCACTTGTGTATGTGTCTATGTGTGTGCACCTGTGTGTGCGTGTCTATGTATGTGCCTGTGTGTGCGCACCTGTGTGTGTGTGTCTGTGTGTGTGCACCTGTGTGTGTGTCTGTTTGTGTGCACCTGTGTGTGCGCACCTGTGTGTGTGTCTGTGTGTGTCCTTGTGTGTGTGTGTTTGGCCTACAGTTACTGACATGGGTAGTGAAATTTCCTAATATAATAATAAATTTGGTCACCTTCTCCCTATGTGATTAGTTTCGTATATTTGAACGTGATTTTAGACAATTGTGCACAGAACTGTTCCCTGACAAAGTGACACTTTTATCAGAATTTAGTAATTTTATACATTCATGGATGATTTGTCTCAAAAATCATTTTTTAAAAAAAGATTTTATTTATTTGACAGAGAGAGAGATCACAAGTAGGCAGAGAGGCAGGCAGAGACAGGAGGAAGCAGGCTCCCCACAAAAGAGAGAGCCCAATGCGGGGCTCGATCCCAGGACCCTGAGATCATGACCTGAACCAAAGGCAGAGGCTTTAACCCACTGAGCCCCAGGTGCCCCTCGAAAATCATTCTGATGCTACTATAGAAACATCAGCTTTCTTTTGATGAGCATTGGTCTGGCGTATGATTTGCAGCTCTCACTTTGGGTATTTGTGCAGCCCCTGCCCTCATCTAATCTATTAGTCTCTCGTAATCAGCAAGTGGCTGAATTTGGAGCCTTTTTAAATCTTAGAACTTGATTTGTGCCCTTTGACGCATGTATGGGACCTGTTGCCTTTTTGCATTATCAATTATCCAATTGTATTGATCTGAAATCATCTCGTGCTATTCCAGTAAGTGCTTAGCTTGCCGTGGCCGGAGGTTTTGGAAAATCTAGACCACCACCGCGATGCAAGCACAAGTATAAAAAGTACTTTTAAACATATCAGATATCCAATTTGATCAGGTACATTTTTCTCCTCTGTGGAGAGATGTTTTCTCTCCCTTTTCACTTACTAATCAACAATACTCATGGAGGGGGCGCCTGAGTGGCTCAGTTGGTGAAACGTCTCCTTTTGGCTCGGGTTGTAGTCCTGGGATGGAGCCGCGTGTCGGGCTCCGTGCTCCGCGGAGAGTCTGCTTCTCCCTCTGCTCCCCGCTCCCCCTGCTTGTACACTTGCACTCTGTCTCTCTCTGTCAAATAAATAAGTATAATCTTAAAAAAAAAAGATTAAACTCTTGCTAGTTAAATTTTTTTAAAAAAATAGTATTTATGGAGAATTTACAGTATCAAGGCAGTCTGCAATGTGGTTTATAGGTTTTATCTTTTTTTTAATTTTATTTATTTACTTGAGAGAGAGAGACTCAGCAAGAGAGAGAACATAAGCAGGGGCAGAGGGAGAGGGAGAAGCAGGCTCCCCGCTGAGCAGGGAGACTGATGCAGGGCTCGATCCCAGCACCCGGGATCATGACCCAAGCTGACGGCAGACGCTTAACAACTGAGCCACCCAGGTGCCCCTTTATGTTTTATCTTCTCTGGTCCCCAAACCACGCTGAGAGCACCACGAGGATGCTACTCTCCAGTGACGAGAAGGGCCTCCAGGCATGCCTTGGCCAAGACCTTTCTCCGGCAGTAATTCATACCATTCATTGAAATGTCGCTTGACGTGGGCAACCTGTTACAGATGATATTGTTCAATTATGTTTCATTATAGTATTTAATCTTTTTAAGCCTCAGTTTTTTTTAAATCTGTGAAACAGGGATAAAACCAGTGTCTCCCAGGGGCGCCTGGGTGGCTCAGTGGGTTAAAGCCTCTGCCTTCAGCTCGGATCGTGATCCCAGGGTTCTGGGATCCAGCCCCACATCGGGCTCTCTGCTCAGCGGGGAGCCTGCTTCCCCCTCTCCCTCTGCCTGCCTCTCTGCCTACTTGTGATGTGTCTCTCTGTCAAATAAATAAATAAAATCTTTTTTAAAAAAACAAAAAACAAAAAACCAGTGTCTCCCAGACAGGGTTGTGTGAGCTGAAGTGCGAAACATAAAAAGTGTGAGAGAAGGAAGCAGAGGGCTTGGAGCATACCCATCCGTTCATTCAACAAATATTTAATTAACAAGTTTTGATTAATCAGGTACCGCACTAAGGGCTGGGGATACATCGTTGACCAGGTGCAGAGCAGAGAGCCCGATGTGGGGCTCGATCCCAGGACCCTGGGATCATGACCTGAGCCAAAGGCAGAGGCGTAACCCCCTGAGCCACCCAGGCGCCCCATCCAAGCTCTATTCTTTAACCAGATTTCATAACCAGAAGAAAATAGAGAAATGGACCGGCCTATCGGTCATAATTAATGCATTCATTCACCCATATCGAACCGTCCACCCCGGGCCACACTCTCTTCTAACGGCTAACCAGTAGGAGCCCGACTGAACACGTTTCTGCCTGCTTTGACCATAAACTCTAGGGAAGGAGGGACACTCATGAGTATAGGAGGAGACTTTTCCTTTGGAAAGTGCGAGGTGTCTGTGAGCGGAGAGATATCCGGTAGAGCAGTCAGGGAGGTCTCTCTAGTGCGGTGACGTATGACCCGGGAGCTGAGACAGAGCCAGCAGATGAGCTGGAAAAAGTGCCCCTGGGTCTCCAGCCGAGCCCTGGGCCCCCACGGCAGCAGGAGTCTCAGGGTTTCAAAATGAAAGCATCAACTGTAGGATTAAAGGGGCTGATGATATCGCTGGGGGAGTGTCAGGACAGGACCCAGGCTTCCTGAGACCGTGACGTCCTGCCGAGGGCTCCAGTATAGTGTGGGGGGTGGGGACACCACTGGTTTCTCCCAGCAGAACCTGCTCCGCGATCAGCTAGTCACCGATGGAGAAGGTAGGGTGAGCGGCGGCTGTTGGCGGGAACCGTCAGTCCCCCAGGCAGCCCGGACGTACCTTGTCCGTCTGAGTCTGTCTCTGCCTGCAGGGCGATGCTATCAGATCTGCCCTGAGGTTCCTGAATGGTCTCCTGGCTTCTGTTCGTTTCTGTGACAGTTTCTCTGCTTCAGTTCAAGCTGGTCGTCTTCTGCCGCTTGAGAGCCCGTAGCAGCAGAACGTGGTGTCTCCAAAGACAGCGAACCACAGAACTTTTCCGTCCCTGCTTTCCCAGCAGTGGCTTTGCATTGCAGACTGCGCTGCAAGAGGAACTTGAACCTGGAAGTTCTGTGGTTTACACGTCTGGGAACACTTGTCCAGATTCGCCCCCGAGATGGCCAGGGACGGTGTGTGTCCCTCGGCGTCTCCTGCAAGAGCACGAGGCTGGCGTGTCTGCACCAGCGATGTCCACCGTCGAGGGTGCGTCGCGGCCCGGGGCATCACCAGGACTCCTGCGCCTCCCTCCCCGGAAGGAGGTCCCAGATGGTGGCTTGGTGACTTGGTTTTGCCTGTCTCCGGCCAACGACAAACACAAAGGCTCGCGGACCTGGGATTTTCCTTGTTCTTTGGTGCCATCTGGAGGTTGGATGTTAGAGTCACATCCCATAACTGAATTCTGCAAACCACGTGCAAATGTGGGGCAAAGAGAATGAGTAATGATTCACCAATTAAGACTCTGGTCTGCATCCACACATGTGCAGTACGGGCTGCAACCGAGGAGTGAGGTCGGGCTGGACGGAGGCCAGTGACGTTGCTTCCAAACCCGGCTGCTGGAGCTCGAGCTGCCCGTGGTAGTCAACACCAACGCTATTACAGTCGCTTCAACCCTCGTGAGCCGGGTGCTGGGAGGTGGGCTAGATCTGGCCCTCCCGGGAATGGTCTCCGTACTTTCCAGTCCGTCGGAGACATTATACCAGCACGTGCACAACCCGGGCTCGGTACGGAGAACGCGGTCACCGAGGCACAAGGACAACTTTGTGGACACGCACAGGAGGGAACCGAATCTCCAGAGGGAAGAAAGGAAGAGGGTCATGCTCTCCGGCACGCCCCGCCGGAGAGGGAGTGGGCGCAGCGGGGCTGAAACGCGCCCCCCCAAGGGACCCCGTGTTCCTTTTTCTTCTGGTCACCCTAACATCCCACAGGGGAGCTGAAAGCAGGAAGCATTTGTGTTAACTGTTATTCCCGCGGCATCCGTCCTACCCCTGCTAATGACGCGGCGTCTTACAGTTCACAGAGAACTTTCACATTCGGGAGAACGTGGGAGGATTTGATCTTTCTGTGCACAGTGAGCTGACATACGTGCACACTTCAGACGGTACTGGACGCGCGGACGGGGCTGCAGAAGTTACCACCACCACCATCATCATCACGAGAGGCAGCCGCTTCCGAAAAACACACGTGCCCGAGCACGTCCTGGGCCCTTACTCAGAGGCTGGCGTGGGAAGACGCCGCTCACCTCGGGGCTGGAAAAGAATTTCGTGTCACGAACAGTCCCGGGAGCTCTCCAACCAGAGTCACCCACGAGAACCCGAGAGAACAGAAAAATACGTACTGTCAAGGGTTAGGTTGGCTGCTTCCTTCCTAAGAAGCCTGGAATATATCCAAGTTGAGCAAGAACACATCTAAGGCAAGCCGAGAAGACCAACGATGTCCTCCCAGTACAGCACAGGAAAAGCATTGCCCGGGGTCTGCATACTCTGGGGGCCATGCATGCAGACGTTTAATTAAAAATTTTTAAAAAATACCAAAGCTGAACATATTCTGAGGAATCGTCACCCCACTCCGGAGTCCCGTGACCTGCGTCAGCTGCCTCTTGTGCATCAACTTCTCTTTTCCCCGTCAAGGAAAGAAGAAAGCGCCAAGTCACTCACGCACATTTGAGAAGTCAACTATGTCACTAGGTTCACCGTCCGGGAAAGGCTGCGATCCATGGGGCTTCTCTGTCCCCCTCTAGGAGGAGGGACGTGGTCCAGGACGGAGGATGGTCCTCCTCCCACGAGGAAGGAAGTGGGCTTGCGGGCCCCGAGCTGGCCTGAATTACGAATTACTTCAAGTCACCGTTCCTGAACACGACACTAAAATCAGGGGGTTGGTAATAGCGATGCCTCACGCCCGTGAGGGGCCACTGCTGATCCTGGATGAAGCTCCTGTCTCACTGCTGTATCCCACCGGGGCCGTAGCAGAATGGATGCTGGACAGAACCACATCAGAGCCTCGGTGACACCTTTCTCAAGTCCCCTTCAGTTCCTCCCCGGAGCGACCCAGATGATAGTCCCCAAAATGCCCACGTCCTAATCCCTGCCACCTGCAGAGGTCAAGGATGGGATTACGTTAAGGATCCTGAGAGGGGAAGACTCTCCTGACTTTTTCAGGGGGGCCCTGAGTCACCTCAAGGGTCCTTGTGAGGTGAGGCAGAGAGAGACGCGAACACGGGGCAGAATGCGGCCGTGGCGGGGGGGGGCTGCCCCGCCGGCTCGGAAGGCCGAGGGCGGGGACAGAAGCCGGGACATGCTAGGAGGGGGGCTCCGGAAGCTGGATTCGGGAGGGAAGGGTCTCCCCGGGGCCCCGGCCGGGACCTGGACTTGGGCTCCGTGGAAGCGAGTCAGCACTTCTGACTTCGGAATGCTGAGAGAGTAATCGCGTGTTTTTAGAAGCCACCAAGTACTCCGCGATTTGCTCCAACCGTCACAAATAACTAATGCTCTTCCCATTCCCTGATCCTTCTTCTTAATTTTTTTTTTATCTAACACTCAAATCTCCGCTCTTCTTCAGCTTCCTAGCCCACCTGCTGTCTTTAGGACACAGACCGTCCCAGCTCGGTCCCTAAGCACCACCCGCCCCCAGGCTCTGCGATTCACCCTCCCTCGAGGAAACATCTGCTTGTGCAGCAGAGACGCCTCGGTACTGGTCCCACTGGTGGGGTTTGGAATATAGGGGAGCTTCGGTGGGCTGGAATCCGCAGCCAACGAGCAAGGAAGAATTCTTCAGACATCTTCGGTGCGAAGCATTTTGTTATAGAGAGGAACTTGTAGATACGGGGGGCCTCGCCATTGTCAAGGTTGTTTTCCCCTCTAGTGAGGTATTAACATTAAGGCAGTGGAGGAAATTCCTGGAAGAATGTCGCAGCGTCTCACCCAGGAGAGGGGGGCCGAGGTGGGGGGAGGTTGTACGGGGTCCGCTGAGGTGTTCTTTCCGCCAGCCTCCTGCTCCCTCCCGGACACTGGGAGAGCTCCCTGGGTCTGCAGGGGGGAAACCAGCTCTGCCGATGCAGATTCTCTGGGGACTGGAGTGAGCCCAGGCGCCGCCTGACCGTAATGCTTGTATCTTGTCCCAAATGGCCAGTGGCACAAATAAATAAAGAGACAGTTGTCCCAGTAATAAAAGGAAATACAAAACAAAGAAACAGAATTGGCCAGTAAACCTGTAAGAGATTATAGGCTTAGTTTACCTGCCAATACACACCGTGACGGCATTTTTCACGTAACGCATCGTCCAAGATTAAAATAGTTGCTTGCTGTTTGGGGGGTAAGTGTTCAGTCTCTAAGTGCTTCCCAGGGAGTAAATGGGGGAGCCCACTTAGGGTACAATTTGTAATTCCGTATCGAGTCTCTTTAAACGATGCGTCCTGCTGACTTGGCAATTCCAACTTCAAGCCTGTGTGCAACGTTTGCCTGTCCCTGTAAGCATGTCCTCAGCAAATTCTTATAATAGCAAAAAAGAAAAGGTAATCAGAAGGTAGAACTCATGTAGGTGTGTCATAATTTGTGCCGCATCCGTAGCGCGTGCCTTGTCAGACTTGAACGCCAGAGGACAAGACAACTTCATTTTCCTCACTGTCCTTCCAACGGGCCTATTGTCCGTTCGTCTTAATGTCTCAGTTCTCCGGCTCTTACTTTCTAAACTGATCATCGGGATGCAGTTTAATGACATGTCCAAGTTTTGCGCTCATCCCCAAAGAAAGGCTAAAACCCGGGGTGGTCCACACAGGCTCACAGCGTCATTGCGGAGACTCGTGCCCTGTCAATCCCGCACATTCAACAGCCATCAGGTGCCCTTCGAGACCTCTTGGAAGACCTCACGGGCCAAGCGTCCCCTTGTCCGGTGGCCTTGACTGCGGCTCCTACCCGGTTTGCAGGATTTGCCTTGTGACGTGGGCCCTTGTCTCCATTTCAAACTGTCTGTCCCTTACAAGCACGACGGCCACCTTTGCTTTTGACCCGACGTTGTGTTTTTCTCTTTATAAATTAAACATGTTGGCGTACGTATGGCACATTTCGCTGGAGTTCTGTCGTGCTATGGTACAGTTTCTGTTCGATCATTTTAAAAAAGCCTTTCACCCCGTGTGTGTACGTGTAGGCTCCCGGGTCCTGTTCTCTCATACTCATACCTGTAACAGTTTATTTGTAAACTCTAGTGCTTACCAACCTAATGTTTTTTAAACAACGTTGTTTCTTGGTCTGTTTAAATGGCATCACCATGAATGGGGATAAATTCGCCAGTTTCTTTTTCCTTCCTGTGTTCTACAACCACATTTTAACTTACAATGTTACGTCTCTGGCTGGATTTTGAACTGTTTTCTCGGTGATCGCTACGCCCAGCGTGGGGCTCGAACTCACGGCCTTGAGACGGAGAGTGGCAGGCTCCACCAACTGAGCCAGCCAGACGCCCTGCTTTTGGACTGTTAAATGATGTCATTACCTGTTTAGACTAAGGTTTAGTTGACACTTTAAACGAAACCCTTTGGCTGTAGCTTTTACGAAACAGTCTCCGTATTTATCTGCCCGCCTCGACCCGCTTTTCCCTCCAGGTTCTGTGGTTCTGTCACCGCTGTGTCACCACATGATGGTCCGTATATTCTGCTCTCAAACCCTCACACCTTATTTTAGTCTTAGATCTACGACTAAGGGTGTTTCTTGCTCTTCGCTGGCCTTTCCGTGTGTCTTTCTTCATGGGGGTTCAGCCTCTGAGAGCTTTCTCCAGAGTCTGAGCTCTTTCTGACTCAGAAGCAGGTCTGCGGGCTTTGTCCTCACAGGACGATTTACGTGGAGATAAAACCCTTAGATTAGCCTTTCTTCCGCTGAGTATCTAGGAGCGTTGTTACATTATCTTCTGGCTTTAAACGTTGCCGTGGAGACATCTGAAGCCGCCTGGCTTTCTTCCACGCATTCAGTGAATTTATTTTGCTTGGACGCTTGAAAGAGGCTTTCGTGGGGCACCTGGTTGGGGCGGTCGGTTGGGTGTCCTCGATGTCAGGTCAGGTCTGATCCCACGGTCGTGAGCTCGAGCCCCGGGCTCGGCGTGGAATCTGCCTGAGTTTCTCTCTCCCTTCCCCTCCCCCTCTTCCCGCTCGTGCTCTCTCTCTAAAACAAATAAATAAATAAATGTGTAAAAAGGAAAAAAAAAAAAAACGAAAAGAAAAGAACGAGTCTTTCTTCATCTCTGAGTTGCGCTACGTTTATTCCGAGATAGCCTCGTGTTGTTGGCGTGAGGTCACTTTCCCCTGCCACACGGTGAGTCTTTGCAGGGCGTAAACGCGAACTCGAACTTCGGGAATGCTTTCTTCAGTCGCGGCTTTAAATACCAGGTCGGTTCTGCTGATTTGCTTTCCTCGCGGGCGACGCTCCCGGCGCATGGGTGCGTCGTCTTCCCCGGGCTCCCCGTTTGCCGCCTTCTCCCCAGCCCTACGCTTGGGCTCTGAGTGCCCGCCGTCCACGCCCCTCGTCCTGGGCGTCCGCCGTGTTTGCCCGATGCCTGCTTGTCCCCGCCGTGCCCTCTTCCCCGTGGCTCCTGGCCCTCGAGCCTCGTGTCTGCTGTCTTTCCGGGTCCCTGCTGCATCCCGAGACTTGAGTTCTCTGTGCTCCTCTTTTTTTAAAGATTTTGTTATTTATTTATCTGTCAGAGAGAGAGAGTGAGAGGGACAGAGAGGGAGAAGCAGACTCCTGAGTGGGCAGCCTGATGTGGGACTCGATCCCAGGACCCCGGGAGCATGACCTGAGCCGAAGGCAGACGCTCGACTGAGCCCCCCCCCAGGCGCCCCCACGCTTCACCTCCTAACAGCTCACCCTGCTTCCTCCCACGGTTTGCTCTCCTGTGGACGCTGCCCTGTTCCTTCTCTCCTCCTCATATAATCATTCCCTTTGTTAAGACGAATCCTTCTATTTCTGTGCTGAAGGGTCACTACCCTGCCCCCGGCTCTGCTGCACCAGGACGGGCTGCATCCCCGGGGCTGAGGCTGCCCTGAGTGCCTCCTTGAACACCCTCCTTTCCGTCTGCGTCTCTGGAGCCGATCAAGGCCGGGAGCGCTCCTGCCACCAGCCCCCTCCCTGCGGTCCTGCGCCTTGCCCACCACGCCGGAGTCGTTCATGATCCAGGGACACCGAGGACCCCCCAGGAGGGATTCTTGCTGCTGCTTTCTGAGGCGGCTGTCCCTGGGCTGCCCCACGGCTCCCTCTGTTGCTTCTGTGTCTCCTGTGTGTGCGGCTTCTGCGAGGTCCCAGCCGCTTCTCAGATTCAGGCAAGCGGAGACAAAATTCCCCCTCGTCTTCCTTGTTCGTGGGGTTACTTCCAAAGAGATCTTGGTGAAATTTCTGGGGGAGAGGAGTCTGGTTTGCAAAAATAGTTTGTGCAGAAGAGCATTTTCCATAGTGCATTCTAGAGACAACTTCTTTATAGGGCAAAGGGTTACTTAAAAAAAACAAAACAACAACAACAAAAAAAACTGGTCAGAAAAGTTCGGAAGATATTGGACTTCCTGACTGCAGAAAGTGCTCAGAGCCTTTCTCATGCTAATGAACCTGTCCCTCTTCGGGACATACTGTAATATTTCCCTCCACACGCCAACACCCCTAATAAACCACTAGGTATGATTTAGGAAGCCCTCATCGAAGACCTTTCTCTCCGGTGTCACTTGACTTCTCAGCCTTCGACACAGGGGCTGCTAGGGACATCCGGGGAGAGAGGAGTCCGTGCCTGAGAGAATCTCCCTCCACCGGGCCCACGGCCAAACCCTGGAAGAATCCAGCCCACCGTGTGGGACCGTCGGGGGCTGGGACAGCAGGGACAGGGCTCTTCTCCAGGAGCTAAGAGACCCGTGTCACAGTAAAGAGAGCCCAAGGCAGGAAGTAATGATGCAGACACGGGCGTGGAGGTGTGACATCACACGTGCATGTGGGGACAGGGCTGGTTCACAAGAAGCAAAGAGGGGTCTGAGTTCAAGGTCACAGAGTGAGGGGGATTTCGTGAGGCTGAGCGCCTACGTCCTCCTGTGTCCTGTCTCCAGGGGCTTTTCCTGTGGGCGAGCGGGAGTCCTGCCTACGAACAGAGAGGAAAAGCAGAAAGAGCTCGAGTCTCTCATTTCAGAGGCTCCAAACCCTGAAAGATGACACCGGGTCTCCGTGCTGGAGATTTCATCCGTGTGGCCTCGTTCCACGTGGGGACGCAGAGAACATGCCAGCAAAGGACACACGTGGTAACGTGGAGACTATTTTCTCTTTGGAAAGAGGTGGTGGAGGGTGGCAGAGGACAGGCCTGAGCCGAGGGCGCAGGTCGCCCCGAACAGCGGCAAGGAGCGGATGTGCACAGCTGCGAGGACGGGGCAGAACTGCCGGCCGCGGGGACGTCTGTGCTCCCAGGGCCGCAACATCTACGAGCCCCTAGAAGAGAAGAGTTTTCCGGGGAACCGGGCTGGCTCAGTCTGTGAAGCGTCCGGCTCTTGGTTTTGGCTCAGGTCATGACCTCAGGGTCTCGGGACTGAGCCCCGGGTCGGCCTCGAGCTCAGCCCGGAGTCTGCTTCTCCCTCCGCCTCTGCCGCTCCCCGGTTCATGCGCTCATTCTCTCTCTCTCTCTCCAGTTAATCAATAAAATCATAAAAAATAAAAAAAATTAAGAAATAAAAGGGAGGGAGGAAAGGGAAGAGCTTTCAACCGTCTTGCTCACTTCTCCCAGAAGTAAAGCAGCAATTGGATGCCCCGTTCCTCGTGATGGAGCACCGGCCCTGGGCCCGTGGGGAGACCTGCCGCTTCCTCCCACACGCTGCAGACAGCCACGGGGCCGCCTCCTCTTCCCAGCCGTCTCTCGCGACCTGCCCCCTCCTCACCTCCTGTCTTCCCCCCAAGACCTCCGTGGTGAGCAGAACTCGGGGGCGGGCCCCAAGATTCCGGCCTGCAGGTGCACACGGCTGGACGACCTTGGCCTTGAGCGTGGGCAGGTCCCGGGGGTTTGTCGCATCAGCGGGGGTCAGGTGGGCACACACTGGGCCAGTCTCCGTCTGAGCAGACTCCGAGGAGGGAGAGACTCTCCCGCCAACCTCAAGGGCTCTGCCTGGGGAGGGGGCAGCGTGGCCGGGGACCGCAGATGGCCCCTAGAACCCAGCATTTCTGTCCTGCGGATGCAGGGAACTAGGTTCTGCCAGAAACCACAAGAGCTTTAAAAAGGACCCCAAGGTAATACATTATATGTTTATAAATTTTTTTTAACTTAAAAGAAAAAGGACCCCAAGGAAAAAAATAACAAAATAAGATAAAAAGGACCCTCAAGTCCAGGGGAAACCACAGCCCAGCCGACACTTGATTTAAGCCCCGCGATGCCCTGAGCAGGAGCCCAGCTGCGCCCACCTGGGCTTCTGTGTCCCAGACACAGTGAGGCGACCAGTGGGTGAGGTTTCAATGCCCTGGGTTGTGGTCCTTTGGGCCCAGCAGCAGGAAACGGATGTAACCCTGATCGCCGGGGTAGCCCACACCCTGCCAGAGCGGCCCACAGAGCCACCGGCCCGTCACCCCACACTTCCAGGCCCTGAGACCCTCGTGATTCCCGTGACTTTATCCCACGCGAGCCACCGCTAACACAAGAACACCCGGGACCCCATCGCGCCCGGAACCTAATGCCCGTCTCCGCGCTTTCCTTCACCCTCCCGCCCTGTCTCTGTGGGGCCACTGTCCCCTTCTAACCTGCCCTTCCGGTCCATTTCACGACCCCCCAGAGTGTCCTCTCGAAGCACACATTGCTTTCTCCTCTGCCCTCAGTGCACTTCCCCTCTCCTTCCCCAGGTCAAGTTCTGTACCTGCTTCGGGCAGATGCCTTCTGCTCTAGAACGTTCTGCTCTAGAACGGCTGCCTGACTCCCTGGCCCTCCCCGGGGTCCCACCACCCACGTGCATCCATAAGCATTTCCCACCAGGTGCCCGTCTTCTTGTCCGCTGCCCACTTCGGACTGTGAGCTCAGCCCAGCAGGGACTGCACCGCACTCGCCGACAGACCTGCATTCCCAGCCGCAGCCGGCCCCGTCTCGGGCAGAAGTCCAAAGGAATGTTGAGATCCCCTTCCCAATGGAGTTTCGCAAAGAAGCCTTGTGCTGAAGCTAAGCTGCCCCTCAGGCTGACTCTGCGGTTGCTTCTTGTCAAGCGTTCATTGCAGGGGCTCCTGGGCCCCTCAGGGGGTGAAGCGTCCCCCTTGGCTCCGGTCATGACCTCGGGGTCCTGGGATCGAGCCCCGTGTCCTGCTCGCTGCTCAGCAGGGAGCCTGCTTCTCCCTCTTCCCTGCTCCTGCTCTCTCTGGTTCTCCCGGTCTCTCTCTCAAATCAATTTTTAAAAATCAAATAAATAAATAAATAAATAAAGTCTTAAAAAAAAAGTTCATTGCAGACCTGGATTTCGCCACAAGATGGAGACTTCATCCTGGTCCTGGGGATTTATGAAACACCTTCTTCAACGTCTAGCCCAGCGTCTGGCCCTACCTGGAAGACGGAAGACCTGAGCCGCAGAGAGGTCACAGAGCCGTTGTCAGCCATGCCCGAGTCTCTTATCATCCCCGAGGGTCAGAGTCTCCAGAGAAAAACGCCGCCGTGTGCGTCCCGGGCACACACACAGACACGCACACTCTGGGATCACATCATTTCATCTCTCCTGCACGAGAGGACGCCTCGCTAGTCCTGCCTTGAGGTACCAGGAGCCGGGGAGGAACCAGAGGAGGGTGGGACAAGGTGAACAAGAAAGGACAAGAAAAAGACCTCCAGCGGCGGAGGGGGCGGCTTCATGCGTCACGGGGATCTCAGTGGTCGGTGTTCTCCCTTTTCGCCCTCCGGGAAAGCAGCCGCAATGGTGCCCACTGCCTTTCCATGGTCCAGGGAGACGAACGGGTCCGTGCTGGAGAGTGTGCTGGGGCCTCCATCCAAGCCAGCCCGCGCGGATCGCACCCACTCTGTGATCCAGAACACAGTTCCGCGGTGCCGGACTCGGGACGGGGCCCCGGGCTCCCACAGAATGGCAGAGGCTGGAGGAAAAGTCAGCCGGCCACAGCCGAGGGGGGACCCCACGGCCGCGAGACGGTCTCCCAGAACTCGAGAGAGCACCACACCTCCAGCTGCAGATTTAACATCGCAGAGGACACAAATCAGAAGCAAAGGGAGAGAGAGACGCCTAGAGTGAGGTCTTAGAGGATCCCAGCACGGAGCCTCTGCTGTGCTGCCCCCCAGCAACCAGACGTGTCATCTCCGGAACACTGATGCGTGACACTCGGCCGAACATCACCAACCAGGAAAGCTCCCCCTGGCTTTGGCGTCCAGAGTTTTTACTGAAGTTTCATTATGTAGACGTGACTGATGGGATCATTAGCCACGCGGCTGAACCCCAACCCCAGGCTCGGGCCTCCCTGGAGGTTGGACCCCTCTCACCTGGCTCAAAGCCCCAACCCGTGATGCTGCTGGGTCTTCCCGGCAGGACCCAGTCCCTTCTTGAGTCACCTGCTTAGAATAAACCACCCCATGGCGTCCCAGGGGCCCCACCGTGAACGGACAACAAAGACACTCCTAGCATGCAGGGAATTCCAAAGGTCTGGAGGCGGCCTCCCGGGAACTGGGGACACCGGGGGGGGGGCCTTGCTCACTGTTGCACATCAATTAAAATAACTGTCGGACCACAGTTACAGGGGGAGCAAAGGTGCTAAGACAGACGGTGTGGGCCCAGGAATGGGGCTGGGGGTCAGGTGGCTCAGGCCTAACAAGGTCTCAAAGGATGAAAGAAAAATGGGGGAAATCCTGCCTTCTGGTTTAAGGGACCGGAATCCTGGGACTGTCATCTGTCATCTACCACCTTCCAGGAGGCCTCCCAGCACTGCGACCTCCAGACGGGACCCTTAGCTTCGCCCACAGGAGCTCGGTCCCCACGCACTGACCACCACGTCCAAACACAGATTGGGACACTCTGCATCTACCCAGCCTGCGTGGGAAGAAAGCTCCTGTTTCTGTTCCTATCGGGTCAAGACTGAAGACCGTGGGGAGGCTACTCTCTCCACTGGCACTTTGTCATGAACTCGTTTGAAGAAACAAGTTGCTTTTATTCTCCTATTACCAAGCAAGAACTCTTAAGAACAAAGGAGTTCATTCACTTACTCTTTATTTCAACTCTTACCCCTCGACAGGGGTTCAATTCCACAAGCTGTAGAATGAAAGGATAGGTTGGAGGTGTCGTTCTAAAGACCGGCACCCTGTTCCAAACCACGCGGGCATTTCGTTTCTCCTGTAGATGACTCTCTGGCTGGCCCGCGTCACCAGCCCTCCCGATACCCCTGGTTGTGACTCCACCGTGCAGAGGGACCTGGCCACCAGCTGGAGACAAGGCCTCCTGGGACACAGAGAGGAGGGAGGTTACACTGAAAGGTTGGCTGTGGCCTGAAGATCCTACGGATTATTCCCTGGGAAGTCAGAACTCTAATATAAATTTATCATAGCTCGGTTCCAAAAGGAGCTTGGTTTGTGTTGACCGATCACGTCCATCTGAGACAGCTTTGTCGGGATCCCTGTTCTCCAGGCGCTGATGCCGTCATTGGAGCCAGGCCAGGCTGTGACTAAGGTTCGTGTCTTGTGTTTCAGCGAGGCCCAGGCCAAGGGCTGAGAGGGCTGCCCTGGGGAGGCACTTGGCTAGACGTCCAAAACCTATTTCTCTGGGTCATCGCCAGCAGACACGGTGACTGCCTTTGCTCCATTTCCTAGACAATTTAGGAAGATCATTAAGCAGCAGGAGAGAGCAGAGGTCAGACGTGGAAGGATGGCAGGGAAAGTCTCGGCTGGCCCCCAAGATGAAAAGGAACCGGAAAGATCCGCGGCAAGGCTGCCATAGGGGTGAGAGGCGAGGCTACAGTCCTCTCCATGATTCGTGATGCCTTGAGCCAAGATTCATTAGGAGATGTTATTTTATTTTATTATTATCAAAACCAAGACCACCAACCCTATCAATAAGGACGGCGTGATCACACTGTCACTGCACAATATGTAGGTATGTAATATACCAAGTCTCGGCATCATGGAGGTCAGCAGGGAAGATGTTATGATCAACACAGTGAAGGTTCCTCTGTGGCTCCCGTCAGATGCTGCTGTGGATCCAGGGACCCCCCGGGGAAGCCCTCCTCTGTGCACACTTAGAGACCCTGCTTCCTTCCTTCCTTCCTGCGGCTCTGCCATCTCAAACCGTGACCCCCATGGTCACGGCCAAAGGGGACAAGACAGGTGGATGGGCCTCCCCAGCTGTCACATGTCTGGTTCTGCGTATGACACGTTTTACTTCCGCTCACACATCATGAGAACCAGGCACAGGACCCGGCCAAATTGCAAAGGTGCTAGAAAATATAGTTTTCTCATGTGTCCAGGAAAAACATAGGTGGCTGAGCCCGGTTGCCCCTTTCTTAGTGTCTATAACTGTTGTCATTATCAGGATGATAACAGAGGTCTGCTAGTGTAGTTAGTAGGTGTAAGTGTGGAGGCAAAAGCTACCCAATTAAAAAATAGGTAAATTGGTCAAAGATCTGAAGAGATTCCTCCCCTAACGACACAGGAGGTCTTCAGTCCACGCTGCTGTTGTCTTTATTAGGTACCCCATACCACTAGTGTAAGCACGTAGTTCGAGCAAAAGAAATGTCAAAAAAGCAGAAGCAGGACACATTTGGGGGTGCCTGGGGGGCTCAGTCAGTTAAGCGGCTGCCTTTGGCTCCGGTCATAATCTCAGGGTCCTGGAATCGAGTCCCGCATTGGGCTCCTTGCTCGGCAGGGAGCCTGCTTCCCCCTCTGTCCCTCCGCCTGCCTGAGCTCTCTGCCTCACTCTCAGATAAATAAAAACTTAAAAAAAAAAAAAAAAAAGGAGACATCTAGAAAGGCAGCTCAGAACTTTGACACTATTATATTCTTAAAAATCCTTTATTTTAGAATACTTTCAGAAAGATGGATAAGTTGTGCCGGTAGTCTAGGAAGTTCTCATATATGCCACACCCACTTTGTCCTGTCACTAGTCTCTTACATCTGGATGGATCATCTGTCACAATTAACGAACCAATATGGATACACTGTTATTAGTTAAAGTCCCTAATATATTCAGATCTTCTTGGTTTTCACTGAATGACCTTCTGTTCAAGGATCTCATCCAGGATCCCACATCTTATTCATGCATTATTTCTTTTTGGACTACTCTTGGCTGTGATCATTTTTCAGATATTCCTTGTTTTTGAAGACTTTGGTAGTTCTAGGGGTTTGGGGTCAATGTATTATAGAATGCTCCTCCCCTGGGATTTGTCTAGTGTTGATCCCAATTGCATGGGGAGCAATGAATTCAAAGACTACAGGAATCATTCTTATGGCTTATGACTCAGGGCAAGACTGTGTTCACTTTTGTAGGAAAATGTTGACCCATCTTCCAAGGTGGCTGCACCATCATGCGTTCCCACCACCAAAGAATGAGCATTCCTGTTTCTCCACATCTTCACCAGCAATTGGTATTGTCAGTTTTTTGGATTTTAGCCTTTCTAAAGATTTTGGAATGCTATCTCATCATTGCCTTAATATGTGTTTCCCTACTGATGAATGATGTGGAGCATTTTTTCATACACTTACTTGTATAAACCATCTGGGTCTCTTCTTTGGTGAGGAGTCTATTCAGGTCTCTTACCTATTTTTTTTAACTGGGTTGTTAGGGTTCTTATTATTGATTTGTAATAGCCTTTTGCATATTTGGGGCACAGATCCTTTACCACATATATGTTTTGCAAATGTGGTCTCCTGTCTGTGGATTATATTTTCCTTCTCTTACCACTGTCTTTCCCACAGCAGAAGCTTTGATTTTAATAAAGCCGAACTTAACAAGTGTTTCCATCCACAGATCATACTTTCAGTGTTGTATCTAAAAACTCATCACAAAACCCAAGACCATGTGTGCTTTCGTTGTACTGCATTTCACTCTTGGGTCTCTAATCCCTTTTGCATTAATTTTGTGAATGGTGTAAGGTGTGTTTCTACGTTTATTTTTTTTATGTATGAACATCCATCTGTTTCATCACCATCTGTCGAAAAGACTGATCTTTCTCCAATGAATCGCCTCTGCTCTTTTGTCGAAAATCAGTTGACTCTGTTTCTGTGGGTCTATTTCTGGATGTTGTTCTGTCCCATTAATCTGTACATCTGTTCCTTCACCAGCATCGTGCTCTCTTGATTTCCATAGCTCGTAAGTCTGGAAACTGGGTAGAGTGAGGCCTCCAGTTTTGTTCTTTGGTGTTGTGTTGATTAGTCCAGATCTTATGCCTTTCTATATAAACTGGAGAATGCGTTTATTGGTACATATAGAACAGCTTGCTAGCATTTTAGCTGAGATGCTGTTGAATCTGTAGGCCAGTTTGGTAAGAATTAACATTTTCGTAATAATGTGTCTTCCAATCTATGAATATGAAATATCTCTCCACTTATTTAGATCTTTTATTCCTTTTGTTAATTTTACAGTTTTTCACATACAGTTCATTTATCTATTTTGATATATGTACACCTAAATATTCCCTTATTTGGTGCGATCATAAGTGGTATTGTTTCTTCAATTTCCAACTCCAGTTATTCATTGCTGGTATACAAAAACGCTTCTGCGTTTTTGTCAAGACCTTGTGTCCTGCAACCTGGCTATCCTCATTTGTCAGTTCTCTGGATCCAGAAAATAATAATCAGA
Organism: Mustela nivalis; assembly: GCF_964662115.1. NCBI lineage: Eukaryota > Metazoa > Chordata > Mammalia > Carnivora > Mustelidae > Mustela > Mustela nivalis. The sequence continues at coordinate 153,881,035 of NC_139025.1, forward strand.
CGCATGGGTAGAAACTTTAGAACGATGATTTCAGACCCATATAAAGAAGGATTAATGATGAGGGCAATCTGCAGATAAGTGGACTGCGTCAGGAGAAAATGATCTCTTAGACCCTGATGTATTCAGGCGGGAGCCACAGAATCACAGAGGGAAATGTTAATGATGTTCCAATACCAGTAGAGGAATTCCAGTAAAGGCTCTGAGATCCCATCTTCCCTGAAGACTGTACCTACCACGCTGATGGAGAAGCTAGAAGAGAAAGGAAGGGCGTGCTTACTAAATACGAGCTCACTTCCCAGTCTCCGCTAACAGAGGTGGGGCGGCACCGTAATCAATGAAGAGGCACTCATACGTTTACTAATATCAAGTTCAGACGCTTCGAGATTTCTCATTCCATTGCAACTTCAAACCCAAGCTCTGGAAGGGGGCCAAGGCGTGGTCCTTCTCTCCCCTCCCCATTATCACAGACCTAGAGATGCCTCCTCGAGAAACCTGTGTCTAGAGCAGTTTTCCTGCGATTCCAGGAATCTTCCTGCAGGTAAGGCTGGGAAAGGGTGTGATTGGTCGGCTGGGGGCCTAAGCTTGGGGGATGGAGCAGGTGGGGTCATGAGAGAAACGGGGCAGCAAAGGGAGGAGACCTGGGGAGAAGGGCTCCCTTTGGGGTTCTGCCTGGACAGACACACTTAGAGGGGGACAGTGGTGAAGGGCCATCTGTGTTTGGTTATGCGGGGTTCCAGGAAAGCGTGGGGGACCCAGATCCCACAAGTAGAGGAGAAAAGGCGGTCCTCGTGAGACGATCAGGCCAGCGGGTGAGGCAGGTGATTTGGAAGGACGGTCCCACTGCCTAGACGGAGGGGACAAGTTTTGAGGCCCAAAGGGGACTGATGTCACAAGTTCTTGAATGGCAGACTGAAAAAGAGAAATACCGGCTTCTTGTATTGAGGATGGCAGGGGGCCAGGCGCGTTTTCTCAGAAGCGTGGCGGGACAATCCAAGCTTAGGACTCACAGTCGACCCGAGCCATGACTCCGAAGAACAGACATCAGACCCCAACCCCAGTTACCTCGGATGGTTTCCCATCCTCCCGCGTCCCCCGGGGCTCGCGAAGGGACTGGCACGCTGTCGGTGTCAGGAAATGCTGAGCACGGGATGAATTATTGAATGTGTGAGGCTCGTGCTTAATTGGCGAAGGGGCGGGGGTGGCTCACTCCGAGTGAGGCTTGATGGCTTCACTTGACTTTCGTCCAACACGTCTCCCGGACGCTAGGAACGCACCGGGCGAGAAGCGTGTTAGGTTCCCTGGATTGCCAGACCTACACCTTGGACTCCAGCTCCTTCCAACTGTGTCTTCTCGGGGCCTGGGGTCTAAGCATCCACGCACCATCCCCCACCCCCCAGGCCCTGCAGGTGGTTAGGGGCCCAAAGGTATTTCACTCTTGAATGGCTTATCCGTGTCCCTCTGCCAGCCGCCACCATGCCTTCAGAGCAGGGATTTACCTTCCAGGGCCCCAACAAAGCAGCACTCCTTTTTTCTCTTCTACCCTCTAGAGTTCCAGGCGTCCACCCAGCTGAGAGGGCGCAGACCCCATCACTCTGAAATCGGCCACTTTGGCAGAGCGATCACTTTGAATTACAGGAGCCGGAGAAGCCGCAGGTACCAGAAGGACCCTCTGTGCCCCATTTGTTCCCAGGTAAGACACAGACATTGTTGCTTCGTCACGATTCCCGACCCACAGCCCAGACCCCTTTGTCTTATCTGCTCCACACAAATGTATTGCTTTTTTTGACTAAAAGGCATAAAAGCGTCCTTCTCTGAGCACTTCTGCAGCTGCTCATTCTCCTGCAAAGATGCTTGCGTACGTGCAAAAATTCGGTCAGAGGTATAGGCTTTCCTCCTGTTAATCTGTCTTGTATCAGCGGAGTTCTTGAGCCGAGCCAAAGCCCCAAATTGCGTGAAGGGAATGTTTCCTCCCTCCCTAGCACGACTTACCATGCTAGCACTCCTCCTGGTCTGCTTGTCAACCCGCCAGGCCCACGTGGCTTTAACTAAGGAGAGGGTCGTGCATTTCTTTTTTTCTTTTTTTTTCATTTCACCCCCAACGGAGTGCACAGGACCAGGCACAAGCCAGCCTTCAATGATGAATGTGGTCATTGGTTCCGTACCTTTCCAGCACCTTCGCTCATACTCCCTGACCCCGACGTGCCAGCTCATACCAGAACCGGCCAAGCCGGGACGTCTCTTTTGGCCTTGACATTTGGATTGGAGGGGACAGAGCAGAAAGGCTATGGACAAGAGGAGGGGACTAGAACAAGTTTCAGTGAGGATGCCAGAGGGTTTCTGCCGGAAGGTAGGAAGGACAGGAAGGGGTCAACCCAGCTTTCAGAATAAGCCATCTCAGATTTTAGCCAGTCGAATGTTGTTCGTGCTTTCCTCCCATTTCGGTGAACGGCCGTCTCCACTTTACGACCATTCGGAGATCATTGGAAGTCCATTCCGTAATTGTTCTCTTGCTAAGCTTCCTTTATGCAGAAAAATGATAATGTAGTTAGGAGGCTTTCAAAAGTCCTGGGGGAAATTAATTTGTTTACAGGATGGTGTATCGTATGGTTAAACCAACAAGGAGAAGCAGCCGGTCGTTTCTCTTCTCCGCGGAGCTGAAGGGGGGCTGAGTGGAGTTGCTAGGCAGGTGATGTTCACGGGGTCCCCAGGAGCCCCGCCATGGCTCTGTCTCCCACTGTCCCCACCAGACAAATGTCCCAGCACCATTCTTTGGAGTGGGTCATTCTCTAATGCTCCCCACCACGGCTCCTCACAGCTCCCCACCCCCCCGATGTCTGTCTTCCCAGGACTGATGGTTGCTGGGCAGACAGACGTCCCTTCTGCACTCAGTCCTGTTGCTTCTTGATCTCACCCTCCTGAACCTTCTCTCTCTGCTCTGCCACCACCCAGTTCCTGGCACTCGGGGAGTTGTTTCTTCTCCCTGAGCATTGAAAGGGAATCACAACCGCATTCAAGCAGCTGGCGGGGGGTGGTTAAGTCTCAGTGCCCAGAAGAAAAACACAGTCAACGTCATTCAGCTATAGGCCTGTGTCACCCGGCCACACCACTCACGGCCGAGGGTCTCAACGTCATTCAGCTATAGGCCTGTGTCACCCGGCCACACCACTCACGGCCGAGGGTCTCTGCTTGGGACAGTGTTTGATGGCACACTGACACGTCCGTCGCACGTGCCGACATCATCACAGGTTGCAGACCAGCAGCGTAGAAATGTAGTAAGGCCCCATCATAACCAGTGAGGGTCTGTCTTCCTTTCAGAACTTCGAGAAGAATTCCACTTACCAAATGTCTCCTCTTCCTGCAATCAGGCGGGGACCACATGCTCGGTTTCACGGTCCTGGCCCGTGGGACGGTCAGCCGGCTTCCCCGTGAGCTCTGGGAAGGAAATCCCTGTGCCTCCGAGCCTTGGCTGCCTCCTCCCCTCGCCCACAGCCGACCACCATGAGTGCAAACACCCGCTTGGACTCCGCACGGGTGATCGGCCTCCGCTCGGGCTTGTCTGTCTGCTTTTCAGAAGGAGGAAGGCATTTCTCAAAGTCTCACTCGTATAGACGGGTATACTGAAAGGAACACAGAGAATGGCTCTCCTGGAGTTAACAAGTAGCTTCGCAACACGCCGTACACGAATCCGGTCCATTGTCAGGAAATAAATTATTTCGATGCCATTCTCATCAGCTTTCCTGCTGAAGTTAAAATAAGGTTGATGATCGTGAGAATGACAGTCGTAACAATGGTTCGGATAAAATGACTGAGCTCAAACCATTCCAGCCGAGCTTTCATAGTGGGGTTGGAATGTTAATACGATCAGAGACACAACAGTAAAACCTACCTGTCAGTTTGGGACTCTGACCACGTTCCAGGCACTGTGCTAGACCCATCGTCCACACGAGCATCGACAACCTTACAAGGTCACTTCCGGCCCACAGGAGGGGACATAAAGGCTTGTGGACAGTCCGTGACTCCTCCAGGGTAACCCAGTCGGCCCACAGTGACACAGTTATTAGTGACCAGAATTTCGTGCTCCCAAGGTCGTTGCAAATGATCTCAGTTGATGAGTTGGAGTCTTAGGAGAAAAAGAACAAATGATAGACTCAATTTTTTCCATTCATACACGTTTGAGTAAATCCTGTCTTTGTTAGACAAAGATGTAATATACAAACCTTTGTTTTCAGCTTTTGTGCAAAAGTATAAAATCCGTGATTTGTAAAGAAGACCCTCGCGACCTTTGTATGTACAGTATTTTACGATGAGAACAGAACTCACACGTGAACCCTCTTTCTGGACGCACATGGGGCAAAACTGAACCTTCCTCTTTAAAAATCAACAGAGATGTAGATAGACCTGGGAAAATTCTCTTTAATCACAAGGAAGGAAACAGAGTTCTAGAAGAAAAACGGGGCGGGGGGGGGGGGCTTTCAGGTTGTTAAGTCTTGCTTGGGGGAAGTAAAGTGTTAAGGGAGAAACTGCTTTGCACTTTAAGGAAAAGGACTTCACCCGGTCATTATAAAACAGGAAACGGTATGTCAAAACAGGATGAAGAGGGATGTCCGTGAAACTGAGGGGGAAAACACTCGAGATAAGAAAGCCACACACAGGCCAAGGCGGGACCCCGGTTCGCCTCCTGGTCGGGTGGTGGGTGACAAAGACACTCCGTCGGACCCGCCCAGCTGTGTGGACCTGGCCCGCAGAGGCTCTCGGGCCCGTTCTCCGCCGTCTGCTCCCCCGCATCTCCACAGGGCCCTGGAGAAATGCCGGCAGGAGGCTGCCCTGCCCAGAGACGGCGTCCGCTGGGCTTTCTACTCGTCCCCGAATATTCGGGAGCCCGCAATCTGAGAATCATTAGAGAGGAATCACAGCCAGATCTTAAGTGCCTCCTTGATGAGGAGCTCAGCTGCTTGCTTTCATCCGACGTTCGAGCAAGTTCGATTCTGTTTTTCGTGTCCCAGGATGGGGCATGCATTTCGATGGCGTTCTCTACACAAAAGGCCTTCTTTCCTCAAGGAGCCATGACCACAGAGCAGCACGGGGCGGGGGGGGGGGGGGGGGCCCGGAACTTGTGTCTCGACGGCCACCCGTCTGGCCATCAGCATCTCGTCTGCAGGGAGTCTGTGGGGTGTGGACAGTCCGTCTTCACTGGGGTGTGGGAGGCCACCGAGGTCAAGACCAAGCCGGCCCCCCTCCGCTGTGTGAGGACAGGCTCATGGGCTACATGAGTCACCGCCCAGCACGCGACCCCGGATGGAAATCTCAGGGTGTCTGCTCAGTTTCAGACTCAGCCGCGGCCGCTGCGTGCGTGAGAAGCTCACCACCAACGAACACCCGCTCCGAGTCTGACTGATTCGGTTGTCACCCAGAGAAGTGGAAACAATCGTTTCCTGAGGCCCCCGCCTGCATCGCCTCTTTCCGACCCAAAACGGAGCTCTCGACTTCAAAGCCAAAGCTTCAGAGTCCCTGAAGCAATATCCTGGGGCTGTGGGGATGTCTCCGAGACAGAAATGTCTCTCTTGGAAAAGGCAGAGAGGAGGACTTGATGCCATTGAGAAGAGAGGCTGGCGTGGCCCGAGGGACGCCTACCTTCCTCGGAGATGCGCTCAGGGGCATTGCTGTCTCTGAACAGAACTCCCTTAGCGGGGGAGAATATCATTTAATCGATGACATAGGTTATGAACATTTTTGTTCCTGTAAGCTAAGCCTCTGACCGGTTCTATTAGGACCTCCTGGGAGGTGTAACCAGATGAGCTGGGCTCTTCCCCGCCCCCGCTCAAAAGGATCTGTAGGTTCTGCAACTAGGTCTTCTAGAGCTCCTTCTCTCCCTCTGCCTTCATGACCTTGCTTTTGCCCCCACAAAGATTCTAAAAGCAGTTGGTCTAGAAACAACAGTTTTTAGCTCACTTTGACATTGGATCGTCTCTGGGGTTTTCCAACCATGAGCATTTGAGGGGCTTGTCGTCCTTCTGTCTGCAGATGCCCATCTAACACCCAGAGCCCCTGAAACCTCTGATGAAATCGTCAGAGGGTGTGCAACGCGCAAAAGGTGATTGAGCCCCTCGCATTCTGGAAGCGGCACCCCCCATCTGCACTTCCTCTGCCTGCCCCCCGGGAGCCTGTGGGCCCTGGGGGAGAGAACCAGCGTCCCAAGTGCCCGGCTGCTGTGGGGGAGGAGCAGCAGCGAACCGCAGCTAGAACTCACTAGAACTCATCGCCAGGATGGGCGGCGGGTGGACCTCGAAGGGAGTTTTAAAAAATCAGATCACGGAAGCCAGAGGGAGACCACAGACGAATCTGACCGCATTAACAACTCATGTTTACTGGTAATAATAATAATAAACCATGAAATCCACATACAGGGGAAGAGAGCGACCTCAGCTTGACAGACAACATGACAGAATTTTGTGATGATTCTCCCTTTGATCCAGTCAGTTCACTTCTGGAAAACTAATTCTGAAGAAATGATGGGAAAAGCCCAAAAGTCATTAGTGGCAAAACCAAACCAAACCAACCAAACAAACAAACAAAAACACGTGGAGAGAGAACATGATGTTTGAGAAATGGCGCAACATTCGAGTCTTTCGTGTTCTAAATAGAATACCCACTAAATATTGGTGAAACACATCCACAAACAATTGAAAAATAACATGGAAATTGCTTTAGATACGAAACTAATGGAAAGTCAGAGATGCACATTTATATTAAAACCGAAAAATGTATAAATAGTCACGGCACCCAGGAGGCTCAGTGGGTTAAGCCTCTGCCTTCGGCTCAGGTCATGATCTCAGGGTCCTGGGATCGAGTCCTGCATCGGGCTCTCTGCTCTGTGGGAAGCTTACTTCTCCCTCTCCCTCTGCCTGCTGCTCGCCCTCCTCATGCTGTTTCTCTTTCCCTTTCTCTCTCTTTCTGATAAATAAATAAATAAATAAATAAAACCTTTAAAAAACGAAATAAATAAATAAAATCTTAAAATGTGCATGCACACACGCACACACGCGTATCCGTACACATACATATGCGGGGAAGAGACAAAAATGTTCAAAATGTTAATGCAGAAGGACCTTCAGAAAAAGTAGGATGAAAAACATCTTTGAAACGCTCAGAAATAATCCCTTAGGTAAAGATCTCTAGAAGAATGCAAAAAAAAAGAAGGTGGGGGAGAGGGTTGGGTAGAAATAATCGTATTACATGCACTATTTTGTCGGTCTGACAAGCGCAGATGTTGTGCAGTGTTACCAAACAGAGCATCAGACCACATGGCCCCGGGCAAACTGGCAGACAGGCGATCTGGTCTCCCAGCCCACCCCCCCACCCCCTACCGGGGACCTGCTCTAGCACCGGCCTCTGCTTCATTCCCCTGCCCTGAGCTCTAGGTCTGAGCACACCCTCTGACAGTCCCTGAGCCTCAGGACCCTGGCTAGGGCTCCAGCTTGCCTTTGGCCCTCCAGCCTGGGGCAGACTTTTAAGAGCTATCTCAATTAAAAGAAAAAAAAAAAAAAAAAGAACGATCTAATTGATTTGCTAATGAGTCAACGGAGGAATCCCTACAGGGGAGAAAACAGCCTGTGCCCAGCCCCTTACCTAGAGCTGCCCATGGATGTGTCTCTTTCTCTTGCCCAATTGTGTGACCCCTGCCTGCCGAGTCTCTAGGACACCAGACGGGCTGCTCTGCAGAAGTGGACCTTTCTGTTCCAGTCCTGCGCCTTCTTGTTCCGTGAGTCCAAACTGCAAACAGGCCGTTTTGTGTGTCAATCAGAAAATAGAATTTTATATCATGAAATGGTGGGAAAATCCTGGATTTCGGGAGAAATGTTTCGGTAGAGAATCCCAGGGAATGACTGGAGAAGGGAACGTGTGGGTGGGCTCCTTTCTACCTAGGAAAGCCGCTGATGTGTCCCCCAGGAGCAGCCCGACCTGGGTACCCCCTCTTCCAGCAGCAGCAGGTCTGTTTTCAGAACCCGTCCTGAGCCTCCCCTCTCTCCAGTTCTTGTCTATGAGCCCAGGGGGCCTCGTAAGCCTCCTCACCCCACGCCTCAGTAGGATTATCCTGCTGATTAACAGGGCCACACTTAGAAAATGTAAACTGTAAGAAAACGTTACTTTGAGTCTTGTCCATATCACGCTGAAATAGTTGGGGGGCGTGTCCTTATTTCTGAAATATGCTTATAAACGATGTTGGGGGGGAAAGTGAATAGATAGAGATAGAGCAGAGAGGGCAGAAGGTCGGCGACCCCTGGTCCAGGCTGGGGAGGAGGCAGTGCTCCTGCTGCAACCTGGGCTGGGGGGTGGGATTCGGCTTCTGTCCAAGAGGGAAAAGAAAGTTGAGAAAAAATTTAAGTCCTCTCCGGGACTTTGCCATGCGAGCACAGGCAAGGTTCTTACTGCAAGCCTCTTTCTTGAGTGGTAAACACGAGAGAGCAAAGAAAAACATCTGTGCCTGCATTCTATTTCGTGAGCACCGGTCACAGGAAGAGACAAAAGGCAGTTTGCAACGCGCAGAGCCCCGCTGGGTGTGAGGGTCACAGATGTGAGGATCCGGGCAGCACCTAGCGGTCCCTCGCTCAGCCTGGCCAAGCCTCCCGCCCAGACTCCAGCCAATCTGAGCTGCCGAGGCCACCTTAGCATTACATATGCACACAGGCCTCCTGGGCAGGGGACTCGCTGCAGACGCGCACTCCTGCTCCTGAGAACCGGCGAGACCAGCACCGAGCAGCTCCCCAGCAGAAGCCTCCTCCGTGGTGGGAGCGGACCCCTGAAGCCGGCCCCAGAGGTCACTGGCAGTAGGTCAGCCCCCATGAAAGCTTCCAAGGCATGTCCGCGCCACAGAAGCCGGAGGAACACCGGCCAGCACTACTTGTACCAGGAGTCCCTGCTGCTCAGGTGAGTGGGTCCCCGCCCTCCGCCCACAGAGAAGGCAGGTGTGTGGAGGAAGGGGGGGCCGAGTCCCCAGAGCCTTGCTGCAGCTGCCCCAAGGACAGAGCCCCCAACCCACTCCCCACGCCTTCAGAACGGACCCAGAAACTCCCTTCTCCGGGCTTTTGTACCGCGGGGCTGGCCACCTGCTCATTGCCCGGGGGACCTGAATCCAAGCTACCCCAGCCTGGCGGAGCCCACGGGCGTGCGCTCTCCGTTTCCCCTCTTGACTCGGTCGGCAACGTCAAGTGAGAGCCGGAATCCATCCGTCCGAGTAAATGAGGTGTCTGTCGGAGCAGGCTTCAGGCTGGGAAGAAGGGGGGGGGGTAGTGCTGTTCGAATCCGTTAGATATTTACAAAGGTATATTAAAACCTCCATTAATTTGGAGAAACTGGAGAAAATTCTCCTCTAAGTAAAAACCGTCTGAACCCGGGAAAAGCAAAGGAACGATTTTGTCTCACTTGTTGAGCCAAGACCACAGCACTCCCCTCGTGCTGATCAGCCGTCGTCGGGTTAACACGGTAATTGTTCCCGGGAATAGATGCATCCACGTGTGGAACACGGTTCCCCTACACAGTAACTCCTGCCCTGCGGTATCTGCCACCTAAACCTGCTCGGCTGCAGCCTCGTTTCTAGACGCTGCTGGCCGTTCTGCGTCCACTGTCCCGGTTTGAGAGAATGGAAGTGAGCACACAGGGAGGGTCTCTGGAGGGCAGCGCGTGGCTTTGCTTTCCGTTGCCTCCAGAGCTGAGGGACAGGAGGAGCGCGGGCTCTGAAATGAGCGGGTGATCTCGATCGGCCTGAACAGAGTTGCCCATCCGAGATGTGGCTGCTCAGGAATTGTTCATCAGCGCCCACTTGTCTCCTTCTGTGGTGTCCTCTGAAGACACCTTTCCTCCAGGGAAACCATTTTTTTTTTCATGGACCCATCAAAGCAGCAGACTCCGATGGGTGTCCTTCCGGGGTTGCCCGAGGCTGCCAAACTCTCCCTCTGCCTCCCTGGGTCCCTGTCCCCTGACAGGTACAAACCTCACACAGACGACCCTGGGGCAGCGAGGGGCTAATGTGCCCCGGGCAAGCGCTTTGCTGGAAGCAACAGCACTAATCAGATTTCCTCCTTCATGCCCAATCCATTCAGCAACCTGGATGACAGCTTTAATGCTGAGGAGGCAGGGGACAGCGCTGATCCGGAACAGATCTTCCAGAATATCCAGTTCCAGAAGGATCTCATGGCGAACCTTCGCTGCAGACCCTGGACCATGGGCCAGAAGCTGGGAGCACTGAGGTGAGGGCTACGGCGGCCGTTTTTGATTATTGCGAATACGCTTCCCACGCAACCACCCCGACCTGCCCACGGAAACAAGCACAGAGACCCACGTGAGGGTGGCGGGTGGGCGCCTCGACCTGACTCGGAGATGTCACAAGGGCCTCAGGGTGGCCAGGATCTCTGTGAGGGTCTGTGTACGAGCGTCTGGGTTTGTGTGTGTGTGTGTGTGTGTGTGTGTGTGTGTGTTGATGGAATTGGTGGTTTTCTACCTCCTGTCAAACACTAGATTTTAGAAATCTAAAATCCCCCTGCTGGGCGGTTACTCCCTCTGGGGAGAGCCGGACTCTATGGGAAACCAGAAAACCATGCTATCGAGTCGCACTACAGAATCCGAGAGAGAACTCGGAACAGCTGAGGAGTGGCCGCTAGGTTGCGAGGAGCTGACCGCCACCTCCCAGTCCTCAGCTGAGCGATGCTGGGTCGCTCTCTTAATTTCTTGGCCACTTTCTTTCTCTTTAAAGTTGAGGGGATGGGGCAGAAAGGCACCTGCCACCTGCTTCCAAAAAAACGTGCCCTGTTAGGCAAGCCGGTGTGTGTTGAAGACTCAGAACCCCAGATGGCCCTGAGAGCTGCCCCATCAGAACGTGCGGGAGAGACGGCCCGTGTTTTTAACACACATTCAGGTAGATTCTTTCACTTACTGAAGTTTGAGATCCACGGAGAGGTCCGAGGTTAAACAGATGAGAGCGGGGACAGTGCCCCCACTGTCTCGGGTATGTGGAAGTCACGCCCCCGCCCCCGGGGTCCTGATGGACGGGGCAGAGGGAGTTCACTGCATGGTCTTAATGAGCTACTCGGACCTGTCAAACGGACCTTCCTGGAGAGACAGGCAGCAGCCCCACTGATCCGGCGCCCCACGGAGAGACGGATCGGAAGCTCGTTAGCGCCCCTTTCCCGATGCCAAGCACACAGCCCCTCAGGCTTCCCATTTGACTCCCATCAGATCATGGCTTTGTCGGCTTCCCCGGCAAGCAAGACGCAGTGGGCCCCCCAGGTTGGTTCAGCAGATGGCTAAGGGCACCTGTCATCTCTAGTCTCAGCAGTTTCTGGCTAACCCTCCCTGTCTGCTGTTGGCTCCCACCCTGTGTGTGTTCCCTTGGGCGAGGACAGCAATTTCAGATGGAAGATTGATTCTCGGAGATGTGAAGTGACTTACCCCAGGACACACAGCCTCTGAGAGCTGGCCCTGAGCTGTATTGAAAGCCAGACTTTCTGACCCTGACTCTGATGTTCTATTGAAATACTGGAACTCAGCCAAAAGAATCATGGGGACAATTTATCCGAAAACCAAAAATAAGTTGTGTGTTGTATCCAAAATTATTTTTAAGATTTTATTTATTTATTTGACAGACAGAGATCGCAAGCAGGCAGAGAGGCAGGCAGAGAGAGGGGGAAGCAGGCTGCCTGCCGAGCGGAGAGCCCAATGCGGGGCTCGATCCCAGGACCCTGAGATCATGACCTGAGCCGAAGGCAAAGGCTTTAACCCACTGAGCCACCCAGGTGCCCCCAGAATTGTTAAGAATCATGCAGAAATGCTCCTGCTGATTCCTGATCACTGCCTAATAGGAGTCATCAGTAATTACTAATTAGTAATTAATGATCATTAATTATTAGTACGAGACTGAGGCTTTTCAACCTGCAGGCAGAGCACAGAGAATGATAACTGTCCCATCAAAAAAGCAAACCAGGCCTTCGGGGCTGATGCCTGGCCAGGGGCTCAGCCTGGTGACAGCCCCCCCCCCCCAGTTTCCCTGGGCCACCAGTCAGGCTCCCGGAGGAGGCTCGTCCTCTGAGCACCTCCGTTTATCATTCCCTGGTCCCCATGTCTCCTCCCTCATCACCTTGAGAAGCTACTGGAGCAATGCCTCCCTCATTGGACTTGCTGAGGCATCTGGAAAGCACGGTGACCACTGAAGCCTGACCGCGGGGGGAGCCAGCGAGGGGGGCCGACGCCGAGGAAGCCAGGGCATGGGCGAGGCTGTGGAGCTGGGATGATGGCAGGGAGGGCACAGTGCCCCAAAACCCAGCAAGCACTCTGATGAGCTCACGTCTCACTCGGGGGAAGGGAGTCCGCTCGTTCCTGCGTCTCTTAGGGAAAGGCTCAGCCACAGTGGGTATTGCTAAGAGGCTATTGGGGTGCACATGTAAGACCTCCCTTGCACGAACGGGGCAAACTCGAGACCGAGGGACTCCAAAGAACCAAGCCCTTCAGCACTGAGCATACTCAAGTGGAGGGGGCTGGCCACCCGTAACGAGGGTCTCATCAGCTCAGTGTCGAGGAGGTCGCCTTGAAAGTGACATTCACCTCTAAGCGTCCTTGACTGCTGTCCCTCCCACGGGTGCTGACATTAATTGTCTAATCCGGCTACTCCTGTAGGTGTGGATTGAACCACTTATCCCAGTAAATTCAGTGCGTTTCAAGGATCAGCCCACCAAGGAGGTCAGTTAGCGTGCTAGTAGTTGGTGTAGGCTGAATCGGGTTCTTTGTGGCCGTGTAGACAGCACCCTTTCCTCGAGGCAGGACTCGTAGGCTCGATCTGACTTTCTCTTCCAGAGACGAGGCCATAGGAGGAAGGCTGCTGAGGTTAAGGGGAGGGGTGAGGCCCCCTAGTGCTGCTGCCAGGAACCCCCCCACCCCTGCCCCTACCTGCTCATGATTGATTCCCAGGCAACAATCAGGGAAGGGCTTTAAGAAATTCATTGAAACTCATTTCATCATTGATTCATCATTTTCTAAGAATTTAATCCATTACATTTTTTTTTCAGAAAGTTTTTTTTTTTTTTTCAGCGTAACAGTATTCATTGTTTTTGCACCACGCCCAGTGCTCCATGCAATCCGTGCTCTCCCCAATACCCACCAGCTGGCTCCCCCAACCTCCCACCCCCCCACCCCTTCAAACCCCTCAGAGTGTTTTTCAGAGTCCACAGTCTCTCATGGTTCACCTCCCCTTCCAATTTCCCCCAACTCCCTTCTCCTCATCATCTCCCATGTCCTCCATGCTATTTGTTATGCTCCACAAATAAGAGAAACCATAAGATAATTGACTCTCTCTGCTTGACTGATTTCACTCAGCATTTTTTAAGAGCGCTTTCTGGTTGCTGGAGGTCAGGAAAGGAACGATTTGCCGACCTGCATAGCCTTGCCTTGCCGTGGCCGCTTCTCCCTCACCTTTTGGCTCCTGTCGCACTTTGGCACATTTAGCCAAGATAGCGGGTGGGATAAGATTGTGCTCACTGGCGTGTTTTTGTCCTCTCAGGCGAGCGAAGGAGATTGTGCTGAAGTTTGAAGGGCGGCTGACCAGGACCCGCGGCTACCAAGCAGCCGGTGCCGAGGTGAGAGCCTGCGTTCGCGGACACCCCCACGCCCTCTTGTGGTCTTGGGGCCGGGAAGTTGCGAGCCACTGCTCTGTCACTGCACACGGGCTGCACCATCAGTCACAGCAGCCACAGAGAAGTGCTGCGAGCTGCAAGGTCCCCGCGTCCCAGAACCTGGAGCTTAGTCCCGGATGTGGTCACCTACTGATGGGACACGGCCCTGGGGCAGCCTAGCTCATCTGAGAAAGGGCGTCTTCCCTTGAGAAAATGATCTAACATCCTTCCTGATGTGCTCCCATCCATACGTGTGGGGTTTTGTTTTTTTCAGTGCACATCTTGTAATGAGAAAGTTCCAGATAAATCCCAACGCTCACTTTATAATCCAATGCTAAGGTTTTTGTCTGTTATTTTTTCCATCCAGTTCCCTAAAACTAAATTTTAGTATATATTGAAGTTATCTGTCTGGAGAGATGCTACAATAATTTTCATAAATGTTTAGAAGGCAAGGAAAAAACATGCCCTTAGTATCTTTTTTTAAATCTCACATTCCAGTCACTGAATATATAATTTTCACGGAGAGGATGTGTAGTATACAAGCCTTTCTCTTTCTTCTTTTTTCACTTAACCCCACACATAACAGAAGGATTTTTCCATGTTGCTCCTATCATGTCCCATGACAGACAAACGCATATTAACTTAATTAGTTATTTGTCTGCTGCTGAATATTTAAGTTGTCTGTAGTTTTTCATTATCATTACTAACCCTGCAAAGACTATCTTTGCACATACTGCTTTTCCTACCTTTTATTTGTTTATTTAAAATATATATTTTAGTTATTTATTTGAGAGAGAGACAGCACAAGCAGAGGGAGAGAGAGCTCATGATCAGGGAGAGAGGCAGAGGGAGAAGCAGAGGCAGAGGGAGAAGCAGGCTTCCTGCTGAGCAGGGACACTGACTTGCAGCTTGACCCTAGGACTCTGGGATCGTGGCCTGAGCCGAAGGCAGACACTAAACAGACTGAGCCGCCCAGGCGCCCCCTTTCCCTACCTTTTAAAATTTCTCTCCTAGGATAAATGCCAGAACTATAATCACTATAAAAAAAAATGTCATTTTTTGGCTCTTGATAAATATTAATAAATGATTCCTCAACCCTTGATAGTTGATCTTGCCATACATGACAAGTTTATGATTTTCATAATATTTTTTCAAGTACTGGATATTGTATTTTTTTAAACTTTGTTATACTTGAACAGAAAAAGCTGACAGATGCCCTTTTCAGATTTTCTGAAACAAAAAGTGTTCTTCCTGAAGTTTTCCTTAAAGCTGACCACAAATTTTACATACCTGAAAAATTATAAAATCTCAAAGAATCCCCAAGGTCCTGCCCTGGCTGTCCGCTCACTTTCCTCAGACCCTGCCTAAAAACTCGAATCTAGTCCTAGGACCAAGATTACCCATGACTGCTCACGCCCGTCCCACGATGATGTGGCTTACAGATGAAATACAGAAAAAATTATCTTTTGAATAATTAGCGTATGTGCTCCCTCCTTTTTTCCCCTGCGTAGTATGAAATGCTGTGGGAAAACTGGAAGGTCCTTCTGTTGGGTTCAGACAAACTGTCGTATATCAGAGTGAAAGTTACCGCCACTTTTGGTCACAGTGAGACCGGTGTCTTCACACTGTGCTCCTCCCCCGCCCCACATTCAGAACTCTGTTTCTGCACCTTATTTTACACTGGAAATGCTATATTTTTATATGAACAGCTGGGGACCAGCATCTGCTCCCGCTGCCGGGTAGAGAAAGCCGAAGGCGTCTAGCCAACGGCATACTGCCTGCAGCCGGTCTGTATGTCATCCTCGGTTTATACCCCGAAGACGGTTCAATATTTTCCAAATAAGAAATTTTGTGAGCTCCCCATTCTCTGGGACTCCCAGCACTGAGATCCCGTCTCCACTCAGAGCGGCCGCACAAGGCATCCTGGGGAGGCCTCCCCTGATTCCAGCCTGCATCCCCCGTTCACGTGGGTCTCCACTCGACTCCAGCTCGTTAGGGACGGTCTCCCTTCGGCACCAGCACGTGTCCGTGCTTCTGAAGGAAACCAGGTGTGAGTGTGTGGGACCCCTGGGATCGGAGGAGTCACACCGGCACGAGTCAGGACGCCCAGGTCCCTCTGCCATTGGTTCCTGGACCCCACTCCTGGAGCGGGGTCAAATGGATGCATATGGACATTATTTGACTTTGGCTTTCATGTTTGATTCTCAAGGTTCCTTCTAGTCCTAGTAGTCTGTGTCCTTGTGTCTCACACGATACCAGTGAAGGAGGTCACCGTTCCAAGAGCCTTCGTGATGCAATTGGGCACCTGCCCATGATGGTATATAGACTCCGCGAGCTCCTGGCAGGTCCCCCGGCTTCCACGTACCGTCTCCTGCTGTCCAGGCTCTTCCACAGAGACCTGCTCACGCCAGCCCTTACTTAAAATAATGGTAGATGAGAGAGAGAGAGATACAAAGATACACACACAGACAGATACATGGACACATGGACACACAGATAGATACACAGACAGATACACAGATACATAGATGCGCTTTCATCACACTAAGAATTAAATCTAAGTCCTTCCCATGACCCACCTGATCTGGCCATTGCTTACCTATTAGATCTCCCCCCCTCCTCCATCCTCTATTGTAAAACGCCCAGCACAGTTTTAACATCTGTGCTAACTCACAGATGTGACTGGGCTGCCCTGCCCTCCTGGACAGCTTCTCTACCAGCTTATTCTTTTTTGAAACATCAATTCCTTTTCATTCAAGCCTCAGCTCACATGTGACCTCCCCACACGGACCTCTCCTGATCCCCTTGTTTAGAAGAGGTTTTCCTCCTCCTGATGGACGGTGTCCCCCTGTGGCACTGACTCGTCCACTGCTTCCCTCCCTCTACTGGACGTAAGCTGTGCAGCAGCTGACATCTTAGCTGTCTTGTCCGTTTGCAATCGTGGTACCGGAAACACACGTAGGTGCTCGGTACATGCTCTGAATGAACTCATTTTTCACGAACTGTAGTATGTGTTGTTAGAGCATCTTTATTCCAATATCCCAAAAAGGAAAGAGCGAGCTTATTCTTTCTGATGGCCAGTAGCCCGAGCCCACAATTAAGACCTATTTCCTCCAAGCCCAGCTTTTGTTTTGTCTTTGCATTGCTCTTAAAATCTCAACTCGTTTCAGAGTTCCAGGGCTTTCCCTGGAGATGCGGGGCAAACAGCAGAGAAGTGTATGTTCCCTGCCTTACTGAGTCTTGCCATCAATAAGTCGTGTTTTTCCATCTCATCTACCTCTAGGAAGCTCCTGTGGGAAGCTAGAGTAGACTTGCCTCACCAGCGTGAGTGTTGAGGGTTCAGGGCCCTAGGAGCTGCATTGGAGGCCCCCAACTTCCTGCATGAGCCCAAAAGGCAGGGGAGGTTTTGCATCTCTTACCTCCAAAAATTGTTCTGCATTAGTGTGTTTGGGCATTGACATTCTCATTGAAATTTAACCAAAATTTAAATTGAAAAAGGAGTTCTGCCTACCTCTGACGGAATCCTGTTTCTCATGCAGACAAGGAAATTGAATCCTAAAGAAAGAAAATCCCTTTTCGCACAGTAGGATAGCAGTGGAGCTGGAACTCCAGTGTGGGGCCCCCACGCGGGACCCCTGATGCTTCGGGACCTCATTCGCAGTGGGCTAGAGACTCAGAGCTCTCCAATGCCAAACCCACCCCCACGGGTGTCTGAGCCCCTGCTTCTGCGTGCTACAGGGCATGAATGAGCAAAAGCTTTGATGTCCCCTGCGTGCCACGGCGTGTGCACCATGGGGAAAATCCCAAGGCAACGGGAGGCAGGCTGTGATCAACATGACAGGGTTTCCATGTGGGGAGTTTACAGGGAGAAGGATCTAGTTCTGTCTCCCGAGAAGCCGGGTGAAACACTATGGGCGTGGCTAGGTCTGAGCTGGGTCTGGAATCCACCATCTACAGCTTCTCATTTACAAGCAGCCGTTCCGGCCTGAGCAGACACATTCCCGAAGGACAGTATCACGCGCGTCTGCCTCAGGACCACGTGGCGTCTCTGGGTTCAGAATGCTGTAATCACATTTGCGAGCTTTCCTTCGGCAATGAGATCATTGGCTTTCCACACGAACCCAGATTGTTTGTGTGTTAAGAACGAGCAGCCCGCCAGTACTGTGGGGAGCTGACCCGGGGAGAGCACGTTCTGCTTTATTCTCCTTGGAGGAAAAAGAAAGAAAAATAAGGATTTTGAACTCTTGGCAAATGCATCTTAAACACACAAGATGAATTTCCAGAGCTCACCGCTGGCAGCAGTGGCCAGGAGCGAGGGGGGGAGACAGACAACAGTCGCAAGACGGGAGGCACACGAGGGTCTCTCATTCAGCGGCTGTTCTAGACTCCTTGTCCCCCAAACAAGGCACTGTGATCCCGGGGGGGGCAGTTTCCTGGTCACATGGATTCCTGGACCCCACTCCTGGAGCGGGGTCAAATGGGTGCATTGGGACATTATTCCTCAAGTAATTTCGGACACTTGTTTTCGTGTCCGGAGCAGGAACAGGAGGAATAAGGCAGGTGCAGCCCTGGAGCGTGAGCCTCGTACAGACAGCACAGCTCAGAGCCTGAAGCAGGGCCTCCTGCACAGAGGAGAGGAGGAGGCTGCTTTGGCCCTCATATTGCCCAGAGTCCTGCAGAGGCGTGATTGAAGGCATCAGACAGTGTGTGGGAGCCCGTGCTCCACTCAGGACCTTAGCATCCCAGGGTCACTGCCGCGTGGACCGCTGTGAAGTTCTCTAACCCTGCTCTCTCCTTTTCAGCTCTGGCGGAAGTTTGCACGTCTGGCCTGTAACTTCATGGTCATCTTCATTCCCTGGGAAATGAGGATAAAGAAAATTGAGAGTAAGTGTGGGCGCTCGGAGGAGTGTGGCGGGGATGGGGTGCCCGCGGCCTGAGAAGGAGGGGCCGGGCCTCCCGGTGCCCGCAAGGCGCCACGGGGGCCATGCGGACATGATGTGGAGCACGGCTGGACGTGGGACCGTGGGGGATGGAAGACATTGGTCCCACCGCGGCCGCCAGGACGGCAGCAGCCCCACATCCCTGCGGCTCTGCTGTCCCGGCCTTTCCTTCCGAAGTCGACCTGGCGCGGACCCCGAAGCATCAGCTGAGAAACCGTAGGAGAGTAGGAGGGTCTTGTGTGAGCCACGGCCAAGCAAACCCGCAGCAGTCCGCGTTTTCTCAGACGCAGTAGGGTCAGCTCCGAGAGCATGTTCGGAGAAATAAGTAAGTCACGTTCACAGCGTAGTCACGAACGTGTACACACAGCACATACACCATAACGCACAGCGAACAAGGCCAGGGATAAACCCAACAGTGAGCCTACAGTGAAGAAAACTGGACAACTGGGCCACGGGCTGTTTAAAAAACCTGTGAAGAGACACAGGAGGACTTAAGATTGGAAGAGGTGGATTCCCTCAGTTTGGAGAAATCTCATGTCAACTCTTTGTTCGATCGAAATGATCGATCACGGAAGAAGCCCATCCATAAGACTCACCTAAAAAAAAATCTTTTTACAAAGAAAAACACAAATGAACTTGCATAAGAAATGTTCAAAGACATTGTAAACCCTAGAGCCGTGGAAAGTGGAGCATAGCATCGTAGATGGTTCTGGAACAGGTGGTTTCTCTGTTGGAGTGAAACCCTTCACCGTGAGGCTCTGGGAGTTGTTACCGGAGATAGGGAGCCACTCGGAATTATAAGAAACGATAGAGCACAGAAGGCGACCCTGTCTGAGAGAGGACAGGAGGACGTCACCAAGGAAAGGAGCACTGTGTTTAGTGACCTGTAGAAGAAATCGTGCATACCTACAACAACAAAGCTAAAAGCCCACAAACGGAGAGAACACAATTTTCAGCATTTCAATGGAAGTTAGCAGTTTATTTATTTTTTTTTTCCTACACAGTGGGCGGGAATGCACATTGCAACGGGCATTTCTAGGGGAAAGGTACCATTTGTAACCAAAGCCTTCCTAATGTTTGTGCTCTTTGATGAAACCCTCCCACTCCCTAACAACCAGAGAGAGGAGAGCCACAGCAAAAGCAGCGCGCCAGGACCCAGTGGGTGCCCCACCCAGATTTCCTGGCTGGTCAGGCTGTTCCTGGCTGCTCTGGGTGTCAATGCTGTGACTCACCGCTGTCCCCTTTCCTGGAGAATGGTCCTGGGCTTGCACTGTTGCAGCAGTTGGGCTCACATCACCTGCCCTGCCTCCCGGGGGGGGCGGGGGGGCGAGGGAGGACCTAGACGGAGGGAGGGCCTGAGCAAGGGGAGTCCAGTCGGGGTCCTCGTGCAAAGTGGACCAACTGTGTTGTGCAATTTGCCTTCTGGGATTCCCCAGGGATCTGGAGAAGCCAGGTCCCCGCAGAGACCACAACCTTGCACCCACCCTGACCCTTCAGCTCTCCCCCTGCACCTGCCTGCCCCTTCCTCCCTCCCGCCCCCCTCCCCACTCCCTTTCTCCAGAGTGGGGTCCCTCCCTTAGGCTCTGCTTCTAGGAAACCTGCCCTTGGAGGGAAATTATTTATTGCAGACTTATTTCCCCTAGTGAATCCCCTACCTAGCAAAAAGTCAGAGGCTTAAGTCTCAAGCAGGTTAAAGAAATTATGGAAAATCCAGTTGAAGAAACAATAAAATTTATTTTATAGAATATTTTTTGTATGAGAAAACACGTACAATATATTAAAAACTCAAGATACATATTGTAGAGAGACGCTGATTTTATACCCAAGATCTATACATACAGAATAAGAATGGGGGAGCACACTAAAAGTTTACTAGAAAGTCATTCTAGTAGTGATTTTAAGTTAGTGGGCTCAGAATAGGTAAGTTTTGGTTTTCCTTGTGATGCTTTGCATTTTTCTAGTTATTATGATAAACATAAGCTAAATTTGAAGTAAAAATTCAAGAGGTTTCTTTTTCTAAGGATGATACAAATCACCCACGTTCTCATCTAATCTCGAGGCTCCCTTAGTTTCTTAGTACACATTTGGTCTCGAATACACTTTCTTTGTTTTATTTATTTATTTATTTAAAATATATATATTTTAAATTTATTTGACAGACAGAGATCACAAGCAGGCAGAGAGGCAGGCAGAGAGAGAGAGAGAGAGAAGCAAGCTCCCCGCTGAGCAGAGAGCCCGATGCGGGACTCGATCCCAGAACCCTGAGATCATGACCTGAGCCGAAGGCAGCGGCTTAACCCACTGAACCATCCAGGTGCCCCACTTTCTTTATTTTAGAATAAAATAGATATATAGAAAAGTTTAGCTATATGGAAAAGTTGTTAAGTCCCTGTGATTCCTTCCCCCAGTTTGCCCTAACATTAACCCTTAGCAAATTGCTCTATTTCCAAGTAAAAAAATTAAGACAAAGTAATTCGAAGAGAAATTGTTGAAATTCTCAAAAGGACACACAATGAAAAAAAACCAAAAAAACACATATCCAGTTCTCAAAAGATGCTGATTCTTCTGAACAAAAGTGAAATGTGAAGTATTGACAAGTATTTTAGATGACTGTGTCATAAGGGAATTGATTAAATTAGGGTTTTTTTGTGTGCTTATACGTGGAAAGCCTCATGGGCCTCTTGACCCCCCCATAAATGACTATTTGGGAGGATCACCCCGATTGGTACAATCACGGCGTTCTCCGTGTTTGTCCTGATACACAAAGGATCGCAGGGCTGCGGTACAGAGAACTTTGCTCTGTGCGGATTTTATACTGTTCATTCCGTTGTTGCCGGGTTTCACTGTTCTTATCGTCCGGCCTTTTTTTTTTTTTTTTTAGGTCATTTTGGATCTGGTGTCGCCTCCTACTTCATATTCCTCAGATGGTTGTTTGGAATTAATATTGTGCTGACGATAATGACAGGCGCTTTTATTGTCATTCCAGAGGTAAGAACGAGTTGGGGGGAAGTAAGGAAGCCCTTTCGTTCGAAACGGGAGACGGGCGTGCAGCCTCGTAAAGCGATCGCCCCCACTATCCTCATGGGAAGGATGACCCGTGCGTTCAAGCAGGACACAGCTGACCTCTTCCGTGAAGGGCCGGGTAGCCAAGAGGGGAGGCTTTGGGTCCCACCCGTGCTGTCCCCCATGCAGCATGAAACATGATACACGAGCTCATGATGGTGTCGGTGTTCCCGTCGAATTTTATTTACGGATATTTACGGATACGGGTTTGACTGTCACATCATTCCTAAGTGTCCCGATGTATTCTTCTGCTTTTGATTTTTTTTTTTCCAACCCATTAACAATGCAAAAACAATTCTTAGCTCTTGGGCCGCGCAAGAGGAGGTGATAGGCGGAGTCTGGCAACCGGGCCAGCTCGCCGGCACCGTGATAACACGGAAGCCGCTTCTCAGCTAAGCTTCGTCCTCACGAAATAAATGGGGCTATTTCCCGTGCAGAAACCCAGTGACCTCAGAAAGCTGCCTGTAGAAGCCCAGGGAGAGGACTCCCAGGAGGGCTGATCAAGCAGGAAGCTCGGCCCACGCAGGATGACTGTGCCCTCAGTGAGGATCTAGCAGAAAGGCAGCCGCTAGAGACCCGGGCCATGCAGGGCCTTCCCAGGCCGTGGGGATCTGGGCATCCGCCGCCCCTTTACTTGTGGTCCCCTCCCCGCCCCAGAGGATCACAGGACATCCTGTTTTCTCTACCAGCTCATCGCAGGCCAGCCCTTCGGAAGCACGGCCAGCAAGACCATCCCCAAGGAGCATGTGGCGGCTGCACAGGACCTGGACACCGTCTGGTCCCTGGGGGTGAGGCTGAGGCTTGGCCGGGCTCTCGTCTCCAGGGAGGGCTGACCGGGCGGCGAAGTTCCGGAAGCCGGGGCAGGAGGTGACGCCGGGCGCTCTCTTGGCAGGGTTACCTGCAGTACTCCGTGCTCTTCTACGGCTACTACGGCAGGGAGCGAAGAATCGGAAGGGCTGGTTACCGGCTGCCCTTGGCCTACTTCCTGGTGGGGATGGCCGTGTTTGCTTACAGCTTCATTATCCTCTTGAGAAAGTACGGCTACTCCGCCTCCCTCCGTATGCCAGGGACGGTATGAGGGATCGAAGTCCGGTCGGTGATGGGTACGGGTCAGCCGTAGCTGGACCCATTTTGCAGATGAGGAGACCGAGGCTAAAAGAGATATGCTCATTTTAACCGACATATATCCAACGTTCACTGCTTTGTGTCAGGTTCTGGGCTGGGTCTGGAGAGACGAGAATCACATGGGCTTGGCAGCTAGCGTAATTTCAGGAGATTTAGTCCTTGTGCTCACAGAGACAGGAACAGCGTGGTCTCAGTGACCAGAGGCTGCAGAGAGCAAAACGCGGTCCTTCAACTGTACGTATGCCTGCAACCTAGCTACAAGCCCTGCAAAGGCCAGGCTTATCTGTACCGTGATGGGGTTTGCACAGCCAGTTTCTCACCGAGAGGAGGCACGGTGGGTGGAAAACAGAGTGGCTGGGGGCCAGGGCTCAGGCACCATCCCCACACGTTCTGGGCTTCTGTATTAGCGTTGGTTCATTGCACGGATGGGCAGGCTCTGAGCCGGGGGAACGCAGCCCTCCCTGCCTGTTGCACCTGCTGCTTCTGTCTGCTCCCTGGGTGTCTCCATCACCCGCCCCGTGGGGCATCTTAGCCCAGTGCACATACAAGTGCTTGGGGTAAAAAAAGACCATTAGCATCGTCATCCCCATCAATTCCAAGGAGGTACACGGGGTCCTGGGGGCCTTTGGCTCACAAGAAGCTTTCTCAATTAGCTTCTGTGTGTGTGTGTGGGGGGGTCTCAACACCCCACCTACAAGACAGACCGTTTGCTACTGTTACAGTTTAGGGACAGATGGAGGCAGGCTCAGGACGAAGAACTATGGAGGGAGAAGATAACCAGGGAGAGATCATCTGAAAGACGGGGAGCTTCCACCCAAGGGGGGCGCAGAGCCCTGCCTTCTGGTGCATCTGAGCAGCACCACGGGCTGGAGGGACCCGGCTGGCGTCCTGAGGTGGGGTCGCTGCCCCTCCACGGACAGGGCCTCCAGGAAGCTCCAGGAGAGTTTGATTTCACAACCAGGCTGCACGGCGATGGGACAGGCTGGACCCCCCAACCCCGGGCGCACACAACTCAGGGACCTCCTGGCCACCACAGCATCGAGTCTGCTTGTCAGATGGGCTTACCCCACAACCGTCCAGTGCCGTATCCCCATGAGGGGGCTGAACCCAGCCCGCTCAGTCTCCTTCACACCAGGGCCCTGCAAGGATGGGCGGCAGCTCCGGGCAGACAGGACCCAGCCCGACCCTGCTCTCACGCTCCCGGCCCGGCCCCTCTTTCACAGGATGGCTAAGAACTCCCGCACCAGCCTGGCCAGTGCCTCCAGTGAGGACTACACCTTCTGCTGGCGGGTGTTCTGTGCCTGGGATTACCTCATCGGCAACCCAGAGGCCGCCGAGAGCAAGACCGCGGCCGTCGTGAACAGCATCAGGGTGAGTGGGCACCATGGTGGGACGGGGTTGTCAGGGCTCCTGCCACCAAGCCGTGGCCCTCACTGTGGAGCCACAGGGCCGCTGCAGGCATCGGCAGTCCTCCCCCCCGGCGCTCCCTGGGCAGGGCACTACCAATCCCATGGAGCACAGGAGGAGACACTGAAAAACTCCTTTTAATTCTTTCACTCTGCTTCCCTAAAATTTCAATTGGTGTATTTTGACACTTTGCATAATGGGTTGGGACCATATCATAGGTAACTTGTGGGAGACGGACACACGTAACGTGCTGGGGACGTGAGCTTTACCTTTAACTCTGAGGACGAGGTCACCAGACACACCGGGGACGTGGGTCTCCTGAGCAGCACAGACTGCTAAATGCTGCCCCTTTGAGGGAAAAAAATCTAGATTATTTCACTTATATAAATGATGCGCCCTTTCTCCTCCTCTGCCCAAGCCCCGATTTCTTCTGCATCCACTTATCGTTAGGCAAAACACTGATGTCAATAAAAATCTCAATTAAAAATAATAAATCATGCCTTACCGTGCAATATTTCTGAAGATTAACGATTAATGGCAAGGCTAAGCGTTTAATTCGGTTGTGTCTTTTCTTAAAGGAGGCAATCCTGGAGGAGCAAGAAAAGAAGAAAAGCAAAAACCTGTATGTATGGACCCTTGCCTCCCTTCGTTCGCTGACGCGCTATTTTTAGTTCAGTATAAAATTTACCAGATGATCTCCGTCTCGTCCCGCACATTGTCAGGCAGCTTGCTTTCTCCTTCAATCGGTCCTTCTAGTAAGGTGATGCGTGGGAAGCCGGTAAAGGCTAGAGAGCGGTCCTCGGGACTGGTTCCTCCCTCCGTCCATCGACGGAGAACAGTGCGAGAGCTCTGAAGCTGACCGACTTCTTTCACTTAGATGATAAAAGAGGTATTTTGGGCGCCAATTTCTAGTTTGCTAAATTAAGCAAAAGTACTTTATTTAGCAACAGATCCCTGAGGGTGTAAGATACAAGTAGCATCTAGTTCTTGCTGACAAGGCTTCCAAGGTGATGTCTCCAATCTGAACTCCTGCTCTGGGATCTGAGGACCGCCTTGGTGTGGCGAGTCCCTTCCGCAAAAGAGTCGATGACACGGAAGGGCCCTTCCCTGGAAGGGACGGTGGCCTGTCCTCATGAGATGGCCACGTCTGCCCTCTGAGGTCCTCACTGGTTCTTTACCCCTGGATCAGTTCCTGTGATGCAGAACCTGATGGAGCAAGACAGGGGACATGGGGCGAGGGGGCCGTGAGGAAGCAGGGTGTGGGACCGGAAGGACTCTCCATAGGGACACGGATGAGGGTCTCCAGTTCCCCTTTGATCATTAGCTCCCATGACCTGGGAAAGTTCGCTGGCCTTTCCAGGCCCTACTTCCTCCCCCATGAAATGAGGGTGGGCTCCAGCCGTGCTTCTCAGAGGGAAACGTGGACCCGAGTGCACGACCTGCCTGACCCTACCCATCGCAGCGTGGTTGGGGACAGGAGGGAGTGAGGAAGCCCCGGCATGGGATTAATGGGCCTCGCTGTCGCTCCGAATTTCCATCTCCGGGCTCCGATTCTTTAGGTAAAACTCTCCCCAGAGAGACCAGGTGATGCTTATCTCTTCCTTTGGGAGTGAGCTTCCTCCTTGAAAAGAGAAAGGCCCAAGAGTCACGTAGAGAGAGGTCATGACCAGCCCAAGGTCACCCAGAGGGTAGACTTGGGCTCTGCGGGCAGGATGGTACATCTCTCCTGTGCCCTTCAGATCCTCCTGCCCCACCTGTTCCTCTAGTCCCTGCTGCCCGGGGGGGCCACGCACAGGTCCCCGGCACCCCTGACCCGTACCTGCTGCCCCAGGACACCCACCAAACCCCCATCAGCCCCGTCAGTGCGCACGCATGCAAATCAGGGCGGCAAGGGCAATGCGGGGGTTCGTGCGGAGGGAGGCGCCCTTGACCAGTAGGGACGGGAGTGATGACCCAAGCCTCCCTGCTTCTCCGTGGACGGAGATGAAGCTGTCGCTCCCTCAGAAGGCCCTGCCGTTGCCTCCAGCCGGGGCCGTGTCCACCACACACCCTTGTCCGGACCACTCCTCCCCCTGTCTGGCCCCTTAGACCTTGTGGGATCGTGTCCCAAATATAGTACTTGCACACAGGCCGTTGCCTGAGGCTCTGCTTGAGGGGAAACCCAATGTGAGATGTCCTAAAGGCCAGTTGGTTGGTGTCTGTGAGATTTCCCCAGCGTGAGGAAGGACAGGGCAAGCCCCCGTTCCAGCTCAGGAGCCCGCTCGTCTGGACCACAGCTCTGATGCGCACGTACGTGGCGGGCCTGTCCTGGGCGCCGAGCCTGCAACAGCAGCCCCCGCCCCCGCGTCAATCTGTGTACGGCGCAGGTTCATGGCGCCAGCTTCAAGTCCGACCCACGGTAGCCGGTCAGATTTTAAGCGGCTGCAGCTCCCTGAGGAAATGAGGAGTTTGGACCCGGGTAGAGGACGGGGTGGTAGGGAAAAGCACAGACCCTCGGGGGCCAAGGATTCCCGCGACAGCAGGCAGGTCCCGTCGCTACCGGGCACCCGTGCGTCTCACCCGCTGCCTGTCCCCGCAGGGCGGTGACCATCTGCCTGAGGGTCGTTGCCAACATCCTGGTGCTTCTCTCGCTCGCGGGGAGCATCTACCTGATCTACTTCGTGGTGGACCGGTCTCAGAAGCTGGAGCAGTCCAGGAAGGAGCTGACGCTCTGGGAGAAGAATGAGGTACCCGCCCTGCGCCCCCACGTGCGCCCCCAGAGGGATGTGAGAGCTGCCCACCCTCTCTTTCATGTTGTGTCGAAGGGGGGGCTAGCTAGACGTGTCTCCCTGCAAGGACTGAGTCCTCTGCTCCTAGAGCCCGAACTACAAGGGCTTTAAGCCAGAGGGACGACTCCAAGACCTGGCTGACCGGTTTTACTGGTCCCCATCGGGAAGGTTCTCGTACAACATGACCCTCAGCACTCATCCCACTGCTTGTCTTTGGGTCTTGCCGATGGCTTGGTTGTTCTCCCACGGTGCCTTTCCAGAAATAGACTTCACCTGCTACAGTGCCTGGACAGTTACCACGGCACGTGCCACAGATGACCGTGGGCCAGCTCTCAGACACTTAAGTTGTTTCTGTTTATCTGAATTACAAACAATGCTTCCCAAACCACGTTGGTTTGCTAAAAGAGCTCTTCCCTTTGTTTATGGGAATATCCCCACGACGGGAAGTGGCCAAGAGGAGAGTTGGGAACAGTCTTACAATTCTTAATATTTGCAACAAGACGGCTGTGCTCACTTTCCCTGCAAAGATCTGAAAAGCAGACGGACCACAGAGGCCAGCTCGCCGCCCGTGGAGGTGGGAAGGAGCGTCCTTCATGAAATTTGTAAAGCAAAGCGTGTAGGGGACATGATGCTTGTTCATCCCCAACGTACGGTGGTTGTTCAGAATCTGAGGCCACGTTAGGTCGCGTTTTCCCAGACCTCCTTGTATTTCATGCCAGTTAGGTGGCTCATATGAGGACGTGCTTGTGTGTCTGCAGATAGGTCAGGGTCTTAAGGGCCTATCCAGGAATTCCGTCTTCCTTCAGCTCGCGCCTCCCAGTTTCGGGCAAGATGTCCTCTTTCAGTTACCGGAAGGGCAGACACACCAGAGCCAGGAATAATCCTCTCGATAACTCTCTTCCACGCACAGGAAGAATATCCCACGCCCCCTCGGCCCGCCCCCTTCCCTGTGCGTAACAGTTGGGGTCCCTCCGTCTGCCATCTGAAGTGAGCAGGACGGCAGGGCGGTGGGAGAGATGGGGCCGGACCGCTCCTGCTGAATCCCAGCGGCCGGTGGGAGCCTCTCGGATTCCGGATGGTTTCCGCCAGGACCAAGTGGCGGGGGCCTCCGGGCAACAGCTGACTGGCTGTTGGGGGTTCGGGGGAGGTTTTCTGTGCCGCCCTCGGAGCGACCGCTGACCAGGAGGCCGGCATGAGGGAGGGTAGGGCAGGCCGCGAGGCCGGGACTCAGGTGGGCACGCACGCTCTGGGCAGGTGAGCGTGGTGGTGTCCCTGGTCACCATGCTGGCGCCATCGGCCTTCGACCTCATCGCCGCCCTGGAGATGTACCACCCGCGAACCACGCTGCGCTTCCAGCTAGCAAGGTGAGACCGCCCCGTGGGAGGTGCCCACGGTGGGACCCCTGTGCGTCCGCCGCCCCCCGCCCCCCGGGAACCCACACCCCTCGAGAGCCAGGCTTGCCCCGCTGCCCCCCAGACCTCGCACGGAGCTTCCCTCAGGATGCACCGCAG
This sequence comes from Mustela nivalis, assembly GCF_964662115.1. Classification (NCBI taxonomy): domain Eukaryota; kingdom Metazoa; phylum Chordata; class Mammalia; order Carnivora; family Mustelidae; genus Mustela; species Mustela nivalis. The sequence continues at coordinate 153,909,504 of NC_139025.1, forward strand.
GGATGACAGGAAAGCAGGACGCGGCAGGAGAGAAGGGGAGAAGGAAGATGGACAGGGGTGGGGGGGAGAGGAGGGGTCGCAGGAGGGACCGGACAGCAGGTGGCGCTGGCGGGCCCACGGGATGGCCTGAAAGGGGCCCAGGGAAACCCGTCCACCAGCGGCGGTGGCCCTGTCCCTCACAACTTTATTTACAGAAACGGGGAAGGCTAGCGTTTGGCCTCGAGGCTGCCGTTGGCCCCTCCCTGAAATCCGACCGTCATTCCAAAAGCAGGAAAACAGGACTAGAAAGAGCCAGGGGTCTGCAGAAGGCCCTGCCCGGGGTGGCTCCGGGCTGAGACTCTGGTCAGCCCCAGCTGGGCTCCGCACCACCTTGACCTGCGGGAGAACGTCTTCCTCCTCTCCTCCCTCACCGGCAGACGCGGGAGGATCAGTTCTGCGACTTGTTCTGAGGGCGACCCAATCACACAGACTCCTCTCGACATTCTCGTCTAAAACTGGAGAAACGGAGGCGTCAAGAGACATGCCCCCGACGACTGAGGGCTCATTCTGAGCCAGACGTACTATTTTAGTTCCATTTAGTCCACCCACCGCTCGTGTCTCCTTCTGTCCAAGACAGTGAGGACCAGAGCAATGGGAGAGCTGGGCAGGGGGTGGTGGGGGGGGCAGCATCAGGGAGCATTTCTGAGCACACGCCCAGGGTTCAGGGACCCCGAATGCAGAGATGGGCAGGCCCCCGCTGGGTGTGCAGGGAGTCACGGGGAGAGCTGGGGCCGGCCGCAGCAGTGCCCCCGATGCCCTCTGCTCGCTCCCACACAGGTGTCTGCCCTGCCCCTGTGGAACGTCAGGACCTGTGGGCACCAGGGGCCACACAAAGCTTCACCTTGGAGTCTTGTCCTTGGGATAAAGCTGCTCTCTCGTTGTCCTCCACCTGTATTGGTTTCTTGACTCCCTAAGTTTGCACTTAGTGTCCGTGGGGGGCTGTTGGTGAACCTGCGCTGTCCGTTCCCACCTCACTGTCCCAGACATGTTTCTAGTAAGATGCAAGTTACGTCCTGGGAAACTCTGGGATGCTTCCAAAGCCTCGGGGAGATGGTAGCAAGTCTTGGCCCGCTGGCTAGCGGCTCCCACCGGCTCACAGCTGTCCGCAGCCCCCCTGCCCGCTCAGCCTGCATTTCAGAAGCAGACTCCGAGATCCTGGAATTGTGTCTGCCTCTTGCAAACTGTGCAGACCTGAGAGGCTGCCCTGCGCGCCCCCTGCCCCCATGTTTCAATCTCGTCCGTCCACGGGGGTTGTCATCACGTGTGCCTCCCAGAGCCGTGAGGGTCAAATGAGATCCTGCTTGGAAAATCACTTCTGCCACCGGAAATCAAGGGGAGAGCCGAGGCTGCTGCCGCGGTGCCCGGCATCCTCAGCAAACCCTTTTGCTCTGACAAAGTGATTTGAAAATGCTGAGCCAAGCATGGACTGCAGCAGGATCTTGGGGGAAAACTAGAACGGGGTGTCCAGACCCCATCCAGCCTGAGGGTAACAGAACGGGTTCTGGGATCCTGTATTTTTTAAATGCCACCCCCCGCCATGATTCTGAAGGAAACCAAGTGTGGTGGCCACTGGCTTAGCAGGACCCTGAGAGTCCCCCCGACGGGTGGCACATGTGTCCCCCAGGACTCTCCTACGTGGTCTTGTCTCTCCAAGCGGGCTTGTGCTTTCAGGGTCCTGGTGCTGTACCTGGGGAACCTCTACAGCCTGATCATCGCGCTCCTGGACAAAGTCAACAGCATGAGCCCCGAGGTGAGCGCTCCCCAGCCCGGCGGCCACACACGAGGGCACGCGTGCACGCACCTACACCCACACAGGTACATGCACGTTCACATGCACACACGTGCACACGCATACACTCCAGGGCCAGCCTTGTGGGCGTCCTCACGGCTCATAATCATGCTCCACACATCACGTTCCAAACTCAACTCAGCTGCAGTGGTCTCGACGTGAGGAGAGGAGTGTCAGCCCCGCTTCCAAGGTAAAGAAACCAAGGCTGGGGTTTAGGGTGAGTGAGTGACCCTGCTGGGATGAGAACCGGGGTGGGGGGGTCTCCGGAGTCCAGCGGTGGGTGAGGCACCGCTCCGTTCCCAGCAGCACCAGGGGGACAAAGTGTCCGCAGTGGTCACCGGTGATCCGAGGACAGGAGGCAGGCTGTGGGAGTCTTTTAGCAAACTGGGAGAAAATGAGAGCCGGTGGGCAACAGCTCGGAGTGGATCCCCCATCCCACCCCGCAGGGGTTTCGGCTCCCATCCTAGGGAAAAGCGCCCGGCCTGTGAGCGCATCCCACGCGGCGGGGGCGGGGCAGGGAGGGAGGAGTCGGGGGTTCCCAGGGGTCTCGGTCCACGCCGCTCTGCGCCCGAACGTCCCATCCCAGAGGCTCACAGGGCAGAAGAGGGGGTGCACAGGGCAGTTTTGTATCCGGATGTCGCACGGCTGGGTCTCACCGCCACCCCCTGGCAGAACCCCCGGCAGTGGTTCTCCTCCACCGGGCTGAGCTTCAGCCTCTGCGTTTGTAACGAGGGATGATGGGTCGGACCCGAGGCACTTGTAGGGACGAGGAGAACCAGCAGGTGTTAACCTAGTGTCCCCGACACTCACTCGGGATCAACAAATGCTGTCCATTAGGACCCTGTGTTCATGGTCAGAGACAGCTGCAAAGTGACCCTCCGCCGAGTGGAGACAGAAAGATCCAGTGAGCACGACAGAAAGGGGTAGAGAGAGGTTGCTCCCAAGCAAGGCAGAGGTGCCCTAGGTGGCTGTAAAGTTTGCGAATATGTGGACAGCCTTTTTTCCTTTCTCCGTCCCCCCATAGGAAGCTGGCACCCCAAATAACACGAGCCGCTGGACAGATCTCATCACCTTCTCTGCCACCAGGACGGCCCCTGAAGAAGAGACATGGTCCACACCCGGGCCGGGGCTCCCGAGACACAGCACGTGGGCCCCGGAAGAGACCAGTATTCCAGCTCCCACCTTGCCCTTCTCCGAGGCCAACAAGACCAGCGTCTACACCCAGCGTCCGCAAGACCAGTGCTGGGAGACCTACGTCGGGCAGGTGGGTCCCTTTTCTGCCTTACAAGGCCCTTCCCATCATCCTTAATTCGGGAAGGTCGTCATCTCTGTTTTGTAGAAAAGGAAGATAATATCCCGTAACGGTTTATGGTTTCCCCAGATGAAGAGTGACCGTCGGCACAAGGGCCCGCACAGTGTGAACGACATGTTGGCCCTGGTTTTTGTTTTGTTTTGTTTTGTTTTATTTATTTATTTATTTGGGGCCGGGTAGGCGGGAACAAGCGGGGACAGAGGCCAAGCCAGGGGGAGAGAATCCCAAGCAGACTGTGCTGAGCAGGGAGCCCGATGTGGGGCTTGATCCCGGGACCCTGAGATCACGACCTGAGCAGAAATCAAGAGTCAGACGCTCACCCGACTGAGCGCCCCAGGGACCCCTGCCGGCCCTGTTTTAAGAGCTTAGTCCTCATGAGAATCTGAGCATCCTCCTCACAGGCACAAATGGGGAAACTGAGGCACAAACGGGGACGTGAGGACACAGACGGGAGCACAAGGAAGGTCTGAGCCCAGGCACCTGCTCCAGACCCTGTGTCTGAGCGGCTCTGCCTTCCGCCTTCCACATGGGATCTCGTACAGAGAATCTCTGCCCCTGAACTGGAACCACTGACCCCGCGTGGTCTCCGGTGGCTCGGGGTCTCTCCTGGTTTTGTGTAAAGTTGGCCTCAGACATCAAAATTCAGTTCAAATTAACAAATATTTACTGAGCCCCCGTGATGTGCCAGACGTGAAGACGCTGCGGGTGAGACCGTGGAATTGGCAGAGGAGGGGCCCCGCAGGAAGTGGGGGGGGGGGCGGTGGCGAGCGGGACGTGGGGGCACTGAGGCTGCTGTGTGTCCAGGAGATGCTGAAGCTCTCCATCATCGACATGCTGTTCACCGTGGCCAGCACGCTGCTCATAGACTTCTTCCGAGGACTCTTCGTCCGGCACTTGAGCGACTACTGGTGTTGGGACCTGGAAAGCAAGTTTGTGAGTGAGATGCGGAGGTCCCCCACCACCCCGGGGGACCTTCAGACGGCTGGACCCCCTCCCCCTTTGCTGACACAGCTGAAACTCAGGCGGGAGCGGGGGAGGGGGCACAGAGCTGAGTCTTCTCGTTCTGACCCTGCGTCCTGGGGCGATCTCTCCGTGGCTGTGGGAGCAAAGGGTCCTCTGCCTGGGACGATCAGCACCTGGTTTGTGCAAAGAACCCCGGACCCTTTCTTTGATGCGGTTCATTTTCTCTTGTAGCCTGAATACGGGGAATTCAAAATAGCCGAGAACGTGTTACATTTAGTCTACAACCAGGGAATGATCTGGTAGGTACCGAAGCTGCTTCTTACCTCAGCTTGCGTCTCATCTGGGCTAAGATTTTGATTTACTTGGTCTGGACGGGACATGCCTGTAGTCAAGCCATAAGAATTAGGGAGGACGTACACCGTTCCTAAGGAACCCATTTGCTTGCATGATAATTTAGTAATGGCTTTCCGAGCATTTTGAGGAAAGGAACAATGAAAGAAATAATCTGGCTTTAAGCCACTATAGGTCATATCCACCCCCCAACCAAAAAAAAAAAAAAAAAAAAAAATCTGCACAGGAATCATTCAAATAACCATTCTGAGTAAGAATCATTCAGAAGCTTCTAAGCTTAGACCCTCCCCGGAAGTTTATTCGAACGATTCCTATTAGAGGCACGTCCCGTCTATGGTTATCATTGTTCTATTTTATTATGAATTATTATGAATTTGTTAATTTCCTACTGTGCCTAAGTTACACACACAACGTTATCATAGGCACGTAGGTGTGCACAGGGAGAAGCAGCTTTGGCTCTGTTTTTCTGGGCATCCCCCCGGGGTCTTGGGACAAACCCCGTAGAAAAGGGGGCACTGTTGTACCATTTTGTAAACGCAAAAAAATGCCAAGATCCTCTTCGGATTTCTTTCCACTAGCGAGAACAGGGAGGAGGTCAGTCTGCCGTGAGCGGGTTGGCCTAGGCGGACTCTCAGACGGGCTGGGGCGGGGGAGACGCAGGGGCGGAGGGAGAGACGAGCTCGGGGTGCGCAGGTGCACACGGGGTGCCGGGCAAGGGGACCCCGGCTGGAGAGCTGGGGCCGCACACCTGTCTGGGGCTTCTCTAGCTCTTCAGGCCTAGGGAGGGAACCCCAGAGTCGCAGACGCACGGTGGCGGGAGGAGGCCGGACGCTAACCCGCCTCCCTCTGCGGCTGTAGGATGGGGGCCTTCTTCTCCCCCTGCCTCCCGGCGTTCAACGTCCTCAAGCTGATCGGCCTCATGTACCTGCGGAGCTGGGCTGTGCTGACCTGCAACGTGCCGCACCAGCAAGTGTTCCGGGCCTCCAGGTAGCGGGGACCCCGTCCGCCCCGCCCAGGGGACCTAGGCCATGTGCACCCTCCTCGCCGGCCAGGCGGGTTCCGGCACGGGGCTCTCCCAGTGGCCTGCCCCCCCCCATGGTATCCCTTCCGGAAGCCACGCCAGTGCCCACCCTCGGATCCAATCATGACTCCCCTTTCTTTTTTTTTTTTTTTCCCAACTTTTTACTGGTTTAATAACCATTTAGAAAATGCACGAGGCATGAACGTCCATCAGAATATTCACAAACCAAAGATTGTAACCAGCGTCCAGATCAAGACATGAAGCAAGAATAAGCCCCAGAGGCCCCCCTTGGCTCAATTCCACGAGCTACCAATTCCCTTTTTTTTTTTTTTTTAATATTTTATTTATTTATTTGACAGAGAGAGATCACAAGTAGACAGAGAGGCAGGCAGAGAGAGAGAGGGAAGCAGGCTCCCTGCTGAGCAGAGAGCCCGACGTGGGACTCGATCCCAGGACCCTGAGACCATGACCCGAGCCGAAGGCAGTGGCTTAACCCACTGAGCCACCCAGGCGCCCCCAATTCCCTTTTTTTAAAAAAAGATTTTTAAGCTTTTTTTTTTTTAATTTTATTTATTTATTTTGACAGAGAGAGAGAGAGAGAGAGTGCACAAGCAGGCAGAGGGAGAAGCAGCCCCCCCCCCAGCAGGGAGCCAGATGCGGGGCTCGATCCCACGACCCCGGCATCATGAGAGCCCAAGGCAGACCCTTCACTGACGGAGCCCCACAGGCGCCCCGGAAGAGATTTTTAAACTATAGTAGTATACAGTATACAATTCTACATTTAAAAAGTTGAATCATAATAAAATAGACCTTTTTATGCAAAACTAAAAGCTGCCAAGATGACTCATGGAGGAAACTAGGAAGATTAAGGATCTTGGAAATAGACGGGAAAGAGAAACATCTCCCCAAAGCCTTCAGCTTTACAGTGTTTTACAAACAAGTTTCTCAAATTTCTAAGTAACCGTTATTTCTGATCTTCACAAGCAGTTTTTTAAAGCCCAGAAAGGGAGGTGGGGAGAATCGAAATGGGATTGAGACTATTAAAAAACGAGGCTATTAAATTAAAATTTGATTGAGACTATGAAAGAATAAGACTATTAAAAAATCAACTTTGAATGAGGACTGCCTCCTAACCTATGTGCCCATGCTACTATCCTATACAAATCACTCCTAAAAACACCACAGATTTATTGTCTCACAATGCTGTTTCATCTATCAGGTTTGGAATTTAACTCTTCGTAACCACCTGGCCCTCACTCTTGAGGACCGAGGACCACCCCGATGTAAACGTAGCTTTCCAAAAGATGCTCTTTGCAGGGCACGTGACACACTGAGTAAGAGATTGTTAAAGTATGGCTTTCCCTGAAGAATAAAATAGTTCAAATTTATACTCGTTCCAAAAAAAGTCTACAGCTTCTTTCCCATAATTGTAGAAATCTAGCAAGGGTTTCTTCCTTCCTTCCTTCCTTTCTTTCTTTTTGCTTTCTCTTTTTCTTTCCTTCTTTTTCTTTCTTTCTTATTTTCAGAAGTTCTGAGTATCTAGCTAAAGCAGCCAGGTCTGTCTTCTCAAAGATCACAGAGTCATGACCAACTTCTAAAGGTATTAACGGTCCGAGGTTCTTTCCCATACTTAAATGCCGGCACGCACACTCTGGGCTCTTACATCCCAAGCTTCTCCGCCTCAGCGTTCTGTTGGGGAGACTCAGCTAATGAAGGAAGACCCCCCAGGGTCCGTATCTGCGCCCCTCCTGGTGGGTGCATGGGTCGCTCGCTATCACAGATAGCGCTGCCTTGACCACGCTCCTCAGCGTCTCTGCTGGGAACACACTTGGGGTACAGCTGCCGGCTCGGGGCATGCATGTGCTCAACTCCCCACACAGGCCCAGAAAGGTCCTCAGAGTGGTCACACCTTTTGTCCCCTCTCTCAGCATCCTGGGAGCGTCTCGGATGTCCCACAACCTTGTCAGCACTTGTTCTTTTCTGTGTTTTCCTTTGAGCCACTCTGGTGAACTTGTAACACAGTTTGAACACGTTGGCTAGAGCCCCGTTGTTTTCTTTGGATGTAAGAGCTACTTAGGCGGCTTTACACTGGTGGCTTTCAAACTTCGGACCATGAACTGCCTACGTGACAATGTATCTGGTGACCAGGACACACATTCAGGCATACACTCGTACATATATGTATATTTATATGTTTTTATATGTATCACACATACATGCGTGCATATATTTTATGTGTACACACACACACACACACACACACGAATCCGGATAACTGTGGATACACACCCTGTCCATGTACACACTATGTGTGCCCACCTACCGCGCTCCTCATACTTACACGTATGTGTAGGACACAGAGAAAGGTTTCACAAATGAACAATCAGTGTTCACCTGCTTACTCCTTTGCACGAGCTCTGATATTTTCTATTCGCTTCTAGGCCAGTCTCTTTCACTAAAGAGAGAGAGACACAGAGCAGCAAAGGGCGCTAGCTGACCATCTCTACGCTGACCGCTCGTGTCCTCTTTCCAGAGCCGTGTGCAGGGCCTCGCACACTGAACCGACCAGAGCCGCCCTCGGGGACGCCCCGCGGGAGCTGAGCTCCCTGATACCAGCGTAGCGCTCAGGGCCCAGGGCTTAATCAGGCAGAACAGTCACCCTGAGCAGCCAGGACCAGAAAGGATAAGAAACTGGGCACAAGCCACATCCCAGTGTGAGAGCCAGGAGTCGCCCCAGAGGACCCTAACTGTCCTTAGACAGAGGAGGCAAGTTCAAGGCTGGGAACACGACGGGGCAACCATCAGGCAGGGACGCAGGTGGACGGAGGAAAGGCGCTAAGATTTTTCGATGAGTCGAGCTCATTCGGGGACGACCGAGGGCCTGCCACTCTCTCGGTTTGAGGGGGCAGGTGCTTGTCCAGCGCGGAGCAGAGGACCGGGCAGGGCTGGACCGCCTACGAAGTCCCTCTGGGCGCCCAGTTCTAGTTCGCGAAGCTCCCCACGACCTCATGACAGACCCTCTGTAGGTAACTGCCGGAGGAGCTCTCTGTGTATAGTCAGAGCTACGGCTCCGGGGTCGGTCCTCCGGACAGGTGGGTCCTCGACCACGGGCCACGGGAGGGACTCAGCCCGCGGCGGTTCCTCTGCAGATCCAACAACTTCTACCTGGCGATGCTCCTGTTCATGCTCTTCCTCTGCATGTTGCCGACCGTCTTTGCGATCGTGCGCTACAAGCCGTCCCTGAGCTGCGGGCCCTTCAGGTAAGTTATTTTGGAGCCTTCTGCTCCTCCTGGAGCGACGGCCAGCTCTAGGGGAAGGGCCCCTGCACGCAGATGAACTCTCCTCCCGACCGACAGAATGCGTCCGCAGCAGAGAAAGCTCTCGAACCCACAGACCAGGGCTCCTGCCTCGAGAGCAGGCGGCCGTCAGAGAGGCGCGCCTCGGGGTTCATCTTGCAAAGCTGGAGCTCCACGAAAAGCAGCAGGGGCTGGGGCAGAGCTCCTGGGCTGCGGAGAAATTCCGGCTGGGCACCGTTTCCCTTCCAGAACTCGGGAAGCTTTTATTAAAAGATAACCTAGGTCGCTTTTGATACATTATTTCTCAAATGGCATCAAGGCAGCGAGTTCTAGACTCTCTCCTCCTAGCGTTTGCTTCAGGTCAGTTTCAAAACTACATACGACATTGGGAGGCTGGGTTTTATACAGCCTCAAACTCACGCACACGCGCACACACCGGGATCACGGACGCCCCCGTTAAACCTGGTGTTAATCGGACAATCAGCTCCTAGAAGACCTTCTTAGGGGCCTTACGTATCCTTCCCGTGGGGGTGGGAGGGTGCCCTGCCTCTGCACCTGACCTTGAGGGCTGGACCTCCAGCCCCGTGGCTGTTTGGTGACGGCTTTGCGGCACCCTCCCGCCTAGAGCGATCCAGTCTGGGTTTTGCCTTTCTCACAGCGGACAGGAGAAAATGTACGACATCGTGTCAGAAACGATCGAGGACTTCCCCGCGTGGTTTGGCTCCGTGGTGGGCTATGTCAGCAGTCCTGTGGTTATCTTGCCCGCCGTGCTCCTGCTTTTGTGAGTACCACCGACGGCCTCCTGGCCTGCTCCGGCCAACAGAGGAGCACGGCTTTCCAGTCATTCCAGAAAACCAACGAGCTCATCGCAAAGTCCCGTACACAGCCTCATGATACAGGCAGGGACTGGATCACACAGGAGCCAGGGAGGTTTGGGGTCCTGATTCGTCAGCTGCGTGTGGGCGATCGCTGGGACCACGGTGATGGGGCTGCGTATCATTACCATTGTACTATCTGACTGAAACTAAAATAATCTCCAGAAGGGGTTTCACAAAGCAGCTGGGTAGCTTCTGCTTGTTTTTGACTGAGAAGAAACACAGCAGAGAGCAGGTCCAGCACTCCTAGTGCGATGCTCTGTAAAACCTCTCCCCCTGTCCCCACCTTGGCCGTGTCCGTATGACCCTGCAGAAGTCCAGGTGAGGGGATGTCACTGGGGAAACCAAGAAGCTTTCCTTCTAGAGCAGCACTCTCCTGATGCTGGCCAGCTTGAGCACTCGCTCATACCTCCCTCCCCGGCAGCAGCGTGGGAGGTGGTGGGGACCCCTGGCTCCTGCCCGCCAGCCTGGCAGGGAGCGTGCCCTGAGCCCCAACCCCGGGGAAGGGGCTCACTCTTGGCCCGTGCTCTCTTCCAGCATGCTCATCTACTACCTCCAGAGCATCGCAAGGTCCTTAAAACTCAGCAACCAGCAGCTCCGAATGCAGATCCAAAACGCAAGTATCACACCATCTTTGCTTTGTCCCGTGTGAGGGCCACACGGCAGGTCTGGCCAGCAAGGGAATGCAGGTGAGGTCCCGTTTTCAAATCACTGGCCGTACCCAGGGAACATAAGGCCATGCCTGCCCCAGGCTCCCCAGAGTTATTTCTAAGAACACCCAAGGACATCTCCCATCTACCCAGGAACTAGCGGAGTCCAGCTTTTCCTGCCCCAGGACCCTTGCTGATGCCCTGAGCACTTTGGTGCCCTCTTGTGGCTGCACCAAGGCTTTAGGGCGTGGCAGGCAGGGGGAAAAGTGGGCTTCCCAGGCCTGTGTCAACCTGGACATCTGAGCCCACTCTGCTTGGACCCAAAGACACACCTTTCTCATGGCTTAGACTCTAGTAATCATTATCTTATCTCTCATCTGGGACTTGGCTCTCCAAACAGTCAGAGGGAGACCGACAGGTCCAGTCTCTGCATACCGCAGGGGGCCCCTCCACCTCACCCCAGGCCAGGACGGGGACAAGGGAGGCACCTGTCCTCGGGCTCGCACTGACCCTGCCCCACATGCCTGAGAGTGGGTGCGACCCTTTTCTCACCCCAGTCCCAGAACCCCGTGCAAGAAGAGATGCCTTTTTCAGTTCTTGTAAACATAGCTCCATGAATAATCAATTCACATAAAGAAACAGTTCCAGAAGCAATCAGAGAAGAAATGAATTTGGAGCTGCGAAGGGCATTTTTGGGGAAACATACATTTCCTACGTTGTCGATCTATACTTTCTCTTTTGTGTCACAAAGTTTCGGCAGAGTCTAAGCATGGTCTGAAAACAAACCTTGCAAACAAACAAAAACTTCCTAGGTAAAACGTCAGCTCTGGGTTTGAGCATTTACTTATTCAAGTAGCAGGTCCAAGTCCGGAGTACGCCGTCCCCAAGTGACAGCAGGTGTAGTAGGGTCATGGCCTACGACAGGAGGGATGACATAATGCCCCTCCCTGCTCTCCACCCAAGATTAGTATTATCATGTCTTCCTGCTAAACCCAAAACAAACGTACACTTATCATTTGTATTTTAGGCCAGATCTGAAGATAAGAAGAAGGCTGCCCAAATGGTAGAAGGTAAGTATAAGCGAAGACGTCAGGTGTCTCGGTCATGCCTGTGTTTAAAACTGCGGCAGCTTACGGTACACCACCAATGGCGAACCGTGGTTGTCACAGTTAACCAGGCACAATAAAATAAAGTCTACGGTTATAAATATTGGTTTAAATGGACAAGTTTTACATCATATTCAGGCCTGTGAATAACACCAAAACATGTCTGAACAGAGAAGGAAGTTTTGAGGTAGGGGAGAAAAAGAAACCCCCAAATCTGGAGAAAACCCCCAAGAACACCCTTGCTCACTTTTGTCTACTTCTCAGTGGCCGTTTCTTCCTGGCAAGACCCCTTCCCCAGGTCTCTACCCCAGGGTCCAGCCTCCGGAGGGCACGCCCCTCGGGTCCCCTCCGGCAGGGCAATGCCTGATGGACACCCCAGCCACCCACACAGCGGGCACACAGCGGGCACACCTGCTCTGCCCGATTCCCCAGCAGCTCCTGGAGAAACTCGCTCCCACCCAGGCTCCTTGAGGGAAGAGGAAAGAGCCTCGTGGAGAAAGAAGGAAAATGGGCTCGTGTGGCCAGAAGGGAGGCAAGCGGGCAGGGATAGCTCGAGGGAAACTGCCCCTCCCTGGGGGCCACTCCGAGACCACGTCATATACGGACTGCCTCATTTTATGAGCTAATGGGAAGGGGGGCGTGGGGGGAGGCCTGCGTTGGAGCCACACAGACCAAGGGTTGGGTTTGCCCCACCCCCTAGCAGGAAGGCAGCCTCCGCACAGAAAGGGACTAGAGCTCATGCCATCAAACCCCACTGAGAGTCATAGGACATAGTCAAGTTCAGCTCATGTTGTCTTCAAACCCAAGCGTCTCCGGGACCTCTCTCGGGATGGCAGGACCATTGTCCGATGGTACTTACCTTAATTCGGTCTACATGTCCTCTCGGAATGCTCTGTGAACCTCTTCCAAAAATAATTGCAATTGTCCCATCGGCTTTAATAGATACCATCAGAGCCCCAAAGCTGGGCAACGACCCACTTTCTCTCTAGGGGGCATTCAATGGTGCATGTGTAAAGTCTCAGGGTTCATGTGAGTCCACGCTGCCTTCCTGTTCCAACTGACCGTGAAGAAATGATTTGAGTGGCCGAATGCTCGTTGCCGGTGGAAGGGGCGTCTCTGCAAAGCTCGCGTGATTGTTTGCAGACCCAGCAGCTGGACGTCCGCCCGCGCCGACCGCCCGGTCAGCTTGAGCGTGTCACCCCCTCTTCTCCCACCCCACCTTCTCCCTGCAGCCCGGATCCAAACCCAAGAGGAAAGCATCAGGAGGCTTCCGAAGGAGAGTGACCTCAGCCTCCAGCTGTCCTCGGCTCACTCGGTGACGCCCCAAAGCAACGGCATCCTGGTCAACGCAGGCTCCTCCAGCAGCAGGAGTGGCAGGATGGAGACCGGCACCCCGGGCACACCCCCGAGTCCCCGGCCAGGCCTCAGGAGCCCCAGCTCGCCTCTTCCTGGCACCTTCAAGCCCAGGCCGGAGCAGGACCCTAACAGGTGAGCCGACCCTCAGCAAAGCAGAAAACCCGCCTCCCTGGCCGGGACACCTGTCGTGGAGGGCCCAGGGCCATAGAGCTCAGGATAAAGAGCCCTTAGGGATTTGAGGGCCTCGGCAGTTTCGGGGGGGCGGGGCCATCGAATTCCGATTCTGCCAGAAGGGCCCCGGGGCCAGCTGCTCCTGAGAAGAAATGAGGGGACAGAGCGGGTCCAAGTCCAATGGGGCAGTGCTTCCTAGGCCTTCTGCCAGATAACCTCCGGGCAAACATTCCTGCCCACCTAGGGTGGGTATTTCTATAGCCCAAGGGGGGAGGGGAATGCCTTTTGTAATTGTTTTGTCTTTTATTTTTTAACTTCACAATGGCCGTATTATTGCCAAGATCTTTTATATTTTATATATTTTATTTTATTTTATATATTTTATTTTATATATTTATATATTTTATATATTTATTTTATATATTTTATTATATTTTATATATTTATATTTTATATTTTAATTCTAGACTGTCCGAGTTAACGGCAGGATCAGCCTGCCGTGATCGGACACGGGGTGTGTGGTCTCGGCCTTACTTGCCTGTTAAGACAGCAGCGAAACCCTGGATCTCCTTCACGGAGGAGGGGCTTCTGGAAGGATGCAGGTCCCCTAACCCGCCTGGAGAACTGGATCTCAGTGTAACACAGAGAAGGCCACACAGATAAGATACAGGTGGATGGAGGGTTGGCGTTCCGTTCTGGCTTTTTTGTTAAAGCCGACGGCTAGGTTAACAAAGGATTGGAAAGCTTGCTGTAGGAGGGTTATCTTTGTATATCTGTGGGGCCTTGACACAGAGGGATTCCATTCTGGTGGGTGGGCCCCAGGCCGGCCGCATCTGAGCCGCTGGACAGCTGGGCGCCTGGCCGAGGGGGTGAGGGGTGACACTCCTAACAGGTTTTCCACACGTCAGTCCCGCTACGTGCTCCAGGATGAAAGGGGGCTCCCTCGCGAATTATATTAGCACACCCTCCGTGGAGGGTCACTGGGCACACCATTCCGTGAAGGGCTCTGAGAATTCCAGGAGTAAAGACATCTGTGTAGCCGCGTCCCCAAACCCTCCTGAGTGCCACCTGCAGAACCTGCACTAACACTTAGGAACGTGGGTCAGGGAACACGCAGAGAGCGCCACTGCCCTCGCTCACTGCACGCAGGAGGCCCGGGGCTCAGAGGGTACCGAGGGCACGGGAGACTCACCCCCTGCCTTACAGGTGTCTGTGCGGTCAGAGTGCGAGGGCAGGTGACCGGCGCAAGAACAGGTCCTACTCCCCGGGGACGCAGGCGAAGCACACGGAAGATGTCTACTCACAGCCCCTTTGCCGAAGAGACTTCCAGCAGATCGACCCCCCTCTTCGTGGAGGGGGGCTCTCGGCCGCCGTGCCGCGTGATCCCAGGACCCATGCCCCCAGATACTACATTGTTAATGAACGAGACTCTCGCCAAAAAACCCATCCCACTTTCTGGCCAGAGAGACGTTTCAGGATGGAAGCCTCAGGGGACATCGTGGCGATGTGCCCCAGGACCCCGCGACCAGGTGTGTCCTGGGCCCACCAGCAGGGGCCCTCTCCGCGGCTGAGCGAAGAAGAGGAGGGTGAACTGAGGAGGGAGCTGGTCCGTCGGTCTCTCCACCCCCCGTCCCTAAGAAGCCTCCAAGGCGCTCCTCATTTTTATGTCGGCGACAGGTCAGAAGGTCAGAGCCCGGCTCCTGAGCGCCAGGGAAGGCCGCACTTCAGGTCCCTGGATGATGGCTTTGGGGCTCCACTCGACAGGCCCGTGGCTGGGCACAAGAAGCTGCGCTCCCGCAATCTCCAGTCCACACAGCACCCCGCGATGGTCAGGGGCAAGCCCGAGGTTGAGCCATCCCTCTCCGAATCCGATTCCATGTCGGCGGCGTCCAGCAGCGACCAGCAGACCAGCGGCAATGACCAGCACCTCCAGATCGCCCCCGGCCAGCCCAGATTCCCCAGGTCCATGAGCCCGCCGGGCGGGAGGAAGGCCATCTCCAGGCAGGAGCTGATCGTGGATCTGAATGACTTGATTTGTTCCAACGTCTAGGGGCGTCTTCTGGTGTCGCGGTCA
The DNA here is from genome assembly GCF_964662115.1 of Mustela nivalis. NCBI lineage: Eukaryota > Metazoa > Chordata > Mammalia > Carnivora > Mustelidae > Mustela > Mustela nivalis. The sequence continues at coordinate 153,924,507 of NC_139025.1, forward strand.
TAGCACGGGAGCCCTTCCAGACTGCCCGCGTGGTCTGACACCATGTGCTCCCAGGCCTTCTGGAAGGAGATGCAAACACACAGCCCCGAGACAGGACCGCAGCTCCCCCTTCTCCAGCAAGGGAGCTGTGTCTGGCGGGTTCTTTGTGACCAGTGCCTCTGGAACACGAGGCTGTCCTTTCTAAAACATCCGTCCCCTTCCTCCATTCCGGGTGACCACAAATCACAGGCAAGCCGGACCGCTCATGAAAACGGATGGCAGGGCCCCTTCCGAGATGTCCGCGCCCACCTTCATCCCAGGTGTGCTTTGTTTGCACCATCCTGCCTGGGACTCAGTCCTCCCCAGTAAGCACCCGGGACCCATGTGCCCGCCCTTCAAGGTCTCACAGGGCTTCGTTAGTTCCCACGGATAACGGTTTGGGGGATGACAGCAGTAACTAAAACTGGGGAGCTGCTTATACTGGCTGCGTGCACGTCGTGTTAATGAGTCAGGACAGTCGGATCCCTGAGGTTTACTAGTTCCTTGAACTGGGAAGGACGGGACTCAAGCTGGTTTCAGGCTCGGCTGGACCTGGGGGTCCAACGCCTTCAGGATCCTCTGTCTTCCCCTGTCAGCTCTCCTCGTCTGCTGCCCTCAGACTTCCTCCGGGAGGGAGGAGGAAGAGGAATGCATAGCCGCAGAGAACGGCAGGTCTATGCCACGCAGCCGACGAGCCCGGGGAAGAGCGGAGGGGTCCCGCCTCACCTGGCGCAGTCTTCACCCGTCACGGCTGGAGCGCCTCCCGCCGGCGCTGGGCAGGGTTCTGCAGGAGCGTGGGAGGGTCTGCCGCGCTCAACCGAAGGGCACCCCCTTATTCCCATCTCCAGGATCCCTCTTCCTGCTGTAAACTGTGTCTTTCCCGTTTTCTCTCCTCCACCAGCCCGAGCGCTTGCGGAACAAAGTGCCGTTTGTTCCTTTCTGCGTCCCCAGCAAGCGACACATAATGCGTATTGTCAGTTTCTACGGCGGCGCCGTGGCTTAGAGCAACGCACATTATCATCTAGCACTTCGCGTGGGTGGAGGGTGGACCCAGCCCGGCAGGGTGCTCTGCTCGGGGTCTGCTGGCACCTGGCATCTCCTCTGAGGCGACGGGTACCCTTGGGAGCAGTGCATGGGCTTGTTGGCAGATTTCATATGCCTGGGGCTGTGGAGGCCTTATGCTTCCCTGCTCCGTGGCCCGTCCCCAGCACGACTGCCTGCCCCTTCAAGGCCAGCAAGAGAAGGCCCTCAGCTAGGACTCTCCTTTTCTGGGGAAATCCTGGACAGGCTTATAACAGACCCCACCTGATCAGGGCAGGCCCACCCAGGATAATCTCCCTTTCCGTTACTTCAAAGTTCCCTGGTCAGAGACCTTAATGACATCTTCCCAAATCAGTTCATCTGGACCACATAAGAGAACCAGTCGGGACTGAAATCTCATCTCATTGGCCGGGGCCAGCACGCTCAGAGGGTGGGTCCACGGGAAAGGTACGTCAGGCAGCAGGAATCCTGGGGGCCGTGTGGAAGCCCTGCCTAACCAGATACCTGTGGAATGTCGCCGGGTGGGTGAGTAAATGAAGGAGCTACACTACGAGCCAATCGCAGATGACGGCGTGATAGGATTCCAGTCCAAGATCTGCTGCCAGTTCTAACCAGAAAGGAAAGTTCTGTGCAAATAACACCGCTCCGAAAGCAGACACACGTGAATGTTCCTCCTCCAAATTTGTGACAAGGTACACACCTATTTTTAATATATGTTGGGAGGTCGCCGTCAGTCCGCTGTGGAACAAATGTTCTGTAGTGCCACGGGAACACGTGCTTGTGACAGGGGCACCCACTGCAGGGGGCGTGCGTCCCCTCTGCCGAGCGCTTGGTCTGGGGCTGAGGCTCAGGGCTTCCAGGGACACCAAGACACACGTTGGAGAGGCTGGTGCTCCCGCTGGGGACCTGCCGTAGCAGCTGTGTCTGTGAAGGTGGGAAGGTGCTCCGCCAGGACGAGAGAACCGGCAGGCTCTGCGTCATAACAGAGGACACACGGGCATCGCCAACACACACCCATGGCCGCAGGTGTGGGTAGCACCTTTCCCTGCACAACGTAGCTCACCTGCGTGCCCACACTCAGCATTGGGCTCCGTCTTAGAGAAATTTAAAAGACGCAGAATAGTACCAAGCTGGGTGTGACAAGCACCCCCCTTCCTACAGTGTCAGCAGCCGCTGTGATTTCACGTCCTCTCCACCTGGTCCCTTTATTATGATTAATAAGAAAATATTACAGATATAATCAAAGTACACAAAATCCCCACACACAGATCCACGCCCCTCCTACTGCCAAGAATTCCATGTATGTCCATTAAATTGTTTAGACTTATATAAGCTGCGTGCCTGTATGAAATAAATGTCTAAATAAATGTCTAAGTGTCTAAATAAATATCCATAAATAATGTGCAAGCAGGTGTTACTCCATAAATATTATCCTTGTGCATGTATCATTGTACCTCTTTGTGTGTTTGAGGTCTTTCGATAAAATGTATCGATCAAGCTCACTTAGAACCGATGCATGGTATTTCGCCGTATGAATAAACTCAGTATCTCTCCATCCCCTGCTGGTGGACATTGAAATCATTCCCACTTGAGTGAAACACGTCGCACTCAGCATCTTCTATAAGGCTTCATCCACACACATGCTGGAGCTGACCCCGGAGTGCATGCTGGTCCTGCCGGAAGGAGGATCCCCGGGGCACAGGCCAGGCGTTCAGCATCACAGGCTGCTCCTCCGTGAGTCTCTAGGCACCCAGACCCCCATGCAAACTCTATCGGCAGCTGACAAGGGCCATTTTGCTTAGAGCCCCACTCAAACATGATATCACTGCACTAGGTAAATCCTGCCAATGGCTGAAAAAAGAGTTATTTTAATTAATTTGCATTCCCCTGATTTTTAGCATCCTCCCCTGTGTGGACCAGCCACCTGCATTTTCTCTTCTGTGAACCGACAGCCTGCCCACCTTTGCTTGGTTTTCTGTCCCTGGAGGCCACCAACTCTGGTCCCCCTGTCAGCTGTGTGCTGCGGGAGGCTTCGCGTCTGCACGGTCGAGCACCTTCTCACTGATGCTGCACAACATTCCTTTGGCTTTCAGTGGTGGGCGCTGGGGGGCAGTGATTCACATCTGTGCTTTGGTCAAACCATCACAGAGAACAAGACTCACGCTATTTTTCAAAGTCTCTCCTATAAAAGCCTGTGTAACAAACTCCTCTGGGGTCCCAGAAATTGTCATAACGATATCCATTACATATGACATGTGAAATTCTTTCTCTTTTTTTTTTTAAGATTTTATTTATTTGACAGAGAGGCAGGCAGAGAGAGAGGAGGAAGCAGGCTCCCTACTGAGCAGAGAGCCAGATGCGGGGCTCGATGCCAGAACCCTGGGATCGTGGCCTGAGCTGAAGGCAGAGGCTTTAACCCACTGAGCCACCGATAGGAATATTCTGGTAAACATCTTACTAATCTTAGGACACTCCCTTGGGTCACTGCTTATGTTTCTAAATTTGCGAAGGTCAGAACTTTTACAGAAAAGTTTTCTAGACATCTTTAAAAGACTCACATCTACAGTCCAAGGTAGAATTCCTGCTTTCCCGCTATTTGGTGTATGTGTCTCTCCTGTGTGTGTGTGTGTGTGTGTGTGTGTGTGTGTGTGTGTGCATGTGTTCCGTCTTTTAGGGTCTGTAGATTGCTCCGATTTCTGATTTCACTCGCCACCCATTTCATGCTAAACTGTATGTCATTACGGGGAGGAAGAGGCAGTAAAGCATGTAAGCAAACCCGTGACCTTCAGAAAAAGGAACTGGGTGTGGGCCACAGTTCTGCTCCTCAGTAGCTGTGTGATTTTCAGTTTCTTAACCTGTAAGATGGGACTGTGGCCGCACCTCCCACTGCTAGGGTGTCCTGAGGCTTCGAAGGTCCAGCACGGGTGCAGAGCCCAGGATGCTGGCCGGTGAGTAGCACAGCTCAGTAGCCATCAGCTGCTGCTAAGAATAAACAGACAGACATGCGCTTCCGGAAGGCGATTCGCCCATGTGGACAGCACCTGCCTGAGCTAACGTATTACAGAACGAACATCATGGTCCACATGAAAAGCACATACTCCATGCAGGAGCTTTTAAGGCTGGACCACTTGTGCACGTGGCTCCACCCCATGTCCCTGGTGGGTTTGGGGTGGACACTCCTGGGCCCCCTCCCATACCGTATACACCTATTTAAAATTCATCTGGGACTTTGGTGAGATCTGGACTACAGCCGGGTTACTCCGAGGCCCTCGAAGAAGGGGCTCTGATCAGTGGACACGACAGACCCCTCCCCTCCACCCTCCTTCCCATCAGCTCTGAACTGCAGCCCCAGGTCTCACTGAGCACCTGGCCGTGTGGGTGGACCTCCTGCCCCCTGCTCCTGCCCCCTGCCTGGCCTCCACAGGCAAGAGACCAGAAGTTTCCCAGGGAGGATGCCCTGACCTCGACGTCCCCTGCTGCCATTTCTCCCAGACCTCGGGGATCCGCACTTTGCTCCTGCAAATATCTCATCTACCTGGGGCTTCCCACTTTCTGAGAGCAAACATTAAAAGCTCTTACAGGGATTAAAAAAAAAATTCATAAAATAAAAAAAAATTTTTAAATAAAAAATAATAAAAAATAAAAATTCAAAACCAATGCACCATTTGATAAAAATAGAAATCTCTCAAGTGTCGGATGTCTAATGGAAGTCACTTTCTATAGCAAGTCTTAATTTCCTCCAGCTTTGTTTTCAGAGCATTTTATCTCCAAATAAAATTCTGCAAGGCTGCAGGCTGACTGGGTGTCCAGTCATAGCTCTACAGAGATAGTCTACATTGAATTTTTCAATGAGGCTTTTTTTTTTAATTTAAAAACTCTTTCATATCAGTAATTAAAATAAACAGTATATGATGAATTAAAATAAATAAGTAATCTCCTTTGGCATTACTCCCTACTGCTCACAGTTTATTCTGTACCTTTCTAGAAGTCAGTCTTCCAAACACCTAGATGTATAAACATGCACAGACATCTCTAGATATTTCTCGCTCACTCAAGATATTTATGGATATCTTACACGTAAACATGCATTGTATGCCAAGCACCATTCTAATTGTTACTCATCCATTGAAACCTTTGACCCATACTTCAACCTTATGAGTTAGTACTATTATTTTTCTCATTCTCCAAAGGAGGATGCTAAGGTCTGCATGGGCCAGTGACTTACCAGGGTCACAGCTAGTAAGTGGTGATGCTGGAATCTGGCCCCGGGCCATCTCAGCTGAGCACCGACTCACCTACAACACTCCTGGCCTTCAATTTACACATTTGGAAAATATATATATGTGTGTGTGTGTGTGTGTGTGTGTGTGTGTATAAATATAAATATATATTTATATATGAATGTAATAAATATAATAATATTAATTAATATTATAATATAATATTGTATTAATTATATAATTATATATTATATTTATATATAATTAATATTATATTATTATATACTATATATATTTTATATTATATAATTCTATTATATTTAATAATATAATAAATATATATATTTAATATACACACATATATACACACACATATATACACACACACACACATATATATATATCATATATATATTTATTAATATCATATATATGTATATCATATTGTTCCCTGTCAGTACACATATAAAACATTTTAAGGAGGGGGATAAGAATTTAAATAATATTGAGCTATTTTTTAAGTTGTTTTAAATACCATTTATTTCCTTTGTGGAGAATAAATTGTTCTTGGTTAGAACAGTCTCTTCGTAGCAAGTCCTGCTTCTAGATGAGCTCTAGAGAACATTTCCTGTTCCAGCTCCACTTTCCTTTCATCTGTGTCACGATAGCTACATAGTATTCTACCAAGTGAGTATCCTGTTACTTTCTTTACTCCATTGAGAAATAAATCCTTCCCTATTGCAAGAGCCATCCTATGCATCTTGGCGCAGGAGGCTTTGGGTCAAAACACAAGTAAATGCAGATTTTAAGATAGGTTGTTTTCCTCCTGTAAGGTTATATAGACTTACACTCCTGGTTACAGTGTATTAAAAAAATTGTTTCTCTGTGTATACACTTGCCAACACAGGGAATTAACAAATCTCTTGCTATCTAGGCATCAGATAGCTGTGAATGTGCTCCCTCGTTTTAATTACAAATTCCTTAGCTACGCAGGGGTTCTGCATCTTTTCATGTCTCCATTAACCCCGTTAATTTAGTTTTCTGCCTAGTATCTGTTCATTTCTGATGCATTTGTTTTGTCTGTTGGGTTGTTTGAAAATTTCCTAATAATTTATAACAGCACTTTATACATGGAAAAAAAAAAACCACTTTCAGTCAAAGTATGGCCCGATTTTGCCTTTAGACTATTGCCTAACTTTTTGAGGCATTTTCGATGTGCTTAAGTTTATTTTTAAGACTTTATTTATTTGTCAGAGAGGGCACAAGCGGGGGTGAGTGTTAGACAGAGGGAGAAGCAGGCTGCCCCCCAGGCAGGGAGCCTGATGCGGGGCTCAATCCCAGGACCCTGGGATCATGACCTAAGCCAAAGGCAAACACTTCACCTACTGAGCCACCGAGGTGTCCCATGCTAATTTTTTTTTAATGTGGTTATGTTATTGGTCTTTTTTTTTTTTTTTTTAATGGCTCCTAGGAACAACCACATGTCTCTTCGCTTGCCCATCACAAGCGTATTACTGTGATGTAATACACACAGAGACACGTGTTACTGTCCCCGAAACTAAGGCTCTGGGTTAAATGACTTGCCCAAAAACCACACAGTCACTACTGGGGGAAGCTGGGTCCAGAGTCTGGGACCCCCTAATTCCCCACTCACGGCTTCTTTACAACCCAGCAGCCCACCACATCCTCGGAAAAGGGTTTCCAAGCAGTCCTTTTGTTTACACCATTTGTCAAACCTTTATATGAAAGGATAAGCCAACAAACAGAAACAGACCTCAGTGAGGACCTTTTTAAATTTATTTAGTTGGTTACAGAAGAGGAGGAAACCGAGACTGCCCTAGCCATGCACCCGCAGGGGATGGGACCCCACTAGCTCCCCGAGACTGGGGACACCTGCTCCCAGAGAAGCCTGTACTTAGCCAGAGCCCAGCTCTCCCCGCAGATGCCTGGGCATCTCAGCCTCCTGGACACCCCCACTGAGGTCTTTCAGGCCCTACTGGCCAAAAACTAAAGAGAACAAACCGAGGGTTGATGGAGGGAGGTGGGCAGGGGCTGAGCTAGATGGGGGACGGGCATTACGGACCGCACTCTTGATGAGCACTGGATGTCCTGTGTACGCGATGAGCCGCGAATCTACTCCTGGAACAAACCAGTCTTGCACTGGGAAGTTAACTAACCAGATGGGAGTAAAAATTAAAACAATAACAACAAACGTGCCCAGCACTGAACGCGCCAGGTGTCCACTCCGCCGGGCCACCAGGGGCTCAGGCCGGGCCCCCGAGCTGCCCGCTGCCGCAGCCCCCAGGTCACAGGCACCGACCTCCGGATCCCACCCGGGGGGGCACTGCCCGAGGAGCCTTCCGCTGCCCGCCGCCGCCGCCGCCCGCGCTACAGGCCCCACCGCCTCCCCCACTCCCCGCGCCCCTCCTGCGCCCCCCCAGGTCATTCCTGGCCCTGCGACAGCCCTCTGGGCGCTCGGAGCGGAACTCCCCGCTCCCGCCGCCTCTGCCACCGGGCCGCCCACCCCGCCCCTCCTCGGCCGCGCGGGGCCCCTCCCAGGCCGGAGGCGGACCCCGCAGGTCTGCACCGCCCGCCCAGGACCGCCCCGCCCGGCTCGGCCGTCTCCCGCCCTGCCAATCTCGGGGCGGGGCGGGGCCCGCCTGCCCGCCGGGGCCAATCCGAGGCGCGAGGCGGGGCCGGAGCTGTGGCTCCGCCCCCGGGGCCGGGCGCCGCGGCCTCCCGGACCCAGACCCAGAGCCAACCTAGGCCACAGCACGGCCCGGCCGGGATCCCGTAACCGCGGGGACCGCTTGGCGCGATGGACCCGGCGCTGGCCGCGCAGATGAGCGAGGCGGTGGCGGAGAAGGTGCTCCAGTACCGGCGGGACGAGTCAGGATGGAAGATTTGCCGGGAAGCCGTGAGTGCGGAGCTGGGCAGGAAGGGGTCGCGTGCTCCCTGGGGCTGGGGTCTCCGAAGACCGCAGGCTCCTCCTCTTCCTGCCACCTTTCTGCTCTCCAGTACCCTGGAGCTGGAGAGGGTGGGGGTAGGTTCCACTGAGGGTCGATTCCTTAAAAAACCCTGGGCCTGTTTGCACCATGACCCTGGGAGATGCGGATCTGTCCCTTTCAGTGAGTGACTTGCCCCAGGTCACTTGGCCAGCAGCCGGTGGTTAGGCTCTAGAGCCTGCCCTCTTCCTGACAGGAGCCTCTCCCTGTCCCCAGGAGGGCGGCATGGGCATAGTTTTGCTTATGCGAGGCTTCTGATTCTTAACAAATAGAGGGAAATTGCTTGACGAGACAAATGGCATGGTGGCTTTTAGGAGGTTTGAAAATCACCCCAAGCTCTTGGAATCAGCCGGTTCAGAACCCCTGCTCCACCACGTTCTACGGAGGGAAAGCTCGGTCCCAGACCAGCCCCTGCCCTGCCGCACAGGAGTCGGTCGGCGTGGAGCAGCCAATCTCTTGAGGCTGCAGACTCCTCTTCTGTAGCACAGGGGACTGGGTCACGTGACCTCCCTGAGCCTTTCTAGCTCTAAATTCTACGATTCTGTGCCTTTTGACAGAATGGAGTGTCAGTTTCCTGGAGGCCATCTGTGGAGTTTTCAGGGAACCTGTAAGTGCCTGCCTCGCCCAAGTTTGTGAGAGGGGCCACTCCCTTATTGATGTCTCTGTGGGTTTGCTTCCTGAAATCAGGCAGATCTGCCCTAGCACCCTGGAATCCAGTTGTCGGTTATGGTCCAGAAAAGCCTCTATTGTTAGGTGAATCCTTTCCAGCAGGCTGTATCTCACGAATGCTTAAGGTCCGCTCCGGCAGGTGTGAGGGAGGGAGGCCGGTTCACTCGCAGCCCCTGACCGCAAGGCTGTCTCCAAAGAGCAGGGACAGGTGTGACGTCTAGTCCTTGCCTATGATCCCGGGATCAGAAGCTTGGGTGGATGCCCCAGCTCACGTTCCTTCTCATGCTCCAGGTACCGGGGAGAAGGCATGGTGAACGCGCCCCCAGAGAAGGTGTGGGACTGCATCAAGCCACTTCCTGGGACCCTTCGAGCCAAGTGGGATGAGAACGTGAGCAGCTTTGAAATTATCGAAAGCCTCACTGATGTAAGTCTTTCCAAGCATGGTTACTCTAGGGGGTCTGGGTCACCTTTGGGCAAGGGCAGCACCCCGCACGGCCCCGGTACCGCGGCAGACACGGGCTGCCCGCTGCTTGCCATGTTCAGACCCGACCTTGGCCCGGGCGCAGGTGGGAAACCGTGTGACCAGATGGGGGGAGACTCCCTAAGCAGTCAGAGAAACAGCACTGGTCAAGGCCGGCGGCGTGAACGTGCTCTGAGGTCACTAAAGCCTGGACTCGTCAGCTCGGGTTTGAAATGGTGCCCCTCGATGGGGCCGTGATAATGAGTCCAGAGCCGCAGAGTGAGCACCTGCCTCGCCGGGTAGCCTCCCTGGATTACAGTTTCTCCGCTGGTGCCAGTGTATGTCATTCGAGCTCGAGCTGCCCGGGAAGAACTTTCTAGAATAATGGAAATGTTCTGTCAACCCTGTCCGCTACAGTAGCCCCTGGGCCCCATGGGGCCACAGAGCACTTGAAAGGTGTCTCGTTGGAGGAAACGAGTTGTTCGTTTTATTTACTTTTTATTACTCTCGGGGTAAATTTAAACAGACACGGGGAGCTAGTGGCTATCGTATTAGCGCCATTCTAGATGCTTCTGTCTGAAGAACAGTAAGCGTTAGGAACTTGCAGCGTGAAGAACCCAACTCGTTTGATTACAGAAGTTAGAAAGGGGGGTGGGGAGTCGTAGCCAGAACTAATACTAAAGTTGCCCTGGGGGAAAGTTGCCAGTCCGATAGTTCTGAGGTGTGTAGACGTGATGCCCTCTTGCCTATTTACACAGATGGTGTTTTGAAACCTCAGGCCACAGTTCTGTGCTGGTCCATCTGGATGACCCAGGAGCTCTTGGCCTGGCCCAAAATTCACATTTGAGTTCATGGTCTAGAGTTTATATGGGTGTTTCCTGAAGGGTGGGGCACACACCCCTGAGATACAAGGTTGTTAGGCAAACCCTGACCTTGAATCATGCACGGTGACATCACTGGGATTCAGTTCTTTTCTAATTCCTCTCAGAGCTTGAAGGGGAGAGTTTCAGTTAGGTCCCTGTGACACCCATTTAACACTTGCTAATCTTTCAGCCTCAGAATCAGAATTAGAAGCAACAATATAAAAATCCTATATTTTACAGATAAGTAGCTTCCTTTTAAAATAAATTTATCCAAGTTTATGAGAGGGAGTACATTTGGATAAAAATATTGTGAACAACAACATGGGAGCCACCAGAGAGTAAAAAAAATTAGGAAGCCAGTAAATAAATAGACACCTATGCTTCAAGTTGGGAAACCAGGGGCTAGTGGCCTTTACAACAGAACACAGATGTGACAGAATGACTGGTTATGGAGTTTTCTTGAAGGTCACAGGGGCTGCATTTCTGTGGGCTGTTTAGACTTGGAAGTTGGGGGAGGTAAGGAAAAGGGAAGGCGTCCAAAAGGCCTTTCATAGGCTGGGATCCTGGAGGCTTGGCTCCCACCAAGCTAAGGTTGTTTTAGCCTCTTACAAATAGTGGCGAGTGTCCTGGAGGAATGTCACACACACCCACCCAGGAGGGGCGTGGGGGAGGTTGTGGGTGGTCAACTCAGGCTTTGTCCTCTGCTAGCCTTCTGCTCCCTCATCAGTGCCACAGGGTCTCTCCCTGAGCACCCTGGTTCTTCCTGGAAAGGCATGCCTGCTTCCCTGCCTGGGGCCCGCACGGACCCTTGGTCCTTGGCCCATGGCTGAGCCAGTGTGGGCCCAAAACAGCCCCCACGCCCTGCCCCCTCCCCCTTCCCTGCCTGACCCTGTCAATCCTGTCCTGCAAGTTTCCAAATGTTTTGCGAGCATGCCCTCCAGCAGAGTTCCAAGAAATTCTCCATCATCCCCATAGGTCCACTTGATGCAGAACATTTCGTGAATGTCTAAAATTTTCATCATAAATTGCAAAGCAGAGCATATATTTTTTTTTAAGATTTTTTTTATTTATTTGACAGACGAATGAGAGAGGGGGCATAGGCAGCGGGTATGGGGGAGGGGGAAGCAGCTTCCGGCGGAGCAGGGAGCCCAGTGCGGGGCTGGGTCCCAGGACCCTGAGAGCACGACCTGAATTGAAGGCAGATGCTTAACCCACTGAGCCACCCAGGCGGCCCTAGAAGCATGGCATTTTTACATGGGATAAATCAGACAGTTTTAGGCAAAACAAGGACGTCATTCTTCCCGATGCATCTGCATGACATGAGGTTTTATTTACTATCCTTTATTTTAAAAGTATGTTGACACGAGGTGGGCCAGGAGTGAACGGTGTAGAAAGAATTCTTGAGACATGTTAGGCGCAGAAAGGCACTTTTATTAAAGCACAGGGACGGATGTGGGCACAGAGATCTGCACTGGGAGTGAGAGGAGCCTGTGATTCTACAGTTTGAACTTGGGGCGTTGGGTAGAGATAAAGGAAGTTTCCAGAAGGGTTTTCATATGCTAAAGAAGACTTCCAAGATCCTGGAGGCCTGCCTAGCTGTGGTCAAGCTAAGGTTGCTTTTTGCCTCTAGCAAGGCAGTCCTGAGTTCCTGCAGGGGTATCTTTCCTGACTCAAGTATTTGTCATTCATCTTCAAGCTGTAAGGAAATTGAATTTTATCTACTTTCTTTTGTCTTTGTTCTCCTCATCACAACAGGAACACGTTTTCCTGAAACAAAAATTTTATATTATTTTTTTTTTCTTGAACTCGTTTCTCCATGGCTTGCGGGCTACAGAATTCCACCCTAATATATTTATGCTTCAAAGACATCATCCTTCATTAATATGGCTATTAATTATATGTACATAATACATCTCCTGGGACTGCATGTTAGGAAGACTCTGGATTGAGATACGGTTGTAAGTTATTAAGACAGTACGATTGTATTACAGATGTGGGTGAAGCACTAGTATATGTAAAAAGTAATATATTTGACATCTCTTGAAGAGAGGAACGGGAGGCCTTTTCTCACGCAAATTCCCAGGCCCCTGGAAAGATAGGACTTCCTGCTAGGAAGAGAGAGGGGCGCCTGGCTGGTTCCAGTCGGTGGAGCAGGTGCAGGTGACTGGCTTCGGGGCTCCCTGAGTTCGAGCCCGCCATTGTTGGATGCAGAGATGACTTAGAGATGAAGTCTTCAAAGAAAAAAAAGGAGGAGGAAGATGGAAGGACAGAGCCTTCGGTGGACGGGACTGTGAAAAGAGGAAGACCCAGGCTGCCGGTGAGCTCAGGTTTCAGAGAAGGGGAGGCACAGCCAACCTGTGGTTCCTCCTTGCCAAGACGACAATGCGGAGAAGGAACCCTCCCTTGCAGACTGGTGTTGATGAGCCTGATTTTGAGCACTCCCAAATCCTGGAGTTCTGCGTCGGAGAGAGAGACGGCCGGCGGACAGCAGGAAGGATGAGACACAGATCCGCGCGCAACTTTTGGGATTTATCGCACGTTGCCGCCCTGGGTGTTTCTTACCAATACTGTCCGTGCTCCTTCAGGAGGGATGGATCCTGCAGCAGGAATCAGGACGCAAAGCCAGCTGTTACTAATAAAAATACAGATAGATAGGTATCACTTCTGTCATTCCTGCTGCAAAATAGGAGAATTCAGAAGCGTCAAAACTGCCTTGTTTCTAACAACCAGCTTTGGCCTTTAAAAAGAGTAAGAGGGTGGACATGGGATCCTAACTGTGGCCGTGTTCAACTGGTGGAACCAGCGTCCGGACCTGTCCCTTTGGTGCCCTGGGGGACGTGGCCACCGGGACCGTGCCTGCTAGCAGGATTCTGGGTGGGCAGCGTGTGCTGTGCATTTGTTCCCAGCGGAAAGGGAGAGCCTGTGTGCGGGTGACCCTGTTCCAGGGCTGGTGTTTTTAGGAGGAACATAGGGAGGCCGCATCGTCTGGAAGTGGATTCCCAGTGCCCTCCTGAAGGCTCAGACCCTCAGGGCACAGGTGTCTCTGCCAAGACACTCCGTGCCTCAGTCTTCAAACCCAGTCCCTTAAAGGCAGCCCCTTCTTGCCTGCGCGCGGCCCCGGAGAGGTGCGTGCCATCCTGCAGCTGACCTGCTCTAATCCCCTGTGCCCCGGAGAGGGCGGCGGCCCGGCTGGAGGAGGGAAGGGGGGGGTAAAGCCTGGTTGGGTTTGGGGCGACCTTGACTTCAAAGCAGGAGGGTGGCCTGGTGGCGTATTCTGAGATTGGGGTGTGGATCAAAGGGGGCTCCCTCCAGGGCCGGCCCGGGGGGACCAGAAGGCTGCCCAGGCACAGCACTGAAGGAGGCTCTTGCTCTGAAGGCCGGACTCCCCAGACTCCCCGCTTCCCAGACGCCGGGTGTGGGGCAGGGCAGGGAGGCCTGTGGCCATAAGCGCGACCCTCTGTGCTTTGACAGACATTGTGTGTGAGCAGAACCACCAGCCCCTCGGCTGCCATGAAGCTCATCTCCCCCAGAGACTTCGTGGACTTGGTGCTCATGAAGACGTATGAGGACGGGACCCTCAGTTCCAATGGTGAGTGACAGCGAGACTGCCGCGGGGGACTCACAGCCTGGGTCCCCTGTTCTGCATAAATCCGGCCTCGGCAACTGGCAGGGGGATCACCCTGGGTCTCCTGTTCCACGTGCACCTGGCCTCGGCGGGTGCAGGGGCATCGCATGTCGTGGGGGGCCATGGCAAGGGAGCGCACAGGCCAGTCATTGTAGGTTGACGTCACAGACGTGGCCAGCATCCCCGGTCTTTCCCACTGAGGCTCGTGGTCTACACTGTCACTGCACGGGGTTGTGACCCTGTCCCCTCCCTCCTGCCCCTGCACGTGTCCCACTGCCTCCTAAAAGCCACAGCCCTGGCCATTCATCCGGATCCTCTATGTGGGGACAGGTGGAGATGGGAGCCTCCCTCCCGCCCCCTGGCCTTACCCTGTGGAATGTTCTCGTCTCTGATGCCAGCAGGTTTGGGAAGCCGTGAACATGGGTGTGTGCATGTGTGGATTTGTGTGTGTGTGTGTGTGTACGCGGGACAGGTCCCAGGGCACTCGTGCTGACTCCTCGGGCTCCAGGTGGTGCGGTCTGCGTGCACAAGAGCTGAGGTCGTAGCTCACTTCCCGTTTGGCTGTCTTCCAGCTATCAACGTGGAGCACCCGTTGTGTCCCCCGAAGCCTGGTTATGTGAGAGGGTTTAACCACCCCTGTGGCTGCTTCTGTGAGCCTGTGCCAGGGTAAGGATCCTCGGAGTTGAATGATGTGCCCAGACCTACGTGTAGCGTCACTGTGGACCTTCTGGGCCATGGGTGCGTTAATCACAGTTTGCGATAAGACACCAGCCCGTGGGGAGCCCTGTTCTGGACACGTCGTGACGCAGTGCGCCCAAGCACCAGGGGAAGGCACAGTGGGAGGCCTTGCTCTTACTGTTTCCAGTGTGGGGCTCCCCTCCAGCCCCATAAGGCAGGCTAGGCAAATGTCATGGTCCCATTTAGCAGATGAGAGAAGGCGCTCAGGGAGGTCGGGGGACCTCTCCCGGGTCAGAGGCATCAGAGGCTAGCAGTGCAGGCCCGGAGGGCCAGGTCCTCCCTTCTGCGCTCTTTGACCTCTGTCTGCCAGCCCGGAGCAGCTGAGGGGGGCGGTCCTCACCCCATGTCCCACGCAGGGCTTGTCTCCCCCTCCATGAGTAGAAAAGCCACAGCCCAGAGCAGCCCGTGCTGGGTTCCCAGCCCGTGCCTGTGCTCATCTGCCCACCGTGTCCCACCCCAGGCCTCTGTTGTCCTGTCTGTGCGGCTGGGAGGAGGCCGCCGTTTGGAAGGTGCAGGCCCTCGGGCTCCCTGATGGGCAGGTGCCGTGCTGGGTGGGGTTCCCGATCACGAATCTCGGTGTCCTGGCCTTGTCTGTCAGGGTGGGTGCTCCTCTGTGGCCTCGGGGCACAGCCCCCATGCCCCGCTCCCGACGCGTGACGCGGCTCTGCCCCTGTTTCCCTAGGGAGCCCAACAAGACCCACCTGGTCACGTTCTTCCAGACTGACCTCAGCGGCTACCTCCCGCAGAGCGTGGTGGACTCCTTCTTCCCCCGCAGCATGGCCGGGTTCTACGCCAACCTGGAGAAAGCCGTGAAGACTTTGCACGACTGATGTTCGCACCTGCGAGACGTGGACTCCCGGGCCTCACTGCAGAACCCTGATGCCGGGGTACCGGAGAGCTCCAAGGGCCAGTCTTCACTCTGTGGGACCTCCTTGGGGACAGCTCGTCTTGGCGGAGAAACCGGTGGGAGTGGCCCCCACCACCCCGCTCCCCTCTCCGGGCCGGCTTCGGGAAGTCGCTCCTTGGCCCTGGTTGGCCGCAGACCCCAAGGGGTGCGCTCCGGTCTGAGGCCTGCGTATGCCAGTCGCCGCCAGAGGCCTCCTGCCCCCGCCGGATAGAAAGGACCCCCACGGACGCCAAAAGCCAGGCCCTGCTGCCTGGTTCGCACCTAGTGCCCTCCGACCTGATCACACGGCCCCAGGTTTTCCCCCCTTAAAAAAAAATAACAGCTTGGAAAATACTCTTTTAACAAATGAGCTGAGCATTGGGGAAAAATACATTCGCTATTTCTTCTGGTTGTAGCTTCCATTTGAGTCTGTCCTTTCTGCTCTTTTCCACTGAGTTAACTCCCGTGTCCCCAGTGGACCCCGGCGGCCGGCAGCGGCCCGGAGCCAGCTCTGCAGCCTCGGGGCTGGCGTCCTCCGTGCTCGAGCCACTCTGCTGTCCCCATGAAAGATGGGAGGGCAGGTCCCCTCCAGCGGCGCTGGCTGGAGTCCCCGCTCTAGGCTCTGTTCTGAGATCGCTCAGGTCTGGCCTACTGTGTAGGTCGTCAGAACCGGGGAGCACGGCTTTGCCACCTGGAAGGGGCCTTGGCAGCCACACCCCTCCCTGTCTCGGGTCAGGACCACACAGCCTGTCACAGTGCGCACTATCCCGTGTCTGACCCCAGTGTCCTCGAGTTGCGGTGACGACGGTCCGCAGGAAGTTTTCAGAGTCCCTCCAGGGAAAGATAGCCCCGCTTTGTGCGTAGGACTCACTTCCCCACCTTCGAGTCCTGGGGCGTCTGTCTCTGGATGTGCTGAAGCACGAGCCAGCTTTGAAACAGGAGGGGTTCGGGAGCCCCCTTCTTACAGGTCGCGGTGGGACCGCAGACCTCATAGTCCTGGCATTGGGACCATCCCGCTGACTTACCGAGAAACCTTCATCAGTCTCTCGGATTCATTAGATCGCATCCCTCGGTAAGTGCGTGGCAGGGCCTGACTCCGCCAGGCGGCAGCTCAGGAGACCCTGGAAACCACCTCTGCCTCCCTGTCTAGCAGGATGGAAAGTCCACTGCGCCGCGGACCAGGGTCGCAGGGTCCTTCGGGGGGAGCCGTGCTGCCCAGGAGACTGAAAACGTGCCCCTGTCCCGGTGCCTGCCTCTCACTCAGAATTCCTTCTCCCTGTCAACGCCCTCACCAGCCCCTGCTGCTCCTCCTGTCTTGCAGGGACAGTGTGGGGACAGGAATAACAGTCCCCAGGTCGCCTGCTGCTTCAGGTCCCTGCAGATGAGATGGCGTACCGACTGGCTAGACGGGGCTCAAGGCGAGGAGCCAGGGCGCCCTGGGAGAGGCCCTGGGGTGGGAGTGGGTCCCTGACGGTGAGCTGTGGCACTTGCCGTATTTGGGGGTGACCGGAAGCCGTTCACTGAGGCGCTCTCCTCGGCCTCTGCTCCCTTCTCAAGGCGTCGGCCAGGGACGGCCAAATCTCCCGCGTAAATCCCAGCACCGTGACTTCAAACGGATGAGTGCTTTTGTGTCGAGACCTTGCTGGCTCCTCGACTGAAGACGTGTCCCCCACCCCCCAGCACCGAGACTGGAAACGACCAGTGGCCGCGTCCTGAGTGGGGAGGGCGGGACCTTCTGAAGCAGGAAGAGGGACTGGGAGGGCCGCGGGCCCGCTGTGTCCTAGGCCTGAGACAAGCCTGCTGAGACTTGCCTTGCCGGGTGCCTTCTGTTCCCGGCCCGCGGCCAGCCCTGCGCTCATGTGCGTCCCCTGCTCCAGTCCCGATGGCAGGCCACTCCTTCCCTGGGCTGGTCCGCATGCCTGACCCGGCTACTCGCCCGGCAGTTGGTTGCCACGAGATGGTGGGATCTGGGTGTGCCTCCCCGGCCAGCCCGGGGTGGGGGCAAAGGCAGGATCCCGTGGAGTGACCCGGGGAACTCGGGCACGTCTTCCTGTGCTGGGTCACAGTGATCTTCAGTGTCTGTTAAAGCTGAAGAACCAGTCCGCCCGGTGTCTGAGACCTTGTCTCAGTGTGGGGCCGGGCAAAACTCAAGGGGAACACGCCAGGCAGCAGGCAGGACGCGACCGCTGTAAGCCCGCCGCTTCCTGGGATGAGGGGATGGGCAGCAGGCAGGACGCGACCGCTGTAAGCCCGCCGCTTCCTGGGATGAGGGGATGGGCCAGCTGGTGCCCACTGCGGTGACGTCGCACGCGGCGATGGCGTGAAGAGGACCCCCGGGTGAGACTCCTAGGAGTTCGCTGCCAGGAAACAGTCTGCCTCCTCCAGACCCTGGAGAAGCCACCAGAGTCCACGGATGTGGCCCTAGTGCTCCTGGCCTGGGAGGAACTCGCTTGTGTGTTGTCCCCAGACTCCAGCAGTCACGGGGCTGGGGCAAGGCTGGGGCACTGCGGGGGCTGGTCGGCGGCTGCTGCTGGCTGCTGCTTGCTGCTAAGACGTCGGTCTGCCCTGAGCATGGCCGTCAGGCATTAAGAGATGAACAAAGCAAATATGTGCTGGTCCATACGGGCCCGTCGGTCCGTACCGAGTCACAGAAAAGAAGGACTTAGTCCCGGCTGCATCGTTCACCAGCCTGGACGGGCCACTTGCCGTCTCCAGGTCTTGGCCCCCTCATCAATTCAGTGGCCCAAAACCACGCCCCATAGACCCCCACTGTGATTAGCAAAGACCGTGACTGCTAACGCCAGCCCGGTGCTCGGCCCGGGGTAGGTTGACGGTAGCAATTTCTAGTTTGCCGTGTCGTACGCGTCGGGTCCGTGCTGTCGGCACACCTGCCCACGCTTTGAGTCTCACCTGTACTCCCCTCGGCGTCTTGGCCTCACCACCCGGTTCCCCCAGGCCTTGGACCGTGTCTCCCACCCGACGACAACCAGCTTCGCAAGGGTTTTGTCTGGTAGATGGTGTTTCCCCCGTAGCCCAGCAGCAGCTGCCCTGGCCTCGCACCTGGGCCGGCTTCCCCGATAGGGTCCAGCGGAAGATGCCACAGGGCTCCGAGGCAGGGTCCGAAGAGGACCCCCGAGCTGGCTCTTACTCTTGCCCCAGCCGCCGTGTGTGAGGAAGCCCGGGCCCTGGGGCGAGCGTCCAGGCCGACCACTCCAGCTTGGGTCCCACCAAAAGACCACAGCAGACTGACCCTTGGGGGCAGGGATGGAGCAGCCTCCGAGCGGTCAGGCAGATGCCCAGGAGAGCAGCACAGCCCATCCCCACGCGGCAGACGCCTGAGAAACGCAAATGCCGTATGCGGCGTGAATCATGCCACCGTTGGAGGACTCGGGAAGTCTGCCGAGCAGGACATGGGTTTCATACAAACCGGGACACAGCCGTTTTATTTATAGCACCACAGCATTTTCTTTACGCTCTCTGTGCATCGTCTGTACGGGCCTCCCCGGTGTGACTCTGCCCTTTCCTTTCGGGACCGCGTTCTGGCTGGGTGACCTCCCGGAAGGTCAGGACCAGGGCAGCGACACCAGGAAGCACATCTCTGCTGTCCCCTGTCCCGGCGGGGAGCAGCAGTGACCCTGAGAATTAGCGCTTGTGAGCAGCTCTGGGCTTGCCTACGGGTCTCCCGCCCCTGCGGTCCCCTTGGCCTGATGGCTTTTCCTCCTGATGACGATCGGGACGGGCCCATCGGGCAAGGTCTTGATGATGTTCCAGGCTTCAAACCGCGTGAGGCCCTGCATGGCCGTGCCGGCCAAGTGGAGGAGCTCGTCCCCTGGCTGGATCGTCTCGCTCTGCTCCGAGGCGGCCCCTGAGAGGCAGAGGAAGAAGATAACGGGTTGCACAGGTGACTGGGGAGCAAGGAGAGTCCCCTCCCAGCGTCAGTCTCCCAGGAGCGGGACAGCTCGGGAGAGGACAAGGGTGCCCGTCCCTCAGGAGCTTGGCGGGGCATCTCATCGGACGGTGACCTCAAGGTGGGCACGCCAGGCTCCAGCTCCGTGGCCCTTGGGAGAGGTGTAGCCTGTATGTCCCCAGGGAAGGGAGGTGCCGGGCAGCCCCAAGCCCAGAGCCAGGTTGAGGAGACTTTCTGGGTCCCAGAGGCCTGGGAAGAGGACAGAACCGCGTACGGCCCCCACTCTTCCAAAGGACTGTTGCTTTACTGTGACGGATTTCCCATCCGTTTGCTGCCATGAGATTCAGAGATAGTGACTGAAAGCTAATAGGAATGAGAATTTAAAAACTGCTCAAGTCTTTGGGTTCCTTGTGCCCATCGGGTGTCCGACTAGCACTGCAGGAGGAGCACTCGTCCCTCTGCACCTGCCGGGAGCACGAGGACTCGGGTAGCCAGCCAGGCCTCAGAGCTGGTAGTCCACCTTCAAACGCTAAGAACGTCTTTCCCAGAGTTGGAGTCAATGAGGATCCCCGGGGAGCCCCCGCCCGAGGGAGCTCCTCGCACCCGGGTCCAGACACACCCCACAGCTCTGTGTGGACAAGGAGCCCTGGGCCCTGGGGGGGGCAGCAGTCACTCAGCAAGTGAGAGGCTGAGCGGGGACCCGAAGCCGGGTCCCTCGACCCCTGCCCGGGGCTCTGCCCCAGCTCCCCGCCCTGCTGCTGGGGCTCTAGCCTGAAAAGCCCTGAGAGTGCAGGCCTCCCACGGCAGTCATGGGGAATCCTGAGTGACCCCCACATTTGGCCGGCTTGCACCTCAACCTACGGTGAACCAAACGTCAGCGTTTTGTATAAAAACGAGAGGTGATGGGTCCAGGAGTGGGGGGAGCCGCGCGAGGCTGAGTGTGTCCAAGTGGGAAGACCCTGCCCTTATTTTAAACTTTGATATTTTGTTCATTATGGATTTTGTTTAATTTTAATTCTTAGACCTAGTGCATTAAAACTGACTACTGTGGGTCTGGGGACCCCCTTCAGGGCCATGTCCTGGGCTGTGCCTCTCTGGCCTCACCGTAGTTCTGGGCCCTGTGCGGCTGAACCAAGCCCAGGGCTTCGTCACTTAGCAGGACCCAGCGAATGAGAAGGGGAAAGGGACTGTCCCGAGGCGAGGAGAGAAGGTAGAAAAAGCAGAACTGAGTCCCTGAGTAGACTGCCTGACTCCAGAAGGGCACAGGGTTGTGGGAGACGAATGTGGCCCAAAGGTGCCCAGAAGCTTTGTGAGGGCCTGGCCCGACCCCCCCAACCGGAGAGAACACAAAGACACAGACGCACACCACACCTTTGAAAATCCGGTTCACGGTGAGAGGCTTGTCGCCGAGCAGGGAGCCCTTGCCGCCCTCCAGGCTGAAGCCCAGCCCCGCGGAGGTCTTCTCCAGCGTCACTGTGTGCACCGTGGTCTCTGCTGCGGGGGAAGCACAGGGACATTGTTAGGGACGCCCTCCGCTCCGGGCGCCCACGTGAGCCAAGGAAGCTGCCTGCTCGCCTTGCACCCGTGCCCACGCACATATGAACACAGACACGTGCCCCCGGCAGTGTTCCAGGCAGGCCACGCATGATCGAGCCCCAGCCGCGCTGGCCCCACGTGGCCAAAGGCGGTGCGACCCCCAGCGCCTCCCGCAAGCCTGGAGGCACTTACTGGAATCTGCGGAAACGTCGCTGGCCTCAGAGGCTGCTGTCGTGGAGTCCGAGGAGGAGTTCAGGTCGGGCGTGGCCTCCAGAACCGGCTTCCTGGTGACGATCACGGCTTGCCTGGGGTCCCGAGCTTGGCGGAGGATGGCCAGGGCATCGCTGTGGGTGGCCCCTTTGAGGGACTTGCCGTTGATGGATAGAACCTCGTTGCCCTTCTGAATAGTTCCCTCCTGGGAGGCCAGCCCGTTGGGGAACACTCTGTGGACCTGCAGAAACCAACGGAAGTCAAGACCCCGGAACCAGCCGGCATCAGCTCCAGACGCGTGCTGGAAGAGGATCCAGACCAGGTGGCCAAACCCAGACACCCAGAGCAGAGATCCCCAGCGAGAGTGGTCAGACCCGTCCTCAGAACCCTTCCCAACACAGTGCCCTAGCCGGTCCCAGCAATCCCAGTGAACAACCCAGTTCAAATCTCTCGCCTTCCCTGCTCCGCAGCGCCTCCTGGAGTGTCTTCCCGAAGCACAGTTTCTGTGCCTCCTGCGCGATCCTTGCATAGGGAAGGGGCTCTAAGGTCTGGGTGCAACGGAAGGTCCGAAAAGGTCTCCAGTTGGTCAGAAGACGTATTAGAGACTCAGCAAAGCCAGTGTGCGCCGCACTCCTGGAGGAGCGCGCCGTGACCCCCGAAAGCCTTTTTCACAAACCATCCTTTTTTTCCGGGCGCAGTTCTCAGGCCCCCGTCTTCCGCAGGATGATTTTTTGAGAAATGCTTTTCTGGGACGTCTGGGCATTTTTTAAAGCTCCTCCCGCAGAAATTCTGACCCAGAATTTCTATTTTGCTGAAAGGGGACCCCTCCCGGTCCCCTTTCTACCCAGTTCTACCGTGCACAGCGCGAAGGGACTGCGCGACGACGTGCTGGGGCTGTCACTGAGACGTGCGACAGCATCGTGCAAACCAGGCCCTCAGCTTCTCTCCGTTATTTTGGTTTCCGAAAAATTCTGTGTCGCAGACAGACGTAGCGAGGCTCTCCAGGCTCTGTAGGAGACCCAGGGACGAAGCAGAAGTTCTGGTAGGCATCTCCGTCCCCTGCCGGAGTCCCTCCTTGTCCACCCCCGCTCCCTGAGTCAGGGGGAAGATGGTTGACACGAGCCAGTGAGTGTCCGGCACGGCCCTCGGTCAAGGACAGTGCTCAGCATTGGTTCTCTTGCAGTGACGACTCGGGAAAGGAAAGGACGTGTTCCCGCCCGGAGGGTGAGAGAGGAAGTCTGGTGCCCGTGCCTGGCCGACGTGCATTGTCTGTTTGGTGTCCAGGGAGGCTGGCCAAAGGGGACGGAGACAGGTCACCCCTCAGGGCAGAACCCAGGATCCCAAGGGCTCTTCTCACAGGCCCGGCTCTCACTCCTCCTCAAACGGAAGGTCAACCGCACAGCCGGGGGCTCTTTGCAGTCCGGGACTGTGTGCCTCGGGACAGAAACAGGTCCTGGGTGGTTTTCGGTACTTTCTTATGGCAGAGAACCTGCTTCAGAGAAGGAAGTCACCACTCACGCGGGGGCGGTCGGAACAGCCGAGTCATCGGCCGGGAGGTGGGTGCTCCGCGCAGGCGGGTGGTGAGCTGGAGGGTCAGCCTCCGGCTGGGCAGGGGAATGCGTGTGCGCCGCACCAGGAGCCCCTGCGACAACGCAGCTGTCACGCGCAGGTGTCGGGTCCCGGCTGCGCAGCCTTCCGTGGAGGCCCCGAGACCATAAACCATCCCGGTCTAAATGTCCAGCCGCGAACAGCTTCCTCGTCTCCTTGTCCAGAGCAAGAGACGTTGGATACAATCTGCTTCGAATTGTTGTTGTTGACTTGAAATTCGCACAACACGCAATGAGCCACTTCCAGGTGTACGATCCCGTGACATTCGCTGGGTTTGCTGTTTCTTAGAACGTCCCCTTTGACGTCGAGAAATCCTGGCCCAGCGGTCCCCGCTGTGAGGCTGAGACACCTGGGGGTTTTTATTTATTTAGTCATTTATTTTGCGTTCCCACAAGTGATTCAGGTTCCCTCGCCGTGTGCAGGTTGTCTGGGTTCCGCAGAGACCTGCTTGTTCAGTGAAGGATTGCGGTGAGGGTCGAATGTGCAGTCCCGTAGGGGACATCACTAAGCTCCTTATAAAGGGTGGGGTCCCCACAGCTCCCCTCTAGGAACCTGTCCGGCGGCCCGGCGCCAGCCGCTCGCTCGTCGGAGCCCCAGAGTGAGGCCCTTCCTGGCAGGTGTCCTCTCCGCTGGGGCCGTTGCCTCCAGCGCTCCTGCCCCCCCGCAGCCCCGGGCCACTCACCGTGATCACTTTGTTTTCCAGATCCGCTCCCCCTGCCAGGCTGAACCCCAGGCCGGCCCCTTCCTCCTTGTGCAAGACGGTGACGTGGATGTTGTCTAATTGCTGTGGAAGGAAACACATCTGTTAAGGACATGCACCAGGCCGGCCCGAACAATCGAAGAGCCACGTCAGGCTCGCTCCGTCCCCGAGCCCAGCGTGGCCACAGGCCAAGTTCTAGCCTTTCTTCAAACCCCGTCCATCACCCGGACCGGGAGCACTGTGCTTTCTGGAGTCGTAGGAACTTGAGCAGGGAAAAGGCGTGTATAAAGTAACGGGTACCCCCCCTCTTTCCCTCTCCTGGCTGCCCCACCCCACACCCACAATGGGTTTGGACAGGGCCGGGTGCCGCTAAGTTGGCTGGAAACCCGGCGCTTTGGGGAACACAACTCTGCCATTTTGGTGTGGGGCGAGGCCAGCCAGGGGGCTGCAGGGACGGCCGGAGGTCAGGACTGGTCTGCACAAGTTGGCTCTGCCCCTGCCCTCTTCCTCCTCCTCACGGGGCACCGCCGCACGTGGAGGAGCTCGGCCAGGTCCCAGCCACAGCCCACGCGGGCGCCCGTGCACACACACGTGCCTGCAAGAGCACACACACACACACACACACACACACACGGCTTCCCGCTGTGGGCTCACAGGAGCCGAAAAAACCCCTCTGACTGTCCTCTGAAATCACAGACACTCTGGTCTTGACCTGAGGCCTCAAGCTCAAATACGTAGTAACAGGGGAGGGGGCGTCGCAGGCAGGTCCTTAAAGGAGCAAACCAGACAGACTGAGGAGTTGCAGGGTGAAGGGAACCACTGAGAACCAGGGAGCCCGTCTCCCCTGCACCCTAGCCACACAGACCCAGGGCTACCCGGCCACCCCCTTTCAATGAGGAGAGAAGCCCGACCACCAGGTATCAATTCAGCTCTTTAGAACGTAATAGTTCAACAGTCCCCACAAAGACCAAATTCAACACCCTGGCGGGCCCATGTGGCTCTCGGGCCATCACGTAGCCCCTCGGTGCTAGGGATGACCCTGTGCCAAAGGATTCCCTTGCTCGGACACCACGAGAGCTCCTGGTGTGCAGCTGACCTGTGATGCCTGTTTGGGAGTCCCCGAGACCCAGAGGGATGGGGGCACTGCTCCACCCACCTCTATCATCCCAGCACTGGCCCAAATCTCCCCACTTTGACCCCAGTATCAGGTCACCTGCCCTTGCCCAGCACAAAAGCAAGTGGCCTCCCAGGGACACCCTAGACAAGACAGCTCTTTGTTTCTGACCCGTCATTCTGTGTGAATGAAGCCCTGGGGGACGGTGGTCCCGGGTCCGGGAGACGAGTGAGTCGCCGCGCAGGGTGTCTTGTGTTGGCCGGGCTGTGCCAACGCTCTTGGCCTTGGGAATTTCAGCTACGAGGCCTCCTTAATGCTTTCACCCCGGTCTGGACGCGTCTGGGGGCAGAAAGCCCTTGCCGATCCAGACGACCCAGGAGGGCCACGCCGTGGGCCGGTGCTCGCCTGCTCACCCGGGCTGAGCCGCCACTTCCCCTCCCCCCATCCAGGGGGTGTGCCCAGAAGCAGATGGGAAGTGGGACTTTCACAATGACTTGAGTGAAATGGGGGGCCCCTTGCAAGCCCTGGGAGCTGTCCCTTCCCCCCCCCGTGCAGGGGAAGTCTCCGGCGTGAGAGCGCGCGAGCCAGGCCGCTTACAATGGCGCGTTTCCGTTAACACAAGCTGGTCCCTGGACGTGCACGCCCGGCCGGCGGCCCGTGGGACAGGGATAGGGCACAGAACGTGGAGAAAGAAAACTCGCACCCCACCTTTCTCATTTCCAGAATGGCTGGAAAGATGCAATAAGCCAGAGGTTTTTAAAAGCACTTTCTGAGCTGCCAAGCATCCTTCGAGGGTGGGTCTTACTGTGGGCCAGTGAGGCAATGTCCTTCTCCCATGGGGGCAGGGGGACCCGCCCAGGGCCACTTCTGCACCCGCTCTGGCCACGGCTTGGAGCATGGCCGTGGTCACTCTAAGCGCTCGCCAAGGAAGCCTACCTTCAACGTCGCTTCATCCAGAACCTTCACTTCCTCAATGAGCTTCTTTAACTCCTCGGAGCTCAGCAGGGAGATGACCGACTGGCCAGGCTGAGGGGAGCCGTGGTCCCAGCTTTCAGCTTCCGTGGGCTCACTGAGGCCCTCTGTGTACTCTCTCAGCTCTGAAAGGCTTTCAGGGGGAAACACCACAGGGTACGATCAGAATATTACAGACACTTGCGGTCACCGCATCACCTTCTGTTCCAGGCACGGGGCTGGGCACCCACGCGCGTTCCGTCATTTGATGGAGTAAGTCTGAGTGGACACCAGCGTCCCACCACTGAAGCATCAGGACTGTGGGCGTGCGGAGGGCGAGCCCTGCTCTGTGCTCACGCGGCTGCGGAGGGCCC
The DNA here is from genome assembly GCF_964662115.1 of Mustela nivalis. Lineage (NCBI taxonomy): Eukaryota > Metazoa > Chordata > Mammalia > Carnivora > Mustelidae > Mustela > Mustela nivalis. The sequence continues at coordinate 153,950,432 of NC_139025.1, forward strand.
TGTCCGGGGGTCACGGTCACAGGTCGTGGCGTGTCGGACTCCGGGTCAGGGTGTGCAATGTCAGCACCTCACCCCGGAGGACAGTGGGGTGGACGACCGGCACCCACGCCAGGGTCGGACCGCGGCCACGGCGCCTCGCACACACTCACCCCTGCGCTCCTTCACAGCAGCCGTCAGCACCCGTGAATCCCCCGCTGTTAGCACCTAATAACTACAAGCGGCACCACACAGCCGGCGACTGCCCTTCCTTTCCCTTTGGAACTTATTGGGATATTCTGTAGCCAGTTTTTTTTTTTTTCAGCTACACCTCGTTTTTGCAGGAAACTGTGGTTTCAGCGAGAAGCTGCTTCCCCGCCCTCCAGCCGGCAGAGCTCCGATGCGGGCAGGTGCAGCCATCCCGGGGCAGAGCCCACTGGAACGGTGAGCCTCGCCGTCACGACCAGAGCACAGCTGCTCCGCCAGAGAGAGCCGGCCCCCGGCCACCCCCACATCAGCCCGGCTCCCAGGAGCTCCCCGTGCGGTGTCCGGCTCTGGAGACCCTGCCCTCCATGTGTGCTCGGGGCTCACGCGGGCTCTCTCCCGGGCTGTGTGCTGGGGCTGGGACATGGATCTGAGGGTCAGCAGGTCTCAGACAGGTCTCGGCAGTCTGAGAGTAAGAGCTAAAGCTCTGACATGCAGGGTGGTCCTAATTCGAGGCAGGACCTCGCCCCCCAGCAGGAGCCCCGGGGGACTGTGGGGAGTCCCCCGGTTTTTGGACCAGGTCCTGCCCACCTCCTAACCTCAGCTGAAGGGCAAACTGAGAGTGAGGAAACCGCACACGGTCCCAGACGTCCTAACGCCCAGGCCAGGGACCGGGAGCCACGTACAGAGGACGTGTGGATTCCTTCGGGACGTGTGGATTCCTTCGGGGGTGATGGAAAAAACAGGGAGAGGGTCGTCCCCTCCGGATTCCAGTCGGGTCTTCCTGAGCAGGAGCGGGACATGTCAGATGTGCATTCATTCCAACCCCTCATGGACAGCTCACCGGGGACCACCAGCACAGCCCCGTTCCCCACCCCTCCCAGACCAGGGGTCGGGAAAAAGTCCTCCTTCCTGCGGAGGATGTAACGCACATGCACGTGCCCGGGGAAGAACAGGTAGAACCACCCTTTCGGGTACCCGAGACATCGTAAATAAAGTTATGCCCAGTTACGAAAGAGAAGACGAGAAAGAACGGGAAGACCGACAGGACGCTGCGGGAGGTCCCGGACACACTCACTTGAGGGAGAAGCCCGTGTCCGAGGCAGGGGTTTCTGCAGAACTGTTGGCGGCTGGGGTGTCCCCGGCCGACGACGCAGGAGAACCCCCTTCCTTGGGGCTGCAAGGTGTCTGGCCCCAGGAGACGGAAGACGGAAGACACAGCAGGGACTTCATGACCGCCGACGACACTTGGCTGCTGATGGAGTAGAGCTTGCTGGTCTTCTCATCCAGCGGCTTCACCTCCCAGGACTGGGTCCGGGACAGGGGGAAGCTCCGCGCCCGCTGGCCCGGCATCTTGACGATGGGGCCCTGGGGCTCCTCCGTCTGTGCGGACAGCAATCTCGAGAGAGGGTCGGGGTCACGGAGGGGGGTTTTCTGAACGGACTGCTGTCCGGACAGAGGGGACGCTGACACACCAGGCTCATTGTTCTCGGGGGAGCTGGGGGACCCCCGTGACGGCGGCTCTCGCTCTGGTGGCTGTAGCTCGACGGTGGGGGGAGCTCCTCGCCCCGAGCGGCCGGGACCCTGTCCTCCCTCTTGTTCCCCCGGAGCTTGTGCTGCTTCCCCCCAGGAGGCCCGCAGGCTCTGTCTCTGGGCTCCTCTGCTGGGCAGTGGAGAGGAGCCAAAGGTCTCAAAGGAGCTGATCCTCTGTTTGATGGAGGAGGAGAAGGTCCGAGTGGGGGGCCCCGGGCGCTCCCGGGGAGCCGGGGTCGGCTGGTCGGGGGAGGCTGTGTCGGGCAGCCGCCTCGGCTCCTGGGCACGCGTCCTCAAACTTTTCAAACTTTGGCGAAACCAGGCGGGCTTGGGGGCCACTGGGGGGCCCTTCTTCACAGTGCCGCCGTCCGCCAACTTGTAAGCTTTGGGAGCACCGCCGGCGGCCTCCGGCTTGGACGGCGTCCCATCAGGGTGGCCCCGTACCCCGACTTCTTCACCCAGACTGACGCTGGGCGGCAGAGGCACGTGGCCGTGGTTCTCGCTCATGATGGGGCTGAACAGGTTTTTGATGCAGTCGGAAATTCGAACCCAGGGGTCTTCGATGGTGCTATCAAGGCTGTAGTCCATCCGAGCCTGCCTCTTAAGGAGAGGGTGCTTCACGGCGGAGGCTGGGGCCCCTGGGGAGCACAAACAAGACCAAGGCCGAGCGTTACACCTCCGTCCTATTTTCAGAGCTAAATAGCAAGGAGCCTTCTGCAGGAGAGCAGCTCTGGTTGGGGGAGCAGCTGCCCCCACCCTGGTACTGTTCCCTGACGGCAGGGCCAGCAACAAGCACCGCAGAACCACAGTCAGCTTCTCCACGCTTTAGAGCTAGAAGGATCTGCAGAGACGGTCTGGCTCCTTCTCTGGCCCTTCTCAGTTGGGCAACATTAAGGGCTCCCCTCTCGGCGACAGCCCCGTCTCCTGACTCTGCCCGCTTCCCGCTGCACTACAGCAGCCTGCCCGTAGTCGTGCAAATTTAAAAGCCAAAGCAATGTTCTTACCCTTCCAAACTCATAAGCCAAAGGTCACAGAAGGGCGGCCGTATTTGCTTTGGACCACTCATGCCATTAAACAGCACTGGGGACGAGCGTGCCTTCCGATGGGGACCCCTAGCTCTCCTCGCTCCTTAACCCACTTCTCACTGCTCAGCACCTTACGTCACCTGTGCACCCCGCCCCCACCCTGGAAAGGTGGGGAGACTCCCTGATCCGGGGACAGAGGGAGCCGGCCCCCCAAGCACCAGCCAGCAAAGACGCCAAGTGGACGTGTGACCGTCCTGTGGCCCCCGGGTCCGATCTGGCCCCAGAGGCAGAACGTGTTGCTCTGGATTTGTGTTCTAGGGGCTGCGTGGTCCCCGGAAGCAGCCCAGGGAGAGGAGTGCTGACCCCTGCTATCCCAGTCTCGGTGCGGGGCTTCTAGGGAAGCCTCAGGGAACCAGAGCTGCTCTGCACAAGCCGGAGATCTGCGGGGGGACTGGATTCCAGGCTTGGCCAGCGGGCCCAGGCCTCTCGGCCCGGCTCAGCCTCTGTCCACTGCTCTGCTGCAAGGAGCCGTCCGGAAGCTCCGCGGTCAGAGTCAGCAAGCCCTTTGCTCAAAGGCGTGAGGCACTCTTAGAGCTGAGCACCGAGGTGTTCTGTCCTGTGTTCCTCAACTGGGGTGGTGAGGGGGAGGGAGCATGGAGGAGGGGAGCCCTCTGCAGTGGGACACCTGCTCAGGGGACATGAGCCAGGTGTAACCCACTCCTGACCTGCTCAGGAGACATGAGCCAGGTGTAACCCACTCCTGACCTGCTCAGGAGACATGAGCCAGGTGTAACCCACTCCCGACCCTCCGGGAGCCGCTCCTGTGCTCTCCACGGAGCGTTTCTCCAACAGGCGTGCAGTTTGCAGCCACCGCTGGGAGCACCTCGACGGCCCAAACGGGTTTGTGCGTTCTCTGTCCCACGGTCCCTCCCTCTCTCGGCACCTAGCCCAAGCCCCAGAGGGCCAGCATTCAACATAGGTTGGGGTGACATGTGACTTTCCACACCCCACTAGTGAGCGACAGAGGCTCAGGAGAGCAAAGGAGGTGACCTGAGGGGTCAGAGCCAGGGGTCCTCCCGACCCCGAGTCCTATGCCCTGACCCCACACCCAGCCGGGGGCATGGCCACCCTCCTGGTCACAGCGCCCGCCAGGCTGCTGCCTCAGCTGGAGGCCCATAGGACACCACATGCGAGAGGGCGTCCTGCTCCGTCCCGCGGCTGACTGTCCTGACCGAGACCCTCCACGGCATCGCCGGTTGGACCATGGGGTCCTGCCCCCCCCCCGGGCACCTCAGGGCTCCTGCCCATTCATCAGCCTGTGTCCAGCTGCCCCGTTGGGCACAGCCTCCATCCCCGGCGCCAACACACGTCCTTGCCCCAGTCCTGGACCTTAACCCAGAAGGTCCTTCCTGCCTTTGGGAAGCCGGAGCTGAGAGCCTACCTGGGCTGCCTCCTCTCCTCCCGGGCTCTGCCTCCGAGGAGGGTGCCGTGGGCGGGCCGGCCTCAGGCCCCGGGCAGCAGGCAGGGGCGCAGGGGACTCTCCCTGCTGTGTCTTCCTGCGGCAGCGTCGGTGGCAGCCGCTCTCTGGCTTCCTGTGGTGTAAACAGGAAGGGAGACCACGTGAAAACGGTGGCCTGCTGCCGTGAGAGGCCCGGCACACGCAGGCTGGCACCGGAGAGCCCGCGCCCCACTGCTCCCCCGACGGGCTCTCTGGCAGCCCTGTACGCTGGCCCCTTCCTCCCAAGGGCTGTCCACTCCCCAGAGGCCCAGGGTGCCCCACGGCTTCCAGGGAGCCCGCGTCCTGCACAGAGCTCCTCCTGGCCAGACGTAAAGTCCCTGGGTGCAATGAGACAGGGACCAGGAGCTCTGGGTGTGGACGGTAGCTGCCTCCAGGTGAAGCTCTGGCCTGGGAAGGGGGGAACAGCAGGCTCCTGGTCTTAATGAACGTAAGGTTTGGACACTCGGAGCCATATGCGTGTCTGTCACTTCCCGCACGGCTCTCCGTCACAAGCGTGCTTTGAGGACACCAGGCCCTCAGGACCTGCGTCCCAGCGGCCCTCTCCGCACCTGCCGTGGCCAGGTCAGTCCCTGGCAGGCGTGTTTCTCCCCACCAAACCCGGGATGCAGTCGTAGGCTCCTTCCTTACGGGCTTGGACCAGCCGGACCAGCCCCAAGCACCCGTCTCCAGCTGGCCTGGGGTTTGCAGTCCCACAGCACACACCAGAGGCCGCTGGGGCCCTGAGGAAGAGGACAGGTGAACGAGGCTTCCTAGAGAGATGTTTTCTGTCTGGTTCTTGAGCAAAGAGTGAGAATGTCCCAGGCAGAGAGGCAGAAAAGGAGCGAGCAGGACACAGTGAGAGGGACAAGCATGACGCCAGCCCAGGCGAGAAGAAGAAGGAGTAGGGTGGCATTATTACAGGGACCCCCCCGTGTGGGTTCGTCTACAGGTGTAACACTTCACGACGCCGTGGTGGCCCCGTGTCCACTCAGTCCAGAGGCAGGTGGTGTGAGGGCTGGCTGGCTGACAACGCTGCCGGCTTCCTCCGCAGAGGAAGGAAAAAAGGGGCAATAAATGCATCATTTGCGACTAACACAGAAATGGCAGATGTCTGTGGCCCGAGGTGAACATCTCTATTGGCAATCAGCCTTCCTTGACAGAGGGCTCCCGAAGCTAGAAATGTGTTCACAGAGCCTCGTCCCCACCCAAGGTCCCCGTCAGAGACCTTAGCTTGGGGAGAGCGTTTGGAAACACAGGGAGACCAACCAACCTAGGAATCACTGGGCTCCTTGAACTAGTCCTTTGAAGAAACAAGACGTGGCCGTGGTATTTGGAGCTTGAAACACTAGTCCAGGGGTGTCTGAGACCCTCATCACACCGAGAAAATGACAGGGGGCTGGGATTCAACTTGGCTCAACCGGGAGCTCCGTGTGGGGACATCTGTCTCATCCATGGATTGCTGGCCGTCTTACAGGCTGACCTGACCACTAGTCAAAGCAACGTTGCCTCTCAGAACAGACATGAATGTATTTTGCTGTTTCGTTAACACACCTGCTATTATTAGGGTTTTTTTTTCCCCCCTTAATTAGCCCTCGAAATAAATCCAAGTTGACTCAAATTTTTCTGGAAGCTACTTCGAGCTCCTTCCCTAGCACAGAGCTCAGCGAGTGAGGGAGAGAGGGGGAAGGGGACAGGCAGACGCGTGGGCTTACAGGCCAGACAGTGTGCTTCCGCCCGAGGGATGGTCGGAGCTGATTTTCTAGAAGGGAACGAACTGGTCTTTGGCTGAAGGAACTATCCCCGGGGTCGTTTCGGTGGTGGGTCTGAAGTTCCCGTGGGTCTCAGGTTGGGAAAGCTTCGGGGCTGACCCCGGAGAGAAAGGCTGCAGGGGGGCTGGGAGAGAAGGGGGGGCAGAGGGGGGCCAAGCAGAGACCCACCCAGTGGGAATCCCCAGGAATGGTCGAGGGAGGTCCAGCTTTACTTCTTGGTTTTGTCCTTTCTCCGCGACTCCCACTCCCAGGAAAAGTAGCTCCTGCGGCCTGTGCTGCTGAGAGGGGCCTGCCGGCCACGCGGGACTGAGCCCAGGGACAGAGAAAGGCAGCTGTGGGCAGGGGTGGGGAGGCCGGACAGCGGACCCCCGCGGACCCCCGCGGACCCCAGCGGACCCCCGCTCAGGGAAGGCTGCTCAGAGGACGCGCCCCAAACCGCGGCGGGATCTTCCTGCAAAAACCCCGCTTCTCCCTCCAGCCGGCTGGCCTGGGGACACCTGCCTCTAGGGCCTTGCTGAGCAAGGAACCTGGCTGAGGAGGCCCCGCAGACCTCCTCCTTCTCGAAGTCTCCGGGAATGAAGCCAAAAGCCCGGCTTCCAGGCCTGCCGGCTCCTCACTTGCCCTTCCAGACCCGCAGGAAAAGAGCAACATTTGCTTCAAGCCGGGGGCGGGGAAGAGACCCACCGCGACAAGCCCAGCGAAGCCGCCACATCCGGCCTCGCTCTGCAGGACCTGCTTCCCTCCCAGCACCTGCTTCCTCCTCCGCCACCAGCCCTCCTGCTCACAGCCCCCACCCCCGCCAGGCTTCCCACCCCACCGCTCTGGCCTCCTCCCCTCCTGCATGGTCAACCCGGATGGCAGGCGGTTGGGGGATTTCCTGGGGTCCCCCTGCCACCTGCGTGGCCACGGCCGCTGCAGGGGTCCAGGGTGGGAAAGGTGGCCGGGCCGCTGGCAGAGGGAGCTGGAGCTCGGCTGCGTCTCCATGACCAGGTCCCTCGCCCCAGCAGGGTGGGGCCGAACAGGGGCGACGCCTGCATGGCATGAAGACGTCCGCACTGTGCAGCCTGGCTGGCCTCGGGGGCTTTCCTCTGGGGGGCGGCCCGGGCAGCGGGGGAGGGGCGCAGAGGTCGTGCACAGACTTGCGGGAGGGACCATCCCAGCCGCGAACCCGTGTGCGCCTGAGACGGGGCTGGGCTTCAGCCTCGTGGGTCCACATACCGAGCAGGGAGCCACCGGCGAGCCCCGGGGACCAGGAAGGGAAACTGAGGTTCAGAGAACTCTGGTTCCCCCCAAACTCCACCCAGAAGGAAGTGAGAGTCGGCAAGAGGAGCTGGCAAAGCCCCAGGAGCCGGGGTCTCGCCATCGCTCAGACCAACCCCCTCTCAAAGCGGGGAACGAGTTCCGCTCAGAAGCCCCCAGCCAGCGCCTCCCCCAGGGCCTTCCGGGAGCTCTGCTGGGGCTCCGTCGATGCAAGCCTGACGAATGAGCCCCGTGAAAGCAGCCAGAGACCCCCGCGTGTTCTAGAAGGGTTCCCGCAGCCCCTCAGTGGGCTTGGGTTCCGGGCCGCCCAGCTCGGACTCAGCAGTCAGCCCGGAGCTTGGCTGAGGGAGCCGGAGACCCTCCCCCAGGGCGAAGGCTGCGCCCGCGGTCAGGAACAACTGTGCACACGACGAACACCAAACCAACAGCAACAAAACCACGACCCTGGCTCTGGAGCTCAGGAGGACATTCGGCCCGCCAGACCCCTCTCTTACCTGGCCACACGGGGGCACAGTGTGCCCAGAAGGGCCGACGGCGTCCTCTCTCTCTACCAGACTCTTCCGAGGGTCACTGTCACTTTTGAAGTATTTTCTGGGCGGAGGCTTGGGCTTGGAGGTCGTGGGCTTTCTCACCAAAATCTCGAAGGACTTCTTCAGCTTCAGGGGCGGGTGGCTGTCCCGCGTCCCAGGGAGGGGTGGGCTCTCCTGGGGCGGCCTGGAAGGAGCCGTGGGAAGTGTCCCCGGCTCCTGCCCCTGGGACAGGCTGGGGCTGTGGGTGGAGACTTCCGGGTCAGAAGACTGCTGCTCGAAGCCACTAATGGGACTCCCCCCGGGGGACCCAGACATGTAGCTGCTGTCGCTGCTGGAGCGGATCATGACCTTCTGAGCCCTGCGATGCGGGGGTGCTGAGTTCTTCTCTCTCTCCTTCTCCAAGGTCGGCCGCCCGTGCCAGCTACTCTCCAGCCTCTTGACGCCTGCCGTGGGAGCACAGGGGACCCCCTACAGCTGAGCTTGGAGGGCACACAGAACCTTGGCCCCCGTGCTCCCAATGGCCCTGGGTTGCCCACTGCACCCCCCCAACCTGTCTGCTGCTCATCTGAGGTCCCTTTGGATCTGGAGCCCAGGAGGTGTCGGTCTGTCCTGGGTCGAGCTGTACGACTTCCACCTGGGAACATCACGCGACCTTTCTGAGTCTCCATGCGATGGAGACGGAGGTGCATCCCCGATTTACTCATCAAGGGAGGGTGTGCTGTCCCACCCGTGGGGAGCAGAGGCCGCTGTCGGCCTCTCCAGGGACTGCCCACAGGGAGTCTCTCACATCCTGCCAAACATGGTCTCAGAGTTGACTTCTGGGAGAACCCAGCCAGCAACACCCCATTTTCTCATCTGCTAAATGGGGATAATAACCCCAGGGCCATGGGGGTGGTTTCAGGGCTCAGTAGGAAAAAGAGAAAACACCTGTGAATGTGTATAGAGACTTGTCCCAAGAGGCTACCATTTCTCTCTCTCTTTTTTTTTTTTTAAGATTTTATTTATCTATTTGACAGAGACAGAGAGAGAGATCACAAGCAGGCAGAGAGGCAGGCCAAGAGAGAAGGGGAAACAGGCTCCCTGCTGAGGGAGCTCCATCCTAGGACCTTGAGATCATGACCCAAGATGAAGGCAGAGGCTTACCCCACTGAGCCACCCAGTGCCCCGAGACTACCATTTCTTCCAGCTGAGCGCAAATCAAGACCCAAAACCACAGTTTCTTAGCCACAGCCTCCCTTTCACTTCCCTCCCATCTAGCCTTTCTTCCTGGGCCATCCCCTCAACACACCCATTCTCAGCACCAGGGACCATCCACACAACCTTCCTCTAGCGACAAACTGTTCCAGGTGTTTCTTTCCTCGAGTCAGTGCTCCAAGGAGTGGGAGCAGGCTGAAACCCAGCCTTTTGCTCAAATTCCTGCTCATTCTGGAAGGCCAGGAGAGCTAGGAGAGCCCCAAGGAAGAGAATCCTAAACTTTAGGAGAAAATCACAATCAGCCAAGCTCACAGCTCGAATCCTCTTTCAAGAAAAAAACTTTCTTTTTGCTTTATCCTGGCCGTAAAATAGCGCACCCTCCTTAGAAAAAAAATTCAGCCACAAAAAGGAAGAAATGAAAGTGAAAATTCAGCAGCAGTCCTACCAGCTGGAGGGAACCGCTGTCAAAACGTTGGTGAGCTTCTCGGCTAGATTTTCCTGAGCATAAATGCATGTCGAGTGGGTAAAGATAGTAGAACAGAGTTGAAATAAGATTTTGTGAGCCTTCATTTCTTGGATCATTTGCAGAGAGATGAGCCTTCTTGTTGATAATTTGCATGTAGTTCTACCGTTTGCTCCATGGTTGAGCACTGAGCAATTAGAGCCTAGCACTGAGCAATTAGAGCCCAGTAGCCCAGGCACTGGACTCATCTAACCTAGTTAGATGCACCACACAGAGTGATTACAGGCAGCTTGGTGTCAGATAACAGGGGACACTGTGGACTCCAGAGGCTGGGAACCTGCCTCCCCATTGAAAAAAAAATCAAATTCAGATGCTTCTGTCATCCCGTGCTTCCCAAACAAAGCGAAAATGTGAGTCTGGCTTAGCTGGTGGGCAGCTAGCCTTCAGCCTTTGTCCATGCGTCGTGCTTGTCTGTGGTCACTGTTACGTCGCTGGGGTAGAAGGTGAGTGAATGGCGAAGCCCTAAGCTATCTAAGAAGGGCAAGATGTTCAAGTCAGAGCTTGCTGTCTCCCTTACCTTCCAGACTCCACTGATGCCTCTCCTTTCCAAACTTGACGCTCTCCACAGCCTGGGCCACAGCTTCCTTGAGTTGCAGTTCAGACACCTGGAAATACGAGTCACTTACTCAAGGAAAACAGCAGAAATGTGCGCATCGGGCTTTGTCATTCTTGTCATCATTGTCGTTGTCAATGTTGTGACTGTCGTCTTCATCATCACCATGGTCATCATCATCATGGTCATCACCATCATCCCCACCATTGTATCATCTTCATCACCATCATCATCACCATCAGCACCATCATCACCATCCCCATCATTGTCAACATCCCCATCCCCATCGTCAACATCCCCATCACCATCGTCATCACTATCACCATCATCGTCACCATCATCATTGTCATCATCATCATTGTCATCATCTTTATCACCACCAGCATCATTATCACTGTCCTCATCATCCTCATCACCATCAGCACCATCACCATCATTGTCATCATCACCATCACCATCGTCATCATCATCACCATCATCGTCATCGTTACCAACATCATTTTACTGTCACAGGTCACTAATCACCTTAGAATAATAGTTGAGAGTATGACTTTTGGAGCCAAACAGACTTATATTCAAGTCCTAGTTCCTCCACTTTCTAGTCATAGACTCTTAGAAAGCCACTTAGCCTCCCAAGTCTCAAGTTCTTCTTCTGTAAGGTAATAATACAACCTATTTCCCATTGAGGTCAGAGGGTTTTTAAAAAAATAAACCATTCGACACCAAAAGTACAGGCAACAACAATAAAAATAGGTAAATCTGACTATGTCAACCTTAAGATCTGTATGTTAAAGACACAATCAACCAAGTGAAAGGCAACTTATGGAATGGGAGAAAATATTCATATATCTTCTAAGGGATTATGACCCAGAATATATAAAGAACCCCTACAATTCAACAACAACAACAAAATCAAACAGCCCAATTTAAAAAGGAGCACGGGACTTGAATAGACTTTTCTCCAAAGAAGACATAGAAATGGCTGGTGAGTACATGAAAAGGTGTTCAATATCACTCATCATTGGGGAAATGCATATCAAAACCATAATGAGGTACTGCCTCACACCATAACATGAGTGCTATCAAAAAACAGGAAACAACATGTGTTGATCAGGATGTGAGTGCCACTGCTGTGGAAAACACTGTGGCAGTTCCTCAAAAAATTAAAAATAGAATTATCCTACGGTCTAACAATTTCTCTTCTGGACACATACCCAAAGACGACGGAAAGCAAGGACTCAGATAACAGCATTATTCACAATAGCTAAAAGGCGAAGCAGCCCGAGCGTCCGTTGATAGATGAGCAGATAAACTACACTGCGCACAATGGAGTATTGAGCAGCCTCCACGAGGAAGGAAAGGCTGACACCTGCTACCACGTGGATGAAATTTGGAGACATTTACTGAGTGAAATAATTCAGTCACAAAAGGACAAGTCCTGTAGGATTCCACTTCTATGAAGTACCCGAGGTCGTCAGAACCACAGGGACAGAAAGAAGAATGCGGGTTTCCAGGGGCCGGAGGGAGAGAGGACAGCAAGCTGTTTCGTGAACCAGAGCTGCAGCTTTACGAGGTGAAAAGAGATACAGAGACGGATGGCGGCGCTGGTGCCGAGGAGGAGAAGGTCCTTCATGCCACCAAACCATACGCTTAAAATGGTGAAGATGGTGAGTTTATGTTGGATGTGTTTTACCACGATAAAAAAAATAATAACAAATCATTCAACGCCCTGGACACAATGCCCAGGAAACGGTCAATTCTCAACGCAGGGATTTAGAATAAGCAGCCATCCTGCCGGGTCCAGAACGCTTCCCCGATTCCAGAATTGAGGAACGAGAGGTGCTGGGATGTCCCAGGAGTCACTGAGAGTGAGGAGCCGAGCTGGACAGGGCCAGGTGAGCACATAGGACCTGCCTCCCTGCGCTGCCTTTGCCCCACCCCCTGGCTGTCCTTTCAAGACCTGGCTCGGTTTTCTGGGCCACTGGAACCCTGAACCCTCGCCCCCATAGCCCTCACCCCTCGTGGCCTCTCTGTGTGCGTGTCCCACCCCTCTGGCTAGAACCAAGCGCCACGAGGCCAGGGTCCCCGGCTGTGGTCCCACGCCCGAGTCCTAGGCCACTGTCCTCTCCCCGTGGTGCCCCAGCACAGCAAGACACACTGAGCGGCTCTCTTTTCTTCTGCCTCCGGAGGTTTAGATGAATCCCTTGCTGGCCTTCCTAGGAAGTCTGCTTTTGCCTCGGGTCCTCACCACGCAGCGCCCCCCAGAGGAACGGACCTGGGTCTGAACCCCATGACCCAAGGAGCGTCTGGATCTGGTCCGTGATCCCGTCTCTGCCCTGTTTCCACGGGGAGTTTGCAGTCTGCTGTCAAGAGACAGGCTTTAAAGCCGAGCTCCTCACATGGTAGCTCCACCAGGAGCCCAGTGCCTTGGTTACCTCCCCTGTGGCTTGGAAGGGAGAATTACACTGACTTCAGAGGGTGTTTCAACAACTAAATGCACCCGTGCACGTCACGTCTTTCGGCAAATACGCCCGGTACCTACAAAGATTCCGTGAGTAGAGATGGGGACCCAGCAGGCTCCCGGAGAACCTCACCGGTGCCCACAACCTCCGCCTCGGAGGCTCACTCCGAACTTGACCCCACGCATCAGCCATTGGATCTGACCATCTCCTGGGCACCCCATGGCACCTCAATCTCTTTATGCCCCTCGTGAGACCATTTCCTCCCTCCCAAGGCCCCTTCCTCCTCCTTGTCTTCTCCTTACTGTGGGTGCGGTTGTCATAGCTCAGTCTTCCGACCTGAAAACACCCCCGTCAGCAGAGAGCCCCCTGCCCCAGGCTAATCAGCCAACAGCTGGACCAGTTCTCCCCGAGTTGTCCCCACACCCCCTTCTCCTCCATCTTCTGCTCACATCTACTGTGTAGTCAGGCTCTCGCCATCTGTTTCCTTCCTCTTCCAGACTCCTGGCTGCACCCACCCCACCCCGTCCCCCACTGTCCCCCACCCCATCCCGCACCCTGCCGCCCGCCCCGTCCCCCACCCTGTTAGAGACACTGACTTCCCCCACCCCGTCCCCCACCCTGTCCTCCACGGCACCATCAGTGGTTAAAAGACAAAATGTGACATATTCCTCCCACGGCCCCCGTCGCCCCGCAGCTCCTCACCCCCACAGAACACAGTGTGAACCGAGCACCCCGAGGGAAGCCCACCACCGTGTCGCTCCGGGGCCATGCCGACCTGGACCCTGGGCCTCTCCACTCAGTCCCCACATCCCAGCCGCACGAGAACCCGCCACTCCCCTGTGACAGGTCCCTACATGACTCTGCCAAAGAACTTTGTGTCCCCCCTTCCAGGAAGGACCCCCTCCAAGCTCCTCACCCGGAGCCAGCGATCTCCTGGTGCTTCTTGCTCTGCCAGCCTTCCTTTCTGTCTCCCTCCGTCCCCAGCATACTCTGCCCTTTGTGCTGCAATCATCCCAGCGTCAGTGTCTCTAGGAAGACCCCGAGCTTCCAGAGGGCAGGACTGGGCGCTAGGACGTGTCCAGCTTCGTCTGCTCTGAGCTGGACTGTCACGCAGCAGGTCCCTGCGAGACGTGCGGGTGAGCTGTCTGACTCCTGGCCTCTCTAGGAGAGATGCCCTGTCTATAGTCTCTTGCCCGTGAGCTTGCAACCCAACCTCAAGCCTCCCCCTAAGCTCACGCCGGTTGCCCCTGCTGTCTAGGACTCTGCCAGTTGAGCCCTGCTACGGACACATGTTATCACACTCGGAGCAGGTTCTTGGAAATTCAAGTCCAAACCCAACCAGCATCACCTGCTTTTGTCTATGTCTTGTTCGAAGCTGAATCCCGGAAGAGGGAGCCTGGGTGGGGACGATGTCCCGGCGGATGTTACCTGCGGGTCTGGGTGTCGGCTGATGATGATGGGGACCGGCCCGGGACTGCAGCGACTCAGGACCGCGTAGACCTCATTGAGTGTCATGCAGTGCACGGGGGAGTCGTTGATTTCCACGATCTCGTCACCGCACCTGTGAGGGCACACACGGGGCCGCGGTCAGCAGGCCAACCAGCGTGGCATGCAGACGCCCCCTTCCCGGGAGCCCCACTCCGAGCTGGGCTGTTCGATGAGACCTAAAAACTCCACCAACAAGAAGAGCTCCTTCGCCACCCAACGGAGCCTCAGAGCAGGACAGACCAGAGCCGTTCACAACTCGCCCCCTCACTGCGCAGCCACGGTGGGGGGCACCTGTCATGCCCCGTGAGCAAAAGTTTGTCCGTAACCTTCCTCCTCCTTTTCCCCCGTTAAACTCTGCCTGATGGAGACTGAGGGCGTAGGTGAACCAGCTGACGTGACTGACCCAGTAACCGTGATTTAACCAATCACAGCCGCTCTCTGGGCCTTGGCGTTCCCATCTGTAGAATGGTTAGAGGGAAAGAGGGACGCTTTGTGCATTGAAGGCTAGAGAAGAAATAACTGTCTGGGGAGTAGCTGAAGTCCTTGCAAGAAGTAGGGAGAAGGGGCAGGGAGCACATTCTGGCCCTGAGATGGGAAGTGAGTCATGGAAAATTCACATTTGTTCTGTGACATGACCAGGAAAAAAAAAAAAAAAAAAAGAAAAGAAAAGAGGGATTTATCCATACACAGAGAATGGTGCAGTCCAACCCCCTGTGCCTCACAGACGGGGAAACGGAGGCACAGGGTGAAATCGTCTCCTCAGTAAGACCTAGCTTAGAGCTAAAAAAAAAAGCTTTCTCTGAAAAAGGCCAAATAATAACTACTTTAGGCTTCGCAGGCCACACTGTCTCTGCCACAATCAGCCAGCTCTGATGTTGCCCATGAAAACAGCAGTCACAGGTATGTCGACAAATGAGTGTGACTGTGTTTAAATAAAACTTTATTTAAAAAAAAAAAAAACCAAGCAGGTGGTGGGCCCCGGTTCGCTGACCACTGGCAGGGCTGGTCATCAGCATGGCCAGGATTGAAACGCAGGTGTCCTGGGACGGGTGTCACTGACCCCCACACTGTGGTCGACTGCCTCCTGCTACAGTGTTGCTGAGTGGGTCCCCCTTGACCTCGGCTAAGAAAGTACCCATTTTCATTGACATAAAGGAAGACCACAGACGTATAGCGCCAGATGCCGGGGAGAGCAGAGGCTTCGGGAACAGTCCCTGCCCAGCAACACGTCTAGGAGGAAGGACTGTCATCGGAAGGGATTAGGGCGAAGGCAGTTGCTGTGATTCTCATTATGTCCCCAGTGACAGCACAGCAGCTCAGCCAATCAGCCGTCACCACCCTACACATGACGGCAAGTCCGCCTCTAACTCGAAGCACCACCAAGACAGTGTCTGAGCCTGGCTGGCCCTTTTGCCTCCGCAGCAATCGTAGGAAAGAAAATCTTGGAAAATATGGCAAAGCCTTCCTGATGTAGCAAACCTCAAACCCGGGGGGGAAGACAGAGAAGAGAAGACACCTGAGCCACAAATATCGTAACCAGTCAGTCTGGGAGGAATGTACCCGAACCCAATCACGTACGGAAAGGAAATGTAGAGTCAGGGCTCCTGTCACAAGTATTTTGCCCTGAGATATGTCTGCGGTGCCTGCAAAGATTTTGTTTCTCCCATCCAGAAACTGATTGGCTTGGTAAGCCTCCTTATCCACACAGGGTCCACAGGCAGACCGCACCGGAGTCCCTACGATGTCACTATAAATTCTGGGTCAGCTCCATCAGAATTAAAGTGTGGTCACTTTGTGTTTTCCGTTTCCGACTGGAATTCCCCGAGGTGATGCCTATTGAACTGCCACGTGCCCACAGATCCCTGAGGATCTGGTGAAGTTGTGGATTCCATCGTAGGAGGTCTGGAGAGGAGCCCGAGAGTCTGCATTTCTACCGAACCCCCAAGTGATTCCAATGCCGGCGGTCCAGAGGCCACAGTCTGAAGACGGAGGCTCCGAGCCACGCTGGTTCATTCTAAATACCTCGTCTCCAAACGAACCTCCTGGCCTTCTAAGGAATTCCTTCCCTCTGCTGTAAATCAGGGTGTTTTTTGGTTTGTTTTGTTTTTTCCTTTCTGAGAACAGAAATAAGGACCTACCGGAGCCGTCCATCCAAATGTGCCACCGATCCCGGAGAGAGCGTGTGGACGAAGATGCCGGAGATGCACTGGAAGTAGGGCACGCTGCACAGGCCGATCCCCAGACCGACGCCGGCCTCTGCCAGGGAGAGCGGAGACAGCCCGGGGGCTCGGGAACGAGGGTAGGAGCACAGGTGCCCGCGGGGAAGACCCGCCCCAGACCTCGCGGTGTCTGAGCTGCTGTCGAGCCCCCAGCCCTGCTCTCGGTGCGCCCGGGGCTCGCCTTGCTCTCTCCTATTTTCCCCGCGGCCACAGAACCCCTGGATGGAAGGTGCCTGGTGTGTCCTGGGCTTCGGCCGACACCCAGAGCAGTGGCCGCAATCTGCTCGCCGACCGCACCCCGCCCTGTCCTCGGACTGACTCCAGAGGAGGGAAGCGCGGGGGACCCTTGGGTGGCAGGAGACCCAAGCAGGAAGGTGAAGGAAGAGAGGGGAGGAAGAGGCACTGCCCCCCTACCTTTCTGCAGAGAGACCTCCACCATGACCCTGTAGTTGGCCTTGGCCGTGCTGGCAGGGGCGGCCGAGCTTTCCAAGCCGAAGGAGCTGCCGTCCTTGGTGGCACAGGTGCTGGAGCTCAGGGAGCGGCACAGCGGCGGGGACAGGTGGCTGCTCAGGGAGTGGGGGGCCGTCAGGCGCGTTCTCACCGTGAGGGTCAGGAGCCCCTTTTTGGCTTGCTGAAAGGAAGAGAGAGTGTAGCGTTCAGCAGCTGTGTGTGTGATTGTGTGTGTCTGCACGTATGCACGGGCCTGTTGCCGTGTGTGCCCACGCAAGTGCATGTGTGCCTACATGTGTGCATGCGTGTGCAGGTGTGTGTGTGAGCACATGCGTGTGTGCCCGTGTCTGCATGTTTGGTACAATCTACATCCATCTGGTGTAGCCAAACGGCTATGACACATCACGCACGTAACCCGCACGCGTGCGTACACAGATGTGCAGAACGGACCGAGCCTCGAACTGAACTCATTACATGGGTTCTTAAAACCATCCGGTTGCCTTAAAAACTATGAGCAGATCCGAAAATATGTCACCATAAACACATTGAGCGTTTTGAAACCATCTGCTAATCTTAAATAGCGGAAACATCCCGACAGCAACCCAGACCACACTTGTATTTTCCGAGCAGGGTCCTTTTTTAACGCTGGGCCCAGGCCCGCATCAGCGGGGCGCCCCACGTCAAGGATCCCACGGTTCGAATTTGCAGGTTTGAGTGGAGGAGGGTCGTAGCTTGGTTCCTATGCCCGAAGCCCCGGCGTCCGGCCGCGGACGGAGAGCAAGCGGTCACCTTGAACTTCTGCAAGGCATCCTGATGTGTGAGCCCGGCCATTGATTCGCCATTGAGTTCCAGAATTTCATCCCCTGTCGGGAGAGGGAGAGATCATAGCGGAGAGGAGTGTGACCCAGTGAGGGGACATCCACGCACCCAGTCTGGGAAAACGGCTTCCCGGCCCGGGGCTCTCCCCCTCGGGGGCAGGTGGGCAGCCGTGACCGGCCTTCCAAGGTCCCTCCCCTCTCCCGAGGGCAGATCGAGGGTCCCTGGCCGCCCACAAGGCCTGGCCTGACCTGTCCTGCCCACCTGGGGTTCAGCCCCTGCCCTCCTGCCTCCCCGACCCTCAGGCCACACGCTCCCACAGCCCATTCCCTGATGCCTTTCCCACAGCGGGGTCTGCGCTCCGAGCCTCCCGCGCCCGCCTCTCTCAGGGCCCTGCCGCCTTCATCTCCTGCGTCCTCCGCTAACGATCGCAGCCCGGGCGGCGGGCGCGGACCCTCCACTCCGGCTTTCTGCTGCCGGCTGCTCCCCCAGTCACGCCCTCCTCCCCGGTTCATTGAAAGACGCTCTTGCTCTTGTCTGGGACGGTCCGAAGCTCCGCCGTGACGTCCTAGCGTGCTGCCCCGCACAAAGTTTCGCGCCTTCAAATGACTCTGGGAAGTGCTCAGCCGCTATCCCACGTGGCCCGCCTCGTCTCTTCCTCGCTGACCTCGCTGTCTAGAACTCGCCCTCCCTTTGGTCCCGCTCACCCCCCACGTGTCTCGGACGCTCGCCCGGTCCCCCACCGCTCCGGGCAGCCCACCGGGTCACGCCCAGCCCCGGTTCTCCTTCTCGCCGCGGGTCACCTGGGTTTGAGCTGGTCACGGACTTCCCTGTTTCCATGACTCGCCTTTTGTTCCCTCCAAGTTATTTCTCCCCCCACCGTGTTCTTTTCTTTCTAGGTCATTCACGTTCCCTCTTGCACCTTTTCAACGATGTCTTTAGACACAGCAGATCTAAAACTACGAAGATACTAACGCAAAGGGATACATGAACCTCTATGTCCAGTCACGTGGTTATCGACACTAGCCAGATTCTGGAGGCGGCCCGAGCGTCCACGGACTGACGGACAGGTACAGACGACGTGGCGTACACACACCCAATGGACTATTACTCAGCCGTAAAAAGAACGAAATCCTGCCCCTTGCAACAACACGCATGAAACTGGAGGGTATTCTGCTGAGTGAGGTGAGTCAGTCCGGGAGAGACAAATACCATATGACTCCACTCGTGTGCGACGTTTAGGAAACAAAACAAAGAGAAAAAGAGACGAACCAAGACACAGACGCGGAACCCTTGGGGACGCAGTGCTGGCCCCCAGCGGGGACGTGGCTGGGGGGTGGGGGGACGAGGTGATGGGGTGAAGGAATGACGGGCCCCGGTGATGTCAGGAGGTGCTGAATTTCTCTATTGCACACCTGAAGCGATTGCAAAGCTCTACATTAACGGACTGGAATTAAAATTTAAAAACTTAATTAAAAATGCATAGTTAAAAGTGGTCGTTCTATAGTGTCTTAGATGGTTCCGTGATCTTGGGTTTTTGAGGGCTTATCCTCCTGTTATTCCCACCAACGCTCATTAATTAGCGAAGTTTCCCCACCTCCTGAGGTGTCTCTGTGTCGAGCTCATTTTTCTGTGGCCCGTTTTTCTCAGGGACTTCCCTACACCCCCCGCTGCTGGGTGGGAACATTTCCTTGCTCTCCGGGGGCAACCAGAGGTTTTCCCTCCTCCAAGACTAGCGCTGAGGTTAGGTTCTTGGCTTGGGGTGTCCTGCACCCAGTAGGGATGCCAATGTGCCCAGGACACGCATACGTGATGCAGGCTTGGGTCTTCCTTTGCCTGTGGGGAGAAGTCTTTCCTCACGCCCAAGAGCTACGGGCAAAGTGAAGCTTCCTCTCTGCTTCTCTGGGTCCCGATGGCCTCTCACAGGGGAACTCTTTGGTATCAAGGCTTCAAGCAAGTTCTCCAAGGTTCCTGGGGACACAAAGCTGTATCTCCTGTCCTGTGTGGGCAGGTAAATCCTGGTCCTGTGGGCTTCAGCTCCACGGGCCACTGTATCATCAACTCCTACGTCTGCCGTACTTCAATTCAAAGTTTAAATGAGGTACTTTATCCAACACATCCTTGGGTCAGAAATAAAGGGCAGAAGTGGGCTGGGCAGAGAATTCAAATCAGCGTCATCGGTGAAGCCACCAGAATTTGACCAAAAATGGAAGAACCCACCCAAGGAAGAACCTTGGACTTCAGAGAGTCCAAGCGGAGTAGAAACAGACAAAATTTTTTTTTTAAATAATCAAAATGTAACTAATGTGTCCGAAGGAAGAAGAGACAACGTATTTCAGAAATGACCATTCCTTTTTACCGCCATGGACAAGAGGCTGACGGGTCGATGACAAAGATGTGAGCCTCATCGACGCTCTGGGTGCTCCGGCCGCTAACGCTTACGTCTTGACGTCGAAGGACAGTGGACACACTAGTTTTAGGTCTGCAGCATGACGACTCGACAACTATGGATGTGACGAAATGCTCACCGAGGAAGCGCGGTCGCCATCCGTGCCACCCAGAGTCATCCCGACATCGCTGACCACGTTCCCAACGCTGCACTTTTCTCCCCCGTGACGTCTTTATCTCATCACCGGAACTTCGTCCCTCTTGACCTACTGTACCCCATCACCTACTTCACTCCCCCGTCTCCCCGGGCAGACCCAGCTCATCCTCTGCGCGCACGTCCGTTTCTCTTTCTGTCGTAGGTGTTTGTGGGCTTGTTCACTGGTGTGTAGTTTGGGTTCTGCCTGCGGGTGAAATCCTACGGTGTTTGTCTTTCTCTGTCTGACTTATTTCACTTATAATAATGCCCTCCAGGTCCATCCATGTCGTCACAGACGGCATGATCGCATTCTTATTGTATGACTGAGCAATAGCCCATTATGTGCGTGCACACGCACACACACACACACACACACACACACACAGGCCAGTTTCACCCATTCATTCATCCGTGGACACCTGGGTTGCTTCCCTATCTTGGCTGCTATAAACAACACGGCAGTGGACATGGGGCCGCCTTTCTTCACTTCTTGAGACATGGCCACTCTGACCAACCTTCATGACAGAATGGACTGAACTTCTCCTGTCAGCCTTAACAGAACTACATAGCCCAGCTCTGGGCTCTTTGGAGAGTCCCAGCGCTTCTGTGGCCATTATCTGGTGGGAAGTGATTAAACTTTGTTTTGCCAAATCAATCTTACACAATCGTTTGTGTATTGAGAGTTATGCAAATAAAACATCGTGAGCCTTGATCTGTGCACCAAAGTTTGGTTGCAGTTGGATGTACCTCATGGGCTCAAGGGCAGATTCTAAAACTTGACTTTGAAAGAGATACAACAGGGTAATCTGGTCAGTCATTTGGGGCTAGAATCAGGGGCTGGGGGAAGACTCAGTGTCTTTCCCACTGAAATTTTTTAGGGTCGGTATTCACAAGGTGAGACAAATAGTGGGGATCGAGAAGCGCGCCTCAAACCACTTGCATTCTGGAAAGAAAACAGAGCTCGGTACCCTTTTTCTTGCCGCTCAACCCCTCCCCCACCTTCATTTAAACCCCTCCCCCACCTTCATTTAAGCCCCTCCCCCACCTTCATTTAAACCCCTCCCCCACCTTCATTTAAACCCGGGAGAGCACAGAAGCTCAGGAAACACCGCAAGACTCTGATTCCGCTTTCCTCCCTTCGTCTCACGGATTCTCGTCTTTACTTGCCTCTCGATTAGGCGATTCCCCTAGAGCCGCGCCTCCGCCCTCCTCTCCCCCCCACACCTCCTTCACCTGCCCTATAACTCGACTATTTGCAGGTGTGCAGCCCCCCCAGATCTACATCCAGCCCTGCTCCCTCCCAGGGCGGACCCGGCTCCGCCGCCTGCGGCACAGCCCCACCTAGTGGCCGCCTGCGTGGCTGCCCCGCACGGCACCCCTGCACGCCAGGGCGCAAACCCGGGCATCCTCCTTGGCCGTCCTTGGCCTCCTCCTCTGTCACCTGGTCCTGTTTCT
This sequence comes from Mustela nivalis, assembly GCF_964662115.1. NCBI lineage: Eukaryota > Metazoa > Chordata > Mammalia > Carnivora > Mustelidae > Mustela > Mustela nivalis. Next base: position 153,971,971 of record NC_139025.1, read on the forward strand.
AAGGCCCGAGCATTCTCTCTGACCTCCCTTCACGCCCGCCTCGGGGAGGCTGTCTCCTCTGCTCCTTCCTCCTCCCCTAGAGAAGCCTTGAGAGCCGAGCTGGAGCCTGGCTCTTTCAACGGCCTCTCCGCGGGCTTGCCCACCTCTGCTCTCCGGCCAGCCCGCTGCATCCCACACCCTGCTTCCCGAGTCCCCTAAGAACCCTGGGCACAGCTGGTCCCTCCCAAATTATAAGAACCTTCAAAGACTCCCCCTTGCTCCCTCGATAAAGTCCGAATGCGTTATCTTGCATAACCCTGATATCAACGAACTCGTCCTAGGAAGGGCCAGAGAGCAAACATGGTGGGCTTTGCTGGCCACGGGCCCTCCGTCGCAATGACACAAGACTGTGGTCACAAGCCCAAGCTTCAGACCGCGGGTGAGCAAGACAGCTGTGCCCGCGGCTGTAGCCTCCTGCAGCTTTTCTGGGGATCCTGAAATTTGAATATCATGCAGTTTTCACTTGCCACAAAAGAATTATAAATTCCTTTGACTTTTTCCCCAGCCATTTAGAAGCAGGAAAACCATTCTTCAGTTGGGAACGGTAGGAAGACAGGAGGCCGAACAAGTGAGGTTCTTAAAGGGGGTCAGGCTCCCAGCACAGCCTGGAGACTGGCCTGGCGGAGAAGGGTGGGGACAGCTGTGACACCGCCTCTCCCAAGCATCCCTTGTGTAACCCAGTGTCTGGCCAGCAGGGGCTGCCCTCGGCTCAAGAGGTGCCTGCTCCCCTTGAATTTTTGCCCCTGGTTGCAATTTGTGGGTATCTTCAGACCAAGACTGTTGTCCAATGCTCCAAAAGTTACTTTGGGGGGGTGTTGGGGTGGGGAGAAATCCCGGGCCCTCCAGGACAAGAAGACGGGAAGGGCCCTCACGAGGTAGCTCTGTTCCCCGGGCCCCTTACCCGGTGGACTGTGAGCTCCACAGAAGAAAGATCATACGCGGTCATGACCTCTACTCCTAGAGCCGGGAGCACTGCCCGCTCTCAGAGAGTGTTTCTCAGATGCATCAGAAGCACAAGGCCTGATTTCCCTGTGGTTGTGGTCAGGGAGGGCAGGACAGAAGGAGAGGGGCCCTTGGAAAGGAAAGGAAGAGAACCAGACAGCTCGGGCCTCTGTCCCAGGCCGGCCACAGGACCCGGACTGAGGGCAAACACACCCAGCAAAGTGCCTGCCCGACGGCATGGGCAGGGACAGGGACTGCGGACCCCAGACGCATGCAAGCCGGATTCTGAAGGCTGCAGAGGCATTTTGCTTTCCACCCTCTCCTAGGGCCGCGCGAGTCTGTCTGCCGGTGAGACACGGGAGCTCTACCTTCCTGCAGCCTTCCGTCCGCCGCCGCTGCTCCCCCCGGAAAGATGGTTTTGACATAAATTCCAATGGGGCCATAAATGCTATCCTTTCCCCCAACGATGCTGAAGCCCAGGCCCTGAGGAGAGAAGAGGAAAGTATGTGTCAGGAGCGGGGTCCGCGCTATTCCTTGGGCTGATGTTTGCCGAGCGCCTGCCCCAACCCTGAGCCAAGGTCCCGGGGAGGAGACAGGTGCCCTTGGCCTCACAGACCCCCGGCCTTGGGGAAAACCAGGACTTCCGAGCCACACTGGGCTGCGTGGGGTCACGGGCTCTCCTGCGGGTCTGATGTCCTGACCCAGAGCCAGGGATGTGGCCCGAGACCTCGTCACGACGCTGAGCCCTGGCTCGGCCGCTCTTTCCGGCAAGTCTGTCTCCGAGCCCCGGGTCAGCCCCGTGGGAAATGATGCTCGTAACCTAACCCACAGGCTGCGCTTGGACCTTCAAGGAGATCCAAGCAACAAACGCCCGCGGGAGTAATTACAGCAGCTTGCACCCGAGGAAGCCCCGTTCTCCCACCAAGGGCTGCTCACTTCTTTTCTGTTTTTGCATCTCACCCTCTCTTTCCCAAGGACATCACTGCGACCTTGAGCCCCCTCTACTGGGTCACGAGCTGACAAACGCCCCAGGAGCTCACAGCACTGGCCGGCGGCTCTGGTGGGAGCTCAGGGGGCTCAGGAGACAGCCCCCAAAGCAGGAGCGGCCGGGAGGTTGCAGAGACAAGGCCAGGTCAGAGGCGGAGGAGGAAGAGGAGTGGCGTGTGCACCGTCAGAGCGAGGAGGGAGCCCCCAGCCTTCCCCGCGGACCCGCCCCTGAGTCAGGAGAACCGCATGCAGACCCAGAGAGCAGCCGAGGAAAGTCACACATGCTACTCGGATTGTGGGGGACTGAGGAGCTCCCTGCTTCCCAGGAGGGCTTGGCTGTGGCCTCGATGGGCCCCCTTCTAGACTCTCAGCTCCTGAAGGCAGGGAACGCATCAGACTGGTCGCTGCCTGGCCACTGGCAGGTGCTCAGGTGACGTGCGTCATGGAGTGAAGCCACGAGTCCGGTGACAGCTGGGTCTTTGGGTCCAGCTCGCAGGGGCATTGGGCAGTGGCTCAGAGCGTGGCTCCTGGACGGACCCCACGGGGACAGCCACCGTGGTAACAGCCTCATGGCTCCGGGCCAGTGTCCCTTTGGTCGGCAGCTGCTCAGAGCTGAGCCCGTGTGTCACCAGGTACCAGATCGATGGCAGGCCCGGCGCCCATTCAGATGCCGTAGGGAACCAGGCAGGGACTGTGTTTCATGGTAGGAGAGATGAGTGGTGTCCAAGGATAGCACGGGGCCAGGAAAAGAGAGGGGGTGTGGCTTCGGGGTCCTCTGGGGGCCCCAGCTTCATCCTGAAATAATTGTCGTGGACTCGAGTCTGCCACCACTGAGGAGGCCGCACGGCACCGCGGGAACAACGAGGCCCAGGAGTCAGGGAGTCTGGGGTCGTTTTAGTGCGGCTGCTGACTAACCCACAGACCCTGAGCAAGTCTTGTGCCCTCAGACCCTCAGTGTCCTCAGCTGGAAAGGGAGGGTCCCCCGGGGCTGTGGCCGCCGTCGGAGGAGGCATCCTTGCCCAGCCCTGAGCACGATGCCTGGCCTTCCTTCCGAAGCTGCTCTGTGGTCCCCTTTGATCGTGACCCTGCCTCGAGCCCTTACGGAGCCTTCGAGCTCCGCTTCCTACTCCCCAGCTCAGCTCCACCGCTCCTACTCGCCGTCCTCCACCACGGGCCTTCCTTCCAGCTCCTGTCGCGCGAGGCGGCCGGTGGAGGTCCTGCTTGCGTCGGACTCGCCACCATGCTGTGCACTCAGGCTTCCTGCACCCAACAGCTCGCCTCGCCCTGGCCCCTGCCCCTGCAGGCCGGCTCGGTCAGCCCCGTGACCCGTGATGTGCGATCACGTGGGATCTAGTGAAGGTTCAGACACGAGATCAGTTAAACCACCGTCGACCCTCTCTGCGTGCCCTTTGCTTTCTTCTGAGCACCGCAAACGACTTAAAAGCCACCGATTTTTTAAAAAAAATACTGCTGCCTAAGTCCAGGGGGAGGGGAGGAAGCATTGGGATCTACGAGTCAGAAAGCCGGACTGTTAGCGAGGTCGGCGAGGAGAGAGGGCTTCTCCTTGCGCCGAGAGGAGCCGTGGTGTCGGCATTTGGTGCTTCTGTCTTCTCTTTCGTGTCTCTGCTGAGCTCCCGGGAGAAGGAGGGTATGGGGAGGAGGGAGAGAACATCCGGGCGCAGGGGCCCCTCCGGACCGACCAGAAAGGAAGCGGCCAGCAAGGACATCTCCTGACACACCACACGCTGCGTTGCAGCAGGTAGATCAAACGAACAAACAAAAACCCAAAACCCACTGTTTTGTTATTTAAGCATCTCGGCTCCTTGGGCTCCTCTGTGAACTTGGCAACCACTGCCCATATCTACTCCAGAATGTTCTGGAGGGAACACGAAGAAACATTTGGGATGTCCCCCCCCCCCCACCGCTGCCTTGTCCCTCCTTTCAGGATTCCGCAGTCATGGTCAGAACTCAGGGTGGGTGTATCAGGCGGGTGGGGACACGTGGATCGAACCAACGTCGTGTGTCAGCTGGAGCCTTCGGGAGGGGTCAGGTCATGGAAGGGAGCTCACGAAAGGATGAGCGCCCTTAGGGAGGAGACCCCAGAGCGCTCTGTCACCCTTGCCACGTGCCCTGTACCCACACAGCGAGACGGTCCCATCCACCCACCGGGAAAGCCGTCCTCAACGGACACCTTAGCCATAGACGTCCAGCCTCCCCAGCGGTGAGACCGTGCTGGCTAAGCCGCCTCCAGCAGCTTGAACGGACACAGACACAACTGAAAGGATTTGAATTTAATCACCAGGGGGAATTCACTTCTAGAAAACACCACGCCAAGAGCAAGCTGGCCGACAGTCGCCCTGTGGTGACCTGCACGGGGACATCGCGACGCTCACACTAGCAGCCAGAACCACCAGCCCTGGTTCCTTCCTTCCCTGAACAGGACAGCTCCTTGGGAGCGTGTGTCCGTCCAGCGGCTTCTGTTGGCAGTGATCCTTGCTTACCTTGGCCTGGCCCTTCATCAGCACGATGTTGGAGATGACGGAAGCCTGCAGGCCTCCCGTGGGCTGCGCGAGCTGAGCTGTGCTGAGCGACCGTGTGGGTCTCGAGGTGCCCTGCAGGAGGGAAGCGGCGTGGGGAGGGTGAGCCGATGGGACAGCAGCACACACCTCACAGGACAGGAGAGGGCCAGAGCCCCTCTCTCGGGGGGCTCACGGCATGGCCCCCACGTGTGGTCGATGAGGCACAGTGGGAGTCTGGTGAAGAGGGGCTGTGTTTCATGGTCTGCATGGTTTCAGCCTTGCTGAGTAGTCCTGTGTCCCTGCAGACCAGCACCTGGGAGCCCCCCGAGACCTGTCCAGTTGGCAGGTGCACAGCAGATCCCAGACCACACGGCCCTGGGGTGGGTGATGGATCCTACCGCCAAAGTCGCAGACAGAGGCGGGAACTGCAGCCGCCCAGAATGCCCTTGGCAGACCCTGTCTGATTCAAGACACATGTGCTGAGAGCCCTTCTTGTGCGGGGTGTGGGTGGTGGGCAAGGCACATGAAGATTTTTAAAAAGCAGAACATAAATCTCAGGGCAGGCCCACAGGTGACTTGCCCCCGAGAAGCAAAGTGTGCCCGAGAGACAGACGCCCTGTGTGCTGCTGGAAGCCACTCGGGGAGGGGACAGTGGAGCCTGGCCCGCCGGTCAGGGCTGAGACTCGAGCCCCCACTGCCGCGGGCTCTTCTGGTGGCTCTGCCCAAATTCAGCCGGTGACCTTGAGGAAGTGACCTCACCATTCTGTGCCCGACTCCTCTTACGTGAAATCATCGGCCACTTGGAAAGTCATCTTTTTCCTAACCCTGGGACCCTCGATGCTCCCAGTTGGCAAATGAAAGACATACTAAGTCCACGAAGGGAAGGGAAGAGGAAAGTGAGACTTGCGGGCATCTGCCGGGGGCCCGAGTACCGTGCGGAGAGAATCAGGCATCACTTGCCTACGGAGCCCGCCCTCAGAGCGCTCCTGCTCTGCTGGGGCGAGGCTATGAGGACAGGCGCCCAGGATGGGCACTGGGAAAAGTGTAAGGCCCACGCAGCTGGCGGGTCAGGGGCGCTCCCAGCAGAGGTAGGGTTAGGCAGGTGTCGGAAGGATGAGGTGGGCTTTCCAGAGCTGGAGACAAAAAGGGGCTGGGTGCTACAGACAGGGCTTCTGGGTGGTCGTGGGGGCCGCACGCGGTGTGCACTCCCCACAGCTTTGGGCAGGAGCAGGAGGAGGCTGGGGACACCGTGTTTCATGACTGCTAAGCCAGCTGATGCCCGCAGTGGGAAGAACGTGTGATGCACAGTGTGCGGGCTGGGCTCAAAGTCTGCCCGGTCCCTTTGGTTCTAAGACATGTAAACTCAGACAGCTACTCACCTGGCCACGCTCCTGCTACACATTCATTTCTGAGCTTATGAACTGCAGGCACTGCATGTAAAGCGCATTGCCGTAGCACGGGGTTAAGAGCCCAAGGTTTCGGAGTCCTGAAGGTCTGACTTCAAGCCCCAGGGGCCGTCGGCCACCGGCCGCATGCACGTGTGTGCGTTCCCTCCCCTGTCCCAGCCCAGTTCTTCGGCGACTCGCCGAGTCAGGGTGCAGGTAGGGCACAGCCGCGCCCCAGGCTCCGCTCACGTTCACTGCCCATCGGCTCCTGATAGCGCGGACGAGGCAGCCGCTGCACGCGGGGAGGCTCAACGGGGACCAGCGCCCCCTGGGGTTCTTCCTTTGCCCAGAGCTGCCCACACCCGCTAGCCGGCGCCCCCCGCCCCCACCTCGGCCACTGCTGAGCCGGGCCCTTCCCCGCTCCCTTTCCCCCTCCGTTCTTACCGCAGCCCTGCCTGCCGGACAGTCCAGCTGCTGAGACAGAGACTTCCGGCTACTGCAGAGGGAGTAGGGCTGTCTGTCTGCACAAGCCGAGGACTTCTTGATCATCGGGAAATCGATTTCTCCTGTGCAGTAGGGATTCACACCTGAAGCACGAGGGGAGGAAAGGGAGAAGTCATGTGTGCTCTCCGCACGCAGAGGGCCGGGGAGAACACCTCGGAGCCACCCCAAAGCCACAGGCTAGTGCAGGGGCAAGCTCGGGGCTCTGCCCCCCAGTCCCCTGCCACCAGGCAGCCGGAGGGCAGTTCCCACTCCCAGTACGGAGCTGGGACCAGCACAGACCCAGGCCCGGGGTCCGGACAGAGCGGGTCCCCGAAGCACCGCTGGTCTGAAAACGGCTCATGGATGTGCTCCAGCCACAAGGTCACCATCGCAAGTTGTGTGTTGGGTGGGGGGGGTGCAAAACCAGTTAAACACACCGCACTGATGGAGTTCATCGAAAACGTGGTCGTGAAAGGGGGTGCAAAGGCCCAAGTAACTTCTGAAAGGGAGACTGTACCGTGAGGCTGGCACAGCAGTGACGCACGTCGGTCCTTGACGGTGAAGCTGAATTATGGGATGGAGACATAGTCGGGAAGACACGGGGGGTACAGGAAGCCATTTTCCAGGGGGGGGGGCACTTGGAAAATCGAGTCTCAGGTGTTCCTTAATTAATGAAACCCAACTGATCAGTTAATTAACATCCCGTGAAGGAAACCAGAAGTGGGGATAAAAATAGGACACACCTCTCGAATCGCTGCCAAAATGAAGCAAACACAGAGCAAGAAGCAGGGGACCAACGAGCCACACGTGACCAGAATCACAGCGAGCGAAACGCAGAAAAGCGAAGAGAATATTCTCTGTAAAACCAACACCCACCGCCTGAGCATCTCTCTTTAAAGAGACGGCCCTGTTCGCTTCTGAGATGGAACCGCGCATCGTTTCAAGAGATGAAACAGATGCACGAGAAGAGGACCACGAGAGGCGGGCGGAGACCGATCCCCGACCAGCAAAGAGCAATCGTCCATCAGCTGCGCTGGGCCTGGCTTCAAAACATGGTTAGTCCTGCTTCACACCAAACAGCAAACGTGAATGACGAACAGAGCAGGCTTGTTAAAAAAAAAAAAAAAAAAAAGGCAAATTGTTTACAAATTAGAAGGAAGTTTGGCCAAATATTTCATCGTTCTCTGGATGTGGAAAAAACGTTAACAGTATTAGGAAGGAAAAAAAAAAAAACATACGTTTGATTATGGAAAGATATTCTCATCTTTCTGTTAAGAAAAGACTTAAAGAGAAAACAGTAAACACAGAATGTACGTTCCACAAAAGACAGCCAAATATTAACACAACTGAGAGGCTCTTTATAAATTAACGCTAAAACTGATCACCCGGATAAAAAAATAAGAGGAACTCCTGCCAAAGGGAAAGGAAGAAACGAGGAACATTTAAGGTCAGCTGGGTGGAGAGGCTGGTTTTCGGGGCCAGCGAACCAGGCAGGTGGGAGCCCACAAGGCCCCTGAGAGGAATGAATGAAGGGCCGTGTGCAAAGTGTGGACAGGGTTTAGGAAAAGAGCGAAGCCCACCGGGTATCTAGGAACTGGCAAAAACTGGAAGCTGGCGCCATCTCGGGCCTGAAGGGGCAAGGGGAGGAGACCGTCTTCTCAGAGTCCAGTGGGTGCTAGGTCCACGGAAGGTGGGCCACCCTGACCTGGTGTCTGGTCCCAGCCAGACAAGGTCTGCCAGGACACAGCACGGCGGCAGAGGGAACTGGGAAGACGCGCTCCAGCAGCTGTTCCTTCACCGTCCAGTCTCCTGCTGGTGCTCCTCTCTCACTGAGCTCCATGAAAAAGCAGAGAGCCAGGGGGGCAGGAGGCCGGGGGGCTAGGGGGTCCCGGGGAGTCAGGGGCTAGGGTCTGCTCGGTGCCCACAGTGCAAGCAGGGCTGACTGCGTGCGCATGTGCCCTATGGAGTCACAGAGCCTCACACTCAAAGGGGCCTTGGCTTGGGTCTAATGCCCCACCGACTCCCGTTCTATATTTGAACAAGGTTCCCACACTTTCATTTCACACAGATCCCTACAACTCACGTAGTCGGTCCTGGGTGCGAAGCCGACCAGAAGAAAGCAGAGGTGAGGAAAGAGGGGAGTAGAGAAAAATCTGCAGCAAATACATATTGTTAAATGCTCATATGGCGGCTATGAACGAAGAAGGAGGTACACCTCCACGTCACTGGAGTCTTCGCTTCTTTAACTGGGCAGCACGGATCAACTCTAAGGCATAGTTAACCTTTTGAAACTCCATTTCTAGGAAATTGTTCTAAAGGGGAAAATAAGCAAAAACTTATGATAAAAAAAAAAAAATAACTAGCAGCCCCCCAAATAGGAAATGAGCTTGGGAAATCATGGTTTAGAGATGGAATGAAAGGGACCAAAGGTGGCATGGACGGTTGTTTCTGGAAGCAAGTGTGAACTCCTAACCATGCTTCTATCCACGGCCCCTCATGCTTCCCTAAGAAAATCATCACAAACGTAAGCAAAATTTCACAGACGAACTTAACACTGCTGCTTATCCTCGTGAAAACCTGAGAATAACGGGAATAACTTAGCTCTCTGACAGGAGGGAGCTGGTTGACTAGGTTAGGTGTGGTCACACAATGAAATACAAGGGACCCACTGAGCATGGTGTTTGCAGAAGAATGTTCAAGGACACGAAGTTGTGCCGTGTGCGCGTGTGTAGACGTGTGCTCTGTGGGCATATAGAGGCATCGGAGGGGAAGCACAGAAAACATTAGTGTGGGTTGTTTCTAACATCAGCATGTGGTGTGGTTTTAATCTCATCATGCTTTTCTGCATTCTTCAAATTCCCTGACTTTGGAGTAGAGCTCCTCTCTTTGCAGCAACCAAGAGTCCTGATGTCCTCCAGCCTCCACTCCCATCTGGTGACAGATGAGGTGACGGAGAGCTGGGGAAAGCCAGTGGCCTTCCTAAAATCAAGGAGCACATCAGAAGACAGAGCTAGAGCAAAGCCCTTGCCTTTTATCCTCTATGTCGGCTCTTCCCAACATGGCACCTGAGTCCATCACGAGGCGGAACTGCCGAGGGAACCTTCCAGCAGACCACAGCCGTGTGTAATCCAGCTGGACCCACCGAGACCTGCCCTCCCCCAGATCCCCCCACATCCCTGATGTTCCCGGTCCTCAGCAACAGCGAGGCGCCGTCCCGGGGACAGGTCCACAACACACTTACTGGTTGAATTGCTGCGAGTCCTTTGGTGACAGGCTTTGGGAAGCAGGAAGGTACTACTCTGCGCTTCTACTTTTCCAGACTTTTCTCGGGAAGACGTCGTGGAAGCTTCCTGCAAAACAGTTCCCACCTTTTATTCAGTAAGTCGGTTAGAACGGAAAAACCTGCGTAGACAGCGGCCGTTCAGGCACTGACGTTGGAAGTACTGGTTGGATTCTCTATGTCCCCCAGTAAATTATAGGCTCTATACAGGCTGGGATTTAGAATCACCATCATCGGCTAAGCTATGGGTAGAGTCACCCATTTAATAAAAATTGAGAGAATAGATATATTTGCACAGACACGGATCTAAGGCAAGAGATGATGTTGAATAACCATGTCAGCCAATACACGTCTGATTATTTGTCAAGCGCTGGGGAAACGAGCGTGAACAAGCCGGACAGGGCATCGATGGCAGAGCAATGCTGTTCTAGCAGAGGAAGGCCCCCAGCAAGCGAGCAAGCCAAGACGAGGGGTCGGTGATGACAGAGGACGACAAACAGGGGAAAGACCTTCCCTGGACGGGAAGCCAGGGAGACGCATTTGAGAGAAGAGCTCAGGTCACTTGCCCTGTTCTAAGCATAGGAGGCACTTAGGAACTCTGTCGAATGAATGTTATGTGAATAGTTTCTTAATATCAAACCATCCTTGCATTCTTGAGAGTATTATGATTTTATTATCTTGCTGATTTCCTTCTCTGAAGATTTAATTCAAAGCCTTAAAAACCAGCGTTCTCAAGTTATGGCTCTTTTCGTCTTCTTTACCTTGTCATACAGATCACATTGTCCTTGTGCCTTTTTTAGACTAATAATCTGGAGCACTCTCCCATGGTGCTGAGTTTATAAGGCAATATGTTGAACAGTTACATTTGGACTCATTTCTCCATCGGGGCGAAGGATGAAACAGAAAACATACAACTTGGAGATTTTAGGGACAGAAGACAGGAGGACAGAGGGACAGAGGTCAATAAGAGGATCATGGAATTATTTCATTTCTCTCCCTAGAACTGTTTTTATATAACTTTATTACCTATAATGATTTTGACCTAATTCTTGAATTATGTTGTTTACACTCATCACTACCATCATCATTGAGTGCATACGCATGTGTGTGCGTGTGTGTGTGTGCATGTTTTCTCTCAAGGAAGTTATGCAGATGGAAAGCTCTGGATATCTGCATGTCTGAGAATGTTATTTGGTGGTTGTCACACTTAAATTATCTGCTGAGTATAGAATCTTTGGGTATTTGTCATTGGACCTGGAAACCATTGTCGGCTCGAATGCTACCTGGGACTGAAGTGTATGGGGGAGAGGTCTGTAGGGCACCTGCTGCTGTCTTCTTACTGATATGCCTGCCTTGCTTCGAAGCCAGCCTTGTCGGTGCCTGGTTAATGTCCTGGCTCCAGGGGTGTGTGTGTGTGTGTGTGTGTCTGTCTGTCTGTGTGTCTGTGGGGGGGGGGGCTTGAGCACCTGGCTGCTTTCCAAGGGTGGAGAGAGGATCTCCCAGGGCCTCTCACTTTGCATCCTAGCCCCTGGCACTGCGAGTGAGCGGGTTCTGCGGGAGCGGGGAGGGGTCTGCGGACATCTGCCGCACTCATTTCCTGCGTGGCCAGCGCAGGTGAGTCAGCCCTGCCCTCAGTCCTGAGTCACCCGCACTGCTCGTGCAGGAAGTTCTCCGGGGTCCCAGAAGGAGGCTGGCCTCACCCGCGGCTCTTGTCCTGACATGCACGTCTCCCCATGAGTCTATCTATTCTTTGAATTTTGGTAGAAATAGACTTTTTTGGTAGAACATCTAAGAGGAGGGGGAATGACTAGAAAGTACTCTGGAGTGCATAGTCCACTTCCAGCCCCTTTCTAGGCCTACGGTTGTATCTAGTTCTGACCCAAGAGGATCCTGCCAGAAACCGCATCTCACTCTCCTTGTATTTCTTGCACACGTCAGGGTTTAAAACCAGCGCTCATCTCCCTCGCATGCCTTCTCCTTTTCAGCAGCAGGTGGTGCTCTATGAATCTGAGCAGAACTATCTTCCACCAAACTCCCCTGAGAGCCCTCAGGAGACGGAGCAGGAACTTTCCGGAAGGTGACGCAGTTCATTTGAACCTTTGAAACTCTCTATTTCTAGGACTTAGCATCATGACTCGTTCTTTGAATCAGTCGCTTCATGCACTGTAAGAGTCAAAAGATATTTCTTAATTACCAGAGTCCCTGAGGTCATGTCCTCTGATATGATTCCCACTTCCCCATGCTTTCCAGGGAAACTGTGCAAGCGAATGCTGACATGTGAACTCAGTAGCTCTTTGGGTTCACGGAACATAGAGAAACCTCATAAAACAGCCAGTACGTCTCCTCGTCTAAAGCCCAGGCTTCCCTGAAAAGTACCTTGGAAATGTGAACCTTCCCTGAATCTCTAATAAGATGAAGATAAATAAGGAAGTGAGCATGGTGTGCCTGCATGGCTCAGTGGGTTAAGCCTCTGCCTTTGGCTCAGGTCATGATCTCAGGGTCCTGGGATCAAGCCCTGCATCAGGCTCTCTGCTCAATGGGGAGCTGGCTTCCTCCTCTCTCTCTCTGACTGCCGTTCTGTCTACTTGTGATCTCTGTCTGTCAAATAAATAAAAATCCTTAAAAAAAAAAAAGGAAGTGAGGCATATGCAAACACGAATCATCTTTAAAAATTGTGCTTCTAGAGAATTTTTGTAGTATATGTAAGCCTCTACTATCATGGTAGGTAAAAAAAGAAAAAAGGTGCTATGAATAGAGTTTCACAATAATCATGCAATGTAGGCAGAAGGAAAGAACTGGAAATAAATACACCAAGATAGTAATATTATCCATTCAATGTACGTTCGTTAAGCACTTCCTATGCATGAGGCCGTATTCCAAGTAGTGAGATGATGTTCGCAGACAGGGTCCTGCTCTTACGGGATGGCAGGGCATGTGGTGTGTCACGGGGCCACGAATTCTTACTCTCCTACTTCCTCCTCCCCTGTGTATTCTGCGTCTCCTACAACAAGCTTGGGTGACTTTTACCATCAGACCAGAAACAAAAATGCCATTTTACATGCATTTCAAGGGTCATGTGAGTAAACTTAAGACAGTGTGTTGACTGTTCATTATTTTTTTCCTCTTCCCATCCTCTCTCCAAAGCTCCCTGTCCCAAACAAAATGTAGAAATAGCTCAGCAAGCAATAAGAAGCAGAGACTTTTTCTTTTCTTTTCTTTTTCTTTCTTTCTTTCTTTTTTTTTTTTTTTTTTTGGTCCAGATGGCCTGAAAGTCGTTAGTGTCATGTTCAGAAGAAGGAAGCTTTCTTTCAGGGTTTCAGGGTTGGCTGTAAGGGACTTTATCCAGAACGAGCCAGATGAACCACTGGACCGCTCTGCTTTCTGCACACCGGGGTGCAGCCTCTTCTGGTCAGGACGGTGGGAGCAGTGACCTCCCGGTGTACAGGCAGGACGTGCCCCCCCCCACCCCACCGCGGCAAGCACAAGGCAGCACAAGGGTCCTTCCCTTCATGGCTCTGCGTCCTCTGACCAAAGACACGGGGGCTGGCAGCTGGTCCTGTCCCTCTACCGTGGACCCTGTTTCTGAAGCAGCTGGAGGCTCTGACAGCCTGAGTCAACTCGGGCAAGCTCCAAACTCTTGGATATGTGTGTAGACTTTGCTCTGACCTGGCTGAGGCAGGAACGGGCTCCCTGGACGGCTAGTGCAGGGAAGAACGAAAATGTACTACTCCCCACCGGAGGCAGGATCCAAGAGGCGGTTTTCTATCGGGCATGTGAAAAAAAAAAAAAAAAAAAGCCCAACTACATGACCCTGAAAAGTTCCCAAAATAGAGGCAGTGCACAAGTTTTGTGGGTCTTCGACTTCTGGAGGCCCACGAGGATCCAGCCCTCATCCACACTCTGGGATTATCTCAAGGTGTGGTTTGTTCTCTGCAATCCCTACAGCTCAGAGCACGACAATCCTTTAGTCGAAATGCACCGTGGGATGGAGTGGGTGGAGGGTATGAGACCAGCAGCAATAAATCACGCATTACCCTGGGCTTGTCACCTAATTGTTTGGACTCAGTTTCCCCCTTTGTAAGCCAAGGGGGTCGATTTGACAATCCCGGTAAGCGCTTTCCACTCCACACTTCTGAATGCAACGGATGGTTATGTTTAAAGATCTGAGTGGCTACTCTCCCCTCGGAGATGATCACTTGGCGGAAGATGGTTCTTGAGACTGAAACAGCTTTCCTTGGCTGCTGGGGGCCTGGCCGCTCTTGGGCAAGACGTCCTGGGTGGAGTGGTTTCTCCTCAAAGGAGTCTCTGTGGGATCCGCTGTGAGCGTCTGTACAGTGTGGCGCCCTTCACGGCACTCAGAACACAGCTCTTCTGTCCCAGCTCCCAAGGTGGGGCAGCCCTGGAAAGGGGGGATGCATCACTGAGGTCAGGGGCTAAGGGACACGTCTCCGGACACATCTCCCCTCGTTACCGTGGGAGACGGCAGCCGCAGGTAGCAGCTCCGGGGGAGTGCGCCCATCGCCCTGGGGATGGCAGTGTCCACGGCAGTCGGTCCCACCACAGCCTGGGTGTGGAATAAGGCAGAACGGCCAGGAAGCTCTTTATGGGGTGTTTCCCGACGTGACGATCAGCCATGGGGCTGCGGGGGCTCCACAGCCAGGCCTCACCCACGGACGGAGCCCAGGCCCCCGGGGGAGCGAACCCAGAATGAAGATGCAGAGTTCCGGGATGCTGGGTCCTACAGGCAGCTCCCTTCTGGAGTCTGAAGTCCTCCCCAGGGGCTAAAGGGATGCATCCACCGCTTCCCCAGAGACGCTCATCTTTATCAATGCCCGACGGCCGGCGGGAGCTTCGGGCCTCTGAGTTTGCTGACCGCTCTCCGCTCACGTGGGTGTCTTCCCATTTTCTCCTGAGCTGAGGCCCCGGAGCGGTGCCAGCCTAAGGGAACCGCAAGGTGCCATCCACCTGTCCTCCGGGTCGAGGCTCCCGGTTGGGCCGACGATGGAGCAACAGGCTTTGATCTGTAAGTCACGGGGGTGAGCCGCGGGGCCCGGCAGATCGGCCCGCAGATGGTCACGCGGGAAGCCAAGGCCACACGCTCCTGCCGCGGAGAGGACGGGAGGGAACGGAACCGAGAAATCCTTCTCAAGCCTCCCTTCCCCTGTGCTCCCCCCATGACCCCCGTCTCCTTGGATTCCGACCTTTTCAGATGCCTCAACACGTCCCCTCGTGCTGGCTCTGCCTCTGTTCAGAGGACTCCTCCGACGCCGGAATATTCCCATGGCTGGAGGTCTAGGAAGGGTCTTTTAAAAGACTTTTTAAAAAGATTTTATTTATTTATTTGAGGGAGTGAGCTCAAGGGGGAGAGAGGGGCAGAGGGAGAAGCAGATTCCCCGATGAGCAGGGAGCCCCAGGACCCTGGGATCATGACCTGAGCCAAAGGCAGACGCTTCACCAACGGAGCCATCCAGGCGCCCCTTAAAGATTATTTTGAACAAATGACTCTGGGATGAGTAGACGTCCACACGTCAAAGAATGAACGAGACCACTTTCCCACAGCAGACACAAATATTAACTCAAAATGGATCAGAGGGCACCTGGGAGCCTCAGGGGGATAAAGCCTCTGCCTTCGGCTCAGGTCATGATCTTAGGATCCTGGGATCGAGCCCTGCGTCGGGCTCTCTGCTCAGCAGGGAGCCTGCTTCCTCCTCTCTCTCTGCCTGCCTCTCTGCCTACTTGTGATCTCTCTCTGTCAAATAAATAAATAAAATCTAAAAATGTAAAAATAAAAATAAAAACCACCAAAATGGATCATAGACCTCCATACTAGCTACAACTGAAAAAATTCTTAGAAGAAAACAGATCCTCATGACCTTGGGTTAGGAAAACATTTCTTAGATATGATAGCAAAAGCACGAGGGACCCCAAAAAAAGTGGGAATGGGCTTCCTCAAAATTACAAAAATTTGTGCTTCAAAGGACACCATCAAGGAAGTGAAAAGACAGCCCACAGACCTGCAGAAAATATTTGCAAGTCATGTATCTGATGAAGGATCTGGATAGAGAATATATAAAGAGCTCTTCCAAGTCAATAATACAGATGATCCAACCGCTCAGATGGACAGAGGATCTGGACAGGTATCTTCCTGAAGGAGTTAGGGGAGAAGCGCAGAAGCACATGAAGACCCCCAGGGTCATTAGCCATCGGGGGAATGCGATCCAGAGCCACAGTGACGAGGCTCTGGTTCCAGACGGCGACCAGGGGCTCCTGAACGCACCTCCCCCCGCAGACATCAGACATCGACGGCCACGTGTGGACCCGTTTGCTCCAGGAAACAAACAAACTACAAGCTGGGGGAGAGACCCTTTGCCATCAGGCAGATGAGAGAGGGGAGTGGGACAGCAGGAAGTTCTGAGACACAGCCTCATAATCCCTCTTCTCACGGGGCAGCCCCCGATCAGCAGGGACCCCGAAGCTTGGGCCTTGGATGCGTCTTTTTAATTCCCGGGCATTTGGTCTTTTGCTTGTTTGCTTCTCTCGTAAATGTCATCTTTCCTTCCATTATTTTATTTGCAGTTTGTACATAAGGAAAATACTGATTTCTTTATTGTTAATTTTGAAGCCACGCCCCTTACAGAATTCTTTTATTATTTCCTCTAGAGTTGTTCTTTTTTTTTTTTTTTAATGAGTTTCATGGGCTTTCCATAAGTAAAATCCTTTCATCTACAAAAAATAATTAAAATAAAATAAAATCTTGTAGTGACGGTTACGCGACTCTGCAAATAGGCTAAAAACCATTTACTGCTACACTTGAAATGGGCACATTGCATATTATATCTTAATAAATATATTTATATCTATAAAGATAAATATATATTAGAAATATATAATTATATATTTTAAGTATATATTACATGTAAATAGAAATATTACATAAATATGAACAAATATATATATAAATATTGGGGTTATATCTTAATAAAACCAATTTGGAAGGAAAACTCATTTTTTTCCTTCAGAACGCCCCTGCCCTCGACCACTCCTCCTGCTGGTGATTTTGCAAAAATGCAAATGCTCCTCAGAGACACTGAATCTCTGAGGCATCTATCGCTGATGGAGTCAAGATCCAATCTGAGCTCCCGGCCTGCGTCTCCTCGGATGTTACTCAGACGGACCCCACGCCTCCCGCCCCAGGGAGCCGGACCCCCGCCTCGCGCACCTTCGCATCCTGTCCCGTCTTACAGTGACCCATCTCTGCTCTCCTTCCCTCTTCGAGAACACCTCACCGCACGTATTCTGCGGGAATAAACTCGGGGCCGCCCATCTGTAAGACCGTCTCTGCGCAGAACAGCCACCGCCCGAGAAACCCGGGGGCTCCCTGTGCTCATCAGACCCAGGGAAAGCTTCACAGTGGAAGGGCATGACGCTGGCGGGCGGCTGTCTCAATAACCCGTGCGACCGCCCTTCGCCCGTCTGCTCCCAAACTAGTCTCACCTGTCTGTTTCTCGTTATAAAACTAGGTTGCCTGGTCAAGAAGTGTTTCCTCTTACGAGTTCTGTATGCGCTCCTAAATGTAAGAACAACTCTGGGGAATACCACTTTTCCAAAAAAAGCTGAGTATTTTTCTGCCAGACACGGTTTCTATTTCTACTAATTTAGTAGAAATGACCCTCCGTCCAGTTTTTATAGTAGGTCCCGTGGAATTTTCAGAAGATGTACACGGAACCCTCCGGGCGGAGCATCTGCACTGACAGCCAGCGAGAACCCTACTGATCCTGCCGGTCCCCGAGGAGCGCCAGTCCAGCTCCCGGAGATGTCCCGCTTCTGTCACATCGTTTTCGTACTCTAGAAACGGGTTACAGGAAATAATTGGACAAAATGCACAAGGACATGTATAGAAATTTGTTCATCCCGTGGTCCGTAATAGAAAACACCGACAAGGCAGTACTGAGGATGTTAAGACAGGAACGCGTTCCTTTGATCCTTCTGCTAAAACCAAGAAAAAGCGTGGGATGGGGCGGGAACCTATCAATGAAATAGCGAGGGAGTAAGGAATTCTCAGAGGCCACGAAGTAAATAACGGCTGCGCCACCATATTCCTGACAGGGGAGCGGCTCAGAGCCTGGCCGATGCCCCGAGATCATTTTATGAACCGTCTGGACGTGAACTTCACCTTCTAAAGCTTTCTGGGATGTTGGGAGCAGAGAGTCCCGATTTCTTCCCAGGATGCAGGGTTCAAGAGGACCCTCCCCTTGCACTGAGGGGGCCTTAATAATTACATCCTCATTTGAAACGTACACTGGAAATGAATCCCTTCCACCCTCAGGAACTGCCTGAAAATCATCAGTCTGGAAATGGCCCTAATGGAAGGAGGGGAAGCCTCCCTGATTTGCTGGTGATTAACAGTAACCGGATGGCCCTCACAGCACTTGGCAACCCTGATTCATACCACATGCATGTCTTGAAAAACCTCGAGACGAGAATTTAGTTCAAAATGCTCCTAGGTTGATGGGGCCCCAGCCACCTGGCAGAAACCAACTCGAAACTTCTCTGCAGGACCAAGCTTTAACTTGGGTCACAAAGATTCCCGCCGAGAAGCTAACAAGACTTACAGGATCTCAGAGAAAAAAAAGTTAAATAATAATAATAATAAAGAACAAAACGCATATTGGAACAAGGTACCATGAGAGAGAGCCAGAAGGAGCGATACACACCAAAATCAGGCCTGTGAAGGCTTCGAGTGATGGGAAACGGACACAGAAAGCAAAATAAATATATTTAAATTTCTCAAGAAGTAGAAGAGATGACTGAGCCGTTTGAGGACAGAGGAACCATGAAAGTTTCTGAGCAGACTTGGGGAAAGTACCAAGAAATTTTAAAGATCATAAAATTATTTATATCTCAAAGGAAATACGTGGGTTGAACCGTGGGTGAGGGAGCACTGGGGAAGGAAAAAGAGGACTGATCGGAAAAAGACACCCGGAGGGCAAGGAAAGAGGATGGAGAGGGTTAAGGAGGGTTTAGAAGCATTAAGCTGGGGCGGGAATGCCTAGATCTAACCAGCCTTCCAGAAAGAGACGCACTGCACATGCGTGTGAATACGGTTCTTCCGATCCTGATGAAATCATCCATCCACAGCGTCATGAAACCCAACAAATCCCAAATAAGGTGAATAAAGAGAAAAGTAGGCTTAGCTCCTGCTTGAACTATGGAACATCAAAACATGTAGAAGATCTGTAAAGCAGTCAGAGAGAAGATAGACCGTTTTTTTAGTGAGCAAGGATTTAACCCAAAGCTCCTGTCTCCGTGGCAATCGTGAATAATTGATCCATTGTGGCAAGAGAGAGCAACCATCAGTGTAAACATGGGGGCCTAAGAGTGAGTGGAATGAAGGCCTTTCAGATGGAAAACCTGAGAGAGTTCACCACCGTTATATCCTCCCCAAGGACATTCCAAAGAAGAGGGAGGAGAAGGGGGAAGGTAGGAACAGGAGATAATATATATATCTATATCTCGATATAGAGATATATATATAATATATGTAAAAATAGAGCTAAATTACCTGAAAGTAATAGGATATAAGAAGCCAAGAGCACTACCTTAATGAAAATATTCAGTGGCTTTTGTACCATTCAGAAAGAGGGTACAAGTAAAAATTAATAAGTTTAACACTGAAAACCTAGATGTGCATGCCAGATTTTCTGGGGTAATCATAAAATTACAGGCACAGAGTTATAAACAGAACCAATAAAGGAGAAAAAGAATGAAAAAATGTAACCATCGAAAAGACAAAAAAAAAAAAAAGGCAGAGAATAAAAAACAAGAAAAGTAGAAAAAATATTTTAAATGAAATAATTTTACATGCAGGTGGGTGTGCATAATTTAAGAGGCTCTATGAACCAGCTAAAAGACAAGGACTGTCAGGATGAATTTACCTAAAAATGTTTTTTTAGACACGTCACTTGACTTTTAAAGAGAAACTTAATTTTTAACAGCAGTTTCAGGCTTAAACAAAATTGCGAGGGAACCTCAGAAATTTCCCACACACCCTCTGCCCACACGTAGGGCACATTCCTTACCAAGGATGAACCTCCACAGACACATCATCATCAGGCAGAGTCCACAGCTTGCCTGAGGTCCCCTCCCCATTGTGTGCAGCCTGTGGGTCTAGACGAATGTGTAACAGCAGGTACTCATCCCTGTAATCTCATACCGAGTACAGACTTCACCGCCTCTGTGATCTGCCTATTTACCTCTCCACCAGCCCACCCTGGGCAACCACCGATCTTCTCATTCTCCCCATTGATTTGCCTTTTCCAGAAGGCCATGTAGATGGAATCCCACCGTATGTAGGCTTTTCGGACCAGCCTCTTTCTCTTAGGAATATGCATGCAAAGTTCCCGCATGTCCGTTCAGGGCCTGGCAGCTCGCTTGTTTTCAGGGCTGAACAGTATCCCATCGTGGGGTTGCATCCCAGTGTATGAACGCATTCCCCTGTGGGGGGCCGTCTTGGTTTCTTCCAGATTTGGGCAATTATGAACAAAGGTGCTGTACACACCCGCGTGCAGGATTTTGTGTGGACACAAGTTTGCAGCTCCTTTACCTAAATGCCAAGGAGCCCAAGTGCTGGGTCATATGGCGAGACTCTGTTTCGTTTTCTAAGAAACCAGCAAATTGTCTTTCCAAGTGGTTGCGCCGTATTGCCCTCCCGCCCTGAGACAGAGAGAGTTTCTGTTGTTCCACATCCTCACCAGCAGGTGTCCTCAATGCTCTCTATTGCTGCCAGTCTACTGTGTATGTAGTAGTGGCTCATTGTTTTCTTCTGCATTTCCTGATGCCCTCTGATGCGGGAGGTCCTTCCAGGTGCTCACTTGCCATGTAGATCTTCTCTGGTGGGGTATTTACACTTTGGCCCACTTTTTAATTAGGTTGTTGGTAAATTTTGGATAATAATCCTTCATAGATGTGTGTGTGTGTGTGTGTGTGTGTACACAACAATGTGTATGCTGTATATTTTGGATAACAGTTGTGTTTTTGGCAATGATTTTATCCTATTCTGTGGCTTGTCTTCTAATTCCCTTGATACTGTCTTTCATAGAGCAATTTTTTTTTTTAATTTTTAAAGATTTTATTTACATATTGAGAGAGAGAGCCAGGGGAGGAGGAAAGGGAGAAAGACAAGCAGGCTCCATGCTGAGCATAAATCCTGATGTGGAACTAGATCTCAGGACACTGACATCATGACTGAGCCGAAATCAGATGCTTAACCAACCAAGTCAACCAAGTGCCCCAGCAGTCTTCCTAATTTTAAAAAAGTCCAAGCTAGTCAATTATTCCTTTTATAGCTAAATCAGACAAATGCTGATCAAAATAATTCTGGTATGATTTTATAGAAAAAGGAGACTTAAACAAAAAAAAATTAATACAGGTAAAGTCACCATGTAAATGTAATACCTGCTTTAGATCATGAAGATACAATTCTAAGCTTGTTTGCATCTTCTATAGCCCCCCTCACGTGGACATAACAATATTTTGTTAGAAAGCGTAGATTTTTATCCTGCTCCCTAGATACTCCTAGATCAAGCAGATACACATCAGAAAGTGTGTAGACTATTTAAACAATTCAATTAACCAGAGCAGATTATAGTTTCTCCTCAGACATACATAAAAATTTTATAAAAAATAATCGTGCATAGGGTTGTCAAACAATTGTCAGTAACTACAATGGCCTGGCATAGTACCATGCTTTCTGAGAACAACACCATCAGCCATAAAGCATGATGAAAAGACAGATTTGTGATGCCAGAGGTTAGGAGTGGTCAGAGGCTGGGTGTGATGGTTAAGGGGTAGTGAAAAGGGGTTTGGGGGGGATGGAGCTGCTCTGTATCTTGACTGGAGTGGTGGTTACACAGATGTACATGTGGGGTAACAGCACAGAACTACACATACATCATAACTGTGTTAGATTTCTGGTTTGAATGTCCTACATAGTTATCATAGAAGATGCCAACATTGGGGAAAACTGGGTGAAGGTGTACTACTTGTACTTTGCCACCATATAGGAATCTACAATTATATCAAAGTAATTCAAAAAAACTTTGCAGAAGATTAACTGGAAAATACTCACACATCTGAAAATTAAGAATCACACCTTCTAAATAACTCATTGGTCGAAGAAGAAATTATGTTGGTAATGTTAAAGCATTTGGAACTAAATGATCATGGAAATTTAGATATCAACTCTTGTGAAATGCAGCTGAAGAGAAAGCTATACTCATAGAAGTTGCCATCTTAAATGCTTATTTAAAGAGAGATGAGGTTGAAAATAATTAATGAACTAATCTTCAAAGGAAGCAGGGAAGAAATAATACTAGAGATAATAACAAGATTTATGAGACATGCAAGAGGCAGATGGACAAAATTAAAAGCTGGTTTTGGGAAAATATTTTAAAATATTGGTGAAATTCCAGTAAAATTAATCAAGAAAGAAAAAGAGAGAAAACAAATAACATGAGGGGTTAGGAGGGGACATGGTTACACATGTAATACAGATTAAAAAGATAAGAGAATACTATAAACAACTTTATGGAATAAATTTGAACAATTAGGTAAAATGAAAAAATCTGAGGAAAGAAAAACTTCATCAAAATCAACTCAAGAAAAAGTTAGGAAATCTTTAGAAGTCTGTAAAAATTAAGAAATACCCAAGCAAGAGAATTCTAGGGTCAGATGGTTTTACTGAAGAATTCTACCAAACGTTTAAAGAATTAACATCAATTGCATACAGACATCTCCAGAAAATAGGAAAGAATAGTTCCCAATTAATTTTCTGATATTAGTATTTCTTTAGTACTAAAGCCAGAAAAAGACAGTAAGACAAAAAGAAAAGAAAAGAAAAGAAAATTACAGATCAATATTATCGTAATTGCAGAGGTAGAAATCCTTAACAAAATACTACCAAATAAAATTCACCAGTGGATAAAGACAACTATGCCTGATAACCATGTGGGGTTATTCCAAGGATGCAGAGATAGTTCATTCAAAAATCAATTAAGGTAATCTATAAGGTAATCTACTGTATTAACAGGCTAACAAAGAAAAATCAGATGATCATATCAATCAATGCAGAAAAGCATCTGATGAAATTAAGCACCTATTCATAACATACACTCTCAGAATACCAGGGCTAAAGGAGAACACAAAACCCATAGCTAACCACACTCTTAATGAGTAAAACTGAATGTTTTACCTCTGAGATTGGGTACAAGGCAAGAAAACCTAATCTCAACCCTGAATCAACTTGGTACTGAAGGTTCTAGCCATTGCAATAAGGCAACAACAACAAAAATGAAAGGCTTCAGAAAGGAAGAAACCAATTTTCCCTTATTTGTAGATGACATGATTGTCTACATAGAACATCCCAAGGCATCTATGAAAATAATTCATAGAACAAATAAGTGAGTTCAACAATTTGCAGGGTACAAACTAGACATAACAAAAATCAATTCTATTTCTTTCTATGAGCAATGAACACAGAGACACTAAAATTTAAATGCATACCATTGACAAACACTCAAAAATATAGTTAGGTATAAGTATAAGGAAACATATACAGGACTTGTATGCTGCAAACCAAAAAAAAAAAAAAAAAAAAAAAACCACTAATAAAGAAATTAAAGATCTCAGTGGATAGAGACACATAATCATATTCATAGATTGGAAAACTCAGCAAAGATTAATTCTCCCCAAATTCATGTATAAAGTTCATGTGATTCCTGCTAAAATCCCAGCAAGATTTTTTATAGACATAGACAAAATTACTCTAAAATTTATATGGAAATGCCAAGAAACTAGAATAGTTAAAAACAACTTTGAAAAAAACAACAATAAAATAGGAGAAATGCACCTACCTGATTTCAGGATGAATTTTGTCGCTACAGTTACCAAAAATGTGTGGTACTGGAAGAGGGATATACATATAGAAAAGAGAACCCAGAAATGGATGTACACCAATATACCCACCTGATTTATAACAAAGGAGCATATACAACTTTTTGGAGGCAAGATGGTCCTTTTAACAAACAATTCTGGTACCAAGTGAATGTTGATACGTTTGGGGAGGCAGGTGGAGACAGAGGAAGCTTGGCCCACATCTCTCATCTCATACAAAAATTAACTCAAAATGGAACTATGTGTAAACTATAGAAATTTTAGAAAATGTCAAAACTCTACTATCTTAATCACTACATTTAAAAATAAGCATGTTCTCTTGTATGGAGGTTTCTCTGTCTTTGCTTACTTGATTATATGTCTATTTGATGCATACTTTTAGAAAAAAAAAATGGAAGAAAACTTTCAGGATCTAGAGCCAGGGAAAGAATTCTTAAACTGGACGCCAAAGACAATTCATAAAAGGAAAAATTGATAAACTGGACTTCAACCAAATAAAAAAATTTGCTCTATGATAGTTCACATTAAGATGTAAAGACAAGCTGCAGTTCTGGAGAAAATACTTGCAAGCAACATGTACAAAAAAGATGAGTACTTGGAATTTGTAAAGAATTCTTAGAAATCCACAAGAAAAATAACAATCTAACCCAAAAATGGGCAAAACACATGAACAGTCTTTTCACTGAAGAGGCAAATAAGCACCTGAAAAGATGTTCAATGCCATCAGCCATGATGAAATGCAGATTAGGGGCGCCTGGGTGGCTCAGTGGGTTAAGCCGCTGCCTTCGGCTCAGGTCATGATCTCAGGGTCCTGGGATCGAGTCCCGCATCGGGCTCTCTGCTCGGCAGGGAGCCTGCTTCCCTCTCTCTCTCTCTCTGCCTGCCTCTCCATCTACTTGTGATTTCTCTCTGTCAAATAAATAAATAAAATCTTTAAAAAAAAATGCAGATTAACACCACAGTGAGATATCACTGCAAACCTAAAATAAAAAATAGTGGCATCGAATACTGTCAAGAGTGCAGAGAAACTGGATCACTCATACTCTGTTTATGTGTATGTGAAATGGGGTGGTCACTCTGGAAAACCGTTGGGCAGTTTCTTTAAAAATAAAACGTGTAACTATTTGTACAACTCTTGTCCCCAAGATTACGCACCATCTGATACCATTTGTATGATGATCTTGAAATGATGAAAGCGTAGATAGAGTTGCCATCGGTGAAGGTGGAAAGGGAGATGGCTATAAAGGGGCAACAGGAAAAATCCTTGAAGGAATGGAGATATTCCGTACATTGACTGCATGGATACCGATAACCCAGTTGTGATACTATACTATCATTATCCAACATGTTACCCTTGAGAGTAGCTAAGATATATGGATCTCTCCGTGTTATTTTCTTACAAATTTAGGTGAATCTACAATAATCTTGAAATAATTTAATTTTAAAAACTGTTTTAAAATTGCATTAACAATGCCAGAAAAGAGTTAGAAAATAGAATTCTTTAAAAAGGTAACATTTAGGGGCACCTGGGTGGCTCGGTGGGTTAAAGCCTCTGCCTTCAGCTCAGGTCATGATCTCAGGATCCTGGCATAGAGCCCTGCATCAGGCTCCCTGCTCGGCAGAGAGCCTGCTACCCCCTCCCCTGCCGTCTGCCTCTCTGCCTACTTGTGATCTCTGTCTGTCAAAAAAAATAAAACAAAATCTTAAAAAAAAAAAAAGAGGTAACATTTACAATTGTATCAGAAAATAAAGAATGTCTAGGAACTAAATCTAAGGAAAGATACAAAAGATCTTTCTGAAGAAAATTACAAAACTTACTGAAGGGCATAAAATAAGTCCTAAATAATGGAGAGATAAGTTATATTTACAAAAATGGAAGACTTAATATTGTAGAGTCATTTATAATTTTAACATAGTATGAATCAAAATTACAAGTGTTTGTTAGAACATTAAAAACAGATCCTTAAATTTTAATTAAGAATCAAAGGGTGTCGAATAGACACATACTTAAGTAAGCAAAGACAGAGAAACTTCTATACAAGAGAACATGCTTATTTTTAAATGTAGTGATTAAGATAGTACAGTTTTGACATAAGGATAATAAAATGACCAACAGAGCAGAATAGGGAGCCTTGAACAGCTGCGTGTTCATGGGAGAAAATCTGATTTGTAAGAGAATTAACACTGTACTTTTGAGGGGAAAGATGAATAATCCAACAAGGGGGCTGGGACAACTGGTCAACCACGTGGACCCAATGTAACATACGCCCACATTTGAAAACATCAGTTCCAGGTGGATTAAACACATAAATATAAAAGGCAAAACCATAAGATGTTCAGAGGACAATAGAAGAAGATAGACATTATAATAAAACATGTTTACTTTAGGAAATTTGAAGCAAGATGCAAAACAGCACAAACTATAGACACATGAGTGGTAAACTTCCCATTAAAATGAAGAACTTCGGGGCGCCTGGGTGGCTCAGTGGTTAAGCCGCTGCCTTCGGCTCAGGTCATGATCTCAGGGTCCTGGGATCGAGTCCCGCATCGGGCTCTCTGCTCAGCAGGGAGCCTGCTTCCTCCTCTCTCTCTCTCTGCCTGCCTCTCTGCCTACTTGTGATTTCTCTCTGTCAAATAAATAAATAAAATCTTTAAAAAAAAAAAAAAAATGAAGAACTTCATGGGGGACCTGGGTGGCTCAGTTGGTTAGGTGTCTGAGTCTTGATTTTGGTTCAGGTCATGATCCCAGGGTCATGGTATCAAGCCCTGCATCAAGCTCTGTGAGTCTGCTTGAGATTCTCCGTCTCCCCGTCTCCCTCTGTCCATCCTATGTGTCACAGGGAGGGAGTAGGCTCTCAGCTTGGGGTTACCTTAAACTGTGATCCAGAGCACAGTCAAGCCACTACTTTTTACACAGGGACCCCACAAGTGGCAGATCTGAGGAGATTCACCTTCCTCTGGGAGGGGCAGGGCTGCAGGAATCTGCTGGGTGCTAGGTTTGGAGACTCCAAACAGAGCTGTGCATCAAAAATAGTAAAGCTCAGTCACAGGCCAGTTGAGCTCAGAGTGCAGCCAGAGACCAAGGAGCCAGGAGGAATTGACTGCTTTTATCTGAGGGCGCACTGAGGAGTGGGGCCCCAAGCTCTCGCATCCTCTGGGCTGGAGATTGGGAGGCTGCCATTTGCATTCCAGTCCTCCAAAGCAGTACAGAAAGCATTCAGGGAACAAAATCTCCAAGAGCAAACTTGAGCAGATGCCTTAGACCAGCCCCTGGCAAGGGAGATGCAGTTCCACCTCAGGCAAAGACATCTGAGAATCACAGCAACAGGCCCCTCCCCAGAAGATCAGCAAGAATGTCCCGCCAGACCAAGTTCACCGATCAATGAGAACTGCGGAACTCCACAGCTAGGGGAACGCAACACGCAGAATTCAGGGCTTTCTCCCCATGATTCTTTAGTCGTTCAAAGTTAGATTTTTTTTTTAATTTTATTTTTTTCTTATTCTATTTTTTAAATTTTTCCTCTTCCTATTTTTTAACTTTTTTAAGCTATTTTATCTTATCAATGTCTTTTTAAAAAATCTTCCTTAGGGACGCCTGGGCGGCTCAGTAGGTTAAGCAGCTGCCTTCGGCTCAGGTCATGATCCCAGCGTCCTGGGATCGAGTCCCGCATCGGGCTCCTTGCTCGGCAGGGAGTCTGCTTCTCCCTCTGCCTCTGCCTGCCATTCTGTCTGCCTGTGCTTGCGCTCTGTATCTCTCTCTCTCTCTAACAAATAAATAAAAATCTTTTTTAAAAAAATCTTCCTTAATTTTCATTGTTATAGTCCTATTTTATCCCTTCATTGTATTTAACCTTATTTTTTGTAGACAGATAGGTTTCTCTTTCTTTAAAATTTTGGGATACAGTTTCTTCTAACAGATCAAAATATACCCTAAAGCTAGCGCATGACTTTGTACTAGTCTCCAGCCCGATCACATTCTTTCCTCCTTTGTTTTTCTTTTCTTCAAACAACTTCTGATCTTATCAATTTCTTTTTTAGATTCTCTTTGAGTTTTGATCTTTACAGTCATATTCCATCCCTTCATCATGTTTACCTTCATTTTTGTATATATATAAATTTTTCTTTCTTTAAAATTTGGGGAGGCAGTTTCTTCTAACAGGCCAAAATACACCCAAAATCAAGTGTGTGGCTCTGTTCTATTCACCAGTTGTTGTTGTTTTCTCCTTTCTTCTCTCCACCTCCCCCACCCCCCCCACCCTGTTTCAGGTCTCTTCCAATTTGGGTAGTGTGTATTTTTCTGGGGTTGTTGCTACCCTTTCAGTATTGTGTTCTCCCATTCATCTCTTCTTATCTGGGCAAAATGACAAGGCAGGAAACCTCACCTCAAAAACAAGAAAAAGAGACAGTACCGACAGCTAGGGACCTAATCAATATAGTCATTAGCAAGGTGTCAGAACTAGAGTTCAGAATGACGAGGTGCTAGTTGGGCTCTAAAAAGGCATGGAAGATACTACAGAGTCCCTTTCTGGAGAATAAAATCCCCTTGGAGAAATAAGAGAACTAAAATCTAACCCAAATGAAATTTTTAAAAAGCTATTAATGAGGTACAATAAAGACTGGAGAACATCCTACTGAAGAATGAATGGGTCAACCAGGAAATTAAAGAACTTAAAAAATTCAGGGAAACCAACGAAAATGAAACACAACTGTTCAAACCCTTTTGGGACACAGCAAAGGCGGTCCTGGGAGGAAAGTATATAGCAATCCAAGCCTTTCTCAAGAAACAAGAAAGGTCTCAAGTACACAACCTAACCCTACCCCTAAAGGAGCTGGAGAAAGAACAAGAAAGAAAGCCCAAGCCCAGCAGGAGAAGAGAAGTCATAAAGATCAGAGCAGAAATCAATGAAATAGAAACCAAAAGAACAGTAGAACAGATCAATGAAACTAGGAGCTGGTTCTCCTAGTTAGTAAGAATTAATAAGATTGTTAAACCCCTAGCCAGACTTACCAACCCCAAATTAATAAAATCATGAATGAAAGAGGAGCGATCACAACCAACACCAAAGAAAGACAAAAAATTTTAAGAATATATTGTGAGCAACTATACACCAGCAAATTTGACAATCTGGGAGAAATGGATGGAGACATATAAACTACCAAAACTGGACCAGGAAGAAATAGAGAACCTGAACAGACCCATAACCTGTAAGGAGACTGAAGTAGTCATCAAAAATCTCCCAAAAAACAGGAGTCCAGGGTCAGACGGCTTCCCGGCGGAATTCTACCAAACATTTAAAGAAGAATTAATACCTATTCTCCTGAAACTGTTCCAGAAAATAGAAATGGAAGGAAAACTTCCAAACTCATTTTATGAGGCCAGCATCACCTTGATCCCAAAACCAGGCAAAGACCCCATCAAAAAGGAGAATTACAGACCAATATCCTTGATGAACACAGATGCAAAAATTCGCACCAAAATACTAGCCAATGGGATACAACAGTACATTAAAAGGATGTGGTGTACATGTGTGTGTGTGTGTGTGTGTGTGTGTGTGTGTGTGTGTGTGTGTATGAATTCTGCTCAGTCATCCAAATAAATGAAATCTTGCCATTTGCAATGATGTGGTTGGAACTAGAGGGTATTATGCTAAGTGAAATAAGTCAATCAGGGAAAGACAATTATCACATGATCTCCCCGATATGAGGAATTTGAGAGGCAGGGTGGGAGTGGGAGGGGGAGGGAGGGAAAAAAATGAACCAAGATGGGACCATGGAGGAAGACAAACCAAAAGAGACACTTAATCTCAGGAAACAAACTGAGTGTTGCTGAAGGGGTTGGAGGGGTGGGTGGGAGAGGGTGTCTGGGCGATGGACATTGGGGAGGGTGTGTGCTATGGTGAGTGCTGTGAGCTGTGTGGGACCGATGATTCACAGACCTGTACCCCTGAAGCAAATAATACATTACATGTTAATTTTTAAAAAATGGTAGAATGGATCAAGAGTGTGTTCACACAATAGAATACCACAAAGCAGTGGGACAAAATCAATAAACTACAAAACGAAGCGGAATGAGTGAATTTCTAGAACATACTTTGAGTAACAGGAGCAAGTCTGCCAAGGAGCAGTCACTGGGCGGTTCCACCTATATTATCCTCAAAAATCAGTAGGACCGACGCTCCCCAAGTTCCAGGACAAGATGGCGTCCACCCACTCTCTTCCTCCCGGCAAAATACAAGTAAATACCCTGGAAGTTATTCAACAGAGAGCAATAAAATAATTCTGAACGCCAGAAAGGTGACAGCTAATGGGGAGGGAACTCAGGACTTGAAACAATATGAGGAGTTTCCCTGGCTTGCTGCTGACCTACTGTACACCCAGACTAGGTGCTGGAGAGACCCGTAAACTAGCACAGCAGATAGACAAACACAAGAGACAAACAGACAAAAGTGTTCTCTCTTGCCTGCCCAAAAGGTCAGGAAAGAGGGGAAATCAACAAGACCAGAGGAAGCCAACCAGGCCACCAGTTTGTGGCCCCAACTCCATACAGCAATGGCGGCAGCAGAGCCCCAGGCTGACCCAGGCCCCACCGCAGAGCGAGGACACAAGCTCGGGAGGTCCATCCGCCTGCGAGGTCTGTCCACCCCAGCAGACGGAACTGCAAGCAGCACGTGAGAAGTCCAGTAGTTCCAGAGAAATAGAGCCGACCAGAATAACACAGCAAGGGCTCCAAACACTGAAATGTCATTACAGGGGAAGTCCACAAAAATAGTCCAGAACCACACGCTCAATTTAAGTAGGTGCCGCCAGCTGAAACAGGAGGTTAAATCAGATCAAGGGACTGAACATACTAATGGAAATAGCCAAGATACAATTCATGGTCACATTTAGCATCTAGAACCAGGAACACGTAATTTGAACGACAGCAAGTGAATGGTTAAAGCCAACACTGAGGGGAATCTGGGGTCAGAATCCTCTGGCGAGGATTATAAAGCCGCCTGCATAAAAATGCTTTCGGGGGTGGCGCCTTGGTGGTTCAGTTGTCAAGTGTGTGCCTTTGGCTCAGGTCATGATCCCAGGGTCCTGGGATCGAGCCCCGCATCGGGCTCTCTGCTCAGCGGGGAACCTGCTTCTCCCTCTCCCACTCCCCCTGCTTGTGTTCCCTCTCTTGCTGTCTCTCTCTGTGTCAAATAAATAAATAATCTTTTTAAAAGAATGCTTTAACGGTCACTTACCAATTCTCTCCAAACAAAGGAAAAATGAGGAGATATCAACAAAGAAGTAGAAGGGTTTTGTTTTGTTTTTTTAAGAAGCACATGGAGATTTAAAGAACAGAATATAAGAAATCCAAAGAGATCAACCTCAAGGTACTTCACAATCCAATTCCTGAGAACTAAAGACAAAGAAAAAAAGCCTTAAGAACAACCAGACAGAAACGACACATCTATAAAAACAAAACCCAACAAAAACCCACTAACACAAATGAGGGATTTCACCTCTGAAAATGGGAGAGGGCAGAAGGAAGAAGTGGAGGAAAGTTTATGTCAACTGTATAACCTCTGTCCATCGACCATACCCCTCTGGGAGGAAGCGGAAATAAAGATGTTCTCAGAGGAAGGGAAAGCCAGCAGAGGCTCCGCTAGCAGATCTCCCCCTTACGGAATGGCTGGAGGACGCTCTCCGAATACAAAGAAAAAAACAGCAGCTGGAAAGCTCAGAGAGGGAGGAAACGCGGCAGAATGGGTAAAAACAGAATTAAAGTTAGTAGATCAGCTTTCCCTTCGTGAGTTTCATGGCTGGAGCAAAAGTTATACCCCTACCTGCGGCGGGGCCCACTGGTTGCACAGGGGACCCTGGAAGTAGTAGAACTCCAGCACCAAGGTGGGGGTACGTTCAGCCCCCCGCGCTGAAAACTATCAGACCTCATAAATGAACCGAGACGGAGCTCCAGGTCATGTTCCAGGGGTCCGTGGGACGGAGAGAGCAGAGAAATGATGGAGGAGGAAGCAGAGGGAACAGGCAGAAAGGTTGGCTCCAGAGTTCAGGGCAAGACTGGCTTCTTAAACTTGGGGGTTGGAATGCAAATATCCAGGGTATCTTCATTTTTTTTTTTAACAGTGTAGGTACATTGTATAAATTTTTATAGTCTCAACACTTCCTAAAATATTTTTTTTAATTTTATTTATTTATTTGACAGAGACCACAAGTAAGCAGAGAGGCAGGCAGAGAGAGAGGGGGAAGGAGGCTCCCAGCTGAGCAGAGAGCCCGACGCGGGACTCGATCCCAGGACCCTGGGATCATGACCTGAGCCGAAGGCAGCGGCTTAACCCACTGAGCCACCCAGGTGCCCCCCTAAAATATTTTTTAACGATCCTGAAGTCATCCATTCCAAGTCTTCTATGTGGCGGATTCTCAACGCAGCCTTTAACGTTCTTCCAGGCTTGTCCAAAGCTGGGCGGAAGCCCCAACAGACACGATCGGGTCTTCCTGCCGGAGCCTGACACGTGTGTGTTTCTGTGATCGATTGGTGTTGTGCGATCGGGAGGCCTGGCACGCCCCTGAAATGCAGAGGGAGACGGTGGTTTCCTGTAGGGGTGCCGGAGGGGGGGAGGGTCAGAGGAAGTTTCCTGCAGATGGCCCACGGGTGCGGAGCCCTACAGAGAGGATGCCCAAGGTTAGGGCTCATGGAAATAAGTCGGGAAGCTACTGCAGGCGAGAGCAGCAAGGGCAGAGGCTCAAAGACAGTAACCAGCGGGCCATGCGCAAGGAATAGGGAAGCCCTCGGGGGGCTGGAATGGTCGTGAGGAGGGCCGTATCGAGAAGCAGAATTGGAAACGTCGGTGGTTTACTACTGCCTCCTAGTCTCCCCTGTGGTCGTCTTCTTCCCCCCAAACCCCTTCTCACGGACCAAAGGGGTCCCAGTAGAACCAATGAGATTCAAAAGACCAGCTTCCAGGCCAAGAGTTCCAAATGCCCTTTGAGAATGGAAACGGGGACCAGAAGGCCCGTGGAGGCGGGGGGCCGGGCAGCAGGTGCCTGTGAATCACCCCTGCGGGCCTCGGCTCCCACTGCTGGCGCGTGGACCACCGTCCCTCGCATCCTCCTCGCCGCACACGGTGGGGGTGGGGGGGTGCGGCTGCTGCTCCGTGGGAGTCCCGGAGCTCCGAGCTTCCCTCCCAGGGGCCGCTCTCAGCCTCTCCAAGCTGCTTTTCTGTGGCAGGAAGAGGCAAGCGGCCAAAGGATTGGGTTTCCCCACCGGCCAAGGCAGCCTGGGCCTCAAAGCCACAGTCTGAGAGGCTCCCAGGCAGCGAACGGCAGGAACTCGGCCGCTCAGGGAGGCCCCGACCACCCTCCCTCCGCCCCCGGCACCAGCCCCGACTCAGACGCTCGCTCTGACCTCACCCAGCCTGAGTCACCCAGCGGGAGTGCTGACTTGGCCTGACCGATATTTTGAATTTGTGAAGAAAAGCAGGACGGGCCCCACTACAGAGGCCTTTCCCACGTGGATCAAAGCATGTTGCATTCTTCCAGGAGGACCGCCCTGAGGGAGGACCTCCCACGCAACTGCTCTCCCCTGCCACAGCCCCCCTCCCAGAGGGGGCGTCCGGTGACCCCAGCCGGCGGGATGCGTGGAGCGCGGTGCAGCGGACACCCTCACGGCGGCTCAGAAAGCCGAGGCCAGCTCGGGCTCCGTCAGGACACTCTGCCTCAGCTGTCCTCGCCGATGCGACCGTTGTTTCTAGAGCTGTACTGGGTGCCAGTTTCCAATCCCACCCAGTTCCATCAAAGGACCGCCCGCTCCAAGCTGAGCAAATGCAGGGCCTGAAGCCAAGGTGCCGATCCGGTAATATTCAGCCCGAGAGAAAGTCAGAAACCGGTGAGGTAGGAGGCGTCAGACTGCACCCCGCGGAGCTTGGGCCGGCACCTCTGCTGGTCTCCCCTTCTACTGTCCTGCCAAGGGCAATCACACCCTTGGTGTACACACCCCTAGGCTGCCCCCTGCTGGAGGCAGCGATCACAGAACTGCAGGCGGCCCCACCGGACAGGGCTCTGGGCAGTGCAGGAGCAGCAGGACAGAGGACACAGTGGCCAGTGACCCAGAGCCAAGAGATGGCTCTGCCCTGTGTCCCCTCACTCTGACGCAGAACCCTGAGCGCCCCTCTGAACTTGACTATCCGCGTTCTTATGAGGGGACATTTGTCCAGGTAGGAGGGAAGATCACATGTTTTTAGACAGGTGTGACCACGGGCACTAACGTAAATGAGCACTGACTGGACAGACCAATAATAAGGACCTGTTCTTGGGATTCACGTATACAGAGAAGGAAAATGCATGAGAATAATGTCAAAAAAGTGGGCATGTGTGTGTTCTAAGGCCTCGGTATCGTCTGAGAACGAATAAAAGTACTCATTTATATGAGACTCAGACACATTCAGGATTATGTTTTATATTTTAACGATTAAAAGCATCGTGAAAAAATGTATAACAGACAAGCCAGTCGAAGGGGAAAGGGAGTAGTGAAAAAATATATTAACCTAAAAGAGGGTCATGGGAGAGAGAAAACCAAGTGTAAATCAATACTTTTTATGAGAAGATAAAGATTGTAGGTGAAGAAAATGAACCCATTATATGCTGCTTACATGAGATACTCCTTAAATACACAAACACAGGTTGATGGTTAAAAAAAAAAAAGGAGAAAATAACCAAAAGACATTAGGTTAAGCTTTACTCATAGCAAATAATTTTTTTAGCAAAAATCTACCCCTAGACAAAAGATGGAGATTTGTCGATTATAAAGTGATAATACCCCAGGAAAATATTTTTTTAATTCTAAATGTCTGTGCACATAAAATATATACCTTCAAAATGTATAAAGCAAAAACTGACGGCACTGAAAGGAGAAACAGATCCACCGTCATCGCTGGAGTCTGACCCACGACTCCCAGGAACCAACTGAAGAACAGGAGCAGGAAAGGGAAGCAGATCTGGAAAATGTGGTTGTTGAACTTGATCTAAGAGACATGCCTGAAACACTGCCACAGAAACAACCTGCATACTCTGTCTCAAGAAGTTTCCACGGTTAAACTTATTTACAATACGCTCTCTTCTCTGACTCTAGAATAATCAGTCTAGGAATGAGTATAGAGAGGGACACACTAGAAATTCCCCAGCTGCCTGAAAATTAAACAACCCACTTCTAAATAAACCATGGGTCACCCTAGAAATCACAATAGAACACATACACTATCTAAAATAATGAAAACATGGACTATCAGAGTTTATTGATGAAGCCACTAAATTTTGAAGGAAATCTGTAGCCATAAATTACAAAAAAATTAAAATGCTGAAGATCAATTATGCAAGCTGCCATCTCAAAAAGCTAGCGAAAAAAAAAAAGAACAAAACGTTGGACGTGAAGAATGGAGAGGAAAGGAATTGTAAGCATAAGGGCAGGGGTTAATTAGAACCCATGGACAGAGAAATCCAGCAAAATGAGGAGCTGATCCTTGGGGAATGGACACGCTCGGGAATGGCAGATGGGTTAAGGGGAAAAAAGAGAGAGGGCGAGGAACAGGCAGCCACACCAGCTCCTGCCGATCTCTGAAAGGTAACACGCACACACCCATAGGCGGGCAGGGAAAGCTGGGGCCGTCAGAATCGGATGAATGGTTTGTGTCGATGTCCCAGTGCTGGTTGTGACATTTTACTACCGTTTTGCAAAACGTTTACCCTTGGGAGAAACTGGGAGAGAATACACAGCATCTCTCTGGATTCTTCTTTAAAAATATTTATTTATTTATTTATTTATTTATTTATTTATTTATTTGAGAGATAGGCTGAGAGAGAGAAAGAGAGAGAGAGAGAGAGATCACAGAGACAGAGGGAGAAGCAGACTCCCCACTGAGCAGGGAGCCCAAGGCAGGATTCGATCTCAGGACGCTGATTTATGACCCGAGCCTAAACCAGACGCTTAACTGACTGAGCTACCCAGGCATCTTTCTCCAAACTATTCTTTACAACATCATGTGACTCTAACCATTATCTCAACAAAAATGCCAGTGAAAATGTACTTCGATTTACAAATGACTTTATGCTAATAAATTCTGAAACTCGGTTGAAAAAATTTC
Source organism: Mustela nivalis (assembly GCF_964662115.1). Classification (NCBI taxonomy): domain Eukaryota; kingdom Metazoa; phylum Chordata; class Mammalia; order Carnivora; family Mustelidae; genus Mustela; species Mustela nivalis. Next base: position 154,007,681 of record NC_139025.1, read on the forward strand.
TGAAACGAAAATGCATGTTACCAAAATCGATACTGGAAGAAACTAAAAACAAAACAAAACAAAACAAAAAACCCTGAATATTCTTGTAGCTATTAAGTAGATTTGGTGAAAATTTAAGACCTTTCCACAAAGAGATCTCCAGGCCCAGATGGGTTCGCAGGTGAATTTTCCCAACCGTTCAAAAAAGTATAGTGCCTGTATTAGTTAAACCATCCCAAAAGATGAAAAAGAGGAAATGTTTCCTAACTCATTTCATTAGGTTAGCATACACACTCGTGATGTGAAAACCAGACAAGGGCATCACAAGAAACAAATTTTAGGTCACTCTTTCCCACATACAGAAATGGCAAGACTCACAAGCGAAACATTTCCATATCAAAGCCACAGTTGCACCCAAAGGATAACAGATCTTAGCTAAGTTGAGTCCTGGGATGCCAGGAGTGTCACGTTGTCTTAAGATTTTAAAAAGTCAATCAGTCCAAGTTACCACATTCATAAGAAAAAAGCAGGGAAAAAAAAAAACCCACCATATGATTATCTCAATAAAAGCTGAAAAAAATCATGTGATAGAACGGGACAACTGATGTGGGGAAAAATAAGACTTCTTGTCTAAATACAAATACTGAGAAACTTCCTCAATCCAATAAAGGACACCTACAACAAAACCAGGGCAAGCATCATACTTAATTGCAAAATAATGAAACTTTCCTCTTGAGATCAGAAGGAGACAAGGTGCTACCGGCAGCGCCGGCCAGTGAGACTGAGGAAGAAAAACTATAAAAATTGGAAGGAGGAGACAGAACTCTGATCATTCAAACACAGTGGAAACACGGCTGTCTCTTGCAAAAAACAAATGTGAACTCTAGAGTCAGACTTGGGAGAGCTCTATCGTGCCGACAGATGGGGGGATTCAAGACTTGGAAGGTATCAGTTCTCTTCAAATAAACCTCTGGGGTCAAGGCAATCCCATAAAAGTCCCAATAGCATAACCAAGTGTAGTTGGAAGAACAAAGCTAGAGGACTTACCAGATATCAAAAAAAAAAAAATTATAAAACTGTCATAATTAAAACTGTGTGATATTAGTGTGGAGGAATAAAAAAGACTAATGGATCGTAATGAGAGAACAGAAAACTCGGACAAATGATAGATACGTGTGTAGGCAGGTGACAGATACGGTTCTTGACTTTTTTTTAATGATAATACCGCTCTGCAGGGAAGCCTGTGCAGGCTCATCAAAAAATCGTGCTAGGGGAAAAAAAAAAAAATCATGCTGGATCACTCAGATATCCATACAGGGAAAAAAGGTTTAAATATGTATTTCATAATGCATACAAAATCGACTTCATATGAATTAAAGATTCAAATGTGAAAGGTAAAGCAGCACCGCTTCTAGGAGAAATGTGGGGAAATGCCTTCATGAGTTTGCAGCAGACAATGACTTCCTTAAAAGGATCCTGTCATCCTGCCCCCCCCCCCCCCGGGGAGACCCGGACCAGCCAGGAGCAGCAGTCCGGTTTAGTTTTGCAATACTTGACTTGCTTTAGGAATTATTCAACTTCGAAAACTATAAAATAAAAAAATAGAAAGATCCCATCGTGAAATGCAAATCAGCCCAATGAGGCATCAGCTCACACCTGTCGGAAGGGCTAAAATCAACAACACGGGAAACAAGTGTCGGCAAGAGCGCGGAGAGCAAGGGACCCTCATGCACTGCGAGTGGGCGTGCACACTGGGGTAGCCTCTGCGGGAAACAGTATGGGGGCTCCTCGAAAAATTAAAATTAAAGCTGCCCTACGGCCCAGCAATCACACTACTGGGTATTTGCCCCCAAAATACAAAAATACTGATTCAAAGGGATACATGTACCCCAGTATGTATAGCGGCTTTATTTATAGTAACGAAGATATGGAATCATTCCACAGGACTATCGATAGAGGAATGGATAAAGAAGATGTGGTGTAGACACACAGTGGAATATTATGCAGCCATGAAAAAGAATAGACTCTTGCCATTTGCAGCAACAGGGCTGGAGTTAGAGAGTATTATGCAAAGTGAAATAAATCACTCAGAGGAAGACAAATACCATACGATTTCACTTAAAAATAGAACTTAAGAAATGAATAGGGTAAAAAGAGAGACAAACCAAGAAACAGACTCTTAACTGTAGAGAACACACTGCTGGTCACCAGCGGGGAGGAGGGTAGAGGGTGGGGGAAACAGGTGATGGGGACCAAGGAGGGCACCTGTGGTGATCAGCATGGATGAGGTATGAGAGTAGTAAATCACTACGTCATACACCTGAATCTAATATTACACTGTATGTGAACACCACTGGAATTAAAGTATTAAAGAATAATAATTTAAAAATGAAACTGGACACCTGGGCGGCTCAGTCAGTTAAGCATTTGCCTTTGACTCAGGTCATGATCCCAGTGTCCTTGGATCACATCCCATGTCAGGCTCCCCTGCTTAGCGGGGGTCTTTTTCTCCCTCTACCCCTGCCCCCTGCTCATGATCTCTCTCTTTCACACACTCTCTGTCTCTCAAATAAATAAATAAAATCTTTTGAAAAAATCTCTTTCAAATAAATAAAATCTTTGTAAAAATGTGTTTCAAAAAATGAAACAAAGAGGTTCCCTTTCGGGTGCCTGGGAGGCTCAGTGGGTTAAAGCCTCTGCCTTCCGCTCAGGTCATGATCTCGGGGTCCTGGGATCGAGTCCTGCGTCGGGCTCTCTGCTCAGCAGGGAGCCTGCTTCCTCCTCTCTCTCTGCCTGCCTCTCTGCCTACTTGTGATTTCTGTCTGTCAAATAAACAAATAAAATGTTTTTAAAAAATTAAAAAAGAGGTTCCCTTTCGTGCACCTGGAGCCAGGCTTCCACGGGCGGACGCAGACGTGTCTCCTCCCTCCACGATCTCCCCTGTCTTCCCGCCCTCATCCGACCTGCACACCCGCCGCCGCTCTGGTCCCTCCTTGCACTCCCTATTTCCTTTCTCCACACGGGCCGAGCCTCCAGGAGGGGCGGGCAGGAGGACCCCTGCTCGACCTGAGCTCAGCCTCGCCTTCCGGGATCACCGAGATTTCACAGTCACTTGGCAGGACACATTCACCTATTCACCTCCAGGGAGGTGCCATCGGAGGAGCATAAACCCTGCTACGGCACAGAGCTCCGGGGACATGGAAGACAGCCCACAAGGCTCCTTCGAGGATCTAGTTCTGCTACTCGTCCTCTGCGTGAGACCCTCCCCTAAGAAAGCGGAACAAGAAACGCCATGGCTTGGACGAGGGGACAAGGGACAGGATTCACTGGGCTCACACCTGTCCCCTTCTCCAGAGCAGGAGCTCCCTGAGGGAAGGAACAGTAGCCAATGCTACTTAATGCATTTCTTAATCCCCAGGGGGTAGAGAGCTAGCTATAGCCCAGGGGTAGCAGGTGCTTAGCCAGCGTTTGGGGAAACCAAAGGAAAGGGGAGGAGGGACACGGGAGGGACACGGGAGGAGCACAGTCCGGGCGAGGCCTCAGTGCCGCCCGCCGGAGCTTCCTTCCCTCTGCCCGGGCGTCCTACCCAAAGGGCATTTTGAAATACTCTTTCCGCTCGGAAAAAAAGTGGGTCTGGAATAGCCAAAGGGTCTGAGCATTTCTTCCTTTTCAAGGTCTAGGCCTGATAAACTGAGTATTTTTATTTGTTGGGTTAGAGTCTAGTTATCAACGTTCTTCCACTTGAATTCACCTCCGGGGGGCCTGCAAGCTCCCCCTGAAGCAGGAGCCTCACCGGCGCCTTCTCGCACGACGCGGGTTCGATGCCCGCCCCGGACTTTGCACGTTCCTGCCCCAACGCGGGTTCGATGCCCGCCCCGGACTCTGCGGGTCCCCGCCCGGCCCTGGCACACCCCCGGGCACTCACTTCCTCAGCCCTCATTGTGCCAAGCACAACGCCTCCAAAAAGGCTTTTTTTTTTTTTTTTTTCCATTTGGCTGTTTGTCTAACTTCCTCTTTAATTTTCATATGAGGCGTTTCTCGAGGAGAGACTGATGTCACGGGGCCTCTTTCCAGATACTGTTTTGAAATCAGTGTAACCACGGCGCTGCTGGACACTGAGGAGTCCATCTGGGCCAACTGAGTCACACCCGGGCACAGGGCGGGGCAGGAGCTGGGGCAAGCACTAGAGCGTCCCTCCAAAAGAGGGAGGGAGGGGTGTGTTATTCGACTCTAAGGCACCCCCAGGAAGAACATCGGGACCAGCTGTCACCTTTGCCCTTACGTCCTGTCCTGGCGCTCCTGATAGGAGACGCGCCCAGACACTGAACCCTCAGTTGCTTAGAACTCGAGGCCTGGATGGCTCAGGATCACCTATGCTCCTCAGAAGGAAAACAAGAGCTCAGGTTGGGTTCCAACCTGGCCAGTAGCCCTCCCGGGCTTCCCGGGCCATCCTTGCTCCCCGCCGGACTCAGCTGTGCCCATTACCCGCTCCCCGCCTCCCAGCCTCAGTCCACGCCCCTCCTGTCCTATTGGGAGGGCTCAGGCCATACCAGCAGAAGTCATGTCATAGGTGACAGAGCAGCCCGTGCTGAGTGAGGCCCTTGGGGAAGCTGCTTAAGTCTGGAGACCTCCATGGCTATCTCATCTCTGGAGCCCAACAGCCCAACCTGGGGCGGGGGGTGGTCCCTGATAGTGTTTATTGTACGCATGCTAAGCACTGGTTTTCCTCCTCAAGGAAGCAAGCTGTGCAAAGGTCCTGGACCCCTCCACGGGCACTGGAATGTCTTCCCGACTTTCTGTTGACAATCGTGTGCCTGTGCCAGTAGGGGTGGGACAGACCCTTCCCGGCTGGCCCGTTGCCGGGTAAGCTGCATGAGCTCCAAGGTTCTGGGCTGCTTGGACCCTTGAGAAATCCCACCTTGGACGGAAGGCTGAAGGCACAGTATTGGACAGAGAATCAGCCTCTATCGCCTGGTGCCTTGCCATTTCCATCTTGTGATGACACAACTTGAAATACGTCCTAATGGAAGAGAAGTCATTCTGAATTTTGGCCGAATTTTCAGCTTTCCTTGACTCCTCACCTCTGTTTGCTGCAGCACGCACACCTGTGTGGGGACCGGCAGGGGCACCTGGCAGACGCTCATGGCCGGCACTGAGGGAGCAAATGCACTGATCCTCTCCTCCTTGCCCAGAGTGACCTGAGGTCTGTTCCCCACCCGGGCCCCGTAAGTCAGTGACCTGACATGCGCGTATGCCAGAGAGCGTCTGCCTGAATTGAGAACATGCCAGTGTGCTGACCCCTGCCCAGCATTTTCCAGCAGGGACCCAGGCTCAGTTTGCCTCCTACTGACACAGCATCTCACTGAATCTCTCAAGTGAGAAGGTTGACTGAGCCTGGTTCCCTATCACGCTCCTCATTACCATTCCGGTGAGCCCTGCCTCAGCTTCTTCCTTGCTTTTGTTCAGAATTAGAACTCTCTGCCTTCCTGACCTCCGAGTGAAGGGGTTCAAAGACCTTCGTTCGGAGCCCCCGAAACCAACCACAGACTCTTCCGACCGTGCCGGCCCTGGGCATACCTTCATGAAGAGTAGCCTCCGGCAGCTCTTGCCTCGGTCGCCTCCGGCTGCTTGGACTTGAACCACCTCGGAGGCCAGCGCCAGATCAGGAATGCTGCCGGGCCCAGCCTCCGATGTGTCTGCCAGCTGCACCGACGAGTGCAAAATCCCCTCCTTGCCCTGGCCCAGGGAGATCTCGAAAGGATCCGGGTATCTCTCCTCGGGGCTTGAGCCGTCGTCACTGGTCTTAGCGTTACAGAGCATCAGGGACCGGGAGATGGACCGCAGTTTTGTAGATTTCCTGCTCCTTCCAGAACGGCCGTGCGGGTCCATCCTCAGAGAGGAGGTGAGGCTGCCCTTCTTCTTCTCCTGGTCTGCGGCCCTCGGGGGGCGGGTGGTGACTGGACTGGGCTTAGCTGCCACGTCGTGGGTCCCTGGAGGAAAGAGGAAGCAGAAAGAAGCAGTGTGACTCGCTACTGACAAGTGGAGTGGGGCAGAGGCCTGGAGCAGAGCCACGGGAGCCGATGCCCATGTGGCAGGGCACGGGGGAGATCAAACTTTGGTGGCACTGGCCCGCCCACGTGGCCCACCTCATGGGGTCTGGGGGACCCAAGTGTTTACCACCCCCTCCATTCTCCGAAACCAGAGCTTCTCTTCTCCAAACCCTCACTCTGCAGACAGAGAAACCAAGGCACAGAACAAGGAAACGCAGACCTAAAGGCCCAAAGCACCGTGGCAGAAAAGCAGTCGTCAGAGTCCCGGGATGTCTTTAGGGACAGAGGTCCAAGCTTTGTGACATCTGTGCTTCCAACCAGTCTGCAGGGGCTCCAGTCTATGGAGCAGGCTCGGGGTGATGGGGACAAGGATGTACCTGCCTGCCCCTTGCACCACCGCTGGTGAGTCCTGAGGCATCTGCAGAGAAACCCCAGAGTCCAGGAGCCCCGTCTGAGGACGGCTGCTGCCTTGTCCTCCTTTCCAGATGCAGAGCCTATGACCCGGGTTGGGAGTGTGGCCAGTGCGGACCCTCCAGGGCTGATTGCATCTAAGAGACGGTAGCGCAGGGGAACACCCGCACACAGCAGGTGCTTGGCAAACCAGTGTGCCCTTCCCTGGGCCCAAGGTCACACCCCGGCCAGGGGCTCCTGCTCCTTCGTCCATCCCCTGTCCCCAACTCTCCCAGCCCGACAGAGGGAGGACCGGCCTCAGACACCTGTCAACCCCGTCTCTCGGTTCCCAGCCCGCCCTGCTCGGCGTCACCGTGAGGCCCCTCCCTCGGCTTCAGTCTCCACGAGGCAGGTGACGAAGGGGTCCATCCAGAGCTCCTGACTCAGGCCCAAGCCACAAAGGAGAGCCAGTGTCAGAACAGCAGACCCTGGGGCCGCTGCGGGGGCACAGCCGGGGTTGAATAAGGAAGAGCAGAGCCTTTTCAACATTCCTAACTAGAAGCGCTTGCAGAGCCCCCCCAAGGAGAATTCCTTCTTAAAGGAAGATTGTTTTTCTTCAACCCCCATGTGGCACCCAGTGATCGTTTTCTGCATCAGCTCCTTAATGTCATCCGTTTACTCACCATCTACAGCAACCTCAGCCATGACTACAGAAGAATGAATGAAAAAATGTGGGAAAGCCCAGGATATGTCGGCGTCGCTCTTGAGACGTTAGTACAAACTAACCAGATATTAGGATATTGGTCCATTTCGTCCAGCCACCGCCTTCCCAGCATCTCAAGTCCCATCTATGGCCTTCCAGCTTAAGTAAGGGAGAACCTCCTCCGCAGGTGGAGTCAGCCCTGTGCTGAGCCCCGTGCCTGGCTGCAGGTGCTGAACCCTGCATGGGACACCCCCAGCCCCGAGCACAGGGGACACCCCAGCCCCGAGCACAGGGAACACCCCAGCCCCGAGCACAGGGGATACTACAGCCCCGAGCACAGGGGACACTCCAGCCCCGAGCACAGGGGACACCCCAGCCCCGAGCACAGGGGACACCCCAGCCCCGAGCACAGGGGACACCCAGAGCTGCCCACCAAACCCTCAGCTCTGGCCAACAGCTGCCCAGAGTTTCCACAGTGAGTCTGATCCTACATTCTCAGGAATGACTGTTTCAAAACATTCCCTTCTTAGAAACTGGATTTCCCTCCCTTTTGATCCTAGACAGAGAATGTCTCCTCCTGTCTCGTGCAGATGCAGAAGCTCTCGGAGAGCGATCCTCCTGGCTTCCTACTATCGAATTAGCACGTGCCTTTGCCGTCCACACAGGCTGGCCACACCCTCAGTGGTGGACACCTGCCCTCCCATTGAGGCTGCACCCTTCCCCCACCCCCATCTGTTCTCTGGCTCCCACTCCCCCAGAGTGTTGGTGCACAGCACCAGCAAAATAATAACAGACAATAATAATTCCCTGGGCTTGTGACGCACCAGGCACTGCTCTGAGTGCTTTTAGTATTTCATCCTCACAAAAATCTACAGCAGGCTCCCTTAATATCCTCAGTTCACAGAAAGGATCATCGAAGCACAGAGAGGTTAAGTCACTTTCTCGAGATCACACAGCTAGGGCTCAGTGACAGCAGGAATTAAATCGGGCAGCGTGAGTCTGGAACCTGCTCTCTTCCACAGCTTCACACGGACACTGGTTACCCCCGCTCTGGAGGGCAGGTTCCCTAATCACTCCTCCACACCGGGTCTCCAGCAACAGGGTGGAAACACATGCAGATCGCTTCTGTTTAAAAAAAAAAAAAAAAAAAACAACTGTGTCGAGGGGTGTCTGGGTGGCTCAGTCAGCTCTTGATTTCGGCTCAGGTCATGATCTCAAGGTCCCGACATCGATCGCCGCGTTGAGTTCTGCATTGGGCGTGGAGCCTGTTGAAGAGTCTCTCTCTCTCCCTCCGCCCCTGCCCCCTCCCCTCAACCTGCTCAGGTGCACGTGCTCTCTCGCTAAAAAAAAGAACAGCTATGTGTCAACTGCACACGCTCCTCTTGTTATCTGTTTCTTATCCTCATCTTTCCTCTTTGTCTTTTGTTACAGTGAGAATTCTTAACACAAGATCTATCATCGTAACACCTCGTAACACTAACCCTAATCCTAACACATGCTGACAAGGGAACACTGGTCCTTCTTATCTTCTTGAACAAGTGCTTTACACCCTGCACTTTCTCTCCTCTGGCTCACCTCCCCTTCAAGCCACAGCCCACAGTCGGCTTCCTTCCCCTGAAACCACTGAAACTCTCATTTTATCACTTCTGCATTTTATGTGACTCTAAGTCATGAACCCGGGTCCAGAGGATGCAGTCTGCTTACCTGGAACCTGTTCCGTTTTGAAAGGATTTGTTAAAACCAGACAGGCAGGGCGCGGATCTATGGCTGTAGAATACGTAAAGTCCAAGTTTTTAGTGTTTTCTTTTTCCCTTCTCGTTACTCACCTTTACTCCAGCTGTCACCTTTCAAATCCAAATGCTGAATTCTCTCCTCCCTGCCATCATCCCCAAAATGGGAGTTCTTTTGATTCTGTTGGTTCAACCCCCCAGAACTAGTAACTCACAACACAAAGGTCACTATGAGTATTTACATATTTATATCCAAATTTTTGCATTTTTAAAAAATATTTTATTTATTAATTTGACAGAGAAAGACAAAGCAAGAGAGGGAACACAAGCAGGGGGAGAAAGAGAGGGAGAAGCAGGCTTCCTGCAGAGCAAGGAGCCCAACACGGGGCTCGATCCCAGGACCCCGGGATCACGACCTGAGCCGAAGGCAGACGCTGAACCAACTGAGCCACCCAGGTGCTCAATAAATTACTTTGCATTTTTTTCAAATTTATGAGGACTCCCCATAGCTTACCTGAGCCTCATGGAGATGGAAGGGTGTGTGTGTGTGTGTGTGTGTGTGCATGTGTGCACACGCACATGTGTTGCTCATAGCCAGCGCTGGTCCATCAGGCATTTGGAAAATTGAAAGATAATCAAAGTTGTGTGTTACGATCCTTCTGCACATGCACTTGTGTTAGAGGGGAAGGATATAAATACAGAGTTGCTGAGGGCTGCTGAGTGGGGAGAGCTACTTTCTATACACAGGGTGTGTAGAGCTCACAGAGGTTAGGAAACAGGTAGGGAACAAGAAGAGAGAAAGCAAGGAGGACAGAGAAAAAGAGTGAGAACAATGAATTTACAGGATGTAATATGAGCACCTAGATCCAGCCATACCTAATACCCACTATGCAAGTTTCTCTTTTTGCTTAAAAAAAAAAAAAAAATGCTCCTGGAATAATTGGTCTCTCTGATGCTACTGGCACACGTAAAGTAAAACAGTAACATCCAGGGACAAAGGGTCTTTTCGAAACTTTCATCCCACCCCAAGCCTAGGAGAGGAGCCAGTTACCAGCAGTCAAAGCCGAATCTCTCCCCTCCAGCGTCAGTCTCTCATATAAAAGCCTCTGCATTTTTTCCCCAACAAGCTCTGTCGCTGTGTGCCTGGATTCGTAGAACGCAAGTCCAATCCTCCTTTCGGTTCCCGTTCTCTCCCAGCCCACCACAGCATCCCAGCAAAGATGGGCTCCCTCGCTGGCTGCTTTCCAGGACACAAACACTTGGGGACTTCAGGACCAGGTGCAAGGCTGTATGCCTCACTCAGTGGTGGAGAAGTTGGCGGCATGCGGGACTTAGGAGAACAGAAGGGTCACATTCCTCCACGGACACTGTGCTAATCCCAGCGGACCATTTGCAGGAGTGTCTAATGAGTACTGTCAGTTTTTTTTAAATAAGCTTTTCTGGAGGGAACCGTGACTTTGCGTAGACTTGGCTCTCCCGTGGGGATGGCAGTGGCCGGGAGATGGGACGCTGGTGGTATGCTGGGGGCAGGGGGCTAACCCTTGGGTCCAGAGCAAAGATGGTTTTCAAAATGAACCTTGCTTTTATGGCAAATATAACAAAAGGAGGGAGTAATAGCAAAAGGGCTGTAGAGGAGGGGCCAGAGTTGGACTTGGGTAGAAGACTGCTTTCCCTCTCGGCCTGGCGTGGAGGGCGAGACAGAGAGAGAAGGGAGAGAGAATAATTGGAAACACAGCACCGTGGTCACATGGTTCCGCTTAGCTTTGGTAATTGTGCTCAGGACGTTGGAACCAGCTCTGGCTCCTACTGGGACCAAATGTCAGCAGAGCTCGGGGGCAAGCCCGTGCCTCTCCCCGGGGTGCAGCAGCCTTCCAGCGGCCTGCAAGGCCTGGCCAGTGGGTTTTCTGGGATTCTGCTCTAGGCTCCAAGGGTGTTTGCCAGGCTCCTGTCGGTTTTTCTCTGCCGCTAGTGCGTTCTCCGCAAGACGACCTTAGGGGTCTCTTCCAGGAGGCTTCCTGGGGACGGGCAGAGAAGCTTTCCAGCATGGCTACGCCCACAGAACCAGCTACTTTCACTTCCTGGCAGAAAAACCCGAAGGATTTGCTTTAGCCCAGGAAACGGCTCTCCCACTCCCTGGGGGCCCTTTCCTCCCATCTGAGCTCGTCCGCCGCCCCTTCCCCAGAGTGCTGGGGCTGGAGGGCTGTCCCCGCACACCCACGAGGCCACCGCACCCCAAAGAGGGATGAGGACTGACGCACCGTCACGGTCCTCGGCGGACCTCAGGACTGACCTTGGCTGCCATCCCTGTGGAAAATACAAAAGCCAAAAGAATAAAGCCAACGTGCAAAGAAATGGCCAGCTCCTCCTTTAAAGGAGCTTGAACGACTTCTGGACTGTGCCAGGGAGCAGGGCCAGTAAGCCCGCCCGCCCACCCTTCCCATTTGTTTCATTCAGCACTTGCTGAAAAGCATGACGTGTCTGTTGCTCCGCTGGGCACCGTCAGCCCTGGAGGAAAGGCCACGGTGTCTCCATCTGGATGGAATACACTTAATTCACTGGAGAACTTCGAGAGGGTAAATAACCATATGGAGAAAGGCGAACTCGCTGATAAAATGTGTTTCAAATTTCTGAATTCCCCGACAGTGTCTTATATCAAAGGCAATTTTTCAAGCTGGGTCACTGCGGCCCAGGGGGTGTTTTCTGTCCTGAACCGAAGAGGGACGCGGAGGCGGGATGAAGGGGAGGACGTTCGGGGACCTGCTCTTTCGGGGCCTGGGGCTGGGACCGGTTGGGCGTGTGTGTCTGGACGCGGGCACGGGACCGGGCAAACGGTGAGACACCTCGGGGCTGTTTCCCAGCCGGTAGTGAGGATGGGGAGCTCGTCTCCCCACCGTTGGGCTAAGGTGAGACGTGTGACGGGTAATTCTCCGTGACAGCCCAAGGGGGCCGCGGGACGCCCAGATCGCTGGTCAGACGTTCTTTCCGGGGGTGCCTGTGACAGCGTTTGCAGAAGACACGAGCCTTGGAATGTAGACTGAGGAAAGTCTGTCGTCCTTGACGGTCCGCATAGAACAAGGCAGAGGAAGGGCAAGCGTGCTGGGCTCGTGCTGAGACAGACCCCGTCCTCTCCCGCCCTGGGCTGTGGTTCTGGAGGCTTTGAACTCGGGTTGGCTGTCCTGGTTCTCGGGGGCTGTGGGCTTGGCGTAGAGTACGCCCCGCGGTTCCCGGGGCCTCCAGCTTGCGGGTTGGCAGATCGTGGGACTTCTGCACAATTGTGTGAGCCGACCCCTCAGAACACATGTCTCTCTCTGTGTTTCCCTCTCCTTGTCTCTCTCTAGCCATCCGCCCCTCTGCCACCCGCGGGTTCTGTGACTCTAGGAGAAGGTCCCCCACCTGGGACCACAGAATGAGGGACTCCAGGCAGCCAGCTGATGTCACAGGGACAGGGAGCCCCCTGGGCCGCCTCTCAGAGTAGCTGACAAGGCCGAGCCACCAGAAAGACATTTTGGAAACTGCTGCTCTGGAGGAGCCTAGAAGGCGCGTATGTAAGACGCTGGAGGCGCACTCTCAGCTCCCTGGAGGAAGGTCGTCTCAGCCCTCAACATGCAGGCACGAGTGGGGTCATCAGGACGCCCTCCCCAACACCCAGGCCTCTGAGACAAAAGACAAGGTGGGGCGGCCCTTTCCCCTTCAATATACAGATTCCCCCCAATGTGGTAAAGGCTGAAGGTATAATTCCTCTCGGGAAGTATTTGGACGCATTCGCCAAGGGCACATCGACCCGTCCCTGCTCGGAAGGGACCAGCTAAGGACACTTCTTATGGAACCCGGTGCCCAGAGCTAGGCTCTGCTCATGGGAGACGTCTGGAAAACGCTGCTGCCACCCGCGAGGCGGCCTGTCACGGGGAGGAGGGACAGGCAGGAGCACAAAGGTCCCGGCTGCGGCTGGGACACGGAGGGGACCACGTAGCCTGAACTGCCATGTGCAGCCCCTTTACGGCTTCACGGACGGCCCCCTGAGGGCAGACGACCGTGCTCACCCCCAAGGAAACCGAGCGAAGTACCCCCAGGAGGTACCAAGATGAAAGGCAAAAAAATCAAAGTAGTGGAAGCAGCTTACATGTCCGTCAGTGAGAGACTGTGTTACGCTGTGCGCAGTCAGCGGTGAATCGTGCCGCCAATAACACGCGTATAAGAAATCTCCGTATGGGGCACCAGGGTGGCTCAGTGGGTTAAGCCTCTGCCTTCGGCTTGGGTCATGATCTCAGGGTCCTGGGATCGAGTCCAGCATCGGGCTCTCTGCTCCGTGGGGAGCCTGTTTCCCCTTCTTTCTCTGCCTGCCTCTCTGCCTGCTTGTGATGTGTCTCTGTCAAATAAATAAATAAAATCTTAAAAAAAAAATAAAAAAAGAAAGAAAGAAAGAAAGAAAGAAAGAAAGAAAGAAAGAAAGAAAGAAAGAAAGAAAGAAAGAAAGAAAGAAATCTCCGTATGTGGGCGCAGAAAGAAGTCCGCCGTATACCACAATGCTGAGAAACACTGTAAAACGGTTCTAAAGACCAGGTTTGTTTTCAGAAATGTACTCATATTAGCGAACACCAAACTGTTAATGACTTTTCCGGAGGGTACATAAAGTGCCAGGGCATGGTCTTACAAGAAAGCTTTTTATTCCTACTTAATAATTTCTTTGCCTGATCTTTTTTTTTTCCTTATACCGTGTATCACACTCAGAACCAGAAAAATAAAGGTTCCTGTTTTGAAGAACAAAACCGAAATTTATGGCAAATTTTTGCCCACAAGTAGTTCTGGTTAACTTTACAGCGATTTTTCTCAGGCTCTGAAATATCTGGTTGAAATTTTTATTAAGATCGCCTGCGGTTTGCAGATGAACTTGGGGAGAAAGTCTTCCCACCCGAGAACATTTCTTCATTTTTTAAACATTTTCTTTTCAATCAAATTTTATACTCTTCATTTAGGCTCTACATATCTCTAACTAAATTTATTCCCCAGTGCTTCTGTTTCTACTGAGAATGGTACCATTTGTGAAATAAGTTTTCTAGTTGGGTATTGCTTGTCCATAAGTAAGTCGCAGATTTTGCATATTCAGCTCATAATTGACAACCCGGTAGATCTCTCATACTCCCTGAAGCCCTAGGTCCTCAACAGCTTCTCTTGAGTTTCCAACTGATTCCAACTGAATGTTAAAAATTTCCTTCGTTTAAGAGTGCCTGGGTGGGTCAGTCAGTGAAGCATCTGTCTTCGGCTCAGCTCATGATCTTGGGGTCCTGGGATCGAGTCCCACATCGGGCTCCCTGCCCAGTGAGGAGTCTGCTTCTTCTCCATCTCGTGCTCTTTCTCTCTCTCAAATAAATAAATAAAATCTTTTTAAAAATTGTACTTCATTTAAAAATGCATATACGACTTATTTCCTTTTCTTTTTTTAATATCACTGAAGTTTCCATGCAGGACATCAGTAAACAATGGTACACAGGGGCATGCCACATCTTTTTCTGGACAGTAAGGGAAGTTCCTGTAAGCATTTGATGGTAGGGAGGAATACGGACTGCTGTATCAAGGAAAAAATTATTTTTTATTATATCGAGGACATATTCTACTATTTCTAACTTGGGATGCATTTCCACCAAGAATGGGTGTTTATTAAATGCTGTCTCAGCTGCTTGGCATACGCACGTACCTTTCCTCTTCCGATTTGTCTGCAGGAAGGAACCTCTGGCTGTCGTGAAGCTGGGTCACCTATACTCTGATGTTATTTCACGTCCCACTGGCTCACAACTCGCAGTTTTTACTAAACACCAGGACTCACTTGTCCATATTTTGCTCAGGATTTTTCTGTCTATGTCCCCAGACAGAAACAGCCCATCATCTTCCTGGGTCGTGCTGGCATTATAAAGGATTCGGGATGCCAACATCTCCTCCTACCCTCTGAAAGGGTTGGATTGTCTAAGATACACCTAGTAAAAGCTTGAAGTAACTTTTCCGTAAGATCTTCTGGCTCTGGCATTGCTTTTGAGGTGGTTCCTTGAAGCTCTCCTTGGTTATCGGACGACTCAATTTTATCCAAAAGTCTTTTCCTTTGTCAATTGCGACGACTTGCTTTTTGTATTTATTAGCAAGGAGTTGCCCATGAATTTGCAAGGTCTTCTGCAGAACTCTGTGCACAGGCTCTGTCGGTCACCCTCCTCTCTGCTCTGACTCGACGAGATGGTGCCATCTGCACTTCCAAAGGACTGAGCCCAAGAGCCAGTGCAAACTTCTCCTCTTTTTGGTTTGCTTTCTGTTACATTTATTTCTGCTTGAGTTTTACTCCTTCCACACACCCCCAACCCGTGTTTCTGATATTCTCTTTTTTCTACCTTCTACAGCTTTGTATTTGATTGCCTCAGATCTGTTCTTCCTGTTTCGGAGAGGACAGAATGGCATGCCGTGGTCACCTGCTATGACTTCAGAGCCCAGCTCGACCTGGGTTCAAATCCCAGTGCAATCATTTACTAAGTGTCTGACCTTGAACGTCTGCTTGACCTTTCTGTGACTCAGTCCCATTCTTGGTAAAATGCAGATGATGGTGGTGGCCACTCCACGGCAACTTTGTGAGAATAAATTAAAATGCTGGATGTCAAGCCCATCACACAACTCTTGGGCTATTTGTGATTCCCAGTAGTGCTGACATCATCGCTGTTAGTTAAAGCTAGAACTCCTCCTCCGAGTGTCCCTGTGGCTGCAACCCCATGGATTTTTGAAACATGACATTCAATTGTTGTTTCATAAATGGTCTGTAATTGTAGTTTTGATTTCCAACTTGGGCTCCGTCCTGCAGGGGACTGCTCTGGTCCTCGTTCAGGTCTTATGGTCAGAACTCCAAGAGGCAGCCTTGCTGTTCTTATAATTTTTTTTATTAGAAAATTCCAGTTTAATTGCATCGTGGCCACAGGATGTGTCCTGGACATTTTTTACTTGGTGGAATTTATTGAGGTTTACTTTGCGAGCCAGCATGCGACGTGACTAAGTGTTTTCAATGTGGCGTGCACATTTCCAAAGAATTAGAATTCTCTGTTTGAAACTTCAAAGATGTATGTGTCCAAATGTGATATTAAGATACATGTATATACATATATACCCAGTCTTGACTTCATGCAATTCAACACATCTATTTCCTTACTTATATTTCATCTGATTAATCTGACAAGGGTTAGACGGCTGTGCATTCGAATTTGACACCGCGTTTCTCATATCCCAAACATTTCTGTTTTGTGTACGTCAGGGGCTTTATCGGGTGTGTGAAGTGCTCTGATGTCCGTGTCTCTGTTTTGTGTTCTATGTTTTGTCCTTTTGTGGGAGGAACTTCTTTTTTTTTTTTTTAAGATTTTATTTATTTATTTGACAGAGAGAAATCACAAGTAGACTGAGAGGCAGGCAGAGAGAGAGGGAAGCAGGCTCCCTGCTGAGCAGAGAGCCTGATGCGGGACTCGATCCCAGGACCCTGAGATCATGACCTGAGCCAAAGGCAGAGGCTTTAACCCACTGAGCCACCCAGGTGCCCCGAGGAATTTCTTGATTGACCCCATATTTATCTGGTCCGCTACCCCACTTTCTTCTCATCTGCATTTGCTCTGTCCCTTTTCATTTGATGCGATTATGTTTTAAATGTGTCTCTTAAAAGAGGGATGGAACTAGATGGGGAGGGAGAATGTGGGGTTTTTTTAGGTTTCATTTTTTAATTCTTTTTTCATTTATTTTTTAAGCTGAATCTGGGAGTCTTTCTTTTTTAAATACACACATGACCCTTGAACAACAGGGGGGCTAGCGACACACCTGGCTCTCGACTCCCCCAAAAACTTACCTACCAACAGCCTACCACTGACCAGAAGACTTACCGACGACGTAAGCAGCTGATAAGCACACATTTTGTGTAATTTATGTAACACAGAGATTCTTACAATCACATAAGTTTGAGAAAAGAAAATGCGGTTTAGAAAATCATAAGGAAGAAAAAATCCACTTACACTACCACACTGCACTTTTTTTCCAAAAGAATCCACATAGATGTGAATCCACGCGGTGTAGCCCCACGTGGGACAAAGGCCAACAAAGGGATGATCTCATGTCTTATGTTACCCACCATACACCTCACACGTATTTAATGTAGAACGTTGTCTTCCTCCGAATCCGGACATCTTCCTTCCGCCATGTTTTCTCTAGGTGTGGCTCCTCAGTCACCTCCTTCCCTTGCTTCCCCAGCCAGTCAATCTCCCATTCTAGTCCTCCTCAATGACCGAGAGGACATGCACTCTGATTCTAGGTTGCTGGCGGCCCCATCGAGAGTCTCTGAGCGCCATACTGGGACTTTGTCTTTCCTCTCTGTCCATTCCGAGCATGCTGCCATGTCTGATGGGTCTTCCCTCGCTCCCTCCCGGATGCCGACCTCCCAGTCCCCGTGCTTCAGAACACATGACCGTCTGGGGACAAGGACACACCGTTGCTTCACAGGTGGTTTTTCTCATGTGCGTCCTCTCGGGTGGTCTCGCTAAGAACGTGACTGGTTGAACGGACGGGACTCGTCTCGGTGGCCCGGCGTCAGCTCTGACATCATCAGCCCGGTGGGCCCATTCTTGCTCTGCTCCTTTCTGGACCCCTCACTGGATCACTGGCCCGGGAGCCTCCGAAGCGCCCCCTGCCCCAGCCCTCGGGCCCCGCACAGGCATTGCCCATGCCTCGCACGTCCTCGGTCTCCGTTGACTGTGCTAGATTCTCACCACTTTCCATGCCTCCTCCTTAGGTGACACTTGCTCAGAACCAACCACGCCGCTCTCCAGACCCCAGCGCTGTCTTAGCTGGCGGGGAGGGGGTCTGTGCTCTCTGAGAACCCGCTCTCCCCACAGCGCAGCCCGAGTCTGACCCCGGCAGGCGCTTGTCCCCGTGTTCAGAGCTGGACCGCCAGACCCGACTCAGCCAGTGGCTCCTACCAATCGCTCGATAATTACCAAATGACTGGGGACGCCTGCATGTGGCGTGGGAAGGTGCTTCCTGTCCAGATAAAATGTGTAAAGTCGAATCAAACATCTTACGGACTCTGTGTGGTAACTTGGCCTGGACGACCTCTAACGGGGGAAAGTTCGCCCACTTATCCCTATCCTGGGACATACCCAGAGAGTTGTCCCGGCTACTTTGTATCGATTCTGACCTTGAAGATACAGGGACAGCTCTTCATGCCCGGAGAAGAATGAGGTAGACTTTTTTGTGCTGTATGAAGCGGGGAAAAAAAATTGTGGAGCAGTGTGTGTGTGTGTGTGTGTGTGTGTGTGTGTGTGTTTGGAAATAGAAAAATTCAGAATCCCACCAAAATGTCATCAGAGATCATTTCTGAACAGCAGGCAGGGGCATGGGGGAAAACTGGTCACGCCGTTAACTACAACATCTTCGTCAAAAGATTTTGCAGAATTTGTGGTCCCGCCACTGCCTCTGTGTGCGTGGGTGCATGTGTGCGTGTGTGTGTGCATGTGTGTGCGTGTGTGTGCGTGTGTGTGCTGTGTAAGATGACGGGTTTAGGTTTGCCTTTTGGTAAGAAATGACATATCTTACTTCTATTTCTGTCAACACACCCACACGCACCACACACGTACACATGGTGATATTATCTGTGTTTACTAATCAGCCCAATGCATGGGGAACAGAGAACAGGGACATAGCTTGAGGACGCGCCAAGGGTCTCCTGCTCCAGGGGCTGGACCCCCGCAGCCCAGCGGGAGCTGGCCACCGAGTGCTCAGAGGACAAGGAGAAGAAAGGTGCATGAGGCTGGGGACCTGCCAGACCTCCCTGACCTTTCCATTGCTCAAGCCCTTCTGATCCATTTAAGAAAAGACAAGAACAGAAAGAGACAAACTCAGGGCTGACTCAGTCCGGGATCTCTGCCTCGGCTGATGGGGAGACGGCCACCTTGTTGGAAGAGAAGATCGGGGATCTTTGGGGTTTAAAATGCTCTCCCTACCCATCTCTGTTCCAAATCCTATCCATTGCTTTTTGAAACTTTGTAGATCCTGTCTTACTGTAAAGATTTACATTTTGCACACAATACATACCGCATAAACACATAGGAGATACATGTGTGTATAAAAGTTTGTAAACACACAGACGTGCGTAAACATAGATCACTAAGACAAGCGTTTCGTGAAACGATACCCTTACTACGGCGTAGTGAAGTAAAAACACGACAGAAACGATATACAATACGCCTTTGCTTGGAGCCTGGTGCATTCTGATATACTCTATTCTTCTCGTATTTTTTTTTTTCTTTTAAAAGCAATGCTGGTCTCAAGGCACTAAACGGATTTCCAGTGCACTCGTGGGTCTTGTCTGAAAACCACTCTCCTAACGCCTTCCCTGACTGCCCACAACCGCTTCATCAGGAACATTCGCTTTCATTTCCCACTCGGCCCCATTCTTCTGAGCCACTGAATGTTCTCGCGGACACGGTAACGTCCCTGCCCTTGCTTGTCACCCCGCAGATTTAGGAGCCGGGATGGATTCTGAAATCCCCTGTTCTACTCTTTGGCTGCAGAGAGAGGAAGGAGGAGGGGCCTCGAGTTTGCCCCAGCGTCGCTTTGCCAGAAGACGGCTGCTGTGGTCCGCAGGGGGCCCGCACAGGTGCCGGCTGTCCCGGCCGTGAGGATGCGTCCACGGCGGCCACCTCCAGCCGCTGACTGGCAGAGCAGCCGCGTCCCGGCTGCTGGAAGAGCCGTGAGAACGTGTCTGGCCAGCTGTCCATGCAGACCACAGAGCAAGAGCAGGACCCAGAGCAAGCCCTAGGAGAGCTCCGTCTGTGGGTGGTCCCAGCTCCGGGGTCCCCGTGCAGAGGCGCCGCCAGCCCAGAGCCGCTCCCCCGGGGCACGCCCTGCCCTCCAGCCTCTCCAAGGGTGCCCAGCCCAGCGGCCCCCCTGGGCTCTGGCTGTCCCCCAACCTGCCCTCCACACGTGGTGCCCTGTCCCCCGTCTGCTCGGCAATCTCTCCGGCGGAGACCCTCGGCATCTCTGCCAGACGCTGGGCAACCTTGCGGAGCCGACGGGGCCAACAAAGGTTGAACACAAGAGAAAAACGAGAAGCGCGTTCCTACTTCAAGCCGCCCTCCTACCCACACCTAGAACAGTTGGTTTAGTTTGCCTCCCGGGATATTTTTTTGCACCCGGGGATGAGAGTGTGTCGCTATCCTCACTAATTCGTGCCTTAGGATCAAAAAAAAAAATCTTACGGGTGACAATTTGTTGCCAGCCCGAATGGACAGTGTTAATACAAGGTAAGATGGTTGCGGCTAAGGTTATGTCCGTGCTGTTTCCTCCCTTGTTCAGGCAACAAACAGCTTCCTGCCGTTCACCGCGTGCCCGGCGCGGACGGCGCGTCGAGGAGGGAGGCACGGACTTGAACTCTGCTGGAGAAGGCAGATGTGGGCCCCGGAGACGACTCCGAGAGTGGGAGTGTCCTAATGCGGGTTTGAAGGGGGAGCCACTGCCTGCGGTCACTCGCTAAGTGGCCTCACCGAGGAATGGGCCCACGAGCTGGGGCCAGAAAGCTGACGGCGGGCTTTCCACCTGGAGAAAGGAAGGCGGGAGTTCGAGAGAACGCGTGTCCGGTCAAGAGAACAGCGGGCACGAAGGCAGGAAGGCTTGAAAGACCTTCTGTCCTCATGTCGGAGCGAATCTCTCAGTGGCCCCGGAGCCGGGCTGCGAGCAGGAGCCAAGACGCCGAAATGCCGGCTCGGGCTGAGGAGACGGAGGAGCCTGTGAGGAACAAGAGCCTCACCGCACTGGCGAGTGGATTTCAATTCTGGGTGTTCCGTCCCCACGTGACCCCGAAACCCTGGGGTCCGCGCTGGGCCCCAGAGAGGGGTGGTGGGGGAGGGGGTGGCAGGCTGGCCAAGGGCGCGTCCCACGCTCCTGGCTCACCTTCCGCCTAGACAATTCTGCGTTTGACAGTTTACATGTGAGTTTTCATGAACGATTTCAGTTCTGAAGAAGTCCCCCTGGATTGAAAGAGCTAGAAAACACCTGCTGTCGGTAAGGAGAACCCAATTTCACCCAGGAAAGTTAAGATCGTTTTCATATTTAGTAAATACAGACATTTGCTAGGCGCGTATCAGAGCTGTGGAGAGCGTAGATTTTGGAGTCAGGCTGGGGTGAAGGTCCCGGGAAGCCACTTTCTAGCTGAGTGATCCTGGGCATGTTACATTAGCTCTCCTAAGCCAGGGACACTGAGAGGCTCCAACAAGATGCCACCTGCAAACATTCTAGAACGCGGTGCCTGGGGCAGAAGACGCACAGGGACGGGCTGGGGGGTTGGGTGTGACTCGGGAGCATCACCGGGGACTGAACAAACCAACAGCAGGGCTTCCGTGGAGGCACCTGGCCCGGCCTGATAGCTTCTGTCCTCACCCGGCCTGGAGGAAAGGGGCGCCTCTACGGGGGTCGTACCTGCTGAGCCACTTACAACAAGACACCGACGGAGAACGGAGGAGCAGGCAAGCCAGGAACACTCTGGTCCTTCCCCGGGGGCTCCGAGGAAAGGGAAGCAGAGCCACAGATAGCGGCTCCCCGGGCTGCCTCGGGGCTGGGCTCCTGGGACAGAGCTGCTGTGCTCAGGGCAGGGCGTGGGGGGAGGGGGTCCGCTTATAGGAGGGGATTCGTTTGTGAGGAGAAGGAAGGGTAGATGCTCCACGTGTCCGCAGAGAGAAGGAGATTTCCTCCACCCACAAAGACGCAAGCGCGTTCATCAGGGAGGACCACCTCCCGGGGAACTGGCGGTGGGACCCCGACCACGACAGTGGAGAGACTGACAGCCAGTCAAGGTCCCAGAGAGGGTCAAGGTCAAAGATGTCTGTGCTCCCGGCGCACTTCAGGGAGGAGGAGCCTGGCGGCAGCCGGAAAGCCTACCCCGGGGCCTCCACCTCTCTCCCACTCTCTCCCTTCTGCTCCCTGCCGCAGACCCTGCACCGAGCAGGAGGTCCCACGGCCCGACATCCCAGAACCACAAACTCCCGTGGATGGCGAGCCAGGGCAGGGGACACAGCAGCCACGTCCCCTCACCCCAGCGACTCCCAGCCAAGCACTGCGGCTTCCGTTCCTGCCCAGGCCCCAGCACAGCTTCCAAACAGGCCATGAAGCCCCTCCCCCAACCAAGCCGCGCCCCCACACAGGTCAGCGAGGCCAGCCTCCCGGGCAGAGCAGCTGTCCGTCCGAGGGACATTCACTCACCTGGGCCCACCTACCTCCCCGTACACGGTCCCCAGAGCGGCCACCTCCCTTACTTTCCTCTCCAAGCGCCCAGCAGGGACCGAGACACCATCGGTCTGGGCCAGCCCGGGGCCGCGGCCTGGGTCCGAGCCGGCCGGCAATGAGAAGCGGATTTCCTCGCTCGCACGGAGGCCGGTCTCTGGGTCGGATCCCCGGCCCCGGTGGCTGGGAGGCTCTGAGTCAGATGCTGCTTGACCACCTGCTCTGGACAGGTGACTTGGGGCAAACGTGTCCAGGCTGGCACGGCTTTGCTCAGAGACTCCTGGCCTGGGCCATCTGACTTCTCCACGTGAAAAGCCTCGATCCGATGGGGCAGCTGCCAGCACTGGGCTGCTCGGCCCTGGAACAGAGTCGACCATCTGCTGGGCTAGAGAGAACACCCAGGAGGCCAGTCCAACCCAGGAACCCAGAACCCCAGGAAGGATCCGTGTTCCTGGCGTCGCCTTCCTTGGACAAGCCAGGAGAGGTTGGAAGGGTGGGAACGCATCGAGTGTGACTCAGGGCGCACGCTGTGCCCGGCACACGGCTCGGGGCTCTACAGAAACATCAGCTCGCACAGGCTTGCCACCGATGGAGCAAATATTTTCATACCCATATCACAGGTGAAAGCTATCACCACCCAAAAATTTGCAGAGCTCGGAGACCCAGTGGCCTGGGGTCACAGCCCATCGCTGGCTCAGCAAAGTTCAGCAACTTCCCTGAGGTCACCCAACCAGGACCTACTGGACCCACCCAATGCCGAAGCCCGCGCTCCCCATCTGCAGCACCGCATCTCTGTCCCTGCGCTAAAAAATGGCTCTCGGGCATGGGAACGGATGCTGCTCAGTGCTTTTCAAAGTCTGGTGCCCAAGCCAGCAGGATCAGCCCCGGCTCCTAGAAATGCAGATTCTCAGGCAGGGCCCTAGTCCTCCTGGATGGGAGGCTGTGCGGGCGGGGCCTGTCACTCTGCTTCGGTAAAGCCCCACAGGGGACGCAGGCAAGAGAGCTGGGCCAGGACGGACACAGGGCGAGTGGAGCGCCGCGGCCCAGAGGGACAAGGCGCTTCTGTTTCCGCTCTCGGAATGACTGCCGTGTGATCGGGGTGCTTTGCCCCCACGTGTCCCCTTGTGGAGCTCAGTCTAAGGGTGGCATTCAGCCCATCAGCCCCCTGAGGGGCCTCCTCCCACGCGTGTCCTCAGCACAGGCTCTGTGAGCCGATGGCGTGTGCCAGGCCGGGACGTCGGGGGGGGCCTCTTACGAAGTGTGGAATGTGCCCTGGCGCCCCCCAGCAAATATTTCAGGACTTCCTGGCGGCTTTAATGAGGGTGTAGGTGCATCCCGTGGGACGCCCTTGGAATTCCAGCGGGGCTGGCTGCCGAGGCTCAGCCGCTGCGGGGGCCGCCAGGCCCAGGGTCACCGGGAGGCACGTTGGAGACAGAGCTGTCTTTGTCGGCAGGTGCGGGGGACAGTCGCACATTGCAGGGCTGAGTCTGGAGGGCAGCAGAGGAGGAACTTCTCATGGGCAGGAGGTGGAGGCCCCAGTCAGTGCTAGCTTTTCTGTGCACACACGCAGCCTCTCTCCACTCCCTGGGCACCGTGCAGCTGGGGCCCGGGCCCAGGCAGCAGTTCCTGGGGCTGTCATGCTCGTTCTGGCAGAAAGGCTGGGACTTGTGCAGTACCCCAGGCCTCTGGAGGCCAGTCTCACCCTTCCCAGACCCCACAGCCTCCCTCCTACACCGAGCCTAAGCCCCCCACTTCCAGCCGCCATGACCCATGCTGCATCCGGTCCCGCCTGTCCTACTACCAGATGACCTTTCTTGCTTAACTAGCCGATGGCGACTTCGTTCCAAGGTACGGGTGAGGTCCTGCCCAGATCCTTACCGACACAGGGTGCTTTGCACCTCAAGGTGGAAACCACTGCATCTGCGCCCTGCAGGACCCCCTCCAGAAAAAGGACAGACTTCCCACTGCCACCCGACACCCCATAGGCCAGCTCGCCGCGTACCAGCAGAAAGGGACCAGAGAGCCGGCAGGAGAGCCCGCACCGCTGGTGTCAGGCCGCATGTAGCCCAGGTCATACTGCAGGATCTGGGTCGTGTCTCTGCTTAGCTGGTTCATCAGCCGGACGGGGTTAAAGACTCTGAGCACAGAGCTCGTGAGGGATGGGCCCGCAGGAGAAGCAGCCCCCAGCACACCACACCCGTGCGCCTTCCACCTGTGTCTTCACCTTTCCGTAGCATGAAAACCAAGGTTGACCTCCACGTGATCGCCTCTGTGTCCTGGAACACGCACACGCTTGCACACGCAGACACACGTGTGTTCCGGTGACGTGAGGACGGGCAGGCAACGGCAGACAGCTGTCCGTGCGTTCGCCGCCGAGCAGCACTCTGTTTCACTTTCCCTGTCCTCACCCCCGTGGAACAGGTTCTATCCCTAGAGCCATTTCACAGATGGGGAGACTAGAGCACGAGGAACGAGCAACTTGTCTCCCTAGAGCGCACAGGTGCTGCGCGCAGCACCTGAAACCCCCGTCTGGGGGCCCCACAGCCCTCAGATGCAGCCACACCGCCTGCAGGGTCTGGGAAGACACACACGTTCCAGCGGGAAAACAGCACCTTGCTCTTTCCAGCCCAGGGAGCCCAGAAATCTTCACCAAGCGATTCCGATGCTTGCTAGAGTTTGACAACCGATACCCTAAAATGTAATGCACAGAGCGTGTTCACATGGTGGCTTAACGTGCCCAGACACCCCTGCAGGTCCGCTCAGGATTCACGCCCCCCGCAGAGCCGGCATCTTCCAGGACTACACGGAGAGTTCTACTTATGCGCTGATGTTTTCATCCTTTTTTTTTTTTTTAACTCTATGTCCACAATTTCTTCTGATGCTCCCCTTGCTTTTTTTAAATTGTGAAAGTAGTACACGTTTGCTATCACAAATCAAAATATTCAGAAGGCAAAACGAAAAGTGCATTCTTTTTAAAACACCGCAACGGGGTTGTCTGTTCTGGTCCAAAAGCAGCCAGATCAAGAGGGTCACACTTGGCCTCACAACAGATGAGGGACCCCAGCTTCTGCGCCAGCCCTCCCTTGAGCTTAGCCCGGTCCCGTGCCCTTTCTAAGCCTCACTGTTCCATTCTGCAGAATGGGGACAGCAATCCAACAATCTGACAGGGCTCCTGGGAGGTCCAAGCACAGCCCTAGCTGGCATTCTTTAAAAACCTTGAGGAATTCTTCATGGTATGAACTTGAGGTCGTGAGGACGGGACCAGAGGTCTTACTTGCTGTGACAGTTGTCACTGACGTCTGCAGAGACGTATTGTGCGCCCACCAGCCTTCCCTTCTCTCACTTGTCCACTCCGGGCGTGCACCCTTGCCATGTCCCAGAGCCTCACTGAGATGCCGTGAGGATCAGGTTCCGCTGCACGCAGGCTGCCCCTGGGCCAACAGCTCCCAAACCCACGCCTCCAGCCGCGGACTCACTTCTGACTCAGGAACTCTTTTTTCCTGCCTCCTGCTCAGCATCTCCACCTGGAGACTGACCAGGGATCCCCAAGACTCCCACCCCGAGCAGCGCTCTGGGTTTGCCCCCTTCCCATCTCTTCCTCCCAGACTCCATGTTTGCAGAACTGTCACCATCATCCATTCATTTGCAAAAGCCCAGGAATCCAGGGTCCAGCACTGAAGAACCAGGCCCTGCCGCCAGGACTCCCGCCCCTGGCCAGATGCACAATCACAGGGAGAAACGGAGGCAGCTCCCTGGGGACCGGCCGACTCCTCTGCAGGCTGGTCCCCCTCCTAAACCTCTCTGACAGCGTCGCAGGAGCACGAGCATCGTTAGGAACAAGCCGTCTACGGGCCAGAGGCCCCACATATTCACCCAAGACTTTGCGTCACTTTTTCCAAATCACATCCCAAAGCCTTACCATATCCCCCAAAAGTTACACGACCTTAGGACCGGTCGTCTTCCCTTTCTCGAACACACCGAGCCCACATCACCCTAACGTGCTGGTCCAAAGTGCTCGCTTCTGGGAAGGCTCTGCTTCTAGATCTGCACATGGTGGGCTCCTTCCCTCCTTGATGCCCTACATGTGGCCTTCCCTGTCCACTCCACCTGCACCGGCCCCCGGGCACTCCCCGGTACACCTGCGCTTTTCCCTCTTCGGGGAACCTGCTACTGCCCGGAGGTGCTATTGGACTGTCTGGGTGCCTGTGTGTCAGCCGTCTGTCCCCCCAACAGACATCGCCAGCCTCATTCACTACAGGGTTTGCAGCTCCAGGACACGTTGGGCCCCTAAGGGCTCAACAAACAATCAGCCCACGACTGAACAAGTAAATAAGTGACTAATGCCCTGTAACGAGCTTCCACATCTGTTTGCATTTCAGAGCCTACAAAGATCTCTTACAGATAGTTTCTTAATGAAATGAATCTGATTAGGCACAGCTTTAAACTCAAGAAGCGTGGCCACACTCTCCATCCTAGCTCCTCACCAGGATTAAGAAATAGCGGGACTGTCTCTCCAAGGGAAGAGAGTTTATTTCTAGGAGCCCCAACAGCCCCGCGGCCTGGACACGCAGAGGCTCGTGGTTTCGTCCACGGGCATGGCGTGAGAAGAAAGCACGTGGGGCTGCAGGTTTGGCTGGTGGACGCCCTCTGTGCGCACACCCCCCGTGGGCCGGACGCTGGGCCACGATGGCTGGCTTCACGATGAGGCGGGTGACCTCGGTTGTCCCCATTCCCCTGCCTGGCCGGGGAGACAGAGGAAGGGCGGTGGTAAAGTGACGTTCTGAAAGCTCAGAGCCGGGATTCGAGCCCAGGGCTGTGTGCCCACAGGGTCCCGGCAGCCCTTGTCCCTGAGCACGAGCTGAGTCAGGGAACGGAAATCTCGAACCAGGCAGCACAGCACGGGCTTAGAAAGGGTTAAACGCCCACTGCGGGAGGGAGCGGTCTGGGCTGCCTGGTGCTTTTTCAAGGCCAAGATTAGGAGGACTGTTGGCCTGGCCTCCCCTCCACCTGGCCCCCCCGAGAGGGCCAGGTGTTAGTCAGCGACCCGCGGGGGCGAGGGCAGGGGTGAGGGACTAGGGTTTCCTCTCCGCGGGGCGTTGGCAGGACCCCTGGGTCTGCGTGCTCACACTGGGGTGTCGAGTCCCTGTCTTCGGGGTCTCTGACAGGACGCCAGAGGCCCTGCCAGCCTGGGTGCCGCCCACCCCACCCCCACACCGTGGAGCGAGGCGGTTGGACCCCACTCCTCTCCCAGCCCACACAGTTATCTCAAGAGCGCTGCTTCCTGCCTTGCAGCAGAAAGCAATATTTGCAAAGATGAAGAAATCCTGACTCTCTTTTCTTAATTTGTTGTTGTCATGACATGACTGACTCAAGAAGCAAAAATTTAAAATTCCTGCCCAAGGTCACGGGCTGGTCTCGCCCGCGCCTGATGTTCCCCCAGATGCTCCCGCTTTCCTCTCCCACCTCTGCACCTCGCTGCACGCACCCCGCGCTGCCCTGTCTCACGCCCAGACCCCTGTCTCCTAGCCAGCCCTTGGAGAGTGTTCAAGGTTTGGCTCAGCGTCACCTCCTCCAGGAAGTCCTCCTTGATGCCCCTCCCAGCTCTCCTGAACAGGAGCTGCCCTCCTGCAGTCCCGAAGCCCTCCACGCGGACTGGCTTGTGCATGTCCTCTCCAGCAAGCGTGAGCTCCTCTGTGCTAGGGACCACATCCCCCTCCTCTCTGTAGCCCTTGCTGTCCCCCAAACAGTGCGGGCTCAACAGCTGTGCGAAGAGAGGAGGAGAGGGGAAAAGGAGCAACAGAGGGAAAGGCAGGGAGGCCAGAGGGAGAGAGGGATCTGGGGCTAGACGCACAGGCTGGGATGAAATACAGACCGAGACAGAGGGACGTGGCGCGCTGCGGGGCTGGAGGAGGAGTGTGCCCTGACGGAGCACTGGACCAGGAGTCCGGGGCCGCCGCTGCTCACCCGCTGGGTCACCCGTACCAACCCCTCCTCAGAACCCAGAGCCCAGCTGTCATGCCCACCGGGGGACGCCCTGCTCCAGCAGCAGAGTGTCTTGCTTCCCTTCAGCCCCGAGCAACCTGCCGCTGGGGTGCGGGGGTCCCTCCTGGCAACCCCCAGCTGAAGTCAGCCCTTGAGCTCATCAGGAGGCCAGCCCCACGCAGCGGGGGCCGTTACGGCCTAGAGATCTGCCCCACGCAGAGGCAGGACAAAGCAGGTACTGTGTCTTACTAAACTCCATGTTTAAATTTAGTGACACGTAATATATTATTAGTAAAAACCGAACACAACTGAGAAGGGGCTCGGGAGAGCGTCCTGGGCGCAGCACTCCGCAGGGTGCCGAGAGCGGGGCTTACTGAGCTGCGTCTGCTTTTCCCGAGACGAATCGCACGGCGCCCGTCAGATATGCGTCTTCCGGGCTCTGTGCATTCTACCTACAAGAACAGTGAGCGCACACGGAACTCAGATGGTGACACACTTGCTGGCGTGTTTAGACATGAAGGGTAGGGAATGCCTAGAACTCATCCAGAAACGTATCCGAGAAGTAAGGAGGCTGCACGGACAGACAGACGGTTGGCAGGATGGACGGACACGTGGGAAGACAAGTAGCGGAGACTGTTGCTGGCAGAATTTAAATAGTGGGCTATGCTCCCTGATGGCAACCCTTTCCCCTTTTCTGTATGTTTGAATGATTTTTAACTGTAATATTTCAGAAGAAATACAACGGAGAGCAGTTAGAGAAGCCCTAATTTGGGGAGTGTTTAAATCAGTTGTGGGTTTCTGAGCCCGTACAGGTGGGGATCCCACTGACTGCAGGAACCAACGCCGCCGCGTGGAATGAGTCTGTGCGCATGTAAGGGTCACCGTCGGTGCCGCTCGGCCACGGTCCCTACAGCATGCTATCAACACGGGCTTTAGAAGGAAACAGACCGCTGGGAGAAAGTCCCCAGGCCTCATTTCTGTTCACCTAGAGACACAACTGCGTTTGCCTCCCAGAGCCGCAGGGAGGGTCAGAGGAGTTGGTGTCTGGTGCTGGCGGCTGCTCGGGAGGGAGAGAGGCTGGTGTCACAGAGACACTCCCGGGGGCTGCCCTCCAGGTGTGGGGGACACAGGGGACGGGCTCACGCTCGCAGAGAAGCGTCTTGAGGCCTCAACCCTCCAGCAAAAGCTTGTATTTCCTGAGCTAACAAGTCACCCTGATTATTTTTATTTTCTTAAGATTTTATTTCTTTATTTGTCAGAGAGCAAGAGCACAAGCAAGGGGAGCAGCAGAGGGAGAAGCAGGATCCCCACTGAGTGGGGAGCCTGACGTGAGACTCGATCCCAGGACTCCGAGATCATGACCTGAGCCAAAGGCAGACGCTCAACCGACTGAGCCACCCAGGTGTCCCCATGATTATTCTTCTCAAATGCTGCAAAGAAAACAGATGGTGGAAGTACCCTAGAAATGCTCGCGGTCGCTCGTAAGCTGGTGAGGTCTGGGACAGTTCTCTTCTCTCATGCCTTTCCTACAAGGCTCCATGCCCTTTACCTAGAGCTGGTTTCTCCGCCCCTCCCCCACCGGCCTCCCAGACGCCCTTCAGAAAACAGCTCAAAGAGCACCACCTCGGGGAGCCTCCCTGGCCCACCAGACGGGTCAGTGCTCCATCAGAGCACCCCAACACACACAACCCTCCTTGTCCGTACAGTTACGTCTGTCTCAGAAGTCCCGTTTGATCCCCGGAAACCAGCCTGGGGTCTGCAACCCAGAACGTCCCAAGTACGTGGTTGGAAATGAGTTCCGAGTGTTTGAGAAAGTGGCTTCATTCTTTGCAGATTGAAAAGTAGGAAGAGGGGCACCTGGATGGCTCAGTGGGTTAAGCCTCTGCCTTCAGCTCAGGCCCTGGGGGATCGAACCCCACGTCATGCTCTCTGCTCAGCGGGGAGCCTGCTTCCTCCTCTCTCTCTTTGCCTGCCTCTCTGCCTACTTGTGATCTCTCTCTGTCAAATAAATTTAAAAACAAAGAAGAAGAAAGAAAAGTAGGTAGAAAATGGGCGGCAGGATGGCGGTGGGCAACAGACTCAGTGCACGCACGATTGTCCTAGACACCACCATGCCACTCTTGACTATCCAAGAAGTACGGCGGTGCGCCACGCCCTCCGACTCCTTCCGTGGGCACAGACCCCACTCGGGATGCCCCAGCTCCACGCCGAGCCTCCCTCTTCGAGCCCTTCCCTGCCGACCGCGGGCCGTGGGCACTCAGGAGGCCCCCCAGGTATGGTGGCTCCACTCCCGGCAGGAGGGGTGGAAACGCCTGCGGGGGACGTCACATGACCTTCGGGGCTACAAGCAACCGCTGCATCACGCGTTCGAAACCTGTGAGATGGCAGGACTAGAGCCTTCCTGGAGGTCAGCTGGACTCCAGCAGCCTGCTGTCCACCGTCTAGATGGGGACAGTGAGCCCCCACGATGGGAAAGGGCTTCCCCAGGTCATGTGGCAGGGGAAGGCCTTAGCTGGACAGGTGTTTGTGCTTTTAATCTCCAATTATCCTGCCGCTGAACTCAGAGAAAAAGGGACTTACTCATCGCTATGAAGGGGATGGAGGGTGTCCCCCAGATTGGCCCCCAGACCCAGGACCGAGGCATTCCTCCCCACAGCTGACCAAGGGCTGCCCGCAGCTGTCTCAGCTAAATCTCTTTGCAAGAATTAGTCTCTGCTGAGGACAGCTGCCTTGCCGAAGTCTGTGCCCCAGACCTGGGTCAGCCCACAGGCAGCGATGGGTCATTACAGTAGGTGTACAAAACCCATGGGATCAGCTGGATCACAGCTGTATCCTGTGCAGCTTCTCCTTCTGGGGGAAGGAGACACAGGTGGTGTCCCTAGGGACACTCTCCAGTGACCTTCCTGCACAGATCTCTGCCCCAGCGTCTTACCAGGAAACCCAGCCAAACATGGAGACGCAGCCAGGGACAGGAAGTAGCAAGGCCTCCCCAGAAATAAAATGGTTTCCCCAAATACTGAGCACCTACTGAATACCAGATCAAGCCCAACCCTTGAGGACTCCCCAGTAAATGCATCCAAATGATCTACGGCCAAAGGGAGACATTCTGACGGGTGGCTGGACCCCACAGCTCGGTTCTTGGTCCCTATATGCCACTGCCTTCCTTCCAACTTCAGAGATGCTTTGAAGGAACCTACCCAACGGGCCCCCGGGCTCTCGCCCTATCTTCCGTATCTCCCTGCAGCTGGAACAGTCAGAGGGTGCCTTTGACTTGTCTCATTCCCCCTGTTAAAGAAAACCATGTGTTTACTCTCTTATGCCAAAGTTACAACAGAGCTGAGGTTCCGCCAGTGTTGACTTTAAAATTTGGGCAGAAGGGTTAACATCCTTCTCCCTGGTGCCTGTTTGTTTATGTTTCCAGAGCAAAAGGAGGTCACTGAAGAAACGAACTCCGATCTCCTGGGCCATACCGGCATAAAGGCAGTAAGGATGGCCCTAGGGCTCCAGCCCCTCCCAGCCTCACCTCTCCCCCACCCCGTGCCCAGCCCTGCAAGGCTCAGAGGTCCCCTGCTCCATTCTCCCGGAGACAGAGACGCCGAGCAGCCCCCTCTTCTGTTCTGTTTCCTGCTGGGACCAGAGCTCAAAGCGGGGGACCCTGACAGCTATGCGTTTAGACAGGGATGCGTCTGCCGCGCCCCCGCCCCCCTCCAGCGCTGCCAGCAACGTTCACAGAGGAAGCAAGGGCTCATAAAAACCCGCTGCACCAGCCCAGGCTCCCTCTCGTCCCCTCAGGGGACCTGGGACACCGTCACCGCTCACCTCTCTGCCAAGCACCCTAGTGTGCACACAGCTGGCTCGCAAGGACAATGCAGACAGACAGGGATGTGTCCTGCTGCACCTCACAGGGGCACGCACACGCACGTGTGCGTGCACACACACACACAGACACACACTCTCTACATACGGCAGAACCCAAGTCGTGATTTTCCAGAGCCCTCCTGGAGGATGCCGAGAAGAGGCAAACTGTCCATCCCCGGCTCCCCAGGAACCCCCGAGAAGAAGCAGCACTTACCATTCTCCCTCCGAGGGAAGATTCTCTTCTGCAAACTCATGCTGCGGGGCTTTGAGGATGGGGCTGAGCCGCAGAAAGCCCCTCGGAGCCCCAGCCCGATGCAGAAGTCCCAGGGATCGCCGGCAGCTTCTGGGCGGGGAATATTTGAGTGTGACTTAAAACTACGAAGTAGCTAGCTCCTCGTTAGGACTGTTTTCCCCGGCAGGGAGGGAGGGAAAAAATCCCTTTCCCTCTGCCAGCAAATCTTTAAAGTCTCACAACGGTTGCTTCCAACTCCTGCCCTTCTTACGAAGCAAATGCTCACGAAGGCAATGTTATTTCACTGAATCAAGCCCTCCGATCACAAGCCTTTTCCTGTACCGCAAACAGACATGTGAAACCTCAAACTTTCCTTTGGACTCAGGCTCTGTTGGGAGCGGACTGAACACAGCCCTCTCTGAGGTCGAATGTATGGAAAATGTGCTAAACTGTTTAGATCATACCCAGCACTAGGTTCTGCTCCCCACCTCCCGACTTTTTTTTTTTTTTTTTTTTTAATGAGTTCTGGTGTGTTTATGTAATTGCGAGGGACAAACACAACACCTAAAATCCCTGCCCAGAGTTGAAGTGATTCATTTTCTCCTTCACACACACCACACACAAACACAGCGCCTGTTTAATCCAAGTGAAAACGCCTTTCATAAAATCTGCTAAGGGCTCGGGCAGAGCCGCTCCTGGTGAATGCAGGCTGTGTCCCCAGAAGGGCAGTTGGGCCCCGGGGAAGGTGGAGGCTGGCTTTCATCAGGACAAACAGAAGGCGCTCTGACTCCCGCCCATGTTGGGACAAGCAGGCAGAAAAGAAAAGTGGGCGCGAGCCCTGGGTTCGCTGGGTTATAAAACGCATTCCGCCAACTCTACTCGATTTCCCTGTTTGCCTTCTCATACCAAGAGATTTTATTTTTAGACTTGGACAAGATGTACTATTATTTTAAGTGACCAACTTGATTGCTGGTTTATAGAAATCCTTGGATTCCCCACCGAAGAGACCAAAAGAATATACAATAAGTGAGCACAGAGTCAGAGCTGGAAACTGGGAAAGAATGTGGTCGTTCGGGGGACGCGGCCACAAAGGGTCGGACTGAAAGGAAAGGCTGCTCCATCTGATAGAGAAAAGGCCACTGGGGAAGCAAGTGACACAGACCTTGGTCCCGTTCTGGGGTTACCTGGCACCTGCCCCGAGCTCCCGGGGCTTCCTGGGTTGGGTCTCTGGCGTGGCCATGGCCGGCCCCTTGACCAGTGTCCATGCTGTCACCGCTCAGGACCTTGGAGAGTCGAAAGCGCGTGAATTACCAACCCTTTGCTCAAAACGCCTCTGGGTCACTTTGGCCCCTCGACCAACACACACAGTCCACGTACCTCTGAAGTGAGGGTTTCTTAGGCCAGTGCCTCGGGTTGCCAGGAAAACCTCTACTATCAGCACCTGAAGTGGGAACAGCTCCCTGAGCGTCATCCCCATCCCGGGCCCGCAGGCCCTACCTCGCTCCCAAGAACCAAGTAACCGCCCAGGCCTGGAGCTACGGGAAAGCAGCTCAGACGTCCGCACCCGGGGCCGGACCTGGCCTTCCAGTCTAGCGGGTCCCAGCCGTAGCCACAGGGAGAGCCCGGGCTACCGAACCAGGGCGTGCTTTGCAGAAATTAAAATAACGTGATAGAGTAAGATTTATTGTGCTAGAAAGAGGTCTGCGCTACACGGCCGAGTGAAAAAAAGATGCACGTTGCCGAGTGCGGGGTGTGATCTACATCCACGGAAGAAGACTAAACTCGGAGAAGGAGAATTAGGGGTGTTTTCTTCTACAAACTTCCCCGTACCCACGATGATCCTTCACAATTCGGCGAGCAGCGGTAGCTTTCCACTCGTATCATCTAGAGGATGAGAGAAAAGGATTTAATTAAATAGGCTTTTTTTTTTTGTTTTAAGTTAAGTCACTGTCTTTAGAACCCCTAAGTAGGTTTTTGTCAAGTCAACAGCGAGGACTATAATTTTGAAAGTCATGGCTTTTGATCAGATGCAGTAAGCCTTCGACAGAGGAGTTTTTATTTGCTGGGGTAGGCAGAAGCCTGGTCCCTGCAAAAAGGTCCGCGTCCTGCCCCAGGAATCTTGGAATGATTGAGTCCTCCAGCGGGTAGTTAAGGCTGCCGATGGAGATGGATGTGCTAATCGGCTAACTTGAAGATAATTAGGATCATTGGGATGATCCTGGAGTATCCAGGTGGACCCCAGGTCACCGCAAGGGTCCGTAAGTGTGGGAGAGGGAGGCAGAAGAGGGGGTCCAAGGTGGACCAGAAGGTCCATCGCCGGCTTTGCTGAGAGAGGACGGGGCCGCGAGCCACGGACGCAGGCGGCCCCCAGAAGCTGGAGGAGGAAGAAAACAGGTTTTCCCCTCCGGGCTCCAGAAAGAAACGCGGCCCCTGCCAACCCCGTGACCTCCGCCGGGTGAGACCCTGCTGTGTGCCCGACCTCAAGAACGGCAAGGTAACGACTTGGTAGTTTCTTAAGCCACCATTCCCGGGGTGAGCCCTGCAGCAGCAACAGAAAACTGGCCTGCTTGGTTTGTTTCTATTTTGTTTGCTTCCTTGATGCCAAAACCTTGCCTCTGGCTACGACCAACAAAGCGGGGAAGATTCAAACACAACGTTGACCCCGTGGAGCCCCGGATGAACAGCCGTCTTCTTGGGGCGCCTGGGGGCTCCGGCGGTGGAGCATCTGCCTTGGGCTCAGGTCACGATCCAGGGGACCGGAGATCAAGTCCCACACCGAGTCCCGTGCTGGGCTCCCTTCTCCCTGTGCCTTCCCCTCCACTCCTGCTCTCTCTCCAATAAATAAATAAAAAAAAAAGAAAGAATAGTTGTCTTCTTATCCAAAAGGAGATGAAAATCTGCCCAAGGCCCACGTGTTGGGGCCTGAGAAGGAGCCCCCACTCCACTCCCTCCTGGATGACAGCAAGAGGCCGGGGAGGCATGGGCTGGGGACAAGAAGGAACACACTTCCCGCCTGAAATGCTTGCCCGAGTGGAAACGTCCTCCTACGGAGGGAGTGTGGCTGAAGGTTCCCCGGGCCCAGAGCAGGTGCCCAGAACTGCCTGACCATGCCTGGGTGACCAGGGAGCTCCGGACAGGGGCACGCAGAGGGAGGAGAGGCCCCTACACCAGCTGAGGAGGGAGGCCTGGGCGCCCAGCTGGGGGGGTGCAGCTTGTGGGCTCCACGCACACTGAGAGCTCGGAGCGGCGCCCACAGATGGTTTGCACCCTCCCCAGCACCCCGGCGCTCCTCAGCCCCCCGTGGGGGACGCGGGACCCCGAACGGACTGAGCTCGTACGTACCCAGAGGAGACTGAGCAGAGCAGGAGTAAATCAGAACAGCTAAGTACACTTTGCATGAGCAGAATGAGTATCCGTCCGCTGCAGAAGTGACGGTTTACAAGTGAGTTCGGTGCAGAAAAATTCGGAAGGCTCCGTGTCCATACGTCCTTTTTTTTCTCCTGTAAGTAACCTATCAGTTCCATGCCAAGATGGGGACAGACGCTGTTTCCGGCCAGTGGGAGGATTAGCACTTTTTACTTCTTTTACTTTGTATTTCCTAATTCATTTCCCCCCTCAAAAAGAGCAAGTTTATTTCTTAGCAAAAAAAAAAAAGGGAGGGGAGATACCGATAGAGGAAACCGTAGTGCATGGGAAGCAGAGCTCTGCCCAGAGGCACAGACTGTGTTCATCACAAGAAAGAAGGCTTTGTTTCGGTCACTGATTTATCCCGAGTGCCCAGGACAGTGCCTGGCACAGATCCGAGGCTCCAGAAATTTGCAGAATGATTTCCTCCACCGATCCGCCGATCCGCACGCCTCCGAGGCAGCCCGCTAGCCGGGTCGTCTACGCTCTGTGTCCCCAGGGCTCTGGTGGAAAGCTCGAGAGGCTGGTGCCTAGAAGGCGCCATTTCCAAAGTGTGCGGCAGGGGAGAAGCCAAGGGCACTGCGGCCGCCCCCGAGCTTGAGGCCCCCCACCTGCGCCCTCTGTGTCTGCCCCCGCCCAGCTCCCCCGGGAAGCCCCCAGGCCGCCCGGCTTCCTCACACAGCTACTTCCACTCAGAAGGTGCCCGAGTCCGGTGCATGAGGGAGGCCAGGTAGCACAAAGTCAGGTATAATCACAGATTGTAAGGGACGAGCTAGGATGTGGGGGAAGGGGTTTCACATGCGGGGAGTCTTCTCTCTGTGTTCTCTGTTCTTTCCACGTAGCCTCCTCCTATAAACAAAGTCTCCTCCTCGGCCCCAATCACCCCATGAGGGGACTGAGGGAGCATCTTTTCGTCACACAAGGTCGGGTTTTGGACCAAAGCACCCCGAAAGGGCCCGATCTCGTCTGTCACATGAGGTCTGCCCCAAAGAATGGGAGGCCCTGTCTTTCACTAGTTAAACTACCTGAGGGGAGACGTGACCTCAGCCCTCAACATTCCAGCCCACCATCCTTGCGCAGCCTCTGCCTCTGCTCCCGGCAGCAGGGCTAGGGTCCTGGGACAGGGACGTGTGCAAACCCCTCGACTCAGCAGGCCCCCCGGGTGTGCTCACTTCAGAGGACTGGGTCTCCTTCCTTAGCTGCGAAGGGGGACCTACGCGATCCTGAGACAGTTCTGCCCAGGGAGCCTGGCGGAGGCAGCTCAGCGTGCGTGCCTGAGGGCCCGGCGGTGCTCCTGCCGTGGGTGCAAGGTCTGCCAGGCCTGCCTGAGCTCTGGGCCTCCAGCTCCCATGTGTCAGCCGCTCTGCCAAGCCTGCCTCTACTTCCACAGACTGGCCTGTCCCCTCCCTGCTGCACCCAGAACCCACCCTGAACCCGACCCTGACTGTACACCCCGCCTGGTTCTCACCTCCGACTTGGATGCTGGACCGCGCGGCCCGTGCCGGCTCCTTCCCTCCAAACCACACACGGCTGTCCCCACCGGGTTCCGGCACAGGCACCGTCCCCAGGCGCAGCCCCATCCACATCCGGCTCTCCGCTCCCTAGGACACGGTTCAGTGCCAGTGTCCCCGGGAACCAGGTCCCCGGCTCCCCGGACCCCTCCCTCCAGCTCCCCTCGGCCGATGCCTCTAAGTGCCCAGTGGCCACCGTCAAACCCCCTCTCACGTGTCAGAAAGAACGGAGCCCCAATGTCACAGACCTCCCCTGCTCGGCTTCCTGGTCCTCCGCCGGGGCTCCGAGCAGCATGTGGCCTGCCCTGTTGTCCGAGGAGGTCGGCATGACCTCCCAGATGGGGCCGCCCCGCTGCCCGGAGGGACACGTGACCGCCTAAATGACAGTGACCCCAAGGAAGCCGGGGCTGGCCCCGGGGAAGCCAGCAGACGATTTCTCAGCCTGATGTGTAATGATTAACCTCGATGCCTCTATGCCCTGGGTATTTAAATGCACCAAAGAATCAATTTCCTTGGTCAACCAACCCACTCGTTTTTAAATGTTCGCTGGCTTCAACATTTACTTTGGGACTCGGAGAACGATAGAGTCAGATAATACACCAATTCATGGCGTTTAGGATGTTTGGGTATCGATTTTAGGGACAAATTGGGTCTCCTACGCCCACTCAGAAAAGGCAAAACACAGACTGATAAGCCCAAATCTCATGGAAAATTCCTGAGATGCTCTCCATCGTCTGTGGCAAGTCCAGAAACCACAATACCTGCTTCATTATTAACCTCCTGATGGGGAGGGTCCCGCCCCTCACTCACCTTACCCTGAAGACCTCCCGTCTTACCGTCTTACGGATGTGGAAATGGAGCCTCAGAGAGGTGAGTGGGGGGCTCGCTTGGGCCCCAGAACTTCCCACCCAGGGAAGGGGAGTTCTGTAAAGACAGAGAAAGGGCCTGTTTGGTGCTCGATCAAGAACGAAATGGGTCGGTGACTGCATTGGGACAGGGGACCTTCTCCCGGGTCCCCAGCTGGGGAGGTGGCGATTCGTGGAACCCACCGCGAGCCCGAGAGCGCAGTCATGGAACTGCGGAAGTCAGAGCTGGCAGGGCTCAGGGACGCGCTGATCTGTGCGGTTTGCAAACTTTCAGGGGGGGGCAGGTCCCCTGCTCTCAAATGTCTCACAGGGAACTTTAGATAAGACAGTGGATGAGGGTGACGTTGCTCTCTCTGAAGGGGGGTGACGGTTGGTATCTCTCCCATATCACGCCTCGGCAGCCCCCCGAATTCAGCCGAGCACGTCCAGAAACCTCTGTCCCGAAGCCTGGCTCTGGTCCGCACACAGACCTGCCGTGGTCTAGGGGAGAAACAACGTGCCCAGAGACAAACCATCACGGGAACCAGAGGGTCCCCAAAACCACCCACTCCGGCCACTCCTTGCTCCCAAGGCCCATGTCGGCCCCACTCGGTGACCAGTCTGCTGGATGCTGAGACCAGAGAGAAACCCGAGGGTGCCCGGGTCAGTCCGTTCGCAGTCTCCTCAAGCACGTGATCTCCCCCCGGGTCGCAGAGACAGGGGGGCTGCAAAACGGTTTTTACCGACCTTTCGTGCGCCTTGTACTTTTGAAAGCACATCCCAAAGGCTCTTCTCACGTCCTGCGCCTGTAAGTTATCAGGAAGTCTCTTCTGCAGACTCAGCGTATGGAGTCTCATTTGATGCTGGAAGTTTCTATCGTTTTAATGCAAAATCTTGCATTGCTTATGTGTGTGTTACATTACATGTCTACACACACATGGAGACACACTTACATACACACATGTGTATTCACACACATACACACACACATTTATCATCCCTTGCCCACGGCCCACACAACGTCGTCTCTGTGAGTCCCCAAGGGGAACCAGCAGCAAGCACAGGTCACAGGGAAGGTCTGGCGTCTGGAAGTCCGTTGGAGATGACCAGTACTTCCCCAGCAGATCCCAGCACGGAGCCAGGCGCTGCGGGCACCAGCGGCAGGCACTCCTGTGCCCGCCCTCCAGCAACCCTCTCTACTGCTCTCCCAGGTCGGACCCAGGCCACCTCCCCGCAGGACGAGGAGCCTTCCCGTGGCAGCCACCACTCAGGAGGCCATCCAGAGGGTCCCTCCGTCTGCTCCTGGGCTCTGCCCCCGGGGTCCCACCCTACTCTTCTCCAACCTCCTCCCGACTCCAGACTGACCTCACAGAGACAGAGCTCAGTGGCCCCTAGGCCTCGAGCCCCCTGGATGACAGACACCGCTGTCCGCTGCACGGATAGCATGTCACAGGACGGGAGAACTATCTAGGCTGGGCCTGGACCGTGCATGTCGGAGAGGTTACACACCCGTGGCTGTGACCGACGATGGGGATGGTGGGGACGGTGGTGGGGACGGCCGTGTCGTGCGGAGCATTTCCTCTGTGCCAGAACGGTACCCGTCGCTTCCTACACCTCACCTCCCTCAATCCAGACCGGCGCGGTGAGGACCACATCGCAGAACGCCTCCGTCAGAGCTCGCTTATTCCTCCCACTTGGACAGGAAGGCGGGGGAGGAACAGACAAGATCCCAGCGGGAGCTGGTGGCCACTCTCCGGCTGGCCGGCGGACCGTGGGGGTTCGGCCGGGCCATCTGTCCTGGCCCAGGGAGCAAGCAGGACAGCGACCCCGGCACCAGCCCATGCAAGGGCACAGGACGCATGGGGAGACTCGGAGAGCGGGCACGGGAATGACTTGGGACCCAGGACCAGCGCCAAACTGATGGTAAGGCCCGGGGCGTCATGGGGATGTGAGCCCCACCTCTCCATGGGGAACTTCTCCTGCTTGCAGGGACCTGACCTGAAAGAGGCCACCGACGCCCCGGTCTCCTCTCCAAGGCAGTTTGGAGTACGGAGAGCTGGCAGCAAAGGTCAGAGCTCGGTTCTCAAGGGAGACCCGAGAGTCAAGTTCGAGGTCCCGGACCGCCGTCCTCAACGCCGTCCCAGCAGCTTCGTCTCCCCCTCCTGTCCTTGTCCTCCGAGAGGATCCCATTTGCAGCTGACGTTCCTCCTGCCCTGCTGAGGAGCAAGGGGAGGCCTCCGATGTGAGCCCTGGGCTGTGGCCGTCCATCTGTCTGCTCGCCTGTCCGGCAGCCCCCTCCCCACGCTGGTCTCTGTCTCCAGGCTGCTGGCCATTCACCGTCACCTGCGGAGGTAGAGAGTGCCCAGAGAGCTGACTCCGGTCCTAGGCCACCCGCCCCAGGCCACCGGCCCTGCAAACCTGCCCGAGACCCCCCTGGTACCAGGTGTCTCGAAGTCAAAGCTCAGACGTCTTCCCGCGATGTCCCCCTTTCTTGAACACATTGAATTTTCGTTCCACAACCAGAAAGAACAACTTTATCCCTTGCCAAGACAGACTCTGCATTCAGCAGACAGCAAGCGAAGGGGCGCGGGGCCGACCTCGGGGCTCTCTGAGGGAGAGTGAGCGGGCGGGGAGGGGCCAGGGTGGCCACAGGGCAGTGGCGCGCCGTGGAGGACGAAGTCTGCCCTTGGCAGCGAGAGGGGCCCAGCGTGGACCGGTGGGCGGGTTCCGAAGGTCGGGGGCGTGGGAAGGGGGCTTGTCTGAGCCCGAGGAACCGCGGGGCAGAGACGAAACCAGACGTGTTCAGGATCCGCCGTCAACTCAAGGAGACCGTGTCTGAGATGTCCCCTGCCTGCTGTCCGGCTCCGCTGCTGGCTCCCCGTCACCCAGCCCGGGATCCACTCCCATTCCCCACTCCTACTTCTCCTTGTTCCTACGTTTCGTTCAATCCTGCCGGTATCCATTCCAGACATCGCTCGAGCACACTGACCTCGCTGTTCCCTCTGCCGCTCCCTGGCCTCCCAGGTCCTCCTGCCGTCCAGGGACCCCCAGAGCCGCTTCTTGGCCAGTTCCTCTGCGTCGCACGGGTCCTCCCCCATAGCTACAGAAACCGGACCTTCGTAGCTGTACCTCGCACTTTTCTGAGATCCCGCACAGACCGTTGGATAAATTCCAAACCCACGAGCAAGGGATGTGAGACCTCCAAACTCTGACCCTGTGCCCCCCACAGCCTCACCAGACCCCCTGCCCGAGACCCCCTCCCCCAACCGCACTTCTTGCCTCCAGACTTGCGCCCTGCTCCCCCCACCCCACCCATTTACTTGGCTCATCTTTGATGTGCCCCTAGGACACGTCTGAACCCCCCCCCCGAACCCTCCCCCCCGCCAATGGGATCTGTGGCCCTTTCTCGTGCTCTGGGAGGCTCCCCTGTGCACTCCCAGTGCTGTGCTTCCCGCTGTTTTGTGATCATTCCCCTCCCACCCATCCACCCCACTGGGTTGTCAGTATGTGGAGGGCAAGAACCGGGTCTTAGTCCTCTCAGCGTCCCCTGATCCAAACCAGCGGCCGGTCCACTGAGAGAGCTCCAACTTTTCTGAACTACTTAAATAACGGCCTTGGCAACCGAATGAGCGGTTGGCACTTCGGTGACTAAAATCACAAAGGCGGGGGAGAATGGCTGGAAAGGGGAACAGGGGAAGCGTGTGCTTTGGACACGGTTTGGGACCCCCGGGGAGTCCAGCGAGGAGGGATACCCGCTGGGTGCATGGACCCCAGGACTGGAGCTCAGGACAGAGCCTGGAGCCCGGGACAGCCATCTGACCAGCGTCAACATGTAGAAAGTAGCCAAAGCCAACGGCTCAGATTGAAAATAACCTAGAGAGTGCGGAAAGAGAAATGACAAAGGAAGGACTCTCAGGGAATCCCAGCACGTAAGGGACAAGCAATGATGAGATGTACGACCCCAAGGCAGGGGAGACGCTGAAGACACAGATAAAAAAGTCTGAGAAGTTCCCACACAGAAGCCAAGGGGAAGGGAGGGTCCATTTTGCATTTTATTTTCAGCCTCCACTGGCTTTGGGACAGAACAAATAAACCCCAGGAACCCTTTGGCAAACGCGTTTGGCTTCTCATCTTTCTTGGAGGCCCCTGGAGTGAAACAGCTGTCATTTCTAGGGTGCTAAGGCGGCGATGTGGGGGACAGCAGATGGACGGAGCTGCACTGAGGAGCCGGTCAGCCACCCAACCCATTTCCCGAACCCAGCGCTCCCCGGGGCAGCCCACGGTCCATTTCCCATAAATCGAAGTCCCTGTTTATTTCACCGGAAATACAGTCCACGTGTTTGTGATTCATCTGCACTTTATGTAACCAAACGCGGGGCTGTCACCGTGTGATGTCCGAGGGACCATGTGAAGCGTCTTTGCAGCCAGATCATGGCCGGCCCGGGGAATGAAAA
Organism: Mustela nivalis; assembly: GCF_964662115.1. Lineage (NCBI taxonomy): Eukaryota > Metazoa > Chordata > Mammalia > Carnivora > Mustelidae > Mustela > Mustela nivalis. The sequence goes on from NC_139025.1 coordinate 154,050,095, forward strand.
GGAGGCAAAACTCGGCCAGCCTCCTCCGTCACTGGAGGCGCCCAGCGGGGACTGACTAGGTAGCACGCCGGAGCAGGGACCTCCCATCTGCCCGTTCTCAGCTCACGCCCACGCCCCACGTCCAAGCTGCAGCCCCTGATCCCAAACCAGCCACACCCCCAAGCAGGCGATGGCTATCGCTTCTGTAACTATTGGGTTTCTGCCGTATGTTTAAAGCAGCACCAATTCTGATACTGTAACTCAAGCCAGAACGAAAACCTTCCTCTGCGTTTTCTTGCTACGTCTCTGGTCCCGGACGGTGGGTTTCCAGAGACAGAATTACTGGATTGAAGGGGATAAATATGTTAACTTTTGCGTCTCAGAAAAGCTGCATTAAATTATGCTTTCGCTGAGAGCAAATGAACTTGGCTTTCTTACTGTACCTTTCCCAGCATCGCACCCGACCCACGAAGTAGTTCAGACAAATACAAGGAAGCTATTAAAAGTCGCGTTTTCAAGGACTCTGTTACACAGTACAGGAGCTACTAATAATACAGATACTGTGTTTTTTTTCAATTATGTAGGGATATAAACTCAACGTTTCTCTAAATGGTGAGGTGGGCGTGCTGTATTCTCTAGCGGTCCCAAGAGCAATTTGAGAGGGAAATGATGAATTAATCCTCAAATCTCGGTATTTTAACCCAAATGAAGTTAGTTTTTTTTTGTGTTGTTTGGTTTTGTTTTGTTTTTTTCTCGTTCCCACAAAGTCTGATACACGTCAGACTCCTCTTCCAGGCAGGTCACAGAGCACAGAGCTGTCCTTTCTGGTGCCTTCGACACCACGACGTGACGCCTCCAGTGCTCCGTGATGGGGACACGACAGGACAGGAGGCTTTCAGGGTCCCGGGCCTGAAGAGACACGTGTCATTTCTACTCAGCACGTGTTGCCTGGAACCCTCCCTCCGACCTGGCACAACACAAGGCAGCTAGGATGGGCAGGTGGATGCTCCTTGCCTCCTAGCTTCGTCGGAAGCGGGCTTTGGAAGCCGGGTCCTCCGTGGGGGCTGCAGTCGCACCTCCCGCCGCCCGCGGGAGGGTCGGGGTCTTGGGAAGCCGCAGAATTCACAGGCTCACGTAATCACAGGCTTTTTCAGGCAGGATTTATTAATGTTTTTTGGCAGCACAGCTCTCAAACTCAGTAGTCCGCTTCACGTCCAGAAACCACACCCGCTGTTCTTTCCTTCCAGACTGACTTCCCAGATGTGCTTCATGTCTTCCCTTCACGCCCGGAGCCTCTGTCCCTCCGCGTCCTGGCGGCCGACTTCAGACAACCTGCAGCAGTAGGCGTGACCTTGACCGACCTTGTTCTCGGCTCTGCTCTGCGACGCTCTAGCCAGAGGGGAGCCCTACACAGTGTCCAAGCCAAGCCTCCGGTCTCCGCTCTGCCGGGATTCTGTGCCTGGGACTGGGCACCCTGCCAGGCGCCGCACCCTCAATCTGACATTCGTCTCTGGACACTCAACGTCTTCCTGAATCCTATTTCTTGCTTGATCATCTGGAGGCGGTGAATTTTTTTTTTTTCCATTTTCCTTCTTTCGATTTTCTCTTGGGAATTAGTCCCTTGTGGTTGCTCCTGTCTTTCCTGTTACACCTTGTTAAACCCCCGGTGACAAGCAGCTCACACTCGCGGACTCTGTGTCCCAGCCTCTTCCCCCGGGGGCGGCAAACTCCTCGGGAGCCCAGGTGCTTTCCAGCTCATCACAGCCGACTAGCCTTGCCGGTATTTCACCAGTGCGCAACAGGGGCTGCTGGTCTCCTGGCGGACGGGTCAGCGCCTGTACTCCTGGTGTTTGTCCCGACAGCGCCTGACTCCTACTACCGATTTCTACCTTAGTCAGAAGGAGCTGAGGTATATCACCGTCCCAGATTAACCTCACAAGTCAGGAGCTTAGCTGCACAGGTCCCTCGCTTGCTCCTCTCAGGTCTGCCCTGAGTCCCTGTGGCATCCCACGGCATCTAAAACACACGTTAGGGAAACACACTGAAAATTAATGATACGTACTTTGTTGTCCTCAATTTTCCACATCGAGTATTTATCACTTGGTGATCAGAGAACAATAAACGTTCACATCAACGGACAGGTCAGCTGGTTGCAAGATATGGTTCTTGTGTTTGTTTTTGTTTTTGTAAGATTTTATTTATTTTTTATTTGGAGGGGCAGAGGGAGAGGAGAGAGAGAGACCCCCAAGCAGACGCCCCACTGAGTGCAGAATCCAACGTGGGGCTCGACCCCACGACCCTGAGATCATGCCCTGAGCTGAAACCCAGGCACCCCAGGATATGGTTATTACAAAGTGAACTGACTTTAGCCTTGGCCATCTGTACTCCCCGTACGGACCTTCCACGACGCTCTCTCACGGTTCCACGTACCGTACAGCCGGTGCCCTCGGGGCGAGCCTTTCCCGGGTGACGTCTTCCTCGGTCGCCAAGCATCTGAGAGTCCCCCCCACCATCCCGCTCTGCGTCACTGCTGTTTACGCAATGCTGACATTTGGAGATGGTAGTAACGTTCTAAAAATACATCCGTGTGCTTTCCTCCCTTGGATTTTTGTTTCCATTGTTTCTAGGCAGCCAGAGGCTCGCACCTGTCTGGGAGGGAGCAAAGTCAAACGGCCAGGAGCGTGGGCAGAGCTAGTCACCCCGCGTGTGACGTGTCCCATTGGACACTGGGGTGTCCTGCAGTCCCGTAAGCCAGATTTGCTGCAAGAAAGGGAATTCTGGACTGGTTTTTCTCCCCTACTTCTCCCTGGCTTGGCAGCAAAGCACGTTCAGATACCAATTTCCTTAGTTTAGTCCATAAGGTCGAAAGACGACCTCTGGCCCCAGAGGAGATGCTGTGGTCTCAGACGTGCCCCATGGGGGGAGAGGGCAGAGCGGGGGGAAGTAGGTGAGCAGGAAGTGCTCTTCTGTCCAGTCCCAGAGGACAACTGATGTGAGGAGATTGGCAAGTCAAGGGAAAGGGGTCAGATAGGTGGGTCCTGAGGTTTAGGGGAGGTGAGGGACATGCTTCTGCCCAGTTCGTGCCGGGCTCTTCACAGGGAAGTGACAACCCACACAGGGAAACCACATCACAGGGAACGGAGCTGCCTCCGGGCTAGGGACTGGCCCGTCGGTTACGCAGTCATGAGCGGCGTCCCCTGCCTTTGCGCCGTGTGTGGGATCAGAAGTTCCAACGTCCTGAAAAGGATAAGCTGAAGTTGGCTTGGTCAGAGAGTTTGTCTGGGGAGCTTGGTCAGAGAGTTTCGGGGACAAAGTCACCCCTACCTAAAGGCCTCAGGCCAGCCACAGCACTGTCGAGACTGGAGGTGACGCCAGGTCAGCCAGCAAGGACCGTGAAGTCCTGAGCAGGTAGCGGAGAGACCGATCGCAGATCCCTCCGGCCACACGCACCTGTCACCGGGATCCACGGGACGCTGGGGAGACAGCCGGTCACCTGTCCGCAGCCACCAGGCCGGGATGGTGATCGGGGAGGGCTCAGCGAGGATCTGACGGGGCTGCCCACGGATCCCAGGACCTGTCTTCTCGCTGCTGCCGGACACACCCAGCGACCCGGTGCACCCCGAATGCCGTCTCGGGGTAGGGAAAGACAGCAAGGACAGACTAAGAGATCAACCTTCCCACCTAAAGGGACTCTTGGAATTATTGCATTGGAATAAAAGGCAGGGCTGGATTCTGTCTGATTTGCCACGTCCTGACCACCCCTTTACCGGAGGGCAGGCCTCCAGGAAGAAAATCATAGTGGAAACAGAATACAAAAGTCCTCCACACTGTTCTACTGAGTCAGTGTTCCGACCCGGCCACGGTGGTCCATGTTCCACAAAATCGTGAGCCTTTACCCTCAGGAGCAGCACATCACTTCGGAGAGCAGGGAGATCTCAGGGAGGGGCAAGGAGGCAGGAAACTCTGAACCCTTGCAGACAGGAGGCAAGGTTGAAGCCGGCATCGGGACCAGGCAAGAGTGCGATGGAAGCCCCCACCGTGGGTGGCCGGCAAGGTGCAGAGCAAGCCGTGGGGGGAGCGTCTCCATGAAGAGTCACGTGGGGGGAACGAGAGCTCCCCGCTCCGCCAGGTACACACGCATGTGGCGAGGACACATGCAGATCTAAAAGGGACACATCGGCCACGGTCTGTGCCGCCCCTTGTGTCCCCCACGCCTATGCCACAGCCAGGGGCTGGAGGAGCGACGGAGATCGTGAACCGCCCTCGACACGGCACCATTTGATCAAAACAGCTATTTTGCTCCAATTCTTCCAACATGTGGATGTCAGTTAGTCCGTCTCCCCGCCCCACATCGACACCGTCCCCTCCAAGGGCTTCCCTTGAAACCCCACGTCCTCAGGAACCTGCGGAAGGGAAGCCCGAAGGCTTGGGAGATTGAGGAAGGCGCGGCCTGAAAGAGGACACAGAGGGCGTGACGGGAAGGGACCTCCGCTTTCGGAAAAGCGGGACTTGCCCAGGGGTGTCAGGTCAACCCTGAGCAGAGCCAGGAATGAAGATGGTCGGTCGCCGGCAGCCCACTCGTCCCAGTACCCGAGGGGCCCGGGCCCGGGGCAGAAGCACGGCAGAGCCCAGACCCCGAGGTGAGTGCATCAAACTCTCCCAGTGGCTCCTTCCTTGTCGCACACTCAGGGCTGCTGGCCCAGGGCGTAGACCCCCCCCCGCCCCCCCCCAATACGAGGATCCGCCAAACCCCCGGGAGCTGGGTCTGACCCTAACCCCCTCAATGAGCGATGCCTCCCAGGTCCTCCCACGAGCGTCCTGCTCGGTCAGCGCACCCCGGCGAGAACCTCCCGGCCCAGGCGAGGTCCCTGCCGACCCCAGAGGACGCGTTTGGCCTCTCGACAAATGTGCTGAGCCGTCGCTAAACCCAGACACTGGGCTGCTCGCAAGGGACACTGCCGTGAGGAGCCCACAGGGACCCCTCACCGGACCAGGGGCTTATCCTGGTGTCCATGTGCTGGGGTGCTAGGCAGGGGAGGGGACATGGAGGAGAAAGCACCCCCCTCCCCGGCCGCCTTGATGCTACGAGAGGGAACGGCACTGGGACGGGTCTGCCCTCAGACGAGGCTCGAAGAAGCCACAGCTGCCCCGGGGTGCCAGACAGAGCCATGCCTGAGACAGGATGGGGAGGGCTTTAGAGGGTGTCCCGGAGCAGTAAGCAGACCTTGGCAGGAGGAACCCCGAAGCATGGGGACGATCTGGGACTGAGAGGAGGCCTCGGGTTCGGGGGGGCACATTCCCTTCAGCAGGAGAGTCTAGGTAGGACCCCAGGAGTGCGCGGTACCCCAAAGCCTCACCGAACTCCTCAAGACACACCATCACTTGGCCATCCGTCGCCTTGGCCATCCCTCAAGGCCAGAGAACCCAGAAGCAGGGTGTCCCTGCAGCGCCCGTCAGGAAGAGACTGTCCCGATGTCCTGAAACCCTTTCCGCCCCCTAAACTGCAACCCCAAAGTTCGGTCAGCACCTTCGGTAAGACAGAGAAGGGTCTGTCTCCCTCCCAGGGTCTGACTGACTGACCCCTGTCTGACCTCCAGGGTCTCCTGCCAGCAGGGAGGCAGGGGCGGGGGCAGGGGGGGCTCCCTCTGCAGCCTGCCAGGGTGTCAAGGGGAAAGTCACGGTGCACCTGCTGGACAGAGACCGGTTCAAGTGCTCAGCACCGTCGGGTGCCCAAAGGACACTTGCCCTCCACAGGGACAGCAGAGCATTCACGCAAGGGTCTGGACAGGATGGAGGGAGACGAATGACCCCATCCCTGGCTCGTTCGGGGTCAGGGCCACGTGGGGAACGGAGGAGGAGAGGCAGGTACGAAGGGGAAGAGGGAGCGAGCATGACTGACTCCGGAGGATGGAGGCAGAGCGGGTGGGGGTGGGGTCACCGAGACGGGGTCGAGAGCAAGAATGGGGGTGTGAGGGATAGACCCTATGCCGACGCCCCTAAATCTTCAGACAGCCTTTCCCTCGTGGTGCGGGCTGTCGCATTCTGCCCACAGTCCCTCTGTGTCCTGACCCCAAGCCCTGAGGCTTCCTCCCCACCCGCTCCACGCTGGGGGCCAGGAAGGAGGGAAGCCGGCGGCCGATGCCTGGCGCTGCCCTCCTCAGTGGCAGGTGGGGTGACACAGTCTGTGCTCATCCCTCAGGCGCATGCCTGAGGCTCACCCCGTCTTCCAGGTCCCTTACTGGGATGGGGTCCCCCCCCCGTGTCCGTCACCCGCTTAACTGGGCCCTTTTCCTGATGTTCCTCCTCCTGCTTCACAGCAGCCCACACGCTCGCGTCACCGAAGCCGCTCGCCCTCCCGTGGTCACCGGGTGTCCTTCGGAGGGGCCCCACGCCTGCGTCCACCCGGGTCGGGCCGACTGCCTTCCAGCCCAGCCATCTCCCGCAGCCTCTCCTCTGTCACACGTCCCTGACACGTCGCTATGTCCCTTCTGGGGAAGTGGGGAAGGACGTGGAGCTGCGAGGCCTCTCTGGGCACCGTCCTGGCTGCCCCCGAGATGAGCTCTCGGTTCGGGGGCTCCCACCAGCCCCCAGCAACCCCGGCGGAGTCGGGGGCAGCGGGGCTGCTCGCAGGGCCTGGCACTCCAGTTCAAGGGTGGTGCCGCTTCCTGCCCGTCTGTTTGGGAGAACATTCAGGAGACATGACCAGATGTTTGGCCCAGGTTCAACCGTGCTCACGTCAGCCAACAACAACACAGCACAGAGACATGCAGGGAGGGCGGAAGGGAGGAGGCTCCTGCCAGCTGCGGGGACAGCCGAGGAGACTCCGTGCCCCCTCGCCCGGGGGAGGAGCTGTTAGCTGTTCCTGTGCGCCTCGCCCGCTGTGAGCTCGAGCACAGAGCCCGCCGTGCCAGGGTCTGGGCTGGAGCCCCGGGCAGGACCGCCTGCTGTGCTGGACAACCGGGCAGGGCCCAGAACCCCAGGGCCGGGCAGCCTGGACGGCCGAGGGAGCCTGGAGCAGCTTCGAGAACTGGGGTCTTTCAGAAAGGGCAGGCCTGGGAGCTAACTACCTGAAATACGGCCTCCGGCCCTCTCACGGACACACGGGGCATCTCTAAGCTCTGTCCAGCAGACTGGGCACAATCCCAGTCTCGCGGTCTCCAGAACACCCCTGCTGACCCACAGAGCGGGTATCTGCGACGGGCCCCACACACCATCCATCTGGGCTCACGGGGGTGGCCCAGGGCGACGGGCTCCCGGTGTGCCAACCGAGCCTACAGGTGCTCAGAGCCGAGCCTTTACAGAAGAGGCTGCCTGTGGGCCCGCCATGGGCTCCTGGCAGCTTCCAGTCCTACTGCAAGGCTCCTGCCCCTGACCTCCCCGCCTGGGCCTGGACAGCTGCTGTGCTGGGATGCTCTCCCCGCACCCTCCTCCCAACCATCCAGGGGTGCCCGGCCACAGACACACACATGCACACGCGCGCACCTGCAGGTGTGGACGTGGACTTGAAGGCACACCCTGGTCGCTCGCCGCGGGCACTGTCGTGGGGGTGGGCTTCCCATTCCCGGCTTACTGGCTCCGTCCTGTCCACGACCACACCCTGCAGCCTCCCTGCCCGGGAAGCGCCGCGAGTCGGGATATGGTGCTCTTGCTCTCCCTCTCGCTCTGGATCCAGACCCCCCTGCTGAGTCGCTGGGCATTAGATGAACCTTCCTGCATCCCCGCTTCCTCGCCTGTCAGACTCAGGAGAGGACGGTGCCCCCCTCACCGCTGTGTGCGTGAGCTCGCACTTTTTTTTTTTTTTAATTTTATTTATTTGACAGACAGAGATCACAAATAGGTAGAGAGGCAGGCAGAGAGAGAGAGAGAGAGAGAGGAGGAAGCAGGCTCCCTGCCGAGCAGAGAGCCCGATGTGGGACTCGATCCCAGGACCCTGAGATCATGACCTGAGCTGAAGGCAGAGGCTTAACCCACTGAGCCACCCAGGTGCCCCCGAGCTTGCACTTTTGCTACGGGAACGCGTGCTTAGGCACGGGTCTGGCACCGGGTGTGGGACCCATGCACAGCAGCCGCATGGACACTGGGGACCCAGTCGGGTGCGCTTTCCTGCCCTCGGGGAGCTCACCATCGAGCCTGACGGACAGAGATGTCATCTGGAGGCCCAGGCGCTGTGGCCGGGGGGACCAGCTCCGCGTGCAGGGCTGAGCGACACGCCCCCCGTGCCATGCAGGGACAGAGCGGCCGCGGCTGAGCCTCAGGTGTCTGCACACTGGGGGGCCCCGCGGATAGGCTCAGCCTCTGTGTTTGGAGAGCTCACGGTCACGCAGAGGACACGGATACTAACTAGCTCTCATACCATGAGACCGGGTGGCCCTCGAAGCCACAGAGATGCCCACCAGGTGCCCGAGGCGTGGGGGTCAGCACCGTGGCTATGGCAGAAGGCTGGACGCTGCCCGGGAGCCTGAGCACATGGCACGCGTGGCCTCACTCCAGGAGCTCACGACACAGGTGACTGGGGTGCCCTGTCTTTAGCCCATGAGTCAACGGAGGCTTGACGAAGTGTGGTGACCTCCAGGGTCCCCATGGAGCTGTCGGGCCCCGAAGGCAGGCCCAGAACCATGACCCAGCCTGACTGTCTCACCTCGTTGCACTTGACCTTCTCAGCAAGGCTAAGCAGAAGTCAATAGCCCCGCAGAGGAAGCCAGGGCTTGAACCGGAGCTCGGGCAAGGCTGGAAAGGAGCAGAGAGGCCTCGGACGGGCTCAGACATCACGTTGTTGTCACTCCAGGAGGTTTGGGAGCCCAGAGTCCCCGGGCCTGGGCCCGGAGTCCAGTGTCCTGGGGAGAACTCCAGCCTTGGGAGGGGATGTCGGCCCGGAGTCCCAGCGGGGCTGTGCGGGGCGGGGGGGGGGGGGGTGACCCCGTTGGAAAGCAGATGCCCCGTGTGCCGTTGGGAAGGAAATGAACAGATACCCTGGCCACAGCGCTCTCATGGTTTCCCCCGACCTCTTAAAATGTGCATTTTTAAAAATGGGAAACTCCCTCGTGTTTTGAAATTTAGCTCAACAGTTGAGCAATTGCTGGGCATGGGCCGGTTTGCGTTTTTTCACATTGACCCCTTGTGGCCCCTCGGGGAACTGCAAGACCAGAGCCGGGGAGGGGAAGCGCGGCTCCCCCAGGAAGGGGGGGGTGGCCTCGGGGACTCCAGCCCCGGCTGGCTTCCCTCACCCTCCCACACCTGCCCTCCTTGGTCCGTGACCCCCAGAGTCAGGTGTCAGGCTGCCCTGCCGCGTCCTCCCCGCCCCTGGGCTGTGGCCCGTCTCTGCTCTGGGTCCATCTCCCCACCTGTAAGAGGCCGGCGGGAGCCCCAGCGGGCTGCGGTCCCCAGCGGGCTGCGGTCCCCAGCGGCCTTCCCGTCACGGGGGCGAGCACGGCCCCCAGTCCTCACCCGAACATGCCCTGGGATGCCCCGTGGGTGCTCTCGCGCGCCGGAAGCTTCCACACTCAGTGCACATTGCGTTATCCAATTACGATGGTTCTAAATGGTTCTTGTCACGGATGAAACAGCTGCTGCCCTTTGAAAAAGCCCCAGGTGACCGCAAGAGCTGATGTGCGAAGTCACGAATGGAGAAAACGCGGATTCTACTAGCTCTGCCTTCGGGGGAAGGGACAGTAGAAAAATATGAAGTCGACTGCCAGACCCCGCGGGAGCGCCCGCCAGCCGCGTCCCAGTGCAGGCCTCCCGGACTCTCGCCGACTGTGACTACGGACTCCGAAGTCACCTTTTGCTCCCCCGTACCTCCCGCCCGGGGAAGCCTTCCACTCTGGTCCTACCAGCCGCCTCCTGCTCAAGACGGCGCAGTGACCCCTCGCCCGCCTGCTGAGTGGACGCAGACCCCCGCACTCGGGCCTTCCCCTTCCGTGTCTCACAGCCCTCAGACCCCCCCACACCACGTTGCAGCCAACGTCAGCTGCTGTCCGTTGCCAAGCACACCCTGCCTTCCCCCAAGTCGGTAGCTTCGGCTCTCGCTGGGGTTTTGTGGGGGATCCTGGAGCTGCTGCCTCTTACCCACGGAAAAGCCGCTCTTCGTCCCGTAAAGCATCACGTCGCCGGTGGCGGACCTGCAGGTCAGGACGCGTCTATTCCTCCACGGATCCCCCTGTCCAGCTCAGCCCTGGTGCAGAACAGCTGATGAGCTCTGCTGGACTCGACGGAACACGTCGAGTGGGAACAAAGTGGGGTCCAGTCCCGGGTTGGGAAGAAGCATGGTGACAGAGACAAGGTCACTCCTTGGCTCGAACCCACGCCTGGCTAAGCTCTTACACGAAAGCAGAGGGGAAGAGGACACGCCCACGCAGAGCACCTGCTGCCTCGTAACTGGGCACATGCTGGGCTGTCCCGACTGCTCGAGTCACAGAACGTACCCTGATGCTCAGGAAGGTGACCTTCTCGCGGCCAGGAAGCGGCCAGTCCTCGCTACGGGGCGTCGGCCTCCTCCCTGCTCGCGCTGCCGGGGAGTTAAAGGCACCACCAGTCCTGAAGCTGTATTTGCTGCCGAGCACGTAGCTCGGGTTCAGTGGGGCCACCATCCCACCCACGGCCACCCTGGGCCCCGGGAGAAGCCAGAACTGGGATGCCGCCATGTCCACGGACGTAGCTTCCACTCCGGGCCAGACATCCCCAGGTGCCGCCTCGCCTCCCAGCACAGCCGCTCAGCCCCCCGTGTCCTGACTCTCCAGGACGGGCACCCCTCCAGACCTGGGGTCCACCTTCTCGTCCTCTCTTGTCCTTACTCTACCGAGGTGCGGCGCCATCTCCGCCCTCCCCACCCCAGACGTCTCTCCCTCTGTGCGTCCGACACTTAGCCCGGAGCCTCATCTCTGCTCCGGGATGCCTCTACATCCCTGCTGCTTCCATAAGAATCCCTCTAAAGTGAATCGTGCCGGTTCCCTCCTCAAGCTCTTCCGGAGGCTGACCATCACCCTCGAGATAAATTCGAATCCAGTAATTTGTTACACACAGCCAACAGCGATATTCAGAACACTGCACGGCCTGCCAGTTTGTCCTGAACGTCACTGGGCACCAACCAAACCAAACAGACTCCAGCCACCTGTCCCGAAGGACCCTTAAGGGGCCAGATGTTAACTCTTCAGTGGCTGGGCCATCATGAAGGCGGGGGTCCCTGCAGGGCACCTCTGGGACTTGGGTCATAGGCAGTTTGCAAGCAGTGCAGACACACCTGCAGGGCGTGCTCACTGAACACCAGCTGCGCACACAGCCCACAGCTACCGGCCACTCACTAAGTCCCTGCTTCTAGGCACAGCTCCAAAGGCCACACTTCAGGAACACGGAATGTCCCCCCACCCCCAATCGTGCCTGGAAGGTTCTTCTCCATGTTCCTGCTCCAAGGTCATCCAGTCCCTGGGTGTGGGTCATCTCCCCGCACAGTCTCCCCCTCCTCACCCTCCCTGCAGGGTCTTGGTCTCAGTCCCCACGGTGTCCACCCCTCCCCCCCACCGCAAGAGAATGGACACTCGGGGCACAATGCACAGACCTCATTCAGGTGAGCTGGTGCCCTCTGGGGCCCTGCAGACCTCAACTCGGGGCAAAGCCATGCAACATCACCAGCCGACTCTGGGACAGTTTCTGTATGAAAACCAAGCACAGTGCACAGCCCCCCACGACTGCCACAGTAAACCCCTCACCGTGAGTTCTGAGTACGAACTACACACACACACACACACACACACACACACACACACACCCCGAGCAACATTCATCAGTTTTACTCAGGCCCATTAAACTGTGTGCGTTTAAAAAACTAACGTTTTGAACAGTAGAAAACACACACTGATGCAGTTTAAAGGATAAAATGGTAATACCCATAGAAGTTCTAAGCTTCTCTTTTCACGTCTCTCTGGGCCGTGCTGGGTGTCGCCCGTGCTGGACGCCACTATGGAGTTGCTCTGCGCCTTCTGGGCGCTGTAACCCCCTCCAGACCAACCTTGTCCAGGGGGCCACTCTGCACAAAATTCTAGGTCTCCACCAGAGCCCAGATCCGACGCTAGAAACAGGTTATTCTTGTGCCTGGAAGTTACCTTGAAAGCACATAGTGTGTCCTCTGTAGAAAAAATATATAAATAGAAGAAAGAGCCTTTTATCGCATCTTCTGTAGATGGAAATGAACCTAGAAGATGGAGGGCAGTAGTGTCCAAAGTTGTGCCCCCAAGGGACATGTAGCCATGTCTGGAGACATTTCCAGATACGCAAGAGCTGGGATGCCACGGTCGTCGTCCAGCGGGTAGAAGCCTCAGGTACCGTCAAACGTCTCATAGTGGGCGGGACAGCCCCCCACCCCCGCAAGAGAGAATTATCTGCGCCGACCACCAGAGAGCCCTGGGTCGTCTACCCTGGTGCAGAGGAAGGTCTAAACCACCTGACGGGCTCCTGCCCCACCTGGTAAGGAGGAGCCTCGACCTTGAGCTGACGACCTGATCGTGTCCCCCTGCTGCTCCCTCTGGAGGAGGACTGGACACATTCAGCTGCGCGTCCTGTCAGTCAGCGACACGGTGATGGACAGTGTCTGGTCTAACCCGGAGAAGCGTGATGTTCAGTGAGGAGGTTGGTAGTTTGTAATGTGTGCGACAGAGCCCAGGCGGCAGTCCGATGTGACCGCGCAAGGTGAAGCCAGTCGTGCTGGGCCCCCAGCAGCTGGGTGTCCTCCGTCCACACTGAGGTGCACAGGGACAGCTATGCCGTAGTTTAACGTCTCTGCATTCCAACGACCGTGGTCTGCTGTCGCACTCAGCCATTACAGATGGTAACTGCAGTCACCCAAACTTGGTGGTCAGTTTGGGCACTAAAACCCTACGGCTCGTGGCGGGAACGTGAGCCCTGACGTTGACTGGAAGCCGCCCGTGGGCACCTTTCACGGTAGCAGCACGAACGCCACAGAACTTCCAGAACATGCAGAACTGGCCCAGTTGCTCTCAGAGAGCTTGAAATGTGGAGCACTCCTTTCCCCGGATGGAGCCCCGCCGACCTGCTCCCGGCCCGCTCTCGCCCTCCGGGCACACGCAGGTGAGCCTAACTGAGCTCGCCGGTCCGCGGCGCTCAGCCCAGTCTGTACTTGGAAATAAAACAGTGCGATTTTAAAAATATTGTGACTTCCGCACCGAGGCACTGAAATGAAAATCTCGAGAGGCGAGCTTGGGCGGCGGAACTTTCTAAAGTCCCATCCTGGGAAGTGACTCCCGAAAGAGGTCACCAGCTGGAAGCAGCGTCTGTTGAAACCACACCTCCACCGCCTGTGACCGCCTATCTGTCTCCTGGTGTACTTACGGCGGGACAGCCGGACCCATCTACCTGCGGGCCGGAGACTCCGCATCCCGCCATGAGACCTTACCTGATCCGGCACGGGGACTCCACAAAGAACGAACGGACAAGCAGGTTCATGGAAGGGGATGGTGTTTATTTTGTCGGGAACTTTCAGATCACACGGGTGCCACGGCTCGTGTGCCCGTTTCAAAGAGTAAAGAGTCTTTGCACTTTCAAAATCATTAGTCGGTAGAGTGACCCGTCCAGGGCAAGTCCCGAACCCCCACCCCCGCCAAGTCAGAGGTAGAAACAAACACACAAGGGGGAAGACGGTTAGGTCTAAGGTCAGGCCACAGCTCACAGCTACATGGTGCTGATTTCTTGGTCGCCGTCTAGTGGGGGTGGGGAGGACGGGTGACAACACCCTGCGTGGTTCTGACAGCTTTGTCCCACACTCGGGCTCCTTGTCCAAGCTGCTGCTGAACAGCAGCTCAAGTTCTCCAGGAATTTAGACTCGACAAAGGAAAGTCCTCTGTCACCTTCAAATCCACTTAGGAGCTCTTTCCTGGAGCCGGTGTTTCCTGTGTCCCAGGCCCCACCACAAAGTCAATAACCTTCATATAGCCTTTGCTTTGACCTCGGGTTCAGGGACATCGATGCCCGGCTTAAAGAGAGCTTGGGGCACGACCTGGCTAAGCCAGGTGTTTTTGAGCACGCGCGCCCGGGGTCACTGCCCCCCGGGGTCCACGCCCTGTTCCGGGGCTTGGGAGTCCTGCTCTGGGGCTCACGCGTCCTCCGCCGGTGGCTTGGGCACATCCAGCATGGTGGACGAGTCTCTTCGGGGGTTCCCAGTCACCAGCATCCAGTGGTTTTTCGGCTTCTCAACTCGGTGCGAATCCAAGTGTGTGTGAGCGGCCACTTCCACTTCCTTTCCGAAACGGCCGCTGGGTCGGGAGAGAACAGACCCCGGTTGGAAACGGAGCAGTGGCTCTGGGTGAGTAACTCTGTCCGCCCCCGTCCCAGCCCCAGGTCCAGCTGACTCGGGCTCAGGGACGGTGGGCTCTGAGATACGTGTGTGCCGGACCTTGCCCCTGCCTGCACAGTGATGAGGGGCCCAGGGTCCCACCACAGCTATAGTCATCTCGTCAGGCAAGGACCTGTGGGACACCAGGGCTCGGGCAGGATTTGCCACACCTTTGAATCGTTTGTGACAACACTTCATCATCGAAGCACTCGTGTGTGTGGCCACACTGACTCAAGCTGCTTGGGGTGCCTGGGTGGCTCAGTCAGTTGAGCGTCTGACTCTTGATTTAGGCTCAGGTCGTGGTCTCAGGGTTGTGAGATCGAGGCTCATGTAGGGCACTGAGCTGGGCGGGGAGTCTGCTTGAGAGTCTCTCTCCCTCTCCCTCTGCCCTCCCCCTCCAAAATAAATACAGAAATACAAACACATCAGTCGAGTGTCTTTGCGCCCCTATCCGTGGCATTTAGCTGAACTGAGCAGCACGTACACATACCTTAAGAACAGGTGTCTGTGGGCTGCCAGCCCCCGGTTCGTTTGGGAGTGATTGAGGATAATTTTTGCATTTGCCTTTAAAAGATGAAGAGAGTGTGTTATTTGCATTACGAACTAAGACCTCCAATTCCTAAAGGCAAAAAGTTGGAAATATACTATATATTCACTTAAATGTAGTTCAGTGAAATAGAGAGATGGAAATAACCTAGAAGCCAGACTTTAATGGACGGATTTCATACACCGTTGCAGGTGCACAGGGGACGGAACATCCTAAAATCCCTCAGAGCCACACTGGAAATCTCTCACAACATGAGACATAACCAGCAGTGTTTCTAAGTGGAGAAGATAAGGATGTCACTGATGTCCTATTTCGTTAAAAAAAAAAAAAATTGAAATTAAATAAAATAAAGAGACATGCACGGAAAAAGACAGAGATGATAAACGCTAGCGGGCCTCTATGGAAGGTGGTGGAATTACTGGTTATTTTCATTTTATTTGCTTTGCTTTGCTGATTTTTCCTTCAGCGAGTATATATTCTGTTTATAATCAGGAAAAAAATATACATATTATTTCAAACTCCTGGCTTCTGGAAGCTAACGACCGTGAGGAAGCCCCCGCCGCTCCCGTGGGACTTACACAGCATCAGAAATGCCCACGTCAGATCGGGCCACCCTGCAACCAAGGAGCGTCCCACCCGAACACAGACGAACCGTGCGCCCTGTCCCAGATGCAGGTCTCCCCACAGCCGCCCTTCCCAGCTGATACAGCAGGAGCCTGGCCCGGCCTCCCTCCCACAGCTAAAGGGTGCTGAGACAGCGGCACAGAAATACCCCTGCTTCCCGATGGCATCACGAGCAGAGCCCGCTTCCCAGGAAGCTCCCTAGAGCCCGGCCGCACTCACCGGCACGGGGGAGCCTTCGTACTCCAGGCGGAACTGGGGGTCCAGGAAGGCGGCCTGCCAGCAGTTCAGGTAGGAGGCCTCATCGGTCAGATACACCTCCTGGAGCCAAGACCTCTTCGACGACCTCAGCAGGGTCCTGTGGTCACTGGATAAATACAGCTGAAAATGGCAATGCAGGGGTGAGCCTCGTCACACGGCTGGAGAAGCCGGGGGCGGTGAACCACCGACCAGCGGGGTGTCAGGTGTGGTCCAGCGCAGTTCTGGAAAGCCCCTTCTTGCGGGTGGTGTGAGAACACTCGGGTTCTCGTCATCGCAGGAGGCTGAGGCTACACCCCCAGCACCTCCACTGCTTTGCCTTCCTCTGGGTGCCAAACCCGCTCTCTCTCCTCCTCATCCGGGCCCTGCTCCCCCTCCTCCTTCCCAGGGCTCAGGCCAGAACCCCGGTTTTGCTTCTTAGAAACAGCGTTGCACAGAGTTGCCGCATGAAGGGAAGTGCCTCACAACCGACACCGTCACCGCCGACATTCACCGTGGGCCCCTGAGGACGGCTCTCTGGAGCTGACGTCCCCACGGGAGACTTATTCCGACAGCTCTCAGGCCCCTGGAACCGGGCCCAGAAGCACCCCAACCTGCAGAAAAGCCGGAAACGTAAGCTACTGCTTAGTTCTTTAGTGATTGAGCTTCACCCCGAACCTGGAGGCTGTTTCTGCCTCTTTCGGTGGGTTCTCATGGGCAAAGCTGGGCCACGAGGCACTCACTGCGGGGAAGGCAGAAGTGAGCTACTCTCTTCGAGGCCTTTCCTGGCGAGCCAGACAGGGATGGAGGACTGGCCCGGAAGCACCTGTAGACCCCAGGGAGGTTGGACAGGCCAGCAGGAGTGGGAGGGGCTGCCGGCAGGCACCGGCGAGGACACACACTTACCCAGGGGCTCAGGAGAGGCTCTGAGGGGGAGGCAGTGTGGGGCTGGGCACCCGAGGGGCTGGCTGCATGTGGACAGGGAGGGCGGGGACATATCACAGAGGACCTTAGATGCCACCGTGGACGGCAGCGCTAACCAGACCCGAGCTCCTAGAGCATCGACCTGGCAGCGTGCGTCTCCTATGGTCTGAGGTCAGGACAGACTAGAGGGATCCAGCGTGGACCAAGGTCCTGGCACTGGGGACGAAAAGACAGGCCCAAGAGCACTAGGAAGGGAGAGCCACGGCCATGACCATGAGCAGGATGTGGACAGGGAAGGGAGACAGGCCCAAGACACACTCGGGTTCTCAGTGATCGGAGAAATCCAGGGCAACTGAAAACCTGCCCTTCCAAGGGCAAAGACTGTCCACCTCAGACCACAAACTCCGTTGTGTTAATGTGAAGAGAAATAATAGTGAGCCAGGCACGACTCTAGAAGGGCGGCATTACCTGATTTTTTTTTTATTTTTTTTTAACGAATGCCCCAGAAGTACTTGCTAATTCACAGACGAGGAACAGAAATAAGAGAATTTGAGAAGACTGAACCACCGTCCCTTGAGAATGAGAGCACCGTGGACCTGAACGTCCTAAGAGAATTAACCAGAACACCATGAGAGAGAACAGAGTGAGGCTTTCACCAGCGGTGAGTCTCAACAGCGATGGCTTTCTTACATTTTTCTTGCAACTAACTTAGGGCCCCCCATAAGGGCCATCCATAGCAGAAGATACCAGGGGGACAACCTCAGCGGGATCAGCATCGAATCCCCGGGAAGAAAAACCACAGAATTTCACGGAGAGATAAGAAAGAATAAATGAATTAAATGAATAAATGAGGAGACCTCTCAGAAAAAGAAATGTTATGAAGCATCAAATATGTGAATTTATGGAATTTTCCAGTGCCAATAAAATGCCACGTGAGGGGCGCCTGGGTGGCTCAGTGGGTTAAGCCTCTGCCTTCCGTTCAGGTCATGATCTCAGGGTCCTGGGATCAAGCCCCGCATCGGGCTCTCTGCTCAGCGGGGAGCCTGCTTCCTCCTCTCTCTCTGCCTGCCTCTCTGCCTGCTTGTGATCTCTCTGTCCAATAAATAAATAAAATCTTAAAAAAAAAAAAATGCCACGTGATTTTTTTATCACACCCCCCCCCCAGGGAGAGGGACTTGCAGAAATAATTACATGTAACCGAGAGGTTAACTAATTCCTAATATAATTCAAAAAAGTGTAATGAGAGAAAACTGACCCAACGTGCCGTCAAAATACACATTATACTGTAAAGCGTAATTCTAGAATAAAAAGACACAATTTGGGTTGAAAGGGTTAGAACGGAAAGCTCAGAGACAGCACACGGGCTGTAGAGTGATGCTCCGCGGAGATCTGCGTGTCAGAGAGGAAAGGAGTCATCGTCCAAGAAACAACACAAATGCAGCTTATTAGTCGTTTAGGGGAAATTGCACGTCTCCACAGTACCTGCACCAAAATAAACCTCAGGCAGATAAACAACAAACAGGAACAAACGTGAAACTTCAGCCACTGAGAAGTCGATACAAGTTGGTCTTTTCATGGTATTTCTAGAGCAGACTTTATGGGGCTCTGAGTAATGGAAGGGATTGAGAAGGAAAACACAGATACACGTTACTCAAAAATATGTTAGAACCACTCCGACTTCAAAGCCACATAGCCAAAATAAATAAATAAATAAATAAATAAAATAATAAAAATAACAAAATCCAAGAAGCAAATGGGAGGGAACATGACCAAGAAAATGACAAAATGTTATAACCTACGGAAGAGCAGGTACCGAACACAGGTCAGTACACGGACCCAGGACGAAGGATTTACAGGAGACAAAGAAGATGGGACAATCGAGGACAGCATTGGGGGAGAGAGTAAGGGAAGGGAGGTCGAGGAAGAGAGAGAGAGAAACCAGAAACGGTGCATCTACTTCTTGTGGGGCTTGTAACTTTCTCTGTATTTTATTTTTTTTTAAGATTTTATTTATTTGACAGACACAGATCACAAGTAGGCAGAGAGGCAGGCAGAGAGAGAGAGGAGGAAGCAGGCTCCCTGTGGAGCAGAGAGCCCGATGCGGGGCTCGATCCCAGGACCCTGGGATCATAACCTGAGCTGAAGGCAGAGGCTTAAACCCACTGAGCCACCCAGGCGCCCCTCTCTGTATTTTAAATCCATTCTGAGAGAACAAAGTGTAAAAGAAAATAGCGTTAGTAACGTTAACCTCTGGATAAGACAAGGGTGATTTACCCCCCCCCTTCAACAATATGGTAATTTCTCTAATTTCTACATTTTTTTCTTAATTCAGGCTGCGGCTTACCATCTAAGGTATGTAGGGGTTTAACTGGCAGCGCTGATTTTTCTTAGCATCACACAAGGTAATAAATAACGTTAACTCATACCATTATGGAAGCTTTGATTCAGCAAGAAAGGGTTAAGTGGTACCCCTTTTGCCACTGGACCCCTGAACGGCTTGGAGCAAGATCACCTGACCTTGTGCCTCAGTTTCCCCATCAGTAAAATGGGGTAAAACAGTCCCTAGTTCAAAGACCTATTTGGATGATTAAGAGTGTGTGTATTTGTGTATGGTATGTAGTAAGGTTTACTAATCCCCATTTTATAAATGAGAAAGGCTCGAAAAAGTTAAATGACTTATCTGAGGTCCCACTCCGTAAAGAGACATCTCAGCTCGAGTTAGACCCAGATTTATCTAGTTCTGTTACCCTCCTAATCTCCAAGGGAAAGAGAAAGATCAAGTTAAAAAAAAAAATAGTTATCAGGCGACACACCTCGCTAGCCTTAGTGACACTGACAGTTATCAGACTACGATTAGTTAATCCAACCATTAACTTAGGGGTGGAGGTGGCAGAAAGCTATGCTTGATGTCAGCTGCATTGCAAAAAGCTTTTTCTCCCTTACTCCGTAGCGCCTAAGGGTCTGTTTCTGTCCTTCGGAAAGCTAGAAGGCAAGAAATGGCCCAAGAGCCGCAGGCGGAGGTTCCAGAAGCCAGAGGCAAAGCCCACACCTACAGAGTCCTCTATCTGTCTCTACAGGTGACCATGAGCCGCACAGAAACCATCCTCTGGCTCCACACACCATGCACCGTGAGGACTCACCATTTTGTCTTCAAATCCGCCTGTCGTCGCGAGGCAGAAGTTCTGTCCATATGTAAGGACCTGGCCCATGGCGGTTCTGTCTGCACTGTCAGGGAAAAATAACCATCATGTCAATTCTCTATTAGAATTTTTCTACATTCAGGGCACCTGGGTGGCTCAGTCGTTAAGCCTCTGCCTTTGGCTCGGATCATGATCCTGGGGTCCTGGGATCGAGCCTGCTCGGCGGGGAGCCTGCTTCCTCCTCTCTCTCTGCCTGCCTCTCTGCCTACTTGTGATCTCTGTCAAATAAATAAATAAAATCTTCTAAAAAAATCTATTTTCTTGATAATGTATTTCACACACATTAGCTGATTTGGTAGCTAAACATTTACAAAATGGTCATTTCTCTGGGCCTTCAAATCTGGCTGACATCCTGTCCCTGTCCCCCTGCCCCACCCCCGCTCCCGCCGTGGCCAGTGTGCGGAGTGTCCGTCCGTGTGAGCACGGCGTGCTGTCTTCCACTGAGGGATTGTGGCCAGGGACGTGGGCATCTGGATAAAGAGCCCTCCTGGCCAGGGAGGGCTTACACACTTAACACAGTCTTCCCTCCTAATGCTCCAGGACACAGAAGCTGTGGTCCATTTTTAGTTGTCTTGACAAAACTTCTCGGTGTTCAAAGGAACTCTAAAGCAAACACTCAAAGGAGGGGCACCTGGGCGCCAGTCAGCAAACCACCGGCTTCGGCTCAGGTCATGATCCGGGAATCGTGGATGAGCCCCACATCAGGCTCCCTGCTCGGCGGGAAGCCTGCCTCTCCCTCTGCCTCCCCGCTGCTTGTGCTCTCTCTGACAAAAAAATAAAATCTTTAAAAAAAAAAAAAATTAAGACCTAAAGGACTGGCTGTACTCTTGTCATCAAAACATTGCTATCATTGTTCGATTAAAGTAAAAGCAATCCTTTTTTGTTGTTACTATGTATCTTTAAGGATTTAATTGCCGATTTCAAGATCTCAGCTACAGTTTTAGCGAATAATTACAAAGTAACAAATCCCGCATAGTGCCACCTTGCACTGGACTATTTCTGTCCTAAAAATAGCGACATTGAGAGACACTCCAATGAGCTCCAAAGAGCATCCTGAGATGTTATTAGGAAAACCCCAGTTTGTAGGCAGAACGCGATTTTAGTTTCCTAGATCCAATACTTTTGAATGAAGCATTTATAAGGGAACACAAATGAGCAGTTGTCCTGATGTTTAAGAAGGGCATGTGAAGGCCACCAACAGTAACCCCCGGGGGGAGGCAGCAGGACAGAAAGCACAGAGAGCGTCCTAACCCCTTCACCTCCAGGCGACAAGCCCTCCCAGGGCTTCCTGAAGCTGGAAGTGAAAACACATTTATGATAACCATGAGCTGAAAATTCAAGTGTCTGTACCTCAAAATGACGAAAGTGTTTCTGCCAACGGGGATCTTGGTTTGAGCTGCGCTCAGCCCACAGGGCACCTCTAACTGGTCACTCGGGGGCGATTTAATTTCATCCAGAGCCATGCAGAGGCTCAGGTCCCCGCCCAAAACCAAATCAGCTTCCGTCTCAGGGTAATCTGGATTCACAAGCATCACTTTGTAGCCACAGCGAAGGTACCCGTCCTCCGTGATGGAAAGCTGCATCTACAATTTAAATTGTTTTTCAGACAACCCTGGTGTGTCCTCAACAGCCAGTGCAGAGACCCCTGCCAGATGCCCCTTCCCCCCTTCACCTGTCCCAGGAGGGGGCACATCCCTCAGGGACCTTGTGATAACTCGCATGCCCTCAAGTCTTTCATTCTCTTCCTTTTCCCGCGGCCGACCCCCTCCCACTTTGCCAAGGTCCCCCCCAAATCCCAAACAGAGTCAGAAAGCCGATGAAAAATCATGCGCTGACCCCACTCTTCTTAACTGATTCAGACTCACTGGAAATGTCCTGAGCACCGAGTAAGGGGCGTTTTACAGATTCCTGTACTGATCCTGGAAAATGCGGGTAAATGTAATTAAGAGCAGATTTCTCCTACGTTTCTAAAATCTTAGGGGGTTATAAACATCGTGGTTTTCAGCTCTAGAACGGGGACAATGGTATCTTCCAGACGATAATTCATTTATGAAACGTTTGCTTGCTTAACACACACTCACACTTAATTCGATATAATTTTGAGGACGGCGCTCAGATTTAAAATTACCGGTCTCAAAAGATTCTCTTTGAGTCTCCTATTTCTCTGTATGAGAAGCTGTCCCTTTTCTCTCTTCTCCAAGAAGTCCTTCATGCGCTCCTGGTGAAAGACAAAATGAAAAAAACCCCAAAGGTCAACAATGGTCCTCAATTTACAGACCCCGGTAGCTTCTAGGTCAGAAGCATGTCGAGCTGAAAAAGCAGAATCTGAGAAAAAGAAAGGTGAGCCTAACGGGAATGGTGGAAATTGTTTTGGCTTTAATATTCTTACTTCTTTGTAGAAGGCTTGAAAAAATGACACACACCAAAAAAACAAACAAACAAACAAACAAACAAAAACAGCCTCACCCTCAATTACCCCATCCAGAGACAATCATGAACAACATTTGGAGGCCGTGTGTCCGCAGTGGAGGTCTCCCCTGGCTGTCCACCACCGCAGCCACCAAACCCTCCCCCACCAGCTAGATGGATGCCTGATGGCTCAGGGCCTTGTCTGAGTGTAAGGTCAGGATAAGGGACACCACCAGACCCCTAGGAGGGAACTTGTGGGGCTGAGATGGGCACCGAGTTTGGAGACCCAGGGACCTGCAGAAGGAGCAGGTGTGAGACCTGGGGGTGTGGGACAGCAGGTGAACTTCCTGGGGCTTTCAGACTCCGGGTGGGTTGTTAGGCTACTTGGCGTCTGCTGGGTGAGAAGGAGGCCCAGGGGGCAGAAGGACTTGGGGTGGGTGGGGCGGGGAGGCCCCTGAGTAGTGGGCGGCGGGGCCAGCTGCACCTGCCTACCTCTTCCAGGTAGATGTCCTCGTTCCAGTTGCCCATTCGCACTCCCGGACCGTACAGGTTCTGCGCCATCCTGCCCTCCGGCCAGCGGCCAGCAGGCCAGCCTGCCTCCCACACCTGCCTTGTTAGCGTGCCTTGTCGCCATGGCAACTGACCCAGAGCAATTGGCCAGGTCCGGGGCCTGCTGGCCAATCAGTGGCAGCGCAGGAGCAGGGGGGGGGGCGCGCAGCCAGGGGGTTGGGGGAGGGGGCCCTGCAGGGATGGGGGTGGGGAGCGGCACACTCGCTGCCTGGAGTCCCTTCCACTGTGATTTCTCTGAATTTAATTCCAATGCAGGCTGGTGGGCTAACGCCAGCCCTCGGGCCACGTGGTGCTAAAAATGTAAAACACTTTTTTCTTTTCTTTCTCTCTCTTTTTTTTTTAAATCCAAACAAAAAATGCCATGGGGGGGAAGTATCCCTCGCTTATTGAGACGCAAAGAGGAGCCTTTGAACCGAAGCTCCTTAACCCTAGAACTGCGTATCCTCTGTGTAGAAATCTGGAAACCAAAGTAACATGGAGGAAAAAGTAAGAAACCTGTCGCCTTAGTATCTTTCCGCTTATGCGACTGGGGCAGTCCTGCCTCTAAGGGTTTTACAGCATCACCCCCCCACACCCCGTCCCCCTCCTCCAGTGTCCAAGCTAGAGGACAAGTCCATGGCTTGCAAGGACTCTGGATAAAGGTAGAATATGTGGGAGCCAGCGTATTTTGTTTTGTTTTTGTGCTTTAATGCCGGAGCCAATGTTTTTAAAGCAGCACTTTATGAACAGGCAAGTGCTTTCGGACTACCGGGAGCTTGACGCTAATGCCGTGCCTTGGTAGCTGGCCGTGCTCCTGTCTATTGAGACAGCACAGACACGAAGGACACGCATCCTTTCCTCCCTCCAGCAAACCCAGTCTCCAGGAGAAGGTACTTTGTGAAAACAGATCACCACAGGAGGAATGGGACAAGTGAGACTACAGATGCACTGATGAAAAGCCACAGGACTGCAAGGAAAGATTCGTTTCTGCCTCGGGGAGGTAACTGGGGGAAAATCAGGAAGGACAGCCCTGGGTGGCAACTGGGGCAGGACACTTGGCAGCTGGCCTGGGGAGGGTCTCAGCGGCTGGGCTGCAGGTCCCGGTACGGATGGGACACTCCCTCACCCTTGCGAGTCTGCAAGCTCTGCCCCTCCACCAGCTCGCTCTAGGACACTTCAAAAGGCTAAGCAGGACGGTAGGTCGCATAGTATTCTGCCAGAACTGCATTTGATAAATTAAAACGAGAGTCTCAAAGGAGTGATTCTCTCATCCAAGTTCAAAGTGCTAAAAGTTGCGCAGGACAAAGACTCAACCCAATTTCCTGACTCCAAAGTTCAGGCTTTCTCCAAAGGTGTTCCCTGTAAATCAGGAATATCCTAAGACAGTGCTGGTCTCCACGTAGTTTACTAGAGTTTTCAGGAGTCGATCCGGAGGGAGTTTTGAGCTCATCTACTTCCCTTGTGCCATTATGGGGAAATGAGTTACATTGCCGGTTGTTAGAGGCCCAGCAAGACACTATCTACATGTTGTTTTGTGAAATGGCTTTTTAAGTCAGTCTGGAGACAGATACAACCACGTGATTGTGGAATTGCAGACACACTGGTCTTTGCTGGGGGTCTTTGGTGGGTGCAGCTTACCACCCGGTGTAACCTGCTTCCTGCCCAACAACTGCTGTGTTTCTGGAAGACAAGCCTAGCAACACATTTTCAGGGCGGTTACTCCCTTGATTTTTTTCGTCTTTAGTTTTGTAAGATAGTTTACTGGATGCAAGACCCTTGGTTACAAGTTTTCCTTTCAGTGCCTTAAGTCTGTCATGCCCTTGCCCTCTGACCGCCACCGAGTCTGGGGAGAAGCCAACCATTGACCTCGTGGGGGTTCCCCTGTGTGTCCGTGAAGGGTCGTGTGTGGGCTCCTCTGCTCTCAAGGTGCTCTGTGGCTTTGTCCTTCGTCCCTTGACCATGGTCTGGGGGGCCTCGCCTGCCATCCATCCCACGTGGAGGTCACTGACTGTCTGAATGTATAGATTGTTTTTTTAATCTAATGTGGGATTTGCCATTCTTTCTTTGAATATCCGTCTGCTCCTTCCTGTCTCTCTTCTCCTTCTGGGACCCTGTTGCGTGTTATGGGGGCACTCCTCATTAGGTCCTATTTGTTTGTCTTCCTTCTTTTTTCTCTCTGGCCTGAAGATTGCATCATTTCTGTTGCTTTTTCTCAGGTCTGAACTTTCTCCTAGGCTGGCTCAAATCTGCTGCTCCACATGTCTCGTGAATTCTTCATTCTGGTCGCAACGCTTCCCAGCTCCAGAATTTCTGCCCGGTTCTATTCTATCGTTTCTTTACCGATAGTCTATATTTGAGGAGACATTGCCAATATATGTTCCTTAAATTCTATCATCACAGTTTTCCCTTGGTCTTTGAACATATTCTTAATTGCTCTGGAGTCTCTGCCTGCTAAGTCCAACATCTGGGCCCTCTGAAAGCCTGCCTTCTCTCCAGAAGATAGATGGCATTTTCCTCTTTGTTGGCTGGGATCATGATTTTTTGTCAAAAGCGAGACGTTTTCAGTAATGTAGTATCGTAATACTGAATACTGATTCCAGACCCCCAGTGCTGTTGTTTGCTTGCTTGTGAATCTGGTCAGTGAGCACTGTTTCCCACTGTGCAATCCTCTGATGTCACCGTTGAGAGGTGCAGTCTGACCTCCCCCCCCAAAATGACTCTTAGTATGATAAACAAAGCTCCATAAAGGAACGTCTCTCAACCTAGAACACAAGCAGATTTATTTTTTAAAGACTTTATTTATTTATTTGACAGACAGAGATTGCAAGTAGGCAGAGAGGCAGGCAGAGAGAAAGGAGGAAGCAGGCTCCCCGCCGAGCAGAGAGCCCGATGCGGGGCTCCATCCCAGGACCCTGAGATCATGACCTGAGCCGAAGGCAGAGGCTTTAGCCCACTGAGCGACCCGGGCGCCCCACAACACAAGCGGATTTAAAGGTCAGGTAATAACAACAAAATGCTAAACAAACATGCAAGAAGCCTTTTCCCCTTGATTTTCCTAAATTTTACTTTCATTTTTGAAAAATTATACAACCTTTATTTCCTACATAGGTATATAAAATGTTTATTGTATAACCCTTGAAAACCCCCAAAGCTACAATTGAAACAGAAATGCACTCTTGCCTTTCTGGCTGCCATAAACTCTGCTCGGTTCTTGTTTAGCCTTAAGTACCCCCTTGACCTCAGGCCATTGTTCCTTCTTCTTTCGGGTTACTACAATTTTGATGTAAAGCAGGTAGGTACTAGAGAACATGTTTGCTATTTCTTTTCATGATTCAGTGAGGCTCTTGGAAAAATTTAATTGGAACCTTTTGTTCCTTACTTGTGAAACATCTGGCAGGAAAAGAAAAGCCGAAGAAAAACTTGGACACGATCGTTCTCAGAAAAGAGAAGTAGGACAAAGTTCATATATTAGGACAGAGAAATGAGAGTTGCAGTCTTAGAAACCAGTCATTTCCGGGGTTCCAGAGAGTAAGTTTTAAAGTGCTCACTGGATAACGGATACTGTAAGTCATCCTAATATGGGGGAACAAATAGGACTGACGCTCCTTTCACTAGGCTCTGTGAGAATTACCATCTCTGAACGGGGGTTTTCTTCCCCAATAAAAACAGGTTAAGGATAACGTCACTGATAAGACTCAGGGAAGCATTTCGCAGATGGTCCACAGGGTGTTCACAGATACGGAGCGGGGAGGGCTCTAATGTGGATACATTTAGGCAATGCTGGGGTAGAGACACGTGCTGATGGTGGCCCTCCTGGGGACCTTAGCCACTGTGGTGTCACTGGAACTCTGCAAAGGAATGCTGACCCATGACTTTACCCAAGCCAGTTTCAACATGGAATCCCTTTTTAAAGAACCATCTTGTGAGACCAATGTTTTACGACGGATTCAGAGATTTTGTGAGGCTCAAGTGACATAATAATATAAAAACCAGGTAGGATTTGACCACAGAGATGACAGAACCCAGGACAGCTCTCTGCAGACGGGGGGAGGCGGCTGAAGCCAGCGTAGAAACAGAGACCCGGGGAACAGCCAAAGGGCCAGAGAGGCACAGGGGCAGGGAAGGAGGGTGGAAGGGGGAAGTGGTGAGGGGCCCACAGCGCCAAGGTGCGGAACAGGGATCCTCTTTGTTGAGTCCTGGAGAGCGGCCCACAGAGCCCAGGCACGCCTCGGAGATGGGCGGGGTCCCTTCCTGACCGCGGCCGTAAAGCCATGATTGGAATAAAGTGAGTCACATGGATTGTTTGGTTTCCCAGGGCACATAAAAGTTATGTTTACACTGTACTGTAATCTGTCAGGTATGCAATGGCTTGATGTCTAAAAAAAGTGTACACCTTAATTTAAAAATACTTCATTGCTAAGAAAAAAAAAAAAATGCTAACCATTATCTGAGCTTTCGGTGAGTCGTAATTACTGGTCACAGATCACATGACAAATCGAATAGTGATGACCGGAAATGGTGGAATAGCGTGAGAATTACCGATCCCTGAGCCAGAAACACCACGGGAACAGATGCTGTTGGGAAAATGATGCAAGGTTGCCGCAAAACTTCAATTCGTTAAAAAATAAAATAAAATAAAAAAGCCGTTATCTGTGACATGCACTAAAATGAGGCAAGCCTCTAGAGCTGGGTGACGTTTTTCTGAGGCCACAGGCTAGTGCATGGACTTCGGGGCATGAGACCCGGTAGGGGAGGGGGGCAGGAGCCCCAGTTAGGAGGCAGAGTGGGGACAGGGGACACATGTGCATGAGTACGGTGGTGAGAGTGGGACTAGAGGGAAGAGAGAAAAGTCGAGATCGTCGCCTCTTGGGAAATGACTGTGTATTGGGGAATTCGTTCATTTCACTGGACAGCGATTGGCCGTGTCCCAAGCGTTGTGCTTAGCAATGGGGAGCCGGGGATCAAGGAGACCCTCCGGGTTTCGTGGACAGCCAGGAAGCAGAGACAACTCAGAAGGAGCCGTCCCATGTGGGAAGCACGTTGTCAAAGACCCAATAAGGCAGATGTCCCTGAAAGTGCCTCAGCAGGTGTTTTCTCACTTATAAGAGTCTTTCGAGAAGGTGGGCAGAGCCATGAGGACCACATAATTGTTGTTTTAATGCCTCATCGAAGCAGGGCCAATCCTCTCCGAAGAACAGAAGGTGGAAGCTGCCCAGAAGAGGGTCTTCCGGTCTTTCTTGTCTCCATCTGCTTTCCCTCTTGGTTCCACCAGACCTCCACGGGGAAAGACCCCCAGCAACGCACCTATAATTCTCCGCAGCCAGACACAAGCCCAGAGCCCAGCATTCGGTACAGGGACAGACCCGTAGGACTTCGTTCTCCCAGCTTCTGATCACCTCCTTGCAGCCAACGGTCAGTGCCCCTGCGTTCATGTGGGTGCTCTGCTGGCATGTGTCCTGAAGTCCCCATAGCAGAAGAAATTTCCTTCCATGCGCAGTCCTGACTTCTGCAGGGGCTGGACCCCATGAAGAGGAAACCTTTTTGGTCTACTCAGCACACTGATGGGGAAATGCCAAGGGGGACCCAGGGCAGGGCGTGACAGCAAGAGACAGAAAGAGGCAAATGCCTTTGCCTAGAAGAACAGAAAGAAAGCCAGGTTCCCCATGGGGAGGCACATTTTGGAGAGGCAGCCAACACCCATGGTGACCAGGAGAAAAGAAGTTTCCCTCCCCCCCGGGGAAATTTGGGGAGGACTTTGGGCTTCCCAGAGGCATGAAGCTGGGGTGTCAAGCCGTCTTTTCTGGAGCTCCAAGAGCAGGGAGGCCCTCTAGCTGATATTTAGGTTTGAGGAGTATCTCTTTCTTTTAAAATCACCAGAAATTTATTTCAAATCCGCCCCCCCCCCGCCTTTTGAAAGCAGGAAATCGTATTTTCCAACAAAAGCTGGGCAAAACTACATAAAACAAATAGATTTTTTTTACAAAAAAAAAAGGTAGTTTTATGGTTGATTCCAGTGGTGACCCCAAACTCCCACTTTGCCCCACTGGAGGACCTCAAGAGTCTGCAGGTCTCGTTTGTCCTCTGATGTTACAGGGGAGGCTTAAAGAGCAGGGTTCAACCCCGGCTCCACGAACAGGGGCTCCATCAACGCCAAAGGCAGGCTGCTGTGCCGGGACTTCTCTGCTTCCCAGCCCTCGCCAGCCCCACCCGGGGGACACTCACCGGCTCACCTCTGACCCTCGCTTGTCTTCCTGGTCAAGAGAGAGGACACCTGCGAGCTACAAGCCAGTGATTGTAGCAGCCTCCTGAAAACCCTAGAATCGTTCAGACACTTACCTCACAACAGGACACAGTTAAGGAATGAGGGGTCCAGGAAGTCGTCCCGGATGCCGGGTAGAGGTGCACAGGGGGAAGCAAAACAAAGACCCCTTCCCTCCAACCGTCAGCTTCTCCGGCTCCTTTCATGGGATGGGCAAAGACAGGGTGTCCCTTCCTTTCACAAACAAGGAACCGGAAGCGCGGAGAGGTTGTGGGAAATGGGCAGGTTAGAAGTCGCTGCTTACCGTGGAGCAAAGACCGCCATCAGGGGGGCCGCACAGGGTCGCTTCCTCTTCGTAAGACTTGCCAGTTCCCAGTTCTACAGAAACTTCCCTTGGCCAATGGGCAAACAGAGGCGCAGCCCGGGGAAGAGACGTGTCTCAGGTCAGACAGCTAGTGTTGTCAGAGCAAGAGCCAAAACCCAGGACCCGTCTTCTGTGAGGGTGAAAGGTCCCATGTAAGAAGCTGAAAACT
Organism: Mustela nivalis; assembly: GCF_964662115.1. NCBI lineage: Eukaryota > Metazoa > Chordata > Mammalia > Carnivora > Mustelidae > Mustela > Mustela nivalis. Next base: position 154,079,691 of record NC_139025.1, read on the forward strand.
GAAGCCTGTCTTTGATCCATGTTCGCAGACCGACGGCCACGACAGCAGCGCTCCCAGCACAAGGACCCTGTGGGGCACAGAGCGAGATGCCCTACAAGGAGTTCATCTCGTGCTTTTGGGGTACCTGTGGACCCAGTGGGGTGACCTGAACTTCTCCAAAGCATCAAGCCAGGGCCAGGCGATGGCGTGGCCAGAGTCCCGGACACCCTAACCCCAAGTCCGAGCTCCCTGAATTGTACGACCTTTAACAGTCTCCAAGAAGTGGAGAGAGAGATGACCTGCCCGGCTGTCCTTCAGTTACGGAGCCTCTCCCTCAACTGCCCGTCAGGGAGTCCTGGGAGCCCCGCTAAACTGTGGATTCCGGGAGGCCGGCAGTCTTCTGTTTGCTAAGACCTGACAAATACTCTGAGGGTACCTGGGAAGCCCTCATCTCGGCTGCGGATGAGACAGAGAGTCATGGTCGTGATTCTGGAAGGGAGTGCCGCAGGACCTTATCAGAAGCCTCAGAATGAAGCGTCCTGATCTCTGAAGTCCAGGCTGAGGATACGATACCGGTGAGACAGGTGCTTCAACAGCAACAAATCAGAGAAGTCCCACAACCCAAATATCCAATAATAAGGGGTTGTTTCAGGAAAATACAGAGCATTTATGTTTTGGAAGGTTATGCAGCTATTAAAAAATCATAATATAAAAACAATATTTAGGGGCACCTGGGTGGCTCAGTGGGTTAAACCCTCTGCCTTCAGCTCAGGTCATGATCCCAGGGTCCTGGGATCGCTGCTCAGCAGGGAGCCTGCTTCCTCCTCTCTTTGTCTGCCTCTCTGCCTACTTGTGATCTGTCTGTCAAATAAATAAATAAAATCTTTAAAAAAAAACAATATTTAGTGATCTGGGAAATGTTTGGAATATACTAAGTGAGAATGGGATTCTGAAATAGTGTATAATGTAACCAGTCTCCTTTGCAAAAACATCTATCAGAAAAAAGCAGTTTATAAATATGTGTTTATCATATGTGTCTACATTTGTATGCATAAGATGCGTGTGTGTTTTATAATATCTAATATTATATACAATCATATACATGTTTCCTCTCCACACATATAACCTATACACATTTATAATCCTTACATGTGTAGCTGATGGGAAGACAGCATGAGGCTTCCTGTAGGCGTCTGCAATGCCTTGTAATCATAAAAAAGAAAATATTCTGAAAACATTGGCCCAGTGGCATTCCAGACCTGCCTACACTGAAGCCTGAGTCCTATCACAGTGGCAAGAATCGTCGGGAACCTGTCTCAGGGCTTGGGAAAGTTAGGACCAAGCATAGGAGCCAGGTTTCTGCCCCAATTCCCCCTGGCACGTCACGCGGCAGACGTTTGTGGCTTTCATACAATTACGCTGGACGGTTTCTTGCCCTCGAGGGTCACTGTCGTAAGGAAGAAGTGCCGACAAGGTCTTTCCTGACCTCTTTTTGGGGAACTTTGAGTCCATCGTTGGACAATTGTGCCCTCATGTGGCCGGTCTTGAGTACAGCTGTCTGTCCTCCGCAAGGAAAATGACCTGAGGAAGAGATGGTCTATGGGCTCAGGACAGGAGACCCCACAGTGTACAAGCATTCCCAAAGGGAGATGCTAAGTACGGGCTTCTAGGAATTATAATGCATCTCCCCCTCGAAATGATAAACATTAGCTCGAGAGCCAGCCTCCTGTCAAATCCTAGTGAACCTTTACACACGGTAGTAATCTCGGCTTCCTGCCCTGTAGGAGTGCTGTTTAGTAGTTCCAAAAGTCTCCAAATATTTGAGGTCGCCAACACAATGCTTTTATTGGCCTTGGTGTTTCTTCCACTTGAATTTCCTTACTCAACATGCTGCTTCTCTGTGTCATTTCTACTCATTCACCAAGACCCCCCAATAATATCCCCAAACCACGTTAAGCCAGGTCCCTCCTCGGGCTCTCACGGGGCTTTAAATTTTCTCTGCAGAGCACTAGTATGCCCAGCTTTGCTTAGCCATGAGCAGTTTGGATGCACGGCAGCCCCACGAGGACAGAGGGCTCCCATTCCAGTGGCATAACCTTCACACCAACATGGTGCCCGGCATAGAACAGGGGATTCTAGATACAGATTGCAATAGCATATTCTTTCTGTCCCATGCTCTTGGGACCAAATGTGGCACAGGAAGGACAAGCATCTTACCCCAGTTATAGACATAAGTGCTAGTCCCTGAAACTACCCAGCTACTGAGTAAACACCGAGCTTGTTTGCACAGGGACTCAGCAATCTCCCATCTGCTCACAGCCTGGCAATGCCCAGCCACCGGGATCTCACGTGAACCCTGAGGTAGGTAGGCATCAGCATTAGGCAAGCCTCAGTTTCCCCAGCATCATGGACTCATTGGCAGGATGTCTTCTTTATCCTCGCATACCCGGAGCATGCTCTGCATCTTGGGAGCGGGCAGGAAACCGTCTCCTACTCATCCCAGGCGATTCGCTACTCCCTCCTTTCTGCTTCTGGAGTGACCGTCCTGCTCTCGGCTGCTTGGTCGCCTTCTGCATATCCACAATGTTTTCCCAGGCTCATGGCATGTCCTGTACCCCTGCCCACAGACGAGGCGCACCCATTCTCCACCAGAGTCTGGGAGCAGAAGGTGACCAGTTGTCTGATAAGTAGATTCCTCTGTTCCTGTGACGTGGGTGGGTGTCCTGGGATAGGCTCAGCACATGCAAGGACTGTGACCTATTCCAGCCTGAAAGCCACGCGGAGCGCTTGCTGGGGGGCGGCCACCGCCATCCTGGTCAGACCCAGCCGTGAAGTCAGAACACATCTTCATTGCAGGAGCTGCTCCCTTTCCTGAACATTCCCACAGATGGCGGCTACAGGCCTTCCTAAAACTGTGCCAGAGCAGACCCCCCCAACCCCTCCCCCATCCCCTAGCGTCTGCTCTCCCACCCCCAGGCCCCGTGCATTTGGCTTCCAAAGAAAAATCACCATGGAACAGGCAGAGATTTCCAATCTCTGCCCAATACAGCCCTTGTTTTTCCCTGGGGAAAAAAATTATTTTTCATAAATGCCCACATTCATTTAATAAAGACTCTTTAAAGACTTTCTGTACGCCTCCTATAGGTCAGATACAGAAGTCTCTTGTGGCCTTAAAATGAGCTTCCATGAGACTCTGGAAATCCTCTGGAGACCATCACACCTGGTGAGTAAGAGAAGAGCCCCTCACGCCCTCCCTCACTGCTGGGCCATCGTCCTTGAGGGTTTTGGTCAAGAGATGTCAAGATAATGAAAGTTCATGCCCTTTGGATCACCAACACTGTTTACAGCTTTTCTCTAAGAAGAATGACCACACAATCATAAAGTCTATGCAAAAGGGTCTATATTAAGCAGATGCTGAAAATAGCCCAAAAATAAAATAAAATAACCTAGAGGTAAATTCATGAAAGTTGGGTTTAAGTAGATCATGCTACAAATCTCCAGGGAAATATTATACTGCCCTGAAAAATAATGGATGTCTCCATGTACTTATATAAAGAGATGCCTGTGTGTATTGGATTGAATGTTATGTCCTCCCCACCCACCCCCATAAATTCACCTCGTACCTATGAGTCTGACATTGTCCACAAATGAGATCTTTACGGACATCATCAATTTAAAATGAAGTCATACTGGACTAAGGAGGGTCCTAATCCAATGACTTGTGTTCCTCTAAGAAAAGGGACAGATATACAGACAAAACGCCCCGTGAAGAGGTAGACAGAGAGCTGAGCGAGGGGTCTGCAAGCCGAGGGTGACAGAGGACTGTCAGAATCCACCAGAAGTTTAGACAGAGGCATGAAGAGGTTCTCACAGCCTCCAGGAGGAACCAACCCCACCAGCACCTGGATCTCAGACTTGCCACCACCAGATTGAGTGAGAATCAACAGTGGCCCCTGGTTCCTGCTACTTTGTTTCCGCAGCCCAGGAAACTAACCCACAGAGTAACTAGCGAAGCGGTCTGTCCTGTCCTGCACTCTATTATTTTATTTATGTAAAATGTTACATAAATTGGTGCCATGTAGGGAAGCCTAGGTCTGGCACATTGATTTTGGTAGCCATCTCTGAGTAGTGAAATTGGGAATGATTTTTCTTTATGGTATTTTTTTCATGCTACTTAAATTTTTTACAAGAATCCTATTTAAAAAACAATGAAGTTGTGTTCACAAGGCAAACAGATGAACTTGTCTATTATCTCGGTCTGCTGTCACGAAATAGAGTGGGTTAAGCCACAGAACTTAATTTCTCATCATTCTGGAGCCTGGGAAGTCCAAGACCAAGAGAGTTTGGTTCTGGGAGAGAGCGCTCTTCCTGGCTTGGAGATGGCCGTTGTCTTGCTGGGTCCGTATATGGCAGAGATGGAGAGCTCTGGTGTCTCCTCTTCTGCTAAGGACACCAGTTCTATCATGGGGCTCCTCGTGAGTTTGTCCGCAGCTAATTGCGTCCCCAAGGCCACATCTCCACGTGCCATCACAGTGAGGTTAGGGCTTCAGCATGTGAATTTTCAGGGGACACAGACCTTCGGTCCCCGACCAGCTATGTGTCCGGTGGATGGGAGGGAGGTATGGAGATCATCGGGTGATTCTCAGATGCAGGGAAGAAACTCTACAGTTTACAGCTGATCGTCTCCGTGTTCTTCGGGCTGAATAAGCTGCAGCAGACGGGTGCGGCATGGGGCTTGCTGGAGCCCCCGAGCTCCCGGGCCCTGCAGGTAGGTGGGGCCAGGCGCCTGCCCAAGCTCACTGGGATTTTAAGCCACTGAACTTTCAAAGCCTCAGTAACCTCCTCTGTACAATGAACAGAAAAACAGCTGTCTCCTAGGATATCCCAGCTGTCCAGTAAGTAATACATGAAAGAGGTTGCCATGGCTATGGGCAGATACGTTCTGTAAGGGAATACTAGAAGATATATCAGTTATTTGTGGTTGTTGAAAGGATCAGGCCGTAAACAAAAATTCCCCCATCTGGGGGCCCCTGGATGGCTGAGGCGTGAAGCGTAAGCTCTCGGCTCAGGTCATGATCTTGGGGTCTTGGGATCAAACCCCATGTTGGGCTCCCTGCTTAGTGGGGAGCCTACTTCTCTGCTGTTCCCTCTGCTTCTGTGTTCACTCTCTCTCTCTCCCTCACTCTAATGAATAAATAAAATATCTTTTAAGAAATTCTCCATCCGGATGAGAAAACATTTCTGGCCGCCTGAGCCTGCTTCCTCACTTCTGCCCTGAGTTGAGGAAGAAGAAACACCAAAATATACATAGAGAGAAAGATGCTAAATTTAACTCTCTTGGGACTTTAGTGATTTACTGATGATGCTTGGGTGCCAAGGAAAGAAGCAGGTGACACCAGCAGGACCTGCCACCGTCCTCATCATCACTCTTCCGTCTTCAACCCAACAGGGAAGCTTGGACGCCCAGGTCGGCTGGTGGACGCCCCAGGTCCCACAGCTTTATTCATGAGGAACAGCCTGCAGCCAGCCTACATCCCCAAGCCACCTTGGAATTTAACAGCTAATAACACCCCATCCTTCCACCTGGCACTAGGAATCACCAACTTCTCACTAGCTCGTGATCTGGGGGCACAGTGAACTCTGCAGTTTATAGTGATTCCTCTCAGTAAGTTTTAACTTTCCCAAACTTCCATATTGGAAAAGTGTAAGATTTGGGTACACGGCATTGGAAATAATTCTTTGAGATGGTTCCTCAGTGAGTAATCTCCAAAGGCAATCATTCTAGAATATTCCATAGAAGGTTAGACTCATGCCTTGTAGCTCATGAGTGTCCCACCCCTTTGGCCCAGTGTAAGGTCTGTTCACAGGAGAGAGCACCTCCCCTTCGTGCGTCTCCTTCTGTGTCCTGAGATCTCTCACGTTCAGATGGTGGCTGTCTAACTTCATGTCCTCACCCCACACGCAGGGGAGACAGAGAACCAGTTCCCATTGTCCTCAGCTCCTATCTGACCTCATGCACTCGCTGGCACATGAAGCGTGAGTTGGGATCAGGGCTGAACTCAACTCCCCAGCCTGCTGACCACAGTATGTCTGAATTTCCAGAAAGTCTGGACTCAGCGACACCCACCAGACTGTAATGCAACCGTGCCCACCATTAGCCTCCGATGACTCGTCTAGAAATTCCGGTTTCACCAACACGCACCCTCCCTGTAAAGTCTATCCAGGAGCAGGGACCAGTCCCCTCTCACAGAATGAGGTGGAAATGACCGACAGCCCAACTCAGCCTGGCAAGTGTCTCCGTCTCTTCTGTTCTTGGGACTCTGCCCGTGGCCTTGCCAGTCCCAGTGGAAAGGACTCGGGTTCAGGACAGCAGCTCCCTGGGAACAATCCAGAGCAGCTGGGCAGGGGGGCTGGACCTGATGGGGTGTGACTCCAGCCAGCCAGAGCCCACGATCTGAAACTCTCCTCTAAAAGACACAATGGACAGGGCCGCCTGGCGGCTCAGTCGGGTAAGCGTCTGACTCTGGATTTCAGCACAGGTCGTGATCTCAGGGTCTTGAGATCAAGCCCTGTGTTGGGCTCTGCACTGAGTGTGGAGTCGGCTTGAGATCCTCTCTCCCTCTGCCCCTCCCCTTGCTCGCTCTCTCTCTCTCTCTCTCTCTCTCTCAATAAATAAATAAAATCTTTCATTATGTAAAAGATGCCATGACCCACCCTGCGGAGGCCCTCTGAGGGGTCTTGTTGCTGAGATCTCGAACCGCATCCCAATCTGCCTCCTCCCCCAGGAGGTACTGAATCCCCGCTGTCCTGGTCGTCGCCGCCAGCCCTCCAGCTCGGTCCCATTGTCTCGGCATGAGCTGGCCAGCCTTGCCCGGGGTCTGCAGGCAGCCTCCGCGGGCCCGTGCCTGCTGCCGTGGCTTTCGGGCTCCCACCTGGCTTCTTTGCATTCGTGGGAGAATGAAACCCGGGGGAGGAGGTTGGCTGGAAGCCTCTGTCCGTGGACGCCTCCTGGCAACATTCCCCCCAGCCAACTCCCGTGTCTCATGTTGAATTCTTCTGCAATTTTCTCCGCGTTGTGGAAGAATTCCTGACTTTTAGTACCCAACCAAGAGTCCGTTTGCTCCTTCTTTGCCAGTGGAAAAGACCTCGACGCCGTCCCGCATTAGCGATGTGTTTTAACAGGGTCTTGCTCTTCTCTGGGCCTCTCTTTTCTCATCTGTGAGATGGGGATGGTGATGCTTCCTACTTCGTTCACTTTATTGCGGTGCATAAGTGAGTTAATGGGCTTTAACAGGGCGAGGCTCACAGTAAGCGCTCAAGACACGTTGCTTGTTGTAATCACCGCCATCAGCGCGGTCCTCACAGGCTTCCTCTGCCCTCCCTTCCTCCTGCTGCCGGTCCTCCAGACTGCGGTACCCGCTGTCCAGCCCGAGGGTCGGTCTGGCAGACTCATTTATTTTCAGCCCTTGGGATGTCCCATGCCCGTGGCATTAACCTCTTGCAAGCAATCCCGTCGATCGAGTGCCTCCCTTCTAAATTAACACCCAGCGTAAGAACCCCAAACCAACTGTGTTTCTTGCCTCATTGCCTGTTCCTGGCCTTTCAGTGGGTTTCGAGGTCTTGGTGAGCAAAGCCAGTCTCCCTCTGGGTTTGCCTGCCAAAAACACCACCCGGCTCTCGCCAGAAGCAGTCCAAATGTCTACCTAATTTTTGTGAGCCAATTCTGTGTTGGGTCCATGCGGCCCTCTCCAGACCATTCCCTCTCATGGCCCCCAAAGGAGGCCTCACCCAGGAACTGGCCTGGAGAACCTGGCCACGGCCCAGTCCCAGCACCTTCTCCGACCCCACCTTCACCCCGCAGATCAGGTGCCAAGATCCCGATCGCCTCCCTGTGCGAGAAGATGGTCAGAGCCTTCACAGACCGCGCCGAGGAGATCTGTGCTTCTTGGCTCCTTCTCCTCACAGTCTGGCTGCCACGTGATAGAGCCGGTCTTTGGCTCAGTTCTAGGGTATGAGGATATTCGAGAGCAATTAGGTGCCAATCTCGGTTCGCTATCCAGATGGTGCTTGCCATCCCCCAAAGTATGCTCAGAGCTAGAGCTCTCCCCACGGAGGCGTGGGGGGGAGGGGGGTGCAACCTGCTGCAGCAGGGGGCTGGGGGGGGGTGTCGGTCGGTCAGGTGCATGCTTAGGTTCCTGGAAAATGTCCCATCGTTGTCTGCCTTCCTCTGGGCTTTGAAGGACAGCGTGGTATTCAAGTGGCTTTGCAAACATCCTTTCCAGAAGGACCTTGAGCAAGCAGAGGGACCGAGGGAGACACGGAGCAACAGACCAGACAGACTGTCCCCGACACCGGAGGCTGGATCTGCTCGGGTACAATTACTCTGATTTTAATGTGTGATATGCTTCCGCACTGGTGACCGACAGTGGCTGCCCAGGGCTACCACGGCTTCCCCAGTTCCTCCCTCCCGGGCCACCCTGACATTGTCTCCCTCTAGCACCACGATTCCTCAACAATTTAGGACAAATATTTGGCACAAGAGGGGCTGCCTCACCTCTGCCTCCATATGACCTCTGCTTCTTTCTGACTGCCAGGGACAGGATGTGCAGTATCTCGGCCACCATGGCTGCGGCGGCACCTGTCCACACAAGGAAGGCTAACATGATCAGAAACTTGAGATGGCAAGTTTGCCCCAGTCCCGTCGCATTATGAAAAACAAAACACACAGATCTAGGGGTTTTTGCTGAACGCCTTCCCCAAGCCGATCAAGATGGCAGCCAGATCCCCGGGCTACTAACCAGACTTGACCAGCGGGTCCAGAGCGTGCGGAAGACGGTGGGCACCACCCCTCCAGGATCTCCCAGCGACCCCGCAAACACATACTGTGGGAAGATACACCTGGTCGAGTCAAACCTCCTTTTGTTGAGAACAAGAACTTTTAAGAGATAAAAAGTGGAGGCATTTTTTTTTTTTTTTTAATCTCAAGGGTAAAGGGAGACGGCTGTCATCACGGAGACATAAAACCTCAGGGACAAAGGAAGAGACACGGAGCCAGCCTTGGGGAAACGCGGAGGGGAAAGTTCTGCAAAGCGAGATTTCAAAGCCCAGCAAGCAGGTGTTCATGATTTACGCAGCAGAAAGACAGTTCCAGGCATATATCAGCCCAGAATATGACTCTTATGTAACTTTCCTCAAAAATATCATGCAACTGGGCTATAAATCACATTAAAGAGCTCAGGGATAGGGAGACTGAATTATAGGACTTCCTATAGAGAAACGCTGAAAATATGTGCGTTTCAGAAGTGTGTGGGAACTCCGGGGACGTAATTCCAGGGCACACAGAGTGGCAAACTCATGCAGTTTAATAATTCCTGAAGGAAAAAAATGCTTACTAATAATGAGTATTAAACTTTGTCCAAAAAAATTACCAAGTCTCAGACTATACCCAAATCCTGAGAGGCAGCCTGAGGCGGGAGACGTTACAACCAGAGATCTTTCTCCCCTCAGAGAAGGTCTACGGAATGTTTTCAAACTGTCTAACGTGCTGCACAGACACCGTCATCGGTATCTGGATCGTACACGCGTAGGAGGCCACGATCACGCCCTTCCCTACGTGACACAACGGGTGTAGAGAAAGACTTGTACAAATCAGAGGGAAAACCTAGAAATAGGACGGACGGAGGAGAAAGATAGCAGGACAGGGAGATTTGCATACTTTTATGCCGAACAACATAGATTCTTTTCAGATAAGGATTTAGGAGACCTGGAATGATGTCACCAGTAAGCCCGACTTGGTATTCTCTTCCGTGTCCTCCTCTGTACGGAGGGGAGGGGTCCTTCCTGCCACAAAGTCCTAAGTGTGCGAAGAGGATGTTTCCTCTCAACAAACAGGCTGGGGCTCTTTGGGGAACTTTTGGAATCTCCAGGGCCTGGTTTCCAAGAGCTGAGGTGTTCACCCCCAGAACGGGGGGTCCAGGTGGAAGAAAGGACCAGAACTCCCCTTTGCCCTCAATGACAGACACGAACTTGGCCTCTCCGGTTGCAACATCACAGAGATCCGGGGAGGGGCCGCTGCGATCCCTCCCAAGGGTCCCGGGAGAGCGCGGCAGGAAGACGTCCTCCTTCTGCGCCCTGCTTTCCTCGCCGGTCCTCGGTCCCTGACCTCCCTCTCCCGCCCCTGGCTCACACGTTCCCTCTGGCCTAAAGGATTGGGCAGGGCTCCTCTCTGGTAGTCTGCTGCTGGAGATAAGTCCTTGATGACTCTCTGCAGGCTCCCACTCGGGAGATAAATTTCCTATTAGGGAGGAAATCACACCCCCTCGTCCCCAGCGGGGTCGCGGCATCTCCCGCCTTGGCAATGGTGGGAAGGCACACCCACCCTTCCCAACCCGGGGGGATTCCAGCGTTTAAAAGTTCAGAGCTGGAAAGATAAACACCGCGGCTTCTCCCTCACTCCCTCATTGTTGCTTGTCAGCAGCAGAAAAGGAACCGAGAACCCGGCCGCACGGAAACGCACCCATCCGCAGGCGTTGTTAGGGGAACCGAGGCTGTGAATTGTACGCAGCAGCCCCTCCCTTTGCTCCTCACCGCCACTCCGCCCAGCCCTTAAGGAAACACAGACCCAAACTCTTGAATCTCCGAGGTAAGATGCACCGGCCAGGCCCTGCCAACCCCTTTCTCCTGTAAACCCAGAGATGGAACCGTGCCGGGAAGCGAGCGCCAGATCTGCGTCTGAGGCACAGGGACTCTCCCTTCCACTGTATGTCTGAGAACCAGTTCCCGAACAGGTCCGGGGCCCCGGTCCCGACCGACACGAGGGAATCATCATTGTTCCCTACGTGATTCACAGGGTATTTGGGCAAAAGGATATACTGGGCCCAATTCTGTTTCCAAATTGCCAAGTAAAAGAACATCGTCGTGAGCTCCCAACGCTCCTCCTGGTCTCTGGCTGCCGACGGAATGAGATCCCTCCTGTTTGGGCCAAACTCGAGGGCAATGTATTTTTCCCTTCATGAGCCTTGGTTCCAACTGTTCCCTCTGCCAGGAATGTTCTTCCTCCTCCATTTCTACCTTCGAGTTCTGTTGCATCCTTCCCGGGGAAACGCCCATTCTTCCAAGGAGTCCTCCGTGTTCTGATGTCTTTGCCCCGCGTTGGCTTCTCCTTCTGCGTGCCGCTGGCCTCCTCCCGGTCTCAGCACTGACCCTGCTCTGTCTCACGGTCAGGTTCTTTCTACATCTGCTGAGCCTCCCTGTAGGCCAACGGTAAGCCACTCGTCCCTGCAGCCCCTGTGCCCGGCACGCAGCCCGGACAGGGAATGTGGCGGGGGTGAGGGTAAGGGAGGTCCGTCTATGCCATGTGCACGGCTGCATGAATTTCTGCAGGGGAATATGCAATCACGCTTTCCTCCCCCCAAAAAAAGAGTCTAAGGAAACTACAAACTGAACACAACTCCCAGAAGAACAAGGGAGAGTAAAACAGAAACAATATGTTTGGAACCACCTGGGATGAGCTGTTTACTAGAGCGGAACGCTGGGTTTATCTCTGAATTTCCTGGACGGAGGGGACGCAGGCCGACTCATATATTTTTCATCCTACAATAACTCTGGAATCAGACTGGAAAGAGCAGTTTTTCCTGGCTCTGCGTTCGAGGAGAAATTCATCAAGTGCGTCCTTACAGAACAGACATGAGGCATGAGGTAACACAGTAGCCCCATCTCCAACGGGCATTGTGCAAAAGGACCCAGATGTCTTAGCCTGGGCGATTCTGGTGTTGGACCGCAGTTCAGAGAGAAGGGATTTCTGCATGGAAATGAGACCGCATGGCCCATGCCCAAGGCTCTCTCCACAACTGAGAAACCCTAAAAACCTATGAAAAAAAACATTGGGGGAGTTGTTTAATATCAGATCCCAAAGACCACATCTGTGTTCATCCCAAAGATGGCAGTAGCCAGCTTGCAACAGCTCAAGGCCGGTCAAGGCTGTCGGTGCTCCGGGCTGGGACAGGGTCACCCTCCCATGGACAGCCTGCAGAGGGGCGGGCATGCACGAGGTGGGCAGGGCTCCGTGTTCAAGCACACCAGCGTCCGCCCCTCTGTGCAGCCTTATACTGGATCATGTCAAGGAGCCCGTCGCTCATCGGGAAGGCAAGCCCAGCCTGGTCAGCCTCCAAGGAGAGTCAGGAGAGGTGTGGGAGCCTCGCAGATGCCCTAACGGACGAGGGAAAAGACTGGAGGAAAGAGCTCGTGAAAATAACACCAGGCCCTATGGCTGAACACAGCAACTACCAAGATGGCAGATGAAGATGGGTATTTCCTACCTCGGGCTGAACCTGAACGTGGGAGCCTTGGGGTGTCCTTCTGGGAGCTCCACAGTCAGGAAAGGAAAGTGGCTGCTGAGCTTTCGCACGCGACCTCCTTATCCCGTAACGGGAGGCACGGAGGCCCCAGGAAAGGACCTCAAGTGTAATAAAGGCTCCGCTCTGTGGCTACCGCCCGGAAGGGCTTCTGGCCTCCCAGGCCAGGCGTCCAGCTTCATCTCCACAGAGAAGGCTCCCTTCTGGGGCCTCACAGACGCCCTCAGAACAGCGGGGGTCCCCCCGTGAGTCCGTGGCTAACATGCCTGCAGCCTGAGATTTTTTTATGTCTGGAAGGAACTATCTCTTTTTCTCTCCTTCCGTTTTGGGCATTTGCTACTAAGGCGGGTCCCGACGGGCCAGCTCGTCCCTCACATGACCCCAGAAGCCTGTCCCCTTGTCTCTGGAGGCATTTCAGGGTGAGCAGAGGAGCCGGTCTCTGACTCCGGTGAAGCCTGAGGATGGAGGCCCCCACGGTCCCCGCGGACCCCCGCGGACACGGCAAGACGCGCAGAGGGGCTTCCCGCTGTCCTCAACAGCAGGTGCCAGGGGACAGGATTGGCCAGGAGACCTTCGAAAGGCGGGAGGAGGGGACGGCCCAGAAGGACAAGCCGCTCCGTGCTCCTCGTGCCGTCTACACCCGGGGTCCGCTCCGGGCAGCCCCGGGTGGGCTTCTCACTCCAGCCCTTCCCGTCTGTTCACACTCCTGCCGCAAACAGCAAGGAGGGTGCGCATGGCCTCACGGGGACGGACGGCTCAGGCGTCAAGTGCTAAACTGTATTTCCCCCAAGACCTGTTTTCACTCAGCTGAAAAGTCCGGAGTGTCAAGGGAACGGCTTGATTGATGAAATGACTTCTTAAAAATTCTTAATAACTCATCCATTGCACAAGCCTCGTCTCACGCACCTGCTACGTGCCCACCACGGCATCGGGCGCTTTGCGTTCAGTCCGGCACAAGGTCTGCCCCTCGCCGGGGAGGCTCGGCTCCGACCGCCGGGGTACCGCACGGGCACGCAGGCCAGCTCCGTGGGAATTCCTTGTCACCAGTTCCCGCCCGGCCAGGAGAGGCGCGGGCCAGATGCCCTCTCCACGTATCTGCCTGGAGGACATCTGGGAAGACCTGGGGTGAAGAAGCGACCTTCAGAGCCAGGACCCACAGTGCGGCGAGGTCCTTGAAGCAGAACCCGCCGAGCCCGGTGGACCCTAAAATCACCTCCTCATCTTGAGTGCGATCTAGGGTCAGGCTGCCGGCTCGTGCACCTCCGAGCCGCCCTCGCTCCCCGCGCCCCCCCCCAACCCCCACGTCCTCCTGGCTCTCGAGATGCCAGATCTCTCTGTTTTGCTAATAAGGAACATGAGGTCCAAGTGATCGGGTCAAGATCCTGGTCAAAGCGAGGACTCCAGCCCTGCCCGAGCACCCACTCCTGCCGGGCACGCTACGGAACCGCAGGACCCAGAAAGGACACACTTTCCTCCTTCTGGAGTTTTGTCTAAAATCTGCTATCTTCGGGGGAGCCTCCGTGGGGCCCACAGCCCAGCAGCAAAGGGCCCAGGAGGGACCAGGCAGACAGGCCTTGCACTCCCGCACCCTTCCGGGCACACAAGTTCACTATCTCTTTGCTCGCTCTCCGTCTTTCCTTCTTCCTTCCTTTCCCTCTTTTGTTTCGTTCTTTCTCCTCTCACCTGTTCTCTGAAAGAGTGTCTGAGAGACCAGAACCCCCCCCCCCCGCCCTGGTTCCTGGGCTCGGGGTCCCCAGAGTAGGGGGAGCTCACGGCGGGCTGCTGGGGTCATGAGCGTTTGCAGGACGCCAGGCGGAGGGAGACATTGGCTCACGGAGGGGCTGGAAGAGGAATGACCTTGATGGAGGCAGCAGCCTGCTTCTAATTTTAGCAACAGCGGAGCCCTGGACTTCCTGGAGGTATCGGGTTGCCCGTGCTCCCCCCCTGCCCGCGCTGGGCTGACACCAGACATGTGGAAGAGATTCAGATCACAAGCATCCCCAAGTTGGGTCACACCCGTAGCTCGTCCGGCTCAGCCTGTGTCTCTGAAAGTGGGGACAGAGAACCCCTGACAGTCCGAGCTTTTCCGTCTCCTCGTAAAACCCCCTCAGTCTGCAGATGGAGCAGAAGTTGAGGGAGGGGAAGACGGCAGTTGACAACGAGGGGCCAGCGAACCCAGGTCTAGAACCGGGGTCCCTGGGCAGCAAGTCGTGCCTGCCTGCCTGTCCCATCACCCTCTCCAGATTAGGGTTGTAGCCTGAGCAAATACTCATTCCAGGCAGGAATATTGCTAAATAATTTCCCTACCATTTCTATATGTTTTATACAGTTTAAAATTCACTTACAGTGAAATGCACGTATCTTATATGTGTAACCTGATGAATTTTGAAAAACATGTCCACCTCCATCGAGATACAGGACACGTCCACAGCCCTCGGAGAACTTCATCCTGCCGTCCTTCCTGTCAATCCTGAGCCACAGGTAACCCCTGCTCTGATTTCCATCATCAGAGACTTGTTTTTCCGGTTCTTAACTTCGCTATTTGAAGTTAAGTTCATTTCGTGTAGGTCCTTCACTGGGGGGTTCCAAGGCCGTTTCTCTTCTCCAAGCCCCTGCTTGCCGGGCTGAGTGGAAAAGGACCCTCAGCTCCGGGTCACACCAGACCACCGTGGTCCCCATTATGTTGTCAGGTCACAAGTCATTCATTCCACCGAGATCCTGCCCCAAGAGCGACTACTTGACTCCATCCTTCCAGCGCTCCTGGAACAGACTGCAAACCTTCTCCTTGTTTGCTAATGAATCCACCCGGTCCCGAATGCTTTTCTCATTCCAGCGTGTAAATGAAAACAGTGAGTCTCGGTTTCTCCCCAGTAAAGGGGTTGAACGGTTAATCCGTAGTAGAGTAACTCAGTAGGAGAACTCCTTAAACTGTATGTCGTGATCCCACTGGCCGGGGATTTCTGTATCCATTCCCAAATGCTTGGCACTGGACGCAGGTGTGTGTTGTACCCGCTACGCATTCACTTGACTTACACCTTGCCGGGGACTGGCCTGTTTCTTTGGACTTGTCACTGTGTGTCCTCGGCTGCCGGGTTGACCGCCGGGGAACACATGCGTGCGTTAGTGAATGGTGCCTCCTTGATGGCCTCTCCTGCCTGCCCTTGCCTGAGGTCCCCTGTCCCGTCGCTCCCCCAAGGGACAGTGAATCTTGCCTTGCCAAACTCCCGCGTGGAGCATGCTGGGATCACACAGAACGCACAGGCTCTTCGCCTCTCTCTCCCAGCGTTCGCCATCCGGCTCGGCTCAGTACACACGTGCAGATCATCAGGGAACTGCGATGACTCAGCCCACGGAACAGTGACAGAGAGGTTCCCCCAAAACGTTGGCCCCTCCCTTCCCATAGTCCCTTCCAGCAGGTGCCGAGCCAGGACAGGTCCTCCGAGCGTGCAGGACCAAAACCCGCCCAGCTTCCCGGCGATGGCCGTTGTGATCCCCCTGCGCGCCCTCGGAGTGTCGTCCCGTTTCTCTCTGTCACAGGCTGTCTTTGGGGGTCCAGCTCGTTAGACTGTACTCCCACGAAATAAAGGGAGAGTCCGCTCCTTAAAGAGAGTCTTCCATTGTCTTCGTGTTGTTTTCTTGAACCGGGATCCCCCCAGCCCCCTTCATCCATCGGAAGTTTCACTGAGCCCTCCTCTCCCCCAATACCTTCAACGTGTTTCCCTGGGGCTCCCGGAACGTGGGCTTCCAGGCCTCTCTGCTGCACCCAGAAGGAGGAGAAGCTCCTTCGCTTGCCTCCATTCTCGGGTCTGGCCCCACATCCCCAGAGCCCCGCGTCCGTCCACCAAGCAGGGCTTCAGCGTTGTGAGTGTGCTCTGCCCTCAGACGCCACAGCGAATGTGCACCCCTCGTGTGGAAGGCTGCCGACCCGGAGTCTGGGGGTCCAGAGGCCAGGGACCCATGCTCCCCCACTCGGCCGTCCCGAGAGCCTCTGATCCTCTCCCTGGACGGCAGCAAGGACCACATGGCCCAGCCCCGCAGCAGATCCCAAAATAGAACTCGTAGGAAGTATTCATGGGTCATAAGTGATGGAATCAGAGCCAGGAGGGACCTTACGAACCTTCTGACCCAACGCTTTCCAGAGTTTAAAGGACAAACCTGAGGGACAGTGATTTGCCCGGGTCACCTGGTGAGCAAGCAGCGAAATAGGTTTCTGGTTGATTATATTCCAGACACGGAGCCATCATTTTAGGTAATAGGCTGTGATAGGACCAGACATGCTCAGTACCTTTCCAGTTAACCCAAAGAGACGCATGGGATCGTCTGGAAACTTACAGACAGGAAAAGGCAGCCCACGGGTATACAGGTGCCAGCTGGGCGATGAGGCAGAGGCTCCTGGGGGAGCTTGGGTGGAGGCAGGTGCAACTCGAGGCAAGGGTGTCCTGCATCCTGATCTTTCTGGGAAGGCCTGGGTGATGCCCAGCGGGACACCATTCAGCTCCGGCCAGAAAACAGCCTTGGCAGGGCTGGTGCATGGGAGTAAGGGGTTAGGACAGCTGTTTCTGCAGCAAAAACTGTAGGTGCCAGTGGCTGAGGAGAGCAAAGGTGCTAGAAGGTGCCCGTGAACAGGCGTGTGTGCAAGTGTGCAAGCGTGTGTGTGTGCACAAGCGTGTGTGTGAGTGCAGGCTCCTGTGTGCCGGGTGAGCAGGCAGAATGCAGACAGCGGGCGCCCAAAGCAGCTGGCGTCTTTTCCTTTTGGAAGCAAATGTACAATCAGCATAACAGCCCCGAAGAAAAAGCAGAAAGAGAGAAGAAAAAGCCCCACCCCGTTCCCATCCCTTTGACATAGCAATCTCCCCGCCCCTTTCCAGTCATGATCCAAACACAGACAGTTTGCACATTGCTGTCACGGTGCACATGTCATTTTGTCACTGGTGACCCTTCGACGCAGTGCTCTGAGCTCTTCCTCATGACGACGGGCCGGCCAAAGCCGGAGGGACCGTCGCGCTCGGAACGAGCCCCTGGACTCTCTCATGTAGTCAAGCCACTGTGGAGGGGGAGTTTCTCTTCTGATGAATTATTTGATTAAGACAAATTACCAAGAGTTTAGGTCAAAGATGGTGCAACCTTTTTGGCTCCTGCTGTACTTTGTCGAATGAATCAAGCCCCCAGGAGTCCAGCCGGGGACAGCCCCACATGCAGCGAGGGGAGACGGTGCTTCACCAGAGCCCTCGCCCGACCTGGAACGCTATGATTTCGACGAGGCTGCAAAGCCCTACGTGGGAGGACCAAGTCCAGCACCTGCAGCAACGTCTTGCAACGGCCAACAGCAGATGACCCGGAGCCGGTCCAGGCTTGAGATGCTGGAAACCACAGCAAAGTCAAGAACCATCTTTAAGAAAAAGGAATATGAAATCACCAAACTGAAACGAAGTATGAAAGCAGCTTTTTCAAAGGGGGTGTGGGGGGGATCCAAACAAATCACACATGTTTAAAATTCATCCATGCCAGAAATTCACAAAACTGAAGAGGGAATTTTCATGCACGATCTGACACCCCCTAGAGAAGTTTTTTCCCCTACCTCTTTGGTTTGCATACTTTTTGCTGTCCTGTTCTCCTGATGGTGATTTTCAGGATCTTTATGTGTAGCCAGAAGAGAAAACCCACTCAGTCCTTCCTCTGACACCCTCAATCAGAATTCTAACAGCTTGTAAAAGTTCCTGCCAGCTTCACGGCTAACAGTATCACATAGTTTTACAATGTTATAAAATTTGGGAACACCTCGGTCAAGGGCCTTTTGGATATGAGCCCAATTCATCTTCTTAAGTCGAGGCTGCCTTTATCGCCCATTTCAAACCAGAATTTGTTTTCCCAATTTGGGCAGATGCCTTGGAATTTGCTTTATGTCACAGTTGGATGTAGAAACGATCTGGGCTGAGTCTGAATGTATTTCAGATTTTGTGTCCCCACCAGGACGCACGGACTTCCCATGCCGGCCACCGAAGGACGTGCTCGTGAAGGGACAACCTCTGGCCGTCCCCCCCCCCCCAGGTGACCGCCTGGCACCGAGGAGTCAGGGAGCGTCCCTGAAAACCACTCCTGTGCGGATACAGCCAACAGCAGTTCCACTCTACGTGGAAGGAAGTGTGAATCACACAAATACATCCCACCCAACGCAGAATAGACGCCTCTCTGAGTCCGTTCCAGACCCAAATATTCCTGCAGCCACTCCTATGCCGACCGACCCAAGGGGAGATGAGCAGAGGGGGAGTCCGAGGGGAAGGACATCATGGTCTGAACCAAACATGGTTAAAAATATCTTGTTTGTTCAGATTGTAAAAAAGCACGGGACCATTTCTAGGGCCCCTCCCAGGGCTTTGGAAGGGGTCCATGCGAGGGAGAGCCCCTGAGATGAAGCTTTGAGGGTTTCCTCCGTGCATGTTCTAAATTAATTCATGCACGGGTTTGGCGTGGTGAGAATTGTTAATTACCTTAATTGCAGTGGGGTGTTGTGTGGGGCTTTTTCTCTGCAACTGAGAAATCACGCCGAGGAGAAACGTATTTTGCATTCTAAGTCCTCATCGGCCCCCCTGCTCCCCCGGAGATGATTAAGAGGAAGCCAGCCCAACCCTTGCTCCAGCCACCCTCCCCCCAGCCAGTCGGTTAAGCAGACAACCACAGGGGACACAGGAGGAAATCAGAGGAGTCATTAGAATCAGAACTCATCCACCTGCTTTGGAAGTTCTCGGGGGTTTCCATCTCCGGGACTGAATGATGGGCGCTCCACGGCAACCGCTCACAGTGAGCAGGGGCTTGAAAGAAAGGAAAACTGAACTCTTACTTCCAGCGGCGTGGCTGTTTGTGCAAAGTAGATGTGGACGTGATTCCTGCCTCTTGGAGCCAGGGCTGGGGAACGAGAACAGGAGAGAAAGGGCAGGTGGAAAGTGGGGTAGCAGGTGAGCACCTAGCAGCTTGGATTCCCCAATTTGGAGAGTCAGGGCTGTGTGAGTCTGCCCCACAGAGGTAAACACAACAGTAGTAACCGGGACATGTCCCTCAAAAGGGCTGGCCAGCAGGTGAGGGACCCTCACTAATGGCAGTTCTGGAGCAGACCATCCAAGGGGGAATTTGTGCGGATAGCAGGAGGTCACACCAAGCAAGAAGGGACCTCCTCTAGCAGGGGAGGGTAGGGGACAGAGGCACCATCCAAGACGGCCTTCCACAGGACTCACACGTGGCCGGCACCAAGGGGCACCAGCTGAACACCTGCTACCCAGATAGCCGTGGTGGAGAAGAGTGACCACCGACAGAGGAAGGACCATAATGGCATTAACCCCTGGCACGCCAGAGGAGAGGGCGACCCTGGGGAGGCAAAGGAGGGATTCAAAAGGCAGACTCGAGCCCATCAGTCCCAGGTCCCTGGAGCTGAAGCCGGGCTGGACAGGGGAGCAGTGAGCACCGAACCAACCTCATCGCAGAGTTCTCGACCAAGGCTTCAGCTCTGCATCGTGAGATGCACCAAGGGCGGAAAGACAGGAGATGTGTCCTAGACCAGTCCCCGGGCAAGGAGAGGAGGCTTAAGAAAATTTGTCTCGGCAACAAGTTCAGACTGTTCAATAAATTGTTCATGAGCTGGAAGAATTAGGCAAACCGCTCAGGAGGTCTGCTGCGGGACAGAGTCATCCTTCCAAGCGGTTTCTCTGTTCCTTGCCGCGTCCCACAGCGTGCTGGGACAAAGCAGCGCTAGTACCTTTGCCCTGATGAGTTCCCCAGTTAGTGGAAATACGTGTCTCTCCAAACCTCTGGTTTATTCATCAGAGCGATAGTTGTAAAAAGTAATGCTCGTGAAAATGGGTGCTTTTAAGTGTGTCCTATATAAGCCATCCAAGAACAGAAGAAGCTCAAATCTGCAATGATTTTCTTTTTCTCTGCTTTTGGAATTCTCTGGACCATCTCACGGGTGAGAGGCGTATGGCCCAGTGAAAGGGACGTTTAGCTGCTCACAGGCACACCTCGGTCCTGATTTCCACCCCAGCCGCTGTGAGTGTCCACATTCACCTCTCCTGCTGGGACCTGCCCAGCCCTACAGGACTTCTGCAGGGTTTCTGAATTAGCGACAAGGGGACCGAGGTCTCAAACCCGGGTCTCCTGCCTCCAGATGAGCTCCGCGCCTACATCCAGCTCAGCAGTCAGAACTACTGTGTGGGTCTCTCGTTTTCCACGTGCGCGCTCCGAAGGATGGGGACAGCCTCTTCCCACAGATGTATCCCTAGCACATGCCCATGTCCTTGGCACGGAGGACCTGTGGCAAAAATGTGAAATGAATGAACGCAAAGCCGTGTTCTGTGAAACAGGAACTCTGTGCGCCAGCATTCTCTTGTGTCCCCCGCGCGATCCACGGATCAGACCCCTTTCACGTACACAGGAAAAAAAGAAAAATTGAAGAAAGGCAGAAAGGAAGGCACAGCGTCCCTCACGGAGTGGGGGAGCGGGGACAGCGAGACCACGCGTCGGAGGGAAGGAAACATTTGCTTCACACAAGCTGGCGTGGGTGAAGGAGCAGATGATTCTCTTCGTTTCTGAAAACACCCTGGTTAGTCTTCTTCTGCAGTGGAAGGTGAGCCTGGCGGGCAGACCGGCTGTCTCCCACCCCCACGGGGATTTGGAATTGTTCCCTCGACAGACAACAGAAATGGACTCAAGGATGCCCGAGCCCTGGAGAAGAGGGAGGATGAGAGAAATGTCTCCCACCCAGACTGGATCTAGGAAAAAAATCTAAAAATGGAATCTAAAGATGGCCCAGGGGCAGGGCCTCGTGGGTCAACCCCTAATGCTCCTACTCGGACTTCTTCATTTCAGGCAGACCAGTTCACGTCTCTGGGCTCAGCTTTCCCATCAGTGAAATGGGCACGAGCCTGAGATTTCAATTCCGGTCTCCCTGGATCTAACCTTCCTCCGACATCCCAGCTGAACGGTGTGAGCCCCCAGACCCTCAGCTGTGGCAAATCCGCCTGGACAGCCCCCAGCAGCCCCTCACATGCCCCATCCTCGCCGATCCTGCGAACATTCTATTGAGCACCTACTACATGCCAAGGTCTCTGCAAGCAGAAAAAGGCAGACAAAGGAACCCAGGAGGCCCTCAGAAGCCCCCTTGGCTTCCTGGCTTTCTGGGGCTGCCTTAGGAAGCCCCCATTTCTCGTGGGTCACATGGAGCAATTCGGGGTCCCTTCCACTCCTCCTGCCAGCCAGGTTGTGTCTGGGCGGCTTTGTCCTCCTGGACCTCACCTCACCCAGGTGCTTCTACAAGAAGGTATCGGCCCTTCTCACGAAATACGCCACTCTCCAGGCAGGCAGACAGACAGACGTGAGCACAGACGGTTTTGTCTAAAGTGGATGTGGATATTCCCTGCACTGCCCGGGAACGGGGTTTTGTGAGTGAGCGGAGGTGAGGGTAGGAGAGCGCTTTGGGGAGCTTTGCGGAAACCGGAAATACGAAGGAATGAAGAGAGAGGCCTTCAGTCCCTTTCCCCAAGGCCAATGTAACCTTCCCCTCCCCGCGTTGCGTCTCAGCCTCGCGGAGTGTGGCCTTCGGCGGTCTGACCCGCCGGAGCGCACTGAACCGGAGGGCGCCCTTCTCTGCAGAGAAGGCTTGCAGGAGTGGGGTCTGGGGACCCGTGAGTCTTGGCCACAGAAGCTAGTTGTGTTGCCAAACAGTAAGAAACAATCCCTCCCAGATACAGCCGGGGACAACTTAGCGTCCGACAGGGACCCAGCGCCCCTGCCTCCGGCTTCAGCAGGAGCGAGGCTGCTCGAAGCGTCCCCGGGAGAAAGGTGGTCATTCTTTGCCTGGAAGGCAGCCCTGCCTCGGGTTTCTCCCCACCCACGGCAAGAGTTTCCATTGTAACTAGTAAAGGCACAAACCAAAGGGAATTCCGGGGGCTGCCTTGGCTTTGGACCTGATTAAATAGCTCTGATTTCTTTTCTCCTTGCGTAAGTAGATAAGAGTATTGCCAATAAATACAGCCTGGTGTGTCCTCGGCCAAAAGCCGGACCAGACAGAGCTCTAATAAAGTCAAAAATTGTATTTAGGGGAAGGACCTTTTTCGTCTCACATAAAATGAGAATCACCGCGTTCAGGAAGCTGGGCCTCAAGCCACCAGACGTGGAAGGCCGGGTCCCGGGGAGGTGGGGCGGGGCGGGGGGCAGGGCATGTACTCGGTGGACAGCCTCTGTGGAGGGACACGGGCAGCCAAAGGACGGGAACCCTCGGGAATGCTCCGGAATGCTGGGGTGTCCAGAGCTCCGGATCCAGAGACGGACACTGTGGGCTCAGGAAACAGCCTCGGAGCCCACCTCCAAACAAGTGCTCCTGGGGTCCGCAGAGGGGAGGGCGCTTTCTTCAAATACAGTGGCCTCTTCTCTTCAAACTTGAGTCCTTCAGGCCGTCGCGATCGTATCTAACAATGCCAATCGGGACCGAGAGTGGAGGGTGTGTGTTGAATTTCCCTACCTCCGAATTCCAGTGGGGATGGCCGAACAGCCGATGTCGTCTGGGAAGCACCGCGGGAGTGGTAGCAACCGGGGACGGGGCCGTGAGCGGCATGGACCCCTCAATCACGCTCTCTTGTTGGGACACTGTCCTTGCATGACTTCCACAGGCAGCTAGCTGTCCGATTTTTCTCCTGCTGGCCTCACCTTCTCTGACCTCCATCCGCTGGAGAGCCATGGGACCCCATCCTGGGAGCTCTTCTGCACCGATACTCACTCCCTAGCAGACTTGGTCCGCCAGACTCACTCTGGATATATATGGTGCGCCGTCTCCCAGGTGGAGCCCTGTCTTCCCGAACTCCTGCAGGAGCTCTCCCTGCCTCCATGGCCGTCCCCTAAATTTCCATCCCTCACAGAGGTGCTGCAGTGCTCCTTTTAAATCCCAAATCATGTCCTCTCACTTGCCCCCTCAAATCCTACAATGGCTCTCCTCATAATCAGGGTAAAAGAGAAAACTCCTTAGGATGGTCTACAGGGCCTTGCCTGGTGTGACCTGGTTACCTCTGTGAGCATCTGCTATGCCTTCCTCCCTCCCCACAGTCTAGCCACCCTGACCTTTCGGATGGGTCTTGAAGGTGCCAAGCTCTCTGCCACAGGACCTTTGCACATGCTGTTCATCTGCCTGGAACACTCTTCTCTGAAATACTCATACTTTCCACTCCTTCATTTCCTTCTGGTCTCTGCTTAAATGTTCCTTTATCAGAAAACTCTTCCAAGGTCCCTGTTTAAACTAATGTATGCCTTCTTCCCCCACCCCCTCCCGTCTCTTTAACCTGACTTGATCTTTTTTTTTCCACTTAATGAATTTCTATCTATCATTATATCATGCATTTGCTGGTTGGTTTGCTGTCTGCCTTTCCCTCTAATGGAGTATCTGAACACTGTATCTCCAAGCTCTGGAACCAAGCCTGGGCACATTATAGGAATCCAGTAAATATTTGTGTATGAACAAATGAGTCAAAAATCTACATGCCAATAACTCCAGACTTTTTTTTTTTTTTTTTTTTTGCAACCTAGAGTACAGATAGGACTGCATGAGGTTGAAGCTGTGAGGGAAAAGCACTCCTAAAAGGATCAGATCTCCTGCAGACTTACCAAACACTCAGGGGCTGGATCAGGAGGGGCTAGAGGCGAGGGTCGTCCGTGCCTCCATGGCCCTTGGAGACGTCGCAAAGAGTGCCCGATTCTCTAGGCAGCGAGCTAACAAGACGAGAGCCGTGGACGCTGAGACGGGCTGCGCAGATCCCCCTTCAGGGTGGGAGGGCGGATGCCCACCCCAACTCATAGCAACCGGGCACAGCGGAGTCCTACCCACCTCGGAGGCCACCGTGGGGTCGGTGGGGGCTTCCTAAGACTGAATCATGGCCACTGTCAGGTGGCCCTCTGTCCACCTGCCCCCTTCTCTCCCCTGCCCTCAGTCCCATCCAAGAATACTCCCCAGACCCCCTCCTGCCCACTGTGTCCGTCCCAGAGACCCCACCTTGGAAGACAACCCTTCAGAGCCCTGCTGTGTACAGAGTGAGCTGGAAGGAAGCTGCCGGACACGCCCCGGGGTCCGCTGGGGGAGCCGATTAGCGGACGCCATAGACTTGTGCGCTGGACAGTCAATCCAGGCATCCAAGTGGATAAATCCCAGAAAACACAGTCCCGCAGAACACATCGCTAGGATTGGATTTCTTACCTTTCTTTGTTGTTGTTGTTTAAATACATGAAATAATACTCCACTGTTTTCAGGGCAGTACGAATGCACAGAAACACGGATCTGGGGGCAGCCACAGATTTCGTGATGGGGTTTGCTCCGAGGAGGCACAGGGAAGGCCGGGGCCAAGGAAAGCCCAGGGGGGACTCCAGGGGCACTTGATTTCTGGCTTGTATGAAACAGCGTGCCAGACTGATGGTGTCTGCTCAACGCCACCAGCAGACTATTCGAGGATGCAGTACATGAGTTCCTGAGCTTTTCCTGTTTTTAACCTTCTTTCAAAATTATATAAAAAAAAAAAGATTTTTCAGAGTCAAATGTTAAAGAAATGAATTAAAAAATAAAAATACTATATAAGTAAAGTTTAACTAATATGAGAACTTTCTAAGAATAAATGCAATGAAACAAAATGACAGAAAAGGTCAATTTGACTTTAAAACACTTTCAGTTGAGAACAATAAAATTCTGAATTAATTAGAAGACGGTGAATTGCAAACTTGCCGTAAAATAACAAGGACTACTATTCATAACTTGTATGAGCTGATGAAGAAAAAATCACGTCTATTTAGGGAAAAAATAGATAAAAATAAGAGTTTTCACAGAAGGAAAAGAAGACATACTTTAAAAATCAACCCCACTACTAATCAAACAAATGCTAATCAAAATATGTTTTATTAATTCATCAAATTGGCAAAGAGTTTCTTAAGATACTAGGGAACCGGACCAGAGTTTGGGAGTTCCTTCAGTAAAGGTAAAAAGGAAATGATCATTTGCTCAGGGCAAGAGCCTACACAGGTTGAATCTTCCTGGAAAGAAATGTCATATGTCATAAGAGCTTTAAGCTTTAAGAAATGTCATATGTCATAAGAGCTTTAAGTATGTGTGTCTTCCTTGAGCTACCTCTAGAAATCCAGCCTAAGGAAATAATAGAGAAGGAGGCAGAGTCGCTCCAGGAAACATGGAACCATGGACCCAGCATGGTCCATACCTAGATGCAGACGTAGAACATCTAATAATATTCCTCAGCCACCGGAAAGGATGGACCCCCACCATTTGCATGGACGTGGATAGAACCGGAGGGGGTGAGGCTGAGTGACGTAAGTCAGTGGGAGATAGACAGTTACCACACGGTTCCACTCAGATGTGGAACATAAGGAGTAGCACGGAGGACTATGGGGAAGGGAGGGGAAATCAGAGAGGGAGACAGACCATGAGAGACTCTGGACTCCAGGTTGCAGAAGGAGGTGGGTGGGGTTCGGAGTAGCCGGGTGACGGACATTCAGGAGAGCACGTGATGCGATGGGCACGGGGTGTGGTACGCAACTAATGAATCATTGACCATTATATCAAATTGAATTTAAATAAAAATAAATAAATAAATAAGGGTGATTTTTTAAAAATTAGAGAGAGTTAAAATCCCAACAGAGAGTGGCTTAACGAGATGACCGGTATCCACAGGGGCCAGTGCTGTGCCCCGCCGGGGTAGGCTTCCAAAAGACGTGATGATGCCAAGTGCAAGGGGCACACAGGAAAAGCAAGATACTGAGTTCAGTACACAACGTGCTTCCGACGCTGTGTGTATCCACGTGCACATTTCATGTTTGGAAAGCATGTGCGTGAAAGAAATCAAGTTGCAGAATGAAATGGCATCGTCCCGCTTTTAAAAACACATGCATTTTAAAAACTGGAAGATTTTTAATTAAATTACTAGCATCTTGTCTGGATGTGTGAAAATTCAGAGATTTTTTAAGCCCTCCTGTATCTACCCTCTACTTCTGTGAAGTCTCTAACTGAGTCGAGGAGGCTGAAACACGATTTAACAACTCGCAGAAACCCAGGGCTTCCCGGTGAGTCAGAGAGAAATAACGAAGCTCGGCCCAGCGATGAGAGAATCCGATGGTGACACGTAAGCTCATCCTGTTGAAAGCCCTGGCAGGGCAGACACGGCCGCTCCTAGAAAGACTCAACATGGCGCACGATGCGCCTCTTGAAGCTGTTCCAAGTTCATGGCTGGAAGGCAGTGTCTTCACAGCCCGGAGGCCCTCCCGTGGAGCCTTCACTCCCGACAGCTCCCCAGCCAGCCCCCCGAGCACCCAGCGGCCTCTCTGCTCCAGGGCCTGCGTTCTCCCCGGGTCCCCTGCTGCCTGTCCCCCGTGCGGCCGTCTTCCCAAACAAGAGCACACCTCTCGGGCTTTGCATCCCCAAACTGCCTGAGAATCGTCCTGTTCACTCACTTACACTTTGACCATTTGATCCTGGGTTCTGGGATGTTTTCATGCTTTCAAATCCTCTCGTTTCTCTCCTGCTAGGTCAGGAAAGAGAACAGGACCTCGGCACTGCCACCGTGACCAGCCTCCAACCTCAGAGCCTGGGAGCGCATTTTCCACAGCAGCAACAAACCAGAGACAACTTGTCCCAGTTTGTCCGGGCTTTCTGGGTTGATTAGCAAAAATCCCACATCTCGGTAAGCCCTTCTGTTCCCGGACAGGTAGGGGTTCGCCCTGGGGAGGGCCCGAAATCCTTTGGCAGGAACACCAGGAATCATCTCTGATGCCTGGAAGAGACAGACGTTTCCTCCACGGCTCCTCCTAGTCTCAGCCCTGACCCCAGACCCCCGCCTGCCACACCATGTCCACAGGCTCCCCTTCCTGCAAGGGAACACAGAAAGCATCCTTCTTCTTCTGACCCCTCACTCTCTCTCAAGCACTGACCTTCATAACCCTTTTATGATTCAATATCCGAGATAAAAACCACACTCCCTAAAGCAATAGGGGTCCCACTGGAATTCTAGCAGGGAATCTACTCTAACGTCCTCCGTGACAAACCAGGGCTTAATTCCTCAGGAATGGGGGCTGTGCAGCCTCTTATGCCTGGCCCTTGGGGGGAGTCCCGTGGCCAGCACTCCGCAGCGTCTCCAAACAGGAGTCCAGGGAGCCTGGCCGAACTGGTCTGATAGAGTCCATGGGCACGTCAGGGGAAGGCAGCCCTGCTCCGGTGGAGGACTTTTTTTCTCTGGCTGAGGTCACGTGCCCATCCTTTTGGCCAGGAGGCCCTATTCTGTTATCACAGGACAAAGGAAAGGACTAAGCGGTCAAAAGTGAAAGATGTCCACAACAGTCCCCCTCAACCACAGCTCATGCTCACACGGGTCCTCGAAAATCTGGCCTCAAGCCGCACTTTCTGGCGATGGTGGACCCAGAAGCATGAGGTCTGACCGGATCTTGTAAATATCCACCATCCTGTCCTCTGCACCACCGCAGACTCTCACATGTCCTTCCTCGTGCAACCAGATCATCCTTCACAAGATTATTTGTTGGGAATGCTGAGTATTTACTCAATAAATCTTTCCTTGTGGGAGAACTGGATTGCGGGTCACACAGACGTCCACCCTCCTTCCCTGGATCCTGACCCGCGGAGGGAGGCGCCCCTGCCCCGAAACCGCTTTCGACCATTTCTTGCCTTTCCCACTGGCTTCCACAAACTCAGATGTCCTTAACCTTGGAAACCACACACTTCCAAAAATGACAACAAAGAGTAAAGATGGAAGATGCCCGAGCAGGGTGACCCAACTCCCAGCTCTGGTCTCCCATGCTCCAGGCCGGTGAGAGAGATGGAGGGAGGAGGCTGCGTGGGGTGGGGACAAGTCTGAGGGTTTGCACTGACCTCCTCCCATTTGGAGGGAAGTGGACCAATGCTGGTGCTGCACAGCCTGGGGAAACACGTCGTTGGAGCCCTGACTTAGCCCCTCGCTAGCTGGGCAGCCTGTATAAAGGGGGGGACATTGGTCTCCAGGGCTTTGAACTGAGCTCGAAGACACGAAGGTCAGAGATGGGTGTCCTACCCCCCGGGAGACAGGCGCACCCCCGTGTGTGGGAAGTGAGCCCAGGAACAGTGCAGGAGACTATTTCAGATCAAGGGCAAGACTACCCACACGCTCTCTGGTGTGTGGTCTCCCCACACTGTGCCCTCCGGCCACAGGAAGGCCGGGCGCGACACTGGGGCTCTTCTCAGACAGCAGCGATAAAGGAAAGGCCCACGGGCTCAGATGAGTCGGGAAGGGACACACGTTTGGGGGGGGAATGAAGGAGGTTCTACTGGTCCACACCCGCATCCAGGACTCTCACCGGGGAATTCTTCCAACCTGCCAAGGAACACGTCATTCCGTTCCCAAGCCGTGACTACATGAAAAGAATAAAGGAAAATTTGAGGAGTCACAAATTCAAAGGACCTCCCAGGCCAGGCAGGTGAACAAGATGCAGGACCCTGACTGACAGAGACCATAGGCATACAGCCTTGTGAGTGCTGACCCTGGGGGGCTGCCGAGCCTGGCCAGTGACAGTCACCTCCATGCACCCCAGGTGGCCAGCCACACGGAAACCCAGGTCCACCGAAACAGCTGGATATTCAAGGAAAGCTCAACTGTTACATTTGATTCCCCCAATTCTGAAACTCTTATGGCCATAAAACTTTGTCAGCTGCCTCGGTGTGGGTCATGATCCATTTGTTTTCAGACCCCTCCCCATTGATGCTGTACTTGGGAATATTGACCTGAAATCTTTTTTTAAAAAGTCAGCAAATATGTTTTCTCAATGACCAAGGCAGACACATCCTTAGACTACAAATATGGTTTGGTGTGAGGGAATCTATTAATATATCATGTTAGCAGATCAAAGGAGAAAGAGCATAAGAATATCGTAAGAATCCTTCACAAATTCCATTATGCATCCTTGATTTTTAAAACCAAAAGAGCCCTTAATAGAGCTGACGTGTTCACATTCCCTAGACTGCTCAGGACATCGGATTGTTAAGAGCTCACACTCAACTCAAGCTACGTGAGGAGAAAACGTACAAGGAAGGATTTTGTTGACTTGCATGTCTGAAACATCCAGATGTCTCTTTGCTTCCCCTCTGGCTGGAGACCAGAGTTTAGCACAGGGCAGTCCTGACTAGTTTGCCATGATTCACATCTGCCTCACTCTTCACGTGACCCCTTTGTCTCCAGCTGCAGGTCACTTTTCCCATGTAGCTGGGAAAGACAAGTACAGGGAGCACCGGTGGAATTCATGCTTAAAGTGCGGGGAGCTTGTGGGCCGCTGGAGAAAGAAGGTCTCTCCTCACCGTTCCAACAGCGAAGTTCCAAGGTGTGTTCTAATGTGCTCGGCTAGGGACCCACGTACACGCAGCTGTAAATCCTATATCTGATAAGGAGCTCCTGTCTAGACCATATAGAGAACTCTTAAACTCAATAATAAAATGACAAGCCATTTAAAAACCAGGCAAACGATCTGAACAGATATTTCTCTAAAGATGGTACACAAATAGCAAATGAGCCCATGGAAAGATGTTCAATATCATGAACCACTGGGGAAATGAGAACCAAAACCAACATCAAGAGACCCCTTCACACCACTGAAGCCAGAAAGACAGACAGTAACAGTGTCAGGGAAAATGCGGAGAGATGGGAACCCTGACACACTGCTGGTGGGAATGTAGAATGGCCCAGGCCCTTGGGGAAATGGTCAGGTACTTCCTGGGGAGATTAGATGAAGAGTTACCACGTGACCAGCAATTCCGCTCCTGGCTATGTACCCAAGAGAGATGAAAGCTCATGTCTACGTGAAAACTTGCACATAAATACTCATCGCAGCTCAGAGCCAAAAAGTGAGAACAACCCAAATGTCCTCAGCTGATGGAGGGTCAACAAAGTGGCCCGTCCACACAGTGGACCATTACTCAGCCACGGACAGGGACGAAGGGCTGACGCTCGCTGTGCGACATGATGAACTTTGCAAACATGACGCTAAACAAAAAAGTCAAATGCAAAAGACCTCATCGTGTGTGATTATATTATGTCCAAAACGGGCAGAAAGTAGGTAGGGGCTGCCTGGGGTAGGCTGGGGGAGGGACTGGAAGTGACCACCAATAGGTACAGAGTTTCATTTTGAACAATAAAGTGTACTGAATTAGTTGTGTGCCTTACAAGGGTGAGTCTGGTGGCATAAAACTATATCTTCATGGGACGCCTGCGTGGCCCAGTTGGTTAAGCAGCTGCCTTCGGCTCAGGTCATGATCCCAGCGTCCTGGGATCGAGTCCCACATCGGGCTCCTTGCTCGGCAGCGAGCCTGCTTCTCCCTCTGTCTCTGCCTGCCATTCTGTCTGCCTGTGCTCACTCTCAGTCCCTCTCTCTCTCTGATGAATAAATAAAATCTTAAAAAAAAATTTAAAAAAAAACTATATCTTCATAAGAAATTATTTTTATTGGGTTATGGACACTGGGGAGGGGATGTGCTATGGTGAGTGCTTGGAGTGTGTAAGACCGGTGATTCACAGACCTCTACCCTGGGGCAAATAATACATTATATATTAATAAAAATAATTAATAAAAAAAGAATTTATTTTTAAAAATAGAACTCGCTAAGGCTACTAGTTAGACAGCTGATAGGTCAACATTAGTATCTTTCCCATGGAAATAATAATCAATAATAAATCATAATGGAAGATCATCTCCCATGTACAAGGGCAACTAAAGGGAGACAAAGCCTGATGATAAACTGGGTAGGAGTCACACAGAACCCAGATAAGAAAACCTTTGAAAACACAAGTAAATGGAAATACTACCTCGCTCTTTAATCGACAGTTTTTATTTCTCCTTAGAGAAATACCTGTGGTCATGAGTTTCCAAATACAATAGAAAACGGACTATCTTGAAACGTAATAAGAAGTAAAATTCATCTAGAAAAGTGCTCACACAGAATACCCAGGTAATTTCTGAAAACAAGCCACAGGCTGGTAGGGGACAGAAAGAACGAATGCTGACATATATTATCAAGCTATAAGAATTTTAAAAAGCTACTTTTACTGCAGAAGAAGGAGACCAGTAGAACAGAATAAAGGCCTATAAATAGACTTAATTGCACATCGAATTTAAGTTATAATAGAGTCAGTATTTCAAGTTAATGAGGAAATTGGAAATTATTTAACAAATGATGCAGTGAGAACAGAGTCTTTGGAGACAATGAAGCTGAATCCTTGCTGTACTCCTAAAACAAAGTAACTAACTCACAGGCCAAAGCTTTAAACATGTAAACAAACAACCCATGTGACTTGAAATAAAGCCCTGGGAACTGACTTCCATTCTCGGAGCCGCGAACACCCACCAGGCCCGGAGGCACGCAGAAAGCAAGCTAGCTAATGTCGTTTGGCAAAGATGACTTTCATGTAACAAAGAAAGAAGGACAGCTAAAACCAGGGCAAAATTTGAAGTGCGAAACAGAGATCCTTGTTCTCGTTATGAAGAATTCATGCCAATCGGGAGAAAACCTTGTCGATCTGATTGAAAAATGGGCCAAAGGTGGGACACCTCCCAGAAAAGTGGACTCGAATGATCCGATGACCCTGTGAACATCTTCAACCTCATTGGTGAGTTTTTAAAAAAGGAAACTTTTAAACACGAGATGCCATTTTTGTTTTATTTTTTATCCTTCAGCACGGCAGAAAACCCAGGTGCTCGAGAGGGTGTGCGGACACCAGCGCTCCTCATGGGGCGTGCGGGAATGGAGGCAACATTTTGGAATGGCATGGAACGGCCGCTACCCACGTGTGTAGGTTTGGGAAATGCGCCATCCACAGCTCGGAATTTACCCGACAGGGACACAGACCAAAGGTGACCAAGATATGCGAGAATGCTCCCTGCAGACTTAGAGAAGAAAACAAAGCTGTGCAGAACAAAACCAATGAAACCGACCAAAGAATTCAGCAGCGAGAAACAGATGAGGTGACACACTGCGTCCTCCACCACCGTGAACCACACCCATGTCACCTCTGCCTGGAATTTTCCAGAAGTCTTCAGATGGCTCTTCACTTATGCTCTCATGCCCCCCCCCACTTCACCCAAGTTCATCTCTTGTTCCATAGCCGACATCTTTTCAGAATGCAAATCTGATTATTTCACACACACACACACACACACATCTTGCTTCATCCCCTTTCAAAGGTTTTCCACTGCTCCGAGATGAAGCCCAGACTTTTTACCACCAGCATACAAAGTGCAGCCATGATCTGATCTGCCTGTCCCTCCAGACTTGTCTTGAGCCAAACTCCAGTCTCCACTTCCTTCTCTCATACTCACAGCGCTGCCCTGACCCCTGGATCTTTGCACATGCTATCCCATTTACTTGGAGGTTTGTTTGTTTGTTTGTTGTTTGTTTTCCTTTGAGTTTGTTTATGGTTGTGTGTGTGTCTAAAGTCACATTTTTTACTTTGTACTTTCCTATATTCAATAAAAAAATAAATGAGATGCTATAAAGAATCTTAACACAACAACATCATTCTTACCATTTGCTTGGCCTTTCCCCAAAGCAATCACATTCTGACCTGATCCTAAATTGCTTATCGTCCAGACAGCCAACCTTCCTTCTGCCTGCGTTTGCTGATCACCCACAGCGATGGTGTCTGCTTGACAAGGACACTCCTTTCCTTTTTTATTTTCATAGAAAAGAAATTCAGCTGGCAGTGCCTCCTTTGCAGGCCATCAGGCCAATCCCACATGTGTCAGGTGCTGGGGGACAGGGACAAACCCTGCACCGGAATTGTGGTCCCTCGGCTTGAGCCTATCCGGAGACTCTCCAACGAAACGCCAACACACCCATCTCCTGCTGGCTAATTTGTCTGCAGAGCCAACTTTGGTTAAGTTCTATTATGGTTTCTTCTTGACAGTCAACCGCCAGAAAAACATAAGGGGAAGGGTGGCAGAGGTAATAGAATTCCTGTTAAATAATTTGGCCAGGGTTTTTTAAAAAATCATATATTTAAAGAAAAATCATAAACCGTCATCAAACTCAGGTGCCACGTTGAAATGGAAATGAGTGCCTCTGAAGGAGCATTCCGCAAAGATACTGGATTGACAGGGAAAGAGAGTAGGGCTTTCCTGGCGCTTGGAGAAATACTTTAAATGTCTGCCCTCCTCCAAGTCAATAAATTTATTTTAAAGTCACGCTTTAAATAATCTCTTCTAGCAGGCTCTCTTGCGTTCTCCACCGGGCGTCCCAGCATGTCCCTGCCAGCGGTCTTCCAGGAAGAAGGGCAGCCCGTTCAACCCTTGCAGCCTGCAACAGTGACCACTACTGTATCCGGAAAAAAAAAACCGTGCACACTCTGTCAGAGGTGTTGCTGTAGGGTTATCTGTCATCTTGGTGTCCTTCGTAAATTCCACATGGAGAAAAATGTCCAGGAAAACTGACTTGGGGCTATTAAATGTTTCATTTGTGCAACGCATCCCCGTGAAGGGTTGGCCTTGGACACCTGTTAGCAGAGGCTTCTCTGGGAGGATTCAGCTGGGCGAGGACCGATAAAGTCGCCAACAATGGGCACAGCCGCCAACTTGAGCAGCTCAGTCTTGATAACTCTCGGTGCTGACACGGCCCTATTTCGGGACTTGCTGAGCAAGAGAAATCCATTCTGGTACCTGGAATATGAAGGCGGGGCTGGGGCGTCACCACCCACCCGGAGCGTCCCGCACCCCAGGAACCGGGCCTGGCTAAGGCCAGCAGCTCCGAACCTTCAGGAAGAAACGAAACCCTCTCCTCCCGTCCGTGAGGCTGTCCTGCCGCTTCTTACCCTGGATGTCAAGGCCCGAGAGAGGCGGTGGGTCTTGGGGCCAGAGGCAAGGACGCTGCTCAGCCCTTGTTTCATGCTCACTCAGGCCAGAGGTGCTGGACAGTTCGGTGGCTTGCAGGTGGGCCCAGCAGCCCACCAGGGTCAGGGGCTCCACGGAGTGGTCTGAGCCCAAGATCTTCACTGTAAATGAAGAAAACATGCCAGCACTTGTCCTCTTTGCCCTGAAGGACTAACGGGCATAGCCGATGCTGGGGCCGTAGCCAGCATCAGCTAGAGACCATCCCGCGTGAGGCAGTGCGCCAAACACGTCCTATGGGCCCTCGGTTCCCCCTCCCCCCTTCCGCACCCTCCTTGGTGCCCACCCCTGTGGGCATGGCCCAAGGGTGCTTCCTGGCCTCCAGCTTCCTGGCAGGCGTGGCCAGGGGGAGGCCCAGCAAGGGGGAGAGAGCAGATTCGGGGCGTCTGCTCTCCTGCGCTGTCCCTGGACGTCTGCAGGTGAGTGTGTCCTGAGCAAGGTCAGAGCATCTTCCTTACAAGACTCTCTCCCTCCAGATGCCTGGAGCTCGTTCCCGCCCTTGTCCCTTTGGGGTGTGGAAGTCCCAGGTCCCTGCACGACTCCCCTAATCTGCATCTGTCAAAACCACCCCCTTTGTTGACTCCTTCTCAAAGCATGCACACTTGACCGTGTCATTTCTTCCTTCCTGGGATCCTGCGAGGGACAGGATCCGTCTGTGGAAACACCCAGAGGGACATTCATCTCTGCATTTTAAGGACAAAAATAAAACGCACGGGTTACAAACAAAGCAGCCCATCCCACAGCCTGAAACCACGGGACTCTGCGTACCTGCCGCCTCCCACCGTCGGCCCCGGCTGTGGGACCGGGACGAACCTGCAGCCAGTGAGACCGGAGGAAAGATCCCGGTCGAGTCCTTGGGACCGCCTGTGTGTCCTGCACCACCCCTGACCCATGAGACCTGGGACATCCCCTCTGTGCTCCAAGGAACTTATCACAGGCTTCTGGTCCTGAATTCTGCCATGCTCCTCGGGCTTCTGGAACCTGACCGATTTCTACGGGTTCTGCATCCTTGCCAGCTAAACCGGACGCGTCCAGGGCCCAGCACACATCGGTGGGCTGCTTGAGGCCCCTGCTCCGTCTCTGCGGCCTGAGCCCCCTCAGTGACGTGTGACCACTGCCGTGAGGACAGGAGGGACCCTCCAACCTCCCTCTGATGCTGTGTCCTTCCATGGCCCGGGGCCATCCTCTGCTTCCTGCCTGACCTAGAGCCCCGAGAAAGAGGTTGGCCTAGATTCTCCCTGGAAGCTGGGAGCTGCTGCCGGCTCTTTTTTTGAAAGAACACACTGGGAGTTCCGCCAGCCTCGAGGTAAGCCTCACACTCCACCCGAGGAGTTTGCAAGGCAGTATTTGAGGAAAATATTTCAAAATGTCCACCCTTTGGAGGACCAGGGTCCTGAAAATGAGGAAATCTGAATTCTAACATGGCTCTGCCGATGGTTTTGAGACGTGATTTACCTTTTCAGGCCTCGGCGTTCCCGTCTGTAAGGTGGGGGAAATCGGACAAGAATGTATCTTAATACTCCCAGACTTAATATTAAGTCAGCCGCGATTTGTAAGGAGGAGGAGAATCTCCTTTCAGGACTCTGGGGCTGTCCAGCAGCTTCTGTCCTGGGGGCCCCCACTCTGGCCTGAGACAGGGGGCTGGGCCACAAGGTCAGGCAAAGCTCTTTTCTACCCCACAACCTCATGGTCCTCTCTCCCCGCAGCCCGAGGCAACGTGGGAATCAGGCCCATGGGCTGTCCACGGCCCCCAACAGGTGCTTATCCCTGGTTTACCACACTGGGTCTTGACTTTCAGAGAGAGCAGTGACTTTCCGTGCACATGTCCTCACCTGCCGAAGCCACCTGCGAAGTGTGTTCAGACAAAGGTACGAATGGGTCACAGGGACTCCGTGAGCTGCGCAAACTGGGACAGGCCGTCGTCCCGAGGGAGTCTGCTACTCAGGCTGCTGGCCCCGGGCGGGCACGGGGAAGAGAGAGAGGCCCATCTCCCCAGCCCGAGGTCTCCCGCTGCCCGCTG
Source organism: Mustela nivalis (assembly GCF_964662115.1). Taxonomy (NCBI): domain Eukaryota; kingdom Metazoa; phylum Chordata; class Mammalia; order Carnivora; family Mustelidae; genus Mustela; species Mustela nivalis. Next base: position 154,115,979 of record NC_139025.1, read on the forward strand.
GGGGAGGGCCGTGCACAGGCAGGGATGGGCTAATGTGCCTCCTTCCAGCGGAAATGGGTGAAGTTGGCTCGAAATTATTACTCAGACATTTTGTGTGTGAAGGAAATGTCTTCTGATAGCACAAAGCTATTGGTTTCCTGTTGTGAACGGAGGGTTTCTGGCAGCCCAAGAATACGCAGGAAGGGAAAGGGTGGTTGTCCCTGGAAGCTCGTTCAATGAAACCTGCAGCTCAGGGGCGACCGGGACAGTCCTGGGGCCCCCAGGGAGGCTGGGGGTGGAGGAGGGCGAGTCAGGAAGGGCGGCAGTGTGGAGGGAAGAGCTGGGGGCCCGTCGGTCCCGTGAACAGCTGTCACACGTCCACCGCACTGTGTGCCCGTGGCGTGGGTGGCCCGTCCCCTGGAGGCGACAGTCTCAGCGGTGCAGACTGACAAGAACGTCACGTGTGCAGAGTACGACACGGAGCTCTGGCCGAGCACGGGTGACCCACGCCAGTTCCCTGCACCCAACCTGACACCTTGCTGGCTCAGGTTCCCATGTTTGCAACGAGGGTAGCAGCAAGGAGTCAAGCTTTCCGAGGCGATTCCAAGGCAGGAGTCATAACTATCGGACACATGAGATGTTCTAGGTGTTTCCCAAGCGTTTTCTCATCCAGCCTTGACAACAGCCCTGCAGCGGGTCCTCGAGGCTTAGAAGGGTCGACACCTTACGGAAGGTCCCCGTGAGCGAGTGGCAGGGCTGGGTGCTGGCACCCCTCCCGCACGCCTACCCGCCCTTCCAGATTCTCCCTCTTGCAGTGAGTGTCAGGAGGGCAGGGCCCCCCAGGAGCCCGACTCTGGGGCCGAGTCACCCCCTCAGCACGTGCACTTGGCAGGTGCCACGTCGCACCTGTCCGTGCCGTGGCGGCCGAGTGGGTCTGTCCTGCGGGTCCAGGCCCAGCACGTCCACGCGGGGCTGCTCCTGCTCACGCTGGCTTCTGGGAGGTGGTGTGGACCTGGCCAGGAGCCCCCCCAGCACCACCCCAAAAGGCTGACTACACAAGGGTCATCCTGCAAGAAGAGTTTGGGAATTAAGAAGTAGAAGCAGAAACTCCACGGGTTCATCAGACCGGAACGTTCTCTCCATCCTGAAGACAAGTCTCCCCTAGAACATGGAGGCCCACCAGGCTCGACCCCCTCTCTTTTCCCTCCACGCTGCCAGGCTTCACTCCACAGCCCAGAGCACTGTCCGTTTTGTCCCGAGCTCTGCCCCCTCCGAAGACACAGCAGCCTGCGGAGAGGGGTCTGGGGCTCATGCCGACCGCCGCCGGGGCCCCTCCTTCAAGACAAACCCTCGCCTCGCCCTTGGGGGCACGCCCTTGTGCGCTGCGTTTCACGGCTGCCTGGGAAATGACCTTCTCCATCTGGTTTTAAAGAAGACAATTCTTAGATGTTTTTTCCTTCATCCTTAGTGTATTGCATGCATGTGTCCACTCAAATATGTGTGCGATTTCAAGGAACAGTCCACGAAGGACTGAAAACTATTCTGGGCACTGGGGACTTGGGACAGGCATTCACAGACCAGCCCTGCCTTGACGAGACGGTTCCCAGTAAGAGGGACCCAGTCGTCGACACTGGGGGTTGGTTCACCGGACACCTAATGCCAGCGGCCCTCCCCCGCAGCCTCCTCTGTGACGACGGAGACCGGAGAGCCCCGTACGTGCTGGCCCGCCCTCCCTCCGGCCTGGAATGGCGATGTAACACAATCAGGTCAGCCAACTATAAACAAAAGTCCGTTGAAGGGTGTTCTGGAAAAGCTTTGGCTGTTCCGTGCGTGAGAAGAGGGACAGATACAGACACCACTTTTCGGCTCCCTGCTTGGAAGGCAGACGATGCTGCAGCCATCTTGCCACCAAGAGGTGACAAGCCAGACCCGAGGATGGCGGAGTAATGAAGCTTCCCCCATATGTCCCCGCTGACGCGGACGCGTGCACTCCCCCAGCTGCCCACCGCCTGCTTTTGCGTTTCTCCCTGTGAGGAGAGCGGCCCCTGCGTCTAAGCTGCTGTCCATAGTCGGGGCTCTCTGGTGTGAATACATCCCTGCATAGCCCTACGTGAGTAATCCCAGCTCTGCGACAGGTGCCGTGAGAAGGGGCAGGAGAAATGAGTTCTGGGAACAGAGGTGGAAAATGCTTCCAGGAGGAGGGAGCATCCGAGCTGAGCTTGATGGAGGTGCGCAGAGGCGAGACGGGCACCCCACGCACACGCCCACGCAGGAGGGGTGCCGGGGGAGCACCGGGGTTGGGGGGGGGTCCTGGTTGGGCTGCAGCACCAGTTAAGACAGAAGGGGCTGGGGTCCAGGGGCAGCAGATGAGAGCAAAAGCAGAAACCAGTTTGGATTTTATCTTCGGAGCTGTAGAGGAGCCCCTGAAAGCCATCAAGCTGGGGCGGGGTTGATGGTGGGGGTCCGGCGTCCCTGAGGTCTCCCGCCGAGGGACACGGAAGCCTGTACCACAATGGTGGCTGAAGGGCTCCATGGAAGGAAAGGATTTGTAAAGCCCTGGAACTTCATCCCACACTGCAGACACACACACACACACACACACACCACGCATACATACACATTCACACAACACACACACACAACACACACACATACACTCACACGACAGACACGCGTGCACTCGACACACACACACACACACAGACACACATTAGCACACACAAAAACCAGTGAAAACGCAGCAGCCGGGCCAAGGACCCACGGCGCCTTCCGCACCGTGTTCGCAGCCCTGTGGGTTTGTCGTTATCTCAAAGTAAAAAGCTTGATGGGGTTCGTTCCTTTAAATCTCCTGTAAGAGTCTAGGCCATGAGAAGGGAACCATGAGGGCAGGAGGAACAAAAGTCAAGCTGGTGCCGCAGACGCAGAGGCAGACAGGAGGGCAGCAGACACAGAATGTTGAGGCTGAATCAGTCCTGGGATCTCAAGGATGGGGAAGACGCAGTTTGAAGGCACCGACAGTGAGTCATGAAATCGTGTCAACGTGGGCGCCTGGGTGGCTCAGTGGGTTAGGCCGCTGTCTTCGGCTCGGGTCGTGATCTCGGGGTCCTGGGATCGAGTCCCGCATCGGGCGTATGTACATACACAGGTGCACATGCATACGCGTGTCAATGTACGTGCGTGTGTGTGTGCAGACACACGCGCACACACACGTGCACCCATGGGCACACTCATACGTGTGTGTACATGCTTGTTGGATGAGTTTTCCTTTTGCTCTGCTAACTCCTGGGCTCACGTCCGCCCCCTTGGGCTGCTGGTCTCCACAGTCCTTTTTGGAGCTTTGACCTTCGGTCCCAGGTCACCCTGCCCTGCGTCCTAAGCCCCCAAGTGACAGCGTACCGGGCCCCACCGCAGGTCTCCAAGGGATCCTATAGGAGCTCCAGAACTGGCCCAGGGCCCAGGGAGGCTGTGTCTGACAGCTTAGCCTGCACTGACCGGTAGCCGCTCCGGAATCACCACACGTCCTCCTGCTAACCTGACTGAGCATCCGCACGAGCTGCTCTGACCCTCTGGGGTCCGGTCTCGCGTCACCCCTGACGCCCCAAACAAAAGGAGCTCTCCTTCCGCAAGACGGGAGACCGCTTGATCCCACCCCGCGGCTCCGGACTGGAAGGAGTCACTTCAGGCCCGCTTTCCCCAAACAGTGTTCTTTAAAATACTAGGATCCCACGAGATATTAATAGGTAGTCTTAAAAAAAGAAGAAGAAGAAAGTCCCTCCGGGACGCTGGGGAAAGCAAAGATAGACACGGTGATTTCTCCCTAAGGAGCATCACCAGCGTTTTTCAGACGCTCCCTTGTTGGGAATATCACAACCCATGTCAGGTTGAGGAGCTTTATTTGTGGAAATCCTGCTCTCACTGCTGAGAACTCCAGGCACTCGTAGAAGGACACGGAAATGCTGCTCCGGGGAAGGGGGACACAAGGAATGACAGACCCTCCCTCCGTCCCTGCCCCGCCCCGCCCTGCTCCCAGCCTGGTGAGCCCAGGAGACGGGGATGCATTCCAGGGTGAAGAGCCAGATTCCTTCTGCGCAAGCCTAGAGGAAGGAAGGCACCCAGGCCTGGAAGGGTTGGCAAGGAGACGGAGCGGAGCGCTCCGGGGAAGACAGGGGTGAGGGAGGCGGGTGGGGACCCCTCAGCTTCGCCTCCCCCAACGCAGAACCCGCTGGGGAGAAGCCTCGGCTCACCCGGGTGCTCTCAGTATTTCTAGCCAAAGAGCAAAGTTGGAGGGAGGGAGAGAAACCGATGAAAATGGGGCAGGAGTAGGCACCTCTCTTCTGATGCGCTTCCATCTCTGTCCCTGCCGGTTTGCGCTCGCCCTCTGTCTACGAGCAGCCCTCCTCCCAGCACCAGGGCTTCTGAGGGCAGCCCTTGGGGCGGACGGTGTTCCCAAAGCCCGGGGAAGGGTAAAACCGTGCCACAAACCTACCCAAAACATCATTTGCATTTTAGTCCTGTTTCCTTTGGTCCGCGTGGGACAGTCTCTCTGTTGAATCCTCTGTTTGAGTCAGTTGCTTACTGTCTGCCAGAGGGACCAATCGCTTTTTCTTTAATTTCTGATTCCAAAAGAGTATCGTTCCAAATTCACAGAGGCCGCGAGCACCCGCGGAATTGAAGTCATTCTCGAAGTGTGTTTCACTGGTCCTTCCGGCGCGATGGAGGCTGAGAGCCCCTCCACGGCTTCGCGCTGGAACGCTGCACCCTACGGCTTAAGTAGGACCAGGTATCAGTGTGTTACTGGCGGCGCGGCAGGGACCCAGGGCTGGGGGCTTGCAGGCTTGACCTTTCTCCGGGTCGCATCCTGAGAAGCCGCAAACCAGGCCTGCGCTCTGGGATTCTCAGAAGCCTAGGTCTGCTCTGCCCACCCCCCCCCCTGCCTGCCCCACTGGAGGACCAGCTGGGTTTGGGGCGCGGAGGGGACCGACGCATAGACAGAAACACGCATTTCATCCAGATCTGCCCATCTCTCTCCTCTGACATCAGAGAGCTTTCTGCCCTGGGTTTCTGCTTGACAGAGATTTCCCGCCCTACCTTCTCTGCCCCAAGAACAGGCAGGTGTCGGTCCTCCCTTTCCCAGGGGCAAATAAGCTGTAGAGACTTGTCTTGGGGTAAAAAGACTACAAGGCAGGAAAAAGAGACACCAACCCCCAAGAAGGACCTGGCTATTTGGAGAGAACATGTTTTCCCTCTCTCCCCCCGTAGCTTCCAGATCTGGGAGGACAGTTCTCCCATCGTCCTATTCCGGCGGCTCTGAAATCCTGTCCCTGCTGGCCAGGACGGGTGCTGGATTCAGGTCCTGAGTCCCCTCTGATCAAGGTCGAGGGCTGCATCTGGGCAGTCTCCGTGGCCGTCGGTGGAGAGGCTCTCCTCCTCCCTGCCCTGGCCCCTCTGCCGGTCGGGGAGCCCAGGGGAAACAGGTGAGCCCACACATGTAAAGCGGTGCTGTGGCAGGGGAAGAGGGTCGCATCCCTGGGCTCTCAGCAGGTGGTGGACCCTGAGGTTCTCATCCTCAGCAGTAAAACAGGTCACGACAGGTGCCCTCCTCGCCAGGCCACGACGAGCCTCGGCCGAGATCATGCACGGAGCGCCCTGACCGGCACTGGGCGAGCCCACAATGAAAACGAGCCCCTGTAATCTCCAAGTACACGGAGACCCCTGGTAACCCTGTTTTGGTTTCTGGTTGGTTGTTCACCAGCCATCAACTTGATAGACTGTTCTAGAAAAGTGCCAGAAGCTAACATCAATTCACTGCTGGAGAGTTTCTGGATTCCCCCTTTCGTGTCCCCTTGTTACAAGAACTCGGAGCAATATTGATCGTTTCTAATTTCTAACATGTCCCCTCCCTCTCCCACTGCCTTTGACTTCTAGAAGTTTCCTCTGACAGCTCTTGCCGTCACCACTGCACTTCCTCTAGGGCCCCGGCAATTTAATTCATCCGAGCCCAGAGACAGGCATCCAGCGAACATGACCACACCCTCTCCTCCTACGCCACCACATACCTTCATTCAGTCACTCAACAAACATTCCAGAGTAGAGCACTGCGCTGGGGCAGTGTCAGCTACGCGCTGTCCAGAACAAGCGTGGGGTCTGCTATCTTAAACGTCCGTTTGCGTACCTTTCGCTTCATCCGTGTAGCATTAAAGAGGATTCCCCTCACCATAGAAAATGGAATTGAAGTAAGAATTGAGCAATTTTGCTTCCTCTTTGTCCCCTGGTGATTTCATATCATTTCCTCCAAGCAGGGAACCTTTCCTTGTTCTGTTCTTCTCTGTCCACACAAAGCCTTAGAAGTCGCTTCTGATGAGCTCAGCCGGCGCTCGGTTCCTCTCAGACTGCCTCTCTGCCTGTCGCTGTCTTTCCCCTTTTGTGTGTGATCAACTCTGTGCCTAGGGAGAGGCCCCGTGTAGCCCCACCGTTTCCCCCACGCCTCTCTCCCTTTCCTCTCTCACTGTGAAGGGTGCGAGTCAGGATAAGCCAGTTTTGCTGCAATAACAAACGTCACCTGTGTCTTAAAGCAACAAAAAGCCGTGGTTTAAATCTCGCTCACTCAGCCAGTGAGTGGGACGAGGGCCGGTCACCCTGCACCACGGGAACGCACGGCCTTCTCCCCGCTGGGGCAGGAGGACAGCGCCTGGGAGGGTCTCCCACCAGCGGGTCCATGCAGCAGCGGGAAGGGACGCCCGCCACTGCCACTCCCACGCCGATGGCCACAGCATGCCACGCGGTGCCGTCGAGCTGCGGGAGGCTGGGGAAGTGATCGCAGGAAGGAGGAGGGCAGGAACGGGGTGAGCACGAGCTCCCACCACGGGCCGAGTCACAGTCACACGACTGACATCTCATCTTCCAGGCCCTCCCAGTCCTTCAGCAGGACGGACCCTTGGTGATACTCTGACCCCCCTCGGGTTACACCCATCTCCAGCTGACCTCTTTTTCTAAAACAGTTTCATGTCTGATTCCTCCCAGCCCTACCCTTCACTCCTGAACCCTAAAGGAGAGATTCCTTGGTGAGAAACTCCAGCTGATCTGAGTTGGTTCCTGAAGACCCTCTTGGCCGTCCCGACCCCACATGACTCTGGCCCCACCCCGGTGGGGATCTGCAGGTAACCAGATCCCAGGGCTAGGCGCGCACAGGACAATTTCGAGAAGCTGTGCGTCAGAGCGCTCAGAACACGCTCACTAGGAAGGACGATCTGGTAAGCTCTTTGGAGCATGGCGAGAGCCGGCAGACAGAATTCAGCAACCCCCTACTTTTAAAAACATTATGTATTAGACACTCACATATGAGGTCTGGGGGCGCGCCAGTGGGTGGTGGAATGGATGTATTTTCAGCAGCAAACACAGTGGGTTTACAAGCGTGCTGTTTACGCTTCAGAGAGATCCCAGCAAGTTTTTACTGAGTGAAGAGTGATGAAGGAGAATTGCTTGCGGAATGCGCAACGTTGCGGATAGGTGTGCTGCCTGTTACTGACCGCCTCAAATTTAGAGCTTTATCTCAGTAAGAGAGCGCCCCGGGGCCTGTCATGTTTGCACCACTGACCTCTTCACTCTGCACAGCCCCGACCCGACCCTCCCATACACAGACCATTCTCCACCGTTCCCCAGGGCTTGGTTCTTTTCTAACGGCCTGGGCAGAGGCATCAGAGCCGTGGGTCACCTGGGAACAAATCCCAAATGGAAAGACGAAATGCAAACGGATTTCTCGCAAACAGATTTCACTCAACGGAAGGGCTACTCTTTGGACCGCTGGGAAGCCAGGTGGGTTTCAGTCTTTTTCAGGAACTTTTTTATATTGTCACAGATATAGACGTAGACACGGAATATAGGGAATATAGACGTAGACACCGATACAAATATAGCTGCACGTGTTCATTTCTTTATGCCTGGATACAGAGTATCTGTTCCAGCCACGTGGACCCTAAGTGGTTGTCATGCTTCTTGCTCTTGGAAAAGGCCTGTGCTCAGTGTTTGAAAGGAGCCAACAGCCCGACGAACCTGGGAGCACATTCCCCACTCGTTCAAGGCTCCGACATCGGGTCATTCCAGAGGCCTACTCTCCCCTCTGCTGTTCGACTCAACTCCTTCTCAACCATGGGCCATCCCCCTTTTGTATAAAACTCAAGCGAGGTTTGTGTGCTGGGGAACCAGGAGGCCACAGCCATTCTCCAAGGCCCCGCCGTTCCTCCTGGGGCACCACTCCCCAGATCAGCCCAGAGGGTGACGGTAATACACCCTAACACGAGCGTCTCGATCACAGTGACAATAGAGTCATGCCTGCTCGCATCCATATTATGACGCCAGGACCAGAATTAACCCATCTCCCACCGGTTACAGGATTAAAGCTCTGTCCCTCCCCCGGCTTTACACCCCGGCAAGCTAACGGGGGAGGTATAGGAGCGTGTGAGCCGTCTGGCCCGTCCATCGCCGCCTCCAGAAAGATCCGAATGCACGTCCTAGACACAGAGCTGAAGTCAGGGAAGATGACAGCTCGGAGATCACATACTAAGACACTTCCACCGGGAGTTTCGGAAGGGGAAGGTTGGCTGCCTCCCGTTGCTCCTCGGGCTGGGCGGGTCTGAGACGGACAGGGAGCGCTTCTGGAGAATCAGCGTGAACCAGCTTTGCGGGTCACCTCAGCTGGCAATCTGTTGGCGCACACGTGCCTTGGTGTCAGGACTGCGGTCCTCATTTCACAGAAGAGGAGACTGAGCCTCCAGGTCACCAGAGGAAGGATTGGAACCCAGATGTGTTGGGCTGCGGAACGTCTTCTTCTCCTCTGTCGCTGTGCTTCTCAAGCTGTGCACGCACACAACTCACCAGGGCACCTTGCGGAAACGCAGGCTCTGATTCAGTGGGTCTTGCCTCGCAGGGAGGAACCGAGAGGCCACGTTCCCAGCAAACTCCCAGGCCGTGTCGATGCTGCCGGTGTCCAGACCCGCTTGGATAGCAAACCGCACAGGCCGTCACGGCCGCGAGGGCTTCCGCTGAGAGTGCTCAAGGGCCCTTGGGGAGAAGGAGCGATCTTGGGAGACGATTGTGATTTCCGTGGACCATGGAACTGGGAGAGGTTTGAGCTGATTTCTCATGGTTCTTGGGGGCAGGGAGGCCTCCTGCTAACATCTGGGCTACATAAGTATTTACTTGTACAGAACACAACTCCTTCCTTTTTTCTAAGATGCAAAGGACCTTGAAAGTTCCTTTTTTGGTCTGCAGGCCACAGCTTCCCTGGAGAAAGACGACGTCTCCTGCTGGCCGTGCTCCTTCCTGCTCTCCGTCCCCCACAAGCAGGGGATGTTTCCCTCCGCTGGCCACCAGCCCCCCACCTCCCCACGCCCCTTCCCCACCACATGCCTTCCAAAATGTTAAAATTACAGCCATCATGCAAATTGCTTTGAGAGATGGTGAGCAACGGATGCTGAGAAACGGATGGTGAGAAATGGAGCTCATGTCGTAAAACCAGGGAGAAGTCCAAGTTTTCAGGAGAAAAAATGTAAAAAACATCTTTTTTTTTTTTTTACACATATTCCAAAAAGAGGGGGAGGAAGGGCAAAGAAAACAGGACCAGGGGTCCTCCCCACTGAGAGTCTGGGAAAGCTAAAGCGCCTGTTGGCAGTGCTTGGCTGGGATGGTGTATAGTCCCTCACGACAGCTCCAACGCGCACCCCAGGACGACGTGAGCAAGTCAGATGCCACTACCGCCTTCTTCCATGAGGCTCAATTTGAGCTCTACTTCTGATCTATCAAGAGCTGCCCCTTGAACCCCAGCCCCCAGTTTATTTCATGAAATCCAGCCCTACCAAGCCCCAACTGCATCTTTGGGCAGCGTCTGCAAAAGCCTGCAGGTCCTCTCCTGGACACACGCCCAAGACAGGTGTGTGCACGCGGGACTCGAGGACGCGGCGGCCGAGGCTTCCCCGAGAAGCCCGAATCCTGATTGCTCTGAACCGGGAACGACTCAAGTGTCCACCAGTAATAGACGGGGTGAGTGAATCGTGCTGTATTTATAGAGTGGAACACGCAGGAATGAGCGAACATAGCATCCAACAATACGGGCGGATTTCATAACAGAGTGGAGACAAGACTAAAGAGATCTGAGGCTTTGGAAGTCAGATCGGGAACATCCTCGGCAGAAGGGGAGAGGGAGAATGAGGGGACACGGAGGGAAGGGCATTTGGGGTGCCGGCTGGCTGGGCTCTGTTTCCTGGTCTGAGTGCTGGCTGCACCTGTGTTCACTGTGCGAGGAGTCATCGGGGGGTCTCCTCACCACCTGTGCTCTTTTCATGTCTATAGGGTACAGCTGAGTAGAAAAATTTGCTTAAAAAAAGAAAAAGCCTAACATTTCCCTCTAAGTCAAAACTTCTTTTCTTTTGATGACATCAAAGCAGCCCTTGGAAGGTGCCCGAATTCTCCTTCCCACACCAGCCTCTGCCCAGTCCCCCAAGTGACAGGCGATCATCCCCTCCCTGGGCGTATCCTCGCCAATCCCCAGACCAGGACCTGAGCCCCGAGCCCCACGGGGAGGGGAGGTCGGTGGGGTGACCATTCCTCTCCTCTGCCCTCATCTACCGGCTCCACTGCCCCAGCGCCTGGAGGGGAAGACCCAGCGCCTCGTGGTGCTCCTCCCCTTTTCAAAAGTCAGGTGGTCTGTCCCTGCACTTGAACCCTCACTGTGCTCCGTGCTGAGCTGATTCTGAGCCTCCTTGCTTCGGCCCTTGCTGCGTTTTTGCCTGAACCCTACGCCGGCGAGAAAGCCCAGGTCCCTTCTACTTCCCGGGAGGAAGGGCCAACTCAGATTTTCCTTAGACTTCCTGGGGCAGAACTTGACCTTAGCCTCGTCCCCCAGCCCTGGCCTTCTGTTGTAGCCACTCAGGGTGTGCCCCTTGCAGAGAGCTGGAGAGAAAACTTCCTGAAGGGTTTTTTTTGTGTGTGTGTGTGTGTGTGTGTGTGTGTGTGTGTGTGTTTTTCCCACCGAGAGACCCAATCCGGTCCTGAAACTTCACAATACACAGAAAGTAAGGTCAGCAGGGAGAAAACTGCCCACGGCCTAACAGAGATGACACAGCGAGAGCATTTCCTCTGGCTACACAATGGAGAAGCTGAGTAATCCCGGAACCACTCAATGACAGGGACTAAGCTCACGGGGTTTTAAGGTCAGCTGAAACTCGACTGCCATATTTGTCCTTCCCCTTGGGCGAAGCCTCTCTGAGAAAACCCTGCTTTTCCAGAAAATCAGAGCTGGAGTCTAGGGCACAGGCAGTTCCTGGCTGGCCGGCCTGGGCCGGGTGCTTCTCAGCTCTTCCCCGGGGTCAGGCAGCAGGACGACCGGGGTCAGAATGAGGCAATGCTGGCGAGGCAGCCGCCCCGGGGAGCCAGCTAGCCTCTGCCCAGCGGCCACAGGGAGCCGGAGAGGAAGCGAGTCAGCGGAGGCAGGCAGTCATCGGCGTGCCGACAGCGGGAGTCCCAGCCGAGTCGGGGCCCCCCCGCGCAGATGACCCTCCCCCCAGTGTAAGGACAGGTGCCACACACGGGGCAGGGGAAACCCACAATGCTGCTCAGAAGGCCCACGCAGCAGGGGTGGGGAGGGGGAAAGACGGCCAGAGAGTTTCGGCTGCGCCGTGCTTACTCTGGGCGACCTCGGACAAACGGCTAGACGCCTCGGGGACCCTGCCTCCTATCCGGAAAACGCTGGTACTGATGTCCATGCTTCAGCGCAGCGTGGTATGAAAAGAGAATGTCTGCCAAGCGGCTGGCACGCGGCAGAACTCAGGCAAGAGCTCATGCATTCGACAGGCTTGTAGGGACCCCGGCTGTATTGAGCTTTTTAACCCTCGATGTGCACAACCTCCTCCAGGGGCTCTGCTTCCCGGGGTCCTCTGCATCCGTGCAATGTGGCAGGTGCGAGCGAAGACGTTATCCCAGGCGGGACGAGCTCCTCAGCGTTGGCCCCAGCAGCAGACTCCTGGAGGGCTTAGTCTCTCCCTAAACCTCTCCCCCTTCACAAAGCCTCTTTAGCTGGAATCCCACCAACATGCTGGGGGTCCAGCATCCTCTTTTTCAACAGAAGCGCTTCTAGGAAGAGGAAGGGTCTGCTTGAGTCATTCAGCGACTACGGATGAATCAGCAGTCTGCCGCTATAAGGGGCTCAGGGGTTGGATCCGGAGCTGGAGGATGCAGCGAATTCAGGAGCTCAGAGCCCTTGGCGGACGGGGCAGGGGGTCAGCATGGGACACCTGGGGCCGTCCCAGTAGGCCATGGGTAGTGCTTCCTTCAGAGCATGGACATTGGAACCACACTGTCCAGGCTCAAATCTAATTCTCATCCCTTAGCAGCTGTGACCTTGGGAGAGCTCTTTCGTCTCTCTGGGTCTCAGTCCCCAATCTGTAAAATGGGGATGATGATCCTAAGATCACGTCACGAAGACGAGATGCTTGGAACCGAGCCTGGAATGCAGTAAGCATCATGTTCCTGTTGGTTGTTACTAAGAAACTAGAGAACCCGGGACCAGGATGCTGAATTACAAGGAAGATGGTGCCAAAGGCAAATTTCTTCCATTTCCAAACTCGAGGTCCGGCCAGAGTCCCTTAAATCATCCCTGTGAACCGGTGACCTACGCTGGGGAAGCAACACCCACTGGGGTTCAGATGGGTGAGGGGACGCTCTTCCCTTAGACACGTGGCACCTAAGATTGAAAGCTCTGTGATCACAATTACCCGTCTAAAGAAACCTCACAAAATGCCCTTAATCCGACCTTGACCTCGGCCTTCAAACTCAAAAGACAAGAATTAGCTTATTTTGCTTTTCTTTGCATTTAGGCTATGACCTCACTTTCCCCGGGACGACACCCTAAAGCAGTTAATGTCCTTCTTTGAACTTCCAGTTCCTCCTCCGTCAAGCGGGGATGAAACCCTCACCTCCCGCAGCCTGAAAAGGTTTGCATGAGATCACGTGGGTCATGAGTTCCGAGGTGCCTCCCACGGCTGGTGGGTTAGTTACACTGTTACCATTAACATCCTTTCCGATGCCAGACAAGTTTCTCCTCCTTGAAAAAGTTTCTCCCTCCCAAAGCTCTGCATTCCTCGGCTCCTCTTTGCGGTAAGCCGGGCCCAGCTCCGCCTGCACCGAGGTGCACCAAGGAGTCCCTGGGTGGAAACGGACGGGGCGGCCTCACTGCCTGCCGGCACGTCCCAGGGAAACTGTCCCAGATTGCTGGACGTAATTAGACATTTAAAAAAGGAAAGTATACACTCATGCTTACCCACACCCTCTGACTATTTAAGGGGCACAGAATGGCACCGCTAGAAACGACCTAATCTGATGACCTCATTTCAAGACAAGAACACCAAGGCCTCTCGGGGACACCTTGCCCAAGGTCACAGAGCAGGGCGAAGGTCAACTCAGACCAGACTCCTCCACTCCGGAATCCCACGGAGCACTCAGACCTCCTCCTAGGAGTCCAAATCCCGGAAGGTATGTTGGAAACTACTTGTGGAGATAACCATAGTTGTCTTTCTCTCTCTCTCTCTCTTTTTAAGATTTTATTTATTAATTTGACAGACAGAAATACCGCAAGAGAAGGAACACAAGCAGGGGGAGTAGAAGCAGGAGAAGCAGGCTTCCTGCCCAACGGGAGCCCCATGTGGGGCTCAATCCCAGGACCCTGAGATCCTGACCTGAGCCAAAGGCAAATGTTTAACAACTGAGCCACCCAGGTACCCCAATAGTTGTCTTTCTCGTTGAGGATAGAGCTACTCGTGTTTCTGTCTTATTCCCCAACCAGCCTCCAAGCTACTTGAAGGCAGGAACCAAGTTCAATCATTTCTTCACCAATGCCCTGTACGGCTGTGTGTTGCTAAGCCTAAAGACACTTTCTGTACAGTAATAAGAGAGCTTAAAATAAACCTGTTCACCTATTTCGACAAATCCATCCAAGGGGGTGATCAGAAATGTGGAGGGGAAAAACGTCATTCATAAAGATGCCCATGCAAATGCTACTCATAAACGTAAACTACTGACAAAGCACAACTCAAGTGTCTAACTAGGAGGGAAGGACCAATTACACCGTAGTATACTTACGTGATGGCGTTGGATTGTATTTTAATAACATTTTAGTTAAGCTCAACCAAATGGGGAATGTTAACTTAAAAAGCAGGTTACAAAATAATCTTTTTAAACAATGAACTGTGTTAAAGAATATGTGTAGAAAAAAATACTTGGAAAGATACAGGCCACAAATTCAAGAGGGGTTATCCCTAGGGAGTGGGTCATAGGGGGATTTCTTTTCCTTAGGATCTTCGGATTTTTCTAAATTATCTACAGTGGGTCAACCTTTTACAACAGAAAAAAAAAAAGTTACTCTAAAAGCAACAATTCAGAAGCTGCTTTTTAAAAGAGTGTGTGCTTAGGTCCATAGAAGATCTCAGGGTATCAAGGAATTATTATCGTGACAGAGAAATTTATTTTGCCCAAAAGCTAGCTACCGGTCTATCTCAGCCACAGATCCCCGTATAATGAGGGCACGTGACAACTTCCGACCAGTCACCTGTGTCCCAGAGCACTTGGTGCCATCTCTAGGCTAAATCGACCACAAACCAGCAGGCTAGCTCTCCCTTGCTGCAGGCACAGAGACCACGCATTCTGGAGAGTGTAGACAGCACCAGCCTTGGCACTGGGCTGACTGCATGGACCAGAGCGCTCCGTTCTTCCCCCTCATTTCATGCTGGACATGTCGTGTGAGCAACAAGCTTCTGTGATTAGCTCACTCCGATCACCGGAACTCAATCCGGTACCTGGTCTGGTGGTTCTCAAATTTGGCCGATGACTTGAGGCCCAGTTTAAATCCCAGTGCCTGAGGTGTGCCAGGCGGTTGAGTCAGCCGCTCTGGGGGCAGGTCCCAAGCATCAGTGAATCCAGCATGTGGCCAAGGTTGAGAATCAGGGGTCTGCTTCTAGGGACTCTCAAAGTATGGCCCCAACCAGCTGCAGCAGCAGACCTTGGAACTTTCTAGAAGGGTACATTTGCAGGCCCCACCCCAGACCTACTGACTCAGAAACTCCAGGGGTAGGTCCCAAGTTGTGTCAAGTAAGTCAGTCCTCCAGGTCATCCCAAGGCGTGCTCAAGTTTGAGAACCAGGGTCCTGGTTCTCTTCGCCTTGAGTGATACAGTCATAGGAACCCCTGTCGCTTGATCGAGGACAGGCTTCTTAATAAAGTTAGGAAAAGGCGTATTATAACGAGACACGGTACAACTCCTGAAAATGCCTCTTTGCTTGGATTCACCTTCAAAAGTATTTTTACATCTGCTTTTCCAAAAATGATTGCGCTAACTCACACACATTGTGAAAGAGACACCATAGGAATCCAGACGCATCGTGGGCGGGCATGGCTGGCGGCTCTCAGACCTGGACGTTCTGGAGCACACGGTCATTTTGTTTCTAACGTGGAAAGGACCAAAATAAGATGCAGGACCCATTCTCCAACGCAATGATACTTCGAAAACTTACAACAACTACCAGCTGACATGTTGTTTTTAGAAGATGACATTTTAACCCAGTAAAGAAGGATCTAATCTCAAAAAAAAGAAAGTCCGTGAAGGTCTCCGTCAGGGACCTTACATCTCACCATCTCTTTTTTCCCTTTTGCTCTGCCTGGTGAAACGTTTGTCACAGACAGGCCCTGGTCCTCAACCAGCGAGCCACGGAGCTGGGTGACAACGGAGGCCCGTGCTCGATTCCCCAGGACGTTACGTAATACCCAAAGCCTTCCAAAACGCACCAGAACTGAAACTTCCAGGCACTGCTGTAACCTTCAGCACCAAACTGTTACAACTCCCTCGGGACCTCTGTGCCCTGCAGGCTGGGAGGTTTAGCTCCTCCTGTCCTCAGTATGACTCTCCTATTTCCCAGTCTTCAATCCTGAACACAATGACAGGCCACAGCATGTCCTTAAGAATGGTCATCAGGAAGCCCCCATTTAAAAAGACAGAAGCCAGGGCCAGCCTGACTCACGCTTTCCCCCGGGCAATTCCACCACCACTCAGAGCAACAAAGTGCTTCTCTCCTAAGGGACAAGGAACTGGGCACAATCTCCATAATTTTTTGTCACATTCACTTATGAGTTGGCGGACTGCCTGGGAACCAACTAGGACGTCCTCCCTTTGGGGGCGGGCGAGGCCTGAAGTCAGTGCTCTGGAACAAGGTTATTAGTACAAAGGCAGAGGGCAGGCCAGCTGACCAAATTCAGCTGGCCTCGGGTCCAGGTTTCTCTTCCAATATGTTTTGCCCCAGAAAACCCTAATTCTGAGCCTGGCGGGACAGGGCTCCTGGAACGCAGCTTCTCCTCTCGGAGCATTTGTTCTCTGAGCAGTGAGAGTGGGTCCTCTTTTCAACCATCCACACCCAGCAGAAGAACAGGTTTCTGGGAGCCTCGGATTGGCTCCAGCACACTGAGGAGGACACACTCAGATAGGAGGTCCGCTGCAGACGGGGTCAGGCAGTGAGCGGAGAAAGCGCTCCCCTAGGGGACATTAAAGGCAGTGTTGTTCGGAGAGGTCCGGGAGCTGATTCCAGCTGCCATGAGCTAATCTCTTCGAACAGGAAGCATTTCGGGGAGCATCTGGGGAGAGGGCAGGGAGGGGCAAAGACAAGCAGGCAGATTTTACCTCTCACACCTGCATTTCTGACCCCGGGGGAGTGGTGATCCCTCGTCGCGCGGGCAGAACAGGGCCCTAGATGGTGTCTCTGAGCCCCAACACAAGTTTGTGGGTGTGCTTAGAGGGGCCATGGAAACCATTATTTCTTTCAGATCACAGGGTGAGAGAAGCCGGGTGGTCCCAAGCAAGGCTCCAGTCACACCCCAGGACTGCCAGCCCCCACCAACACTCTTCGGGTCCCTGGTCAGGGGACATGAGCAGCTCCTTTCGGTTTTTGTGGAACCTGTTACAGCCATTCCCCGTGGCCATGGGAACTCTATCTGCTTGTTACTCCATTGAAACCGGAATGTCGGGCCTGGAAGGAAAGTTAAATAATTAAGTAGATATAATGCCTTTGTTTAAAACAATGCCTTTAATTTGTTAAGATAACCATAATCTTGTATTTTTAGGTAGTGTCAACAATCAAAGGCAAGGAAATTTTAAAAAGCAAGAAAAACAAGTTTAGTGAAACTATTCTAACCGTAGGGATGAGATGGAAATCGAGCCCAGGGGCCCCAGTGCACATTTGCTGGGAGCTGGGCCTCCGGAGGGTTTTCATTCTCGTCTCCCCACCGAGATTTTGGCAGAGCGCCCCTTTCTCGTCCCTGAGGCTCCGGCTTTCAGTCCCAGGAGCCCCGGCGCGCTCAGCCCAGAGCTCAGCTCCCGGACACTATTACAACCCAAACCTGATTATGGAAAGTCATGAGTAATTTTTGCATTATAACAATTACGGGACTGAAAGCCAGGACTCCCTCCCTCGGTGAATTCTCATGCCGGCTTCAAGGGCTCCCCAGGGAGGACGGTTCTCAGTCAGCTTGTGGGAAAAAGCCTCCCTTCCCGGGCCGGTGCTCCGTTTCCACCTCAGCCTCTGGGTCCAACACCACCCCGAGGAGGCTGAGGAGAATCACCACCAAACCGCCCTCCAGTCCCGCAGGTGAGGCCCCAAGGAAACCAGAGCACCCGAGAGAAGGAAGTTTGGTCCGGCAATGGAATCCACCCAAATTTCTGGAAAGTCTTCAAAGAACCAGAAGGGTCAGAACAGAGCCATCCTGTAGCCCTGAGAGCCCCTCCTAGGCCCCTAGACACTGTTGGAGCTCAAGGGGTTAATAGTTGTTCAGGCGGATGAGACAGACATTCCCATGGGAGCCAGCAAAGTCCCATGCAGAGCGAGGTGGCCCACCAGGTTGGAGCACGGCTCGGGCTGGGGCCATGGAAGGTGAGGGCCACAGGCCCATCGAGGCCTGGTGCTGGCCTCTGGGCGCCCAGCCCAGAGGTATGCTGTTGGAACTCAATGAATGCATCGAAATACTGATTATCGGAAGTTGCAATCCGGGCCTGGCTGTGCTGCACCAAAGGCAACGGGAGGGAGAGAATGAGAGCCCGATGTGGGTGTGGGACCCAGGCTCCAGCCCGGGGGTCTCATTACAGACCCGTGTCCGGGTGAAGGCCAGCGAGGACCCGGGCTAGGGCCTGCACAGGGCAGCCGGGGCGAGGGGCAGGAGCCAAAGGCCCTAGAAAGGAGAGTGGGAGAGAACGCGCTAACGGGGACCCTACATTTGTTCTTCCAGAAATGTTTATTGGGGTTTAGTGTGTTAGGCAACTGCATTCGTCACTGGAGAGAAAGAGAACTCGACCCCCCGAAAACGACAGAGATGGGGCCGTGGAGGAGTAAACAGAGAGTTATAACAACGTAAGTGCTACCGGCAGGCAAGTACTGGGTGCTCTAGGGATCGCAGGAGAAGCTGTCACCCAGGCTGAAGAGTGGGGGGAAGGGGGGGCAGGGTGCAGGAGGAGGGGTCCAAGGGACGCCCCATGCAAAAGCCTGGAGGTCAAGTGGGAGCGTGACTTGGGCTGGAAGGTACTTCGCAGGGGCTGGGAGACCCCAGACGAGCGGGAAGCCTCTCCACCAGCAGTCCAGCTTTCATCCTAAAGTCAGTGGGGCAGCCACGGACCCTGGGCAGATAACAAAGATGCTTGCGTTCTAGAAACTCAAGTACAGGTCACTTGGCAGAGCAGAGGTCGATCTTCTGCAAGCAGCGTCCCGGATACCAGGGGCACGCAGCGGGTGGGAAACCCCTTGTCCGTGTGACCAGCTCTCCCTGACACTTGACAAGGGAACGCTGGGCATGCGGGGCCCCATTTAATTGGCCCAAGAGGGACTCAGTCTAATGGCTCATGGGAGGCTCAAGGGGGAACCCCCCCCCCCTCTGAAACTGTCCTACGAGTGAGGTTAAAAACAGGTTTGGAGAGCACTGCCACCTTAAAGGGCAGACGGGTTCCATCCTAGAAATTCCTTCTTGCCGTTGTCTCGTGGGTGAGGACGCTGGGCTCCAACAGGAAGACCCCGATTCTCGACTGCACCCTGCTGCTTGCTGGCTTCGTGACCCAGGGGGGCTGGTCCCAGGGAGCAACCTCCTCTGTCACACGGGAGCACTCTCACAGCTGGAAGGGCTGCTTTGCAGACTAGGACACAACGTAAAGTTCCTACCCTACATCATAGGGGCTCAGAAAGTGCCAACTGTTGCTTTTCTTCCACTCACTTGGAAGGCTCCCAGTCCATTGGCCAGCCCGCGCTCCCACCGCAGGCATCTTCAGGTGGCCCAGCTCCACTCCCAGTGGCCCAGCTCCACTCCCGGTGGCCCACGGGATCCAAGAGCCCGGCCCAGGAGCACTCTGCAGGCAAGCTGTCCTCACTGGCCGCACACAGGGCTCCTGGTCCAAGGCCAGGCGAACAACCTGAATGGGGGAGGGGGGGTGACGGGGGCAGGGAAGAAAGCTGCTTCCTGGAGGGCAGACACGCCCAGTCGCAGCCTTACATGCTGCAGCAACTCCATTCAAAATTAAGGAGTGAAAAGAAAATGACCCCCGGGCCTTGGAATCAAGCCCACTCTTTAAGGCACCTGAAACCCCTGCACCTGAACACGTCCCTCCGGCCACCCAGAAAAGAGATTCAGTGAAACCCCTCGTTAAGTTACACGCATTCACCTGGCACAAAGGGTGGGAAAGACCAGTTCTGAGACCAACAGCCTTCCTGGGCATCAAAAAGAACAGATCCACTTGATCAAATCCAGGAACTACAAGGTCCCTAAAAGCCAAAGACCCAGACTAGAGCATCCTCATGAACATAACATTCTGGTGCTCATCTGTGTCTCCCCTCATTTGTCCTACCATCTGTGCTACCCTCGAAGCTCAACTCCACGGTCTCAGCTCCTCGTACCGAATCAGCCTTACGAAAAATGTCTGTTGGAAACCACCGGAGAATCTAGGGGGAGGCTCCTGAAATCACAGTGTCCCGAGGCCGTGTCAGGTAATCAGTACCCTGTACTCCGTGTGGCCCTCGGGACCCATTCTCTTCTCAGCCAGAAAGCAGTGAGCCCCAGGAACAACGTAGGAGGAGCAGTTGGAGTCAGACAATCATGAAGTCCTTCAAAAAGTCGATATGAACTCCCGACACTGCAGCATTGGCTTCTCAAACCACGAAGATGTTTTGAGAAACATCCAGGCTCTCGGCCCTGCGATCTGACAATCCACACAAGTAGAAACCATACGGAATTTCATGGACACGTCTACGGGAGAAGATCAAATAGACTTTCATGTGTAACATACATGAAAGACCTTTTCCTGTGGCATTTGCAATGAATGATCCTCATTGGTCCAAGAAGGAATCGGCCCCCGTGAGCCCAAGGCCATTTACCGTAACCAAAGGGGAAGGCGCCCTGGGAAGTCGTGGTGGGACTCACTCACTCCTCCTGGCGTCCCACGGGCTCTCTGAAAGCCACGTGTTACCAGACCTGCATTTTTTGCGAGGGCACGCAGAGGTAACACAGAAGGATAGTGCACCCAGAAAACATCTCTGTTGGACGACAGCGTCTCAAGTCAATCTTGAGGACAACAAAGGATGGAACTTCTTAGTATTGTTGCTAAAAATATCCGTGTGGCTTTGGGTCATTCCTCCTAAATACGCAGATATAAAGAACATGCCTAAGACTGTCCCTGATGCCTAGTAAGTGTTTGCTAAATCAGAAATGTTTCACCATCAGACTTGCCAAACCTGACACTGTTCTAGGCCCAACTAAAAATATAATGTCATTATCAGCCTGCTTGACCCTCTGTGACGGCCCTCATCGGTTATCTGTAGGGCTCTGACAGGTGTTCCCCAGCTGCCCAGGCTCAAGAAGCCCTACTGAAGTCCAAAATGGCCAGTGTTTCTGGAAAAACGTGGGCAAGAAGCTTTGGGTGAGCTCCAGAGAAAGGTGTTAGAATGGAACCACCTAGAAGAATGCCTCTTTAAAACCTCAGTTCTGGGTGTAGTATCGGTGCAAAAGCTCCTCTCTTTTTGTCCTACATGATCAGAGACATGGGGGCTGAGCCAGACTGGGTTTAGAGCCATGTCTCAGGGACTCTCCCTGGTCAGGAGCCACATCGGACTCACAGCCAGAGTGCAGACTCCACTTAAAGAGCTGTTATCTTGGAAGATGTGGGGCAGTAAAGTGTCCATCGTCGAGATGGGTGATGTACAAGATGATCTCTTGTCAGTTCAATGGACAACGGTCCACACCATCACTAACACAAAATGTCCACACACCTTACAAATTAGATTCCAATGATAAGACCAGAGTTATATTTACATGTTTAGACATATCTGTATCATGGGACTTGCAAGAGAAAGAACGGGCAGGGAGAACCTGGCCTCCAAGGAAATCTTTATACCAAAATCCTGTCCATAGGGAGGTGCTCAGATGGCTTGCCGGTTAATTTTAGAACAGGAAGCAGAAGGTCATCTAACTAAAAGCTAAGCCAAAATGGCAAGGGTGTCAGTTAGAACTGAGTGGCCCAGGTTCCCTAGGGCACATCTCGAATTTCTGGAGGCGAGACGTTGGTCGGGGTCTCCAAAAAAGTTGACTGATGGGGCATCTGGCTGGCTCTGTCGGCGGAGCCTGAGACTTGATCTCAGGGTCGTGAGTTCGAGCCCTACACTGGCATAGAGTCTCCTTAAAATAAAACACTCCTAAAAAAAAAAAAAAAAAAAACTGACTGATAATATAAGCAAAGCAATTAATTAGTAATTTTTCACTTGATCGGTGTCCTGAGTACGGCCTGAAATCCAGGCAAAGGAGAACACAGTCAGAAACCATGAACCCTTAGTCGGTGCCCTAACTTCCAGGAGTGCACAGGACAGCCCACTTGGTAACTGAGCACCAAGAATATCCATGTCCCTTCTGAAACATAGGATTTTAAAAGCTCCCTGTCTGTGCCCTGCTTCTGCATCACACAAATACATGTAGCTGTGAATACTTAAAAGTTGAACATCGGTAAGTGGGTTCTTTTTTTTAAGTGGGTTCATTTTTAAATTAGGCTAACAAATCTAAATGAGCATTCAAATTCCTCCCTGGACTCTGAAATGTTTGACTGCTATTGTGGTTTTTAAGAATGTCATGCGGGCCGCCTGGATGGCTCAGTGGTTAAGCGTCTGCCTTCGGGTTGGCTCATGATCTCGGGGTCCTGAGACAGAGCCCCGCATCGGGCTCCCTGCTCCGTGGGAAGCCTGCTTCTCCCTCCCCCACTCCTCCTATTTGTATTCCCTCTCTCACTGTGTCTCTCTCTCTAATAATAAATAAAATCTTAAAAAAAAAAAAAAAAGAACTTAATGCAATGTTTCGGGGAGCCGGGGCAGGTGGGCCACCCAACATAAGAGAGGAAGAGGTAGGGCCATGCTCTTTATCTTTGGGATATTGTGGAGCCTGTCACAGGGTATCTGCTGGGTCAGATGAAGGGGTCGGGGGGAGGGGGAGGCAAGATTATTGGGGGAAACTGACTTTAACACAAAGGGTTTAAGATCATACTCCCGGTGACCTCATGGAGTGGGGTAGTCAGTGGAGCCCGTCACAGCCTCACACGTCATCGGAATTCATCATTCATACGTAACTCTCACGACGGGAGAACAGAAGCACAAACGCTTACGTGACATGCACAGTAACAGCCGCCTACCTTGCCCAAGACTGCTCTGAGGACCCAGTTACATAACACATGCGAAGGCGCTAACCGTAACCGCCTAAGCTCCCCACAGTAAAGAACAGCCTGCAGCCTCTACCTTTGTCTCCTGCAACAGTGCTTCTCAAAGTCAACGTGCCCAGAAACCATCTGGAGACCTTGCCCAAGAGCACAGTCCCATCAGGTAGGTCTGGGTTGGGGCCAAGACTGCGCTATCCCCCCAGCTCCTGGGCGATGCTCCCTCGTGGGGACAGAAGCTGTGAGAGATCGTCCCAATTCTCGGGGCATGACGGCCGTGAGGGACCTACTTCCTGAGCGTCTTGTAGACTTGGTCATCCCACAAGTCCGCCTGCCTCATTGGGTTCTGAATCGAGTCCTTGAAATTCAGTAGCAAAGCGCTCTTCCTCGGACAGTCCGAGAAGGAAGGGGTGTCTGTGTGTCCCATGTTTGAGGACTAGAGACAACAACGTGCATGAGCGCGGAGAGCCAACTGGCCAGTCCACTGCTCTGTGACTCCGGCTTATCTCAAAGGGGGCTGGAGGAGGGGCGGACTCTGTCCTTGTCAACGTACCCAGGCGAGAGAAAAACCTGCTCGTTCCAAATTGGCAGGAGAGACTACATTACCTTCTCAATCTGAAGAAAAGGGCTCAAAAGATCCAGGAGGGCAAGAAACAAACAAACAAACAAACAAATACCGGAGCAAATAAGAAAGTTGCGGAAATGCTGTGTTCCCGCCTGATTCAGAAGCACCCGGGTCTCCCGGGGTCGGCAAGGAAGAAAAGGAAACCGGCAGCTCTCCAGGGCTGGTGTGCCTCAGCATCACGGGGCTGGACAAAATTCAGACTGCTCTGCCCCCAGAGCTTCTGATCGATCAGGGCTGGGATAGGGCCTGGAATCTACGCAGGGGGCGACACCGTGGCTCACAGGTCGCTGTGTCCCCACCCCCACCCCCCACCCCCCAGGGCGCAGCACAGTGCCCAGTACACACTGCTGGTCCCCAGCAAGGATCTGCCGAACCAATGCCCGTTCTCACTTTCCCTCCCAGAAACGATTTACTCCTTGTGTACAGATACTTGCCGCAAGCATCTTGTACATGTGTTCACTTCAAGAACCCGCCACACGTGTCCCAGGCATGCCAGCCCCTGGCCTAAAGGGCTGTACCGTTCAATGAAATCAATGCCTATCAAGGACGCCGTATCACCCTTTTCCCCCATCCTACCTGGACCGCCAGTGTCTCAGCCTTCTCTATCACTAAAATGGAAACAGACAACTCACCTGCCCAAAGGACCGTAGAAAGAAAGACCTGCCTAGGTGAAAACAGGCCAATTCAATTCACACATACTCAAGCAAAAAAAAAAAAAAAAATTTTAATCAAGACAGGAATTTGCCAAGAGTGCTCACGAATGTCTGTGTCCGCCCTGGAAACCCAGAGATGGTGCTGGACCAAGCTGTGGTCCCACGGCAGAAAGCATAGGGAAGGCTGCAGGCTTCTCCCCCGACTCCGAGCTCCGTACCAAGTAGAACCCAGAAGGGGCGGCGGCAGACGTTTTTCAAAATCTCTGCCTGATCTGCACGTTACCATAGTCACATTCATTCTGAAAAACAGGTGCTTCTGTTAAAATTAGCTGTTTCAGACTGTCAAGTGCGTTAGCTCCCTATGCCAGGTTTAAAAAGAAAATACTCACAAAATAACCAGTCAGACGTAACTGATGCTTCCACAGCCACAGTCTTTAGATTTTTTTGAGAAACATGACCCTAAATTAGAAATAACTCAGGTGACGAGGAGGATGGGTTAGGGAAGAATGCACACACACACACACATACACACACAACACGCACAACACACACCACACACACCTTCTACATTTCCCAAAATCAACCCATAACGAATAAGAGAAAAAGGCCAAGTTTAAAACAGCTGAGGAAAGACAGAGCTCTTTTCTAGTTAAGTCTTGTGTTTGAAAGCCTTTTGTCCCATTTACTTGGGTTCACTGTCATAAATAATGGCTTTTGTTCCACAACTTAGCCATAATGATTTCCTTTTCTCCTGACCAAAGGAAGGTTTTCGACATCCCCAGTCAGGATGGTGCCCATTAAGCCTAAGGAAGAAAACTCGCCCTAGGAAATCCAAAGAGCCTAAAGATTGAGGTCTTAAATTAACTCTAATGTAGTTTCATTTAAAAAAAAAAAAAAAAAGAATCAGGCCACTCTGATTTTATTCCTGGAACTTAGTATCTCTGCTGACCTTATTAAGCCCTGTGAACTAGGTCTGAGATGCTCCTTTTTAAAAATCAAGGCTATTTCAAAAACAAGTTTAGCCAGCTGGTGCACCAGAAACTAAAATGTCAAATAAAATGTCAAAGGCCTGGGCCCAGACCCCTTGCCTAGCGAAACAACACAGATACACAGAAATGCTATACGCGCCTCAATCTGGTCTCCTCCGCCCTGCTGAACAAAGTACAAGAATCCATTCCAAGCCACCTGCTGGAAGAAAAATCCTACTCTTAATCTTAGAGACAGAGGCAGGGGGAGAAGGATGTTAAAACACTACCGAAACTTTTAACAACTTCAGAGGACAGAGAGTTTGAATATTACAAGTCGGTATCTTTAATACACAGAAGTGTGAAGAGCCAGGATCGGTTGGCTAAGACAAAAAGAAGTTTCAAAATTAATTTGGTGGCAAGCTAGTTAACTTCATCCAAGTAGATAAGGAAGACAAATTTTTTTTTCTTTTTTTTTTTTTTGGCATGCACTGTCCTGAAAATTGCTTCTGCAGAAGGAATGAGTCCAAGGAACAATTGGCAATCATTTTCGTCTTCATCAAACACCAAATTTACAGATTCCTGGCCCTAATTTTATTTTACTTTGTTCCTTTCGGTTTACTCTTTGTGATCTACATAGGCTAAAGGAACATCTATAATTAGAAACTCTCTGTATAATTACTTATGTATATGCAATAAATAAAAGGAACAAATCCTAAATGCAAGCACGATTGTCATTGGCACTGGGTTATGTTTCCTCCCCCCAAATAGTTTCTGAATCTGACTGACCCAGACTAAAGGGTTGGGGGGTAGAGGAAGAAACATTCTCAAGGTCGTTGTCATTTTTTAAATTAAAAATTTGATTTTTTTTTTTTTAATCTACCAGGTCCTAGGAGAGAAACAACAGCTCCCTTGACTGTTTCTAAGAAATGTATGTGCACTACCGCTTTAAGACTTTTCCAAACATCAAATTCAGAGCAGCTCCCCGATCCTACTCTGACCCAACACAGGTTTAAAGATGCTTTACATGTTGAATACGATGTTCTTGTAATAAACAGAGCTAGTCGAGTAAAACAGTCAATAGGACTTTCATATATGTTACAGTGAAAAACACTTTCTTCTCAGAGCCTCGGGAACTACCAAGGTTCCAGCACAACAGATCAGACGAATTGTAAACTGAGCAAATTTAAAGCATGTTTGGGTTTTTATCCATGTGGCTCTCCCAGGGCAAGCCCTGTGAAGAAGAATGTTATACTTTCAGCGGGAAAACGTCCCAAACTTAACAAGTTTCAGTAAAACTATACACTTCTCTCTCCCCGATTTTCTTTTTTAACTGTCTGCAGAAAGGACAAACTCCCTTAAAATAACTCCAAACGTCAGTTAACAAAGCCTTCTTCCAATATGAAACCAACCAGAGCAGATCTTAGATCAAGGTCACGGAAATCAGCCCTTTGCCTGCAACCACGCTGTGGCTCTAGAAGGTTCCTACCACTTTCCAGAACACCCCTTCCTCTCTTAAACAGTCTGGAACCCTGCGAACTTCTTCCTACAATCACAAGTGACTGGGTCCTGTGCGAAGAGACCTGCCTACATAAAAGAGGCTGCAAAGTCTCCTGAAGGTCCTTGCTTATAGCCCAGTTTCCCGCTCCAGCGACCAGCTCCCCTGACCTGGCAAGGGTGGGGTACCACGCAGGATTAGGAAGGGCCCGAATCTGAAAGAGACAGGCAGAATACCAAGCAGACCCCGGTCAGCCTGACCCACTGTCCATCAGGACAGACAGCAGTGGGACACAAGGGTGGGGCTTAAGTACTTTCCAGGAGAAACCAGATGCAAGACCAAACTCCACTTGCCAGCCCAACCCCCGGCATGGTACCTACTGCCAATCATTCCCCTGGCACCTCTCCAAGAACAGTGTTCTCCAATTCTAGGCTGCTCAGAGAAAAAGGGAAAAAGGGAGACAGGGCTAAGGCGGGGAGACACTGCTACCCCCTCCAGGGACCCATGCAGCATGCAACATTATTACAATTATTGAAAATCAACAATAATTGCAAAGGGCCATCTGAGAAACATAACATTTTAATAAATGAAATAAATACTCCAGTACATGCAAGGTAAAAACTTGACATGGGGGTGGGGGAGTGGGCAAGGGCAGGGGGGAATCACTCTATAGTGTAAATTAAAAAATAAAACACACACTCACAGTAGCTTTCCCCCCATTTGCAAATCACATGGCAAAGTCATACTCTTTCCACACCAAGTATACGCCTAATCCAACACGATTGCTTAAAAAAAAAAAAAAAAAGGTAGCTACATCCATGTCTAAGGAGTGAAAACTGAGGTAACCTTTCTTTTAATTAGGAAAAAACAGAAAACAGAAAGAAAAAAAAAGGACCCCAAAAGAAACAAACCCATGACCTCCTTCCTGCCCAATTGGTAAGAAAATTTAGTGGAGGAACTCCAGAAGAGGGGCCGGGGCTGGGTGCCACCTCCGGGTCCCTGCTGGGTGTGCGTAGGTGGGCAGTGGGTCCCCCCGCGCCCACGAGTGTCGTCGGAGCGCATGGCCCCGCTCTCTGGAAGGTTCCTCTGGAGCATTCGACATGGAGGGGGGGCTTCCCCTGGGATTTCTTTGGTATACATGGAGAGGGGCAGACAGTAAGTATCTTCCTCTAGTCTGGGGTGGAAGAAAGAAGGGGGCGGGTGCTAATTCACAGAATTGGAATTCACTGGCGGTAAAGTCCTGGGCGAAGACCTCTCCCGTAAAGCCTGAGATAGCAGGGTGCAGCCTTCAGACACGGCGCAGGCCGAGTTCCTCAGCCTCTCCCTGTGGTCCGACATCTTGGCGCCCCCGTCGGGGTGCTGCGCCAGATCCCTGAGGCACTGGGTCAGGAGCACGCAGGCCGACACCACGCTCATGGCGCCGCCCAGGATGGCGGTCTGCACCGCCTTGCCCTCGGCACTCACGGCCGCCGCGCGACCCAGGAACTGCGGCTCGGTGGCGAAGCCCACCAGGGCGCTCACGGCCTGCACCAGCGGCCCGCTGAAGAGCGCGCAGCGGCTGCGGGCCAGCTCGCTGGGCGCCGCCTTCACCTCGCGCACGCAGGCCAGCAGCGCCGACGCACTCGTGCTCATGCACTTGACGCCCAGCTTGAACTGCTCGCGGGAGAAGCGGTCCCGGGACTTGTCGCTGGCCAGGGCGCACGCGTCCGTCAGGAACTTGAGGTTGCGCGACAGGCCCTGCGACACCTCCAGCAGCAGCTGCGGCGTCATGTCGGCCAGCGGGGTGGCGCGCAGCACGGCGCAGCCCTGCTCCACCTCGTGGCGGCAGCGCGTCACGCGGTAGCGGTCCACCAGGCCCGGCTGAGCAGGCTGCGCGCCCGGCGTGGCCACCGCCGCCAGGTAGGCCGCGTGGGCGGAGCACTCGGTCAGCGACACCACCAGGTCTCCCAGCTCCACCAGGCTGTCCCCGGCCTCCCCGAAGCGGCCCATGTTGAGCTGGCTCTGCACGTCGTGGGTGAGGATGGAGAGCCCCTTGGTGCGCGCGATGATCGTGTCCCGGCACTGCTCGAAGGACTCGGCCCCGGCGCAGGAGGAGGCGGGGCCCTCGAAGAGCACGGGCCGCGCCTCGCTCGACAGCAGCAGCAGGTCGGCCACCAGCTGCATCTTGCCTTTGCAGTGGTCGCAGACGGACACCAGCCTCTTCCGCGGCTGCGAGCAGGCCGCCCCGACGGCGCTCGCAGGAGCCGGAGAAGCCGCCTCGCCAGTGGGCTTCCCAGCGCTGCCGCTAGCCATCGCGCCCGGGGGGCACTGGCATGCCGCTGGGGATCCCGCTACCGCCGCCGCTGCCACTGCCGCCGCCCCCGCGGCCGTCGCGACTCAGCTGGCCAGGGCCGCGGTGCCTTCCCCGCACCATCATGCCATCCACCGCGCCGGGCGGAGGGCACTGGGCTGCTGCGGCTGCCGGAGCCCGAGCGGCGGCGGCGCGGGGCGGGCCCGGGGGCCAGAGGACGCAGGAGGTTCTTCGGGGCGCGGGGAGGGGCTGCAGCGTTCGGCCTCCTGGAGGGCTTGCAGGAACCATGAACCGGGCACAGCAAACTCACGGAGCGCGCTCCTCGCCGCCGGGCTGCCAGGAAAGTCCCTTCTGCTGGGCCGCCGTCGCCGCCAACGCCGCCGCCGCCTTCCTGGGCATGGCCCGGCCCGGCCGGAGCGGGAGGGCGGGAGGGGGGGGGGAAGCTGGGAGTTGTCCTTCCTTCCTTCCTTTCTTTGAAATCAAAATCCCTTCCTCGGGGAGGAGCGCGGGCGGCGGCTCGGGCGGGCTCTGCTGTCAGCCACCTCGGGCTCGGCGGCGCACGTGGGCTTCAGGCGCCCTGACCCCGCCGGGCGGCACTTGCCCGCGACGGCGGCCGGGGCTGGCGCCGCGGGGCGCGCATCTCCTGCCCCCAGCTCTCGGGAAGCGGCGCCGGCGGCGGCAGAGCCGAGGGTGTGGCCGCTGCTGGCGCGGCCGCGCCGAGTCAGAGTCGGGCGGGAGGCTGCACTGATTGCGCACAGCGGCCGCCCCGCTCGCGCGCTCGCCCGCCCGCCACGCCCGGGCGCGCCGGCCACCGCGGCCGCCCCTTCCCGCCTCGCCGGCTCACAGCGCGCGGCCCGGCGCCGAGGCGGCACGCCCTCCCCGACCGCGCGCCCCGCGGCCGGCCGCTGGCTGTGGGCGCGAGTCCATCCCGGTCGCCTGGTCGCCTGGGGCCCGCGGCGGCTGAGCTCTCCCGAGACCCCGGGCCCTGCGCATCGGACGCCCGGCGCGCGTCTCCCCGGCGGCCGCGCCAACTCAGAAGGTCCCCGCGGCGCGGCGGCCACCCGCCCGGGCCCCGGCTCCTGCCATCTTCGTCAACCTCCAACTTCCGAGCGAGCCGGGAGAAACTGAAAGGAAGGGCGGGGGCCGAGAGGCGGAGGGGAAGACGCCCGCCTCCTCTCCCCGCGCGGCTGCTCCTCGGCGCGGGCCGTGGGTGCGCCGCCGCCCGCCGGGGCCGCCCGAGCCGCCTCCTCCCCGCGTCCGCGCCTCGCCCCCGGGCTCGCCGCCGCCGCCGCCCGGCCGTCACCTCCCTGGAGCCTATAGAAATCTTTTGTGTGGCGTCACCGCCTTTCGTTTAAATCCCGCTTCCTCCTCTCGCCCTTCCTCCCGCCCCCTCCGCCGCTCCCGGATGCTTGCGCGATGCGCTGCTCCTCCCCCGGGAAGCTGGGTGGCTGCGGGAGGACGCCGCCGCCCAGCGCGGAGCCGCGGGCGCGGGCCGGGGGTCCCGTGGGGGGCGGGCGGGGGCTGGGGGCCGCCCTGGGCGCACGGCCCCGGGTGGGGGGGGGGCGCGGGGCGCAGCCTCCGGCGGCCTCGCGGGGACCCCGGGCCGGACCCGGACTCCGCGCTTCCTCCCCGCCCCGCGAGCGAGTCTGGAAGGGGACTGTTTCTGCCCCGAAGGGAGGAGGACGCTGCCCCCCGTGCCCGGGCGGCGTGCCGGGGGCCGCTCTGCGCCTTCTGCGGGACCCGGGCGGGGCTCGCCAGCCCTCGCCCTGCCCTTTGTTGTGCGTGGCCTCCTCCGCGGGGGTGGGGTGAGGTGGGGGGGGTAGATTCTGCAGGGCTGTGTGGGCCGAGGAGAGCACTTGCTAGGGAGTCGGAAGAGCCGGCTCGGGGCCCCTCGTGTGCTTGGAGCGCGGGCTTTGAACCAGACTTCCTGGGGTCAGCCTTTTCTCCAGCCGTCTAGTTCTGTGACCTTGTGCAAGCCCTCCCCCCAAGTGTCCGTCTCCTCCTCTCCAAGTCAGACTGTGGGCACTGACTGCTCGAGTCCCTGGCTCGGGAGTAGTAGCGGGGAGAATCAGGAGCCTCCCTCCGCGGGCGTTCTCGTAACTTGTGTCTTCAGTTCGGCGGCGATGGGATCAGAGTGGCCACTGTTCACGAAGACGAACAGCCTTTGGAGGTAAACCGCGCTGTCCGGTTTTACGCAGAAGGAACTGATCCGCTGATGCCTCCAGCGCCTTCCTAAGGACAGGAGGAGAGCAGATGGCCCGGCGAGGAGCCCACTCCTGACCTTTTTTCGTTGAACCCAGACCTTGCCCTTCAGGAAGTGGTTGAAGCACCTGGGCTTCCTCCCCTTGGGGTGGGGTGGGGGGCACCTCTCAGTCCAGAAACAGGCCCTCCAGGTGCCCAGCACCAGCTGGGTGTGTCAGCCAACGGAAATGTTTGTTCCTCTGTCCCTTCCTAGGACCCACGGTCACCTTTTTTTTCCAGCCAGCCAGTTAATATCACTTGTTACTAAGATGACCTTGCAACTTACCGTCCAAACTGAAACCGCTCTGAGAGTGAATTATATGCTATTAAAAAGTTAACCAGGAAAAACAGATACAGACCTGAATGGGTAGTCACCCGACTTAGAACAGAGAGTGTCCTTGGATATTTCTAGAATCTAGACGAACCCACTTGTTTTGCAGCCAGGGCCCATAAAACAGACGGTTTTCTCAACAAGCAGCAATTACGTAGGATTAAGCCCTTTTAGTTTTCTATGATTGGAAACCGGGTGGACTGATCAAACTCCTAACGTGGTAACCCAGGAAAGCACCCTATTCTTATGTAGCTCCAAAAAACATATTAGGACAAGTCAAACCCTTCCCGCCATACCTAGTGGGTTCATGAAGCTTCTCTAGGATTGGGATTTTTCCCCAAAGCTACTTGGAACCCGGGGTGGGGGGCTGTCTCCCTTCTGTAGATGTGTCTTCTCTTTGCTGGACACCTTGTACCCCTCGAGGAACTGGTCACGCGTAGAAGTTTCTACTATGTTTGCATTAACTTTAAAAACTTACAGGATTAGGGGTGCCTGGGTGGTTCAGTGGGTTAAACCTCTGCCTTCGGCTCAGGTCATGATCTCAGGGTCCTGGGAACGAGCCCTGCATTGGGCTCTCTGCTCGATGGGGAGCCTGCTTTCCCTTATCTCTCTCTCTGCCTACTTGTGATGTCTGTCAAATAAATAATAAAATCTTAAAACAAATAAATAAAACAAAAACTTACAGGATTATTTTCTTGGTGTCTCCTCCTACCCAGACCCTTCCCGGGACTGCCTCCACCTTCCTTTCAAGTTACCTGACTTTCTGCTGTGGCCCATTCAGTCCACAAACACTGGACACCTACCGTGCAGCAGCCCCTACACTAGGCACCCATGTTACAGCAAAGTAATGAAGTCCTCGAAAGGGTAGAGCCCAGAGAGGCAACACAGCCGCACAAGCAAGTTGTCACAACGTGGTCACTGGCATGGTGACCGCAGGGAGGAAAGGAGCTGCCTCAGAGATAGTGGGCCACACGGAACAGCCCAGGGGCAAGTGGGCGGGGTCACGTGGTCAGCTGTGACCCATGAAATGGGAGGGAAGTGATGTGCCTTCCTTTCAGCCAAGGCAACGCAAAGCAGATCTGCGGTTCTCCATTCTCTCTTGCCCTGCTCTAAGCACTCGGAGACGGTTCTAGAGGGTGCAGCTCCAAGACGGTGGGGTCTCCATAAGCCCAGCGGCTGGAGTGCACGGTGTGTTGACCTGTACGGGACATGCGACAGGAGCCAGGCAGGAGCCCTGAGTCACACCACAGACCCTCGGTGATTTGTCGCTGTAGCATATGGCAGTCCAGCTAAGTTAAGAGCGGCCGTGTGTGCCTCTCCAGTCCCTGGAAATCGGGGTATCTGTTTAGAAACCTCACTCGTTACCCTTTCTGACCCTCTCTGAAAATATAACATGAACCCAAGGTACTATGCGAAGTGCTTTTCATTACAGTGGAAATCGGGTGAGAGAAGCTGCTAACACGGGCTGAAGGGTTGGGGGGGGGGGACAGTGGATGGTGCAGACAAGCGGAAGCCCGGGCCAGTAGGAAATAGCGCGGCCCCTGGAGAATGTATTCTCAGTGCCCGGCCTGGCTTCGTGGGAATTTAACAAAGAAAGGAGCCCGATACTGAAAGACAGCTGGTTGAGGGTTTGGGTTCCGGGAAGCCAGGTGGGACCGACAGGTTGGGCCAGCCGGGATTGGGGAAATGGGCTTTCCCTCCTTTCTCGCTTATTCTAGAAGGTGTGTCCACCCCCTGGACTTTGAGCAGGTATTAAATAGCGCTATGAACACTATTTGGGTTTGGCTTTTCTTTTTTTCTTTTTTGAATTGTGGCTCTATATTCCTTACATAAAACTTTCCATTTTAGCCATTTCTCCGAGCTTAGCGCTGGCTCAGCAGAAGCGCCCACCACCCCCACCGCCTCACCCCGCTTGTCGCCTTGCTCTCTGGTGTATCTTGCTCCCAGCCCATCAGAACACCTAGGGAGGGTCTCACCCGTCCCTCCCGCATGCTCCCCATCCCCCTGCCCGCCCCCACTCCTTCCCTCTGGCCTGTCTCTCTGTTCATCTGAAGCTGAGTATGAGAGCAAGGCCGGTGTGTGGGCCGCTGACCAGGAGAGGCTCACGTGGGCACCCAGCTCCCAAGATCTGGGAGACCAGGAATGTTCTCCTGTCTAGCTCATCAGCGATCCCTACGTAGAAGTGGAGGTTGCTTTCACAGGTAAATTTTCTACCTCCTTTCCCTACTGGTAAAGGATCTCGAGGGGTATTTTCCAGAATTCTTCTGCAGGACAGAAAAGATAAATGCCAAGATCCAGGCTTCAGCTCCCTGAGAGTAGAGTTCCTAACACTGATCATGCCTAGTTCTTTTTCTGTCTCTCAGGGTGCCCAGCACCTAGGAAGTCAGCAACTACAGATTGCCTCGCAGTCTCCCTCCACGTGGAGCCTCCCTGACCCCAATACAGACTCTCCAGCACTTCTGCCCCTGGTGTGCCCAATGCATAGAGTGGCCCTTAGCACGGGGTACTGTTTCCCCACAACCCCGGCCCCTCTTTAAGGATGAGGACTTGATCCGTCCCCTGTGTCCCCCACACCCAGTGCGCTGTGTGGTCATCAATAAATTTTGTGGAAGAGATAAAAAAATGAATTAAGCTGTTGGCCATTCTTTGCAAGAAAGGCATGCTTTTGTTGAACCCAAATCCTGCTGGCCGCAGCTCTTGCTCAGCCATGGACACAAAGTCACGGACGTTCACCATCCCATGGCAGGGACATGGCCTTTGGGTGTGGTCAGGATTTTCAGCTCATGGCTCTAGGGTCGAAGCGTAGGCCTAAGGCCTATTCGCTTAGCAAGTGTGTTCACCCCAGTTCTCTTCTAGCTTGTGGAGAGCCCAGGGAGATGATTTTCTGGAAACACAGATCGTGAGTTCACTGACTGTCTTTGCAAATCGCTGTGCCAACAAAGTGTAGGGAATGTCTCAGACAACACAGATAAAAAAAAGTCCTACATTTTCTTCTAGCAGATTCCGGTCTGATCCTGAAGGTTTCAAGGCAACTGCAGTATTAGGGATAATTTGAATTAAGTGTATTGTTCTGAGTACTCTAGTTGAAATTAGACTTCTTTCCCTTACAATGTTTAGGGGCAACCCTGTGTTTACATGTGTCTTACCCCTTTTAAAACACAACTGATTTGAAATCCCACTCCTTAGAGAAAACCATTAGAGACATAACTGGGCTATTTTCCTATGCAGACATATGCATAGCTGTATGATTTTAATACTGTTCTATAATTTTATTTAACAATTCAAACAAACATTTCTAATATGAACAGATGAACACCTGTGGATCCTAGGTAACGACTGTGATGTTTTCCATTGCATAAATGGACTACAGTTTGCCGTCTGTACGTGTAGGTTTTTCACAGTCTGAAGTCACGGAGCATGTCAGGTCCTCCTGCTTTGTGGAAAGCGGGACATAGGATTATGACAAGGGGCGAATGAAACCATACATCTAAAGGACTCAGGGGACTTTGTGCCACGTGGTAAGTGCTCGATTTTATTTGCAGTACTCTTGTTTTCATCGTCTGTCTCTTGAAGTCCGTTCTTGGAAGCAGAATTGCTAATTCCAGGGCGATTTTCAGATTCTCCAGATCATGGACTTTTTTTTTTTAGGATTTTGATACTTTTCACCTCATTCTCATGTAGAAAGACTGTACCCCTGGAAGCGAACGGGTCTGCTTATTTCCTGAGCATTATCAACAGGGCACAGGACTTGAATTTATATTCGAGCTCAGATGGCGGGTAAACTTATATATCTTGTTTGAATTTGCATTTCTTCACTACCTAATGAGGTTCTGCAGTTTTTGCTCATGTAGATGTTGGCCATGGACTGATGTTGCACAAATAAAGAGAGTGTGTGTGGCCTTTCCCCTTCTTCGGCCAGGGAGTTTGTCTTTTTCTTGCTGAGTTATAAGCTAGTTTGTCTCTACCCCGTCGGAGCTTAATGTACTTTTTGCCTTTTAACTTACTGTCACCGTGTTTGGCAAACACGGGTTTTAACTGTTGTCTCATTAGACGAGTCCTACTCTTTTGTTCACAATTCATCAGGTGGTTGGAGGTGGACTCTGGGGCAGTCACGTCTCTTCTGGAAATCTGGAATTGCTGCGTGTGAGTAAACTGAGGGGCAGCTAAACCTCGGGAGATTCTATTTTGCCTCTCCTTGCACTGGATTCAGAAGTAGCCAAGTGAAGATGGTAAAGAGCCATGGTCTTCCCATGTCCACTTTAGCTCCACCCCCTGGACCCTCCTCCCACTGAATTTAAAGATTCAGACTTTAAATGGTTCATGTTTGGTGCACCAGAGTCTCCAAAACCACGCTGTATCCTTTAGGTCATAGGCGCCCGCTTTTCAGCATCCTGAACATCACAACTGCCTGGTTCCCGACACCACAGGCAAGTCTTTTTGCAGCCCCCAGGCCAGGCCTCCCTGCTCTGTTGCTGAGTGCCACAAGCCAGGATAAACCCAGATTATCCAGACGGCTGGATGTGAGATTCTACCATCTGCAGTCACGGAACCACTTGGAGGTGGGGTTAGTATTAAACCCCCAAGCAGTGAGAAGTTCGTGGCTTCCTTCAGCCCATGACCGTGCCGTCCCTCTCACTTGGGCCACCCTCCTCTCCTGCCCTCCAGCACTGCCTCGGGCCTGGGCACCTCTCTCTCGTCCCATCTGAGCGCCCCTGCCTCCAGCGTCCTTTCCAGTGGCTCTTGCCCAGTTTCACGATGTGACCGGCTCAGCGATTACCCCAGTGGGTGCCACATGGAAGAAAGACACATCTTATCATCCAAGGCACCTGGGACCTCTGATGAATGCTATAGTTCCCAAACCAGCATTTCCTCTTATTTAAAACGGGGATATTATTACCATCAGATCCTCCCTTCAGGTCCTGACCTCTTGGAACCCGCACGACACCGACTGCGTATCCTTTATCTCCTCCGCTGCATCGCGAGCTCTTTCAAGCGGGGACCCTGTTACATTAATCCTTCCAGCAGTGCCTCACCTGCTGGACCGCAGGCCCTCGATTGATCAATTCTCACTGAAAGTTGAACTGAGTCAACTTCCAAACACCAAAATGGTGACAGTGAAAAATCAATCCAGTTGTTTTCACATCAGAGGATTATAAACTGAATTGATTTGTTCCTTCGATGAAAGTCAGTAGCCGTGGAATTTTTTTTTATATGATCCCAAGAATTTCTGTGAAACACTAAATGACCCTCTCCCCCACTTCCCCCCGGTATAACCAGATTCTGTGGCCCAGGACTCTCCACACGTTTGCACCTTCGCTTGGCAGCTGGCAAAATAAATGACCAGCGGGACCCCTCCCAGCAGAGCACATGACCGACCACAGCTGCTCATGTGTTTTAGCCGTGACTGAACCGGGACAGGGCTTCGAGCCACTGGGTGGAGCCGTGTGCCCTGGGGAGAAAGCTTATGACATTTCCCCTATGATTTCAGAAAAGAAAAGAAAGGAAAAAAAGAAAAGGAAAAAAAAAAACCTCTTTTTCTTAGAGTCTCTGCTCCATGTCAGTAAAAACATGTCATGGTCTGTATACATAGAGATGCATGTGTGGGGACAGGCAAGGTCACCGGGCTTTGCAGCGGGACAGAATTCACACACAATTGTCCTCAGGGTGAAAGGGAGGCACAGACACGTCCACAGCCACCTCCTCTCTTCCCAGGATAACACAATCCCGCTTTTATCTGGGGTGACAGTGTATACAACTAGAAGACAGTCTCCCAGCCTCCTCTCTCTCTGCAGGGCTCGGCTCTGGCCAGAGACAGGCAGAACTGAGCAGGCTGCTTAAAGGAAGCGAAGTCGGTAGAAAAGTGGGGTCCTTGACACCTCCCCTCCTTCCACTTTCTGGACGCAGGGGCTCCAGTCACCATTGCGGAACCCGCAGTGAACTTGAGGAGAGACACCACGGCCTGTAGAATGGGGCAGGGTAAGGAGGAGGCTGGGTGCCAGGACACTGAGGAGCTGCAGGACCAGCCCTCCGGGCTTCTGTTTCCAACCACTTCTGAGCAAGAGAAATGAAACACTGACAACAAAGCCCTCTCTCTGGTCGAAGCCACTTTAAAAGGAGTGCGGTTTTCTGTTACATGCAGCTTAGGAGTCTAATCCTAGGAAGTGGGGATCTACTTATTTGCTAGGGCAGCCGTAAGAGCGTGACAGAGCAGGTGGCTTCAACGGCAGGACACACTTCCTTACTGTTCTGGAGGCTGCAAGTCCCCAACTGAGGTGTTGGCAGGGTTGGTGTCTCTGGAGACCTTTCTCCTTCACTGTGCACAGCCGCCTTTTCCCTGTGTCTTCCCATGTCTCTCCCCTATAGGACTGGGACCTAATCTCTTCTCGTAGAAGGGCATAGTGCATTGGGACCCATCTTCCCAACCTCATTTTAACTTAGTTACTTCTTTAAAGACTCTGTGTCCAAACACAGTCCCATTCTGGGGGACTGTGATTAGCACTTCAACATAGGAAGTCTGGGGATGATACAATTCAGCCCATAATAGAAAGCATGAATACAGAGGTTTATTGTGGCTCTTTTTTTTTTTTTTTTTTTTTGGTAATAGCATAAAAATTGGTAGTAAGTGTCCATAAACGGGGGTGGGGGTAATAGGGGAATAAACTATTGGTGTGTTAATGGAGAAGCAGGCTATACCTACTGAAGAACGAAGAAGGGAAGTTCATCTGTCCTGTTGCGAAGTGGAAGACACTTCAGGAGCCAACATGCTTACCAGTACGTCCCCTCTGCCGTAGACATACGGGTCGATGCAGCGAAATTCGAACGGACCCCGTTTGCAGTGACCTGCTGAGGTTTGTGATGCACAGAGAACGACGCTGGGGTACCGTGGTGGGGCGGAGGGGAACGCTTGGACCTGCGTCCTGTCGAGTATCCTACAACTGCAGTCAGTGATTCGTGTCTTTCTTGCGTGGTTAAAACTCGGAGAGAAAGACCAGCGAACGCATCTCTGGCCCCCGCTCTTCTACCACAAGAAGCAAACACACCAAAAGGATCCAGCCTCGGAAGGCATTAGTCCGAGCCTACAGTACTGGGTTAAAATCAGACGAAATACTGAAACTGTCCTAAAAATAAAAAGTAATCTTTTTTTGGGGGGGGGGGGCGCTGGGGGGTCCTCGCGTGCCAGGGAGGGCGGCGACCCTGCGAGGCCGGCTGCACCGAGCGCCCAGCGCGTGCAGGCGTGGCCTCCGGACGGGCCGAGCGACCTGCCGCGCTCGCAGGGCGGCCGCGGGAGACGCAGAGGCGGCGTCCGCGCACACCGGCCCGGCTTCCCCGGAGCCCAGGCGGTCCCAGGACTGCAGCTCCGGGCGCTCCCGCAGGCCGCACGGCGAGGCCCCGCGAGGCGCTGTCCGGGGCTCCCGGAGGCCCCGGCGGCGCTGGTGGACGTGGCCTGCGCGGCACGGAGAAGAGGCCAGGCCTCCGCGAGCGGACCGGCCGGCGACCCGCGCTGACCCGGCTCGGGCAGACACCCCCATCCCGACCGCGGGAGGGACCCTGGGGGCGGGGCGGGACCAAGATGGCGCGGGGGCGGGGCTCCTGGAGGCGGGTACGAGGCGGGGCCTGGTAGGCCGGCCCGGGGCTGGGGGCGGGGACAGGAGGGGGCTGGGGGCGGGGCTGGAAGCTGGCCCGGGGCGGGGCTAGGGGCGTGTCTGGGGCGGGGCCCGGCGGCGCGCGCATCGCTGGTCTCCGCGGCGGCGGGCGAAGATGGCGGCCTCCGGTTGGGCGCGCGCGGCCCTGGTCCTCCTCTGCGCCTCCGACCTGCTGCTGCCGCCGCTGCCGCCCAGGGCCTCCGCTGCCGAGGGCGCGGCCCGGACGCCCGGCGAGGCCAGCCCGCCTCCGCGGAAGAAGAAGGACATCCGCGACTACAACGACGCGGACATGGCGCGTCTCCTGGAGCAGTGGGAGGTCCGCGCGCGCGCACTGGGCCGTCCCCGCCGCGTCCCGGGCCCCGTTCCCGCTGACCCCCGGCGCCCTCCGCCGCCCCGCCCGGGGGTCTCCCGGCCCCCTGACGGCCCCTCTGCCCAGGCCAGGCCTCCCTGCTGGCTGCCGCGCGCGAGCCGCCGCCGCCCCCCAGCGCCCCCGCCGCCCCCCGCCCCAGGGTCCCCCCAGGACGGTCCTGTCCCGCTTTCCGGGCCACGCCGGTCCCGGGCCGGCCCTCACGCCTCTGCCTTTCGGTACCTTCGGTGCGGGGGCCCCCGCGGTCAGTGCGCCCGGCACGTGGGGAGGGGGCCCTTCCCGCTCTGCTCGGGGATGGGGGTGGGGTAGGAGGGCGAGGGTCATCCCTGCTTCAGTCGTTGGCCCGACTTCAGGTCAGCAGGACTTCGGGCTTCTCGCTGCTGTATTCTCTGCCGAGAGTTTTGTAGTTTGGGGCGGGGGGGGTGTCTTCCTTTTGGGAGCGGGGGTGGAAGCAAGGGCTGCTGGCTCTCAGGAAACTCGCTTTTCCTTTAAAGGAGCGGAGGCGTGTTTGCGAGAGTGGGTTTTCGGTTCCTTAGTGCATGCACCCGGGTGTGTAATCTTTTTAGAGAAAGTTCAGCAAAGGAGAACATGTGCCTTTTTCCCTTGCAAAGGCGGTTGGATGGTCCCGGCTGATTGGCGTGGCTGGTGGAGTGGAGTCAGAAACGTGGGTTCTGCTCACTGTGTATCTTGGGCAAGCCCTGTTTCCTCTCCAGGCCTCAGGTTCCTTATCTGCAGAATGAGGTTTCACCGGATGAAGCCTTCCCCACGCTGGTGTCTGTATTTTGTGGGTATCTCTGTGCACATGGTCGTGTGATAGAGGCTTTCCGTTTAAAATACCGTCAGAGGAGCTGGGCTGGGAGGGAGCAGACTTGGACTTTCGTATGTTATCAGCCCTGATGGCGAGATTGGGGTGGATTTGGGTGTGCACCCCACGGACAAGGAGGGAACTCTGTGCGGCAGTTCCTTCCCCCTTTGCTGTCTCTCTTTATGGACTTGAGCAAATAAAGGTTTTGATCCGCCAGAGTAAGAACACTACCTCTTGAAGAAATCCTACGCTGGAACTACTAAGACTGGGAGCTAGGCAGCCGGTGGGGGTGGGGGGGCGGTGTGGTGGAGACGAGCCAGATGTCCCACTGTCAGGAACTAGGTGACAGGACGAGTAACCCTGATACAAACTGGGAACTGCTGAGTTTTGTAAAAAAGGAAGAAAGTGTCTTGGGACTTTCAAAAGGTCCCAGGAAGGAAATGGCATTTTAGATACTGGAGGAGGGTGTGGGAGCTGGGCCACAGGAGCTGAGGCTGGGGCACGAGGGAACGGGGCAGGTGCCAATGGTAATTGTCCAGGCTTTGGAATCGGACTGCAGGGTCTCAGAACACTTGTGAGATTCGCTACGGGAGAACCTGTCCATGCTTTAGTTTCCTTATCTGCAAAATGAAGACGTTAGTCATACCCACCCCAAAGTAGCGGGAGGATTAGCTTTAAGAAAGCCCAGATAGAAGGTAGGGTAGCGCAACTCCCACTGGAAGCCGTGGGCATGTGAATCTTCTGGTAGCTTAGCTGGAAAAAGCTCTGTCCGAAGTTAAGGGACCAGGTCGGCCTGGACCTCGAATGCTCTGGGGTCTGCACTTTGTTTAGAAGGCAGTACGCCGTCGCTGATGAGTTTGATGACCCAAATACTGGGATACAGGGACGCTCACATGTGATCATCCCTACCTTTGGACGGAAGTGTGCGTTCACCCTCTCGTGTTCCCTCTGTGCGGACAGTTTTCTAGCTGAGAGCATAGCATCGGTGTAATTTTCTGCTGTTCATTTTTTCACTTGATAGATGGAGCATTTGCCCATGGCTACTGCATGGTGTTCATCATACCCTTTAAAGGCTTCGGAGGATACCCTGGAGCGGGTGTTTCCGCTGTGGGAGGTTTTCGAGTAGGGGATGTCGTGGTTAGAAAAATGGGTTGGTTGGCAAAGGTTAGGACGGATGGGCAGGGAGAGAATCTGAAGGTAGAAACGACTCCTTGGTTAATGTTTACTGAGTTTTCGTTAGCTAACCGGACTGCTCGGAGCACATTCACTCATCTCAAGCTCTCGCCCTGTTTTCTAGATGGTGACAGGGAAGCTCAGAGAGGCTCAGTAACTTGCCCAAGGTCACACAGCAAGTAAACTGGATTTCAGACTTTGTCATTTGACTTGCAAGGCTGTCCTTTTAACACTTTCACTGCGGTGCCATCCACACTGGTGAACAGAAGTGCAGCTGACAGGTAGCGAGAAGGGCCTGGGTTAAGCCAGAAGCTGCAGGATCCAGTGGAAGGGAGACACGTGAGAGATCGTACGCTCAGCTTGGTGGCTGGTGGGTTGTGTGACCAGGCAGGAGACGGCATGATCTGCTCAAAGCACGGGTGTTGAATCAGCTTTACCGCTTGGTAACTGTGACTCTCCCTTTCCTTAACCGTAAAGCCAGAAACATCCCCCTTGGCAGGGTGCGGGATAGACCAGGTGAGCTAATGTTTACAGACACTCCCCCATGCCCACGCCCCCCAGCTATGATTTTTCCTCCCCCAGTGGCGAACCCTGAATCCATCCCCCAACTCCTTTCCACCAGTGGGAGAATTGGTGTGCCGTGGAGAGGCCTGCCGCGCGTGTTGGGGGTGGGGATGGGGCAAGGGAACGCTTTTCTGCTGTGTTAGACTCAATGCTGAGTCCCAGCTGGTGTAGGAAAACCAAAGGCTCTGATGACACTTTACGGTAGGGGCAGGTTGCAGGGAGGGGTTCCAGAGCCAGCCATGTGGGCTTGCTCTTCTGTGTCACCCTGCTGCCATGTGGCCTCAAGTCACATTTGTCTTCTCTGAGCCTCACCTACCCCATGTTCCGTGGGAGCCTTGTAGGGCCGTCCTGCAGGCTGGGCCCCCGCGGTTCCGTTCATGCTCGTGTGTTACCGTCAGGGACCTCGGGAGCAGGGAAAGGATCTGCCGGAAGGGGAGTTGAGCTTTGCAGTGGAGAAGTGGGGAAGCCGCTGGAAAGTGCGTAGAGGCAGGGCTGGCCTGGGTCTGGGAGTGCCTGGGGTAGGGGCTTGATGGCTTCCTCAGAGAGAGAGATAAGGACAGTAGGTCAGATTCCGCAGGGAAGAAGCGGCGGGACCAGTAGAGCCATAGAGCTGGACTGGTGGCCATGCTGTGGCGCTGTTCTACCCCCGCTTATTCTGTAATAGAAACACACATAAAGCTAGAAAATGGAAATTTTGTTTGAAACGGTCCGTACCCTTGCTCTACGCCCTGGACTTCTGATTACTGAGTTTTCATTAAATGCCTCCTGTGACCTACTGGACTAATTTCCTGAGCTCTTAAGTGAAATCAGTGTGAAAAACGCAAATGTCCTAGGTTCCTGAGCCAGCCAGAAGTCTTGAGGTGTTTTAAGGAGACCGTAGCAGATGTTACAGAGAAGTAAGAGTCGAACGAAGACGGAAACAGCTGGGGATTCTGGCGGCCAGGCGGTCCCGCTTGATTGCGTCCGTGGGGTTCCCGTAGGTGGTTGGAGGCGTGAGGCCTGGGGCCGGCACAGGCGGTTTCCTGCTGGTCTTCATGTCGTCGAATCCCCAGACCCTAGGAGGGAGATGCCGCCCCCCCCCCCATTATAGGTGAGGAAAGGGATTTTCTAAGCCACCCCAGATCCCCTCATGGGACAGCTGAGCCCCTGGCTGCAGATCGCCTTCTGCGCACAAAGCAAAAGGAGAAAGAAAACCGGTCAGGTGGGAGGGTCGCAGAGTTGAGGAAAGCTTGGTATGTCGTGAGCCGCCACACTGGCGGGGCCATGGGGGTCACCTCGCTCTGCTTTCTTTTTATAGATGAGGAAGCAGGCCCCGGGGGTAAGGAGTCCTATGTGAGGCCAGCCAGGTGGTGAGGCGGGTTAACGCTAGATCCCAGATCGAATGAACGGGGGCCGGCTCCAAGCTCTGCTGTAGATGGCTCTTGTGCTCCCCCTTTATTGAAAATATTTTAAAAGTCCGTTATTGTTGGTTTGTCAGGAGAACCATGGAAGAGCGACGCAGGGACTGTTTCATTTTAGCTTGGTCGTTTTTCGTTTTCTTTGGTAACCTACGTATTGAAAGGTGATTCACTTGCCGCACAATTCAGCCATTTAAAGCGCGCGTGTCAGTGGCGTTTTCATAGGGTCGTGCAGCTGTCACCTGCCTCAAGTTTAGAACCTTGTCATCGCCCCAGAAACAAAATCTGGTCTCACCCCCCCTCCCCCGCATCTCCCATCCCTGCAGCCAGCCCCAGCAGCCACCAGTCTCTGTCTGTTCTGGACATCTCACCAGTGGCTTCACACACCAGGTCTTCTGTGAGTGGCTTCCGTCACTTAGTAGAGTGTTTTCGGGGACCACCTACCAGTCATTCATTTCTTTTTATGGCTGAGAATAGTATTAGTCTTTTCTCCGAGGAACTCTGGCTTTTACCTATTTTTATTGATCAGTCTGTTTACCTGCCTGCCTACCTGCCAAAAGTCACGTGTTCCCTCGGTGCCTCCCAGTCGCACGCAGCCTGATGCCACAGGGAGTGCTGGTCCCCCTTCCGGGCCTAGAACTCCCTTCCCCGAAGTGGAGAACACGATTGCTGTTATCCTTATTATATTTACTTGTCCGGGGGAGGAAGCCTAGAATTCTCGCACGGTAGTTTGAGGCTTGCTGGTTCACACCACTGCAAGAACCAAGCCTGTTAACTAGAACTGACTGACTGTTCTGACTGTTTAGTCTCTGACTGTTTAGTTCTGACTGTTTAGTTCACGTTGGTATACGTGGAATGCAGATGAATTTTGACAAAGGGATACACCTGTGTCATCCACGCCACCACCGAGATAAGAGGACAGTCCCGTGACCTCAGAAAGCTCCCTTGTGTCCCTTCTCAGTCCACCTCATCTCATTCTGCCTCTCAGGGGTCACCACTGTTTCTGGTTTCTGTCATCCTAGGTTAATTGTGTTGGATCTTGAACTTTAGATAGCGAGCTTGCAGCACGTCTGACTTTTGTGCTCGGCACATTGGTCCCTAAGTCCTGTCTTTCCGAGGTCTGGGACACATCTTTGCTGTGTTGCAGCTCATGGTAGGACCGAAGGAGAACATGGTCATTTTTACACTCTGCCATGCTGGGTAGATTCCTCCAGAGGAAAGCGCTGATAGCCATCATGCAGGGTCTCTGGTGACCTGGGGTGACCGGTGCTAAGTCCCGCTGGAGACTAGGGCTTCCCCTAGAGGTTGAAGAAGGGTGGGCACTGGGTTTCCTTTCTCCTGGGAGAACTTAAGTCGTGCACGTGTGCGTGCACCTGCCGGCCAGCGAGCGCATCTGACCACGCCCGTGCTCTGCTCTTCTCGCAGAAGGATGACGACATAGAAGAAGGGGACCTCCCGGAGCACAAGAGACCCTCAGCGCCTATCGACTTCTCACAGATAGACCCGGGCAAGCCCGAGAGCATCCTGAAGATGACCAAGAAGGGGAAGACGCTCATGATGTTCGTCACCGTGTCCGGGAGCCCCACGGAGAAGGAG
Organism: Mustela nivalis; assembly: GCF_964662115.1. Classification (NCBI taxonomy): domain Eukaryota; kingdom Metazoa; phylum Chordata; class Mammalia; order Carnivora; family Mustelidae; genus Mustela; species Mustela nivalis. The sequence continues at coordinate 154,160,855 of NC_139025.1, forward strand.
ACGGAGGAGATCACCAGCCTCTGGCAGGGCAGTCTCTTCAATGCCAACTACGACGTGCAGAGGTAACGCCGGCCAGCCAGCTGGGGACGCGGCAGGCTGTGCCGGGCCTCCTCCCGTGGCCGCAGTGGCGTGTCCTTGCTGATGGTCCTCGCCTCGTGCCCTGGCCTCTCCTGTCTCTGATTTTCTCTTACCGTGTATTTCTTTCTCTCTCTTTCTTTTTAGAAGAGCGTTTATTGTTGGTCACAGCCAGCAAGCTTTTTTTTACTGTCTCATTTGATCCTGAAGTTTTCTTTCTTTTTGTATCTTTAACTTTCCTGCTGTCGGGGTGGAGCGGACACGCTATGTCACGCGAGTGTCAGGTGCCCAGCCTGGCGCTTCAGCAGCCCTGTGCTCTGCCCCTGTGGGGGTGGCTCCCGGCTGTCATTACCCAGCTCTGTGACGGGGCCTCGGGCCCTGCATTGTGCCTTTGTCCCCAGGAGGGTGGCGTTAACTGTCACTTTATCTGAGGGAGGTGGAGCAGGTTAGCGTCCGCAGGGCAGATGTGGCACAGCCTGACCGTGTGCCCCCAGGTCCCTCCGTGGGGGCCGCACCCACGCTCAGGCTGGGAGCCGAGGGCTGGGGGAAGGTGAAGGGCGCGGTGCTCGCAGCCCAGCGAGGCCCTCGGCCCAGTGCTGAGGATTTGCCTTTTTCCTCCCCAGTAGCGGTCCTGAAATTCAGGGTCCTCCTGTGTCCCGGGTGCGGAGAGAAGAGGGGTGACACAGTAGGAGGGAGCAGTTAGTGCCCGCGAGGGCGCGCTGCTCTCTGCGGCGGGACCAGCTGCGAGGGGCGCTGGGGAGGTCAGGGCCCTCTGAGGGGCGGGGTGCGGCCCTTGGGGATTTGTGCCCCTGGCCACACTGAGGGGCCGTGTAGGCCTCTGTCTGCTCGTCTTCACCCCTGAGGACCTGCTGAGTGTTGGCCTACGTGTGACCCTCCAGGCTCGGGATCTCTGTCCGGTGAGCCAGTGTATCTCTGAGCCTTCACGGCCCCCTTACCGCAACCCAGCCGAAGCCCGTGGTTTTCACCCTTTGTCTGCCGAAGGCTTTGGGCAGAGGAAACCTTCACTGGGTGCCTCAGGGCGCAGAACAGATTCAAGGGGTAACCGCCTCCCGCAGCCCCGGGGGTCCCCCCAGACCCCTTGCGGATGCTGTCTTCGCGCGGGCGTCCACACCACACATAGCCGGGTGCCGTGTGTGCGGTTTGAGCAGACGCATGAAACCCTTCCGTCCGCTAGTGCTTTTGAACCTTAATGTCAGTAGCTACTTTGCCCTGAAAACTACAGGTTTTTCTTCTGTAGTTTTGTTGGATTTGGGGGGGATTATTTTTTCTGGTTACATGCCGCGGAGCGGCTCTGCCCGTGAACGCTTTACTGGTGTGTGCTGACCTACGATCGCACGTCTCCGTCCAGGTTCATCGTGGGATCAGACCGCGCCATCTTCATGCTTCGGGACGGGAGCTACGCCTGGGAGATCAAGGACTTCCTGGTCAGCCAGGACAGGTGCGCCGACGTCACCCTGGAGGGGCAGGTGTACCCCGGCAGAGGCGGGGGGGGCAAAGAGAAGAATAAAACAAAGCGAGAGAAGGGCAAGAAGCAGCAGGAGGGGGCCCCGAAGTCTCGGGCCGCCAAGGCTGCCAAGGAAGACAATCGAGCGGGGAGTAAGAGGGAGGAGCTGTGAGCGGCCGCCGCGGCCCCTTCGGAGGAGCCCTCGGGACGGAAGACTGCTCCCCGGGCGGGGCGGCCACGGGCACCCCTCGCCGAGGACATCCTGCTTTCTTCTGGAAGTTCCCATAGGACCAGTTTGTGGTCCACGTGAGAAGAATTGTCTGAATGGCTTCAGGAAGGAAGATGGGGTCTTGTCATTCACATTGGACAATGACACATTCGCGTTTACCATAAAGTCACTGTATGCGGAAGCCCGACATGCTTTTCCCATTTCGGTATGGGGGTGTCACTGACTCCTACAGCCACGCTTCCGTCACCACGCCGGCCCTGGCCCACGGGCGCGCCGGGTCTGTGCGTCTTTCTTTCTGTTCACCGGGGCTGCCGCGTGCTGACCAGACGGACGCAGACTCGGCGGGACCGGGCTCTTCGGGCTGCACACGTGGCTTCGGGACTGTCATGAAGCCCTCCCTGGGAGCCCTGCGTGCACTCGGGGTTCTGAACATGCAGTGGGATGGCCTGATGTCTGACCCCCCACATCGGTGCGGAGGACGTCATGCGGCTGTCCTCTACTTTGATTCCCGGGGGGGCTGTCGGTACGTGTGTGGGTTTACGCAGTCGTCCGGGTCCGGGTTGTGTTTCCTGTCCTGCGTGGGGTTCGCGCGTGCCACGTCGCGGGATAGTGCTGAGGGTGGGCGGCGGGAGTCAGCAGGTGGGACAGGACCCCGTGACCTCGTTCTCCTCTGCCCGTTCTTTGATAAAGTGCCTCAACTTGTCGCGTCCTGGGCTGCGGGGACGCGCCACCCGCTCCTGCCGGGTGTGGCTGTTCGTGCGTCAGGCCGGCAGGATTTAGCTGCCGGTGTCATTGGTGAGAACTAAAATTACTTGTACAAGACTTCCGTTGTGACTTTTTCAAATCAAAAATAGCGCATGTGCGTGGTTCCAAATGTGACTGAGGAAGGTACAAAGTGACAAGTTCGTGCCTCCCCCTGCCACTGCCGCCTCTCAGGGGAAGCTCCCGTTAAGTTGTTTCTAAGAAAAAAAAAGTTCGCTCAACATCTTGTAGTGATGTGTTCCTTCCAGCCGCCACGTCCCCTGACTGGGCAGGTCTTCGGGTTCTCTGGGCTGAAGCGCGCCGTCTGGCTCCGCAGGTCTGTGCTGCGGCTGGACGGTCTCCCCACCTCCACCTGCCCTCCCGACCGGCCTAAAGGCGTTAGGCACGGTCAGAGCTAATCCCGGGGTCCGTGCACGCGAGCCCCCTTAGGAGGAGGGCTTCCTTGCGTCTCCCACACCTCGAGCGGGGTGAGGGGGGCCGGTGCACGGGGCTGGAGCTGCAGCCACCGGGCCTCGTCCCGACAAGGGCTGTCCGAGCCCCTGGCAGCCCCGGCGGCCATCTGCCAGCTCTGGCCGAGACAGCAACTGTTGTGGTTGGATCGTGGTTTCAGCCGGACGCCGGGAGTGTACCTCCACACTGCGCTAAGGGAGCCTGTGTTTCCTCATGGTCTTTCCACGTCAGGATGTCCTAACCTCACTGCTCCCCGTGTAACGTGCAGCCATGTCAGCCCGTGCTTGCAGTGTCTGAACATGCTGGGCACGTCTGGGTGCCAGGGACAGTGTAGATGCAGCCCCTGCTGTCCTGAAACGTGATGACCCGTTGGGGGAAGACAAGGACTCATCACGCACAAAACAGCAACTGTTAGATGCAAGAGGTGCACGGTGCCAGGAGGTGGGATGGAGGCAGAGGAACTGTCTGTGCAAAGGCCCTGTGGTTAGGAGCAGAGGAGGGATGGCAAGAAGGCCAAGAGGAGTCGGGCATAGTGCCCGTAAAGAGGGAAGAGGTACGCGGGTCTGACGGGAATCTGGGATGCCCTGAGGGATTTGGAGCTGCGACGCGGGTCTGACGGGAATCTGGGATGCCTTGAGGGATTTGGAGCTGCGTTGGGGTGAGCGTGAGACCATCCCGTTTATACGGGGCTGTTCTGAAGTACTGACCGCAGGGGGCCCCGGCGGTGCGGCTGGGGCAAGCTGGGGAGTATTGCAGGGGCTCCGGCCACAGCTGCAGGGGGCCCCAGTGGGCAGCTGGTGGTGGGGGTGACCTCCCCGTTGGCCTGCACACTGCCTGCCTGGGGACCCTTGCATTCTCTGGGTTTTTCCTTAGCACGTGGAGCTGCTGGAATATCTCGGAAAACTTTGATTCTTATCTGAAGGGCAAATCCCTAGCAGTGGAATTGCTGGAAGAAACCAGACAGAACATTCTGGTCTGTTCTCCCGAGCAGTTCAGTTCACGCAGCTCTCCGCTCCTCGCTTCCGCGTGCTGCTGGGCAGCGTGCCAGGTGGGGTTGGCGATGCAGACCCTGCGACCCCATGACCCCGTTGGCGGCCCTATACAGTTGGAGGCACCAGGCGGCCACACCTGTGCCCCCGGCCCCCCAACCCACGCCGACGGGTGAGCTGGGGAGCCTCCGAACACTTCCAGCCCCAGCCTCAGAGACGTCCCTGCTGTGAACTGTCCGGCCCGGCCGACATGCAGACTCACCGGCGTTGGGCAGGGGCAGTCCGGAACATCCACATATCCTGCTGATGTGAGTTAAAGGTTGTCGAAAACAAAGTCAGTGGGACTTTCTGACTTTCTGATGGGCAGTTCTGTCTTATCTAATACACCTGCGTGGTAGCCTTCGACTGTGGCCTAGGAGACCCGAGCGCACCGTCAGGTAGACCGCCGTGCTCCCTTCGCGCTGACCCCCCTGGGTTCTCATGGTTATTCTCTGGTTTTTGGTACTTCTGGTGCTCTCCTTTATATATTATGTTAAGTCCCTTGCTTTTTTTTTTTTTTTTTAAAGATTTTATTTATTTATTTGACAGAGATCACAAGTAGGCAGAGAGGCAGGCAGAGAGAGAGGAAGGGAAGCAGGTTCCCCGCTGAGCAGAGAGCCCGATGCAGGACTCGATCCCAGAACCCTGAGATCATGACCCGAGCCGAAGGCAGAGGCTTAACCCACTGAGCCATCCAGGCGCCCCTAATCTCTTTCTTAATTACCAACTTCAGTAGTGAGTACGGACCCTAATCAAGGCAGGGAGTTCACAGACCTTCCCCTACCACCCGATGCTTGGGAACCGTGTGCTGCGTGTACTGGTCCAAGACTGGCGGCTCTTTCTCCCGAATAATGCCGGCTTTTTCTCTCACTCCCTGGGGCTCCTTCCTCAAAGCAGACATTCAGTAATCTTGCTAGGACGTTTGAGTGTTGATCTTTCTTTCTTTCATTTTTTTAGCTCTCGGAAAAGATGGTGTTATTTTCCGTCGCAGATTCAGGGATTTTTTTTTCTTACCGGTTTGGAAACTTTTCTCTTTTCTTCTGCGTTGGGGTTTTGGGTACCTGTTTTTTTTCTCAGTTCTGATGTGGGTTTTTGTTTGTTTTTGTTTTGTTTTTAAAGGTGCATTCTTTTTTTTTTTAATTTATGATTTTATTTATTTATTTGACAAAGATCACAAGCAGGCATAGAGGCAGGCAGATAGAGAGGGAGAAGCAGACTCCTGCTGAGCAGAGAGCCCAATGCGGGGCTTGATCCCAGGACCCTGAGATCATGACCCAAGCCGAAGGCAGAGGCTTTAACCCACTGAGCCACCCAGGCATCCCTGTTTTGTTTTGTTTTAATTTCATTCTGTTTTTCATCTCAGCTGTTTTTATTAAAATTCAAGGCTTCATTAAGTTTTATGAACTCAAAGTCCAAATGGAGAATCTCCCCTTTGGGTTATATTTTTCCCCCCAGAATGGACTGTTTCTCTGGAATCGTCAGTCTGTTTCTTCTTTCATTGTTGTTTTGTAATCGCCAAACGTTTGGATGGCTGCCAGGTCATTGTTTCCCTCTCGCTCATACTTCGCGGACACAGCGTCTCCCAGACCTTGGCCCGCAGCATCTATTTTGGGTGGGTTCCGCCTCCCCTTGCTCCTGGTCGGAGTGTTGTTTTGTTTCGCTGGAGCTGGGATCCAAGGGCGTGGGGTGCCATCCCCCAGCTTTTCCACAGCCGAGTGGGACCAGCAGCGTCCTAGGCCTGGGGTCTGTCTCGACAGGTGCACTCTCGCTCTTGTGGTTTCTACCCAGTGGCCTGGATCCGTGGCTCCTCCCCACAGTTGCGGGAGAGGGTGACCCCCATTCCAGGAAGCCACTCGACACATCTTTGGAGAGTTTCTCGCACTAGCCATGGACCTTGGACCGTTGGCGCCTCTCTGGGAGGGTCTGAGCGGAGGGTTCTTCGCCTCGCTCCTCTGTGCACACCACGTCTTCTCCCGCGGCCTGCAGAACCTGGGTGCTGCCGTGGGCCAGTGGGGAGGGCACCCTCCCCACGCCCTCATCCTGCCCTGACACATGGAAGGGCGTCACACAGCCAGCAGCCAGCATCAGTCATATTTTAATGCTCTCTATAAAAAATACGGTAAAAAAAAAAAAAAAAAAGCCAACCCTGACAACAGCTTGATTGCATGAGAGATGGAACCGGAGAGAGCAGGGAGGAGCGTGGACAGAGGCTGCCGAGGACAAGCGTGGGGGAGGAGCAGGACAGTGAGGCTGCCGAGGACAAGTGTGGGGTCCGCTCGTTTCTCTCAAAGCAGCAAACTCTAGTTCCACATCCTCTGTTTTCAGAGTTCATATTCCCCGACTTCCCGGGTTCTTGCTTCCAGAGGAGGAACTGAAATCCTCATTTTTACTAAGATGACATGACAGCAGTGTTAAGAGAGCTCTATAAAAGGAAGAAATTCATCCACCAACACAGCAGCGGGAGCTCTCGAAGCTCCTGTCACCTGACCCCGTGTCCTTCAGAGCGAGATCGCTGCCCTTTCTGTTCCTGCAGATAGGCCGTTCCCTCTTGCGCTCGTCCCACACGCTGTCTGTTGTAATGCAGGGTCCACACGCCTGGCGTTTAGCGGCTGTGACGCTCCAAGGTTTCGCTGCGCCTTAATTTTGCTCACCAGACCGATGTTGGGGAGAAAGTTGGGCTGGACCGTGGTGTGAAGTCTGGTTCCCTTACAGCCTTCACCTCACCGTCGAGCAGCCCCTCTGACCTGCAGCCCAAGCCCGCCCTGCTCACATGGCTGACCCGCCCCCCTTGGTCCTGGCCATGAACCCGGACATGAGCCCTGAGCCCGAGCCCGAGTGAGCCGGCCGCCGAGTTGCAGAGAGCGGAGCAGCCAGACCGAAGGCGTCCAAACCTCTCTCGGTGAAGTTTCTAGGTTTGCCCTGAGTTTCTCACCTCCTGGGTCTTGCTTGGGCTGACACCGGAGCCTGAGGGCTCTGGATCCTGACAATCAACTTCCCACCGGAGCCAGTTTGCAGAGGTTTCTGCCGCAGGGCTCAGCCCCGGCTCTCCCTCATCTGGCGCCGGGCGCCCAGAGGAGACAGATCCAAGCAGGATGGGGAGCCCCGGCCCCGGGGCAGTAGCGGTGCTCCCCGTGTCTCGTCGCTGTTCTTTCCAGTCGCTCACAAGCACGCAGCGGAGTCATTTTTTGACTCCCTGAAGAGGAGTCCTTTGGTCCGAGGTTACTGGAACAAAGCACGCGTTCTTGTGTGCATTGTCACTTTATTTCCAGAGTAATGCTGACCGTGCCGGCCATAGTTCATTACAGACGACAGTGACTGAGTTTCCACGCCCCGATGCCGAGGGAGGTGTCGCGTGCTCTGTGCTTGCTCACGTCCCTTCCTCCCCTGCAAACGATTTCTTCTTCCGTCTCCTCATCTGTTGCTGGGTTCTGCCGGACAAAAATTGTGTGCTGGACCCTTGCTAAAACGACGAGGAAGACTTAATTTAGAACTGTCCCAGCGAGAGCAAGGGCACGCCCCCCGTGATGAGCGCGGGTGGGATAGGGGGTGGGTGGCGGGGAGCAGCTGTGTGTGGACCTGCAGCCCGAAGGCAGAGCCAGAGGGGCTTTGGCGTTCTCACTGAACCGGCCGCACAGGGTTCTGAGCGAAGGCAGGCCCAGGGCTGGGGTGTCAAGGGTCGGGGGCAGGTGCTGGAGTGACTTAGCAGAGTCCCTGCTAGAATGGGGCTCAGCGGGCCGTGCCGGGGACCTGGGTGTGGTCAGTCCGCAGGAGAGCCCACCAAGTTTGCTCAAGGACAGGCGTCTGCCGCTCCGAGGTGTGCAGTGTGCGCGCCTTCCGTCGAACACGCCGTGGGAGCTGCTGGAGGAGGGCTTCCCGCGGTGCGGCCGTCGGGTGCCTCTTCACCGGGCTGCGTGAGGCCGCAGGGGGCAGCCCCGCTCTTCCCCGGGGGGCCTGGGGATGCAGGTCTGAGACGAGGGTAGCTGAGTCGGACCCTCGAGTTCAGCTGGGGCTGGGGGCTGCGGAGGAGGGTGACGGGGCAACAAGAAACCCAGCTCAGGCTTTAGAACTGCCTCACCTTCCTGTGACCAGCCTCCTGGGAGCCTTGCCCCTGCCCCGCTGCAAAGCCGGCCAGGGAAGGGGGACGGGGGCTGGCCGGCCACGGCAGCGCCAGTGAGAGCTCCGCCTCCTTCACGGGCCCCGTCCTAGAAGTAGAACTGTTCCTTCTCTCCACCGTCCGGTCCTGAGAGCCGGGGCACCTCGGGGACAGCCGGCTGGACCCTCTAAAGCCCTCAGGGTCTCCTCCCGGTGAGAGTCCGTCCAGCAGTTAGGGGTGTGTCCACTAGGGGGCAGCAGAGACCGGCCTCCGCCCCTGCCCTGACCGCAGCCCCTCCTGGGGCGGGAGTGCCGCAGCTGCTGCTCTAAGGAGCCCGTCAGCGGGTCTGCACCTGCCCGACACCTGTGCACGTGTGGACACAGCACTTCCTCCGACTTCCTCTTTGGAATGGAAGAGACTCCGGTCCTTGTGTGCCTCTAATGAACTAATGCGGCCCCAGGGCACAGCGCCCTAGGAGGGGAATACGGGGTTGTCCCCCCACACTCCATGTTTTACACATGGGGAAACCGAGGCACTGAGACCTGGAGTGTTTTTCCCCAGGTCACCCTGCTAGGGATCGACAAAGGCAGGATTCGAACCTGGGCTCCATCTGGGACGAGGGCTGCTCCCCCATGTGGGCCATGGGGCACACGTGTGGCAGTTAGTGCCCTCCCTGAACACCGGCAGCCTCCTGGAACTGCACGGGCCGAAGGGGTAAGGCAACCCAGGCAGGCGCGCCCCTCCCTCGGCGGAGACCGAGGTCGCTCACCACTTCTGAGACCGGCTGTGTGCAGGCTGTGTGCCCACGGGATTCACTGGCTCCCCAGAGCCACGGGCTTGCGTGGCCCTGGTGAACGCGGGTCGCCCCCCCCACCAGCCCCGCACTGCCCCCGCCGCATCACGGTGGGCGCATTGGCTGGAGCCCCTGCCCCGGGGCCCACGGGGCTGAGAGTTCCCGCCTCCCGGGAGCAGAGTGAGGATTGAGGAACAAATCCACGTGAGGCGTGCGACACGGCTCTCTGTAGTGCTGACCGTTCCCACATGGAGGTTGCCCGCGTGTGCCCCTGTTCCCACGTGGAGGGGTTCTTCCAGTGAGCGAACAGAGGCCTATGGGGGTTGACCCCGACGTCCCAGTCACAGCTGGGAGGAGGCAGAGAACCTCCCGCCCAGGCCTGTCCAGGGGCCTGTGGCCCGCTCTCTGGAGCACAGCTCCCTGGGGGGTGGCCAGTGTGATGGCAAAGATGGTCCCGGAAGGAGGCCGGCAGTCGGCCCCACACACTGCGTGCGGGAGCACCGCGGCCTGTGTCCTTCCAGGGAGGAGCGTCTCCTCTCCCCGATTGCCATGTGGCACGGGGCCTGCGCTCAGCCAGGGCCTTCACCCCGCCTAGGGCAGAGACCAGGGCCAGGGGGTCCCATCCCCGCCACCGGTGGGGGATGTACCATGCGAGAGCCCTGGGCAGACCGCAGGCGGACCGCGCCACTTCCAGGACAGGGGACTTGGGGCCCGTTGCAGGAGGTCCCACCGGGTGTCCCAGGCCAGAAACGCCGGGGCCTTCCACACCTGAGCTGCAGCCGAGGCCGCCTGGGGACCTCCACAGTCCTTGCTGCCCTGACCCACGCGTCTCTGCGCACGCGGCCGCTGCTCCAATTCCATCCAGCCCTGGGTGGACCAGAGCAGCCCGGCCGGCTGGGTGTTCCAGGCCTAGAGCGCGGTCCTGGCAGACCCCGGGCCCTTCCCTTTCCTCCAGAGAAGTCTGCCGCAGTCTCCAAGGTAAGACCCTGACCCACAGACCCAGAGCCTGGAGCACGGCGGGCGGGGAGTGCTCCGCCCGGAATGTCAGGAATTCCTGGGGACATGTGGTCTGCCCCGGCCAGCCAGCGTTCTTCTCTGGGGAGTGAGGCTTCTTGCCCCGGGCCCAGATACACGGGCCTCTTTGATCCTTGGACCCTCCACCCGCCCCGCCTCAGCCCCGAGTCGGATGACCTGGATGAGAGCGCCGTATCTGATGTCCCTCACCCTGATCTCTCCTATAAACAGGGGTGGGGAGTTCTGCCAGGCCTGGAATTTACAGCCCAGGACCCGGAAGAAACAGGACAAGAGGGAGACCTTTCAACGCAAAGAAGGGTCCCATTCAACCCTGAGGGTAGAATGAACCTTCCTGACACACTCCCTGAGGTCTTTGCTCCTCCATTAGAGCCCCTGCAGGGTAAGGGAGCTGGTTTCTGCCTTTGGACACCTACTTCTAATTTTAAGTCTGTGTATGTCACCTCCTGCATCACAGCTGGACCAAAGGATCTTAAGGGAACAGCTCACCGAGGGGAGTTTGCCTCTGCCTGCTAGTTCTTAGGGTTTTTCAGATGCAGAAGCAGGAGCCTGGAAAAAGGGAAGGGAGAAAGAGGTGCAAAGGCCCGGAGGCATGAGTGTGCCGGGCCAGGATGGACACAGAGGGAGGGAGGCGGCCTGTGGTTGTGGGAGTGTGGCCCTGGGATGGGGGTGGCAGAGCCGGAGGCCTGCGTGTACGGGCGCGCATGTGTGTACACGTCAAATGTGGGGAATGCTGGCCAGCTGAGCCCTAAGATCATGTCGCCTGTAATGATCTGCAGCTTCCAGAGCCCACAGGGATTCTGCGGCTGACTCTGCCAGTGAGGGAGTGGGGTGACGCCACAGACACTATCTCAGTGAGGACCAATAACTCAGCAGAGCTGAACCCAAGTTACTTAGTCGTTCCCACTTAGCTGACCACCGGGCTTCTTCAACCGTGTCGGATGTGCACAAAGGATCCCATAACGAGCAGCTTCACACGCAGGCTCCGTCCGCTGAGGCTAAATGCCCCCTAAGTTCTTAGCAGGTCACGGGAAAGGACTATTTTTAAGGCTCTTGACTCGTGATGCCACAGCTCCTGGGAAACCCTGTGTATCCTTGCCCAGCCCAGGACGAAGGTGCGTCTCCCCAGAGGCTGTGCTCTGTTCTCCTGGGACCTGCGTGTTCCCTGTGTCTTTGAGTCACCCCCAGATGAGCAGAGGGACATCTCCAGCCTCTGCCCTACCGTGCGACAGGGGCACAGGGTAGCTCTCCAGAGACGCTGGGTGGCAGCCTGGTGGCCTATGAGCTGGTGTCCAGCTGAGAAGTAAAATGTCAATCTTGTCTTCCTGCAAATACCCCATCTCCCAGGAGGGGTTCTCTTGGCTCCCGTCCGCTGGCTTGGGGAGGCACCCCGGAGAGAGGGCAGACATTCTATTCTTGGAATTTCCATCAGGGACAGCCCCCCGGGCAGAGCCTCTCGCCTTCCGTTCCCTAACCTGGAGGGGGTAATGGGGCCCAGAACACCTCTCTCCACACGTCCTTCCGGGACGACCCAGCAGCACCAGCTGAGAACGTGGGTAACTGTCACCTGCTGCCCCTGCCCAGCCCTGCTCCAGACGGGTCCCTGCAAGAGGTGAGTGTGTTCACAGCACCGTCACGCTAGCGCGGCCACGGTCATGGGCTGATCAAGGTGGGGCCCGGAGAAATCATCCTTGCTCCACAGAGCACCCGGATGAGGGTTTGGATAAGAGAAGAAATGCTTAGCCCAACTTTCGAAGAAGGGTTTATTTATTTATTTGTCAGGAGAGAGAGAGCGAGAGAGCAAAAGCACACAGCAGGAAGAGCAAAAAGCGAGGGAGAAGTGGGCTCCCCCCCAGCCACGGCAGCTTGCGCGGGTTCACTAAGCGAAGACATCATCCCCAGCACAGGGGACGCCCAGGCAGCCCGCGTTTGTGGTGCAAATGATCGAACTTCATCTCCTCCGTGGGACGAAAGGCCTCCGACTACTGCCGACTACTGCCGAGGGCATGCGAGGTACCTGTGGGCGCTCACAGCCTGGCAGGGTCTTACTGTGCTTCGGAAATGCTGCGTGTTTCTAGAGCTGAAGGTTCGCAGCGGCCCCGGGTCGAGCAGCTCTGCCGGCGCCGACGTTCCAGCCCTTGCTGGCCCGGTGTGTCCGCCGCCCGCTTGGCTGCTTTCCGCTGCACCTCAGACTTGCTCGCCGTCACCCGACTGTCCCGGTGAGCTGCGGTCAGAGACGACGACTCCCTGGGAGTCAGACGACGGCTCGTGTTTTTTAAGGATACAATGTTTTATTTTGTTATTCTTTATTTTTATCTTTATTTATTTTTTAAAGATTTTATTTATTTGACAGAGACACAGTGAGAGAGGGAACACAAACAGGGGGAGTGAGAGAGGAGGAAGCAGACTCCCCCCTGAGCAGGGAGCCCCATGTGGGGCTCGATCCCAGGACCCTGGGATCAGGACCTGAGCCGAAGGCAGACGCTTAACCCACGGAGCCACCCAGGAGCCCCGTGATACAGTATTTTAAAATTCAGGTGCGTACGTTGGTTTTTCTCGACATAACGCTCTGGCGTATTAATAGGTGGTGTCACCGTAACATTTACGGGTGCCGGAAATTCAAAGTTCACTTGCTTTGCTTTACAGCGCCCTGTCCACCTGTGTGGTCTAGAGCTGAGTCTCAGGCCTCAGGGGTCCTTGCCCCTTACTTCCCGCTCCTTCCGGTGCCCCTGGGGGAGGGGAGCGCTGTGTGGGTTCAGAGGGCAGCTGGGTGTCGGCCTCGGGGAAGTGGGCAGAGACCAGTTGGCTGATGCCTTCATTCAACATTGGAGGCTGCATGTGCTCTGCCCCACGGGAAGTCAGGGGGTCCCGCCCTGAGCGAGGCTGGTGGGAGGGCTGGGTGGCAGCCCGAGGCGGGGGTGCGTGGTGGTGGTGCAGGCCCTGGGCCCCCGGGAGGAAGGAGGAAGGGGGGTCAGAGAAGCCTTTGCGTGGCCCTCAGCCTTGGAGAGAGCAGGCGTCAGCCCGCAGAGAAGAAAGAGGGAAGCGTGTGCCCGGATAAGGAACAGGTCACAGGTCGCCTGGCAGAGACCCTGGGTGCCTTGGATGGGGGAGGGGTGAGAAGTGATGAGGGTTCTGTGTGCCTTGGACTTGGATGGGGACCGGTGGGTGACGTCGTGGTGGGTGACGAGGCTGAGACGCAGGCACACACTAGGTTGGGGACCACCCAGTCTGTCTGTGGATGTGGGAACGAAATCACCCCATCCTGCTTCCCACGCAGAGCCATTGCATTTTAAGTCTGAACTCTGACCTCTCAAGGCCACCGCAGGGTGTCTGAGTGGACACCCGTCTCTCCTTCCCCCTGCGTGTAGGGAGAGCCCCACCACTCGCTGCGCTGTCTCCCCAGTCTTCGTCTCCAGGCCCTCGAGCTCGGTTCCCGGTCGGAGTGTTTTTCCTGCCCGTCTTCCTGGCTTAGTTCCTGCTCGTTCTCTAGAACCTCCTGTGCCCTGGCCCCCAGCCCGCTGAGGCAGACTCGTCCGTGCACACGGGACTCCCCTCTAAGCGTGGGTGAAGGAGCAGAGGCCAAAGGGTCCCCGCCACCGCGCTGCCCCGCCAGCTCGTCTGCGGCTCCCTCTGCCCCTGGGTCGGCCGGCTGCTGCAGTCTCCCTGCCTGGCCCCCCACCCTTCTGGGGGCCAGTCCTGTCACCGAGCCAGTGCCGGGGCTCCTTGGAGCAGGGACGCTGCTGGTGGTTAAGTCACCAGGGACCACCCCCACCATCAAGTCCTGGGGTCCCTGAATCCCGCCCCTCGGCTCCCTTCATGCAGCTCCCCAACCCATGTCCCGCACCTCTGCTAGCTTTCTGTCCGCCCGGGCTGGGTCCCCGTCCCTCGTCGGTCCCCAGGTGAGGCCGGTTTGCCACCCCGGGCCTGCCACTCGCTGGTGGTGGGGCCGCCTGCTCCCCATCAGGCTCTTTCCTGCGCCCGTTGGTGCTGATCAAGTGCGCGAGTGTGAGCTCCACCCGTGGGTCACGTTCCCGGAGAGCGCGGGGGTCACGCATCCGCCTGGCCACCAGGACGTCCCAGCCGGTCCGGCCGAAGGGTCTGTGAGGACTTGGTACCACCAGTGCAGGGCCAGCCCCAGAGAGGACACCGAGCACACACGAGCACACACATGTTCGCAGTCACACACACACGCACACGCATGCGGTCACATGGCACACCCGAGCACACACATGTTCAGTCACACACGCATGTATGTGCACGATCACACGAGCACACTCATGCGGGCACACACACACGAGCACACACACTTACATGCACACGCACACGCACGTGACGCACACACTGAGTCACATGCACACACTCACACACTTCTGCAGGCCCACACATTCACACACACGTGCACACGCTCACACACCCACACATTCACACACACGTGCACACGCGCACACTCATACACATGCACACACACATGAGAGGCAGAGATGGAGGAAGCCCAGTGTAGGAGCCCCAAGGGCTCTCCAGAAACCACCAAGAGGAGACCTTCGTGTGAGGACAGAAACACCCCAGGTCTGCCCCGCCCAGGACGCAGCCACCAGCCCCAGGGCCCCCGAGCCCGTCTCACGTGGCCAGTGCCCCCTGAGGACTGAGTTTTTCATTGTATTTAACTGTGATTAAGCGTGGATAGCCATGGTGGCTGTGGCTGCCTCTGGGGCAGTGCAGCTTAGGGCACCACCTGGTCACCTGTTCCAGCTCTGCTTCCCATGCCTCCCCCCAGAGCCAGCGAGGCCCTCCCGCTGCAGCCAAGGGACCCGTGCGAGGCTGGCCCTGCCCCGTCTTGTCCGGCCGCTTGCTTCAGACCCGCTTCTCCCCCTCCATGCTGTCCTCGGATGCTGGGTTTGGCCTCCAGAAGGAAGAGACAGTCCTGCTTCGAGCCAAGACCCCGTTGGCTTCCCCCGGGGGACGACGGAGTTACCCTGCCAGCAACCTGACCGCTTGGGAACGTGGAGGCCAGGACGCGTCCTGGGCCTGGCCAGCAGTGAGTGAGTGACAGCTTCTTGTCCAGGACCTATCGGCGCCCCCTCGGGACAGGGCGAGGTAGGACGCTGGCGTACAATTAGCTTAAAATGAGGGCCGCATTCACGGAAAATAAAGCAAGCAGGCAGGAGAAGGAGATCCTTTGTGAGTTTACTATGGTACAGCAAGATTCTCCAAACCAGAGCCAAGGTCCTCTGCTGCCCACAGAAGGCTCTGCGTTCACCCCCCTCGCACGACATTTAAGACAACTCTTCATTTCTCTGACCATGACTTCTCCAAGTGCATATAGAATAAATAAATAGAAAATACATCTTTGTTCATGGTAGCGCCGTTTACACACAAAACACACGGTACATTGAATTCCCGAAAAAGGACCCGCTATTTCGGCAACAGGAAGGAGACAAGCATCTCAGAGGAGTGTCTTTTACCCTAAAGGCCCAGCTCCCGTGAGCGCTGACAAACAGAGGACCATAGGAGCAGGGTTCCAAGCCACGAGACAGTCCGCGCCACCAAGAACGCGCCGGAGAGAAAGCACACAGATCCAGCGCCGTTAGACATATGTACAACTCTGAGGGATCTCAAATGGGTCGTTTCGGAAAGTAACTGAACTGGAGGCAGCCCACGTCCTGGCCACCCGAAGTGATCCCAACTGCTTCACAGTGCTTAGGCCCTTGGCACTGCCAGGGTCTGAAACCCCGCAGAACTGTAGCCGCGAACATGAGGTCATCTCGCCTCCCTTCCCAGGGCCCCGCAGCCGCCCCGTCCCACCGCCACCTCCGAGCCGCTGGGCGAACTGGGAGGTGTCGACTCAGCCTGGGGAGGGGGCCTCCTGCCCGAGTGTCACGGACGCGCCCGGGCGCAGGGAGCCAAGAAGGCCCTCTCTGAAGAAAGGCTTTGTGGTTGGTTGCAGGAAAGGGGAAACCTCAGCTCCTCGTGGGCCCCTGGGTGACTCGGGGACCTGAGCGGAGAAGCGAAGCTTTCCTCCTTCCCGGAACTCTCTGCGCGTGCTGAGCAGTCGCTGGAGGCCTGCAGTGGGCCCCGCAGCTCTGCAGACGCCCCCAGAGCTCACCGGAAGCCTGGCAGTGTGCCCCGATGCTGTCCCCTAGGCCACGCCCACAGGCCTGCAGACCAGGGGACACCTGGGGAAGGGTCGTGGCTGCCGGGTGCCCTCTCGAGGGGTGGCAGGTACTTGGAACCCCGTGGAGCCTGCAGGGCCATCCCCAGCCCGCGAGAGGGCACCCGCTGTGCACAGAAGGCCAGGAGGAAACTGCCATGGGCCAGTTCTCTCCATTCTGATCCGTCTTCCCTTCCAGGGGGCTTGGTCCCATCTGGGGAGCTCCCTCGGGGGTGCGGGACACCCTGGGGCCCGTTGTTGAGGCAATGTGGTATGGCAGCCGGTGCTAGGCATGGGGCGCCCAGGCCCCCTGGCCTGGCTGTGTGGTTCTTCCCCATTCAGGTCTCACGTGCCCTGTCCTCAAAATGAGGGTTTGGGCCTAGGTCACCAGTAAAGTCCTTTAAGCCCGAAACCCTGGGCTCCTTGAGGGGTGAGTCCATTCAAGAACTCATGAGGCCCCAAATAGGAGCTCATGTCTCTCCACCTAGCTCCCTGCATCCGGGGCCTGAGGACGGCCGACTGGGGACTGAAGTGCTCCCCACAGTGGGCCTGGCCCGCCCAGCCCACCCCCTGCCCGACACACTTGGCCGTGAGAGTGGCTAGCAGGCGGCAGGCAGAGGGTGACCTGCAGTCCCCGGCTTGATCTCCGAACCCCTCTGCCCACCAGATGCTCGGCCCTTCCTTCCTGCAGGCCTGTTCCTCCCCCTGCGGGAAGCTTCCTGACCCCTCAAGTGGGCGGGATCCTTCCCTCCAGGGCACCTGCGGGGTCCCCATCCTCCCTACTTCACAGTCTCGCCTGGCACCGGGGGCACGCAGACCTGACCGCCTGTCCCCCCAGGCTGCAAGCCACAGACTCCAGGCCTGGCTTCTCACCCTGCATGCCCCGGGGCACCCTGCGTCCCAGGCGCCAGCCAAGAAGAATCCCATCTACAGCTAGGGTCTGTGTATGGTGCAGAAAGCCACAGACTTCTGGAATCTCACGACAGAAAGGGCCTCTAGAAGTCACCTAGTCCTCCCCCCATCCCAGAACCTGACGTCTCCAGAAGGGCGGAACCCCCCAGAGGCAGGGCTGGCCCATTCCCCGAGGGTTGCCGGTCCCGCCTTGGCGAGCGCTGTCTACACCCCAGCTCCCAAGGCCTGAAGGTCGCCGCTCGCTAACAGGAACAGAGATTTCCCGAAGACCCAACTCTCTTCCCGGCTCCACCTCCCACCATGCACGCTGGGGAGCACGGAGATCTGCGATGGCTGATCGGGGCTCCGGGTGCCAGCACCGCTCGGGACTCCTCGTACACCCCCCACGCCTCCCCACCCCCCTGCAGAGGCAGGAGAGAAGTACCCAGGAGGCTGCAGGGAGACCCTTGACTGGAGGCTGGGGAGGGGGTGGGCAGCACCAGGCATCTCTGACGGCCTCCCCTTGGCCCATCAGGGCTGACCCCACTGGGGCCAGGGCCGGGGGAGCCGCCCGCCGCCGGGGTCCGCCATCACTGCGCACCGGGGGGGCAGCACCGCGAGCAGCCCCCTCACAGCTTCTTCTTCCTCACCACGGGGATCGGCACCACTTGGAAGATCTTGGCCTTGTGGTCGTCTGTGTCCAGGGTCACCCAGGTGGGCCGGAAGTCCCCTTTGAAGCCAACGAATGCCATCTTTTCTGGAAAGTGGGGACGGGTCCCGTGAACAGAAGCCCCGAGAGAGTGGCTACACTCCCCCACCTCACAGGGCTCCCCGTCACTGTCTCCCTGCCCCACCAGGTGGCCCCCAGAAGAGCTCGGTGCCCGGCTGCAGATGCTACCTGGGGGGGCACGTGGGGTGTCACCTGACCTCGGGGCCAGCCGCGCGGGGTGGTGGCTCTGCTTTACCCAGGACACCTCCCAGGAGCACCCGCCACCTTCCAGCTGAGCCCCCCACCCTCCCCTGTCTGAAGCCCAGTGACCCCATCTCTCCCGGAAGAGGTGGGCACCACTACAAGAGCTCTCCTCCACCCCCACCCTGCTCCCACAGGCTGTGGGCTTAGAAGGACTTTGTCCAGGGCACGGAGTCGACGGAGCAGCCCAACCAGACGGCGAGTCCTCAGCCCCACACAGCGGTCTCCCTCTTGCGTTCAGAGCTTAACCATTGGAGGGCCGTGCGCCTCCATGTCCACACCAAGAAATGGCCCAGGCCGGTGGGCTGCACACATTTCCCACCGCTGGGAAACACCGCTCGACGGAGGTCACCCCAGGCATGGCAGCTTTTGGCAACCAGATCGTAATTAAAAAGAGAGGGGACTGAACTGGAAAAGAGACCTCTCTCCCTGGGGTTCTCCTTTGGCACTTTGAAGGGCCTTCGTTCGTAGTTCCTGACTTTCCTCTGGGAGCTGCCTGGAGTTCCCGTCTGCTTGGACAGGCGACCAGCGCCAGAGGGTTCTCATGGTCAGGGCGGCATGGTAGCCAACAGCCCTGACTGGCTCCGGACTAGGAACATTCAGATCCAAATTCGAATCTTGGGCAAGTTACTCAGGTGTCTGATTCTATCTAAAATGGAAACCAGGGCACCGATTGCCCGGTTCTTCATGAATTACAAGGTGCCCAGCACGGGGCAGGGCTGCACACCGCACATGGACCACAGTGGTCGGGAGTGTCCCCAGACTCGCTCTGCCTCCCTCCCAGCCTCCCCAGGGACGCCCCCCCCCCAACATAGCCTGCGGTGACGGTGGCAAGGGACAGGCCCGCATTTCTGGGCTTGCTGGCGTCTTCCCTGCGGAGTCTGTGCTGGACTTTGTCACAAAAAGGCTGGGGAACCACGGATGAGCCACCTAGAATTTTTGGGCTTTCCTTTTCTCCCAAGAAGGGAGGGACAAATGAGCATGGAAGAAATGTGGGACATCTGCCCGAGCGGAGCGCGGGAGGTGGGCCCTTCCAGGCTGAGCCGCAGAACCTGGGACGACGGTCAGAGCCTCTTTTCTGTGGGTGTTTGGCTAAAAGGCGGGCGGAGCACGTGCTGAGCAGATGGGCAAACACCTCCAGCAGGCTTCTGCCAGGGCCTGGCCGCACAGTAAGAGGAAGCTGCCCTGTAGGCGTGGGGTCAGGGGACATCTCGCCCGTGCATCCCAGAAGGCACCACTTGTGCTGAGGATTCAGAGGTTTGGTGGGAAGCAAGGGGTAGCAGCAGCCACACCCCAGGGATCTGGACCCCACTCTAGACCACTTACCTTTCAATTTGAGGCTCTTGTCTGCACCGAGGCTTTCCAGCACTCTGGTCCAGGGGCCCCTGGAGGTGTATCTTCCCTTGGACACCATGAGCACGATGCAACTGCCGAGAGAGGGGGCGTCAGAGGTCAGGCTAGAGGGAAGGCCCCTCCTGGGCTGTGGTGGAGGCGGTGCGGGGAGAGGTGGTCAGCAGTGCCCAGAGGTCCAACTAGGGGTTTGGGAAAGGGCAGCCTGTCCCGTGTGTCACACTGACAGCTCTTTCCATGCACTGACCAACATCCTGAGCACCCCTCCCACATCTGGCTGCAGTCGGTGCCCGTGGCCTCTCCGAGCCTGCTCTCCGCCGGCCCGCTGCCCGTGCGTGTCTGTCCCCAGACAGGACAGAGTAGGAGCGCAGAGCACGCCTCCACCAGGACCCCGCATGTGGAGGAGGGACGTCAATTTGCATTTATTGGTTAGGAGTGAGAGAAATGTGGCGGGAGAGAAAGCCACAGGCCGGGGTTACCACGTGCTCGGGGGAGGCGTAACCTCACAATTCCGGTCCCTTCCCTCTGCTCAGACAACACAGAGCTACAGCTCAGTTTGCAAACGGGGGGATGGGGGAGAGTTTCGTAAGTGTCTGAGAGGACCTGTCCTAGGGGAGCCGTGCTCAGGGGTGGGGGGCAGAGGCCTGGAGCTGGGGGTGCGCCCAGCCTGGTGGTCCCAACTTGCAAAAGCGCAGATCCGGAGCAAGGCTCGCCTCCCCGGGTTGTGCTCAGGCCAAAGTGCTGGGAGCACGGGCTCCTCATGGCAGACTCAGCCTGCCGGGCCAGACGGGAGGACGTGCGCCCCTCCCCCAGGAACAGAAGCCCAGCGGGGCTTCCAGTTCACATCTCAAAGGAATCCTATAACCACAGACCACAGTCCAGACATGGAGAGACTGTACAGGATTGTGGAACCCACTGTCACCCCCGTTCGTGTCCCACTGGGAGCAGAAGGGACACTCCTCAGATGCAGAGAGCTTGTTGGCCTCACGACAGACGGGAGCTGCGGCTGCGGCTGCGTGTGGCTCTGGGGAGATTGGGGAGGAGGCCCGCAGGGCTGGGGGGTTAGGCCCGTTAAGGAGGGGAGCATTGCAAACACTCCCTCTGCACTGGATTCGGGCTGTGTTCCCAGGAGGCTGCTGCGCCACTGGTCCAGCTCAGAGCCAAGGCTGGAGTCCCTTCCTGCTGGGGGGACCCCAAACTGAGGTCATGCCGTCCAGACAGGGCCCTAGGTTAGCTCACAGGAACCGGACAGGGAGACAGGGTTCCTTGGGGGCATGCAGAAGCCTGCAGCCTATCGGTGTCCCTGTCTGCCTGGTGTGGGGCTGTCCTGGCCTGTGAGCCCTGCGGCTGTCAGCAGGGAGGCTCCCCAGGGCGGCAGGGCAGAGCCTGTTCCTTTAAGCCATCCTTAATATTCCATCCGGGGGACAGTGGCTGCCTCCTCCTTGCCCTGGGACCCCAGCGCCAGTGGCCGGCTGGGGACAGGCCGAAAGGGGCTGGGCAGGCCTGGGGCGAGAGTAGGGAAGGACGTGCCCTGCCGAATTCCTTGCTCCTTCGCAGGAGGTCAGACAGGGGCCTGCTGCTACCCAGTTACTGTCAGGGCCCCCAGCAAGGCCCCGGGGCTGGTTCATGGCAGGTTCTCAGTGAGGACTCCTCCACCAAGGCTCATGGGGTGGCTGCCCGGGGCCTGGAGGAGCCCTGGGCAGGGGGGTGTCCCATGCCTCTGCCCCTCCCCTAAACGGGGTGGCTCTGCATTTTTCCTTCTTGTTCCAGACCTCTGCACCCTGTTTTGTTACAAGAAGAAATCCTCTGGCCAAAAAAGGCATGAAAACTACAGACCCCAAGATGAAAAATGAGTTTTCCCCAAATCAGTAAATCCTATCTTTCTGCGTGAACGTGTAATGCTAAAGAAGCTTCTAGTGGGGGATAGCGCGGAGACTAAGTGGGAGTAAGCAGAGCCCCCACTCTCCGGACACAGCCCTCACACACTCGGCGTCCGTGCGCCACGTTCTCACGTCCTCAGTCAGGTCTTCCCGAGCACCTGTGTGTGGCTCTCTGCTCAGACGTCCTGCCCGGCCGGCTCCCGGCGCGAGAGCGGATTCTCCACCCAGTGGACCAGAAACGCACATGGAGAACTGCACGCCCGGGCCCGGCAGTCTCCCTGCCCCCGGCCCCACCAAGTCTACGGCTTTGGGAGACACAGAGCTTTCCAGCAGCAGCGGGAGAGACCTCGCCCAAGACACGCACAAGTTAGATCGGGACGTGCCGGGAGGTCCCGGGAACTCCTAGCAGAGGACGCAGGAAGTACAGGTAAGAATTCAAGCCGGCGGTCCAGCAGGGACGATGGGTCTGATGGGGCTGCCGCACGGGCCGGCCCGCCAGGAGGCGGAGTCCGGGTTGCCAGTGGCAGAGGGGCCTGCGGGCAGCCACCAGAAGGACCGGCAGGAGCGTGCGCGGGCAGGTGGGCTGATGGGGACACGGGGACAGAGGGAGAATGACAGGGGAGGTGAGCAGAATGCCCAGACTCCGGCCAGGCTGTCTGGAGGGACGGTGCTGATGAACCAAAACAGGGCGCGCGGGGGCGGGGCTGGCCGGGGAGGTTGCAGGACAGCAGCTGGCGAGAGGTGGCTTAGAGGAGACACCCGGATTGCGTTGCCCGAGGCGCCGTTGGACAGCAATGTCCGGGGCTGAGGAGAGGTCTGGGCTGGAGATACTCAAAAGCCACCGGCATTTGGATCGAGTTGGAAGTGTGGGAGGGATGAGATCATGCTGGGGAAGCGCAGCGTGGCTGGGGAAGAGGGCTGGGCCAGGCCTCCAACTTGGAAGTGGGCAGCCCGGCCGCTGACCTACATTCAGTGCGGCCTCGGCTCCAACACGAGTCACCAGGCGGCACTTCCCCGTGGAGACCCCCGCCCGACTCCCGCAGGCTGGCGTGGCCCAGGACGGGGCCCAGCCAGGGGTCTGCCGCGCCCACACTCACTTGTCCGGAAGGGCCGCGATGTGCTCCAGCAGCTGCCACGGGACGCCCTGCAGAATGACGTTCCGGAAGCTGGCGTGGCTCAGCACGTGGCCCCGGTGGCCGTCGACCGCCAGCACCTGGAGGCCGTCCTCCGCGCTGGGACGCTTCACACCGTCCACCTGCAGGCGCAGAGCAACACGGCTGTGATGTGCGGTCCCGAGACTCTCCTGCCCCATGGCTCCCGTGCGGACCCCGGGGCAGCCTGTCTGCAAAGCTCTTCCACACAGAGTGCCCCCCTCCGTGGGTTCTCTGGAGGGGCCTGAGTGACGGCCGCGTCACTTGGACACGGTGGAAGTCACCTTACATGGACATCGGGTCTTTGCAGGGGTCCTTAGAGTAAGAATCTGGAGGTGAGGTGGTCGTGGATTTGGGACGGGCCCTAAACCAGCGATAAGGGTCCTTGCGGGAGGAAGCTGGGGGTGTGGGGCTCCCCAGCTCGGGGAGGAGGTGGTGGGGACAGAGACACCGTGGAGGGGCGTGTCCTCAAGCTGGGACGGCAGGGACGGCCAGCAGCCACCAGAGGCCAGCAGAGGCCTCGGCCACGGCTCCCTCAGAGGCCAGAGAAGGACCTGGCCCTGCCATGCCCCGAGGTCGGACTTCTGTCCTCCAGGGTGTTCCGGAGAAGGAAGGCTTGTGACAACAGCCTTAGGAGACCGACCGCACCCTGTGGGCAGCCCCCGCCCCCCCACAGGGGCCGGAGCCACTCACTTCAGTGTAGGCGACGTCGCTCATGAGATGGAAGAAGCGTTGCCTGGAACTTTCCATCTTCACCTCCAGGAAGCGGTCCTTCGTCTTCTGGAACACACACAGCCGGGCGCGGGCGTCGGTCTGGGAGCCGGGCCGCGTCTCCGGCACCCCCGGTCCCCGCATCAGCCCTTGTGGGCTCTGAGCCCAGTTACAAAGACCGCCCCGGCCACTCACCAGCTGGGCGCCAAGGAGCTTCCGAGGCATGGGCACGTCCACGACCGGCCGCTCGGCGAACCGGGGGTAGGCGCCGGCCGTGCAGTCGCTGATGCCGGCGTCCTTGGGCAGCAGAGCCTTGATCTTGATTCTCTCGCAGCCTCTCACCGAGCAGAAAGCAAACCTCTCCCTCTCGCTGTGCGCTTCCAGCTTCAGGAACAGCAGCCTGCCGGGGAGCGGGCCGGTCGGCTCTGAGGCTTCCCAAGCCCCCGGGGGGCCCACCCGCCGCCCTTAGATGCGCCCGCTGCCCCCATTAGACACGTGCGCCCTCCAACATGGCCAGCAGGCCGGGTCTGTCTCGGATCGTGTGCGGTCAGAGAGAGAAACGCCCAGGGAGAGAACTAGTAACAGGGGCTCGGACCCTTCTCAGAGCCCCTCTCCACGCAGTCCCGCAGCGTCTCATTTAACCCTCAGACAACCCTGAGCAGTAGGGACTGTGACCGTCCTGATTTCTCAGCCGAGGGAACCGAGGCTCAGAGAAGCCAAGTGAGTAGCCCAGCGTTGCACAGCAGGACGGCAACAGAGCTGGGCGGTCCGTCCCTTCAGGGCACCGGGTCTGGAAGGTGCTCCCAGGCTTCCTGGCCGGGCTGTCCTCCGGACTGGAATTGATTCTCGCTTCCCGGAAAGGACCAGACGCGGCCCGGGGGTGCAGGGGCTCAGAGGGTGAGCACGCCAAGCACGAACTTGGGGCTTATCACTGACGGTTCAGTTCTGAGGACAGCTTTCAGGTGACCCCCACCCTGGCAACGTTAGCCTCTCTGACACGGGCTGTCCCTGGGCGTTGACCTCGGCCGCGCCCACACTGCCCGGACAGCCCGATGCCGCAGCCCTCACCCCGCATAGCTGGTGGTGCCAAGGACCCAGTCTGCACACGCCGAGAGGCCCCGAGAATTGGGGAAGCCCAATGGTTCGGTCTTCTACCCAGGAAGCAAGCATCCTGGAACCCAGCTCACATCCCCAAGCTTGTAACGGAACTGAGTAAGGCACGGCATCGTCATTGGCGGGCCCTAATCTCGGGGACCGAGGATCAGGGGGCGCCCAGGTGGCTCAGTCATTAAGCGTCTGCCTTTAGCTCAGGTCGTGAGCTCATGGAAGCCTGCTTCTCCCTCCCCCACACCCCCTGCTTGTGTTCCCTCTCTTGCTGTCAAATAAATAAATAAAATCTTTAAAAAAAAAAGATTTTATTTATTTATTTGACAGAGATCACAAGTAGGCAGAGAGGCAGGCAGAGAGCGAGGAGGAAGCAGGCTCCCTGCAGAGCAGAGATCCCGATGCGGGGCTTGCTCCCAGGACCCTGAGATCATGACCTGAGCCGAAGGCAGCGGCTTAACCCAGTGAGCCACCCAGGCGTCCTAAATAAATAAAATCTTAAAAAATAATAATAATAATAATGAGGAAACGGGAGCACACAGGTGGCGTAGTTGGTTAAGCCTCTGACTCTTGGTTTTGGCTCAGGGTCCTGATCTCAGGTCGTGAGATCGAGTCCCACACTGGGCTATGCGCTGAGTGGAGAGTCTGCTTGCGATTCTCACTCTCCCGCTACCCCTCCCCTCTGTGCGCTCTCTCTCTCTCTCTCTCTCTCAAACTGATCTTTAAAAAAAAAGAATGGGAAAATCGCTGTGAAGCAATCCTTTCCCGGACTCCCGGGGGGCCGGCTGGCGACAGCCTCAGGCTTCGGAGGTGTGTGGGCATCCCTGAGACGTCAGATGTCCTCCCTTTTTAGGGGAGGGGACCAAATATCTCCCTGATCGCCGTGGAGAGACAGCCAATCCCTGACGTCTGTATCGAGTGGAACCTGGGGCCATTCCCCACAGGGTGGGGGCATTGGGAACAGATAGGCCCGTGCCCAGCGGTGCCCAGGGACCCCCGGCCGTGCCCAGGGACCCGCCCCCCCCCGGGCAGCCACCGCTGATCCTTCTCCATTCCTCCTCATCCACCTCCCTCTGGACGGGGTCGCATCATCTGCTCCCACCAGCCTGTGAGGACTGGAGGTAACGCGCCGCGTCTCTGTTCTAAGATTCTTTGCTGTCACTTTGCTCCCGGAACAGGCACATTTCCTACAACCCCCGCGTGTGTGTCACGGAATGTTGGTTTTCCCCCCAAGCTTGGCCGCTTGGAAGATGCCACGGGCCACGGAAGCGAAGCCCCCAGCAAAGCATTTTACGCCCCGGCTGGGAGCTCAGTGGTGGCTCTGGGGCCTGCCAGAAGGGCCGGTGTGGGGGGGAGGGGTGGGCACACAGGGCCGCGCCGGGGCTCCTCACCCTGAGTCCTCATCCCAGTAGTAATGGCTCCTGCCCGGGAAGCTCTGCTGCACCTTGTCCATCTGGAAGGTGCGCATGAAGGTGCCCGTCTTGGACGTCTGCTTCAGCAAGCGATTGTGCACGTCCGAGAGGATGGAAAAGGTGGTGCCTCGGGGGTAGCAGAACCCCACGCGGATCCAGTCGCCCCTGAAGACAGAAGGAAGGTCAGGTTCCGACCAGGGACGTCCGGGGCCCCAGAGTGTCTGGGGCAGCGCCTGGAGAGAGACTGAACCAGCCTCCCCCAGACGGCACCTTCATTTCTGCAACGGGGGTCATTGCCATATTGGGGTCTGTGCAAAGTACGCAGGGCTGGAGGGCTCACCGGGCACCTCCCAGGCCTGCACTGGGGTGCTCCACCGAGAGCAGAAAGACGCTTCTCGTCCGGTTGTTGCCGAGGCGTCCAGGGTCCGGAGGACAGGGCTCAGCCCCTGGCCCAGCCTGGTCTCGGGGCCCACTCCTGTCTCGGGGTGTTGTTTTCCACATCTGACGTCTGTCTCCCAGGGACACAGGGACCATGTTCCCAGAAAGCATACGAGCCTACGTCTGTGAGGCCAGATCCTGAGCTACATGCGGTTCCGTCCCCTCTCCTGGTGGCCCTGGGAGGTGTCTCCAGCCCCAGCAACTCAATGGGGCAGAGCAACAGACGGCCCCCATTGGAGCCCACCTTGCGCCCAAGGCCAGCCATGCCCACAGCGGGGGGCTCAGCCCGGGTCTCTGACCCCTCCCCACTGGCTGCTCTCAGCCCCCGTAGAGGCATGCTTCTGTGGGCTGACTCCGGCTGGCCTGGGGTCCCCGGAGTTCGTGGGGAGATGAGCTCACGGCAGCCCCGAGCTCCAGGGGAAGCGGCCATCCCCAGTCGCAGCTTCCAGCCGGCGTCCACTCACTTGTTGAAGTTGATGAGCCAGATGGTGAGCTCGGCGGGGGCCGTCTGGTCCCAGTGCACGGTGTAGCCCTTCCGCAGCGCCACGACCGGCTGGTACTGCTGGTAGTGCGTGCTCCGGGTCAGGGCGCCCTCCAGGTAGAGGGGCCGGCCCGGGAACTCGTTCTTGACGATCTTCATCCGAAGGTTGCTGGTCTTGTAGGCCTGGATGTACATCTTCTCGAACCCAAAAAGGAAACACACATCAGGACAATTACGAGGATGGTTCCAAGAGCGTCTGGCTAACATCTGACTACCGGCCCCAGTTTCAAAGGACCCTTTTAAGGATGCAAGAACCGACGGCCAAATAAGGGGGCATATCTTCCCGCTGGGGGTGCACAATCTTGCTGAAGCTCCTTATTCCGGAAATCCTAGTGGACACAGGGGAGGGCTGGCTTCACAGTTGCACGGCAAACCTAAAGCACCTGGAGGGGGTTGGGGGAGGCGGAGACCTCATAGAGATCCGCTCTGAACGCCGCTCCCTTCTCCAGCGACCTTCCTGCCTGCGTGGAGAGACAACCAGGGGTGTTGCTGCTTCTCCCTCACTTTCTGGGGTCCAGCCTGTGCGGCCATCCCCGTGTCACTACGCCCTGCATCCATCAGTGGCATCTCACTCCAGAGAATGCACAGAAGGTCCTGGGGACCCAAGAGCCCACTTGCCATGGGCCAACCTCAGCGTCAGACACGGTGTCCTGCATTCTCAAGGTGACATCCCCGTGGCCGTGGCCAGCACAGCCACGAGCCACTGTGAACGTGGAGGGGAGGGGTTATCTCCCCTCCGGTTATGCTGCCCCCAAAACGGAGGGGGAAACCTCAGCACTGCCCGCAGCCCGGCACTCAGGAGAACCACAAGTTCAAGGGAAGACAAAGCTGCAGAGGTTCCGATGACTGCGGCAAGTGCTACTGATCTGGGCATTTCTGCAAAAAGACAAGCAACGTGGGGGGAAGAAGAGGGTGGAAGGCTCCACATGCGGCCACGAGCAGGGCCCACGGTGCGGGCACCAGGGTCCAGACTTCCATCACCTTCTAACTCCTCAGTTAGACTTCCAACGACCCCACCCAGCCGCAAACTCTGACCCCGCCTCCCGGTGCACCTTCCCTAAATGGTCAGGGGCCCACGGCCCGCCCCAGCCGCGCGTTCTTCACCCTGAGCAGCAGCAGGAGCCTCTCCCGATCCTTCCACAGGGCCACCTCCCCCGGGGCTCTCTCTCCAGCAGCCTGGGAGGCGGGTGCCCTTCCCCGGCTCGGGCTCCTGTCTGCACCCGGCTTTCCCGGCCCACAGTCCTTCCCCACGCCTCTAACCAGTCCGCAGCCCCACACTCCCCGCCCTTCTTCCCGCCCTTAGGCTCTCTGCGGGGCCCCCTCCTCTGGCCACTGTCCGGCCTCACCTTCTATCCCTCAAACGCCCCAACTTCCTGCCTGACCCTGGCCCTGTCTTCCTGCCGGCCTCCAGCACCCCCACCTCCGTGTGCCCACCCGGCCACGGGGCCCCTTCCCCTCTCTGGCACCAGCTCCCTGTCCCATCTGTCCCGGACCCCAGACCTCTGGCCAGCTCCTTTCTTACCAGCCCCATTCCTGATGCCCGCAGTGCCCGCCCGCACAGTGGACAACCTCCTTCCTTCACACTCGTGTCCTGTCCACCCGGGGGCCATCGGGCTCACTGGCCCCCCCTACTTTCACACCTTCATTCTCTTGGGCTGTCCCCTCATTTAGTCACCATTTAGCCACATGGTAGCTAACGGCAGCATCATAATAGTCAACGAAGATTTTTGGTTCTACCGTGTTCTCCGTGCCATTCCATACGGCAGCCAGTGGCCACTGGGCACTGGAAACGTGGCCAGCATGGCCAAGGACCTGAGTTATAAATTTTACTTTAATTAACTTAAATTTCAAACCAAAGTCCGTGTAGAATAGTTTCCCACTAACGTGATGTTTAGTAGGCCTGGCTTTCACTTTGCTGAAAACGTATATCCCAATGGGAGTGGGTTCTAAGTACAAAATGGTCCTGGATTTTGAAGATTTAGAACAGGAAGACAAATATAGAGATGCCAAGTGCCTTACTAATGATTTTTATATATTGTTTACATGTTGAGATGAAAGTATTCTGAGTATGCTGTTAAAATCCACTATTAAATATTAAAAATTGGGGGACACCAGGGTGGCTCAGTCTATTAAGCCTCTGCCTTCATCTCAGGTCATGATCCTAGGGGCCTGGGATCCAGCCCCGCATCGGGCTCTCTGCTCAGCCGGGGAGCCTGCTTCCCTCTCTCTCTGCCTGCCTCTCTGCCTACTTGTGATCTCTCTCTGTCAAATAAATAAATAAAATCTTTAAAGAAAATTGAAATTGGGGGGTTGGGTGTCTCCGTCATTAAGCATCTGCCTTTGGCTCAGGTCATGATCCCGGAGTCCCGGGTTCGAGCCCCGTGTCGGGCTCCCTGCTCAGTGGGGAGCCTGCTTCTCCCTCTCCCCACAGCTGACACTCTCAGTGTCTTTCTCTCTCTCTCAGATAAATAAAATCTTTTAAAAATCATTAAAACTAATTTCCCATTTCTTTTTCCTTTTTGACATGACTTCTAGAAAATTTAAGACCAACACGTGGTCTGCATTATGGTTCTGGTGGTCGGGGCTGGTGGAGCCCCTTCTACCCATATGTCATACGAACCCGCGCCCGCGGCCTCACGAAGGAGGCTCAGCCATCCCCCCACTTCACAGAGGAGGACGCCGAGGCTCCCAGCCCCGGGGAGCGGGCTTTGCATCTGCCCACACCTTCATGCCGACTTGAAGCCCTGGGCCTGACTAAGTCCAAGCCCTTGACCTCAGGGTGCCCCCTCCTGGGCATCCTGCTTTCCGCCTACGCAGCGTTTCCACTTGGACTTTGGCTGAAAATTCTACTGGATGAGGAGGAGAGAGAAAAGAACAATGAGAGGAGAGACACCCAAATCTCCCGCTCGGCTGGAGCCGGGGCCGCAGGGCTGCACTCCTGCTCGTCATGGGACAGGGTAGGGACGGGTGACCCCTGGCCTCCCCACCTGTGCATAGTGCCCGCTGCAGATGGCCCCTCTCCAGTCGGGGACGTTGATGCAGTCCGGGTGCCGGACCAGCCAGTTGTCGTCCTTGGTGAGGTAGGACCCCGGGTACTCGGACACAGAGCCGTCGATGTCGTGGAACAGCGACGTCTTATCTCCATCCATGTCCAGCTGGTTGAACCAGGGCCCCGGCTCTCCGAAGAACACTCTGGAAGTAATCTAAACAGAGCCCAGGGAAGTGAGACCGGGCCAGGGGTGACAGGGAAAAGGCAGCTGTCATTGGGCCAGGGAGAAGTTTCCGGTGTTGACGTGACACCCCGGCTAAACCCAAGATGCTCTCGGACGCTGCGGGAGGCCTCACGGCTGACCTCACGGCTGACCTCACGGAGGGAGCCAGACAGAGCCAGACGCTGAGTGGCCTCAGCTCTGGACCCGGCATGGCTATCTGGCCTCTGCTCACGGGAGACTGCGGGTGACCCTGTAGAGTGCCCTGATGAGTGAGCAGAGGGGATGCAGGAGCGTGTGTGTGAGAGGCTGTGTGTGCACGCGCTGTTTCCGGAAGACGGTCTCCCAACACCAGCCGTGGAGGTCTCCGGGACCGACCTCTCCCAAGCCTCAGCGGCCTGAGTCAAGAAGTGGCAAGTTTCCCTCCTTCCCCTCAGTCGGCCAGTGCTAGGCAGACAGGCAAAGGGCAGGCCCAGAGGGGGGCCAGGAGGAAGAGGAAAGTTCTGGCAGGTCCTTACCCCAGAGAAAATGGCCCACCTGGCCTTACCCAGCCTCAAAGAGCAGGCACTGTCCTGCCCTCCTCACAGGGGGAGAGATGAGTGGAACGTCTTTAGCCAAGAAGGCCTTGGGAAATTTGGGATTTTAAATTAATTATACCCACTCAGGTGGCCCTGCCATGAGACTCAGTAGTAGGTCAAGACCAAGGCCTTTGGAGGAACAGCCTTAGGCCCTTGAGTCTGGCCAGAGCCCCTGCACAGGCTCTGGAGAGGGGGGTGGCGGGGAGAGGGCAAGCGGGCACTTATGCAGCCGGGGCTTGACCTGTGGGGCAACCTACGCTTGTACTTTTCCAGTCTGGATGCCGACAGGCTGGGACGGGGCCCAGCCTGCTTGGAGGAAGTTGTTCACTCCCTGTGGTGGTGGCCACAGCTCAAACTCCAGCCCCAGGGGACCCGTGAATCACCGCCCGAAGTCTGGGTTTGCCGGGAGCCTGCCCCAGCGCTGCACTCACCGGGACGTCCTCGAAGGCGATGTTGGTCACGTTGTTATGGGGGCAGCTCTGCCAAGCGTTGTTCAGCCGGAAGGCCAGGGCGCTGGTGTGCCGGCCCTCCAGGGCCGCGAACTTGCGGAAAGTGCAGTTCTGGATGCTGACGGGGCCGTCATAGAACTGAATTCCTCGGATCGGGAAGTTCCTACGGAGTTACGGAAGTCAGATGTCAGGCCGGCTGCCATGTTGTACCACGATGCTGTGCGTGCCCTCCAAGGTGGATGGACATGGAGACTCCCCGGGTGAACCATGCCTGATCGCCACCTCCAGCGACTCCTCACTGCAGGCATCAGTGACTCAGTAATTAGTTCACTGAGAAAGCATTCACAGATGTAGAAGACATGCATAAACAATTGCCAGACGACTTACTGGATGGAGGGAGGGGGGGAGGGAGGGATGGATGGATGGTGGATGGTGGATGGTGGGTGGTGGATGGTGGATGGTGGATGGATGGTGGGTGGTGGATGGATGGTGGATGGATGGTGGATGGATGGTGGGTGGTGGATGGTGGATGGATGGTGGATGGATGGTGGATGGATGGTGGATGGATGGTGGATGGATGGTGGGTGGTGGATGGTGGATGGATGGTGGATGGATGGTGGATGGATGGTGGATGGTGGATGGTGGGTGGATGGTGGATGGATGGTGGATGGATGGTGGATGGATGGTGGGTGGATGGTGGATGGATGGTGGATGGATGGTGGATGGTGGATGGTGGATGGTGGATGGTGGATGGATGGTGGATGGTGGATGGTGGGTGGTGGGTGGTGGATGGATGGTGGATGGATGGTGGGTGGATGGTGGATGGATGGTGGATGGTGGATGGTGGATGGATGGTGGGTGGATGGTGGATGGATGGTGGATGGATGGTGGGTGGATGGTGGATGGATGGTGGATGGTGGATGGTGGGTGGTGGATGGTGGATGGATGGTGGATGGATGGTGGGTGGATGGTGGATGGATGGTGGATGGTGGATGGTGGATGGATGGTGGGTGGATGGTGGATGGATGGTGGATGGATGGTGGGTGGATGGTGGATGGATGGTGGATGGTGGATGGTGGATGGATGGTGGGTGGATGGTGGATGGATGGTGGATGGATGGTGGATGGTGGATGGTGGATGGTGGATGGATGGTGGATGGATGGAAGGAAGGTAGGAAGGAAGGAAGGATGGATGGATGGATGGATGGTGGATGGTGGATGGGTGGAAGGACAGAGAGATAGAAAGATGGAAAGATGGATGAAGAATGGATAGCTGTTTAGTTGCTGGCTTGGGGTTTGGGGAATTATCCTTTATTTAAATATTTCCCCCAGTTTTTCCATCCTGTGAAGAGGCACTGAGTAAACGCTGTGAGCACTGCTACAGAATGCCAGTATTCTGTCCCTTGGGAGACGAGAGCCATTAGTCATTAGCGCCTTGTCTCAGCTGCCATAATTTAATCAGATTAAAACCCAGATGAGTTTCGTCTGAGTAAGCCTTTCGATTGCAAGTCTCTGGGGTCTGGGCCAGAATGCAAGGCGATGGTAATGCGTGAGAGCACTGTGCGTAACCTTCCCAGCACCCCTTGCAGAGAGGCAGCCCCCCCACCGGGAGGGCAACAGTATGGAGCTGCCAGTGGATCCCAGGAAGGCCATGATCTCCAGGCCTCGGGGAAGGGATGGGGAGGAGGCTACATGCTCAGAGGGGAGGCAGAAGGGACCGGAGAATGGGCCACTTGCCCCAGCAGAGGGCAGGGGCTCAGAGACGCCCCTCAACTGCCTCTTACTCCCGAGCAAGGCTGGGGAGGGGCTGGCTGGGCACCTGGTGCCCAGTCTAGGCTCGTTCCTTCTTCGAGCCCCGTTGGTTCGCTTTTACTGGAGTCTCTGCCTCTGGGCCGGGCCCCTCCTTCCACAGCCGGCACGAAGGAGCAAGGGCAGCAGGAGGGAATAAACACCGAGAAGGTCCCCGGGGAGAGGCCGTACTCCACAGTGCCCTGTCCTCCACCCTGGCGGCTCCCCAAGGAAAGCCTCGATCATGCCAGTCTTGGCCGGCACCTTCATGGGCCCCAAGGACTTCCTGCACTTCTGCATCTGCAGAAGGAGTCGATTAGCAGCAGGGCCTGGAGCCGCGGTTCTCGCGGGCGCCTCCGTGCGGGGTTCCGGGTCGTGCGCCCCGGGGACCGGCCGTCCGGACTCGCCGCGTACACAGCGTGGGCTCATTTCCTCCCGAGCCCAGCCCAGTCCCATTCAGGACGCATCCCCGTGACGGGGAGGGCACAGTCCCCGCTCGTGAAGGGGCTGCGGGGAACCTGCCTGCTTTGGCAGACCCATCAGGCCTCCATAAACGAACTCAGCCCCCGCGTCATCAGGACATTCTGGCCCTGGGAAGCCGGTAACCCACAGCAAAGCCACCCCAAACATGCAGAGGCCGACTTGCTCATAAAAATGACCCGAAGGGATGGGTGCAGCCCTTAGACCAGACAAAAACAAGGGCTTCCTGATGGCTTGTGCCCCCGGGGCCCGGGTTCCCTCGGCAAAGTCCTCGCAAAGGCCACACCCACTGCAGTGGGAGCTTCAGGCTGTGTCTGGCCCGGCGAGGCAGGAATCACATTTCCCGGGAGAAAGGGAAGATGCTCAGGGAGCCAGAGGGGCCCTTGGAACTCGACGAGCGGGGCCCCTGCGCTGCTGGCCGGCTCCGAGCCTTGCTGTCTGGTTCAGATTCACGTTTGAGCAGAATCACCACCAGACGGACCCCTCCCCGCCCCCCACCTGCTCCATAAGGCTCCCTGAAGAACTGGCCACGTCCCTTGCGTCCCTTTGTTCTCTGAGCCGGTCAGCTCTCCAGGTCACCCCCTCCTCCAACCACTTGTTTGTCCTCGTCCCCACTCTGTGCGAACTCCACGTGCACCCGACTGCCCGCCGGCGGCCCCTCAGCACAGCCCTACAAGTCTGTGGGGGAGCAAGCCTGGCCTCTAGGAATCTCTTCCTGCACTAACTCGTTCAAACCTCCAGGGCCACGGGGAATGAGTTCCGTCTCGAATGGCCCTGGCCGTCCGAGGAGGTGTGACAACACCTCCCAAGCTGTTCCCCCGAGCGGGACCCCGTCTCCCATCGAAGCTCCTCATCTGTGTGCAACACGGCCTCGGGTTCTGTCCCCTTCCTGGTCATTCCCCATGGGCCTGAGTCTGTCTGTCCCCCACCCTCAGAAGGATGATGGAGACGAAGGAGCCGTGGTCACTGAGCTGGACACTGAACGCCACTAATGTGTTCCCAGAACCCGCTGCGTTCCCATTGACACGCGGCCCCGTGGACGGGTCTCTCACACTGTTTTTCTAAATTCCTTTCTCCCGTGCTTGATTTCACCCCACTGCCAGCTAATGCCTTTGGGTTGAGTGATCTCCCTGCCGGGTCACAGACAGAGGACCTGACCGCCAGCAGGTGGAAATCACCAGCGTCATTCTCTCCACTGCTGCCACGTAGCACAAGCCACACAACGAGGAAGCCGCCAAGGCTGCAAACCTACTGGCCTATGGGGAGGGTCCTGCCGCTGTGGTCCAGGCCGCCGGGGCCCCAGATCCTGTTGTCCATCATCTCCGTCCCCACGTTGCCACTCTCCCCAACAAACAGGCTGTTCTTTATCTCCTGCTTGGAGCCGTCGTCATACGGGAAGGTCCCACCGCTGTAGGGAGAAGGTGTCTGGGCTGAGCGGTCCAGAGCGGCTTCCCATGGAGGGCTCAGCACAACGACGGCTGTCCTTACCTGGCCAGGGTCAGGCCGATGCCATTGTCAGCAAACCTGGGGACAAGAGCAGACAGTCAGAGCCTCCCCTCACTGCACACTCGGGGAAGCCGTGCAAGAAAGGACCGTTCCCTGTCCCCAGCTGTGCACCGTGGACACTGTGTGGGGGAGGAGGCACGGGCTGTGCTGAGGGAGCTGGGGGCTCTCCCACTCGGTGTCTGCTTGCAAACATGGGGCTCAGTGTTTGAGGCCACACTGCCCCTCGGCAGCACACACACCAGGCTCTGTGAGCCGCCTCCTGTCCCCCGTCCCCACCCGTGACTCCAGGGCTAAGCATGAGGATGGACCGTGGAGGACCTTGCCTCCCTCGAAGGGCCACACTTGGGGCACTCGGTAAAGGCAGTTCCAGCTCCCCAGCCCCAGCAAGAAGGACGGACAGACGCCAAACTTCCCAGGGGTCAGGCAGTGCTGGGAAGGGGGGCACCCACGGTCACAGTTACGCTGTGGCCACGCTTCCGAGTCCCGCAAGTTGTGATTTCAAGCCCCAGTTCCACCACTTGCTGGTTGGTCACTAAACTCAGCCTCGGCTTACCGTCCCCCAAATGGAGGTGATCATTTGTGTCTTCGGGAAGCCCGGTGACAAGCGCAACCAGGACGCAGGGCACGGCAGGGGCCCAGAGCACGGCAGGGGCCCAGAGCGTGCGCTGCGTCCCTCCTCCCTTTTCTCACTGACCGGCTCTGGGGCTGAGAGAGCCTCATGCGGGGGCTGCTCGGTGACCCTGAGCACCTGCGTACGCTGTTTTTAGGGGGGCTGAGGGGACGCTGCTGGCCGGCGGGGGGGGGCTGTACCGCTGCCTCGCGAGGGACCAGAAGGCCGAAGCCCACGTGCCTGTTCCTCCCTGCCCTGCTCTCCTCGCCCCCGTGTGGGGAGACGTCAGCCCCTCCCTGTCCCGGACCCCATGGCCCTCTCCTCACCGACAGCTGTCCAGCCACACGTCCCCGCCGCGCAGCCAGGCCCCGTGGTCCTGGTTCTTGTAGGCCGTGAAATGTCGGATGATGGCCGGCTCCCGGGGCTTCAGCGGGTCGGCGTCCTGGTGAGGGCTGTACCTGGAGCGCACCGTGGGGAGGGCACAGGTGGCCGGGTTGGGGGGCTGCGAGCAGAACCCCTTCTGGCTGTGAGCTTCCCCCCACACACAGAGACAGGAAGGCGCCAAGGAGGCCGCTGCCAGCTCCCGTTCCCCGGGCTCTGGCACGAAGCTGCGGAGTCTGTCAGAGAAGCCACGTGGGCCGAGGAGCCCCCACCTGACGCGGGCCGGGGCAGGTCACAGTGCAGAGGGAAGCCCAGCCGGCCAGGTGCGATCCCTGAGTGCGGTGTGGCCCCTGGGGCTGGGCATGCCCACCGACGGGGGACTCTCGACCTCACGCCTGCTCTGGGCTCAGCTCCAGGGCTGCACGCGGGGCTCGGTGGCGTCCAGACCGGCAGATGCCGCCGTCCACGTTATCACGGCGCCAAGCCACTCACTCTGAAGCAGGCCGAGTACCTCGGCCTCTTTCAAGGGCACTGAGCTGTCTAATGACCTTGAGGTTTTGACAGCACCTTTGGAAAGTGGCCTCCTGGCCTCCGGCTGAGCTCAGTCCCGTCCCAAGAGCCCAGGGGTGCAATTCTCCCGACTTCTCTCTTCCCCTGTAGCTCTCGGCCCAACGCCGATGGACCAGGTCACAGCTGTGGCTGAGGGATCCAGGGACCTCTGGAGATTTCTATCTCCCTTCCACGGCTATCGCCGAAGCCTACTTCAGACTTTGCCCCGCTCAGATTTTCACCGTGCTACGCCAGCCGCTAGCTCCAGGCCCAGGACGGAGAAAGCACTCACCAGCTCCCCGATGAGCGAGTGAGTGAGTGAGTGAGTGAAGAGAGCGGAGGTGGGTCAGGAGGTCAGCAGGGAGTGCGTGCGTCCCCAGTGGGTGACTACCTGGCAGAGATGATAGAGAGGAAGGGCCTCTTGTCCTTGGCAGAAGCCTCCGTAGTCTTGACCCCGTTGTCTATGATCATGCCAGCCTGCGGGGAGGGGACAGTCAGGGACACGGTCACTTCCACTTCCAGGCTCAGGCACCTCCTCAGGCCCAGCCTCACCACACGCTCTTGCACACTCCAGTAAAACCAGCCGTGCTGTCGGGATGCATTAACAGAAGTATGGGGTCTGCAGAGAGGGAGGTGAGCAGCCCGTATGGCTCAACTTTGCTCAGAGCAAATCTGGAATAAGGCATCCTCTTGGAGGTGTGCGTGAGGAAGCTGAGGTCTGGAGGGTTACATGTCTCGTCCAGGGTCATGCAGCGAAGTCCGTGCCCGGAACTCACCTTGCTTTGGGCAGTGAAAAGCCTGGGCCCCATGTCAAGGGCGACAGGCACACGCTCCTAGGAAACGTGTCTGCAGAGACTTAGAGGAACTGCTGAATGTAGGTCTTGTCTCCCCGCAAGAGGCAGGGGTCTGGGGTCCTCCCACAGCTCTGCCTGGGCTCCTGCCTGACTCAAGGGCAGACCCTCCATTCCTGTTTGGCCCTGAAGGTGTCTACTTGGTCAGCCCTGGGCACACGGGAGTCGGGCCTCCCAGTGCCGGGCCTCAAGCCTCCTGGGAAGGCCCAGACCCAGGCTCCCTTCTCCTGCAACCGGAGGCCACTCTGGCTGGTGCATTCCTAAGTCAGGGTGTTGTGGGTCGGAAGACGAAGGGCCGGATCCCCAGCTCCTTGCTCCTGAGCCATGACCTTCGTCCCCAAGCCCCGGCTGTGGCCTGCGTTAAGACAGGCTAAGAACACTGATATCAGAGGACGGCGAAAGTCCCAGTGCTGGCCCCGGACCATCCCTCCAGACAGGATCTCACCCAAGGGGAGCAGGGGCGGGGCTCCTGGGGGGGGGCACCACGCCAGGACTCCATCCAATCAGTGCAGCTCGCGATTCCTGCTCCCTCCCTCCTCACCCTGCCCATCCCCTGCCTGGGCCCGTGAGTCCCTGCCGAACTCCTGTCCTGCTCACAGCCCCCTGCTTCGAAAGTCCCCTATCCTGGCGCTACCTGGCCCAGTGTCCAGCTCAGGGGAAGGCTTTTCAAGGAAGGGGTCCCGACAAGCAGCCAGCCCAGCCTGTCCCCTGCTCGGCCGACCCCCGCCCTGTGCCCTTCACCTCTGTGCCAATCTTGTATAGCCGAGGACAGCCTCAGGAACCCCTGCTCTGTCAAGGACACATTGCTGCTCCTCGTCTCTACTCTCTGTCCTGAGAAACTCATCATGCTGGGCCCCTGGGCCCCAATGCTACCCAGTCCCCTCTGCTGCCCCGAGCTGGCAGGCCCCTCTCCTACCCCACCGTGGGTGTAAGCCTGGCCGGCTCCAAGAGGATTCCCTTCTCCACAGTAATCCTCTGCAGGAGGTTTTTTCTCTCCATCCTGATGCATGCATCCCCTCCCGGGCTTGGCTTCCTCTTCTGTCCCAGTAGGGGCTGGACCAGAAGATCAGCCTCCACCAGTGCACACTGCACCAGCCCCCCAAGGCCACCTCTGCACCCCCGGGTGCCCCCTCTGGCCTCAGCCTGGCTCCCCCCCTCTGTGTCCCCTGGCTCCATCCTGCTGCTGTCCCGGGTGGGCGTCCTCGACACCGCGGGAGTCCCAGGCCTCCTGCCCGGCACCCAGTGTGGTTCTGGACTAGGAGCTTCCGTTTCCCACCTGCCCCTCGGCTCCGCATGGACGGAGCAGCCCACCTCCGGGAACAAAGCAGCAGGATCGGAGGGAAGGACGCGCCTCCAGCCTCCTTCAGAAAGGGCGCCTGGTGCTCCCGAGCTGGCAGGTCAGGCTCCGCCTTCAGGGTCAGGCAGCCCTTGCTGCTTCCAGCTCTGACCAGAGGCTAAGGCAGGGCCAAGGGAGGCACAACGTGGGACATTCTTGCTAAGAATGGCAGGAGCCCAGGAGGCTTTGCTTTTCTGCAGACGGGCTCTAGGAACCCCGTGACTGTGGGCCACAGCCAGCAGGCTGTCCCAGCTCTGAAAACCTGCAGGCCCGGGCGGGAGGTCGGCCAGCCTGGCCGGGGAGGCGGCGTCTGGAGAGACTTACCCGGTAGTTGGAATGTGCTCGGTTGTTATGGAATTTCCCCAACGGAATGTGCTCTGAATAGCCTGGGGGGTACATCCCCTCCGAGGGGCCTGTGGGCACGTGGTGGAAGATGAACCAGAACCCGGTCTCCTGTTGGGGGGCGTGCGGGGGAAGCCACAGAGGTCAGCCCTGCAGGCTGCTTGCTGGGGCTGCAGAATGGCCCAACGGGGGCAGGACCCAGCCCGGCCCCAGATCGGGCCCCCTGCCGCCCCTCCCCAAACGGCCGGCTCGGGGTCCATGACGATCCTGGCTCTTCCCTTTCATTGTGCAGCTCTGGACAGTGAGGCCCAGAGACGGCACCTGACCCCTCGGGTCCCATGGATGCTAAGTGGCAGGGAGGAGTGGGTGAGAGCAAGGCTGTGTGGACAGAACACCGCCCTGGAGTCCCATCGGTGCCCCTGGGCACGTTCGCCCTCCCTGCCATGGCTTCCCTGACCAGCAGGTGGACGGGACAGGCCCCTGCCGCGTAGGGTTGATGCACCAATTATACCATTTCAGCTGAGAGCTCCGGTGGGCAGGACACGCGCCAAGCCACACCCATTTCCATGGACTAATCAGTCGTTTCAGTCAAGTGCTCTGATCCCCCGTATGGTAAAGGTACAGGGGCCATTGCTTAAAGCCAAGCCCACGGGACCCCTTCGTCCCAGCTGAACCTGACCAGGGGCTCCTTCCCCCTCCCCGCCACCCTGGTTTACTTCCTGCCGAAGAAGAAGGGGTCGTTCTGCTCACCTCAGAGCCCGCGGCCGCACAGTTAATGAGGTTGTTATTGGGGTTAGCCATCCAGAAGGTGGACACCGCGCTGTGGGGGTGGGGCAGAGACCGTGTGACGTCACCCAGCGGCTGCTGGCTGCCCTGGCCCCCACCCGAGGCATGAGAAACCCTTAGCTCGCTGTGAAACCCAGTTCGCTCGTGCGAGGGCGGTGGGCTTCCGCGTCTCGAGGGCTCGCAGTTCAAAGGGGGCACAGGGCTCGCTGAGGTGGAGGCCACTGGTGGCTGAAGTCGGAGCCCAGCTCTCCAATGAGGAGAAGCCACCAGTGCCCCAGACAGGGGTCAATACTCGGGGAGAGGCCCACAATGGAAGGCTGACCACACGGGCTGTCCTGTCTGTCTCCAAATGGGAGAGGACGCCTCGTGCCCGCGGGTACCCACTGGGGCTCCTGGGGGGCAGCCCACAGCCTCGCAGAGGAGGGCCACGGGACGTCAGGGGAAGCCCGAGGATGAGAACAGTGGTTCTCTGTGGACAGGAATGACGGCCACGGGTGAGCAGAGAAGGAGGGAGTAGACAGCAGGCCCTCCGTGGCCTCCGTGGCCTCCGCTGAGAGACTGAGGGCCGTAGGGGGCTAAGGCTGGGAGGCACAAGCCACTTAGAAGCCCCGGGGTGCGGAGGTCAGAGGCCTGGCCGGGGCGGGAGAGCGAATGCCTACTCCCAGGGCCCTCCGGGGTGCGGGCCTGCGGTGGCCCGTGGCGGGAGGGGGAGGCACTCACTTGCAGTCCTGCCGGGGCTTGGGGACGTAGCCTGGGTAGGAGTCTTCTGTGATGGTCCTGCACATCTTGCTGTCACGGTCGGAGGGGAGGAGGGTTCCAGACTTGACGAGGAGGCCCAGACAGTGGTCAAAGGTGTTCCGCTCCTCTGGCCCGTCCTCCGTGAAGAAGCAGTGGCCCAGAGAGTTATAGCCCACCACGTCCTTGACCTGCGGGGATCAAGACCGGGGGCCTCTCACCCAGCGTCCCGGTGTTCCGGAGCCTACCCGTTTGTTCCGCGAACGTGACAGGGCACGGGCAGCACCCCAGGTCCCGTGAGGAACCCCGCCGGCTTAGGGAGGGGCCTGGCACAGACCCCTCCCAGCATACGGTGGGGCAGGGACAAAGGGTGAGAGGCGGGGCCCACACAGGCGAGAGCACCCGGGACACAGCCTAGGAGGAGGAACCACACAGAACCCAGCCCACGGGAAAGGGCGGGGGACGGCTTCCCCTGGGGGGCGGCATCTGAGTCCGACAGACTGTGCCCTCCCCATGGTCCACGATGTACATTGGGCAACATTTGCAACCCTCGGGCCAAGAGGCAGAGACGGCCGCAGACTCCAGCTCCTCCACGTCCTGGAGTCCCCGAGTCAGCGGGGGAAGCAGACGCTGAGAGCACGGGGCATGGTCCCAGCAGGGCGTCCCAGCAGCGCAGCCCGGCGGCCCCGGGGATTCGGCTCCTTCACCCCGTCACAGGTGAGGGACTCCCACTCCACAATCTCTGAACCCCACGAGCACATCACTCTCAGAACTAAAAAGTCCTTACGGGGTCTCTGGCCTGAGCCGCCTCCCTCCCCAAGGCCAGACGGCCTGTGAGCGCCCCGGACACACGGGCATGGCGCTTCTACTTGAATGCCCCAGAGACGGGATACTCACTACCTCAAAGGTAGCCTGTCCACGGCAGAGCACTGACGATGGCGAGAAATCCCCACTGAACGTCACTGAGATCGCGACCCTCACCCTGGGACATCAGTTCGATCCGCACGGATTACGCACCTACCAGCAAGCCAGGCCCCGGAACATCCTGACCCCATCCCGCAACAGCTCCCCGTCAGTACCCTTAACACTTCAGGGAGCCATCCTGTCCCTTGTGGGATGTTTAACAACGTTCCAGGCTTCTGTCCTCGCCACAAGTCAGCAGCATTCCTCAGTGTGACAACAAAAATGTCTCAGACACTTGCTGCCAAGCACTCCCCCGGGTTGGGGGTGGCGCAGTTCCTTCTGGCGGGGACGCACAGATCCCAGGTGAGCACCCCAGACTCCGGAGTCCACCCCGCACTCCTCCCTAGGACAGAGCCTGCCTGCTCCAATGTCCAGACAGCTACGTTCTAGAAGCATCCAGAACCGGGACCCTTCACGTCCTATTCATCTTGCTGAAGTCTTAAACAATTCTAGAAGAGTTGGTTTTGGTTTTTGGCTTTGTTTGGTTTTTAGAGCTAAGGAAACAGACTCGGGGAAATGAAGTGATTTGCCCAAGGTCGTGCCACCCATGTGTGCAAAGCCAGGCAGGGCTGGGACCCCCACTTTCTTACTGTGTCCATTCACCCCACA
Source organism: Mustela nivalis (assembly GCF_964662115.1). Taxonomy (NCBI): domain Eukaryota; kingdom Metazoa; phylum Chordata; class Mammalia; order Carnivora; family Mustelidae; genus Mustela; species Mustela nivalis. The sequence goes on from NC_139025.1 coordinate 154,202,549, forward strand.
GGGGAGGATCCAAACACACAGGCTGCCTTGTTCCAGGCCGGCTGTGTCCCCTCCACGTCCCTCCCTGATCCTTGGTCATTGGCAAGGGCGTGATCTGGAGTCCTGTTCTGTCCCTCACTGAGCAGTGAGTAAACACCAGGGCCATCCGATGGGGCGGTCTCCTTCTGTCCCAGGCCTCTGGGAAAGCAGCTTATAAACAGCCTGGAAAGACAAGCAGGGAGGAAGCGGGGGCTGCTGGGGCCTGCGGGGCCGGCTTCGAGCAAGTCCCAGGCGTCCACTTACAGAGGAGGACACTGCTGCCCAGAGCGGGGCTGTGGGGGGGTCCCCGCGAGCTCACGAACCCGGAGCCGGAGCCGTGTTCAGACCCAGGCCTCCCGCCTCCTGCCCACGGCTCTTTCAGAATCCGAAGCGCCCACTTTCCCCGCTGTCCCGACCACACCCCGCGTGGCCCTTCTCTGGAGACACGGGAATGAAAGATGAGTTGGGGACGCTCATTTCAACCAAGGCCCCGGGAAGAGATTCCCTCCAAGACCCTCGAGGTGTATGCTGGAGAGAAGTCCCCACCGAAAGGAATAACAAAAGCTAGCCTTTGTGGGGTGTCGAATGTGTCACAGACGTCATCTCGTTTAGTTCCTGCCACAGTGTGGTTCCCTTTCGCCTTCCGACCGGATTCTCCGTCTGCCGATTCTGTTCTGTTCTGTTCTACCAGTTGTCAACAGCCCCCAATGGAAACAAGCCCTTTCGTCTTGTGCCTTCTCATCGGGGGCAGGCGGGCACGGCACGGGCGCGGAGGGGACAGCAGAGGGAGGGGACAGCGCGGTGAGGTGGAGGAAAGGGCTGGGTGGGAGCAGAAGACACGAGTCCAAGCCTTGGCTCAGCCACAGACTTGCTGCACATTTATTTCCCAGGCGCCCCGGGGTGACAGGTGCTTCTAAAAGCTGGCTCTTAGGTCTCTGATCCTTCTGCCTCAGAATGTTTCCCAGAATTGAGTATTTACACTTTGACACAGCCTGAGACAGAGAGGCAGACAGACGAATCTGAACCCCGTAGCCGCACGCCCCGACAACACGGTACGGGTTTGCAGGGGGCCACCAAGTCCCTGGGCCGCTAGCCCGCAGCCCGCACCCTGCTCTCAAGCGCAAATCACACTTTTCCCTCCGTTTGTCAGCGCGTCAGCCCTGCGGAGGGCTGGCAGTGCCAACAGGGATTCCCAGAAGCTGTTTCAGGTCTTCGAGTGCAGTCCGGTGGGGTCCCGGCATGAGATTATGAAGGAGGAAAGGGCTCAGCCCTCAGGGGCTGCTACATCGGAAATGGCCATGAAGTGGAGGGTTGTGTGCAGACCGACCTCCACCAGCGAGAAGAAGCAGCTGCCGCCTGCCTCCACCTTCCCGGGCGAGTGTGAAACCGCCCAGACCAGCGAGAAACTTGACCCCAGATACAATCAGAGTGGAAGACGCATTTCCAGATTCTACCACTCACTTGGAGTTCTTCAAGCCACTGAAGAAAACAACCTATTTTTGCCGAGTCTCAAGGAGTATGTGACCAGGCAGACAGAAGCCAAGAAGGGCCGTAGAGAACCAGGTCGTGCTCTGCCCGCCAGGAAGGACCGGGCCCCGTGAGGCTGCCCCAGAGAGGCACGATCGGGAAGGGAACCCGGGAAAGAGAGGCCTGGCGCCCACGGCCAGCTGCTCCCCGAGCTGACGGGGAACGCACCTGCCCTCTTCCCCAGCGCACCGCTTCCCTGATCCGCCCGCAGAAGCCCCGGCCTGGCACACTTTGGGGGAAAGGGAGCACCGCTGTCTGGACTTCCTCGTGGGGGCTCAGGCGGGAAGGAGAATTGGGAGCAGCTATCGGAATCCAAAAGCCAGTGAGACTGAACGCGAGAAACCGGGAAACGGGGCCAACAGACTCCTGGCCCGTGGTTCCCAGTCTGTGGCTGCGCCCGCTGCCCAGGGTAAGGGACCACAGCCGTATCCGCAGGAGAAAGCTGCGGGACTGGTGACTCCCTGAGGCTGGACGGCGGTGGGGGGGTGGGCTCCAGCCAGGTGTGGGGGCCCCAGACGCCTTTGCACCAATGACCACACACTTCGAGCCATGGACCAGGTGGGGACGAAGGAAAGGAGGGTTCTCTGCTCCCACCGCCTCTTTGCTCTGAAAATGGAAGGGATGGGGGAAGCGGACAGAATCCATACCGGAGTCTTTCTACCTCCCTCGAAAGCTCTGGGACCGATTCGCTGCTCCCGGGAGAGAGCAGGCAGGTCCCCTGCGGCCCTCTGGCCTGCCCCATAGCTCAGAAACTCACGGAGAGGCAGGGGGAGCCCATCATGGGCCTCCAGCTGCCTGCCTGAAGGGGACGGACAGGAGAGCCTTTCTCTGAGGGCCAGCTGCATCCCGCCCTGGCCAGCATCCGGGGGCTTCTGGGGTGACCACCCGGTTTCAAAGAAAGCACCACCGCTGGCGTCAGTCTCCCGAGAGGCATCTCCCCCGCTCTGTTCCGTAGACGTGGCCATCGCGTGAAGGGGGCTCCACGGTTCCTCGGGTCTTGGCATCAAGAGGATGACCAGCATGTCAGTGTGGTCTAACCGCCGGCTGTGACTTTGTCGGCACGCACGGTGAGTGTGCTAGGCGGGCGGGGAGGACACGGAGGCGGCGTTTGCCAAACTCCCGGGTCTACTCTGTGTGTACACAGAAGACAAGGGGACCAATACGAGCTCGTGGAAGCAGGGAAGCTTCCCCAGGGCTCAGGACGCGGAGAGGCGCGGGGATCCAACGACGACCCGCCAAAGCCGAGTTTGCCACATGTGTTCCCCGGCTTCGTCCTCCTCAAAACCCTTGCAGTGGGCTGCGTCCTCAACCTCATCTTGCCCATCAGGGAAACGGAGGCTCCAAAAGTTCGGCTCGGCCCCCGGAGTCCACACTAGCGGCGTTAGAACACAGGCGGCTGGGACTCTGTCCGCTCAGCCCGCTGGTTCTGCGGACGCCTGCGGTCACTGCTGCTGAGCGAGTAAGGAGCCGGCCGGGGAGGAGGGGCGGCGGGTTCGTGGAGCAGGAGCTCCCGGGGCGCACAGTGGCCCTAACAGCCTCCTCTGGGCTGGGGGGAGCAGACGCCGAGAGCCCCGCGTGTTCGTCGGCGAGGAGGGGAATGAGAAGCAGGTGTTGGCGGGAACGCCGCGCCCGGACCGCCCTCTCCAGAAGCAGGTGGGGAAGAGTGGTGACAGGAGAGCAGGTGGGCAGCCCGGGCCAGGGTCGGGGGTGGAAGGAGGCTGTTTCCTGGGCCGAGGGCACCGGAGCCTGTCCACAGGCGGGGGAAGCCCAGGCGTGGAGGGAGGCATGGAGAGGCCTCGGGCATGTGCGGACCTGCGACCGCCTGAGGGTAAAGGCATCCTTGACACTACGAGCGGCTTCCGCCCTCTAACTCCGAGTCCAGGCTCCGTCACTGCTCGGCCTCCTTCCGCCCGCCGGCCCTAGACACCTCTCCAAACCAGCCGGGCCGCTGCTAGGTCCTTCAGGCCAGCGCGAGGGGCGCTAACGTCCGCTACCGACGGGGAGAGCGCAGCTCCCGGTGTGGTCCTTCTGCCACCGAGGTGGAGCATGTGGTGGGGTGCCGATCCGCACCCCAGTGCTGCCCCGGCCTGCGGCGCTCGGGGAAGGGACACACAGTCCCTGTTATCCTGCTGCCTCTATGGGTCCGGGGCCCCGAGGCCTTCCCTTCACCCAGATGCTAAGCCGGGCCAACTGGTGTCACCTCGGAAGGGCGGCGTGGGTCTGTGGCTCCGGATGGCAGCCCATCAGCCTGGCCTGGCCGTCCGGCAGAGACCCGAGCTGAGTGCAGCCGGAGCCCTGCGTGGCCAGTGGGATGAGGCGGCCGGCCGCTCGGCTAGGCCTAGGGAAGCCCAGTCTCTGGCTGGCACCCGGGGAGCTGATGGGCGCTCCCTCCCGTTCTGCTGGTCAGTGCTACCCGGCACCAGACAGAAGCACGGCCTTGGCATAGGGAGAGCAGCAAGATGTTGTCCAAGTCTCTGGCTCCGAAAATCTCTGGTGTGGGTGCAGCTGGCCCGTCGAGCGGCTCCAAATGAGCAGGTTCCGAGGGCCACTCCTGGCCTGCGCTCGACCCTGGCCCCTGCCTGCCTGAGGCCCCGCCTAACCCGGGATCCGGCGCCCACAGCCGCTTCCCGCCCTGCTTCCCCTGCGGGAGCCCGTTCCTCCCGCCAGGACCCCCGCCCGCGGCTCCCAGGAGGCACAGCCCCACCAACGTGGCCAAACCCGTCTCGTTCTCCCGTTCTCACTGGGCAGCCACGAGAGCGGCCTGTCGTGCCCTGCACTGCACGCGGGACAAAAGGGAATGCGAGAACGGCCGTGTGTCCACAGTGTGTGTGTGTGTGCGTGTGCAACTGCCCTGAGAAGCAGCTAGGCCTCTGCTGGCACCGACGCCGCTGCTGGGAACCCTAACATCGGCCTCTTCCAGGAACGGACGTGAAGGACAACAGAAGCTCGATTTAAGAACGAAACGTGAGAACGAGCGCTTAGAGCAAGCAGAACTCTCAGACGCCGGCCTGTTATCTTCCTTAACCAATCCGCCGCTGTTCCGAGCTCAGCCATCACCCTGCCAGAGAACGCCCCCGAGGGTCTGCGCGGCACTCGCTCCGCACGCCAGGCAGACCAGCAGAACAGCCCACACCCGCCCCCGGGGCCGCACCGTCCGTGTGCACTCACCCGTGGGCTTTTACAGAGGAGAAAACAGACATGAGAGGGGAAGCGACTGGCCCACGATGCACGACAGGTCCATGGCAGGCGTCAGATGGACACCCAGGCCCCGGAGGCTGAGCTCACGCTCTGTCTGGTACCGCGCTCCCGGCCTTTCCCACCTGTTGGCCACCTCGCTGTCTTTCTGCTTCCGCGAGAACACGTTCTCCTTTCTTCTTCCTTGAGCCCCAAACTGCCCCCACGTTCGGCGATCATTCCAGCCACAGCCCTCCTATCCCTGCCACGGAGAACTGGCCGGTTCCTGGTCAGTGCCCCGACATGAGCCGGTGGGCAGGTGGCTGGCCTGGGGCTCCCTTGTGCCCCTGCCCCTCACAGTCCCCTGAGCTGGCTGCAACTCCCCACTTGGCCGTGGAGGACAGCAGAGGTTTGGGGATGTCCAACGATTTGCCCAAGACGCCCCAGCTCACAAGCCTCGGACCAAGCTCTGGAACCCGCACGCTTCTGGACGAGGCCCCAGCGCTCTCCTCTCCTCTCAGGGGGCCTTTGAAGCGGCAGAGGACACCCGCCCCCAGCCCCTGTGCCACACAGCCGTGCGGTCTGACCTGCCACCTCGGGCCACTTTCCGAGAGAAGCCAAGAATCCAGAGTTCTACGGGAAATCACTTAATTTTTAGATGACGGGACCTAATTCAGATGTTTCTTCAAACACCACCGGAGGCCAAGAAAAACAGCCCGTCGCTGAATTCCGCGCACAGGCCCGTCTGCGGCATCTGGCTCTGAGTTCGTGGAGGACGTTAAGTTTAAAGAAAGGCTGGTTTGGTGTAAAATTATCAGTTTAGTGTAAAGATCACTGAGTGTTTCTTCATAAGCCAAACAAAACACAGCCTGGATCCCTCCACTTACAACATCCAGTTTCTAAAGTTTCTATAGAATATGAGTTTAGTTCATGTATTTATTTTTTAGAGAGAGGGAGAGTGTGAGCAACGGACGGCAACGGAGGGAGGTGGGCAGGAGGGGAGGAAAGAGACTCTCCAGCAGACTCCCCGCTGAGCACGGAGCCCAACGTGGGGCTCGATCCCACGACCCTGAGATCGTACCTGAGCCGAGATCAGAAGTCAGATGCTTAACCGACTGAGCCACCTGGAAACCCCGTAAGTTAGTTCCTTAACTAAGAACCAGCTGTGCACAGACAGGCCTCTGGCCCACAGGCTGCCAGGCTAACAAAGTCATGCCCCTGCAGGGTCTGCTCCGGAGGATGCTTGCTCTCAACTGACAGCTTTCTGAACTCCAGGCCAAGGATGGTTCAACCCCCGGTGGTCCCCCAGACTAAAACGTCCCGATCCAGACACCCATCCAGCGTGAAGCATTAGAGGAAGGGACCAGAGGACAGGGGAGGGACGGGGCTTACCAACAGGCCGTTGGAGCCGTGCACCGTGACGCAGCGAGAGAACGTGTGGTGGATGGAGAGCTCGCGGACGTACGTGGGCGGGTCGTAGCCTCCCTTCTCGTCCACGTCGCCCGCCAGGTGGAAGTGGATGGGGTACTGCCCCACCAGCTGCTGCCCCATGTGCCTCAGCTCCACGCCCTCCAGGTGCGCCGCCTTAAAGCCCAGTGCAAACTGCAAGAGGGGAGGCGAGGGTCAGAAGGGCCGGAGAGGTACCCCCCAGCCCCTCACCGCGGCCGTGTCCCCAGCATGCCCAGTGTCTCGCTAACCCCTGCCTCGGCCATGCAGCGAATCTGACATACGGTGTGCAGACGGGTTAGGGCCTCTGGCCCTCTCACCGCCCGGGCACCAAGGGCCTTTGGATAACGCACGGACGTTATGAGGCGGTGAACTGCTTGGAGCAGCCGGGGCTGGCCTCCACTCCTGCCCTCCCTACCAAGTGGCTGAGTGTCTCGAGGAAGGGGAAGCCCCGGAGATAAGCCGGGGCGAGGCTGGCATGAGGCCGGCCCCAGCAGGATGGGAATCCAGGGACAGAAGGAGCCTGTGCTCTGGCCCTCGGGCTGCGGGCCCTCCTGCTGGAAGCATGAGAACGTTGAGCCGGGAACCTCCATCCGCCCAGGACCCCAGGTGTGCGGACGAGCCGTGGGGTCTCTGCTCCAGGAACCCACTGTAAAAGCACAGTCTGGAAACAGCTCCTGTCTGAAGCGGGGCTCAGCCTGCTGCTCCAAGAGTAGGAGGATCTTGAGGACACGCTAGCCGTCCTCCCCAGAGCAGGTGTCGAGCGGAATGCCGCTTGGGTAAGGACATCTCGAGGACTCGTGGGGGCAAAGCGGGAAGGGGGTAGCCAATGGCTCAGGGATTGCTCTTGGAATGGGAAACAGGCTCCAGTCTGCCTGGTCTCTGCACAGCCCTAGCCCCCCACCCCCAGAGCCTGACCAGGAACACGAGCGAGGGCTTCAGGAGGCCCTGGTGACTGGGGAGCCCTGCTGAGCACTCCGTGGGTCCCGCTCCTTCTTCAGTCAGAGCACCGGGGTCTTATCCTGACAGCACACGGCTGCGGCTTCAAGAGCACCGTCCGCACGGAGCTCTGAGACACCCAGCATCTATCGGCTGTGATTCTACGTCATGGAAAGCACCGGCCACACGAGGAGCACTGGGGCATCGTGATGTTCCATACGCCGGGACACGGCGCGTTCGGTAAGGACGCGGGCAGGACTCCCCCATGAGCCGAATGCCAGGACGCCCGGAGCTCCCTTGCCCTGCAGGACCGCGCCGTGCCGGGCCCATCCTCGCCTCCACTCCACCGGCAGGCTCCCGGGTGCGCTCAGCGCTCCCACGTCCCGCTCGTCTCCCTGCCTGCGTTCGCGTCTGGGTTTTCATGCGTCCGTTGTAAGCGTGACTCGTGTGAGTGAAATGCTGGCTCTTCTGGGAGAGGACTGGGGTGAAGCTCTGGACAAGGGAGCGGGGCAGGGGTGTGGCCAGAGCCGTGGAGAGAGAGAGCCCAGGTGCCGTGTGAGCGGGGAGTGGACGGCCGTCCCCAGGTTGGCCCCCTCCTGTCCTCCGGCCAGGAGTCGACTGCCGGAACAGTACACTGGGCTGTGAGGCTTGCCTTCCAGAAAGTCCCTGCACTTGTTCCTGGCTCCTGCTCCTGTCCCCCCACGGACCGGGGTCCCATACCTTGATGTGGCCCCCGAAGGTGTCGAAGTCGAAGAAGTTGCAGACGTGGTTGCTGTAAGGGTAGCACCGGTCCTCCACCTCCCCCCGCACCACGATGTTCCGGCTCAGCAGCCCGACCTCGGCCCGCATGTCCACACCGTCTACCTCCTCCCCGATGTGCAGGTACAGCGGTTTCCCTAGGGCGGAAAGGGGGTGGGAAATCGGCGGCCGCACGTGTATCTGCACGTGCACGGGGGTCCCTGGGGGTCCCCCGGGTCCGTTTCATGGAAGAAGGAAGCCAGGGATGTGCAATTCCTGAAAGAAGAGCCGGGATCCACAGCCCTGCGGACTTAGCCTGAAGCCCATGCAGAAATGGCTCTTTGTCCCCCCGTATCGGTCCCCCCTTCTGCTTGCTGGTACCGGGGCTGTCCGTGTTTGAGCTCAACGTATGCTCCCCAGGAGAACCACGCTTCGCAGACTCCCGCGGGTGCGGTCACAGGACGAGCAGAAGCCGTGGGCAGCCCCCATTCTCGCTCCTTCCCCGGACAGGAACGCTGGTGTGCCCTGGTGAGCCAGCCCCGAGGACAGGGGGCTCTCCTGTGTACCCCGACCCCAGCCCCATCCCTTCGCAGAGTCTTAGGGCCCAGGACTCCCATAACTTCTCTTCTCCCTCATACGGGTTCCTTACGTTCTGCCTCCAAACTCATCCAGATGTCCTATCCCCAAAAATGATTGAAAGACCCTTCCGCCCAACTCAGCTGCCCTTTTAGCTAATGCCAGTCCCCTTTGTGCCGCTCGAGTCCCTGGACAAGTGACCCGGACTTGCCCCACTCCCTCTGTCAGCTCAAACCATCTGATTCCCCTCCAGCTGCCTCCCCCTCCCCACCACGGCTTGTGCACCCCAGGGGGGTGCAGGGGCGCAGGAGCTGGGAGCTTTGGGACTGCCTCCTGGTCGCCAGTCCGCCCCCACACCAGCCCCAGATTCCTTCATGGAACAGGGAGACCGTGGCCTGCCTCTCAAGGGGGCTCATCAGCTGGGGGGGCCGTGAAGACTCCGGTTCCGCCCACGTTCTGACACTGACCAGCGGAGCATTTGGAGCAAGTTCACTCTGCAGCCGCTGGCTCCTCACCTGCTGGGGCTGCCGGCTCAGGCCGCCGAGCCTCGTGGCTTCACGGTTTCAAGGTCGGGAAGCCGGGTCCCCTCTGGCTGCCCGTGTGGGAGCCTCTCTCTCCACCCCGGGTTGGTCTCCCGCCCCCGACCCCGCTCTGTGAGCGTCACCGTCGTGCCGGAGCCGCGGGCCTCCAGGCGGGTGGCGGGGACTAGAGTCTCTTGCACAGAGATTTGCGTGGGGATCTGAGAGATCTGGGTGGGCAGGGGGGCAGTGCAGATTGGAAACCGTGCACAGAGCAGCGTCCCATCGCTGGCGAGGAAGGAGCCTCCCCTGCTCACCGGCTTCAAACGCCCGACGTCCAGCCACGGACGCACAGAGCTCGATCACAAAACCCCTGGCCTGCCCGGCATCGTGCCTCTGCGTTTGCTGGACGCAGACCTTCTTTTCCTCACAAGTGGACATCCCAATGGACAACAGGCAGCACCCAGAAAAGCTTCAAAGGCTCCTCAACTCAGCAACACACCTCCCACTGTTCCCAGCGTGCAGAAGGACTGACCGGCCAACCGGTGCCCCAGAGGCCACTCAGAGCTGCCCAGGAACCAGCCAGCGTGAGGGCCGGGCCCCCGAGGAGCCGGGTTCTGGGAGGGCCAGAATGGAGCGCGTTTCCTGCAGGGATGGACCCCAAGGCTTGAGCACAGGAGGGAAGATGTGGTGCAGAGAGCGCGGGCTCAGTGCTGCCGGCCACAGACAGGAGAGGAGCCCTGAGGGGCTTGATCCTATCTCCGAGCCTGCAGGACGACGCACAGGGCAAAACCCCGGGCTCTGCGGGCTTCTGTGTCGTGGCTCCCGCGCCCGCATCTGCGGCAGCCTGAGCAGAGCGCCCAGCCCTCCCTGAACCTGGCTTTGCTACTTTGCATCTCCGCGTGCCTGCCTAGATGCCCTCCGGCTGGGCCGGCCCTGTCCACCTGGCCTGGGCAGCAGATGGCTTTGTCCTTCCAGATCCTGCTCCAGTGGCCAGGACAGCAGGCCTCCCTTCCAGGCACACATACCCTGATGTCCAGCCGCCCCTCGTGGCATGCACATTTTGGGGGGGTCGGTGCCCCCTTAAACTGTGGGGAACGGGCAGAATGCTGACCAGAGGGCCTTCCCCCGGGATCTCTGGTCCTCTGGAACACAGCGGGAGAGGGAGGGGGGAGGCTGCAGAGGACCGTGGCTCTGGATCCTGACTCGGACGGTGGCTGCGAGTCCCTACACATGTCTCGCTCCCCGAATCTCGGGCTCTCCTTCTATAAAATCGAGCTGTTGCTAGCATGTGTCTCGAACGTAGCTATGCTTGTGGACAGAGTTAATCCTTGGAATGAGCTTCAAACTGCCCCTAATGGCCCGTGCAGCGGCCACTGGTGCTGTCCTCGGGGGAGATGGGAGCCCAGGGCTACTGCCTACTGCCTCACGGCTCCAGGCTGCTCCATGCGGGGAGTGGGGGACGGAGGGACTGTGTCTACCAGGGTCCCGTGAGCCGAGCGTGCAGGACCGACAGCCAAGAGCTGTGTGCCCAGTGTGTTCCCGCGGCCTCCTCCCCGCACTGTGGAGCCCGTAGAGGATCTTTCCAAACCCCAAGCGGGGCGATCGGTCCTGCTGCCGCGTTCATAGGCCTTCGTCCCCCCAGACCATTGTTAGGGGCTGCCCGGGGGGAGCTGCATGCCCCGCTCTCCCTCCCTTGCTTCCCACAGCTCTGGTGCATGAGGCCAACCAGGGAAGACCCCCAGATTGTCCTAAATAATCCAGGAAGGCCACTGTCATGGGGCAGGGCTCAGGCTAGAGGGTCCCAGAGAGGCTGTCTCAGCCACACAGCTCAGGAGCCTGGGCCAATCATCTGAGCGGAGACCCTGCAGAGGACGGAGTAGGACAGGGAGCCTGGGTGCTGGGGAGCTCGGAGTTTGAATCCTGGCTCCAGTCGGCCACACAGACTTGCCTGGTCTACAGCAGCTCACCCTCCTAGGACGGCTGAGATGCGGGAGACACTCTACGGCGTGCCGTCCAGGATGCTGGCCGCCGGCCACCTACAGCCACTGGCCATTCGGAAGAGGGCTAGGAGGACGGAGGCGTAGACTGACAAACTTGGATTTTAGTTAAATCTGAACAGCTTCATGTGGCTGGTGACCGTCCTGGACATGTAACGTCCCTGCACCTGAGTGTCCTCCTCCGTGTCCCGCCGAAACGGGGCTGCCACGTTGTTAGGGGACCACGAGGAGCGAGGAGACGGTCTTGTAAGGCGCTTGGCAGTCACGGGAAACAGAGAACAGCTGTACGAGGAGCAGGTTAACCGTGGTATTACCGAGGGGCGCGTGCTGGGGCCAGGGAGGGGGGAGCGTGAGAGCTAACGCAGGGGGTCTGGGGAGGTTTCCGGGTGCGAGGCGGGAGGTGCGGACAGCCACCCTGCGGAGAACAGCGCTCCAGAATGTTCCGAGATGACTCACACTTTCGTGACTTGGTGGTTCCCATCTGTTTGTTGTCAGGAAACCCTGCACAGGCGCGGAGGCCTGTTTCCTGGAACTGGGGGGCCGTGAGGAGGGACAGTCCAGGAGGGCGTGTCCCACTCTGCAACTAGCCTGGGGGGGGCCCAAGATGCCGCTGCTGGGGGGGCACAGGGGGCCGGGCTTGGGCTGAAAGGGAGACTCGTGGGCCTCCCCAAGACCCACCCTTGAACAACCACCCCCCCCACCCGGTCTGGGGTTTTTCTGACGATGCCCACCAGGGGGCGCTGTTTTCAGTCGCACTTGGAAGCCTCCACACCAAGTGGACCGTCCACTCGGAGCCCAGCCTTGGGGGTGGGGGTCAGGGAGGGGTGCGGGGCTGCCAGAGACACAGACATGGGCTGCTGCTCCGAGGAGCGTGCAGGGGCCCGAGAGGGGTCCTGAGAGTTCACATCTCTGCTCTCCCTGCACCAGGGCCCACAATGGCCCCATCCCACCGAACGTCCAGCCTTCGGAAGGCTCAGGAGGCAGCTGGGCCTGTGAGTCGGCCACCACGTGGGGCCGCTCTCCTGCGTCCGCTCCCCAGCCGCACCGCTGGGTGAGGCAGCAGCCCTAACAGCACCTGGTCCCTCGCTCTCGGGGCCACTCGGCTCTCAAGAGCTGTTGGACGGGAAACCTGGCCCCCACCCCAGCCCTCAGGGTGCCCGGCACAGGGGTGCAGATGTGGGCCGGACTGGGCAGACCTGGGGGGGCCTTCCACCCTTCCACATGCCCCTGCGTCCACCCCACCAGAGACCATGCGGGCCACCCCAGAACCCTCACACGTGTCCCTCGCCCCCAGCCCCACGCGGCCCCTCTGCCCCTCATCCCCGCTGCTCTGGTCCACCTTCATGGCTGGGACACTGCATGGGTCCCCAGCACAGCGCCCTGCACTATGCCGTCCCCCTCCGACGGTCCAGGCCACCTGCCCCCTGGTGAGCTCCCTCGGGCAGAGGACACATTTGTCTGGCCCATGGCCTGCCCCGTCGGCATTTCCTGTGTTGAACAAACGATGCTCTCCCTCCCTCTGCCCTGTGTGTCCTCGGGAAAGGAGCAGGGCATGCCCAGCCTGGGGGCGGAGGGACACCTGCGCTCACAGACTCCCGTCTCCACGCCCGGAGGCATCAGGACACTCAGGACAGGACCAGGGACCGGCCTCAGCCCGGGGCTGCTGAAAACGACGCACGGGTTTGCCTTTCTCCCTCTACGAGGGTCTTTACCTACAGAATGGACTCTCCCGGCACCGTCCCTGTCCGCCCCCAAGCTCAGGTGCTCCACGACTGCAGAATCCTGCCAGCGATAGCTGCTGACATTTACGGAGCGCTTACTGCATACCGGGTGCTGACATTTACGGAGCGCTTACTGCATACCGGGTGCTGACATTTACGGAGCGCTTACTGCATACCGGGTGCTGACATTTACGGAGCGCTTACTGCATACCGGGCACTGTTCAAAGGGCCTCACCCTGAAGGGTCCAACCCGCCCATCCTCACAACCCCGGGAAGGGTCACGATCTATGATCGTTGTGTCCGTTTTACAGATGGGGAAGCTGAGGTACGGAGAAGTTAAGTATTTGTCTGAGGTCACGGGCTGGCAACCGCATTCCTGCAACTCCGAGCCTCTGCTCTACCAGAGAGAGAAAGGGCTGGAGGGGAGGGAAGGTGGAGGGGGGTGGGTGGGGAGGTGGAGAGGGCGAGAAAGAAGGAAAGTGCCTTCCCCGAAACGTCTTCAGGAAATGAGACCAACAGCGTGCCCCGATCTAACAGACGAGTCCAGCCGGAGCTGGTCCCGAGAGTCTTTGTAGGGAAAGCTTGCAGGGGACTGTTCTCGCCAACGTGCACACGGCCCTGAGCCCCGACCCTCCGTGGCCCAGGGCCTCGGGGAAGCTGCGTCTCCGGGCCTCTGTTCTCCTCCTTGTCCCCGGACAACAGTAAGGAATCTGTGATGTTTCTTTCTCTCGCTGCCAAGAAGCTCAGAGACAGATTGATGGTCTATTTCAGTAGCTTCTCCTAACCTCAACACCTGCCCCCCCGCCCCGTTGGAGGATTCTTCTCACACCAGAATGTATTATATCCACGCGCATCTTTCCCTTCTTTTCTGCCCTGGATGAAGATTTAATTGGACTCATCCTTATTGTAAAATATCCCCAAACCGTTTCCAAAGAAGGCAGGGGTTCGAACAAAGGACAGTGTAAAAAGGCAGAGTCTGTCAGTGTGTCAAGCACGGCCGTGAGTCCAGCCACGCGCAGCAAACCCGTCGGCCCCGGGACACCCACGGGCTTCCCTTTGCAGGATCGGCCCTCCAGGACCACAGCCGCAGACTGCGGGGGGCGGCCTCCAGGGCCCACGGCCCCCGAGAGTGTGACAAGGGGACTGGGCTCTAGCACCATTGCCCAGGTTTTTTAAACCTTCGTCCCCCAAGATTCCCTCCTAAGCACATCCGCACCAGCCTAAAAGATTGTTTGACTTTCTGTAGTTTTATTTCCACAGCGACCGATAATTTGGATACATCTCCACCCATGTTCCTCCTCTTTCCCTCAATCCTAGACCTTTGCCAGGGGCCAGGGTCCTGTACTGGCTGCTGGTGATGATGCCTGGGATGGAGTCTCCTTTCTTCTGGCCTTTTCCTCCCCAATTTGCCTTGGGGGAGGGACCCCTTTCTCCATTCAATAGGAGCACTGCCAGAGAGGGCCATGTGAGCCCCCAGCCCAAGGGGGCCCAGTCTTCCTGGAAGGTGGCATGAGGACTATGTCCCGGGGACCTCCCAGGGACCTTCAGGACTGTGATGCCCTGAAGACACAGCCCACGCGCTCCCACTACCCTGACCCCCGAAGCAGCCCTGCCCCCGTCCTCATGCAGCAGGGCACATCCCTTCTTGAAGACCAGAAGCACGCTGGACATATTCCTCTTTTGCTTACGAGAGTCAAGCTGGATTCCACCGCTTATAACCTAAGAGCCCTCCTGGGACATAACTCTCTCCACCAATAAACACAGACCGGGACGACACTTTCAATCCTAACAATCTGAGATTCCAGGAAACTCGCATAATATATGTTGCAGTACCACTAAGTCAACAACGAGAAGAAAAAGGCGCCAAAGCTGCGGAAAGAAGAGATTTAAAGTTTCCCGGTCGCTGGCTTTATTGTCTAACAAGAGTCACTCCCTTCCCTCAACCTTGATGGGACAGATCTGCGGACCTGCCCCGGTGTGTGTGGAGCTTAAGCACATTTTTTGCTTTGTCCGTTGGAATGTGGGTGTGAGAGCTAATCCTGAGCCCCGGCCCTTCAACCTCTGTGTTTCTGCTCTCTGGAGCTTTCCACACACACCCCCCGTCCCCGCCACGGGAAGAATATGCCTTGGGAAGAGCGAGAGTCCCATGGACTGGCCAGAACCCAGCTGTCGTCCCAGAGCCAAGCTCCGTCTAGAGATGCTGGACCCTGGACCAGCGGCAGATGTATGAGTGAGAAGTACGGAGGGTTCGAGGTCTGTTTTGTTACGTAGCATTATTGTGGCGAGAGCTGACGGATACAGGACCCGTTGCGATTTCCCAGGGCGGGCTTAGCGGAAGTCTCACCTGCCACTCGGACCTGGTTGGGGGCACAGGCTTTGCAGGGCAGCACCTGGAACTCCTCTGCCTGGTACATGGAGTAGTCAGTACTGGCGACGACCAGCGTGTCCCCGGGCTTCCACGACCGAACCTCGTCCTCCAGGGTCAGGACGGTGCTGTTCACGTTGGTGTCGATGGTGACGGTGAGTTTGGGCCTCACTGAAAGTCCAGACGGGAGGGGCTGAGGTAGAACCCCGCGTCCTCGGCCAACGTTTGACCCCACGCCTCTTCCCTTTCCCTCCCTAGATAAATGCCAGGTTTGCCTATCCAAACCCAAATCGCCAGGCTCAGCCCATCCCCGTCTTGGTGCAGGTTTTTGAAGTCAACAAAACCGTAGCAGAAAAGAGCCATTCATTAACTCCGGGCAGGGGAATTTTCCAGCAACTTTTTAGTCAGAGTTGAACGTGGCACCCACCACACCCACTTTGCTCAAGATGCAAAACAAATACAGTTCCTCTCAACTATTATTTACGGGAGCTGTAAGCCGCCCCTCCCCCCCCCCCGAGAGCACTCATCCCTAATGACCACCTTCTGGGGCAGGCCTAGTGCCTCCGTGAACAACCCGGCCATTTCCCGTCCCTCCTAACGAGCACCTCCGGAGCCGCGTTTAAAATAACAGCACCCAGAGGCCGCGGGCTCACGACGTCTCCGCAGGGGGGGCTGCAAGAAGTCAGCCCAGGGCCACGGCAGCCTCGTCATCTTGGGCCGGGCCCTTCCCCTTTCTGAAAGGCGTACGGGCAGGTGGGGCCTGGCCGGCTCCTGCCAAGTCTGAGGACCGTCCCACGGCCCCCCGGGTCACAGAAGGGCCGTCCACGGTGAGTTTGGCAGAAGCACCGTGTCACCGAGATGTCCCAGGGCAGCTGACCCAGTCGCAGCCAAACCCCCAACGGCCAGCTCAAGGAACCAGCCGCGCACGGCCGCGCTGTGTGTCCCCGGCACGCGGGTGCTTACCGGGCTTCCCACACAGGAACCGCACACGGTAGGTCTGGCAGGCTCGGCCCCCGTCGTAGCACACAAACCTATAATCCTGGCCTTTTTTGTAGACGACCTCAGTGGTGAGGTTAACGCCCTCCGCCGTCGTGGCCTGGGAACGGCACGGGAATTACAGAGCACGATCATTTTCATGTGCGTAACAGAGGAAGGCGATGACTCACGGCATACGCATCCACGCACGCGTCTAAAACCGTCCCTGCTGCCGGGAGTTGTTTCCTCGGGCCCAAGGTGACCGTGGAATGACCAGGCCTCGCTTTTGTGCTAAGAAAACAGTTTTGTTCTAAGGAAGACCACGTGACGATGCGGGATGGGGACATGGCTCGCCGGGGTGCCGGGGTGGTCCGTACCCAGACCACTGATTTGCTGGGACTCCTACCCACCCACCGCCGGGGTGCCGGGGTGGTCCGTACCCAGACCACTGATTTGCTGGGACTCCTACCCACCCACCCCTGGCCATTTATTGAGGACCCCTCTGTTCATCGACACATGTGGGCGGGGGGCCCTTAAAAATACTCATGCCCAGGCCCCATCCCCCGGGACTCAGATCTGGTGTGTCCACGTGTGGCTGGGGATCAGAACGTTTAGAAGTGGCCCAAGTGGTTCCAGAGGGCAGTCCAGTTTGAGAACCGTCCCTGCCCTAGCAGTTACAGGGGTAAGCGCTCGGCATATGATCTCATTCCGTCTTCACGGCAACAATGAGGTCGCCCGGCTCTACAGATAAGGGAACCAGCCTTCCGCAGTGAGTCACTTGCCCAGGGTCAAACAAGCCAGTCCGAGGCAGAGCCAAGATTCGAATCCAGACTCAGCCAACCACAGAGCGGGTACACCTCCCCACTGCGGCCATCCGGCACGCAGCCCAACGTCCTCTGTTCGACATCTGTCTCCTCCCCCCGGGGATCCTGAGCTCCGCGGAGGGCGAGGGTCTGGTTTCCGCCTGTCTCCCTGATTCCCCGCTTCCAGCCCGGGGCTGGGCACGGACTGGGGTCTCCGGGGTGGGGCCAACGGGTGAGCAGCCCCAAGGCCAGGTAGAGAGTTTAGGGAGCGGGCTCCAAGGAGGTCACGCTCCCGGCCAGCTGGGGCTCATCCCAGAGCCCGGGTGTGTCTGCAGCAAGCCCGCGGCTGTCATCAGACACAAGCAATTGAGATCCGGGCTGCAGCTGCCGCAGCTGCCGTCCTCCCTGGCACAGAGACCAAAGGGACCCGGCCGGGAAATAGGGAGGCAAAGTAGAGTCAACCTATTAAAAAAGAGGGCGGAGGGGGGGAGCTTTTCAGGAAACATTAGCTTCAACACAGCAGGTATCTGTTGTCATTGGCCTCAAAGAAGAGCTCTAGGGCAGGGAGCTCCGGCATGGCGAAAACCCAGCCCTTTCCTGCAAGAGTCGAGCTCACCCCCATCATCTCGGGTGGCCTCCAGCGCCCTGGGAGAAGCGGGAGTTGCAGACCCGTCCTTGGGAACAAGGGAAGGCTCAGAGGTTTTTAGAAGCCAGCTCAAGGTCAAGGTCGTTGGGCTTATCAAGCTTGGCTCCTCTGAGGTCCCACTGTTTTCCGTGGAGGCCAGAGCCCGTCCTTCTGCAGCAGACCCCAAAGCACGGAGACCTGAGCCTGAAAACGCCAGGGAATGGAACCAGACCTTTTCCAAGGCACAGTGTCCCACACGTTCTTGAGGGGGGGGAGCATCTATTCAACTCTGCGTGTTCTTTCCCTCCTTTTCCTGAACCTGAGGAATGACCTCACTTTGGGATAAGAAGAGGAAAAGGTGGTTCTGCCGCTGTTCAGGGAAACCGGTCTCCGCCCTCAGTAGACACAAGTCTATTACTATTTTTGATCATTAATAATTATAAAATAACAGTAGGATTATGACAATAATCATAAGATATTTTTAAAAATTATGGGTCCTTCATACATCGTTGTGTAACAACCACAAAATAATCCCACAGGGAAACAGTGACAATCCCCGATGTGTGTTGTTACTGAAGAGGAAACTGGGACCCTGAGTCACCTGACTGAGGTCTGCCGCCAGGACTGGGGTGAGCGTGGCGAGGTTTAGGGCGGCGGTCACCTCAGGGCCGCGGGAGCACAGGGACAGAAGCTTCGAGAAAGGGCCAGCGTGACCACTGCACCCTAACCCTTGACCGCTTCCCTGTGCCTTTGTTTGGCCAAGAAAAAGCCAATGGAGTTGAGAGCTGTGAACCGATAAGGGGCCACCAAGCTCAGCAAAATGTTGTCACGGAAGGGACTTCTGTGAGCAGCCGCCCAGGGGTCCTAGAGGATGGGGTCGGGTCCCTTGGAGGGTCTCAGGTGATGGCGCCGGAGAGCCGTCATGCCCTCCACTATTTTGCATTTTATATCTACGTGAGCTCGACCCTGCTTTGTAGCCTCCAAGCCTTCAGTGAAGTTTTATTTCACCCTTTAGCCTGGGATTGGTTGTGCTTCGACGTCAGCAGGTACCCGCGTCCATGCTGGGAACAGAGGCACCGGGGGAATGGGAGACGCCTACGGGAAGCGGCCACAGGGACGTGGTCTCCTAAAGGCAGTAGTCCGGAGCCCGACGGCTGGCAGAGCCGACCCCGGGAGGCGTCCGTTGACCCTGGAAGTGTTCCTGGAGGATTTCTGTGCTGTGGCCAAGGGACCTGGACGAGTAAGACGAGGACTGGGGCAGAACTAAGGCTGGGATGTTCCGGGTTGCAAGAGAAAGTTAGAATTAAATCTGGGGCCTTTGGGGGCACTGGCCCTTCTTGATCCTGCTGGACCCAAAACGAGCCTACAGCCCGCGGCCTGCGCTCACTCGGGTCAGCCCTTCTCGAGGTTGCGTAGCCCTGTGAGCGGGTGCGGAGTCTTAGCCAAACGGGAACGGTCTGCACGAGAAGCCGGTGAGTTGGGGGCACCGCTCGTCCACGCACCGCTCAGCAGAGAGCCAGGCTACGGGGAGGGCGCTGAGCTCAGCCAGCACCCCAAATCTCATTTGGGTCCTGTGCACTCAAGGTCCCCAAGGACATCGACTGAGAAGGGAGGCTGAAGGAGACAGCCCGTCCCCAGGCTGGGGCACCGTCCACCACGGCTGTGGAAGCTGCTTGAGGAGGAGTGGGGAGTGGAACCCAGCAGGGAACGCTGGGCCCTCGTTGGGGAACTCGCTGGCCTGGCCGGGAGGCCTGGAGCCGAGAAGCGCTTCTAGAGCAGGAAAGGGACTTCCCGGCTCACCTATGTCCTGGGAACACGGGGAGAATCGCACCACCCCAGTGGCGAGAAAGTCCGACTCTGCTGCCGACATAAAGTCTTTGTCACTCTTGATCATTCAGAGTTTGGTACCTGGATGTCGATGGGGCGATTGCAGATCTTTCCTGGGTGAGCGACCCGGAGGTCTGAAATTTTCTCCCCGCCTTTAGTGTGCGCCACTCGGTCGTGGTCAAACCACTCCGTCCACTCCACATCTAGGCAGAACGCAAAGAGCGGGGTGAGGCGAGAAGGGCCCAAGAGGGCAGGTGCCCCACAGCGGGGCCCCCGACACCCCCGGGGCCAACAGGAGTCGAATACCATGCATCCAGCTGTGCCCCAAAGCAGTTGCCGTGTCTCTCACCTTTTCATTAAAAGCATCTCTTTTTTTTTTTTTTTAAGATTTTATTTATTTATTTGACAGGTAGAGAGAGAGAGAGAGAGAGATCACAAGAAGGCAGAGAGGCAGGCAGAGAGAGAGAAGGAAGCAGGATCCCTGCTGAGCAGAGAGCCCGATGTGGAACTCGATCCCAGGACCCTGAGATCATGACCAGAGCCAAAGGCAGAGGCTTTAACCCACAGAGCCACCCAGGCGCCCCTTAAAAGCATCTCTTAACTGACTTTCTCACTTTCCAGAAGCCATAGAATCTATCTTCTTTGTGACCGCGGAGGGGTGACGATGAGAGATACGGTCAGCGGTTTCTCGGGGCGGCAGGGACGGCGCTGCTCTCTGCACCCCAGCCCCCGCGCCGGGCTACCCGAGGGCCGGTCCTGCTCCCGCCTGTTTCCTACCCAGCACCGCTGCTTGGCGCAAAGAGGATTCTGAGAGGGGGAACAGCGTCCTCTGGGCTCTTGGCCGCTTGGGACTGATTAATGAGAGACAGCTTGTCCTCGCTAATTTAGTTTACTCGGCAGCATCCAGGGGTCTTATTGGCGCGCGAGAAAAATCCTTGTTGTGCAAAGACAGGAACGTCCTGCCCTTCGCTCCCAGTGTCCGGGTTTTCCTGGTCGTGCCGAACGGCTCACCTTGAACCCACTCGCTGGAGGAAGAGACGTTGAAGGGCTCGCCGTGCTCCGTCTGGAACACTTTGGACACCCGGGCGGCCGCTGAGCCTCGGTGTCCTGTCGGAGAGAGCGGGGGCGTCGGCGACCGCGAGCCCCACCCCCACATCCCCCCAAAATGTAAATAATCCCAAGACGGAGCCAACCCCTAGCACGCAAGGATCTTGAACTCTTTCTTAGCAACAAAAACCATGTCAGGCCCGTCTCTCTACCGGGGAAGCAGATTTTCTACGGTCCCTTCTTTTGCTTCAGTTTTGAAGATTTCATCTCCGTGGCTGACAAAGCTGAAGCCCTATTTCTCCTGCGGATTCCTATCTGGGAATAGGACCTGCGGGGCTTTCCCCCAGGTGGTGAGGGCCCACCCAAAGTGTCTTTCGAGCCCCAAATATTCCCCCTGGAGGGTCTGGCCCCGTTCTCGCCTGTCCTAGGTCCCTTGTTCTGAGTAAGTCAGTGGCCGTCTCCTTGCAGACGTAGATACTGTCTTAGCGATCGCCTTTGGCCACTTTGGCGAAACACGCCAGCGACCGTGGGTGTGTGTGTGGCAGGGGGAGGGGGGGGCTTCCGCTGGGTTCTGAGGGAGGAGGGTGGCTCAGAACGACCCGGGCCTCTCGATCAGGGGGCACGGGAGGGAGTTCTGCCTCTCGCCAACTATTTATTACCGTGATACTCGATATGGTCTTCAACCGAAGAGGAGGGATTTCCTTTCACGGTGAGGAAACTCCAAGGGTGTCTGGTAAAAGCAACAACAAAAGGGAAACTTCTTCACCGGCCCGGGCCTGTCCCAGAGGCAGAGCAACGGCGGAGCCCAGGAGCACGCAGCCCTCTCCGCTGTGCCCGGGAGACCCGCCGGCAGCCGCGCTTCCCTCTCCCGGAGATCAAGAGAACTTCTTCTCTTCCGCCCTTCCTGGCTCGCCGGCCGCTTACTCGCCGAGAGCCTCTTAACCCCACTCTGGTGGGAGACGGGCACGCATCACCAACGAACAAGCCCGCGGCCCTACAAACCAAACCACCCGCCAGGCCCAGCCGGGTGCCGGAGCGAGGCTTCCGATAGCTTTGGGAAAACAAGGACGGAGGGTCCGGGAGAGAAGGAGCCTCGGAAGGTCGGGAGAGGCCCCTCGCTCACAGCGGGGGACGGAGGAGGAGAAGCCGGGGGGAAGGCGTCCTCCGCTGCAGCTGGCTCCGAGGCAGGAAGGTCTCCCACCCCGTTCCTGTCTTCCCCTGACGCCCATCTTTGTCCCGCTCTGCCCTCTCACCGTGGGACCGCAATCGCTCACCGTACTCAAGACCTTTTGTTGTTTTTGTTTCCATTTTGGAAAGCAAGTGTCTACTGACTTGGGGATTTGGTTGGTGGCTCTCTCGCTTAAGACCCATCAGTGGCTCCCCAGGGCCCTCTGGAGGAAAGCCAAGCTCGCGGGTGCAGAGAAATGTCTTCCTGTGCCCACTTCCTCAGCCTCGTCTCTGTCCCCTCCCACACTAGCACCCCCTTCTGCGGCCTGCCCCCCTCCCCCGCCTTCAGGAGAGCCCCACGCTCAGCCCGGGCCTCGGCACCTGCAGTCCCTCGTGGGAACCTGCTTGCCCTCACCGGCCCGTCTGTGCCTTGAGCCCTTCCCCCGCCCTCGTGCTCCCGCTTCTCATCACTTCTCTATTGTTCCCGCTGCCCACGACAGCTCAGCCCGTCCTGTCGGGCCCACACCGGCCAGTAGCCACGTTCTGGGGGCACCAACCGCGGCCACCGCAGACCTCAGTTCTGCTGATTCCAGATGCTCTGAGTTTGTCCCTCAGAGCGCGTCGGCACAAACGGGGACCAAGAGTGCATCCTGCCCACCCGTGTGTGGCCCTCGGGGGAACGGCCTTGAGATAAAAAGATGTCCTTCAAGGTGTCATCTCTGACGGCCTGAGCTCCCTGTCCAGACCCTTCCAGAAGGAGCAGCCCCTGGGCAGTGAGAGAAGGCACCATGGAACCCAGAGCACCACCCAGCTGCCCCCTCCCTTGCCCGGGGGGAGCTCGGCTCAGCCAGGGAACCGGCTTCACTTGGAGCCCGGGGGAAGCTCTTCTGGCCCCCAACTCGCCTGGGGTTCTGCTGTCTTCAAACAGCCCCAGGCCAGAGGACCTGACCCTCCACCGAGCTGAGAGGTGATTCAACACGATGGAGAGGTGTGGCCGGCTGCCCATGCGCACGCCAAGGTCAGGCACGAAGCTCTAACCCAAGACAGACCAAACCCGGCGGCGCATCAAAGGCCCCTCTCCCCGGGGGCGGGGCTGGGCAGGCACCTTACAGACTCCCTAAGCAAACGTCTGTCCGTGCCGCCCAGGGCACACGATGGCCTCTTTGCCAAAGAACAGGCCAATGAAGCTGGTGACTCATCAGAGACAGAGATTCCCGCAGCAGGCGGCCAGCCGATGTTTTGTAAGCGGCTGAACGAACAAATGAGTTCGTGCGGACCGAGACCACCTGTGTTTTCAGAGTGGACTACGTTTCGTAAGAAAATCTGGGCTCCCGGGGCGCCCACTGCTCCCCAGGCCGGCACTGAGCGGGGCACGCCGCGGTCAAGGAACAGACGTTAAGACAACCTGTGGGCCTGGGGTTGGGGGAGGGGGGGTTCGGGGTCCTGGAGGTTGGCAGAACGAGAGAGACGGAGGTACCTGAATCCGAGGTGTAGGAAGTGTTTGCTGCCCAGCCTGGTCATGGCCTTCCTGGCCGCGTCGTCCAGGTTCCGAGACCCCTCATCGTTCACGGCCACCGAGAGGATCCTGCCCGCGGGCACCGCGTTCAAGTACTGGGCCAGGCGCTCGCTCTCCTTCTTGGATCTGTAGGTGTCAAACCTGGAAGGGCAGAGCCGGAGGTTCCACTGCCCTGACAGCGGCTCCCCGAAATGGGACGTCTAAGCACACGCGTGCGTTCCAGCAACCAACGTGCCCTCCACAGACCCCAAGACTGGGATTGTCTAAAGAAAGGGAGCTCTCGTGACGGCAAAATCCCACCTTCCCCAACTCGACGGAGGTAACCCACTGTCACAGAGGAGACACCCACGAGGCATGATCTCAAACAGCAGCCTACCCCACGCGGCACGAGCGTACACGAGGGAAAGACGCGGTTTTGTAATGACCTCCAGCTACGCGCCATGTGACCTAAAGATCTGGGACAACTGTAAGGGAACTTCCGGAAGAATTTGTCTCGGGGCTTAAGCAAAATCGTTCTAAAACTGGTCTAGAAGAATAAACCAGCGTGAACGGCCAAGATTTGGAGCAAGAGAAACGGTGGTTCGGGGATGGCGGGGGGTGGTGGGACTGGTGCTCCGGAGCCCTCAGACCGGTTTGCAAGTGTTTGTGCAAGCGGGTGTGTCCCCGCCAAGGCCCCTCATCCTCCCCTCCCCACCCCCGCCCCCGAGAGCCACCGGCTGCAGCCCCGCTGGTCTCCGTCTCCGAGCTGTGACCACACCACACACCTTAACACGTCCCTCTCTGCCTGACCCCATGCTTCCTACCTTTGAGGGGCTGGCCTGCATTCTCATCCCTCCAGATAACCTCCGTGACCATAGCCTGCACACGCGTGTGCGTCTGTAAGGTTTATTAAGATGTCTACTCACACGCATTCCGCTATCAGGCTCTCGAGGCCCAGGACCCAGGCTTTCACCAAAGGAAATTTAGAGGGAGCAGCTGTCCCGTCTTTGCAACCTGCACACCAGCTATTGGGATGACTTCTCCTCCCACAGCTCAATAGGCCACGCACCGGAGCCCAGAGCACCACAACGGACACTGTCCTACCGATTGCAGAGGCAACGCCGAGGGGCCGGCGTGCCGCGTGGAAAGGGAGGGCTCTCGGACACACTCTGTGCCCATCGGGCTTACCCCGGCTTCCCACGTTACCCGTGCGCCGGCCTCTCTCAGCCCCAGGCCAAGACAGGTGTCCGGACGGAATGTGGGTGAAAGGTCTGTCTGGGCAGATCCGGGTGTGCATCGAGCTCCGACACTTTCTGGCCTTGTGACTCAGAGCAAATGGACTCCCCCGAGTCCCAGTGTTTTCCTCTGTACGAGACAGAGCCTACTCCCAGGGGTCATGAAGGTAAATTAGAGATGGCCAGTAAAGTGGCTCACACGATGCTCTGGACACAGTCCAGTGATGGTGCACCTGCTCCTGCCAAAAACCCAGACGTCACCGGACCACACTGCCATTGGTCTGCACCCCACCCCCTGCTGGCCCTTCTCCGATTCCAGACATCGTGCTCCCCTCACCACCGGCCCTTTGCACTTGCTGCTTGCCCTCTTGAACACTCTCTCCCTGACTCATCTTTGCCCTACAGTTCTCAGCTCAAATGTTGCTTCTCTACACTGGTCTTCCCTGACCCACAGATGCAAACCAGGCGTCCCTAGTTATCCTCCGCCATTTCCTTGTGTCGTTCCCCCTAATCAGCACGATCTCCAATGATGCTGTGTCTACGTGTGTGCCCGCCTCGTTCTTAATTCAGCGTCGGTAGCCAAATGCCCGGGGAGGGAGAAACGTGTCTCCTCCCTTGGGGGACTTCTGTCCGACTGGCTCACTGCTGTGTCCCAGCACCCAGAGGCACATCTGGCCGGGGCACATGCTCCAGGAGTGTCAGGAACGAAGGGCTACGTGCTTACATGAGGGCAGACCTTACCGGTCGGAATGGACAACCGTCGCCGATTTGGGGTCGATGACGTGAACAATGACTCCACGGTGACCCCAGCTCCTTTCAAAAAAATAGCCTCCTTCCTCCAGGCCGCCTGGGCGAAGGGTCTTGTTCAGAAATGTCCAAGAGAGCTTTTTCTGTCCATGTAACTCCAGCGTGCCTCCTGGGCCCACCCCGATGTACTTCAGGCCAAAGTAAGGGTCGGGCTGAACTCCTTCGTCGGCCCTACGAGAGAAACAGCTCCCCGGAGTCAGCCGACCCGTCGCTCCACCGGCCACTGAGCCCAGAGGAGACCACGCTGCTCCCGCCACGGCCACCATTGAACCAGACACACATGGTGGCTACCCGAGGCCAGCAGACAGCGTCACCCACATCGTCCTAACCAGACCCAAACGAGGCCAGAAGGCCGAGCAAAAACACTCATCACTAGTTCACGTTCCCAGCGCTAAGAGTTTTCTATGCCGGCCCCTCTGGCCACGTACTACAGACCCTCAAATACTCTTGGCTTCTGCTCCTGAGAACCTCAGCTGTGTGAAGAGACCACAGCCAGAGGCCAGCACAGAGTCTTCCTTCCCTTGTCCATCGTAACGGACTGAATCAGCTTTCCCAGAGGCTCCCGGAGCCTGGACAGGATCGAAGAACTGTGGGGACTCTTGTAACTCACAAAACAAACCCCTAGAGAACCTGTCCGTCTCTCCCCGGTCACTGCCGCCTGTCCTGCTCGTGGCCGCCTCGGGCCGTCTATGAGGATCATCCTGGCCTGGCGCGGGAGCCTCGTCGTCCCGCTGTCCTCTCCCCTCGGGAAAGCCTCCTCCCCGCCAGGGCCGAGAGCAGCACTTGGTCCCCGGAGGCCGGCGCCCACCTTCCGTAGAGAACGATGCTGAAGTTGCCCTGGTAGGGGCAGAGGGCGCTCCCAGCATGCAGCTCCCCACCGTCGTCTATCAGGATGTGCCGGGCCCGCAGGACAATGGGCTCCTCGTGGTCTTTGATGACAAGCTTTCCTGAGGACAGGGGAACGGGACAGGGTTTGAGAAGGCTGGCGTTAGCGGTGGGGTCACGGCAGAGGCAAGGGCGGACCCGCCAAGCCCCCCTTGTCCAGGCGGACAAGAAGGCCCGTCTGTCCCGCTCTCCCACGCCTGCCGGGCCCCCAGGTGGCTCCCCGTGTGGATGCAGCCCCGGCTGTGTGCACGACCGTCAACAAGGAGCAAGCATCAGGAGGCGAGATGTATGGGAACGCTCCCAGCCCCAACAAGGACGTCCTTCCATAAACACTGCTATCATTGAGGCTGGATCTGGGACACACCACTCCCAGGGGCCCAGAGCCGGGGGCCTCTCAAGCCACACAGAGCTCCGGCCTGAACCGGGAGCACAGGACCTTGGTTCCACCCGTCAGAGCTGGGGCAGCCTGCACTGGCCTGCCGGGCCGTGCGGCGGTGGTCAGGGACCAGCTTACCCCCCTGGGAGACATGGATGGAGTTCACCGTGGCAGACGCGGCAAGCAGCAGGGCCCTGCCCCGCCCGATGTGCACATAGTGGTCCGGGTCGTGGCCGGGGTTCCAGGGCTGCAGCTCGGGGCTCTGGTCCGGGCACACGGCTGCCAAGGACAGAGAGCGTCACGGCCTCCATTCCGACCCCGGGATGCCAGGGGGTGCTCCCGCACCGTGCTCTGCCCCCCTCTACCAGCATGTGAGGCCTTGAGAACGTGGACAGCCCCCACATAGGCACCAGGAGCCCTGGAGTCTCAGTTCCTCCCACGTTGGTGAACCAGCCACGTCCTTCCTCGGGGGTCAGTCTTCCCATCCATAAAAGGGACGCAGGGTGACTCCTGAAGGTATTCCAGGGCCCAGAGCTAGGGGGTGATTTGCCCGGAGTGCTTGTCATCCAAGACATTCTCCCCCTGGAAAGCGGTGCTCTGAGCCTGCACACGGCCCCTCTCCTCCCGCATGAGAATCTGACTCTTGGTAAATTTTCCAGCTCTGTTCCCCTGGAAACCCGAGAAGGAAGGCGGGGGTGGGGGTGGAGGTCGTGCCTAGGCTCCCCTGAGAGCAGTGGCCCTCCTAACGGGGCACGTGTCCCGCGGGAACCCCTACGTCCCGCCCGTGCTGTTGCCGGAAGAGACTGCCACCGTCTCTTTTTAAAAGAACACAATTTGGAAACAAAGCGGCCGATGTTTAATTAACGGTAGGTTGTTTACAGACCACCAAGTTTTGCAAAACAAACGTTACTGGATGGAAGCGGGAGAGAGAGACAGGGCCGAGGCTCCCGGCCAGGGCACCTCCCGCACCTGTCCCGCCACGGCCTCGGGTCCTCTCCCCCGAGGAGCCACACGGGGTGGCTTCTGGAAAGCTCTGTGGAGAGCGGCCAGGACCGTTCTCGTGCCAGAGAAACCAGGCCCCGTGCGGCTGGGGCCCCGCACCCTCCAGAGGGAACCTGACGCCGGGTGGCCTGTGGTGGCCTCGTGAGTCAGATGTTCAGCTGAGCTTGGAGGCCCCGTAGCGGGTGTGGGGGAGGCGCCTCCCCCAGCTCCAGTGGAAGCAGCAGGAGGAGCCTCGTCTCCATCTGGCCGGCTGGGCGCGACTCCAGCAACGGACGGCGGGCGCAAGAGGGCGCGGAACCGCCTCGGACGTGGGGAGGCTCTCCCGGCAGCCAGGAGCAACCCGGAGGCAACGCGGTGGACGAAACAAAACAAGAAGGGCTTGTTGCAGAGAACAAGCCCAGATGCCTTCCTCCCCTCTGTCCCTCGAGAACCGTAAAGCACGGGAACCCCTCCATTTAAGGGCCCCGGGCGGGGGTGGGGAGTGGGGGGTCAGGCAGACCCGCCGCAAGGCCAAGGTTGCAGGTGAAGGCCCAGTCCCCGGCGCAGGCTGGAAAGACGGACGCGACCTCCAGCCCAGGCTCCGAGGAAGGACGTGGTGCAGAGAAGAGCGTCCATGATGCAGAGGCGTGACCCCAGGAGGGACTCTGTGCGATCCCCGGCATGTCAGGCCAAAGTGTCGCTGTACTTTTGTTCCGTTAACTCTGGGAAGACAGCGCCTGCCCCGTATTTACTTGTCTCAAGAGAACTGGAAGGGAGGCGTCCTTTATCTGCCCTCAACAGCCCAGACACAGACCCCCAAACCCACAGCATCTTGTCGTCTTTGTCCTCTGAAAGCAGTGACCCCCCCTGTCCCTCCTCTGCCGCACATGGGTGGGCCCTCGGTACGGGGGGGCCCTCGGTGCGGGGGGGACCCTCAGTGCGGGCTGGCAGAGCTGGGGCCCCACCCAACCCTCCCCAGCCCCACAGCACCCCCCTTTGCCCGCCAGCTGCTTCCCTGTCAGCACGAACCCGGGCTCTGGCTGTCTCTCATGGAGGAGAGAATTTCATATGGTTTGGAAAGCGGCTCTTCCAGCTGTTGGAAGACCCAAGGGACTCGAGTCATGGCAACACACTGCGAACTGGAGTCCTTGCTCGGCAGTGGACTTCCCGGAGCCTGTGGGCCGGGCTGCTGGTGGGCTGGCTGCTTTAGCATCCAGCAGCCCTGGGGCATACGGGTCAGGGACTCTGGTGACTCCATGGCCCCGAGAGGCTTCTGAGGGTCACGTCTGTCCCTGGGTCTGTCTTCAGGTGGGTTGAGTGCTTACTGGCTTCCAGCCGAGGACGATGCCCTCCACCTAGTTCTGGACCCAAGTGTCTGCTTCCAAGGAGGAGACACACAGCAGTGCAGGGGACTCCTGAGGCCCACTGACGACTGAGTGGTCCTGGCAGGGAGCCACAGGCATCCCAGCTTCTGGGACAAAGCCTCAGGGTCTCGCCACCCACATCTCCGGATCAGCTCTGCTGCCCCTTCATGCTCCAGGCACAAGCATGGCGTCCGACGCCACAACTGGGTTTTGAAAGAGTGCAGGCCGACCCCAAAGGCTCTTCTGCCATCAGGAGACCATGCCCCCCTGCACTAGCAGTGCTGGCCCCACAGGAGAAGCTCGGCGGTCACAAGCCAGGCTCTTTCATTAGAGCTGGATATTTACATCGGGTAAAGGTCAGTTTCAGTGGGTTTTCGTCTGTGGGGACCAGCCAGGGGCTGGACATGGTCAGAGCCTGGGCTGGAACATCTGCAGGGCAGCCGGCCTTCCCAGGAGGGCTGCAGGGGCAGGCAGTGGGCGGAGAGTGAGTGCAAGCCCGGGGCACTCGGGCCACAGAGGGAGAGATGGCAGACAGGACCAGGGACCGGGAGAGCCAGAGCCTGGCCTCCTTCCCAGCTGTCTGCACCCAGACCGAAGAAAGACACCCCGGCTGTGGCAGAAAAGTACCTGGGGAGACCTCCCTACGGCCCTGAGGGGGGGTCATCTTAAAACAGACCCCGGAGCCCCACTCCTGGCCAAGCACCCATGAGCCTTGACGTTCACAAAGAATAAATGGATGAATTCAGGCCACGCTGCCCACGATCTCACCCAGTGTTAACACCCACCCTGCCTGCCCCGTCCCCGCGGGACCGACGAGATTCCACGAGAATCACACCGAAGGGATTCCACTCGTGACGACAGGAGGTTATGTCCTGCCCTCCACGGCCCGAGAACGACAAAACAGAATAAAGCCCCTTCATCCTTGCTGCAGAAAAGCAGCCGGCAGGAGCCACGGCAACAGAGTGAGCCACGAGGGGGAAGGTACCGTTGCTCACAACCCTCGTTCGAAACGGACACGTGGTCCCCAGCGCTCCCCCAAGTCGGTTTCCCTGATGGCCGTTTCCTATCGTCCCCGAAGACCTGCCTTGAGCTTCTGCCTGTTTGTTCAAAATCAATCCAGGAAAGAGCCGACATGGAGCTCAGAAAAGCAGACCTCGCGTGAGGCATCGCAGCCGACAAGACGCTTAGTGGTCCCCAGATTTTAGGAGGACAGAGCGAGGAGGGAGCTCTAGACGCAGGCGGAGGGGCAGGCTTGTGCTCCGATGTGCGATTTTTTCCTCTGGACGGCCCCTTTCCCCCAAAGCAGTTTGTAACATTTGAATTGGTTGTCAACCCTTAACCAGAAGGGGATTTAACACAAAAATCTCAATTTCTGGCTTCTCTTAAAAATTCATGCGCTCCCACCACGGGGCCCCACTTCCACATGGAGAGCAATTGGCTAGGAGTGAGAAGTAGGTGTCCCTCTCGAGGAGCCTGAACTTGCTAGGTGACCACAGTCCCCTCCTGGCCAGCCCCAGTGTCTGGGGCCTGCGTCTGGCTGCCAGGGACGGGGTGCATGGAAGCCTGTGTCTAGTCCAGCCCCATTGTTTTGTGGCTTACAACAGAGGCCCAGGATGGGAGGTTAGCAGGGCCCCGCCAGAGCCCAGCCGCCCCGCCCCTGCCCTGGGGCTCCTTCTCCTGCCCCCAGCAGCCTCTCCTTCCACTGAGGCACCGAGCTCCCGCGTGCCGTGGTGGCTCACCTGTGGACACGGCCCCAGGGAAGCAGGCCAGGGCCAGCCAGCTGAGGGTCAGCATCGCCTCGAGGGAGAAGTCCTGTCTGCTGGCAGCTCCCATCCTGGCGGCGGCTCCCTGAAACTGAAGCACGCCGAGTGAGACCCGGGACCTCAGCGGGCCGGAGTCCGCGGCCAGGGCGGGCACCGACAGACTCGGTCCCTGGCACACACGGGGACAGGGCCCGCCGGGGCAGAGTCCTCGGCCGCCATGACTCAGGGCCGGGCAGACCGGGGCACGCAAGCCTCGTCCCCATCCTGCCCGGGGCCTGCAGCTCAAAGACCCGGCGATGGATGGAATTTCATCCTCGGGGCCCGCACTCCCGCCCCTCCAGGGTGAAGCTTTTTTCTTAAGGAGCAGAGAAAACCAAAAATATTCCCACGCAACATGAGCTGGAAACCAGATGCCACGGACGTGCTGTGTGAGCTCAGCTCTTTGGACAGACCTCTCTGGGCCTCAGTTTCTTAATTTGGCAGACGAGGCTGTGGACTGGCTGAGTTCTAACCTTGGCTCCGGTTTTATGGGTCTACGTTTCTAAAATACATCTTGATAAAGTCTCGACAACAGGAAGTCCGTGTGTTGCGCGCCCTCTGTGTATCACCTATCCAAAGCAAGAGGAGATGACGAGAGACAATCGCCCCCATTTGTTCCCTCCTTCCTTGGGAAACGAACCCCCGGCTTTTATCTGCGTGTACGGTCACCTAGTCTAAAGGCCACCTTTCTGGGCTCTCTTATGTAAGTGGTACAACGGCCTTGGAATAAAGTTCTGGCCAACACCACCCCAGTATGGTGTATGAATTCCAGGAAATGCCCTTAAGGGAAAGCAAGAAGTCCTTCCTCCCTCCTTCTTGCTGGAGGGAATGTGGATGTGATGGCTGGATCTCCAGCAGCTATCTTGGGCTGCATAGTGGGAGCCATGTTGCTTTACATTGGCAAAGCAAATGTAGAGAAACATCGAGGCCCTGACTCTATGGAGAACAGAACAGCCCTAGGCTCAGGCTTTATTTTTATGTGTGAGAGAACTAAATTTCTATTTTGTTAAACTTCTATTTTACGAAAGCTGCTTATCTTTCTCCTTTCATTCAAACAGACAGTGAAGATGGGACTCTGTATAGATAAACCCCAAGACAGGAACTTAAAAAGATGACAGATTTCTATGGAAAGAACCTAGATGTCCATCCACAGAGGAATGGATAAAGAAGATGTGGTATATATACACAATGGAATACTATGCAGCCATCAAAAGAAATGAAATCTTGCCATTTGCAACAACGTGGATGGAACTAGAGCGTATCATGCTTAGCGAAATAAGTCAAGCAGAGAAAGACAATTATCACATGATCTCCCTGATATGAGGAAGTGGTGATGCAACATAGGGGCTTAAGTGGGTAGGAGAAGATTAAATGAAACGAGATGGGATCGGGAGGGAGACAAACCATAAATGACTCTTAATTTCACAAAACAAACTGAGGGTTGCTGAGGGGAGGGGGTTTGGGAGAAGTGGGTGGGATTATGGACATTGGGGAGGGTATGTGCTATGGTGAGTGCTGTGAAGTGTGTAAACCTGGCAATTCACAGACCTGTACCCCTGGGGATAAAAATATATGTTTATAAAAAATTTAAAATTAAAAAAAAAAATGACAGATTCCCCTTTTAGAACAGAACGCACGCAGAAAACATGTTTGTCCCTCTGTGGCCACACAGATCGCTCAGACTGGGCTTGGGCGGGTGGTGACCAGCTCTGGCTTCCCTGCCGGGGTCCCCGGGTCCTATGCGGGGCATGACAGCAGCTATGCCCAGAGAGAAACATTTCTTCCCTCAGGGAGAAAAGGGCCCAAATCCCTCTTGCCAGACACAGGCTCCTCCCCTGAACTAGCTCAGAGACAAATCTGACCATCCCTGGCCTGTGGGCTCCTGGTAAAGTGTCTGGGGTGCTCCAGGGGACCTGGGGAATGAAGGAAGGTCCCTGCAGGGGCCCCCACGCTGGACCTGCGTCCTTCTGTGCAGGTGTGCTGGGAGGCGGGAGGGAGAACCTGATACTCTCAGATTCGGTGCCCGCAGTGTCCTCCCTGCCTGGCCCGGGCCTGGCCTGCGAGAACAACAGGCCCATTCTAGTCGCTTCGGCCGGCTGCTGAAGCCTCGCATCACGGCCTCTGGGAACGGCGCCTTTCCCATGGGCCCCAGAGCAGGAGTGTCTGCTTTCCTAGAAAGGAGGGGCTTCAGGGACAGGGAGGCGGCACTGCCCTCAGGGGAGAGCCAGAGCCCCGCTCCCGAGTCTGGATCAGGTTAGGAAAACCAGAGATAGCTGCTATCTGCAGATAACAGAGAAACCCCTCATCACCATGGGGTCCTCCGAGGGGCGCCCTGACTTCCAGACCGTAGGCTGGCAGCTCCGCTGGCTAACAGAATACAACAGGCTCCCAGGGTCGTGGGGGCTGGCATGGGAGACAGTCTGGGTGCGGGCACCCCTTCTGCCCCAGCTCCAGGGGTCCCCTGGGAAGTGGGCCTCAGATTCCCACGTGGAGAGGCCGTCCGGGCATTCAGGGACCTGTGGCTCTGACAACCTCTGATTGCAACACAGGTTATTTCAGAGACCGAGGACACACACACACACACACACACACACACACACTCCCCTTCTGGGCGCACACACAATGCCACCTGGAGGGCGATGGCTCTAAGCCTCTTTTCCCCAACATTCAAGAGGCTTCTGCCGTGTCTCTGTCCGAGCCCCGGGAGACAGAGAGGCCTCCTGCCCAGAGAGGTGACGCCCACGTGGCCAGGGTGGGGGGCAGGTCTCTCCCGGGAGAGGCTCCAGTGCCCGAGTCCAGAAAGCCCGAGGAACATTCTGTTGAAGCGAGTCCCCAGAGTCTCTCGGATTTCACTTGGGAGCTCTTCACCCGGGGCGGGGGGGGAGGGAGGCCGGCGTGATCCGTGGCTCACTCCAAGATTTCTGGCAACGGGAGCTGAGGTTCTGCTGGCAAGATACGGTCCTGACCTGGTTCCCAGCTGCTGGAGGCCCGGGAAGAACACACACTGCCCCACAGTGCTAGAAGTTTCTGCAGGATGCTACGGGCCAGAGACTGGTCAGCTGCAGCCTGATGGCCATGAGCTGACCTGCTCCTTGAAGAGCGTGGGGGCAGCCGTCTGCAGAGCCAGCAAGGAGGAAGAGGGCAGACGGGTTATTTGGAACAACTCAGGACTCTCCATGACCAGCTCAGGGTGTCAGACCGGCGCCGTTCCTGCTGTCCGAGGGCGGCCCAGGCCATGTGCTCCCAATTCTCACGGGGACGAGAGACACTGCCTCTGTCTGCCCATCTGGCCTTCACGTGCCCAGGGCCTGAATCTTAGTTCTTCCTGCAGGTGGTCGATCCTGGGGTCGGGGGCTTGGCACCTGCAGAGAGAGAAGGGAACAGAGAGTTGTTGGAGGATCTGGAGAGCCCCTGTGTCCCGGCCCACACTGCCCCAGCACGGCGGCACACTGGCCCCAGGGCGCGAGAGACCCTGTGCCGGCACGGCTGCAGAAGCCAAACCCCTTCGACAGAGTCCTGGACGCCGGCCCAGCAGTGGGGGAGAGGGTCTGCTCCAGCTTGGAGGCAGGGGGTGACCTACGGGATGATCCGGCGGCCTGTGTCAGGACGGTGAGAGCACGGGGACAGCGTCTCCCCATCAAACCTGGCCTGTGGCAAGGCTGGTGGTGTCATCCAAACCCGGACAAGGCTGGGCCCAGCTACTGGCAGGACGCTGTGGTCCAGAGGCCTCAATGCTGGCCACACGGCTGATACCTGGGAAATCATCTGAACACCTGGGGCTCCCTTTCATGGTAAAATCGGAGCTAATTCATCCTAAATTCCAAGGTCACTGTGGGATCAACCGAGATGCCTGACCCGAGGCCAGCACCTCCCCCCGCCCGGTTTGTGCTCTCTGGAAGGCCAGCCTGTGCCCCTGTTTGTGGAGGGCCCCCGTGGGGCTGGTGCAGACCAGACCACCCACACAGGCTCAACTTAGAACCTCTTCTGGACAAGAGCCTGCAGGCCCATGCCAGTGGCCACCAGAATTCAGGCAAACAGACAGAGCCGAGGGCGCCCCTCCCCGCCAGGCGGAAAGTGACTCATTAAAACGCAGGCTGGGCTGGGGTGTGAGTCTGCCTTTCTAACCCGCTCCCGGGAGAGGCAGGTGCTGCCAGGCCGTGGGCCAAGACACAAGGATCTGCCCATTTTACAGAGGGGAAACTGAGGCACGGGGAGCCGGAGCCCGTGCCTGTGCCGTCAGGAGCAGTAGATGGAAATCCAGACCAGCGTCCGAGAGGGGAATTTCTGTCCGACCCGAACTTAGGGGACATGTGTCACTCTCCCGCCTCCCTACTTGCTTGGGCAGGGGCGGTGGGTGGAGGGAGACGGGCCCATCTGTTCCTGCCCCCGTCTCAAGCGAGGCATCACTTCAAGTCTTCGTTTGGGTAGTAAACACAGGCCTCAGATGCCCTTGATACACCCACAGAGGCTAAAAATTCCTTCTCCGAACAGAACACCTGCCTGGATACGGGGAGTCCCCTCTGGGAGGCCACCTGCACGCGGAGCCACGGAGGGAGACGCTGCGGTTCCGTGGGGGGCGATGAACACACACTGAGGCTCCCCCCCAGCCCCGGACGGAGGCCCACAAGTCGTTCGGGTCCTGCTGGGCCGCTGAACCAAGCCCCCCATGGCGACACCGATCTGGCTCCCCAGGCCGACAACGTCTGTGTCTTCGCCGTGTGTCCCGACCCCCTGAGCAGGCACCGTGGGGGCGCCGGGGGGCCCAGGAAGGGAAGACCTCCGCCCTCCAAATGGCCCCCGGTCCCATCCCTCGATGCCATGGGCACTGAAATCAAAACGATGAGTGTGGCCCCCTCCCGCCCCCCCGGTGAAGATCCCTGCCGCCTCAGCCCCCCAGGAGCGCCTGGCTCCCCGAATCGGAACCTCCGGGACTGGGAGCCCGGCCCTCCGTGTGTGAGCGAGCCCTCCCGGCGACGCTCCCGTGCGCACACATCTGAGGACAGTGTTAACTCGGCTCAGAAGACACAATTGTCACCCGGGACCTCAGGGCCAACCCCACGAGTGTTCGACGGCGTGTGGGCGAGCGCTAACCATTTGGGCCGTGTCACCAGACAGACCCACGTGGCAGGGCCAGGCCGGCCGCGGAAGAGCGATGCGTGATCGCGGCCCTTCCCTTAAAGCTCGGGGCTCCGTCCCCTCGGCTGTGGGCAGGGGATGGGTGGCGCCGGGCTGGACCGAACAAGGCGCACGGGTGTGGGGCGCCATGACCGAGCCGGTGTGCTCCGGGAGTGATGCTGGCCGCCGTCATCCCTGCCGGGTCCTGCTCGCTGCCTGGGGCTGCCCACCCTCCGCCTGACTTGCTAAGCGGGATTTTCCGGGAGCGTCTTCTGTGGATGAAGGGCTGGTACTGGGTCATCAGGTAGGAGGCCTCGCTGATCCAGAGACGCCTTCTCAAAAGCTTGACATGGAGGGTGACGCAGGGGCCTCAGCCCCAGGGAGACTGTGCTTATGGGGGGGGGGGGGTTGGGCACAGCTATGACACACTGGACACATGCAAGCAAACTGGTACTTTTCGTACCTGTAACTCTTCTCAAAAGTCTTAAGCCATTCCCTCAATGGAGGAAGAAAAAGATCATCTGTCCCCTTGGAGCTGCTTCTCTCCGCCCACGTCACCCCAGGATCATAAAGGAGAGGAGCTATCCCATTACTGATGCGGTGCTTCTCCCCAGAGTCACAAGCTCAAGGCCGGCGTGAGCCGACTGCAGGCTGCAGCGAGGAAGGCCCCTGCTAAGGCCAGCGCTCTCGGGGAGAGGGGGACTGAGTACTCTAAAACGTGACCCGGGTGTCCCTGTGTCCCTATTCCTCGTCCCCAGGCATCAGATGCCCAGCATCTGCAAGTTCACCTCGTCCCGTGCAAAGTGTGGCCCTTGTAGGGCTCCTCCTTCCCTCCAAGTCCATCTGGGGGTCCCTGTGGGCGCCCGCACACATGCGGGCATCAGCCTGTCCCTGTCCTGGGGCCACTGCTCCTGCTGGTCTCCACCTCTGCCCTCGCCAACGGAGCCCTTCCGCACGGGGAGGAGAGCCTGCCCTCCGGTGACCGGCCCACGGGAGCCCCCTCCACGCCTCGGCCTCACTGTGGAAGCCGCCTGTCTCATCCCCAGAGAGACGGGGGGCCAGGCTCTGTCACCTGTGCCCCAGCCAGGGCACATGAGGGCGTCTCCCAGGACAGGATTCCTCTCCCAGGAACCTCCCTGCCCGCCCCACGCGGGGGCTTCGGTCTGGTCTGCCCAGCTCATCCCGTGGCTATAAGTCAGTGGCTCTCATGTGGAAGGAAGGCTGGGGTGCCCCCTCCCCACCCCACACCCTAGACCTCTCAGCCTCCTTATACATCGGTGGGGGCAGCCGTGTGTGGGACGGGAGCTGCCCCCCGACTTTGAGGACGAGCCCATGTGGGTCCCACCTCGGGCTTGGCTGGGCATCATCTGTAAAAGGCACAGAAGCTCTGCTGGCTACCCTCCACCTCCCCCCACCCCCAGGGCAGGGTGAGTCTGAGCTGGGGTGGGGGAGGCTGCCCAGCCACCGGGCTCTCATCCCTAGCACCCCGCCCTGGCCATCAGAGCCCCGCATCCCCTCGGGGCCAGCAGCTCAAAGGTCAGCCAATGCCCAGAGCAGCCTGACCCCACAGATCCATGACCTCGAAGGCGAGCGTCTCCCAGGACCCTGAGTCAGGGCCTAGAACCTTCCCCGTGCGACCACCAGGCGACACACCTTCCCGGCCGGTTGTGTGTCCTCCCCCGGCTGGCTGAGGGGTTATGGCAATAAACACTTCATCAACTGTGTTTTTTAACCGAAAATACCAGCATCAGCAGTTGGCCGCACATGTCTCCTGGCCCACGGTTAGGCCATGTGTGCCGACTTGTTTCCGAGATTTCTGCAAAACGTCCCCTGCCTTCTCCTGGTCACCTCCGGCCCGGAAGCCGCCTGCTTTACCCCTCCGAGGGCCCCGTGATGGCCCGCAGAGCCCTCCTCCACGCCAGGGGGCCCCTGCCTGATGGCAGGTGACAAGGAGCTGCAGAGGTGACGGAGGGCAGGGGCCAGGGGCTGAGGCACCTTCAGGGCAGGGGTTTGGACTTTATCCCGAGGGCTCCCGGCAGGCGAGCGGGAGGGGCCCTGAGCAGAGCCAGCCACCCACGTGTTCTCCATAAAGACGCCGGGCGGGGCTGGACCCGGGGAGGGGCGAGGGGTGGAGGGTGTGCCTCTGGAGGACTCCACCGCCAGAGTCGAATTAATTCAGCACACATTTACCAAGCGCCTACTGCGTGACAGCTCAGGGGAAGACCTGCCGGTGTCGGTTACGAGGTCACAGTCCCGGGGGCGCGGGTGCCTAGGGAGGGGGGCAGTGGGCGGAGGAAGAATGCGGAGCCCTTACACACAGTGTGTGTGTCTGACGGTGTTCAGGGCGCTGGAGAAAGTCAGGCAGGACCGCGGGGATGGAGCCGCTCCTGTGCAGGGGGAGGTCACAGACGCACTCACTGAGAAGGGGACATTCGAGCAGGACTTGAAGGTGGGGACAGGACAGGGGTGCAGTAGAGACAGGCAGGGGGAGCTTGGTGTGTCCTCGGAGCGAAAGGAGCCGGGTGCTGGGGCAGAGACAAGGTCGGAGGACAGAGGGGACTGCCCAGCAGGGGTGAGGAGAAGAGCCCAGGGGCTGTCAGGGGAGGGTCAGGTGGGAAGGAGAGAGGCACGTGGGGCACACGTCTGAGGACGCGTTTCGGAGACGGTGCCCTCCATCACGGCAAGGGCCCCGCTCAGGGCTCCATCAGTCACGCGGTCAGGCACGACTGGCTTCAAGGGAGCTGGCAGCAGGGGTGTGTTGGAGGGGGTCCCCGCTTACACGGGCCATGCAGCCAGCCCTGCGCCGTTCAGTCCACGCGACGCCCTCCCCACTGACCGCTCAGCCTCATGCTGCAATGCTCCGGGCACCGTCTGCAGATGGCGTCCACCTGACTTACGGCTCCTCCGGAGTCTGGAGGCCAGAAGGGAGGGTCATGAGGTGACTGGGCCTGCCTAGGGCACGCGGCACACGGCTGGGAAGGAAAGGTGTTCTCAGAGCCACAGAGCCCCGGAGCACGACCTGCCGTCGGAGCCGTGCTGGCTGTGGGTTCCTTGTGTGTGTACACAGTGTTCCTGCACCAGGGAGCTGCTGTCCTAACACACCTCCTTCCAGATGGAGAGGAAGGAAGGGCGGCGGCAGAGAGATTTGCCCTCGAGGCCCCGCGAGCAGGAGGAGCAGGCAGCGGAGCTGGACAGTGTGTGTGCACATGTGCGTGTGTGCAGATCACACCGCCACCCGCGGGCTCTGAAGCTGCGGGCCTGGGGCACGACCCAATAACCCCTGTTTGCACACACACAGCCTGATGACTGGAGGGTCAGGACCCGTGTCCGGACTCAGGACAGGCCCCCCCGCTGCCCTCCGGCACATGGATGATGAACAGGGCCTTCCTTCAAACTGGGAACAGGAACCTGTGGGGGCAGAAAATGCTTCCGTGGTCTGTTCCAGAGGGGAGCCCTCTGTCCCTCACTCCCAGCTGCTGTGGTTCAGGCGGGGCTGACCCGCCACCTCGGCTGCCGAGGCAGACACGGGACGTAGCCTGGCCAAGGAATATATTCTATTCCCTGGCTGCCGGGATCTGTTGGGGAATGGTCACACGACCCGAGACAAAGAAAGGGGACGTGGAACTACTGGGAAGCTAGTCCTCACCCACGGAGGCTGGGGAGCCTGGAGCTGCCCAGGGCCTCTGTCTGTGCTGAGAGCACCTGCCTGAGAATGAGACGTGCACGGAGGAAGGCTGAGCCTCAGACAGAACGGGATCATCAAGCACCCAGATCCAGCTTTGCCTGAAGCTGACCTTTTCAATCACATAAGCCAATAACGGCTCTTTTTCATGTTAGCCAGTTTGAACTGTGCGTCAGACAGTTACCAAGGAAACCATCCTGCCTGAGAAGGATCCAGATGAAAAAGGCAAGAGGAAGGTCCATTTCTCACAAGTGTTTTTGCGCTCGTAAAATATCCATTTTAATCAACCAGGCCTCCTCTTACTGTACTGGGAAGGAGACTTCCTTTCTCCAGCTGTCCCATGTGCCTAAACATGCGTGTCCCTAGAAAAAGTAGTTCACGGGAGAAAGAATGCAATCGCCACCACCATGGTCCCAGACCCGTTCCTGTAGGAACCAGTAAGGACCGTCATTCCCGGTCCCCGCCACGAGCCCTCTGCTCGGGTCATGGCACATTTTGTTTAAGACCCTTTGAGGGCTGCCCTCCCTCCTGGGGGGAAGGCGGGACTCCTCACCCAGCCCCACGCGGCCTCGGGTCTCCACCCCTGCCACATTGGCCCCGTGGTCCTGTCCTCTGACGACGCCCGACGCCCGGCTTGCTTCTGCCCTGGGGCCTTCTCAGGGGCCACCACGCCTGGGACGCTCGCCCTTGCCCCACCCACCGGGTGTCAGCGTAACCCCCGGCTCTCGGAGGGGCTCCCCTGAACCCCTGGCCCAGGAAGGGGGTCCTCTCTCGGCGCCCAGGGGGGCTTTCTCCACTCGTCAGAGTTGGTTGTCATATATTTACTTGTGAGTTTGCTCGGCGGCCCCAAGCTTCCTGGGGACGGGGGGTGGCTGTTGGCCCGGCTGCTCGGAGGGTGGTCCGGAGACCGGCAGCAGCACAGCCCCTGGGAGCTTGTTGCAACAAGGAGCCTCGGCTGAGGCCACTGACTGGCGAACCGGCGACTCTTGGGCACGCCGACCTCCCGGGGCCCCGCGACGCCTTCGGAGCTCCTCCGTCCCCTCTGCCGGCCGGGCCCCTCCACCGGACCCCTCTTCCAGCAACCCGTCTGCCAGCGTCCCCAACGGCAACCTGTAGGCCGTGACACTCCCCACAAAGGAGCAGGCCGTGACAAATTCCGCCCCGAGCTGGGGCCCAGAGCGCTGACCTGAGAGCCTGGCTCGGGCGAGCAGCCCCGGGAGCCCCTGGGGGCCGACGCAGCACGAGGCCCGCGAGCAGGCACCTGCTGCGTCTGCGAGCCGGGCTGGAGTGCGGCGAGCCGGGCCTGGCAGCCCTTCAGACGGCGCGGCCTGCCCCCCCCCGGGCTCCCATTCCCAGGCGCGCACAAACCCCGGAAGGGCAGAGACGAGTGTTTGCACAGCGCACAGACTCTCCCCGCTCCTCCCGCGGCCGGGCCGGACTGGGGTCGGGACACTGCGCTTCAGTCTGGTTCCAGGTTGGGCCGGAGCCCTCCTTTGATCTGCGGGGGCTCGGCTCCTCCCGACTGATTTATTTGCAGAAACCACCGCTGGTTTCCTGAGACTTCAAACACACCTACAGGAAGCGACCCCAGGTGGGGCCCAGCCTCGGCCTCTGGACGGCCCTACACACCCCTGCACTCCTACGGGCAGGTGTGACTCGTAGCCTCGGGCGGTGAACAAAAAGCCCGTGATCTTAGAGAGAAAATGATAAACCGGCTGGGGAGGGGCCCTTAGTAACGGAGGATCCTGGGAGACCTCGGGCGAGGCTCCTCTGGCCTCTCCTTTCTCTCTGTGAAGGAGACCCCGGGCCACGCATAGGTCAAGGCTGACTCACGAGTAGGTCCCGCTCCGGGGCTGGGACAGAGAGGCAGAAGCATGGTGGCCCCTGCTCGGAGAAGCTCGCCAACAGGCCCTGAGCTCCGGGCACCCCTGCTTCACCACTAGGGAACCCCAGGCCTCCACAGGACGCCGCTCCCCCTACCACACCCCCACCTTTACCAGAATGTTCTCCAAACATAGAGCCACGTTGCAAGAAGTCTGCCATGACCGCCAGCATACCCACAGTATTTTGCGGTATTTACCGTACCATGTAGCTACGCATCTGTCCGTCCATCTCTCTGTCCGTCCAACCAGAAAGCACCCTTGAGTTTCCGATGCAAACTCCGAGCACCAGCACACTCTCCCACAAACGCTTCAGTACGCCTGTTACTAAACAGATTTCAACATGCACTGACACTTGTAAAATCTTTTTGAGATTCATTTATTTATCTTAGAGGGAGGGAGGGAGAGTAGGAGCGGGAGGGGCAGAGAGGGAGCGAATCTCAAGTGGATGCCATGCTGAGCGCGGGGCCCGACACGGGTGTTGAACCCACGACCCTGAGATCATGCCCTGAGCGGAAACCCGGAGTCGGGCACCAAACTAATTGAGCCACCCAGGCGCCCTCAAACCTGGACAGGTAAAATCTGCATCTAGTGAAATGCACAAACCCTGAGTCTATATTTGCTGAATTTTGGAAACTGCCTATACCCAGGAGACCTAAGCCCCCATCCAGGCGAGAACATGAGCGCCATTCCGGAACATTCCCTCGCATCCCGGGCCAGTCAACTCCCTCTCGGGAGGTTCAACCACGTTCTTCCAAAACGGTACTTCGCCCGCTGTGGGACTCGGTGTACACGGAGCGACCCAGAACGTAGCCCTGCGTGAGGCTTCCTTCCGTCGGCACGTTTCTGGGAGGCGGCCGCGTTCTTGTGAGCGTCCGGGGTCCCTGGGTCCTAACTGCGCAGTGGTCTCCGACGAGCGCCGATGGGCTCCTACACAGCTGCCTTCTTACTGCTCCCGGGAACCACACCTGGAGTGGGTCTGGGGGGACACGGCCCGACAGAGCCGTGTCGGTGCTGTCCTCGAACCCAACAATGTTCGGGGGGCGAGGGTCCTTGGGTCACCTCAGCCACGTCGCCCTGATGAGAAATCGGGCAAGTCCGGGCAGCTCCCCGCTCTCTGGCTCCCTCCACAGCAAGACGCTGGCGGACGGCGGGCCCTCAGACGGCTCCGCACGGGCCACCGAGTGGCTCTGCCATTCTAGGTCATTTCCGCAGGTTCTTGTTGATATAGGAGTCGCTCTGTAGCATTCGGTGCTGACGTCTCGCGGATTTATTTCTCCCGTGTCTCCCCTTTCGCTCAACTCCTTGCACTCACCGCCTTCAACATTTCAGGCTACCATTCCTCTCCGACACCTAAGGCTCTTAGTCTCTTCTGCCTCAGGGGCGCTTGGGGGAAATTTTCTTTCTTTCCTATTTTTTTTTTTTTTAAGTTCTGTTAGTTAACATACAGGGCAATACTGGTTTCTCGGAGAGACTTTTAAAAGACAGTGTATACAAAGGGGTTCAGAAAGCACGGGTATGCAGTCGGTGCTCCATAAAAGCCACCTTCCTT
Organism: Mustela nivalis; assembly: GCF_964662115.1. Lineage (NCBI taxonomy): Eukaryota > Metazoa > Chordata > Mammalia > Carnivora > Mustelidae > Mustela > Mustela nivalis. The sequence goes on from NC_139025.1 coordinate 154,245,189, forward strand.
CCCCAGCTGTATGCTCCCGGACAGGACAGTTGCTGGAAATAGCACACGCCCCCCCCCCCCCCCCGAGAGGGGCTGCCCTGAAGAATCAGGACCTCAGGCCTCCTGCCCGCCGGGCGGTGCTGAGAGTGGATGCCTGCAGGGTCCCCCGGGGCCCACAGCCTGGTCACCGGGGCTGCAGCCCATGTGTGTGTCACAGCCAAAGGAGGGGCCAGCAGCACAAGGAGCCCCCGCCTCGGGTTCTGGCCTCCTCTGCCGAGCTGAGTGGCGGCCCAGGACCTGGCCTACGTCCAGCCCGAGCTGCCTGTGCTGCCTCAGACCTTCCAGAGGTTCCAGCTGGAAAAAGTTAGTCCTTGCTTTTCACCATAAAGTGGGAGAGAGCAGTCCTGGCTGAGGGAGGCGGCAGCCCTGTCAGCTCGGGGGCCTGCTGGGGCCGCGATGGTGCCCGGCTGGGACCCGACTCCAGCTTCTTCTGGCCTCTGAGTCTCGGTGTGTCCCTAGTATTGTCTTTCCAGCACCTGGGAGCAGGGACGGGCCTTGAAAACCGTGAAGCCCACAGCCTGCCCAGGGTCTCACACTGAAGATTCGAGCTGGGTCCCAGTTCAACTGAACGTACACGGGCCACGTATGGAATCGGAAATATGAAAGTGTCCGTGTTCAACCACTTCGATCTACCAAAAATGGGAGTTTCATACAAGTCAGTCTGTCCAGGCCCTCTTAAGTGGACGCTGCTGTCCTGGAGTCTGGGCGGTAGTGGGGGGCGTGGTCCAGAGACAAGGAAACCTCGCGGACACTGCCGTTTGTGATCTACTCGGTGTGGCCATCTCTTTCCTGAATAGTCCTGCCTCCTGCTGCCCGGTCCACGCCCTCTGAATTGGGTCGGTCACCTTCGCAGGGTTTCAAAGACCCCCATAGTCTGAGGCCTCCCAAGTCTCTGCTGTGAGCCAAGGTCTTGACTGTGCTCCAGGCCCTATATGACTGACCTGCCCTTTCTCAGGGTGACCCTCCTGGAGCCGTGTTTGTTCGGCAGAACTCCTGAGTCCTAGGCCAACATATTGAACCAATGAATGGGTGCAACCGACCGAAGCTAGGCTGGTGCTTTTTCTCCGGGTTCCAGTCCTTTCGGGTGGCCTGGCTTTACACCTGCCTCTGATTCTAGGAGATGCCGCCTGGTCCTTACAATAAATCCAAACCCATGCATTTTTTTTTTTTTTTTTAGATTTTGTTAAATTGAACTCAACTGGTTTCTCTTACTTGCCCAAAGTCATGGTTCCTGCACCCGTAAAGGAGTGACCTCGCCTTTCTCTCTGAAGGTCTTAAACGGGTATTGGAACTTTCGGACACGAGCATTTCTCGGTGTAGAGTTCCACCGTGTTCTCAGTGGCTCTCTCGTGTGGTTACAGTCCCACCCATCATGGCCGGGACTCTGTGAGGACAGAGGGTGTGATGCCCCGACTCCCTCCGTATCCCGGGGCTGGACCGTGAGCGGAGGGGACTCCTGGAGGACCCGTAAAGATGGCGCCATGAGCGCGGGCCTCCGGGGCACTTGGCCACCCAACTCCGTAGGCACCTGTTAGCAGCTGCTCTCCTGTGTTTACAGTTCAATTCGTGTTGGGACAGAGACCAACTGAAAATCACACACACAGCTTTCAGACGCTCGGCGCTGCACACCCTCGTCTTCCCCTTCGGTGCTGAAGATGAGATAAGCCCCACCTTGTCTGGCTGCCCTCCAGGGACCCGGCATAAAAGGGAGAGAGCGAGGAGGCGGGATATTCCTCCCCGTAGGTTGTGACACGAAGGCAGGGGGGTAAAGCCCTTCTTTGAATGGGGACAAAAGGCTGTTTTGCTTTGTGTTTTTTTTTTAAACACGTCTCTGTATGAAGAAAGACGATGCCAGAGAAAACGTTTGCAAACGGGGTCAGAACGTGTCCCATGCCATAAAAACCAGGCGCTGTCCTCAACACCAAACGGACACCATTTCTGTGCTTAGTTACTAGTTAGGCCGCTCCGATTTCCAAAAAGCGCATCGAACGTAACCACCGATTCCCAGTGGACTGCGAATTGCAATGACACCCACCGGGTGCCTTCTACGGGCCAGGCACTGGGCGAGTCGCTTTCTCCCTGGTTTGTCTCTCACCAGAGCCCGGAGACTAAGGGGGTTTATTACAAAATCAGCAAGTAATACGTCTCTTCTGGGGTCCACACCGTCGGGCTTTCAAGCCGTAGCATCTTTTCCTAGCTGCTTTGCTATCCTCAGAAACTAATAGTCCCTTGACCGGACCACAGTGAACTCGTAGTTAAGTGCCCCTTCCTGCCCAGCAAACTCAGCCCCCTCCCTCCTTCGCTTATGCCCCCGCCTCATCTCCTCTCCAGCCATGGACGCTAGCACAACCCCTCTGCTGGACGTTCACGGTGGCCTCCTGACCCGTCTTCTGTCTCCGGTCTCTCCCTCCTTCTGACCCGTCCCTTTCCCCGCTGCCCGTAACCTTGCTCTCAGGTCTCGGACGCCACACCTTTCCAAAACCCTTGATGCCTTGGGAGGTCCTACGTGCCACGACCCCCAGCTGTCTGCTCAACCTCGCCTCTTGCCGCTCTCCGACCCGACCCCACCTGCTGTGTTCAGCTCACCCCGGGCCGCCAGAAGACTGCCCCCGAGACCCCGTGCACTCGCACTGTCTATCCCTTTCCTCATGGTGCTCTTTCTGCTTCGATGGCTCTTTTCCAGGATCAGCGGCCGAGAGAAACCCGGCCACCCGGCCAGGACGACTTACAGGTCTCCTCTCCCTGGAACCCGTCGTGGCTTCCCGCGAGGAATTAATCCCTGCTTTCTTCCTCCCTCCCCTTCTCTGTTGAATGCTTGTCCTTGTGCATAATCACCTGTCAAAGACTGTTACCCGTCTCTCCCACTAGAACGGGGGCTTCAAGAGGGCAGCGAGCCTTACTGTCTTCACCTCTGTGTCCCTGGTCCCGGGTCTGGCACAGGAGGGATTCAGGGAGTGCTTGTCGGATGAATAACAGAATCGACGTGCCAAGAAATCAATGGACAAACGACTTACCGTAGCTCTAAGAGGACCCTCAGGTGCAGAGCAGGTCATCCGTCGGCTGGTCACGGGTCCACCTCCCTGTCTCCTGGCCCTGCCCTGATCCGGCCCCGGCCCGGTCCTGCTGCGGAGCAGTGTGGACCCCCAAGGGTCTGCCCACCTCTTCTCTCCTAGACTCTGGCCCTCCTGCTCCCATGTGGTCACGATGGGGCCTCCCACGCGGGTCAGTGCCCCACCGGGTAGGCCACGCCAACGGGCCCACAGAGCACCTCCAGGCACAGCGATGAGCCCCTCCCCCGGCGTTTCCGACTGGGGTCAGAGATGGTGTTTGAGGACCTCTTACTGCTGCAGTGGGTGTGGTTCTTATAAAGAGGCAGCCCCGTCCGCTTCCCTGTTCCCTGTAGGTCCACCCTGGGAGATCCAAAAGCCGATGGGGAGAGAAGAGCAGGGGGAAACAGAGTCAGGGAGGGGAGGTTGAGGCCACTTCCAGCGGCCCCGAGGTCGGAGCCCTCACTCCTCCTTGCACAGGCTGTCCTTCCAACCTACCCGGGTTCACTGCCACCTCGCCCTCTCCTTGGGGCTGAGGGGCCTGGAGGTCGGGTGTCCGCCACTGGCAACCCCAGAGCCCGACAGGCAGACAGAGGCACACGGGGCTGGCCTCCTCCTCGCTGAGGCCCCGAGCCGTGGCTCCCCGCCCCGCCCTCCCCGCGCAGCCGTGGTCCGTCCACAAAGTCCCTGACAATGTGGGTCTTCTTCCAGGCGGAGGCAGAAGGTCACACCAGTAAGAAAGTTGTCACCCATGTGCTGCGTCCGGGAACCACCCCCTTGGCCAACTCCCGCCAAAGCTTCCCGGGTGCCTCGAGTCCCGCCGACTCCGGCCTGCCGACCCTGACGAGGTTACTCTTTCCCACCCCTGCCTGGGCAACCCCCACGGCTCCCCGCTCTCCAGCCCGAACACACGGCGCTGTGCTCAGTCCTGCTCGAGAGCCCCCCCCACCCCGCCGCAGCCCACTGGCTCTGGCTGGCTCGGTACCGTGCCCTCCCAGCCCAGCCCATCACGCTCTGTGCCCACCGACGTGCAATGTCGTGGGCCACGCACCGTCTCCCGGGCAACCCTGGTCCATTTCTGCCTCTGTCTCTGCTCACTCAGCGCCCCTGCCTGGGGTCCCCCCACGCCTCGGGGAGTGCGCGTACGTCTCCACATTTCCACCTGCCTCACTTTCAGGCGCTTCCCCAATTGCCCTCGTGGACACTTTGCTCCTTGACCCATTTTCTGGCCCCCCCTCCCCGTCTCTCCCGTTGCCCACTCTTTACCCCAACACGACGTTCCAGTTAAGACAAAGCTCCCGCGTCCCCTGCGGTCCTCCTCCACCCCACACGTGCAGCGTGTGTAGACCCCGAAGCCAGGACTGGCCCACGGTCTCCCGGGCCCCCTGGCAGAGCCGGTTGTGTGAGGGGCGAGGAGGCAGGAGGAGGCCAGGATGACTCAGGGCTTTGTGGCTGGGGCGGAGGGGGCCCCAGGCCGAGGGAATGGTGAGCACATTTCCCGGCTGGCTGCACGCCTTCAGGATTGGAGAGGCTGTTGGCAGCCACGCGTGGCTGTGCCGTAGGCAGTCGTGGGGGTGGGCTCGGAGACGAGGAGAGGGAGGTGGGTTGTAGACACAGTTTACAGAGGGCCCTGGAGCCATGGGGGAGGGGGTCCGAACCCATCAGGGGACCCGCGAGCTGGGATGAGCGCGGAACGGATGCCGCTGGGGTGACCCCGCCGAGGGGCTGCACCCACACTGTAGGGCCAGCCCTGCCTTCGGAGGGACAGCGTCCACGCCCCTTCCCTCTGCCGAGGCCCCCCTTCCCATCTGGGTGCAGGCTGTGCCCTCCGGGCCAGCAAAGCCGTCGGAGAACTCGGAGTCCCCGCCCGGTGCGTGTGAGGCTGGTGGTTCAGCCGCCGGCATCTGGCTGCCCGCCAGGCCCACCACCTGCTCGGGCAGGTGCCCCAGCTTTCCCTGCTGCCGGCAGCTGCCAATGCGGCCTCTGCCCCCACAGGCTCCGGGCTGCTCCGGCTCTCCGAGGACTCTCCCTCCCTAGGAGCACACAGAGGCGGGCTCCTTCCCTTCCCGCTGATACCTGCTGGGAGGGAACCCCCAGAGAGCCCCTCCACGAACACAGCGATGTGCACCCAAGTTCGTCTCTCTCCCTAAAATGCCAGCCTCGGCGCAAGTGTGGGCCAGAGCACCAGAGCACCAGGACTTGGCGCGCCGGGGCTCTGCTTTCCCCACCAGCTGTCCCAGAGCCAACAGGCCTGCAAATACGTTACAAGGTGCGGAGCAGGTTGCGCGAGGCCAACCCAAGGTGTCAGAGCAGGAGGCAGGAGCCGCTGAGGGGTGGCGGTCCAGGACCCAAGTCTCTCATCGACCCTTTCCCAGAACCGTGGGGCACGAGTGCTCCTGCCTGAGGTCGGGGCTGCCGGGGATCCGGGGGCACGGCCAGAGGAAGGGCGTCCCCCGCCAGCCCTCCCAGACCATGCAGCGTTCTCCAAAGCTCTTTCTCGGGTCCTTACTTATTTTTTTTCTTCAGATTTTCCAGTAAATCATTCACCTTCTGTTTTCTTCCTGGGCTATCTCCTTGTTAAGGGCCTGAAAATCATCCTTGTTCTATCTGCTGTAGTGGGAGCACAGCCCTGTGGCCCCTCTTGGGGATAAAGTCCCCCTCGTCCCCGAGGAGGTGTTGGGGGAATGAGCAGGCACACGGCTCAAGGGCGCTGTGGTATCGCCATCGCCCTGAAAACCACAGAGGGAGTCCCGGGACAAGCACGGGCCTCCGCAGCTCCCTGTCCACACCCGCTGCCCCTGCAGACTTAGGCTATCAGGTGCTGACCGGCGTCAGGTGTGGGGCCGGCAGGCACCTGCCTCACCGTCACCGAGCTCTATAACACCCTGAACGAGCCTGTGGTTTTACCAAGCCAGGAGGGGGGTCTCAGAATGGGGCTATGAGCCCACAGGGGGGTCTCAGAATGGGGCTATGAGCCCCTGTCTTCTTGGGAGCATGACGGCCACTGCCCAGGATCATCACAGACACAGAGCTGCCAGTCAAAGACCCTCGCTGGAGAGGAGGGGAAGAGACAGCTGGTGCTGACCAACCCACTCTCGGGGCGCAGGCGTGAGGGTCTAGTCAGCACCCCGCAGTGACTCCTTGGCCTCCTGCTTGCACCAAGGGCTGCCAAGCTGCTGCTGGAGCGTCCCCCAAGCTTTCTGTCGGCTCACACCGGCTTGATGCGTAGTTTTCTTTCCCCTGGAGCTGACATCCATGAGCCACTGGGTCCCCAAAGCTACCGAAGAACACCCAGGACCTTTAAGAACTACCCTTCCCGAGGCCTTTCTTGGAGATCTTGATTCTGTACCTCTGGGCTGGGACACAGGAATGGATCTTTCTAGAAATGCCCTCAGGGCTCCTGACCCGCAGTCCGCAAGGGGAAACTACTGGCAGCCCCCAGGTCTGTGACCGGAACCACCCGACGCGCTAGGCTTTAACGTCTGCGACTGAGTTCCTAGACCCAGAATCAGGGCTTTGCACTAACAGTGTTCGGGCACTTTCCTCCGGATTTCCGGCCTGCCATCCAAACCCTTCCCCGGCCAGTGGCAGCGGCGCCTCTGGCTGCAAGCCTTTCTCACCGCCGTCCCGGCCTCTGGAGGAAGAAACGAGCGGGTCTCCAAGCTGCTGCTTGTCACGGGGTAGCGACTCGGCCCAGCAGCCACTGCTTATCACGGGGCAGCGACTCAGCCCAGCGGTCTGCTTGTGGCCAGGACGGCGGCAGGAAGGCCTCAGCTCACCGCCTGGAGCACAGTGCGCGCTCCGCGAACGTCAGCCCACGTGTTGGGTGTCGTCAGTGCAACTGCCGAACGCACCGGGCTCAGCGCCCACATCCAGAACACGGACACGTCCCCTCTGCACATCGGTTCCATCGGCCCGGACGGCCGCGTGCACGGACGGCTGCCCCAGGGGTCTGGGACCTCCAGCATGTCCCCTGCAGGGGAGGCCCCGTGCAGCGGCTCTGGGGACCAGTCTCGTGGCTCCTGGGCCGGTGGAGCAGACGTACTGCAGGACCCTGTGGTTCCGTTCAGCGGTGTGTTTCTGCCCAGATGAAAACACGTCCACACGCGTGTTCCCAGAGACGCTGTTTGTGACCGCCCAAAAGTGAAATAAGACAGATGTCCACCAACTGGTGAATGTCGACGCAAAATGCGGAGGACCCGTCCCACGGAATACCACGGGCCACCCCGCGGCGGCAGCACTAGCCTCCGCTGCTACACGGACGAAGCCTAAAGATGTGATGCTCGGGGGAAGGAGCGGGCTCGAGGGCCACTCCAGGACCCAGTGACACAGTGGGCAGCGTGCTGACAAGGCCAGTCCATGGGGACAGGAAGCCAACTCACGGTTGTCGGAGGCCGGGGGATGGGGAACAGAGGAACACTAGGGGACAGGGTGTCTGGGGTGCCACCAGGGTCTAAACTAGGGAGAGCTGACGACTGTCCTTGTACACCTCTCAGCATACAAACGGACGGTGCAGAAGAACATGCATGTCTCATGGTACGAAAATCAAATCTCAAGCTGTTACCGTCCCTGGCTCTCCACAGGCCACTGGACAAGTCACTTAGCCAGTGAAAAATGTAAAACGCCCTGGATGGGCGAGGGCTTGACGTCAGGGGACACCTTGTGATCCTGCGATAAACCGTCATTACCATGATCAGTCATTACAACCCCACGAGTCGTAAGTCCAAGCGGGGTTGTAGGCGGTCTGCATGCGGATTCACAGCCCCGCCAACAGCACAGCCCAGGGGAGGACCGCACTTCCGCTCATGGGCGCAGAGCCTGGGGCCGCTCAGAAGGACACGCGGGGTCCCAGACTCAAGAATTAGCTGGATCAGAATTCAAATCTTGGCTGGTCTCCCTCCAAAGTCTATCGCTCATTCCTTCGTTAATTCAGCCGCCCCCAAGTTTACAGGACGACGGAGGCCAATGCACGATGACAAGCGACACCCCCAGTTACGCGACGTGAGAATGTGGGAGTGTGGGCGAGTAGAACAGGGGAAGTCGAGGCAGCCCGGGCGGGGGTGGTGCGGGAGAGCTTAACGACATTCAGGCGGCTGCGAGATGGGTGACGTGTCCCGGGGGAAGAGGGAAGGGCGCTCCGGGCGGGCCGGTGACAGCGAGCACACACAGGTCACACCCGCACCGTGCGCCTGGGTTTATGGGCGCGGGGAGAGGCGTCCACTGGGACCAACGCGGCCTCCGAGCTGGGCGAGCCGCTCTGTGACCGTCCTTCCTGAGGGTCCGTCCTTCTGTCCTCCTGCTCCGGCCCGAGGCGCACGGTGGGCACGCAGACGAGGTGGGTGGAAAGGAAGTACCGGTCCCTCGCCCTCCGGAGAAGTTTCGGGGCGGAGAGGGCGTAGCCCAGGGCACGCCCGCTGCGGACGGAGTCACGCGAGGTGTAGCCGGGTGTGCGGGGGCTCACCCAGCTCTGCGGGGGCGGGGAGCACCCCGGGACGCCAGGCGCTCCGTCTGAGGCTCCAGGATCCCAGCCCTCTTGCCCCGACTCTCTGGGTCTCATCCGGCCGCCTGGTGGCTCCAACGGCCCCGACCGGACTTCCCAGCTCACCCACGCCCACCGCATCCCCAGCCAGCGTCACCGGGAACGGTGCGAGGTTGGGATGAGCAAAGGAACACTGTCCCGGACCCCCGGTCACGGCCCACTCATGGGAGCGTCACTGTCCAACACCGTCCTTCCTGGGCAGTGACCGGGGCGCGAGGCAAGAGGAGGACACCAGGGAACCGGGACAGAGCGGGGTGGAGATGGCACGCCCGTTGTCCTTCCACATCGCCGACGGGGCTTTCTTGGATGCCGCAGAGCACAGGGGCTACTAGACGCGTCTCTCAAGCGTATCCGTCCCCACTAGCCTCACCCTCTAATACGTAACGGTCAGATCACCGCGTGCGACGGAAAGTGTTCAGTTTGTCCACACGTTACTTCAAAACCATTCCACACACCGTTCGAGTTTGAGGACGCTCTGGCCTGCTGACCTGGAGGCTCTCCCAGCATTTGAAGCAGCAGGAAGCACCGGGCCTGCTGTGCTCCGGGCTCTGGCAGCGCCCCGGGCTGGCGGGGTCCGGGGCCACCTCTGCTCCCCTGCCCGAGGCCGGCCCGGCCCCGCTTGACTCCTGCTCCTCCGCCAGCCTCCATGCTTCGGAGCCATCTCGGTCATCCCGCGCTACCCACTGTCCCCGGGCACGCTCCCCGGGGGTGGGGGCCCGAAGGGGAGGTGGGGACACAGGACGTGAGGGGCAGCCCCACGTGGCCCGGGTGCCAGCCCACCAGGGGCAGCTGCGCAGGTCGGACCGGCCAAAGGAGCCCTCAGTGAAGGGAGCAGACGTTCCACTTGGGGCTGCCACAGCCCTGAGTCAGCGGGGGTGGCCCCCCAGAAATCCCAGGGAGCACAGGGCGGGACAGAGGAGTCACCTGGCTCCCAGCGCAGGAGGCTCCGCAGCTGTTTCTGTCCCCCGGCCCCCCGCCCCCGTCCTGGCATTCGGCTTAGTTTAACAGCCCCCAGCTTCTGGCTGGAGCTTTGCTGCCTCTCCTCCGCGGGATGCCCTGAGCCCCAGGCGGGGGCACAGGCAGCTGCAGGAAGGGGCAGACGGAGGTGGGGGACGTGGGCACACACGCAGGAAATTCACGCCTACCGAGCAGCTGTTGCTGGGGCCGGGCGTGAGCGCCAGGGAGGCCGGCTAACCGGCTGCGGGGCGGGGGACCCTGCGTCCTGCTTTGCCGGCAAGGTGAGTGTGCCGGGCCGGCTTCCCCCAAGGCAGACCCCACGGAGAGTCGCGATCTGGGCGATAGGGCGGCTGGACAAGGTCGGGGCTGTGTTCTCACGTGCTCTGTCCCTAACTCACAGGGAGGCCTTGGGTGAGGGTGCCTCCTTGCCTTGGCTTCCCCATCTGGAGAATGCGGAGAGGTCTCCTGCTTTTGCAGGGGCCGCGCTGCCACGATCCCAGCTGTCTCCTTAGTGAGTGGCAGGGCTTGCTCCCGACCCCAGGCCCAGCTAGTGGCCCCCCGAGGGGAGAGTTTTCGCAGGATCTGCTCAACACCCAGGCTTCCCCGCTGTGTGCGGGGGGGGGGGCACGCCGCACGGCCAGCCCGGCACGGGCGTCCCGCTCACCCAGCTGTCCGCGTGCAGTCAGGGTGCCCACAAGGGCAGACACGCTCGGCCGGCAGCTCCGAAGCGGCTGAACAGCGCTGGCCTCATCACAGGAGCTCCAGCGGGCTCTGGACGGGTGCATGAGCACACAGGCGGGGGACGCTCTCGCCTCACACTCGCTCTCCCCATCAGCCGCGTGGCCGGGGCCCAGTCGGTCACCCGACACTCCCGACCCTCGCCACGCTCCCCTGGACAGTGCTGGCCATCGTGGCGCCTACGCGCGTGGGCCCTTCAGGAAAAGTCGTTAGAGACCTTGCGCATGTGTCTGGCGCACAGTAGGTTCACTATTGTCCCTTACGAGACGGCTCTGCCTACGGCCGTCCTGCACCATCTAGCGTCACTAGCAAAGCGCCTCTGTGCGCGCTCGCAGCTGGGGGCCTCCACCAATCGCCGACATGGGACTGGGGGCTCCTCCCATTGCCGGGAATCTGGCCTCCCCGCCCCCCACACACACTACTTCCTCCCCACCCTGGCTCTAGGGCGTTCCGGGGTCCACCTGTTCTCCCTTCCTGTCTCCACACCCCGGACCTCCTCAGACCTCACCGCAGGGTCACGCGTCCCGGACCCCCCAGCACTGGTGGGCTTCCCTGTGCCCCACACTTGCTGCAATCCGCCCTCCCCAACCCCCACCTGCCCCCGTCCTGGCCATCTGTCCCTCGAGAGCGCGGAACAAGTCTCAGTGCTCGGTGAATGTTTGCCGACTGCTGAATCAGGGCCCACAGGAGACCAGAGGAGAGGCCCTGGTGGGAGGGGGGAGGCCACGCAGACGGACAGGCGCGAGAGGCCACCCTGTGCGTGACTCGTTCGCTTTGGACCCACCATGGTTTTGTTTCAAAGAGAATTGGAAAGAACGTCTTTCAGACGGGCACGGGTGGAATCCAGCTAGCTTCTGTTCCGAGGCTGTTTTAGTAAGTGGACTGTTGGGACTCTGGTGCGGCAGCTTCTGCTAGAAATGCAACTCCAGAGGGGACAGCGACGGAGTGCCGCTACTGATGAACTCGTACCCTCCTTTGGGTGCCGTGCAGGGCATGCGCTAGGTCTCCTCGGGTTACGATCCCCGGTGTTCAGAGGAGGCAGGAAAGGCTCTGGAAGACTGGGTCACTGTCTCAAGGTCATGTGGCTCATCTGGGCAGAGCCATGAGTTGAACCCTGGTCTGTCTGGTCTTAAAGTGTGTGCTTGACCCCCATACTGTGCTGCCACTAATTCCCACCAGTGTGGCCAGCCACCAGCCTCCCAGCCCTGTCCCCGGCCAGAACCCCCCAGAGAGAGGACTGCAAGGCCCCCCAGGACCTGTGAGGGAGGAAGCCGAGGACAGAGAAGGGAAGGGGTGGGGAGGAGAGCCTCCCCGCGGGCCGAGCTCATGAGCTAACCCAGCAGAACGAGGTCAGGCCAAGTGCAACTGCAAATGCCGGAGAGAGAAATGGGTCCAGGTTCTAGACGTCCCAGCCCGCTCCTCCTGCCTGCGTGTCTGGGCCAAGGTGGCGGACGAGAACCAGAGAGAATCGAAGCAGTTCCCGCCCTTTTTGGGGAGTGGGGGAAGATTATGCCCTCCTTGGCTGTGAACGTTGGTGTCCCTTCTGGAAACTTCTCTCCAGCCCCCTCTACCCCATCGCTGGCACAGGGGCTCTTTGCTCAGGGGGCTGAGAATTCTGAGGCTGAGAACAGAGGTTATAAGTTTGCAGCCTAGAGACCAAGTCTGGCCTGCAAAGCATTTTTAAGTATTTCAAAAATGGAGAGATTTCACACAAATATCTGGATTTCCGACGTTGCTGGAAAAATCTAAAGGTCTGGTCCCAATTCCCACGTGGCCACCATCAGCTGAAGCTGTCCCTTGCTGGACACGGTCTCCACAGGACACGAGAAGGGAGGGGGCCCGCCCGGCAGCCCCGGCCACGGCCCCTGCTCTCGGACTGCAAAAGCTGTCTTCCTCCACTTGTGGCTGGGAGCACAGAGAGCTGCTTTGTCGGCCAGTGAAGCCAGGGCATGGTGACCACACAGCGGGGCATTGGGCAGACTCTGGCCAGCAGACTCAGCCCCCTCCAGGAAGCCTGCTGGTATTGCTAATGTAATATGAAACACCTCTGGCTTCCGAGCCAGCCCCCCTAGGGCTCCCTCTCCAGCGGCCGTGGTCCCCACTCCTCAGGCTGGCCTGGCCTGAGTCACTGCAGGGCCCAGGGCCACTGCCCCCCGCACCTCCGGCCGGCACCCCCAACAATCCTGGCAGTGTGGCCCGGGCAGCTCCCTGTGGCTCCGGCCTGTTTTCCCCCCAGCTGTGCTGCGGGGGCCGGGCCATGTCCCAACCACCAGGCACATACTTCGTTCCAACTTCAAGGAGCTTCCAGAAAACTCAAACAAATATGTGAGCCCAACGGCCTTGCCACAGGCCTGGAGGCAGCCTCCGGGGGAGGGCACAGATGGCCAACCCGGCAGGGTCTGGCCCGGCGGCTCAGAGGGACCCCAGGGCGCCACTCTGCACCCTCCCGACCCCCTACTCAGTTAGGGGAACGGCAGCGGGCGGGTCATCTTGGCTGGGGTCACAGGGCCAGATCCCACGTGCCCTTCCGGGCCCCTCGGGAACACCAGGAGCTCGGCCTGCCTCTGAACTTTGAATGCCCCTGACCACGTCCCCCCTTCTACCAGAACTGGGTGTTATGATTTCCTCTTCCCTGATGGTCTGGGGGTGCCCAGCCTCCGGTGCTGACCACACCCTCCCCAGCCGTGTGAACTCGGACCCACCACTTCCTGTCGCTCTGCGGTTCCGTTTCCTGAGCTGTGACGGAGCTCGAGGCGCTGCCCTGCAGGGCCGCAGCGAGGACCAAGGCCTCGGAACCACCGGGGCCTCATCAGTGTGGGACATGACATAGGCCCGAACAGGTGAGACGCCACAGCCGTGCAGCTCTGTGCCTCGGCCCTACGGTGCAGGGGTGGTGGGAAAACCACAGGCCGGGACCTTCCCCACTCACCCCCGCCTGCACAGGGCTCCCTGGACGAGTGTCCAGTACAGCCCATGTGGGGCCCCAAGCACCCTAGGGCCCAGCCAACTGTGCAGGTCAGGGAGCGGCAGGGGTTACACAGAGCCACACAGGGTGGCCCCCGCCACCAGGTCCTGCCACAGCACAGCCTAACCCCTCGCTCAGCGCTGCCCTTCTGCTGCTGGGAGGCTGGGTCTGATCCGCCCTGCACGAGGGCACTAACCCTGACCCCGGCAGCCCAGGTGGGGCAGGAGTTCAGAGGAGTGGGGAGCCGCTGAGCAGTTTGGCACAGGACCCTCCCGGATGCTCCTGGCCTCGGGCCACACCCGGCTCCCCACTTGGGACACACGTCCCTCGTCTGTCTCCTTCACTCGTGCTTAGGTCTAGTCTCCAGGGAAGCCACACACACACACACACACACACACACACACGTGTGTATACAAACACAGACACACGTCACATGCACAGTGTTAGCGCATGTGTGCACACACGTATGCACACGTCCGTACACAGACACGCACACGCATGTGCACACTTGCATGCAAGCATATGCACATGCAAGCAATACACACAAGCATGCACTCACACACACGTGTGCGCACACACACACGTGCACGCACTGCGGGGTCTTGGCTCCCAGCCCTGTGCTGGGGAAAGCGGTCACTGCTGATGCACCGAAATCACGTTCGGCCTCCAGGCTGGGATACCACTCACTGCAGCATTTGTGGCTGCCCCCTGATCCCTCAGGGCCCCCCAGTTGCTTTCTTTCCTCTCCTACGACCCTGCAAAGCCCCAGTCCCCCTCCAACACTTCCACACTGTCCCCATTCAGAGGGCCCAGCTCCAAGCCAAGAGGCCTCAGGGCAGCCTTTGTTCCTGAGTTCTGGGTACTGCTGACCCCAGTGCTGAGCGCCCTTGGCCAGAGCCCACCAACACTGAGGCACCAGACCCACACAGAGCACTTGGTGTGCACAGGGAGAGCAGGGGAGCAGTGGGGAGCATGTGTGCTGGAGCCAGGAGGGCCCAGAATCAACACTCACCCTGCCCCCAGCTGAGCCACTGAGCACCCACCGCCCAGCGCATCTGAGCCCCAGTGTACCCCTCTGCGCAACGGGAATTCCCACCTCACGTCCAGAGAGATAACACAGAAGCACTCTGAATTTGAAAGAGCCATATAAATACTGGTCACCTTTGAGGCAGTCCTAGGAACAAGGACCCAGCACATGGGGGTTCTGCCCTACTCAGGAGGTGGGTGAGAACCACAGAAAAAAGCCCAAGGGAAAGCGCCACTTAGAGGGACCACGTGACATGCTCAGGGAAGTTACTCCCATAAACACACCTGGGCACTCAGGGAGGTGGCACTGAAGGCGGCCTCGGGCTGAGGCAGGGCTGGGACGAGCAGAAGGGCAGGGACAGGGAGAGCAGAGAAGGCATGGCGGGCGGCCGCAGCACAGAGCACTGGCTGGGCCAGTGGGAGGGGCTAGAGTGAAGAGTCTGACGGGAGAAAGAGGGTCTCAGTGAAGAAGGGTGAAGAGATGGCATGCCCGGAAAGCACAGAGGAGGGCACTGAGGGACCCCCGTCTGCATGAGGGATGTTTTCTGGGCACAGGGTGAACCCTCGCAGTGGAGTGGGGCCACAGGAACAACTCTGTGTCTACTGTGAGCTTAGCCAGGGCCACTCAACTCCTGCCAGCTGGCTTCCTGAATGAAATGAAATGAACACTAATATTGTCCCAAAATAAATGCAAGAATGCTTGGTTTAGATGCTCCAAAATATCTAGGCACTTCCTCCTGGTGGAAGGCAGATGGGGAAGAAGGAAAACATTATCAGAGAGTATTGGCACAAGACGTTCAGAAAACCAGTGGCAAGCTCCTGGAGGCAAGAAGCACGGCAGCGGCAGCTGTGCTGTGAGCTCTGGCATTGGGTCCGAGCTCAGGCTGTGCTGTGAGCTCTGGCATTGGGTTCGATCTCAGGCTGTGCTGTGAGCTCTGGCAGTAGGTCTGAACTCAGGCTGGATGACCCCGGGCAACCCCGACCTGCCTTGGCTCCAGGGGCCTTGGGCGGGGAGGGTGAGGACGGCGTGGGTGAAGTGCTCCATCTCCAGCTGCCAGAGAGGAATGCTGCTGTTCTAGGTCTCCAAGCTTTAAAAGTGCCTTCCATAGCAGCCCGGGGACCCTCTGCTCAGCTGGTTCTACACCATATGAATCACTATCCACACCCCCCCACCTCTCTCCGCGCATTCCATTTGCACACCCGTCTGTCTGTCTGTCTGCCATGCACGGACTCTGGTGCAGCAACAGTCCTCCCTGGTCCACAGCTTCTCAGAGTCCCTGGTCAGAGTCCCACTGTTTCCTGGAAGCCAATCCTGCTGGGGGCCACAGGTGACTTAAAGATTCCTGAGGATCTAAGCCCCACTTTGGGGTATTCGCAAATCCACTGCCTTTTAGGCTCTGAGACCCAGCAGGGGCGAAACAAATGCCCAAGACCACGTACCGCCGGGGGACCGCGGATCACAGGGCCCACTGGGTCTGCCCCCATGTTAGGGAGGCTGATTTCCGGGTCAGCCCCAGAGGCTGGGGACTCGGGGCAGGACAGAGATGAGAAAGGACCTTCCCTGAATAGGACTCGCTGCATCCGGGGGCTCAGAAAGTCTTCTGGGACTCTTCTGCTTAGGCCCTCCGATACCACGCCGTTATTCCGGCCTGTGGTAAAAACAGTAGCTAGCATTCTCTACTGCCGTGGTCCCGGTCACCGTCTGTGGCTGAAAACCACGTTGGTTGGAACATGAAAATCTGTGCGTGGACGCGGACACCCGACCAAACTGCTCTGGGTGATGTACGTGGAGGCCTTTGGGCTGGCTGGGGAGGACGCAGGATGTCTGGGCCGGGAAAGGAAAGAGAACGGATCTGGGAGGGCCGGATGCCGAGGACACGGGGACGGTGGTGCACGGACACGCTGGAGAACGGACTTCAAGCCATCCTGCATGAAGTGGGCCATCAAGTCTTCCTACTTCGTAAAACCTTTGGAAAATCTCTGCCCCACGCGCTAATGCCGTTGGGGGAAGTGGACCAAAAAAAAAGGGAAAACCTGCAAGGACAGCTGGTGGTTGGCAAAGACCATTGTGTGGGGGTTTTTAAAGCACTGCCTTAATTTCCCACAGAGAAAGGCCTTTTTCTGCTCTTCGGAGCGCTCCTTCCTCTCCCCGTTACCGACACCAGCCCCCGAAAGAGGCTTTTTCTCTCTCAGAGGAGCAAAACTCAAGGCTGAGCTTAGGTGTATTTAACTCTTGGGTTTGGGAGACAGAAAGCGGTTCCAGCATTGTGGGGCCAGGAAAATACACCAGCAGCGGAGAGGGCAGAGAGATTTTCCAAGCTCTTGTTGGTTTAAAAAAGAAAAATAGAGAAACACTTCATACGAAAAATCACTCCTCTCTAAATATATCAAGCGTGAGCCTCCTCTCTGAGCAAACCAAGTTACACACGACCTGTTTGGACGTTTCCGAACCAATAAAGGGACTTAACATTTTAAAAGGACGCTGAAAAATAAGCACGTCGACATTTCCGTTTTCACCTAAATTTTATTATGTTTTTTTGAAAAAACGCCATAGTTCCCAAGGGGGCAAGGCTCTGATCTGTCTAGACTAGTCTCGGCCGACAGTGAGGCAGGGAGGGGAACAAGGAAGGTCACGATGGGCCTCAAGGTCCCTACGGAAGGGAGACCCTAAAGAAATCCAGGGTGTCCACTGATCCTGGAAACGCAGGGGACGTGCGCGAGGTCTTTACGGATATTCCCATGTACCAAATCACAGTAAGAGCATCTGTCCCGGGTTCTGTGGACACCTCGTGGACTCACCCCATCTGGAAACAGGCTGGTGGATCCCACACGCTCGAGACAAACCGGACACTTCTAGGGGCCAGGAAAGCATGGGGCGGCTGTCCCCGGAGGGTGACGGTGGCCATGCAGGGCACTGACCGATCCCCCCGGGCCCAGGACATGAGGAACGTGACGGCTGAGCGAATGCTGATGGCACTCGCGCCCTGTCTGTGGCACGGGCGAGGCGCTGGGGAGATGCAGGGACACGCCCTTCTCCGCCTAGAAATGCCCACGTGTCCCTCCAGACCCTGCACTGCTGCCGTGTTCTCCGTGAAGTCGGTCCTGATACCGACCCCATCCAGGGGTTAATGCCCCTCGCCCTGCCACTCTCTGTCACCAGCTGCGCCTGGGTCCTAGCGTGGTGTCTGTGTTGGTGAGCTCTTTGAGGCTAGGACGTGGCCTTGAGCCCTCTCTCGAGTCCAGGAGCCCAGCACAGGGACTGGCCCCCCAGGGGACCTCAGGACATGGCGGGTGAATGAAGGAGTGAGCGTGTAGATGCTTTCCCCTCACCCCGTCCCACGCCCCAACGCAGGAGGCCGACTGGGGCGCTCCCAAGCCCTCTGCACGGACGGGCGGTGTGATGGGAGGGCAAAGGAACACAGAGGGAAAAGCAGGTGCATCTCCCCCAAGACATGGAGGTGCCCAAGGAAGGCCTGCTCTGGGCCTTGAAATACTAGTGGAATTTTGCCAGGGAGTCCTCTGGGACACGGGACACTCCAGGCAGAGGCACGGTAGGAACGCCGGCCTGGTGAACCCGGGTCGCTTAGGGCAGCTTCGCGGACCAAACGGAAGCACCGTGGACGGGGTAAGGCTGGGGAGCAGCCCACGGGGTGCCCG
The DNA here is from genome assembly GCF_964662115.1 of Mustela nivalis. NCBI lineage: Eukaryota > Metazoa > Chordata > Mammalia > Carnivora > Mustelidae > Mustela > Mustela nivalis. The sequence continues at coordinate 154,263,157 of NC_139025.1, forward strand.
CGAGCAAATGCGCTTGCTGTCTCTCTCCCTCCGGTGAGGACTCGAAATGTTTCTCGGTTCAAGAAACGTGATCTTTGAAAATGCAAACAGATCCCTAATTTTGAAAAAGAACATTTCATGGCTGTAAGAAGCCACACACACACACACACACACACAAACACGCACACACACGCACACACACCCATGCACACGCGCTCACGCACGCACACACATGCACACATTTCCTTTAAAGCAACCCTTCAGAAACCGGTCGTGCCGGCCCCGGGGACGCGCGGGCAGTGCAGATCAAAGAGTGAATTAGTCAGGACCATGACCGTCATGATGTGAGTTCACGCCTGTGGAAATATTGCTAAATGCGGAAAGGGCAAAGCTTCCGAACCCAATTTTGCAAAACAAGAGTCGGCCGGTTTGGCCGCCCATGGCCTGCGAGCCAGGCGTCCAGGCGTCCAGTCGCCGCCTGGGCAGACACATTCTTGCTCCGGGGGCGGGAGCAGGTGACACGCCACGGCAGAGCTTTGGAGCGGCAGGAGACGGGAAGTGTTCGCAACAGGTTCTTGCTATCTCTGTCTGGGCCTCGCAGTCACCCCCCGTCCAAATCCACCTTTCTGCGGGGCAGGGGGCGGCGGGGGAGGAGTTTTTGGCTTCACCAGGCTTCAAACAGCCCCTCGGCCCACAGCTGCACTTGGAGACCATCTGTGGGAGGGACAGCGCGGGCTGTCCTGGGGGCCGGCCTGGGGACAGCGGACCTTCGCTGTCATGCTCTCCTACCACGGGGCCCTCTCGCGCCCAGAACTGCGGGTCTCCGTCAAGAGACAGAGAACCAGGGAGCTCAGGGAACCCAGCCGCTCCGGCCAGCTTGGCAGTCATCAGCGAACGCAGTGCCCGCGGCCGCCTCGGTCCACTGTCTCCTCCTGGGGCCCCAGCTCAGAGAGGTCGGACCCCCCCTCCCCTCTGCCTGCCGTGTGACCCTGGAAGTGCCACACTCCGCCCAGGCCACAGCTGCCTCACCGCCCCACACTCCCGTGCCCCGGGAGGGCTTGGGAGACGCCGGGGCCCACTGACCCCACGGTGCTTCCTTCATCACCCCCACAGACGTTTCCGGAAAGGCATCCTCGCCAGCCCCCGGGGCTCCCCTGCCCCCCACTGCCCCAGCTCCTTCTGAGCCTCTCCCCTGGGGCCTCCCGCAGCTCCATTTTGTGGACCGCGACCGTGCCCACACCTCCACACGTCCTGGGTGCCTCCTTCCTGCCTCCCCACCCAGCACAGTGAGCCCCCGAGAGACACCTGCAGCCCCGCTCCCTGCCTCTGGGCTGACAGCCGGGTCACTGTCCTGGACACCAGGGTTCTCCAGGCGCACCGTGCACGACCTGCCCGTGCTGTAACTTGGTCTAGACTGACTCCCCTAGATGAGGAGGCCGGAGGGCCGGTTCCCGCCCCACTCCTGGTTGGCGCACGGAACGTTCCTCGGTGTTGAATGACCATGTATACAAGCCGGGTGTTGTCACCCCCGTTCTGCAGGAGAGACGGAGCCCGAGATGTCACGGACGACCGCCCGGCAGGCAGCAGACCGCCGCTGTACCGGGCACCCACCTCCGCCGTGGCCCACCACCGCGTGCCGTGACTCAGCCCGAAGGGTCCCAGAGACCCAGCACAGCTAAGACGCAAAGACGATTTTGTTTCCAGTCCACACGGCTCCCGGAGGGCTCACAGATGGAGGAAATCAAATGCAGGGAATTTCCTGAGCGGAACTAGACACATCAGACCCGGGGCAGCCAGGCTGGCTTGGCCAGTGCAATTAGGCAGCTTCCCAGCTCCGGGTCGTGAGTTCAAGTCCCGTTTGGGTGGAGACATGACTAACAATGAAATAAAATCCAGACAGCCGTCCCAAAGACGACTCTGCAGCGCCCCATCCAAACCCCAGGTCTATAACCACAGGGACCCCTCGGGGACGTCCTCGTCCTGCCTCTTCCTCCGTCCCGGGCTCGGCCCAACCATACAGGGGACAAAAAGCCGTGAGAACGGGCAGCCCCACGAGTTGCGGGCTGGCCCTCCACACTGCTCGGGAAATCCGCGTGGTGATTTGTTGCCGACCCAGGGATGAGAAAGAACCAGGGTCACCAGAGCCGAGTAAGCGGCAAACAGGACCGTGGCACGGGGTGAGCGCCGGGGCAGATGGGAGAGTGAGCGACCCGCAGCCCAGCTCGCGACGCCAGGCCGCGCGAGACTGCGACGCAGATGGTCCCAGATCCTCTGGAGCCTGGGCGCCCGTCGGAAGGGCCGGCAGGATCACACGTACCAGCGCTCCGCAGGCGACAACCTGCAGGTCCGGGAGGGTCCGTGCCGGCAGCACCCGGGGAATGCCACCGAGGAGGTGCCAGTCGGCCCGCCGGCCACACTCCCTACAGAAACCCGAAGAGGGGGGCGCCTGGGTGGCTCAGTGGGTTAAAGCCTCTGCCTTTGGCTCAGGTCATGATCCCAGGGTCCTGGGATCGAGCCCTGCATCAGACTCTCTGCTCAGCAGGGAGCCTGCTTCTCCATCTCTCTCTGTCTGTCTCTCTGCCTACTTGTGATCTCTGTCTGTCTAATAAATAAATAAAATCTTTAAAAAAAAAAAAAAAAAGAAACCCGAAGAGGGAGGAGCGTTTCATAGGGACCCAGATGCAGTCTCCGGGCTGGCTTCAGAGAGGAAGGAGCGGAGACGCTCCGGCATGGGGGAGCGGGGAGGGCCGGCTGCCCGTGAGGAGCCTGCGTGAGTGTCCTAGGGTTCCCTGGAACACAGTTTGAGAACAGCTGATCTGCAGTGTTTCAAACACGGCAGGGTGTCCCGAAGGACGGACAGCATCGGGGACTTCTGGGAAGAGAACTCGGGGGGAGCCGCAGGACCCGAAGTGGAGGTGGGAAGCAGCGGACGAGTGAGGGTGGCGGGTGCAGGCCTCCCGGGCCCTGGGCAGCGGGCGGAGAAACAGCGCTGTCGTCTGCCGAAGGATCTGAAACCACAGCGGCTGAGCCGCGTCGGGAGACCCGGCGGTGGCAGAGCTGCTGGGAAGGGCCGGGGCAGGAGGACATGCCCCTCAACCACTGGGGGCCACGGGAAGGGCAGGGGTGTGGGCCACGGGAGGGATTTCAGGGTGTCCCCAGGGCAGGGAGATAGTCCGGGAGCCGCAGTGGCTGTGCGTGGCTCCTGGCCACAGAGCCCGTGGGTTTTGGAACCCAAACCACCCTCCATGGATGGGGGAAGGGTCATTGCCCCCCACTAAGATGTGCCATCCAGAACGGACTCAAACCCCAGTCTCCGGACCAACACCCACCCACTTCCTGACTCACACGCACTCAAACGGCACCAAAACGTGCGGGATGTGGCCACGCCCCGTGAAGACCACGCCGGGGGCACCTGCTCCAGAGACGCACCGCTAATTCCGGGACCCCCAGCACGGGGTGGGGGTTGGACTCTCAAAGCTACCGGTATTTTCCTGAGCGGATCAAAGTCAGCCAGGCCTCGCTCTGAGACAACGCCGTGTGTGAAACCCACAAACAGGCTCGGGAGCCTCTAGCGATGCTTCGAGAAAAACGTCTGCGTGCCCGGAAGGGGACGCTGGGACGGATGGGTCTCCCCAGGACCCTCTTACGGTACAAGCTCCAGCGTCTGTCACATCAAATTATCCCAACCGTTTGTAGCCTTACTTATTTTGGACGGTTCGCTGTTTGGACCAGACCTTTTATTTCCAGATTCGGGTACTTGGTGTTCTCAGGAAGTCTCGGGGCAAACCGGCGTGCTTTTCTTTGTAAGAATTTCTGTTTTTAAAAAACTCTCTGGGCCGTGCCTCTGTCCTGTAAGCCTCACGTTCAAACATCGCGGGACCTCACTAGCTGGGATGCGGGCGTAGGTGCACATCCCTGTTTCAGCCTCCCCGAGACCGCAAGGAAGGGGTCGGACGATATGATTTACCATGGAAACCCCAGACTGGCCCTAACTGACTTGCCGCCTGACAGAGTCAGCAGTCCTGGGGGGGACGGAGGGCTAGTCTCCCCTCGGCCGTTGCCCCAATTCCTCCAAGTCTCAGGTACGTGGACACGGCCTCCCTGAGTGTCAACAGCCTCCCTTACTGTACATGGGACTCTTTCAGGGGACTTTCTCAGGGGACAGGTTTTGAAAATTCTTCTGGGATCACTGTCTTGGGGCTGAAGACCGTCTTGCTGTGATGTGGTCTGTATTAACATTTTCTCATCCCATGCTGACGGGCTCTGGGGCAGGGCCACATTCTCTGTCTCTGTCTCTCTCAGCCCAGCTGCAGGGAACGGAGTGCCCCACCCGCCGCATGTCAGGGCACAGTGTCATCGCCGGGACAGACCTCATGATCAATGTCCAGTGTGGAGTGACATCCTCCCCCAGTGGCCCTCTACGCCGGCGCCCAGGGCCACCCATCATTCCTCCAGCAGGCCAAGACCGATAGGCAGACACAGCCCACAGGCCTCGCGGGTAACTCGACGGCAAAGGCATTTTGGGGATAAAGCGGAATGAGCGGCATCTGGGGAAAATGCACTATTAAATGCCGGGTCTCGAAGGCAGGATCCTGTATTTTTAATGCCCCTGGCTCTGCACAGGGCAGCCTGAGCTCCCAGAAGGCATTCGGTCAAGCACAGAGGAACGGAGGTGATTGGAAGGTGTTCCCGGGGAAGGAAAGACCGACGGACGGCGAAGTTCCCAATCACGGGCGGGCGTCTGGAAGGCGGTGTCAGCACGCCGTACGCTGGGAGGGGGGCTGGGTGCAGGGTTCTCTCCTGTCACATAAATACTCCAGCTGCTGGGCCACAAAGGACCCAAGCGTACCCCCCAGGCAGCCTGCGGTGGTCGGGGTGCTGAGTCCCTGGCTTCATGGCATGGGGGGGCTGTCTGCAGGTCCTTCACTGGGGAAGAGAAGCGTTCTTAAGGCTCATGGGGTCCCCCATGTGTCCTGCTGCTCTGCCTATGACCCAGGGACCTCCACAAGGCCAGTGGCTTGGCTCCAGATGCGACGGCTGGTGGAGGCTTCGATTCTCTTCTTTCTGTCTTCGTCCCAGACCCTAATGAGAAGGCACAACGGGCCCGCTTACTTGTCTGAACCCCGGCCATCTGTGCTGCGGTTCCGCTGACTCTCGGCATTTGGAGTGGTTTAAATGGCGGGTCAGACAGAGGCCTTCCCAGCCCAGCCCTGTCCTGGAAATTCTTATTAACATTTCCAAGAATAAGAGAAGAAAATCGGGCCTGCCTCGTCGAGGGTGGGGTAGGTCTAGAGCCCTGGACCTGGGGATTTCACACATCAGTCCTGGCTCAAGTGCCTCCCAGCGTGTGTCCTTGGGCGCACGGCTAAGCTCCCCGAGCCTTGGTTTCCTCATTTGCAGACTGAAGGGACGGCTCCCGGCGCTTGCGGTGAGTGACGCTCAGTGAGATCGCACATACAGCTCAGTGACACCGTGCCCACGGGCTACGGGGCAGGCACTCAGGAGCTGTCTCCATCCCTAAACGGGGACCCCAAGACCTCGGAAACCTGTATCACATAAGTTGAGCCACGTGGTGTTTGGGGTGTGGGTTACCCTTCTTTCCTCCTTCTCTGGTCCATGGGGAGAGCACACAAACCCAAATGGAGATCAAAGTGTCCCCTTTACTCAGGCTCTCGGTAACAGTGAGCTGGGGAATGTTCCAGAACATCATTCGCCCCAACTCAGATTGATGAGACCTGAACCAGCAGGACGCCAGCCTGCTGCTTCCCTAAGTCCGGGGAGCTCACTTTCCACGTGGCAGGCCGCCGGACCGACCCCCACACGGCCTGCTTCCCACACAGGAACGGGGCACGAGAGCACCCACCGTCCCCCAAAAGAGTCTAAGGTGTAAGACAGCAAGTCCTCGGCGTGTGGAAATGGTCTTTAAGGTCTCGGCGAACTCTACACCGGCGGAGTGAGGCAGGCAGAGAGGGCACAGCACTCCAACGGGGCGAGCTGGGCCAGGCTGTCGTGGCTGGGCCAGGCTGTCCACAGCACAAAAGGGAGCTCAGGGTAGGGAAGCCAGCCTGCACACCTTTCCCCCCCGCCGACAGCCACGGAGCCCAGAAGTTCCCAACGCGCCAGGTCACGGCATGGTGGCCGGAGACACCGACGGCCCCGGTGCCCTGGGGAGGGAGGTCGCTGGTCTGTCTGCACCAGAGGCTGCTGGGAAACGTCCAGGAGGAGAGGACAGGGGCAGCGGGCAGGATCCCCAAGGGCTCCGGGGACGCCGGTCGAGACACGGACAGGGCCACCGCCCGGCAGCAGCTCCAACCAGAAGCCTGGAAGGGCAGACTCGGCCCCCGACGAGAGAAGACCGCGGGCCTCCAGAGGCCGCGAGGAGGAGAAAGCGAGCAGAGGAAGGCCAGCCGGAGGGGTGGGGTGAGCAGGGTTGTGAGCAGGGCCGTGAGCAGGGCAGAGTCAGCCAAAGGCAAAGGAAACCACCCTCGCCTCCCCTTCTCAAGCGCCTGGCAGATACCACTAAGCAAACACCGCGTCCCTCCCCGGGGACCCCACATGTGCCTTCACGGCTCCACGCCCCCGGGGCCGATAAGTGAGGCAAAACCCCCCACTACCCCTCGCCCCGAGAGAAGACCTCCAACGGGAGGGAGAGCTCGGGGCTTGGGCTGGGCCCCGTCCTTCTCGCCTCTGCCGGGCCCCTCGCTGGCATGGTCTGCGTGCCGGGGGGACGCGGGGGGGGGGGCGATCGCAGCCCTGCCCCTCCCCCACTGCGCAGTTCCCTGGCGGTGAGATTCGGGTCCACGGGGGCGGGGAGGGGCGGGGGAGTTCCCACACCAGTCCTGCGGGGGGTGCGCGCGGTCCACGCACGAGGAAGGGTGGCTTGTACCCTCCTTTCGTGCTGGGGAGGCTTCCTCTTCTGGACCCACCCAGACGCCGGCTCCCGGAGCGCGTCCCCCACCTCGCGCTCTCCGAAATCAGGAGGCCCGCTCGGATTCGCTCGGATTTGCTCAGAACTGCAATGGAAAACAAGGACCTCCTCCCCTCCGGACGGGGGATCCCAGCCGACGGCGTGGGTATGTGGGGGTCACAGGAGGAGACAGGGCCCTGAACCTCCAGGGCCCAGGGGAGGAAGAGGCCTCGGGGAGGGCCGGTCCCAGGACTGAGAAGTCCCAAAGGGACTGCAGTGTGAGGCCTCCGTGGCCGCAGAGACCCTGAACGACCCTGGCCCTGGGTGGCCAGGATGGAGTCCCCTGGCTAGCGGTTATCGTCCCCAAAGGCCCCCACACAGGTACACAGATGCTTTACTTCCCCAACCCTCTGGGAAGGCCAAGTCTGTCGAAGCCGGCTCTCCCCTGAGCCAAGACTCCACGGGGATTAACGCGTGCAAACGTCTGGAAACACCCCCCGACACACAAACTGCTCCCCCCCCCCTTCTGAGAATCCTGGTCTGCTCCCCTCCGATCAGTGCAAGGAAGGCTCCTGGTGTGCTGTTGTCCCATTAACGTGTGAGGCTCCCGGGGCCCAGAGAGTCCGGTTTTCTTGGGATCCCATGCCCAGTTGGCCAGCCCTGGAGTCCAACGCCCCGACTCCCGGCGCCACGTTCACCCTGCGTTTGACCATTCCCCCAGCTTGGCTCTCGGGCCTGACCATCTGCTTGGAAACCTGACGCGTAAGGCGCCCCAAACGGCAGCAGATGGAGGCCGATCAGGGCAGAAACCAAACGGCGCCCCGTTGGGGGTGGGTGGGGGAGACACTCGCGCTGGAAACATCCTCGTTCTCTGCCACTAACAGCAAGAGAGGAGGAAACACCAGCAGATTGAGCCAAGCAGCTGCGCTTGCTGGGACCAACACTGAGCCCCCCCGCAGGCCCGTCCCCGCTGGGCAAGCGGCTGCTCCCACCCGGTGTTGACACGGCCCATGTCAGACCAGGGCTCTCTGCTCGGGGCTTGGCCACGGCCTCTCGTGTCCTTCCTATGGAAAATCAAGGGCCAGATATGGGGGCTGGTTCCAGCAGCTTCTCCATGAGAAGCGGCCGGCGGGTGTTGACGGGGAGCCTCACGATCCCATGCCAAGGGGACCTTGCCCCCACGGCAGGGACCTGATGCCTGCCATCGGCCGGGTTTGGCTTGGACAGGGCCGGAGCTGTGACAGCGTGCTGAAGCAGACGGTCAAAACACCGTGAGGTCATTACAAGCATCAACCAGGCTCCTTGCTGCAAGGGCTCGGAGGTGGCGGCCCTGACCGGCAGGCGGGTGAGGGCTGGGGAGGACGCAGGTGCTCGGCTGAGAGCCGCACGTGGAGGGCCCGCGGGGAGCCCTGGGCTCGGCTCTCGGACTGATGGGGGACACAGCACCAGGGAGGGCAGCTGTGTCCAAGGAGGGCCAGGGAGCATCGTCAAAGCCAACTGGACACTTCCTTAGGCTCAGTCAGACGCACCAAACATCAGAGACAGATAAGATCTGGACGCATTGGCACAATTCATTTACTCTCAGTTTGAGAATAAAACAGTCTGACCATCGGACCAGCGTCTCAAGCTGCTACAACCAGGAGGAAAAGGGAACTGGCGACGCCACTCCTCTTGGGCCTAATGGCAAGTGGTCACCTTCCAACATGGTGGCTCTACGAAACTCAAGAGCTTCCCAGAGCTCCTGATTAGCCCCATCCCTTCCAACCCCAAGGTGAGAAAGGCCCCCAGGGGGACTCCCCACAGAGCCCCCTTCTGGGATCTGCCACCCGAAGCTAAACCTTGAGTTCATTCCCCATCGCCAGCCCCAGCCCTGTCCCACGACGCTGGGCATGAGGAAGATAGCCCTCGGGGTGAACGTGCTGGCAAAGGAGCCCGAGGGGATGTACGTCGCCCTGTCCCCCCCCAAGCATCTCACCCTCACTCTCACTCACGTCCCCATCTCACACCTTAATGAAGCGGCAGACCCGTCAGCCCGTCGTCGTGGATAAAACCTGTCTACTTTACCTCTTACAGACCTCAAGAATCTGTCCCCCTATTTTGGGTCCCTGTTCTTTTCACCTGGTTGCTGGAGAAGGTCTCCAAGCTGGTCCCCCTGCCCCTGCCTGCCTCCTTCCACTCCAGCCATGTGGCTGCCAGAGCCGTCTTCCTGACATACAAACACACGTGTGCCTCCTGCTCAAACTCTCTGTGGCTCTCAGTCCCCTCTGGGTCATACCTTCTCAGTGTGACCCTTGACAGCCTGGCCTTGGCTCCCCTTTCTGGTCACTCGCAGCACTGCCCGATGAGACCCTCGGGAACAAAACAACAATCCAAACTTCCAAGGACAACAAGCCGGGGAGAATGCGTGCCCCCTGTCCCACGCCCCTCGAGCCTGCAGTCCACCTCCATGCTGCCCTCCCTCTGCCGTCAGTGGCTGCTTCCCCCCGTCTGATGGCGCCGTCCAAGGGGTCAGAGGATGGGCAAAGTTCACATCTAAATCTGAGCATCCAGCACAGAGCCTGGGGCGTGGGAGGCTGCGTGGAACACCGTGGAGTGGTCCCTCTCTAACCGTCACCTTCATCCTTGTGATGAAGACCAAAGTGCACGGCTTTGAGGTTTCCAGCGCATTCCCCACTCCCTCCTCGCGCGACCACATGCCTAGTCTACCGGATGCTTGCTGTGATCTCGTCCATGGGGCAAGAGCACAGGAGTAACATTCATCATTTACTGAGCCTTTACTACATGCCTACCGTCGTCCCCAGTGTGGTCACGTTTCCTTCACTCACTGGGCACAACAGCCTGGCAGGGGAGGTCCTCATACAGCCTCCACTCCACGGGTGAGAAAACAGAGTTTGCAAAGGGGTGAGAGACGTGGCTCAAAGTCACTAGGTCCTCACACCTCTGGAGTCAGACCCAGACCCACCAGCTTCTACGACCTGTGCCTTTACCAACGACAATCACCCCATTTTACAGACAAGGAAACGGAGGCTCAGAAAGGTTAGGGAGACAGTCAAGGTCTCATAGCTCAGGAGCCGAGCCAGCCCTCCGGTCTCCACATCTCTTGCCGCGACCACTGCCCTCCTGGCATCGGGTGATCAGACCCGTGGTTCGGGGAGGCTGAGAAGAAAGAGTTGTGCGGACAACCGAGGTCCTAAGATGGGACCCCAGGAGAGCATGAGAAGCTGTGAGTACAAAGGATACCCTGTTCCACCCGTCCTCAGGAAATTTATGCGGCCAAAGGAAGAAAGACTTGGGTCCTGCATGAATATTCTTGGCAGCTGGGAAGACATGTGACTCACGGTATTTATAAGGAACAGACTGCCCGCTTTCCTCTGACCCGTCTGGGTAGCAACACCACCACGGGTTCCCACTGCCCAAGAGAATTCCAGATCAAACAAAGGAAAATCAATCAGGAGAAAGAGACACAGACACACACACAGAGAATAAAGGTGGCATGTTTTTGCCCAGCTCCGCAGAATTCTGGAAAGGTCCGGAGCAGGAGCTGTGAGTTTAGACAAGGAGGAAGGAGGAACACAGAGCAAGAGCGAGGCGGGATGGAGCTCTGCTCTACCCCGCTGGGGAGTCGGATTGCACAGGACGCCCTTGGTCCAGCCTTCAGAAGACCCGCGGAAGCCCAGAGGTTTCTAACACACCTTCGAGTGCAGACCCTGCCCCACCGGGCCGAGGGATGGGGTCATTCCACCTGACCGAGCCTCAGTCTCCTCAACCAAGAAACGGGGTCGTCAAAGCCTAGATTTCAGGGCCTGCTGGGAGGTTCATGGAGTCACACACCAGCGGTGTCTTGCTCGGGCCTCGTGCACAGCAGCCCTCGGGAAATACTCCTCCACTGCCTCCCTCCCTCTGTGTGAGACAAGAGCCTTCTCTCTCCCCTTAAAATAGTAAGACAGACTGGAAAAGTCCTCTCGCCACTTAAACTCGTGGCTACCGAGTGGGAGGTGGGGCATCTAGGCCACACGTCCGGGGCCCCGGGCCAGGACGCTCACGCCAGGACACAGCCTGCCGTGACCAAGACAGACACATGGCAGCCGAGGAACCCCAGGAGAGTGTGTAGGCACCGAAGCCTGCAGCCCCCTGAAGGACGCAGACACGGGCAAGCTGGACTCCGCAGGGTGGCCCGTCCCTGAGAGGAAGCATCACTCTGAACCGGGCCCAGCCCAGCCACAGGAGGACTCGGCCTCGGGACCCGCGAGGCTGCGGATTTCAGGTCCTGCGTTTCCCCAGGGCTTCCTGAGATCCTAACCGCACGGTGACAGCCATGGCATCGAAGCAAAAGGGAAATGGGTGAGGCCCATTGGAGAATTATATAATCCTCCATTTTTAAAAATAGGAGTGGGTATTTTGGGAAAGAACTGGCAGGGCTAGGTCTTGCATAGCCTTTCTGAATGGCCTGCGGAAACTCAGCGCAGGGCTTTCTCCCGGGGTGTCTAGAGAGATGGGCTCCCCGGTACGGCCACAGAAGGATGGAGAAGCCACGTTGGGTTGGGCAGTTGGAGAAAAGCACTTTGCTCTGGGACTAGGCAGACGAAGGAGGAGACTTTATAATTCGGGGCCAGCTCTGGGACACACCGGGAGGATGGGAGGAGGGCACCATCCTGCCGTGGTCTCTTCGGGCAGATCCTTCCTCCACCATCTTCTGCGGACCCAGCCGGTCAAGGATGACAGAGGCTTGGCAACCGCTCCCACCCCTCACTTTCTGCTCCCGTGCCAGACATTACTAATCAACCGCGGCTCCCATGCCAGACATTACTAATCAACCGCCTCTAGGTCCCCAGGCCCAGCCCTTCCCATAGCTCTTCCCTAAGCCACCGACAACCACGGGGAGCTAACCAAGGGGACCTTCTTGCAAGAAGCCGCACACAGGCTTCGGTTTAAGGCCCGGCCCGCTCACAGCCAGACCTGTCGCAAGAGACGAGATACTCTGGCATCTGGGGGGCCCTTCCCCCAGCTTAGGGTTCAAGGCTTCTGTGGTGACACAAACACAGCTGCTTGAGGAGAGGAAACATCCGCATTCATTTGGGGGCAAAGAACAAGTGGCTCCAAGGACAGGGCACTTGGCCAACACGAAAGCCGTCCAGGAATGCTGGGCCCCTGGGGAGGGAGTCGGCACTCGCCCGCGCCCCTCTGATGCTGGGCGTGGCCGCGGGACTTGCCTTGGCTGCTGCCTGTGAGCAGAGGTGACAGAGGTCACACCTGTGACGATCTGAGAGCCCGCGTGTGGCTCCCCACGCCCCCTCCCCTGCGCCCTGGGTGACGACCGAAGCAGGTGCTGAGATGGGCTCCCGCCAGCCCCGGGCCCTGCGAGGCCGTGACCATGGGCAGTGACTCCTTGATGAAGCTTTTATGTTCCCAGATAGGAACACTTTCCCCAGTGGCAGGGCTTGCCGGCAAGCTGCGCGTCTCCCTGAAAAATTAAATATTTCTCGAAAATGGACCCGGAAACGCCAACATTGTTTCCAAGATGGCCCAACCCAACCCCTGAAACATAAAGCCAGAATTTATCATCACGACCTCCTCAGCGAAGGGCCTCGCTCGCGTCCACAAGGATCACCCGAACCCTCACAGCCCGCGACGCCCCACGATGCCCCCGCAACCCCTCCTGCCTCCGCTCGCCACGATTCACGGAGAAGCAATATCTGGGTAGTGTTATTTTTTAAAACTCTCCCTCCCCACGCCCCTGCAACCACGACAGGTTTCGGGACCGCCGCCCCTGGCCTCCCGCACCCCCTGCCCCTGCTATAGAGAATCATAATAATTCTATCAGCCAATGAGCCAGAATTCCAGCTCCTTCCTTCACCCATGAATAACCCTATTGTCGTCCCTTCCCTGCCGGCGGGGGCATCCTTCTCTGGAAACAGAGTAGGTATTACAAACATAAACACACCACAACAGATTTCTCCTTGCGCTCTTCGGGCATTTAAATAGTATCTATCTGGTGAGTCACGAGGTCATGGGGACAGCGGCCACCCCTTCCACTCCTGGGGTTGGGGCGTGGGGCACCGTGGACGTCCGTCCCCTCATCTGACACCCGGTACTGTGCCTGGGGCTGTGCGGATTGGGGACACGATATCCGCCCGCCCTCCCCCTCCCCCTTGGACACCTGTCTCCCCCCCCCAACCCAGGGCCCTGTCTTGAGCCCCGGCCTGATTCTGCGTCACACAAACAACATGAGCTGAGTTCAAATCCAGCTGATGGGCCAAGGCCACGGACTCCGTTCGGGGGGAGGCTGGGCGGGATCCAGCTCAGGACTTCTGAGAGCAGGGGTGAAGTGGGAAGGGGGGAGGTTTCTCAGAGGAGCTGCAGCTTAGGCTGGGCTGGGCTGGGGGGCCCGGCTCGCCTGTGGGGTGCTGGGCGGGCTGGCCTGAGCGGAGAAGACACGGGGGAGGGCGAAGGGGGGGTGGCAAGACCACCACAACGGGACAGCACGGATGTCAGCCTGGAGTAGGAGGCAGAAGGGGTCCAGACACAAAACCCAGAGCCCAGAGCTTCTGCCTCCCCCAAGACCCCGCGTCTCTGATCTGGCGCTTCCCCTCCCTGGCCAGCCTGCCTCTCCACCCCGGATGGGGCGAGGAGAAGTGAACCTGGGGTCCCGCAGCGATGAGGGAGCCGCCGGGACCCGGAGCCTTGCTCTGAGACCGGAGAGCAGCCACACACACGCTTTGTCCTGAAACCTATCGCACCTTTTCAAAACAGAGGAGCCCCGGCTCCCACCGCACAGCAGCACGGCAAGGGGCCTGCTTTAGAAAGGCCCCGTCTTGCCTCACTCGCTTGGACGTTTCAGCATAAATTTCAATCTGGAAGAATATTGGAAAGAGGGCACCGGTCATGGACTCATCCCAGGAAAAGTATTTATTCTTGCCTTTCCTTAGCCAAGGAAAGTTCCTATGCTGGAAAAAGCACCTCACCGTCCCCCGAGCTGTATGGCAGAGATTAAAAATAGAAGGAGAGAAGCAATCCTGACATGTTGATCACCTTCCCTTAACTCCGAGCACTCTGCATCTTCTCCCTCCTACTTGGAAAAAAAATCATTATTTCTTAAGGCTTCCAAGTAACATCCCACTAATAAAACACCATCTTTTCTTTCTGTATTTTTTTTTAAAGCCACAGACTCTGTCTTTTTAAGTGGAGGGTATTTATTCCAACTCCTCATTTTTATAACTCAGGAGCAGAAGAGGAGGGAGAAGGGAGGCAGAGAAGACCCACTGGGTCCCCACGGGGCGGTGGGCACGGCGCTGTGCGCCTTCCATCTGCTCCCTCGCGTAATCCCCGCAGCCGAGCTTTCGGGAAAGGTCTCCTGGCCTTATTTCGCAATCAAAGAACCCCCAGGCTTTAGCGGTGAACGGACTCTCCGCACGACTCAGCTAGCCGGGGGCAGAGCAAGAACTGGAAGTGGCTTCCGTGACATGTAGTCTGAATTTTAAAGTCTGGCATGTTCCTGACTTCCTCAAGGCCAAGTTCAGTAAACAGCATTCCCAGCTGGCTTCGGGATCTTGCTTTCACCCCGACTCCCAGCCCAGCACCGCGGGATGACCTGCACGGTCCCATCCCTTGCTTGGTCGGTCCTCGCCAGCGCCCGGGAGCTGGGGCGGGAGAGATATCTTTCTGCCTTTCAGAAAGATATCTGTAACTGCGCTCCCTCAGACGAGTGCACTGCTGCTCTGATCTCACCAGAAGCGCCCGCTGGGGATTCGGGCAGGGGACTAGGAATCGTCCACTTGCACCATCACTGCTAGACCCCAGAGGAGGAAAAGGCAGGAAGCACATGCAGGCAGGTCTCACGCCGGGTGCTGGGCGAGGTCTGTAGCTTCGGGCCAGACCCACAAGGGTGCAGAGGTGGGGAAAGAAGCAGAAAATCGATGCCACTGCTGTTGCCCTGCCCCCTGACCCTGTTCCAGCATTCTGCCGCTGGAGGTGCCGTTTTCCCCCAGGCGAATGATCTGTCCCCCTCTTAAAAGCCTTTGCATCCTGCCTGAGTTAAGACCATGCTGGAGCAAAGGCATCGTCAACCCAGGCTGTGAGAGGCCACGGCTCTGGGCTTTGTGTGGGCCTGGAGAAGCCTCCCGTCCTTCGAAAAGCACAGAGGATAGAAAGGACCGGCCCGGGGATCATTTTGTAATGTATGAGAATACCAAATCACCATCACGTACACCTGAAACGAACAGGATGCGGCATATTTCAATTTAAATATTAATAATAAGAAAAGGAAGGAGAGAAGGAGGAGGAAAGAAAAAGAAGGTAAAAAGGAGCCTGTGGAACATTCTGCTGCTGTGGAAGTAGACTGTCCCACCAGACAAAGGTTCATTCCCAAAGCATCTACTTCACCATCTCAGCAAGTGGTGAGAGCGCCTGGGCTGACGGAACAGGACTCCGGAGACGCAGAAGCAGGCATCAGCTCACGCAGGCTGCTGGGAAACGGGACGGCGACAGTGAGTCTGTAAGGAAAGTGGAAATGCCACCGTGGGACTGAATCCACGGCAGGAAGACGGAATAATGAACTGACCCAGGAGAGAACCGTGTGGAGGAGGCCCCGGGAGGCTGTCTCCGAAACAGGCGGTTTCCAGGCCTGCGCCTTTGCCGTGTTCCCTCTGCCCTGCGCCTGGAGCGGACCCTCTTTCCAGGTCCACTGCAGACCCCCGGGGTGACGCCGTCTCCCAGGGGCCCCCACACGTGCGGCCCCGAGGCATGGGCTGTGGGCAAGAGTCAGACGAGGACTCTACCGGGTGGTGACCTTGAGCCAGGTCCAGAGGGACGACCGGAGGGATGAGTGGAGGACCAGCATGCTGCCCAGGCTGGAGCACAGACAAGTAGTTGAGGGACACCAGGCAGGGTTGGCCACAAGCCAGAGTGTGACCTTTCTGCTGCTATCGATGGGAGGCGGTGTCTCAACTTTGATCGATAAACCTTTGCTGCTGCTGTCAGAGAGGAAGCCAGGTGCCGGAGACACCCCAGCAGACGAAATATGCCCTCCCACTCTTTAGAAGGCCACAGGCTGGTGGGCGTACAGTGTGGGAGAAAAACGATCCAACTTGCCTTTCAGAAAGATATCTGTAACTGATCTAAAGTTAATCCATACTTTTACAACATCACCAGTATTCCGAGTCACAGAGCCAGAAGGCTGGCTCTGAAACCTGCCTGCGTTCCACTCTGAAGCCTACTCCTTGCTGTGTGACCTTGAGCGAGTTACTTCACCTTTGTGGTGCTTCAGGTTCCTACTCTTAAAACAGCACCACTGCTCCTATCACAAATGATGGTGACAATGGTAGCGACGGCGATGGTGGTGACAGTGATGATGGTGATGATGGTGATGGTGGGGACGGCAGTGATGGTGATGGTGGTGGTGGTGGTGGTAATAGTGGTTGATGGTGATGGTTGTGATGGTGATGGTGGTGATGGTGATGGTGGTGATGGTGATGAAGATGGTGATGGTGGTGATGGTAGTAATGGTGATGGTGGTGATGGTGGTGATGGTGATAGTGATGGTGGTGGTGATGGTGATGATGGTGGTGATGGTGGTGATGGTGTTTGATGGTGGTGATGGTGATAGTGATGGTGGTGGTGGTATTGTTGATGGTGGTGATAGTGATGGTGGTGATGGTGATGGTGATGATGAAGATGGTGATGGTGTTGATGGTGTTTGATGGTGGTAGTGGTGATGGTGGTGGTGAAGGTGGTGATGGTGTTGGCCTATGTGTACTGCACACCTACTAAGCACCAACTTCTGTTGTCAGCACATCTGCAATAACGCACTGCATCTCACTCCGAGCTCTGAAAGAGGTGCTAAATTGCTCCCATTTCATTAACCCTCTCTGGAACAGTGATCTGCTTCTTGTCACAGAGAGGTTAAGTAAATTGCCCAAGGTCAAGTGAGGATAGTTATAATTATTTTATTCTTCATATTTTGCCTTTATGTCCAAGAGACAAAGGCCTTAGGAAAATTAACTACAATTAATCATGCGTCTTAAAGGTAGAAACGTGGCAGGGATGTAAAGCACCAGGCTTTCTCCGACACCCATCCTGCCGGATCCGAGTGCGAGTCTGGTGTAGGCTTCCCCGTGCTCGACTCCACCCTGAACAAAGCCACCCTGAACAAAGCCACCACAAAGCCACTATTCCCTGTCCACAACAGGCCATATTAACCTCTCAAGAGAGTGTGTGTGATTATTCTCAGGCCTCAGCTGAGTGTTTGGTAACAGCACGATTCATTCCATATGCTTTCTTAGCCTGATAAATGGCACCTAGTAATTTGCTCTCCTGCTGCATCAAACAGGACTTGACTAGACACTTTTTATGATGGTGTTTGGCCGAGAATCTGGTTAGTCCAATCAGTGAGCCAAGCCTGCTGGTAGGAGCTTTCTCCCAGTACAACAAGAAATATCAAATGTCCCTGGGACTAGCCGTGACAGTGGTGAGGACAAAAGCAATCCCCATTTCCTGAGTGTTTTATGATGCTCTGTCCGCACTTCACACACCTTGCCCCACGTAACCCATGCAACAGTGCGATCAGCAGGACTGATGGGGTTCATTATACAGGGCAGAAAAGCGAGGCTCAGCAAGGACAGGTGTCTCCCACATGGCTGTGCCCTTGAGGAGCAGCCCGGGGGCGGTGGGGGCGGGGAGGCGGTGGGATTTGAATCTGAGTCTCTGTCTCCAAAATCTGTGGTCCCTAGCACTAGCAGCAGGGTAGCAGAAATCCGCGGGGTTGACGCGGAAACTCTGATCAAAATTAGCCTCAAAGAAAGTCCCAAAGAGAAAAGCATCCAAGGGGCGCTCAGATAGGGGCCCCCAGCAAATCCTCATGCTGCCCAAGAACGCACACGCCGTGTTTCTCCAGTGTCGGCCACAGA
Source organism: Mustela nivalis (assembly GCF_964662115.1). NCBI lineage: Eukaryota > Metazoa > Chordata > Mammalia > Carnivora > Mustelidae > Mustela > Mustela nivalis. The sequence continues at coordinate 154,280,944 of NC_139025.1, forward strand.
CACAAACAGAGCGTGTGAAGGCGGGACGCGGACTCGAAGTGCGAGTCTCGCTTGTGGTGAGCTCCTAGACACCGGACATAAATTCTCAGGCGCTCAGAGCCTCCGGGTCAGATGATGCCAGAGAAATCAAGGTGTCTGGGGACAGTGTTTACATCGGGTCACAGCAAGTGTGACAAAAGATGAGACACTCACCACTGTCCATGCAGCACAGTGGCCGCTGGCCTGTCTACACCTGCCCACGTCCGGGAGGGAGTGAGACCTGTCCTGGAGAAGTGTCTCTGGACGCCTGCAGACCTTCAGTCACAGGCAAACAGAATCCGAGCCCCTGCCTTCCCTGGGGGCAGGGACACCTCCAGCGGGCTCTCCCCCAAAACGCAACGGCCTTCTCCTCCTCCTCCCGCCTCCTTTGGGCTTTGAAGCCTCCTGACACGTTCTTCTATTAGACGATGTCTCCTGCCGACTCCAATGATCTGTTCACTTCTTGTCCCCTTCCCCACCAGAGTATGAGCGGGTCGGGGACGGGGCTGTATTCTGGAATCCCGGTGCCCACCTTCGGGTCTAGCACACCCCGTGTTCAAACAGGTTTACTGAACCAATAAGGAGGACATCCAGGTGACGGGTGAACTGACGGACAGATGGGCGGATCGGGCTGGGAAGTGGAGCAGCGGGTATCTACCCGCACATTCCTTCCCAGGCTGGCCTTACAAGACGAACGTGTTGCCCTGTGCAGGATATTTGAAATAGTTACATTCTCTGGCCTTGTACGGAGACACAGTAACTAACTGAACCTCTCGGGAAGCTTCTGATTTCTCATCATGATAGGTATCGGTTATAAAAATTCCTAGAAACGCCTTCTCGTGCTCTCCCCTGGTCAGTTCTTTAAGATAAGGTCCCAGAGGTGGAATTCTTGGCTTCCATGCCGTGTCTGTTTTTTAAAGCTTCTGCCGCCAGCCCCTCAGCCAGTGGCCAGGCACTTCTGAGACGTCGGTGACTCACCCCTGCCCCTTCCTTCTCTGGCATTCACCTCTACCCTCCGGCCCCCAGTCACCGGGCACTTCTTCATTTTTCTCTCATTCTGGGAAACTGCACGAGCTGTCACTCAATTCAGTTGGTGGCCATTCCCAGCAAGGGCAATAGCACTCTGATCCGTTCTCCTCTGACTTTAAATTATCCCAGTGTCTTGCTGGTTTCCTTACACGTGTTCTCCCACGTCCCTACAACCGAGACTTCTTACTTCACAAGAATTGGTTTTCTCTGGCCGTGGAGGGCTCCGAGCAGGGGCTGCCTTCCCTTCGGCCTCGGGGAGCCACGTTCAGGGGCGGTCTTCCTCTACCTCCTCGGGGCGACGCTGTTTCCCCCTTACCTGCCTCGTAACGTTTCCCCGGACCTGGGTTGGCTGCTCCATCCTGGCTCGCCGGTCGTCAGGGACACGTCGGCCATCACAGAGGTGAGGCCACAGACCACCCCCACCTCAGCTCAATATCACGACACGGATACGGATTGAAGAGAACTTGTTAAGTGAGGCCCACCGGTGTGGGGGTCAGGAATGTCACAGCCACCGACAGGCTCCGTGACTCTAAGACAAGTGTCCGCTGTGATGTCTCGTGTCCACAAACACTCCCTCCCATTACAGCCCAACGCGTGCTCTTGTCTTGCCATCCAAGGCCCCCCGAATTTGGAAAGCCACCTTTCCAGACATATACTCCCTCCTCCTCCTTATACATTCCCTCCCCCATGCACAGTCCTCCTCCCCCACTGAAGACCCGCTTCTCGGACCTGGTCTACGTTTTGCTCAGCCCTCACGGCGGCGTTTCAAACCTCTGCCCCTGTTCCAGGCAAGGCCAGCCTGCCACCCAACCCCGTCCCCGAAAGCCTCAACATGTGGTACTTCTGATCATCCCAGGGCTGGCTGAACCGAGGCCTTTCTACTTCAAGCGAACATGCCAGGACTTAGATCTCCCGTGGTTTGTGTCATCCCAAAAGGACTGGGGACTCGCTCTCCGGTCCTTCTTAAGGGAGCGCCCTCAAAGCCCGAGGCACACTCTGGAGACTCTTCTTAAATGTGGCAAATTTTTCTCCCTCTGAGAATTTGACTCCTAGAAAATGCCAGAGGTCACGTGAAGAGATGATCCAACGGTGTAAGGATGCAGGGAAGAAATAATCAAATACGTGCACGGACTCCTGTTTGCCCTTTCCTGGTTCCTGGAAGAAAACTCTTCTCTCGGACCATTCCTCATTGTGGGGAGACCCCTTTCCCCTCTGTGACCCTCTGCCTTGGACTCCCCACCCCAGAAGCATGGTCTTCAAAACTGGGATTCAGAGACCCCGTGGACAGAGCCTCAGGGGCTCTACTCACTCTACTCAGTAAGTTCTGGGTCACCCGGACTCGCATGAGTGAGTAGGTAAGTCAGGGCCGTTGTGTCTGGGAGCCCTCTGAAACGTGTTCTCGGAACACAGAATAAGGGGTAAAAGAACCAAATCGTTGCACGATACATATGGGTATGGACATGCCAATCTCCCCAAAAAGGTTTGGCAGGATAACTCTGGTTGCTAGAATTATCCTGACAGACCTCATCAGCCCACGTCAACATTCCATCATTCATTAGTCATTAAGTATGTACACAGTTAAGATTATTCTACTAACCAGCATTTGACATTTTTTTAAGACATTAGATACAGGGCGAGCTCCTTTTATAGCAACTGGCTTAATAAAAGAATGGGTCAGTGGCTCAGACTCACTTCAGTGTGAAAAAGTGGGGAGAAGTGATCTCCAATCACTCAAACGGTGGTCCTTCCACCCAAGATCAAGTGACTGGACCACGAATCCCGGGACACAGAGATAACGCTTCTCCGAATCACAGCCCAACAGCACGGGGTTTAGAGGTGACCGACGCATCGAGTTAACGCCAATAATTCGAATTCCACTCGGGCTGGAGTTTTGTTTGCTCATCGCCTGTAAATTTGTTTTTAGATTCACAGCAGCATCAGATCCCTAAGCCGAAGGAATTTAAGCCTGGCGTTAGGTCTGTCCATATTTAAATAACGTAATAATAAAGGTAAGTTAAGTCAACAGTGGCCATCCCTGAGAATGTTTTCTCTTAAAAGGGGCCAGTACCTTATTCAAGCAAGAGCAGTTGTGCTCTGGTTTCCCTGACCACACTGGAACCACCAGAGGAAAGGCGGGCACAGCGCGCCCGCCAAGGAGCTCTTTCAAACACCTAAGCCAGCTCTGGGCAGGGATTCCAGTGTGGGGAGAGCCTGGCTCATGAGGCCATTTAAACCTGAAAAGAAGGTCTGCCTGTTTGCATGTCTGCTTTGTAAATATTGTCCCGGGCTAGGCAGGAAGGGGCAGGTTTTTAAAAACACCCATAATCATCTTCTTCTGCGTGTTTGTTGCTTTTGCTCGGGCCCCGACTCCCAGAACGCGGCCAGCCTTCAGTGGCCTGGCTGTGGAAGGAAGCAAGACAGTCGTCCGCAGCGGACAGGGTCCCCGAGCCACGGCTGATTCTGTCAGGGGACAGAGCGTGCTTTTTGGGCTGGTGAGGGATCAGTCCGCCTCTCCTGCTTCCCTGTGGCTGTGGGAGCCAGGGGAGAGGGTGCTGCCGACGCAGAGCTTCGGCGTCCTCTTGCACGATGACAGGCCGTTCCAGGGCCCCAGACACTCAGCCCCCACGTGACCCACCCCTCACCCTCGTTCTGCAAATTCTGGCCTGGGCCAACTCCCACGCTGACACGAATTCAAACCTTTCTGAAAACAACAAAAGCCACATTGAAGATCTAGCCACCACCACCCCCACTGTCCGTAGCCCTCCTGCTTGTCACCTGCTTTCGGTATGATGACAAGAACTCTGGTCTCAGCTTATCAACCGGTCGGAAGACATTGGTTTTTTCACAAAGGGAAGATTCCTTTGCTTTGCTGTCACGGTCCTTCCCAGAAGCTTGAACATCCTCACGCAACGTAAGGGACCCGCCAACCCTGGGCTTCAAGCAAGTCTAGTCCCACAGAGGCACCTGCGCTCGGATGTCGGGAGTAATGGGTCAGTGTCCTCACCTGGGGGTCAGCCCTTGGGAGGGGCCCAGAGGCCATCCAGGCCTTCTTGTTTCACTGGTGGGGACACTGAGGCTCAGAAGGGTCCGGCTGTCCCAGGTGACACAGCTCCTTGGTGTCACCCTCCACCTCCCGTCCCCTGCCCCGGAGGACTTCCACCACGTGCAACCGCGTTCACACTGGTGGGGACACTGAGGCTCAGAAGGGTCCGGCTGTCCCAGGTGACACAGCTCCTTGGTGTCACCCTCCACCTCCCGTCCCCTGCCCCGGAGGACTTCCACCACGTGCAACCGCGTTCACACCGGCTCTCCAGCCGGGCAGAGATGTCACTCACAAACAGGGCGCCCCAAATGCACACTTTCCTGGGCAGCAGGTCGCGGGACCAGAGTACTGAGAGCCGGACAGAGCCCATGGGGTCCAGCTCCCTCATTTCCCAGACGGGATCTTTGAGGGCCACAGACAGGCACTTGCCCACCACAGAAAACCAGTCGGCGTCAGCGCCGAGACCGGTGCCGGCATCACGACCGCCCCGGCCCTGCGGATTCGCTGTGCATCTTGCTTCTCTGGGGCTCCTCGGCCCCGTCTGGATGACCTGGCCGGTCCAGCAGCAACCCCAAAGAGCTGCGGAGTGAGCTCAACGACTCGAGGCACGCCGACCCTGGCCACGGTGCGGGTCCCCTACAACCGTCATCCCCTTGGCCCTCGCCACTCCTCCCCTGTGCCAGGAAACTTCCAGTTATGACATTTTTCTACTCTAAGACCTTTTTTGTGGGGCGGGGGGGTGTTTGCTGGTTCACATGAATCCTTAAAACTAAACCTTCTTTGTCTGGCATTTCTGAATCCAGTGCCTGAAAGTTGGGGTCAACATGGAACCGAATGCCCCGCACATTTATCAGGAGGACGGAACCCAGCCTTGTCACTCGACAGCTGTGGGTGGGAACCCGCAGCCTTTGGAGGAAGGCACACGGGCTCCAGGAAGGAATTCTGCCTGAACTCCTCATACCCACGTGGACAGGAGGCAGCCCTGCCATGGCCCCAAGGGAGGTCCGTGCACCCAGCAGGCACCCTGGGGAGGTGAAGTCTAGGGCACGCTCGCCACACCCTCTGCACCGTGCGGTGATGGGGGACTCCCTCCACGCTGGGAGTGCGGGTGCACACAGGACAGCAGCGGGGTCGGGGGGGGGCAGTTCTCGACTGAGCACCGGCTTCCCCTTGTCACCTAGGGCCCCAGGAGACACCGGGGAGAACTGCGGTGTCTAGAAGCCATTCAGTGTGAGAAGGTGTGGAGCCTGGACAGTTGCCACCTGGCTCTGTCCTTCCTGCCATGACCACGAGGGACTCCGAGCTGGCTGGAATGTTGGTCTTCCGTGGAAGGACATTCCCACCCACGGCAACCCCTTCACGCTGGAATCGCGGTGAGAGGAAAGGAAGCGTGACACCGGCTCCCTCCCCTGGTCTGGGGAGCCGGAAGGACCCTTTCTTCCCACTCATGTATCAAGGATTCAAAGGTCTATTAAAATAGCGACAGACTTGGAGTCAAAATCATGCTAAGGGGAAGAGCCGTGACCCGACGCAGACAGCCCAGGTCTACGGTCGGAAAGCAACCAGAGGCGGAACACATCTGTCAGGCCCCCAGGAAGGGCACCTCGCCGGGGCCAATGCGACCCTGAAAACACACCGACTGGCGAACTGGGAGTGTGCCCCTGAGCCAAGAGAAAGGGACCCCTTCCTCAAAGCCCACCCAGTCCCTGTCGGGTGCCCCATGCAGTGCCCCGGGTGGACGGGAGCGTCGTGGTCTCCCCGCTGTTCCAGCGCTTCCGTTCCCGGACAGGGACAGCTCTCCGCGAAGGTCCCACCCAGCCTCCCCATGCTCTCTCAAAGGCTGGAGTGGCCCCACCATCGTACAAATAAGCAAGCTCGGGCCGAGAGAAGACGGTGGGCAGCCCAGGGTCACACAGCAAGCCAGCTGTCGAGTCTCGAACCCAGGACCTCTGACTGCAAACTATTGTTCTCGAGACCACGTCATGGCCTGGGCATCGAACGTGCTAGAAGCCATCCAGGACATGTATGTGACCCGCAGATTTATTTCAGCTGTTAAAAGACGCAGAGTAAAGCAGCAGGAGCTGACCCCGAATTGCAGGAAAGTGATGTCACCGCTCCGGCCAGCCCACGCCCAGGGGTCATTATTTTAAAAGCGAGGAGACGACCCATTAAAGCTGGCACTGGAGCCGCTCCCCGTCAACATCCGGGCGTGTGGGCAGGGCCCAGGGCAGGTCCTCTGGGGGCTGCATTGCTGGCACTGTGGGTGAGGGCTGGGGCCTTGGCTGCTGGGACCTGCCCGCCCACGCCTGGCTGAGGGCAAGAGCATCGAGAAGCAGGAGTGGGGCTACAGGGCTTCCTCTGGGCTCTGGAACCTTCCCGACAGCAGCTGAAGGCTTGAGCCGGCCTCCAGGGCATGCAGGCAACATTCTAGGCGGCACGGCCCCTTCCCACCTGACACCCTGCCCTCCTGGGGGCTCCCAGACCTGGCAGCCGGCCTGTCCTGTGTCCGCGCTCAGGGGACGGATGGCCAGTCAGCCCAAGGGAATCAGCCGATGACCAGATGCCAGCTCAGATGAGACAAGCCTCAGGATGTGTCTGCAGAATTAGCATTCCCATAAACACACAGGGCGGTGTGTCCCCATGCAAACACGTTCAAAGGGGAACAGTACTGACTAAGCCATCCTGTCAAAAGCAGGTGTGGTAGATGGGTCACTGATACGGCCCCACGGCCCTCATCTCGCCCTCCTCTCCCCAAGTCCGTTTGCTGTGTGGCTTTGCAGCTTCTTCTCTCGAAAGGTAGAACAGAAACCTCCTTCCCTTGCGAGTGCACCAGCCTTGCTTTGGCCAGAGGATGGGGCAGAAGTGACAGCGGGCCATTGAGCTTCGAGATCTGGGCGTGCGTTCCCTCCCTCTCTCACTGAGCTGCGTCAGTCACCCGGAGAACACACCGGTTAGGCGACTGGATGCTGAGAGTCACTGGGAGTCACTCTCAGCCTCAGTAGAAAGTCAGCCAGTGCCAACCATGCGGGCGGGGACACCTGTGCAGTGACCTCCAGCCATTCTGCCACCGAAGGTGGACTCAGGAGCACAACAGCGTCCGCCAAACCCCTGCTGACCCGCGGAGCTGGCCGGCCCCCCCGCCAACAAGAGTTCACGGTTTCTACGGAAAGCCACTGGCTCGGGGCTGCTTCGTTACCCAGCACCAGCTTCCTGACCCGCTGGAGGAAGAAGGCCAGAGGACTCTACACGGAGAGGGAGGGAGGGAGGTGACGCCTGCACGCGGTCGGGAAGGGTGAATTGGGGGCATTTGCTGGATATTTGGGCAGAGAAGAGAGGATGTGCAACAGGGAGACGGTGAGGAGCCGTGTGGGGCGAGCGGGACACCAACCAGGGGACACGACGGAGAGACGCAGGTGGACAAGAAGCAGGAGAGACAGGTGCGGCTCCGCCCCGGCCGGCCCCGTGCGCCAGGCTGAGCGGCTTCCCCCGCGCCCCCCAAACCTCTCGGCTAACCGCTTTACCTTGTAACAGATTCTTGGAGCGTTAAAAGAAGGGGGAGGCGCAATGTTTTTTGTTCCACGCCAAAGGCGGAAATACTTCACATACGACCAGAAGCCGCAGAAATGTCGACCTCCTCGCAAATCTTTTCGGAATGCGAATTTCCTCCGAGGCTCTGATGCACGGGAAGGTTTTTTGAAGCAGTGGTTTGTGAAGACGGCTCAAGCACAGGACGCTACCACGTACTTGATGAACACGAGGGCTTGGAATGAGGAAGAACTCCCAGAGTAAGCAGATACTGAAGTCAAGCTTTTCCCAGGATTTTAGTAACGAGAAACAGGAGCGGTTTAAAAGGAGCCGGCAAGGGGCACCCGGCCGGCTGAGGCCGGGGAACATGCGACTCAGACCTCTGTCGGGCTTGTGAGTTCCAGCCCCACCTTGGGTGCGGAGTCTACTTTAAAAAAAGGAGGAGGAGGAGGAGGAGGAAGAGGAGAAAAAGCTATTTATAATTTTTTTTGAAATTTAAAAAAAAATTTTTTTTGAAATTTTAAAAAATAAAAGGCAAGGCTACGAGCAACGTGACACTCTCTCCTGTGGGAAGAAGTGGACAAGCCATGACTGTTCAACCCTGACTCAGTCGCCCATTCGTTCCACAGAGACGGCACACAGGGACGGGGCCGGATCCTGCAACAGGACCCCGGGCTCTAGGAGTGAAGGAAACGGGAGCCCTGCTCTTCCAGCAACCCCAGCCGGCAGCCCCGGCAGAGCAGAAGGGCCATTCGGCCTCCCCGCACCACACGGCTCCCGGGGTCTGCAGCGACAGAGGCTTCTGGGAACACAGAGGACGGGGTAGGATTTCAGCTACCCCTTCAGCATGGGCTCTGAACGATCTCCTTACACTCTTCGTGAACAAGACTTCGCATAAACGCCCATTTGTTGGGAGAGCCCGCACCTGACACTGGGAATTGTAACCCCCCTGGACCGGGCCTCCCTAGTCTGGACCACGAGTGGGAGCCCCCGAGGGTGGTCTCCGTCAGGCCTGGACTCGCGTGCGTCTTCAGGGAAGAACAAGCAAGCCCCTCCCCACCCAGGGCTGCATCCACAGCTCGCACGGCGGCTGGTGGCCCAGCGTGCCGCCGGGCTGATCTTGTTTGGCCAAGGTCTCTGGCTCTGCGGGGCCTTGGAGACACAGCCAGGCCCAGTCCACAAAGAAGGGTCTTTGAAGTCCGCCCAGATGGCCAGATAAGCGTCTGGCTGAATTCCTGCCATGCCAGCTTTATCACATTTCCATCATCTTCCACACTGGTAACCGGACCCACTGAGCTTTACCGGCAGCACAAACCAATGGCTAGAAGAAAGCTTATTCAATATACAATGTCTGGACATCAGGGTGGTCAGCGGTGGGGACAATCGAGAGAGCCTCTATGTGCATCAGGCACCGAATTAAAGGCCAGGCAAGTGGAGGGGCTTCAAGACCATCCACAGGAGCTGCAGAGAACCCTCCAACTGCCTTTTGAAAGAAGGAACCAAGAGGCAAATGGGCTACACAAGTCGGACTATATGGCAATATTTCATGCATTTGACTAAATGACCAAAAAGACAGGGAACAAGACCTGCACAGATTTGTAAAGCGCTCAGGGACATTGATAAAAAGAAGGGCTCCCTGCTGCATGGGCATGATATGAACAGACAGTTCCCAAAAGAGACAAATGACTTAGGAGGCAGACAAAGGGACGGTCTTGGACATCACCAACAAGCAGAGAAACACAAGCATTTCACCTATAAAAATAATCTTTGAAGTTTTCATATTGATTTACTGCTGGTAAAAGTGCAGGTGGTCATATTAATTGGGATCAATCTCTAGAAGATAAAGGACTACAGAAGTATCCATATACCGCAACCCACTGAAGTCCAGCTTCTGGAATGTTTCTGCTGGAAATTGCTCAAATGTTGGGGAAAACATCTACATGAAAGTGATAATTTTTTATTTAAGAGTAAAAATTTTAGAAATGAACTGGATGTCCTCTTATAGGAATTAAAACGACGGTGGTCGGAACAGAGGTGAAAACTCGACTTGCTTCTGTGAGAGATAAAACTCTATCATTGGTACATAATCACACATACAATGGTAAAAAAAAATTTTTAAAACTGGAAAAATTTTCACCAAAATTCTTACAGTGACTGTCTAAAGGGGTGGGACTGTGGTATTTTTTTTTTCTCTTTTTTACTTTTCAAGGGGTAAAGGAATATAGTTACACAGGTGTATTACTTACAAAACATGCATACCACATGCCCAGGACATCGTGGGGGTCCCCATGGTGCTGGCAGCACTGAGCAGTGAGAGCTGCTTCATGCAGGGAATGTATAGCCATCTCGGGCTGCATTCTAACAGACCTCATACCCTGTCAATAATCATCGGGTCCGCAATCACCCGCACAGCTCGGCTCCTGACAACGACAGGCTGCTGTCCTCAGCAACTTCAAGTAGCCCCAGCCAATCTCACTACCCTTGGGCCACAGGGAGCCACTGGGTTTTCATCAGGCCTTGTCTTTACTAGACTTGTTCGGGCACCTCTTCTTCAAAATCTCTATCTCACCACGCGTGGCTTTGTCTGTCCACTCTGGCCAGGCTGAGCTGCTGGGAGCTCCTCTAATGGCCCGGATTATGTGATCTCCCTTTGCCCAAAGGGCCCTTCTCTGCTAACACACAATTTCTCGAGATGATTTGCAGGGTTCAAATCAAGCAGGAAGTTCCCCGGGAAATACCGGAGTTCTCACTTTTCTCCCCCGTCCACACAGCTTACAGACACCGAATGCCACCGTATTCTTCCCATTTGCTGACATGGCTGTCCCGACCTCAAGTTGTCGGGTAGGAGAATGAATGATGGGGTTGTGTGTGTTTTGTGTCCGGTGTGGGCTGGCTGCTCGGGGGGTGTTTGCTGAATGAAATGGCAACAGCTCCTGCCTTTAGCAATTCACCTGCTGCTGACTCAAAGCTTCAAGCCCCTGCATCTTTTCAGTAAACGGCTCAGACTGATGAATGCATCGTGGCTCATTGCACATGTATGTGGGACACAAAGCATGTACCAAAGTCTCGTGATAACATTTCACCCAGAATACCTTGGCTCATTCGTTTCCTGGCAGACTCCTTCCACGTACCTCTGGGGTTTCAGGGTCTCCAATAGAGACATTCAGGAGGAAAGGGGACCCAGCGAGGGCATGCATTAGTGGCCCCGAATTTGGCTGCCATCCCATCCACCAATCGCGCGCTCTACCATTCCCAGTGCCATTGGCAAAAAGAGGTGAGCCCAAATCTCCACTGAAAATCCTTGCTAATCTCTTTATGGAACTATTTCTTTCATAAACCATGTGGAAGTGCAATAGCAAATTGCAAAATGGGACAGAAGCGACTTTGTACCTTATCCTCAGGGAGAGATAACCACTTACGACGCCACAGGATTTAAAAGTAAATTGCTTTTTAAAAAAGCAAGGGGTGTAGAAAGGACAAGTTTGCAAACTCGTCCTTATTTCGTGCAAGACGGGAAGAGGGATCCGCTTCTGACTGAGGTTTCCGCGGGACGATGAGCTACAGCGCTCTCCCCAGGCCCTCGGCGGGGAAACGGGAGATAAGTCACGGCGCAGGAGAGCGAAGGTGAAATGCCTAAGGGTCTCTGACTCCAGCGGACAGCACCTGCCCCGAACCAGCTCACACGCAGTAACATGGCGGCCAGAACACAACGGGACAAAGGTAACCAAGATCTGACACGAGCATTCTGCCCCAAATCAGAGATGCTGAGGCTAGACGTGGAACTGCAAGGAATACCATGTAAGGTTCTGGCGGGACGCGCCCAGCTATACTTAGTGTCCTTCTCACCCCAGCCCATGGCTCCAGAATTGGCCTGAGGCCTCTGACGGTGCCCACAACCCTGACATCCGGAAGCAGGGGGCGTGGCTGACAGAGGTGCTTGGGCAGCACTGATGACTCTGCTCCCCTCTTGTGCGCTGGCTTATAAAGGCACTGAGGAGGGCTGCAGGGATAAGAACGCATCGGTGTCGTTGAACCCAGCTTGTCCCAAACACAGCTGACCTCAGAAGGCCGATGAGCAGCCCAAGGAAGTGTTGCTTCTGAGAAACCATTTGAGAAAATATTCTTCTAAGCTTAGTTTTTAAAACTGTAATTGGTGATAAATTGTTCTCATCTCGTGGGACGTCCTGTCTGTGGGAGTGCAGAACAGCTGCCTTTTGTGGGGGGTCAGAGAAAACCCCCATAGCTAAAGCCTCGTCAGGGGTGCTGGCAACAGAGGGAGCCATCCAGGAGAAAGGCAGATAAGCAGCTTTTCAGATATCGGCCCGCACAACCCGAGCCAATGATAGGCCTCCCAGTGGCCCCAAAGTTTGGAGAATAGGAGTGGAACACCATCCTCCACAAGGGCACACTGGTCCTCCGGGCTGCACGGCCAGGATGGGCCAGGAGCTCATGCCCTGCAGACATTCTGGTCATAGGGCCCTGTCCCCAGCTCACATGACCCTCTGCACTGTGACACCCACGATTCCTTCCAGTGGGATGCCCTGAGCCAAGGCACAGAGACTCTGGGAAATCTGCTTCTGACATCTTTACACTTCGCAGCAGCCCTGCAGCACGGCCCTGGGGGTTCGGGCTGGGGAGGGAGTCAGCTCCTTCGGAAGCCCCGTGGGGCCCGCGCTGTGTGACCCTGACAGGCCACGCCATCCCTCCGTGTCCGCATCCATACAAGGCAGACGGAATAACGGCCGTTCTCACTGTGGGCCTGCAGTGCGGGGCGTGGGAGTGGGTACTCGGAGACCACATCTCCGGGCAGAGGGCAGGGGACGCGCGTGGGAACCTCTTCTTCCAAACGGCATTTGCTCAGGAACGAGTGCCAGGCACCAGCTCAGTCCTGGAGATGCGGCGTGGGCAAGTGGACCCGTTCCCACTCCCAGGGCACGTGGAGGTGGTATACTCCACGGCACGGCCTCCCACTCTGCGAGCTTCCGGGCCCTTCCGAGGGCGGCGGCGGCGAGAGGCTGACAACGGTCTGAAGTTTGCAGACTCGCCCAGAAGTCCCGGTTTCCCCTTCTCCCTTGGAATGTCTGCTGACTCGACTGAGTGTGGGAACAAATGCAAGACACGCGGTTTGTACCCCTAGTCGGAACCGGGTCGCGGCTCTAAGGAGTCTGCCGTAGGTTACACGATCAGGGGCCGTGTGCTCCTCTCCAGAAAATGAACAATCACCCCATTTTAGGGGACAGGTAAACAACCACGGCACAGAGGGGTGGAGGAACTTGGCCAAAGTCACACAGCGAAACAGTGGGGGAGGCAGACTTGCGGCCAGGTCTGCGGGGTTCCAGAGCCCATGTCTGTTTCCGGTTCTTTCTGCCAGCTCTCCTAGTCTATACACCCAAGAAAATACAAACTAGGAAGCCTTTAAAAATGATGAGGAAGGACTGTGGGAAACTGTTTACTTTGGAGTCAGCAAAATCGACGGGAATTTTTCCTCAAACGCCTCCTGGGCGTCGCTCTGTGCTCTTCTGGGTAGAGCCATCTCGGCGGTCGTGGTGATCAGAACCGAGACCCACACTGCGGTTCAGGGGCAGAGCCCCCAGGCCTCAGTGGCCCCTCTCCCCTCTGGCCCCTCGACAGGCACCCCTGCGTTTGCTCTAGGGCCAAGTCCAGCTCCGGGCACACGGGTGACCCTCAGGGGCCATTCATGAGTGGATTTTGTTCCCTGAAATTCCCGGAACGTCTGATTACAAACGCAGTGCGGAGAAGGGAGGGGGTGAGGAAGGTCCCACACCAGACAGCATTCAGACAATCGGGTTCAACCAGTAACGCTTCTCTAGAACTTGACCCAGACCAGCGTCCTCCGCAGGGACTGCTGTCCTCAGGCCAAAGGTGAGCCTCTCACGAAAATCCTGTCCCTGTGCCCCTCAACCCTTGCACCATCTTTGCCGCAGCTCAGGCTGGCAAGCTGCCTCCCCCCACCTCCCCAGGATCCTGGTTCCTGGATTCTCTGAACTTAGTTCAGACAACTCCTTCCTTCATAGCCCTTCTTGGTCTGATCAGCAGACTGCACTCTCCTTCCAGAACCAACCACCACCTCCTCTGTCCAGAAGTCTTGCCTGCTGGTCTCCTTCCCCAGGTCACACCTTGCTTCCAGCATGGACTGCGGGCTGCTGAGTATCTGTCTGTCTGTCTGTCTGTCTCCCCCCTCAACTGTGAGCTTCTCCAGCACAGGGAGGGGCCGTGGACCCGTCCCCGAATCCCCACCGTCTGATCAGCAGCGAGCACTTCGGGATGGAAACTGCCCTCCAACTGCTCTACTGTGAATTGTACTATTCCCACAAACATGCTTTCTCCAGCTTGAACACTGAAGCAACACTGGGCATCATTAGAGCACAGGCATCTGGACCCACACAGAGCCAGGTCCCAGTTCCAGTCCCATCACCTGCTAATGTCCTCAAGGATGGCACCATCAGTCAAGGCCCCTGGGTGACCTCGTATGGACGCCACGGAGACTTCTCCATCCCACACCTTGCTCAGAGCTCTCAGGAGGATTCAGTGATCACACGAGACCTGAACTTGGGAAGCGTTCGATAAGCACCGGGAATCCATAACAATAATGAGAAAAAGGAGAGGGTTGGCACAGGACAGACCTTGAGAAGGTGACTGGTGGGACTCTGGGTTCCTTCAGAGCCCAGAGCAGAAAACACAAGGACTCCCAGCAAACCAGTTCCTTTGAGAAATGTATGCACTTGGGGGCCGGGGCTCAGATGCGGGACTCACGAGCTCCTGGAGTTAAGAAAGGCTTTGTGCCTGCCTACATGCTGGACTCTGGGAGTACGCAGAATGAGAAAGTCTGTGCGTGTGAGCCCAGGGGGTCGTCCCCAATGAAGAGACGTCTCTCTCTTGTACAGAGATGAGGCCTTTTGTATGTCAGGGAGGGAGATCCCAGCCTCCTGCGCCCCGGGGCTGTGTGAAAACCCAATACTCACTGTTCTGGGACTCTGCCCCGCTCTGTTCCCTTGACCTGTGACAGCAGGCGTCCCCGAATGGCCCGGCAGAGCACAGACTCACGTGTGTGCTTAGCAAGCAAGAATCAATCAAAGCATCATCTTTTTTTTTTTCCCCATGTTAAAAATAGCTTCTTATTTAAAGGAACTATATGTGGGGATGTTCAAAGTAAAAATGAAATTCACTACATGGTCATTGTCAGAAAATCCCGGGAGATGTTTGCATGTTAGCGTGTGTGACAACATTACCCAATGATCTCAAAATTTAAAACAGATCCGAGCTGTCGCCCAGCCACTGGGCTCGTGTACACACACACACCCCACAATGATGCGGTCGGAGGAAACCCCGAGTCTCTTCAAAGCGAGGAACCAGACACACACCACGGAGACTGCTGTGCCTTCTTATTAAAAAAAAAAAAAAAAAATTATGTAAAATGTAAATGAGAAGAGATTCCTGCAAAGCCAAAATCCGACAGCTGCTTTCTCTTTGGCTACCAGAAATTGAATTGAGAAATTTGATGAACTCAGTTGCTTCTGAAGAAGTCACAGACACAGTGACACATCAGCCCGCAGAATCTGGAAAACATTCCAGTATGGGGCCTCACAACTCCTTCCCTCTCTAAAAGCAAAAGGAAGCAAGGGAGGAGGAGAGACGGGCTTCAAGTGCCCCTGGACGTCTGGGGAGCAGCTCATCGCCGCCCGAGTGAGCCCACACACTGTTCCCCAGGGGTGAGGCTGCGGCCGGGCTGCAGAATTTACAGGAGCACCAAGACTCCGTCATTAGTATCAAGACTATGCGATGCCCCATTTCCAAAATCGAAACTCCTGCAGAGAATCCATAGTGAACAAATAGCACCATTTTAAATACTTTTTCCTTTTGCTTCCAGGGCCTGTATTTACTTGTGTGTCCTAAAAGGCCGCGGAGTTGCACACAGCCGGGAGCCCCAGCTGGGGGAGGTGTGGGGTGGCTGCGGGAGAGCGAACAGGAGGAACGCACGCTCACGGCTCGGCTGTGTCGGTGAAAAACAAGCTTTTGCTGAGTAACGCGGAAATGGATCTGAAACATATGGATTAAGTTCGTCCGAAAATAAACACAATTTTTAAAGGAAAGGAAAAGTACTTAGCCACCATGTTTGAGGTTTTCCTGCACCCAAAGCTTTGGAAAATTAGCATACGAGTGAATTACTCAGCGCTTGTAACACAGTCAGCTTTGAAATCCGCGGCTCCTAAAACCACCAGTTTGCTTCAAAACATTTTTTTTTCATGTTTTGCCCAAATCTGTTCCTTTACTCACTCCTCTTGAGGCTCAGTCCTGTTATTCTTTACAGGAAGAAGAAAGCTTTGCACACCAGCCCTCAGCCCAGGAGGCTCTGGGGCCCCGGGATTGGGAGATTCTAGGGGACCGAGCTGGGACTCAGTGCTGGGACTCAGTGCCGCCCCCTCCCCCGGCTCACAACAAGGACCAGAGCCCTGGAAAGAAGGCAGGTGAGCGGAGCATTGGACTAGGAGCTGGATGCACGCCAAGGTGCTATCCTGCTCCACTCCGTACCCTCGGCAGGAGGGCTCTCGTGGCTCACCAGCAGACACCACTGCCACCCTGGGAGCAGGGAGAGCCAGGCGTGGCCTCCACATTCAGGGGACAGCTCAGGATCACCACCAGCCACCCCCAGATAGTTCCATGGGATCTAGGGAACCAGGATCTTTGGTCACCTGTGCCCAAAATTCAGGGCAACACAGGAGCCAGCCTACATCCAGCCTTAGCAAGCCGGGACAGGCTGAATCCCTGTGGTTTGGGAGTCAAGTCCAAGTTCAGGGTGTTCCAGAGTCTAGGGTGTCATGGTCTGAAGCAAAGACTGCTTTGGACGTGCGACCAGCTGCCCCCAGAGGGTGAGGCTGCTGGTCACCCACCAGCACGGCAGCTCTGCCTCACACTGCCCGGATTGTCGGATACCCCCGACTCCTGGAGGGAAATGCCACCCGCCATGCTCCCCTGCTGAGGCTCCTCACAGAGATGGGGTTCCTCCAAGTTCTCCAGACTGACCGTGGGTCACTTTGATCACCTTAAATCAGTCACGTGGTCTTCGTTCTAGAGCTGGGTCCGCACCCAGAAGGGTTTCTTCAGATCCCTTTCTAAGGACAAGGACCGCCCGTTGGTGAGGACAGGGCTCTCTCTGGGTGTGGTCACTTTCAGAGCATGGATTGCCTCCCGCAGAGGAGCTCTGGCAGCGGCGAGCAGGAGCCTCAGCCTGAACCAGAACCTTCCAGCTCACCTGGGACCAGTGCGCTTTTCCCTTTTTATACTTCTGACTTACTGTCCCTGCTCGAACCCCACCTTCAGAAACTTCCCACATTCAAATGTGTCTACTTTACATCAGTGAGAAAAGAGGGAAGATCCTGGTTACAATGTGTCGAGTCTTAGACCCTGGAAAGGAGCTATGTTTCCTTCTTGCCTGCTTTTCTAGGATCTGAGGACTCCTCGGAGAATAGATGAATAGACAAGGTTGGAAATAAAAAGCCCCCCCTTTTTTTTTTGCAAGAAGCTCATGCCTCTCCCTGCTTGCTAGCTACAGCTGGAGTCTCCTGAGCCAGCATCTGTCACAGATCCTCGCCTCTGGTAACCCACACGCCCCACATCTGTTAGAGAGTCACACACGGGGTAATTCTGGCTTCATTTCACTGAAAAGTGTTGACACAAAAACCAGCAAGACATCCAAAAGATGAAGAAGACACAGCAAGACAAACCACTCTAATACGAAGCTGACACTATAGGTATGACCGCCAAAAGCAAAATGAAAAGGATCTGAGGACAGAGGTTTTCAAACTGGGCTCCTTGGAAACCACAGAGCTCTGTGGAACCCCTTGGGGACCTCAAGATTAAAAACCTACTCTCAGCCACGGGCATTTTTTTATCTGGATTGTAAATGAGATTTATTAAGATTTTGTTGGGGAAAAAAATTTATGATTAATTTAAAATCAGGAGGCTACGAGACTAAAGGCACCAGCTGCTTAGAAAGACTCTGTCTTCTGCCAGATATCGCCCGAGGTCTGGGCGGGGAAGGGAGCAGAAGCACGTGGGCCGTAAGGAGCTTCGCACGTGTGGAAGGACACAGGAGGTAAGAGGTATAAGCCTGCCTGTGCTTCTGGATCTTTCCCTGTGGCCTTTTCTCCGTGGGCATCCCGGTCTGACCTCTATACCCCGAATCCCACCTTTGCCTCCTGGGAAAATGCCTATCAACTCCTGCTAATCCTTCCAGAAGCACCATATGCCCCCTTCCCAGCGAAGCTTCCCGGGACGTTTTTGGCTCCAGCTGTTCCCCACCAGTCGCCACCCACCACTCCTCGCGACCCACACACCACAGCCCCCATCACACTGCGTGGTAGCTTCCCACCGGGGTGGCTTGTTCCCCCAGCTAGACCGTTAGCTCTGGAGGGTGCAGACAGTGTCTTTAATCCTGCCCCCCGCCCCTGCCCAGGGGCTAACACGGCCCCTGCACGTGCAAGGTGATGGAGACATTGTACTCCATCACCTCAGGAGGCTGAGGAAGATAACGAAGGTTTGCGTTTCATTTTTAGGTTCAAAAAAAAAAAAAAAGCTGTGATCCTCTGAGTCAAGTCAAGTTGTCTAAATGTAAACAAGCATTCTCTGTGTCTGGAACCCGAGTGAGATGAGACTCCCCAAGTGATCTCTTAATACCCGCAAAATCACATTCAGATGCCTCTGCCAGGCAGAGATAAATTGCCATTTGCACAATGGTCTTGCACTTAAAAGTAACTCGGTTCAGACAGCTGGAAAATTTATTAGGACAGGGAAAAGGGGGACTCAAAGGGGTTCACGATATTTAGTCTACTGATAAGACAGTTTGCGAGCAACAATAACTACCTCCAAGAATTTGAAGGGTCATCATAAGGTCATTAGGAGGACACAGGCCAGCTGGACCGCATGCACTCAGACAGATACCAGAAACGGACTTAAAACCCACCAGAAAGAGCAGAGCGAGGTTATAGCCCCCTGCGCCTCCCAAGGCCTCAGTGGACCTGCAGCATCTCCTGGTTGCTGGTTGGAGATGCAGACCCTCGGGCACCCTGCCCCACCCTGCCCCACCCTGCCCCACCACCTGGCCAATCAGAGCTTGCGTCTTAACACGATTTCCCTCCCCATACATTTGCATATTCAAATCTACTCAACGGGCCACGGGCCACTGCCTCTTGTTCAGTCCTGGGTGCAGGCCTCAGAGCCCTCAGCAGGAGCTCCTGTCCCTAGACAGGCCCAAACAGTGCAGCAGCCTCCCCGGGCATCCCCACTACGACGTCCACGATCAGGAGAGGCAGTAAGTAGTCTGGCCGGGATCCTTTACACCACAGAGGGACCAGCTTCTCGACTCGCCTTCCCCATAACACAAAATGCCTAACGGCTAAGCTCTTGGACACGGACAGCTGAGAGAAGCACACAGGGGTTTTCAAAAGCAGTTGTCTGGTCAAAGCACTTTAAACCCAAGTTATAGCTAAATCCGTCACGTGTCTGTCCTTGCAGGAGATTCAAAGATAACACCTCAGCAGTTTCCCGATGCAGGAGCCAGACTGTCGGGGCTGGAGAGAGAGAAACCTCCTCCCACAGAGTCCCAAGGGGCAGGGGTGGCCGCTGTGCTCCCCAGGGTTAAGCCACTCTCAGGGGCTGGGAAGGAGAGGCTGGACCTGTGTGTTTGGAGCCACACTGAGCCTGGAGAGGGGCCCTTGAAAGCATCAGGGGAAGGGGAGAGGGGCAGCTCCTCTCTCTCTGGGTGGGGAAGTGTGTTTCCTGGCACGGAGGGAACTGAGCAGAAAGCAAATGTATATTTGATGACATTTCTCAGCAGGCAGCCTCCCTTCTGAAGAGCCAAGTTTGAACAAAGCCTGGCACGAGAGGAGACAGAGGCCAGGGAAAGAGGCAGAGAAAACAACCAGAGAGGTGAGGACAGAGGTACAGGTCGTGATCTGAGTCACTGCTGTAGCCACGCGAGGCCTGCCCAGTTCCACCACGTTGCCACGTGCCAGGCTCTCGGGAGAGGAGGCTCGGGGCCCAAGGGAGACTGGTCGAGAAGACACTCAGCACTGAGACGTGTCCTTCTGTACCCACAGCCACTCCTAACTCCTCCTAACCTGACCAGATATAAGAGAGCAAGATACACAATCCTTCCACCGTCCACACAACAGGAAAAACCCAGCACTAGGAGACAACCGATGCATTACACAGACGAGATCGGGTATCTGGGCATCTGCCGTTGTGTGGAAAGAAGGATATTGCCAGATAACCCCTCACGGATATGGGGTCTTACGGAAGCAGCCCACACACATGACTCCATTCCTCATAAGAACCCATCTCACACACTTGCATTTCTCTCTGGAGCTGGAACTACAAATGCGTTTCTTCTACAATGCCTGCGGCTCTGCTGAGAGCTATGGGGGGTCACTCCGGCGGCGGGGTTCCCAGAAGGCTGAGCATAACTGAACGCTCCCCTCTCATTCTGCTGTCCCTCCCCTGATCGCCACTCGTGCCAGAGACTCAGACGCCGCTGCAAGACAGAGAGAGTGCCCCGGGGCCCGCGGACGGCCCCCTGCTAGCTCCTGTGCCAGGCCCTCCCCTCACTTGCCCTGACTCCAGCAGTGCTCTGGAGGTCAGTTGTGTTCCTACCAGACAGCGGCATGTCCTGGGTGAAGTCCGGGGGAGAGAGCCAGGGCTTCAGGTTCAGCCAGGGTCCAGCCTCCTGCTCCATTCACACCACCAGGGAGATGGAACTCACGGGAAGATTCTCAGCGTCTGTACGGCATCCTTGACTTCCACGCCTTTGAGATAGAGGGAGCTAAGATGACTTCTTATCTACTAAGGAGAAAAAAAAAAATAGATGAAAAAATATAAAACCACTAGAATGTGAAACGGGCGGAAACACACGCCCACGTGCACATCCACACTTTTTTGAGGGAAAAAAAATTCCAAGTGTGAGATGAGGCGCATTATAATTCCATTATCCAAACAGCATGGTATTAGTGATTTTCACCAGACAGAACCCCAAAATGCAGAGCTGGAGGGAATCTTCCAATCCAGTTGGGACCAAGGAAGTGGCCAGCGCTCCAGGCAGAGCTGTGTCCTAGTCAGGACGTCACAGCCAAGCTGGGCTTCCCCGTGAATGGCTGTGTGGCTTCCTACATGGCAAGGACCCCACAAGGTGCTGCCCCGCACAGCAAACCCTCCATCCAGCTTGCAGCAACCCAGGAAAGGGGCCCATGGAGCCATTCCCCATCCAGACCCAAGAAAAATCCTTTCCCTCCCCCAGCAAGACTAGGAGGGCTTTCGGAAGAGCCTGCCTTCTTTTGAAAGAAGGCTCAGGGAGAATGAATCCTCAAATCTGGAGGGCGATGATAATATTTTGAAAACAACTTACTTTATCTTTCTTCCAAGTGCGGCAGGTGAGAAACACAGGGGCCCGATTTGTCTCCCCCAGATGCTCTCGTGTATCTCTGAACACCGCTTCTGTTAACGCGGCGGTCGGCTTCAGCAGTGTCTGACTTCCATCCACAGGTTCTCCAACACGGACGCGGAGCGGGAGACGGCGTCCCTGTCAAGCAGTTGCTGGTAAGTGGACGGCTGAGCTTCGAAAGAAACGCACAGCTATCTGTTACAAATACCTGTAATGGCTTCCATTTTAAGAGCATTCTGCGTGCTCAGCGAGGAGCTAAGTGCTTTATATTGGGCCACTTTAGTTCTCATTAACAACTCTGCCGGGAGAGCGTGGGCTCCTAAGGTATAAGGAACAGGCACCATGCTCTAGTGACTTCCACACACACGTGCTGTCTCAAAAAAGAAGATGCTTGATTGTTTCCACTCCCAAGGACCTCCAGCAGTCACACCCAGAATCAGACCTTAGACATTTTAAAACAGAGGAAGATACACACTTCTGTATGAGCACAGAGGGCTAAAGGAGATGTGCATAGAGAGAAACCCCTGCAGGTTCTCGCCTCCCTGTTTCCAAGCAACCAACTTGAAAAAGCATCAACTGGGCCCAAGAGGAACCTTTGGGAGCTTCTATAAGAGTGTTCCACACCGTGGAGAAGGCGATTAGAATCAGAAAACAACATAGGTGTTTTTGCAAATGAATCCAAACACATTATCGATAACTTGTTCTATTGGATTCTTCTCCATCCTGTCTCTGTGACTCTGGAACTATTATCTCTTCCCACCACCAAATTTACCAAACCATCTGATAAAAGGTAGCATGGCTCATGCTCTGTACGGAGAAGCAGTCCGAGCAGTCCCTAATTAGGTCTGGCCTGATCTCACTGCCTCGGTCAGATGCTCAGGAGTCACACATTAGAGCACTTCTGAAGGGGCTCGCGGTGTTACAGCAAAGCCGGGGACACACCACGCCAGAGATCCTGTTCCGAGCTCAGCTGCAAGTCGGCCTAGGACCCAGTCACCAACCACAGCCTCCTTTATTCTCCTGAGAGGTTCATGTGACGTTGGGACAGTCTGCAACGGGCTTTCAAAAACTAGCTGTCCCTCTCCTTCTGTCCTGCGCCCCAACACCTGGAGTCTGGAATGCAGGAGACCCAGGGCCGCAGACCCGGAGCGGAGGAAGTGGCTGGGAGCTGTCCATGGTGGCGCCGCGCCTGGGCACGCCAAGCCGCCGGCTTCCAGCCCCCCGGGCGCTCTCCAGACCGCCGGAATGGAGAGGCTCGCTCCCAGGTTCACCGTCTCCGGGGCTGGGGCTGCAGCCAGGCACTGGCTCATACATCAAAAGATCACTTTCAAAAGAGAGTTCTCACCTGTGGGCAACGTTGGCTGCGCCGACCGAGACTCAGGACCTCAAAGCCGGCCGCTGGAGGCGCGCCTGGGACGGCGGTGGTGGTGTTCGACCCTTGGGGACAGGCGGCGGTCGCTGAGAGCTGAGAGTCTGCGGCTGACGACCTCGGGCTCACTGAGCTCCTTTCTCAAGAGTACATGCGTGCCTCCGGGTCCGTTCCAGGAGGTCTCTGGCTCTCGTTCCCCGAGCAGCGAGCTGGCCACAGCCCTGGCTGGCACTCCCCACTCCGCCAGGTCTTTAACCTAATTTAACCCTTCTGGGAGCCGAGGTCCCTCGCCAGGCACCACGGAACCCTCTCCCAGCAATGCCGGGTTTGGAGACTCAGTCATCAACAGAGGTCGTGGTGTCTTTTAACATTTAATTGCACCCCCACACACACACACACACCGCGCGCCCCGCGCGGGCACAACGCTGGAAGCCGGGCGCTCCCGAGAGTGCGGGAGCGGGAGGCAGCGGGAGGCGGAGGCGGAACCAGAATGAAGCCGGTGCCGAGGCCCGAGCAGCGGGGCGCAGACCTGTTGCCAGGCGCACGCCCGCTGGCGCACAGTGTGAGCCCGCTCTCCGTCCGCGGGACTCCGCGACTCCGCGACCTGACCCTCAGAGCGGTCCCTCGTCCGCAAGCCACAGTCCCGAGCGCGAGACTTCTCAGCCACTGAGAAGTGGGGGCCTCTACGGAAAGCAGCCCCCCCGCCACGCACACACACTCAGATCGGGACGCGCTCCGGGAACACCGGCGCCCCCGGCACCTGCTGCTTGCAAAAAATCGCACGATCTCGGCGAAACCTCCCAGAGGACAGTGACAGGGGCGTGTGCCCATCAACAGACGCCCGGACAGACAGACAGACAGACAGAGGCGGACCGCGGAGCAGAGCGGACGGACCGCCAGAAGCCGAGGACGGGTACCGTTCGCCCGTGGCCGGTGGAGGCGGCGGCCCCGCGCCCTTCCTTCCCCACCGAGGCTCGGGCAGTCGGGCAGCCTGGCGCGCCGGCCGGGCCCTCTTACCTCACGGTCGGGAGCCGAGACGGCGGCACGTCCCGCGGGCGGGGAGCGCGGCGGCCCGGGCGGTCCGGGGGCACAGCGACGGGCTCCGCGAGCTCCGGGGACGCGGGCGGCAGAGCGGCGGCTCGTCTGAAGACCTGGGGTTCCGCGCGCGGCCGCGCTCTACCCCGATGCCCCCGGCCTCTCGAGCCCACCCGGTCCCACTGGCCGCGCGCTCGGCTCGCGCTCCCCGGCGGCCGCCCGAGCGGCGGCTTTTATAGCGCTTGGCGGCTGTGGGCGCCGCGCGGGCCGGGCTGGCTCCTCCCCGGGGCCCCAGACGCCCGCCCCCGGCCGACCGCCCCTCGCCCGACCGGCCCCGGGCGGGCTCTGGCGGCCGCTGTGGGAGGCGCAGACCCGAGCCCGCCGAGCCGGGGCGCGCGGACAGCCGAGCGCCGCGGCCGGGTGAGGGCGCTGGAGCCCAGGGCGCAGCGAGCTGCCGGCGCGGGTTCTTGGCCGCGAGGGGCTGGGGGGCCGTGCGGGCGTATGACCCCGCTCCCGGGGACCGGCGGCCGAGGGAAAAGTCCTGCGTCTGCCGGGGTGACCGCGACAAGGGGCTCAGGGCTGTTAAGTCTCAGGATCCTGGGGGGGGGGGTGTTGTTTTTTGTTTTTTGGGGTTTTTTTTGTTTGTTTGTTTGTTTGTTTTAACTTAATAGAAAAGAGTGGCCTCGGA
This sequence comes from Mustela nivalis, assembly GCF_964662115.1. Lineage (NCBI taxonomy): Eukaryota > Metazoa > Chordata > Mammalia > Carnivora > Mustelidae > Mustela > Mustela nivalis. The sequence continues at coordinate 154,305,104 of NC_139025.1, forward strand.
GAGATCCTGGAATAGGCAACCCAGTGTTTGTCTAAGGGCAACACGTTCAAAGAAAACTTCATTTGAAACCGGTCAGACACCCCAGGTCATGTGGCTGCAGACAAAGGCCTTACCCCTCTGGGGTCAGCGTCCTCATCAGGGAAATGGGTTCTATGAGGCTTCCTGCGGGAACTGGTGGGACAGTGGAAATGAGGTGGCGACAGTACAGATACACCACACACAGTAGGTGCTCAATGAGGTGGCCACAGTACAGATACACCGCACACAGTAGGTGCTCAGTGAGCTATAGTCCTTACCACGGCCTTCTAACTGCACAGACCAAGGTCCTCAAGGGTCAGAGCAAACAGGTATGATGCAGACTGTCCCCTTCCTGAGGAAACAGGGCAAGTAGAAAGCCTGTGAGGGGCGCCTGGGTGGCTCAGTGGGTTAAGCCTCTGCCTTCGGTTCAGGCCATGATCCCAGGGTCCTGGGATCGAGCCCCTCATTGGGCTCTCTGCTCAGCAGGGAGCCTGCCTCCCCCTCTCTCTCTGCCACTAACTTGCTGGGGGACCAGTGTCACCCACTGCCCTTCCCAGGGTCTCTGTCTGCTTGTTGTCTGTAAGATGGGGGCTGTGATACAAGTTCTCCCTCCGGTCTGCTTTTTTGGAATTGATGACTCAACTCTCCCCCTGGCTAGCTGGAGCCCCCAGAGTGTGCTTCTCTTTTCCCTTCCAGCCAGCACCCCGTGAGAACCAGCTCTGCAGGCAAGGTCCTCGCTGTAAGCCCGCACACACCAGCCGCACCAACCCACTGCCGAGCGACAGTCAGGCAGAAGCTGCTGGAGCCTGTTCCTGCGCTCGGGGCTGGGACAAAGCCCTGATACTTTGGCTAAACTAAGGAAGGCCAGCCTTCCTCCCCAGGCCCTTCTCAGAGAGCTAGTCTTGACCCTCACTGGGCTCAGTTAGAACCCTCAGCCCTTCCTTGACTTCTTGAAAGACCCAGCCGGATGCTACGGCAAGCGCCCCTCGCCCCCCCCTCCTTTCCAGCAAGCTTAGCTGGAACCACCTATGTCCCCTCCCCACCACACCATAATTGCTGGTTCCTTTCCTCTCTTAAGGAGGAACCCCAGACACCAGGACCCACAAACACCAGGAGGAGGCTGAGCATCCGGCCACACAGAGAAAGGGCAGCTTTGAATCAGCCTTGCTTGGAGCACAAAGAGCTACGGGGAAGATTTCCCCCCGCTCCCATCAGCAGAGAGTCGACCTGCTGCCCAGGCACCGAGACACTAAACAGTAAAGAAAGACCCTTGTCAGGTGATGGGCTCGGGGAATGACTTAGTCATGTGTTCTCGATGCGCAGAAATACCCAGCACATTCCTCCGGCATCCGGCTTTTTTTATCTTGGGCAAATGCCCTGGGGAGAAAGTGAGGCTGATGGGCAGCAAACAGACTCCCCATGTCAGAAATCAGACTCGGACGGAGCTCCATCGGCGCTCACTGGGCCTGTGACGGATGCCATGCGCCAGGCGACCCTCTGGGGCCCAGTGTCAGCCAGCTGGTCCTGGTGATGTGCCTACCCAGACTTGCCTCGATGCGTGGGCTTTTGCAGGTGCAGACAGAGCAGTGGCTTCAGAAGGGCAGGGTTGGTTTTCTGGTTCTTATCAGAATCCCCGGAGAGGGTGTCCAGACAGAAGAAACCCTGCTGCTCTGCCCAGAAAGCCTGCCCTTCCTCCAAGCCGGCTCTTGGCCTCTGCTGCCTGCCCGAGATGGACGTGAGATGCAGCCCTCAGATCATCCTGCAGACAGAACGGCCTGTGCACTCACGGCTCCCGCGAATGCCCAAGTCTGGCATCCTCGGTGGGCTGGTGGGGCGCAAGCCTGCCCCTCAGAGCGGGGGTCACCAACCGCCGTCTACCTGCTGACCAGCAAAGCCCATCCCTGGGCTCACGGCAGCCGCCCTTCGAGGCATCCAGAAGGCTGGCCACACCTGCAGCTCCGTCCCCCAAGCCTCCAGATGAGGTTTTCCCAGGAAAAGGGCAGGCACGGGGACGCGCGCGGGGAGATGGGAATGAGAATGCAGCAGGAGGACGGAGCGAGGGGGCAGCAAGGCCTCCCGCAGACCCCGCTGAAAAATCAAACCAACCACAGGCCTCCCGACCCTGGGACAAGAGGCTCACCAGCCACGGTGTGCCTAAATTCCACCAACAGGGGTCGCCCTCGGACACCAAGCCTGAAGCTGGCTTGGGAAAAGGGAAACTCCCAGCCTGCGTCCTGGGGCCCGATTTCCAGGACGAACAGTGGCTCAGTTCCTGTTCCGTTGCTTGCACAGGAGGTGGCCCAGCCAAGAAGACACAAGTCCTTAGTTTTCTGGTGAGGGAAGGTCTGTGCCGGAATTTGGGACAGGATGTCTTGGAGCAGGGGCCAACCACTTGCAAGCTCTAAACGTGGGTTTCTCCATCTTCCTCTCCAAACTCATCCTTGCCATAGAGAAGGAACATTCCTTCCTGTGTCTTTTTTGTTTTTGTTTTTTTGTTTAACTATCTGACATACTTGTGTGTCAGAGGTGATGTTTTCCCATCACATATTGCTTTTTCCTGAGTGCAAAGATTATGCATGTGCCTCGCAGGGGGGGGGGGGGGACACAAGCTGGAAAATTCAGAAAATGGACAAAGGAAAGGTCACCTCATTGCAAACCTAATGTGTGTATATTACCAAAAATTTGAAAAATCCAGAAAAGCGCAAAGGAACAAAATCACTGCTAAGTTGCAGTGGACAGCGAAATACTCCTCCACAGAGACGTTACCGAGATGCATGAATGCATGCGTGTAACTTTTCTGTAAGCAGTTCCCTTGTTTAGCTCAAAATCCTTCTTCTCCACCAGCTTGCACGTCCCGGAGAGCAGGAGCAGAAGCAGGAGCAGGAGTCCCCCAAGCTCGCTTCTTTTCACCTACAATAGCCCCTACGGCGTCCTGCCGAGAATCCTTATGTAGGAGGCATTGACATTGTGAGTGAACGGATACGCAGAAGCATTTTTAATTAAAATAATATACATGAAGTTCATGGGAACAGAAACCCAAGTGGCTCATACACATTCAAAAAGAGGCTCCACTTTGCACATAAACAAAGAAATGCAAATTAAGGCTACGCGGAAATATTGGACTGGCCAAACTCCAGAAGTTTGGTGGCATTGCCTTTGTTGGGGGGTGGAGGGGTGGTGAGGGTGGAGCACAGACCTGGCCTCAGACATCGCTCGGGAAAGCTAAAACTGGTACAGTCTCTGAGGGCGGTTTGCCAAGATTTAGGAAAATGTACATTACATTTGACTCAGCAATTCCACACCCGGGAATTAACCCTATAGATGTATCTGCACAAACATGTGAAATGACACCGTCAGAGTTCTACTGCAGCTCTACTTGTAACAGTACAGACTGGGAACAGCCAAAAGCTACTAATAGAGCTAATTAAATTATGTTACATCTGCACAATGGAATACTATGCAACCATTTTTTTTTTAAAGGATAAGGATACATTTTGTATACTAAAATTAAAACAACAACAACAACAACAACAACCAGGGGCATCTGGCAGGAAGAGCATGTGATTCTTGATCTTGGGGTCATGAATTTGAGCCCCACATTGGGGATAGAGATTGTTTAAATAAATAAAACTTACTTTATTTATTTGATTTATTTACCTTCATTTAATTTATTTATTTACCTGGGTGGTTCAGTTGGTGAAGCATCTGGTCTCGGCTCTGGTCATGACCCCAGGGGCCTCAGACGGAGCCCCATTGTGGGTTCCCTGCTCAGCGGGGAGTCTGCTTCTCCCTCTGCTCCTTCCCCCACTCGTGCTCTCTCTCTCTCACTCTCAAATAAAAATCTTAAAAATAAGCGAATGAATGAGTATAAATATGTACATAAAATAATTAAAAATTCAAGTGTAAAGCAATGTATATGGCAAGCTAAAATTTGGACAAAAGGAGAAGGGAGAAAGAACATCTGTTTGCATTCACTTATAGATGCTTGAGGAATCCTCTGGAATGATCCAAAACAAACTAACAGCATGGTTTCCTGTCTCCTCTGGTGGCGGTTTTGGTGGGTGTAGGAAGATGGAAGACGGGAATAGGAAATACACTTTTCCTTGTATGAGTGTTTGTACCTTTTGATTTTTTTTTTAAGATTTTATTTATTTATTTGACAGAGAAAGATCACAAGTAGGCCCAGAGGCAGGCAGAGTAAGAGGGGAGAAGCAGGCTCGCTGCTGAGCAGAGAGCCCGATATGGGGCTTGATCCCAGGACCCTGAGATCATGACCTGAGCTGAAGGCAGAGGCTTTAATCCACTGAGCCACCCAGGCACCCTGTACCTTTTGATTTTTGAACGGAGCGTGAATTTATTACCCAGGGGAAAAAAGCAAATAATTATTTAAATGGCAAAAATATCATGTCACGTATAATACTAAGCCTTTTCTTTCACATAATAATATACCATAAACACTTCACCAAGACTTTTTTTTTTTTTTTAAATAAATTCTACACCCAGCATTGGGCTCGAGCTCTCGACCCTGAGACCAAGAATAGCATGCTCTACCGACTTAGCCAACCAGGAGCCCCTACTTCCCCTAGGCTTAAGTCTCTTCCAACATTGGTTTCAAGCAGCATACCAATTCTTAATATGGACATAATTTATATAATCAACCCCCCCCATTCTTGATTCCAGTGTTCTAAATAAGCTGTGATTTTGAACATATTTGCACTTCTCTCTCATTATTTCTCTGGGAGAAATTTAAATTCGCACCAACTTACAGCCAAGTTACCCTCTAGGAAAGTTAGACCCCTCTCCACGCCACCGATCTACACAGGAGAGGGCCTGTTTCCCCATATCCTAAGGCCCAGGACTGTTGTTTATTAACCCACTGCCAACATGGTAAAAGAAATTTCACTGGAGGTTTAGCTTTCATTGCGTCTGTTTCCAGCCCAGCTGGACACTGATGTGACCGTCCAGAGTCCCTCCCTTGGATGCTGCTGGCTCGCGGAAGAGACCGTATCCCAGGCTGACCACGCCAAGGACCTGCGAGCTTACTAGATGTTGCGAGTGGGTAACACGTGGGGGGGGCTCTAAGTCCGCGTGACATTAGACAGTGTCCTGGTATGCCAATGACCCGTGATAGGTTTATGCAAAGATGACATCCAGATAGTTGACGAGCTGTGAAAAGATGCACCCCGTCACTCATCGTGGGGGAAATGTTAATCAAAACCACAATGAGGGGCGCCTGGGTGACTCAGTGGTTTAAGCCTCTGCCTTCGGCTCAGGTCATGATCTTGGGGTCCTGGGATCGAGCCCCACATCGGGCTCTCTGCTCAGCAGGGAGCCTGCTTCCCCCTCTCTCTCTGCCTGCCTTCTGCCTACTTGTGATCTCTCTCTGTCTATCAAATAAATAAATAAAAATCTTTTTAAAAAAAAAACCACAATGAGCTAGCGCCTCACACTCACGAGGACATCTACTATCAAAACAAAACAAAATAAAAACACGGAAAATACCGGCGCCGACGAGGATGTGGAGAGATGGTGCCCTACAGGGGAGAGTATAAAATGATGCAGGCACCGTGGAAAATAATATGGCATTCTTACAAAATCTAAACACCGGGGATGCCTGGGTGGCTCAGTCAGGGAAGCGTCTGCCTTAGGGTCAGGTCCGTGATCCTGGGGTCCTGGGATCAAGTCCCGCATCTGGTTCCCTGTTTGACTGGGGGTCTGCTTCTCCCTCTCCCTCGGCCCCTCCCCTTCTCCTCCGTGTGTGCTCCGTCTCTCATTCTCTCTCTCAAATAACTAAATAAAATCTAAAAAAATAAAAACAGAGCTACCATATAACCCAGCAATCCCACTTCTGGGATTATATCCAAACGAGTTGAAAGCAGGGCGTGAAGAGGTATTTGTGCGTTCCTGGGCACTGCAGCATTATTCACAGTAGCCGAAAGGTGGGAACGACCCGAGTGCCATCAGCTGACGAATGGATCCTCAAGACGAGACACAGGCATATGACGAAACACACTCAGTCTTAAAAGGAAGGAAATCCTGACACCCACCACAGCGTGCAGCAGCCCAAGGACATGATGCTCAGGGGAATAAGCCAGCCACGGGAAGATGAATATTGTACGTGTCCTCTTCCATGAGGTAGCTGAGAGTTGACAGATTTAAGGGCCGAAACCGGAAAGTGGCTGCCAGGGCCTAAGAGGACGGGGAAGGGGGAGCTGGTGTTCAACAGACAGAGAGTTTGCATTCTGCAAGATGACAACGTTCTGGATGTCATCTGCACACCGACGTGAACATACTCGACGCTGTCCGCTCTCCACTGAAATATGGTTGAGATGGGGACCATTGTGCCGCCTGTACTTGACCACAGTTTCTAAAAGAAAAGCAGCGTCACAAAGAGATGAGGGCTGGAGCTCTCCTTCCAGAGCAGACAGTCCCGCTCCGCTCCCAACCCTCCCACTGACTTCTCACTTGCGGCAAAATCTCGGGAACGGACGCTGCTGGGACCAGAGTCGGTCTCCGCGCCGCTCCTCAGCTCTCCCCGTGTCTCCCTGTTTGCTCAGTGCACCACGTACGCTCCAGCCCGAGGCCCCCTGTCCTGGCTGTTCCTTCTGCCCGAAGCGCCCTTCACACAGGCCGCCCCTCCCCAGGATTCTGCGAGACCCCGTCCCGGACGTCACTCAGGTGTTTGCTCAAAAATCACGTGCGAGGGGCACCTGGGTGGCTCAGTGGGTTAAAGCCTCTGTCTTCGGCTCAGGTCGTGATCCCGGGGTCCTGGGATCGAGCCCCACATCGAGCTCTCTGCTCAGCAGGGAGCCTGCTTCCTCCTCTCTCTCTGCCTGCCTCTCTGCCTACTTGTGATCTCTGTCTGTCAAAGAAATAAATAAATAAAATATTAAAAAAAAAAAATCACGTGCGAGAAAGTTCTTTTCCGTCCTCGTACACACTTAGTCCCCATCACCCTCCCTCCCAGCCCATCCTCTTACCTGGATTTATTTTCCTTCTTTTCCCTTTCTCAGTTGTGCCTCTACTGCTGGAGTATGAATGTCAGAAATACAGTCATTTTACTAACCGTGTCCCCCCCGCCCCCTCGTGCCTAGAACAGCGCCTCGGCAGAGGAGCAGACGCTCCCGCACCGTCTGCAGACTGAACGCCCTCCGGACGACCTAGTCATCACACCGGCGCGCGAGAACGCGTTGACAGTGGGCGGACACAGCAAACGCGGTTTGTCTTCAATCCCTACGTGCTTGGGATCTTTTCCCAAAGATCCCCAAAAGATCCATGATGCCTTTGGGATTTCCCAAAAGATCCATGGTGCTGCCCTCGGAACTGGCAGTGCCATGACTGCGTTTCAAGAGATCTAGGGCGCTGCTGCTCAGAAAGGCCTCCTCGTCCCTCTTCTGCACGGAAAACACAGAGGCACCCTTCAGGACTCAGGACAGAGGTCGCTGCCATGGGGATCTCTTTCCTGATCGCGCCCAACCCGAGTGGTCCTGGAGGCTTGTAGGGGAGTCTGAGCTGGGAGCACAGCAGGCGTGTGAGCCTCTCTTCTCTGCGTCCCCCTCTGGTGGTGAGCTCCGTGGCACGGACGTGCCTCACCCATCTCTCTGTGCCCAGACTAGCACAAGGACAGACTGAGGGAATATTCAGTAGACCCCCAAGTCAAGAAATAACATCTCTCCCCAGAGATGTATACAATACGCCCAAAGAGAAAAATCCCAGCATCAAAATTATATATAAACCACCCTGTTTAAATACTCGTGTGATTCCTAGACAGCCCAGAAGTGCATTAGCTACAACAGCATCCCTCGTGGTTTCTATGGCAACATACTAAGCACATCCAAGACTTTTTATGAGGCCACAAAACCTTTGCCTTCTTTCCCAAAGTACAGAGCGTGCGCCTGTGACAGAGTGGGCTGTGTCTCACCCGCCACTAAGGCAGTCTCTGGTCCTGGAGCAAGTCCCTTCCCTTGCATGGCCTCTCGAACAAAAAGGAAAAGGTTGGACCCATCCCGATGCTGTAGACCAAATGCCTGACTCCCCAGGGCTGCCGATGTGCTTTCTGTGGCCCACGAGCTGTGTGGACGTGTCCTAAAAATGTGCCTGCCTCTCCAGGATGCCACTTCCCATCTCCTCCGTAGTGCCTCACCCACCCCTATCCCCTCCCCCCACATTCACAACGTCTGTGGGAGTCAACGGGTGTTGGCACGTGGACTAAATCCAACTGCTTGGATGGGGCGTTGAAGGAAGACGTCATCACCCTCTATCCGAGGCAAAAAGCTGGATCCGTCCCTGGCTAAGCCACGCACACAGCAGATGCTGATCTGGGAAGTGTGGGGCTCGGATGTGTGGGTTCTTACCAGTGGCAGTTTTCAGGGATTAAGTGACCTTGTTGCAAAGGAAGCTCAGTCCCGTGGCTCAAGGCTCTTGCCGACCAGCCAGCCTTCGGGAGCCGTGTACTACCCGAAGGAAGCGGTCCCTGGTGGACTGCGACGGCTTTAACCCTGTGCTCCTGGTTACTGGTTAATGTGGCCAAAACCAGTAAGTCTTTTCTTGAACAGGGAGTAGAGAAACTATTCTCAATAGGACCCCTTTTTCATTTCCGTGTCAAATAACCTAGCTCAGAGATTCTCAAATGTTAACATGAATCGAATCAGATCACCCATAGGGCTTGTTAAAACAGACTCCAGAGCGCATCCGCCACCCCCCACCCCCCGCCAGGTTTCCTTCCTATTCAGCAGGTCTTGGCTGGGTACCAAGAATTTGCACTTCTAATGAGTTCCCAGGTGAGGCTGCCACTCTGGCCCGGAGACCACACTTTGAGAACCGCTGCTCTAGCGCGATGGGATCTGGCTCATTTGTCAGTTTAAAAAATGCTTAACAGTAAAATACTGAGTGTAAGAATTGGGTAAAAGGGTTTGTAAAACAGTTATTAATCGCAGCCTCAGAAAATAAGAATTTCAGGACACAGAACGGTAAATGGTGCCGTTTCCCCACACGCTTCCGAGAGGCTTTCTACTGACTCTTTCAGTGATAACAGTGAGTGCCTGCGGGGGCTCAGTCTGTTCCAGGCTTTTCTCATCCTCACAGTCCTGTTACGAGGCAAGTACTAAGCCATCCGTCTTTTCTGGGTGAGGACACAGAGACACAGAGAAGAGCAGTGGCGTCCCTGTGACCCACAGCTAGGAGCCGGCGGCAAGAACGCTCAAGTTCGGGACAACACGCCCGACAGGTGGACACGGAACCACGCCCCCTTCACCCCCTCGGAAACCTAAATGCTGATTCCCTTACTCATGTCCGTGGCGTGTTTCTTGATTCCTCCATGACACATACCATGACCGGGTTATTTTTATTTGTTGACCTGTTTTTGGTCTGTTTTCCCATCGAGAACATACGCTTCAAGAGGATGGGGACTCGGCGTCTTCAGAGCCAAGCTCAGCGGAGCGTTTGGGGTCGTAAACGGTGTGGAAGGAAGAACGGCGGTCGGACGAGTGAACTCTGTCCATGACCCAGCTTGACAGATGAGATCTGGTTGAAAGAATTCCTGCGCTATTGTATTTTTTCTAGTGACCCTTAATTTGGCCCCGTAGGGTCCTGTTTTTCGGAGAAACCCCTGAGTCTTGAACTGAGAGGACAGGGGTCATCGTTAAGGGGCTAGCAGGCGGCGGGGAAGGCCAGGGCCCAGCTCGATCAGCCTGTCCTTTCTGTCTGTCTTCCCTTAAATTACTCTGGGGACTTGATGAAAATATTCTCGGCTCTGTGGGCTCTCCAGCTGCCCGGTCGCCCTGAAGACACAGAAGACATGTGAGGGAGGGGATGTGCCGTGTTCCCGTCAAGCCTGGTTTATGAAAGCAGGCGGGGGACCAGATTCAGCGTGTGGGCTGCCGTTCAGTTCGCCCAACGCTGTCTCGAAAATTCTCCTCCTCTTAATGTGGTTGATCAGTTGTGTTTCATTCCCAAACCAATGCGTGAAAATATTTCCTATCTGACCCTAGAAAGAAAACATTTTCTGGGTGGCTGAGTCGTTAAGCATCTGCCTTTGGCTCAGGTCATGATCCCCAGGTCCTGGGATCGAGCCCCACATCAGTCTCCCTGCCCAGCGGGAAGCCTGCTGCTCCCACTCTCTGTCCTCTTCCTTGGGTTCCCTCTCTAGTTGTGTCTCTCTCTGTCAAATAAATAAATAAAATGTTAAAAAAATAAAAAAGAAAGAAAGAAAACATTTTCTCACCTCTGAACTAAAATCATTTATTATAGGGACGCCTGGGTGGCTCAGTTGGTTAAGCAGCTGCATTCGGCTCAGGTCATGATCCCAGTGTCCTGGGATCGAGTCCCACATCGGGCTCCTTGCTCCGCAGGGAGCCTGCTTCTCCCTCTGACTCTTCCTTCCACTCTGTCTGCCTATGCTCGCTCTCGCTCGCTCTCTCTCTGACAAATAAATAAATAAAATCTTAAAATAAATAAATAAATAAAATCATTTATTATAAATTCCTGGCAGGTTTTCCCCCACAGGAACAAGGCCGGTGCACCAGTTAACAGAGCTCAGTTCCCCCTGCCTCCGGGGAGGGGAAGGTAGCCACAGGTGGTGTCTGGTTCCTTGATCCGACAGCTTCCAGGCCTTGTTTTGTGCATGTGCGAAAAACCCAACATAACTGCGCAGCTAAACGCCAAAACAAACCTTTCCTGCCATTTCCAGGAATACAAAGTCTGCTCACGTCTGACAGGCTTAGAATGGCTGGAGGTGGGGTTTCGTTCAGGCCGGACGGCAGGCTCACCACCAGCTGGACTTTTCTCCCCACCCCCTAGTACTCTTTGGCAAACTACACATTTATTTATTATTACCTGCTGCCCCAGCTGCTGGAGCGTAGCCTCACAAGGTTGGGGCACAGTCTATGACGTCTGGGCACAGAACGGGACACACAGATGCTGGCGTTATGCATTTATCAATTTCTTCCTGTGGTTTTGAGAAAAATGTGTTCTTATGTACTCTGAGTCTACTTATCAAGGGGGTAATAAAGAAAAAAACAGTGTCCCTTAGGGCTTACCTAAGTAAAATTGAGACCATCAGTCCCACAAAGGGGGTCATGGAGAGAATAAAAAGGCAAGGAACATACAGAGAGGCTGTATTTGCAACATTCGAGTTAAGTAAAGGATCAGTTACAGGATATGTAACAATCCCGCGAAGAAGGAAAAGATAAAAATCTGTCAGAAAAACGGGCGAGCGTCACGGGGAGACATTTCACAATGGAGAACCTACAGAGGGTCCATATGTTTCTGAAAAGTCCCCTCTGCTCATGAGTAATCCGGGATTAACATCTCACATCCACTGTTAAGGCAAAAATTCACAAAGCCCCAGGATGTCGAGTGGGGGCTGGGGGGCTGGGGCTTGTGCCCAATGCTGGCAGGAGGGAGGCTGAGGCTCCAACTCTGGAAGTGACGTGGCATTACGTGGAAAGCTGAACAGCCAACCCCTGCTGACTCAGCGAGGTCCCACTGGAGCCACGGGTCCGCATCACCGAGAGTGTCTCAGAAGCACACACCCCGGGGCCCACCACGGACCGACTGAGTCGAAACCTTCAGGGACTTGCCCACTGGCAAGTGCCCAGGCTGCCCCCCAGACCAGTTAGATTGGAATCTCTGGGGGGTGGCACCCCTGCATCAGCATTGCAAAACTCAGCCTCTCCCGGGGGCTCCTGGCTTGATCTCGGGACCATGCATTCAAGCCCCACATAGGGCACAGAGGTCCCTTTAACGAGCCTCCCAGCTAATGCCAACGTGCAACCACGGCTAAGAAGCTGCAACCGGAAATCTCTCCTATCACAAGAAGTGCAAAAATATGTGGGTTTTTGGTTTTGGGTGGGGAGAACAGCACAGGCAGGGGGAGCAGCAGAGGGAGAGGGAGAAGCAGGCTCCCTGCTGAGCAGGGAGCCCAATGCAGGGCTCGATCCCAGGATCCTGAGAACATGACCTGAGCCAAAGGCAGACGCTTAACTGACTGAGCCACCCAGGCACCCCCCAAAATGTTTAATAGCAAAATCTGAAAGAGAACCTAAATATCCCCAATCCCAGATCGTACACACAAACACACACACACACACACACACACACACACACACACACACACATTCCCACTCCAAAGGAATGCCTGGAATGACCAACAGGAAGCTTGGGACTGTGGTTCGGCTACAGGTGCAGGAGGAAAGGCCGTGTGATTGGAGGGGAGAGTGGTTTTCTACGACCCTGCTAACAGTCTACCTCTTAGGTTCAAGAGTAATACAGGTTTTCATTGTCCCGCACCTTAAATTGTGAAAATGTTTTGGGACACCTGTGTGACTCAGTCAGTTAATCAGCTCAGATCAAGATCCCAGGGTCGCAGGATCGAGTCCCGCATAGGAGGTCGCTGCTCAGCGAGGAATCTGCTTCTCCCTCTGCTGCTGCTTCTCTGCTTGTGCTCTCTCTCTCAAATACATAAAATCTTAAAAAGAAAGCAAGAAATAAAGAGAAGGAAAAAAGAAAAAGAAAGAAAGAGAGAGAGAAAGAAAGAAAAGAAAATATGTTTTATCCACTGTTTGGGATAAAGTTTTTAAAATGTTTTAAGAGGGCATCTTTGCCAGAAGTTCCTCTGCGATCCCTAAAGACAGAGCCAGCCAGCGCGGGGAGGGAGCAAGCCAGGGCCAGCCACATGGAAAATCACCGAGCAGAGGATACTGATTAAGCTGCCGTGCGGTGAGGGCATGGGCAGGCTAGACGGACTGTCTCCACCCGGAGCTCAGCAAGTGTGCTCTGTTGTGTTCTAAACCCAGACCCTGGCTCTGCCTCTAACGAGCGGGTCAAAGTGCCCTTTACCTCCTGCCAAGCATTTCTACCCCCAGAAGCTCACCCGATCCTCCCTGAGTGGGAGACTGGGTGGGAGGTGTGACGGCAGGTTCAGTGCCTGTGATTTACCTGCGTGTGAGTTGTCATCCCGGGTCACGCAGTTGCCATGGCACCCGGACTCCGTGCCCAGGGCTCTTCCCAGAGATCACCCTGCTGTCTGGGCCTGCGAAGGCTTCGGCTCCAGCTGGCGCCTGCCAGGACCCCCAACCCCGCAGAGAGAGAGAGCTCCCCCAACCCACGCCCCACTGGGGCCCGCCTGCAGATAAATCCAAGCTCCTTCATCTCTCCCAAACCCACGCTCAGTTCTCAGGAGTTGAAAACCCTGGTTTTAAAAGAACCTGTGGCTACTGCGTAGCTCAGGGGTTTTCAACTTTCCGAATCCCTGGACTTTGGAGAGGCTGTTGAAACTGTGCACCTTCCTCTCCCCCGAAAAACGCACACAAGTTAAGACTTCCAGAGTATGCCCTGCAGTTTCAAAAGGGTCACAGACCCCAAGATTCCTGCTAACAGAACTGTAGAGCGAGTATGGTGTTTCCTCCAAATATCAAAGTTACCTCGAGGTCATGCAATCCCCCTTCTGGTGCTTGCCTGAAAGGAGTGGAAGCAGGGTCTCCAACAGACACTTGTCCCCCCCGCGCTCCCAGCAGCACTGTTCACTCTAGCCAAAGGGAACACACCACCCAAGCGTCCATCACCAGATGAGGGGATGAATGAAACAATGTAGCATATATGCCTGCAAACGCGATTCAGCCTTGAAAAGGGATAAAATGTTTCCGCACAGATCAACCTTGAGGACCTCATGGGAGGGGAGTTTAGCTAGGCACCAAAGGACACATACTCTGGTCCTTGTGTATGATTTGATTGCTTCTTTGTGAGGGACCTACGGTAGTTGAATTCAAGGAGACAGGAAGAGGAACGGGGGCTGCCAGGTCTGGGGGAGGGGGATGGGGAGCTAGCATCTGGAGGGACAGGGTTTCAGTAGGGGATGATGGAGAAGTCCCGGAGACGAACGGGAGTGATGTCTGCACAGTGCAGTAAGCTTCATGCTACTGGGCTGCACACTGCAAACTGGGTAAAAGGGTAGACTGCTTGTTACCTACATCCCCCTCTGCAGTTGGTGAGGACTAGGGACAGGGCTCTTTGCTGCACGGCCATGCCCGGGCCCTCTGCCATGAAACATACCTAGCTGGGCCAGCTCCCATAGAACAGCTGTCTTCTCTGTGGAAACCCTGGTGGACGAGGCCTCAGGGAAGAGGTAACACAGGAGCCGGACGGCGTGGGGTGTGCTCTTCATAGGAATTCCCGCTGTTGGCTTTATAAGTCTTACACGTGAGGGGATGAGATGACCCGGGATGGCTGTCCTCTCCGGTCAAAGCAGGATTCTCTCAGGAGTGAGAGCATGCTGCCCAACGGGGTTCCGGGACCCATGACAGCCGCGAAGGACCTTGACCCACTGAGATACACCTAAATCCCAGCAGAGATGGACATCTGCAGACCTGTGTGCATCTCCAGCTCTCTGCCCAGGTGTGAACATCCAGAGGGGTAGGGGTGAAGGGAGGAACCACACCGCCCGAAGGACTTGGGAACCAGTCCACGTGCGGTCAGGATGTGCTGTGTATGATAAAACTGGTCACCACCAGCGCCATGCGCATCCTTGATAATGGGGACTCAGTGATGCACGGCTTGAATTAAGGACAGCCAAACCACGGGTGCTGGACACCGAGAATGGTGGCGGGTTTCCCTCTGACACAGTCGCTGCAATTATCCCTCCAAACCCATCTCATCCTCTGCATTATCTCCTAAAGATCAATTCCTAGCAGCTGAATGGTTAGATTAGACTCTCGGTACAAAGTATACTTCAGAATGTTTGTGGCTAATTTGGTGGGTTGACGGCATACATTTGTTTTTTATTTATTTATTTATTTATTTATTTATTTATTTATTTTAAGTTATTTTTAATTTTTTTTAAAGATTTTATTTATTTATTTGACAGAGAGAGCTCACAGGTAGGCAGAGAGGCTGGCAGAGAGAGAGAGAGAGAGAGAAGCAGGCTCCCCTCTGAGCAGAGAGCCCGATGCGGGACTCGATCCCAGGACCCTGAGATCATGACCTGAGCCGAAGGCAGCGGCTTAACCCACTGAGAGGCGCCCCATACATTTGTTTTTTAATATTTTATTCATTTATTTGACAGAGATCACAAGTAGGCAGAGAGGCAGGGGGTGGAAGGGGGTACGCAGGCTCCCCACTGAGCAGAGAGCCCGATGCGGGGCTCGATCCCAGGACCCTGGGATGACAACCTGAGGCAAAGGCAGAGGCTTTAACCCACTGAGCCACCCAGGCGCCCCACCGACGGCATATTTTTAAAGCACCTGTTTATCCACACCTTGACCACCCATCTGTGTTCTCGCCTTCGCGTGGTTATACCGACTTACAACTTCAAATGGCATTTGGCTACTCAAATCCATTTAGCCAGTAAAAATCGAGGAGTGATTACGGGCGATAATCTCCACAAATAAATACGGATGCCAACTTTGCAACTTAACACGGCATTCCATTAAATAATGACTCTTAATGGGGTGGGGGTTGGGGTGGATATATTCATTTGATTATTTGATTTCTGAAATACATGCAATTATCCCAGACAACACCCCTTACGACGTCTCTTTGTGTCCTGTGCTGATAGACTCCCTCGTCCGTTGACCATTACACACGTGTCTACACTATCTGTCATGTGGTTGATAACGTTCCCTGCAGTGTGTCACTAGCTTAGGCTATGTTTTTTACCACGAATGAATCAAATCTGTAAACTCATTCCGCTGTGGTTTTGAGCAATAATGATACCAACAATGTCAGCAAATACAGAAAACTGAAGCAGCGCATACTGGGGCAGCCCTGAGCTGAAGCAGGAGCCTGGGGAAGGCTTTCTAGACTCCAGAATCCTGAGGGAATGAGGCTTCGCAGTCTTCACGTTTCTTACCTGCAACTGTCTCTTGCTGGTAAAACATGTTTCTCTGTCATTTTCAAGTGCTCTGGCTATTCTTGGCCCTCTGTTCTCCCATGTAAACTTGAGGCTCACTGTATCAGGCTCCATGAAGAATTCTGTTGAGATTTGTACTGGGATCCTACGAACCCTGCAGCTCTTTTCTGGAAGGATTAAAAATGAGCTGCCTATCCATAAACATGGTATAGCTCTCATTACATCAGGTCTTCTTTTTTATTTTATCTTACTTAAGTATTTGGCACAGATAGGGAGACAGCAAGAGAGGGAACACAGGCAAGGGAAGTGGGAAAGGGAGAAGCAGGCTTCCCATAGAGCAGGGAGCCTGATGCGGGACTCCATCCTAGGACCCTGAATCATGACCTGAGCCAAAGGCAGATGCTTAACCAACTGAGCCACCCGAGCACCCCTCTTAAAACTTTTTCTCCTTCCCTCCCTTCCTCCTCCTCTGCCTCCCTGGCTTCTCCCAAACATAACCTCGGGTTTCTCATAGAACAAAGGTGTACCTCTTGAGCGAGGCAGAACAGTCTGTAAGCCCCAAGGGTTTCTTCTTCAACCCACGTGAAGCATTTTCTCATGTGCGACTTGCCCAGACGGAGCAATGGAGGGAAAGATGACAGGAGTAGGCCCCGTGCTCTGGTCCATGCATCCTTTATTCCATGACCGACCGCTGCGCCACACCGAAGAACAGCCCACAAACTTGCAATCCACCGCAAACCAGCTGTACAACAGTCTGAGGCTTACAGTACATTTAAGGCTTTTAAATTTGAAAAGAAAAATTCAAATCAAACCAAAGAACCCCCAACCCCAGACCCCCGCCCAAGATGAGTAGTGTAGCAATGGTTCCTCGGAGCAACTCCAGTGTCAAAACCCAAAGAACTCTTAAACGAAAAAGATCCATTTAGTGAAATTTTCATTACATAAATTCTTCAAAGCATAAACTCGTCATTTTTTTTTTGTCTTGGAAATGTTATAAAATTTTTCTGAATAGCAAAACATAGGAATAAAAACATATTAACAAAATGTATTCAATCATTTACATTACAAAGGAGGGATCCGCAGTTCATTATTGTAGCCTGACGAAAGAAAAGTACCATAAGAATTTATGCACAATCGGATTGCAAATATGTACAGTACTTTAAAAAAGCCCACAAGGAGGACTTCACGGAAGGAAAGTCGGCTAGGCTCCTCGCTACACCAACCAGACAATCAAAATATTAAAACTCTGTTGACTAGTAATAAATTTACACTTAAAAAAACCCCAGTTTCCTTTTAAGAATATCCCAGTCGTATTTGTATTGGTTCCAGTTGATGAAGCTGTTCACGACAATTTCAGCCCATTACCCTTCTGTTGATTTTGGGGGGGTTGGGGTTGGGGTGGGGGAGATCGGCATGGATCACGGAACTTAACAAAAGAATTTTCGCCGCCCTAGTGTTCCGGTTACACAGTTCACGGCTCCACAGGGGAGCGAGCCCATGAATCCGGAGGCTGAAAGAGAGTGTGTATCAAGTACTGAGAACACGGAGAGAGGCTGAGTCCTGCGGGAATGGACGGTCACCCGTGGGTATGGCTGGGCAATGGAGGCGAGCATCGTCTACACAGCAAGGGGCAAACCGACCGCACCTGCGTCTAGCTCTCATCTCCATTCCCGCCAGGCAGGGACGCTGGCTGTCACCACCGTTGGGCGCCGCACGCTGTGAGGCGTGGAACGACCTTGAGGGACAGAAGACAGGGGGCTTGCTCGGGTCTGTGACCGGGAACCCGAGAGGCGGGGACCTCCTCCCGCTGGTCAGGCCACAGCTGCTTTCCAGTTCGAGCATGTGCAAAACAGAGGACTCGCGTGTTCACAGTAAGTGAGGTAAGACCGCGGCGTCTCCTTCAGGAATTCGGCAGTTCGTGGGATATGAACTGTTTTAGTCTTTCTAGGTATTGTGCGTAAAGCTCTATGTCGTTGTGCCCGGCTCCCTCCACCCACAGGGGTTCCACGGCGCGGGGACAGCGCTCATACATGGCCAGGCCGTGGGAGAAATCGATGACCTCGTCCTCTGTACCATGAATGACCAGCACAGGTGAGGTGACTTTAGAGATCTTGTCAATGCTGCAAAACAGAGCAGGGGCAGGGAGAGAGAGGACTCCGTTAGTGACGCCCACGGACAGCGCATGTCCCCTCCGATGTACCTGACAGTAACACCGGGCCTTTTTCCCCTGGTTTTTTTAGTGATTCATTCTTTTTTCTTTTTCCCCAAATAACGTTTTCATTTTGAGGATAATTTTGGCTTTCCAGAAACGGTGCAAAGGTTAACAGAGCTCCCCTAGGCCCCCAGCCCATACCCCTGTAAGGCGAACACCGCACGTTGCCGGGACACGTCTGTCAAAACAGAAAAACCAAGGTGAGGGCACCGCTGTGAGCGGAGCCCCGCACGCGGCCTGGATTTTGGTAGTTTTCCCACAGACACCTTTGTCCTGTTCCAGGATCCAGACAGGAACACCACGCGGCGTTGGGGTACCGTGTGCTCGTTCAAACTGTTATTAAAAACAGAACTAAAGCCACCAGACCAACGGTCCAGGAACTAATCTTTCTGAGAGATTCACATTTGTGAGAGAGGACTCTTAAAAATAATGAACAGGCCGGAAGCTGACATGTCCGACGCAGCGGGAGGCTCTTCGGAGAGCCTGGACGCCCCACCCTCGGCCACCCACTCTGAGGTCTTCTTGGCGAGATCCCCTCAGCGTCGCCTCCAAAGATCCTCACAAACCCCGTCTCATAAACGCTAATGCCTTGTTTTCTCTGTAAAAACGGCGCTGCTTCGCTCGGAAACAGTGCAGTGCCAAGGTTGGCATCCAAGGGATCTCGGGTTGTTTATAAGAACGGACTCTATCCTAAAGGACGAATATTTGAGGGTCTCCAGAAGAATGTGCTGCCGGCTCTGGAAACATTCCCCAAGAGGACTCCGAGGCTTAAGCCTTGTTGGCAGGGCGTGCTGGCCACTTCTCCACGGGGCGGGGGTGGCGGGGTCGGGGGGAGACACCGCCTTCTAACCTGCAGACGGCGAAGAGCGGCGGACCTGGCCGGCTGTCCTTGCACCGAAGCCCCCACCTGTGGCTTCTCTTTCTGCGTCTGATTCCAGCCAAAACTACACAGGGCCACTGGCCGCCACCATCCGCGGGGACCCTGCCTCTTTCGGGCACGACTAACACGAGGAAACATCTTCCACAGACCGGGGCTCTGTGCTCCACATATGAGACCTCCCTGGATCTGCCAGGGCCAGCAGGGGACAGGACACCCGGCTCTGGGTAGCCGAGGGGGGCACTGGAGTCCGTGCTGGTAACAGCGACCTTGCATGAGGATCCCAGCCCAAGACCTCCGGACAATGGTCACAGAACCTCTATCAGCAACTTGTGACGCCACCCAGCATGTTGGGGCATCCCGGGGAGTGGCAAAACCTGACCGGCTGCGGGGTTCGCCAAGACTGAGGGGCGGGGGAGGCGATGAAACATCCCCAATTACTAGTCGTGTTCAGAAACCCGTTCTCCTGTTTGACGTTCGCGAGACGACTTCTGAGAACGCGGGAGCCCAATTATACTCTGTCAGAAAGTACTTCCTGCCAGGACGGCCTGGGGCTGGCCTCCCGCGGCTGGGCCTGCGAGGAGAATCTCGACGGCCCGAGGCCGGCATCTGACTAAATGCCACGGAGGGAAACGATAAGAAGCTACAAACCCGGTGCAATCCGGACCCCTTCGGCCCGGTCTGTAATAGTCAAAGGAAACGGGAAACCCCGTCCTTCAGAGAGAGGAACGCGGACGGAGACAATCCTGACAGTGGGGAGCCAGGGGCCCCGTGAGAGAACGGGGCTACGGAGTCCGGCTCACGATGAAGGTCAGGGGGACTGTTCCTGGTTTGCGAGCTACCGTATTAACGCTCCAGGGCACTGGGGGGGGAGCGCTGGCCTTTTGGGCAGTGTCCACACCCCTACGTTCATCCAATAAACTTGCCTCCGCCGGCCTCGGCGTCCTCATCTGTAAAACGAGCACTCTGCCACTTGACCCCTTCTCCCAGCCACAGGGAAGACCATGTGAGGCGGGGGGACCACGTAGCACCCCGCCTGGGGGATCAGACCAGCCGGGGAAAGGCCGGTTGCTGGCTGATGGTAATTAATAAGTTGCATTTAGTTGCCATGGCTGTATTTTAAGGTATATGCTAATTCAGGAGTCAGGAAACAACCCATTCATTTTGTTGCCACGGTAACTCCCAGCCTCGCCTCCCACAGACACACTCAACATCTCCCTCCCCACAACCGGGCGGCTCATTACCCATTCGGCACAAACAAGGCCACGTCCAAGCGGCACAGGCGCCCCACTTAGCACGCCAGCCATGCCCAAAGGGACTTCGCAGGGAGGTCCGCTTCCTCCTGGAGCTGAAGCTCCTTGCGTGCGGGGACCAGGCGCCCAGAGCCGAGGTTCACCCAGGAGTTACCAGAAGGCTTCTCTTTGCCGGAGGAGGACAGGCGGTGTGTCGGCTGATTATATACCACAGCAACGCTCACTGCCCTCGGGCGAGGGCAGAATGGCAGCCACGAGGGACTCGATCTAAACCCCGAAACCGGGCTTGGCTTGATTTCTGCGGGGGCGTTTTCCTACAGAAACGGCAACACGAGCCAGCCGGCCCTGCCCTTGACCACCTCAGACCTGCTTTAGCGACGCACAATGGGGAAAGTTTAGGGGGCAAACAGTTTTTATGGAAAACAGCGTCCTCGACTCGGATTTTTAAAAAAATAAGTAAATAAATAAGTAAATTTTCAAACAGAGGTATTCAAGGAACCCCTGGCTCTCTGCCTTTGCGTTTAGAGTAGGGCGATGACCCGCTTCCCTTCCGTCCGTCTACGGGATGCGCCAACAGCCGGGACGGGCCGGGAAGACCCAGCCAAGGGGCCTCTCCATGTGCCCTCCATGGGCGGAGCGGCCATGGGAAGAGATGGGGGGCAGAGCTCCTGGGGGTGTGTCCCGATACTAGGACGGTGGCCTGTTAGTGAAGCCTGCAGCTCTGCTCAGCTTTCCCCTCCCTGCGCAGTGTCACCGACCAGCGAAGGGGTGCTGAAGCAGAGGGTGCCGGCTGCCTGACGTGCGTGCGTGGACCCCTGAGTTGTGCATGTGAACCACTGAGTTGTGCCTGTGAACCACTGAGGGCCACGCCAGATGTTCCGCAAGGAGCTCTCGGCTCCCACCACACAAGCCCATCCGTGCACGAGCAAGTATGGGACGGTGCTTGCTTCCAGGAGACACGGGCGCGTTGGTTTTCATCGCACACGTACAGCCGAGTTCCTCATCCTGGGATGTTGGTTCGGGGGAGTCCTGCCATCCGGAAGAGTTCTACCGAGGACCCAGGCCCAGAGGACAAAGTCTAGGGCTGGTGGATGGGTCACCACCATGGCCACCTCCTCAAGGTGCCCGGCACGGGGCCAGCCGTGGGGCCGCACTCAGGAGAGACTGACCACCACGTGTCGTGGTGCAGCCGACCCTGGGTCACTGGGCATCCCGGTACCTGCAGCGGACGTGGGCGCTTACCTGGGGAACGCATCAAAGCAGTACGTTTTCCTGGTGTCCGGGAAAGCCACGCGCAGGCCCGACATCAGGGGCGAGTGGAGAATGACGGCCGCGCATTCATACCTCGAGGCCAGGTCTACCGTGGGGACGGTCCCGATGCTCTGGCCGTACAGGATGATGTTCTCGGGACTCACACCGTACCTGGGGAGAAATCGGGGGGAAATCGCGCCGTTAGCTAACAGACAGAGGACAGAGAGCGACAAAACCGTAACACCTTAAACTCACAAAACTCCCACGGCTACTGGATTAAAACGACACCGTCGAACTTGTACAATAAACGTGGATGTCACACAAACACACGTGAGCGGCCTGTCTCGGGACGAAGGGACTGGGATTCTGCCCTCCACGACGTTTCGTGGAAACGATGCACGCGTCACGTTGGGGGGCAGGACTCCGTGAAGTGAGTACATCATAAACCCCATTTCCTAGCGCCGGAGTCCTCTCTTCTCCCGACCTCCCCCTTCAGAGCTTCTCTGATAATCACCGATTTCAGGATTTCTGAGAGAAAAGCAGAAGCTCGTCTGGCAGATTGTACTATTTTTATTAAGAGCGCTTCTAGTGAGGTTTTAATAAAATATGAAAGGTATGAGCATTTATCGGAAAACGGTGCAGAGAGACGATTAATTTGCAGACAAGTGTGTTTTCTTTAGCCTCTCCGTGGGGCCAAACCACTTGGTGCCTCCGGGCCGCCAGCCGTCGCCCACCGGCTCTCTCCCGGTGTTCGGTTGGCCCCCGCCGCCCGCTCCCCGGGTCCCCCGCCCCCGCGGCCCCCTGTGAGCACAGGCCTGGGCTCTGGCCATGGAATCCAAGGGCAATGACAAGGGCCACCGGTGGGTGGCAGCTTCAGGGAGAAGGGAGTGATCCCCCTGCCGTGGGCGGGAAGCAGAAGGGAGTCACCGGGTGGGGGCCCGGCCCACGCGGAAGAATGCAGCAAAGGTGAAGAAGTCAGACAAGGTCAAGGGTGAGCGAGGACATGGGAAGGGGGCTCGGTCACGCGGCTGCAGGCTGCGGGCGTGCAAACCGGTGCAAGCACCTGGGAAACTCATCCCCTCTCATCTGGGAACGCCGGAGCCCGGAATCGACAACTGCACTTTGCAGCGTCAATACCTCCTGCAACTTCTGGCGCCACGTGACCTTTGCTCCGACAACAGCCGTGGGTGACAGCAGCTGTCCGCCGGTCACGGAGGGGACAGCGGGATCCCAGCCCAGCTTTCTCCCCGTCCAGCTCCCGGCAATGACATAGGGCAATGGGGGTTCTTGAAAGGAATCAGGGAGGGAATGGCTATTTCTGGCGGGGACACAGTGTGTTTATGGAGAGTTGGCATCTGAGCTGTACCACGAGGGGCAGACGGGACCCCAACACGTGCAGATAAAGAGAACTTCCTCCCCGGGCAGCGTCAGGAGCACACAGCACGGCACGGGAAAGCGTGGGAAAGCGAGAAGCAGGTGCGAGCCGGGTGTGCGGGTCGGGGGCTGCGGGGCTGATGTCTGGGGCACATCTGGAAGCAGCCGGCGTGCTACGGGTCAAAGCTTGTTCTGAAGATGAGCAGGGGCACGGGCGGCACCCCAGGGCAAGGTGACAGGAGCAAAGTTAATGCTCTGACAAGAGTCACCTTTCAGTGGCTTGAGGGATGGATGACAGAAGCGTGCCAAGGGGACAGGGGGACAGTCAAGGGACTATGAAGAATCATACGGGGGTGGGGGCAGGGAGGAGGGCGCCTGGGTGACTCAGTGGGTTAAGCGTCTGCCTTCAGCTCAGGTCCTGATCTCAGGGTCCTGGGCATTGAGCCCCTTGAACCATCGGGCTCTCTGCTCAGTGGGGAGCCTGCTTCTCCCTCTGCCCCTCTTCTTTCTCTCTCTCAAATAAATAAAATCCTTAAAAAAAAAAAAATCACACAAGGAAGAGAGAACAGAAGAGTACAATAAATTTAAAAAAACGACAGAAGACAGAGAGGCTCTGTCCTCCCGCAGACACAGGTGCGCAGACCCTGGTCCGTCCTCTCTCTAAAGGGACGAGTCTGTGCGGCCCCAGCCCCTGGCACTGGGCACCCCCCAATGCAACTGTGCCTTTGGAAGAATGTCCCAAGATGAAGGTCTCAGGGGTCCTTGTCTGGGCAGGAGCAGTTGGAAGGGGAGGTTATTACACAATGATCAGCAGAAAGGATTTTGAAAGAGAGGGCTGAGCCAGGAACAGGGAGCCACAGGACCCTAGACCCCAAATCCCTAAGTCTGAGAGCCCGTCAGTGAGGCCGGAAGACGAGGGACACCAGAAGGTGCATCTGTAGGGCGTCAGCAGACCGCGACTCAGGAAAACGCCCTCCACTGAGGGGAAGCCACGCCGGCTCCCTCCCCCACAGCCACCAGAGCGCCTTCCTTCCTGGACGGGGAGGCCCACTCCAGCAGGGCTTTTCAACCCAGGGCTCAGGGACCCTTGAGGAGAGCAGGATTAAGACTGGGGTCCCCTCCTCCTCCCTCTACAATCTTCATCCGATTCCTAAAGCACAATGGCCCCCCAAAAAGCACAACGGCCACTGGCCACTTCGTGGGATGAGGAGGTGCAGGGGGTCAGAGAACACCAGAGAGAGAAGAAACCCACATCCGGAGTGTGGGTCCTCCTTTCCCATCAGTTACGAACAAAGGAGTCTTCGAGGAAAGACAAAGAGAAGAGGAGGAGGAAACCTGAAACTGAAGGCCACGGCCGAAGAAACAATTCACAGTGAAAGTGGGAAACTCAGCACCCCCCCCCAGTCAGCATGGCATGAGCCTCACCCTCCGCGCCCCTGTCCACGGGCTGGCAAGGATCACACGGGGTCACCTACGCAGCGATGGGCATCCCAATGCCGTCAGGTTCCTGCCTGCTACACGAGCCTCCCTGGGGCCCCACGGGACAAAGACGGCCCGGGGCGTGTCCGCGGGGCAGGGCAGCCGCCTCTCCCCAGGTCCCGAATCCGTCTGTCCTTGTCCATCCTCGGACACTGAGATCTCACAGAGGGGCTGGAGCTGCTTCGAGGAAAGGCTCGGCTCCTAGCTTCCTGCCGGCCGCACCCCACAGCCAGGACCTGCCTCGACCAATCCCAGCTTTCCCGCGCTGACCCACGTCCAAGGTCACGACCAGCACTCTGCAGTCCAAGCTTCGCTCGAGAATGTCACCAGGTAAAACACAAACACACCAGCCGTAAAGGGAAAACACAATTATGTTAAAGTCAAGAACTGCTCATCACAAGACCCCGTGAGAAAGTGAAAAGGCAAGTCACCGGACGAGAAAGCCACCTGCTACACCACAGGACCAGCCAAGGGCTCACATCCAGAATCCTAGAGGGTTCGTCCAAAGTGAGAAAAAGACAACCAAGCCGCACACACAGAGACACACACAGACACACAAACACAAATGGTGTTTTACAAAATGGGCGTTTGATCAAAGAAGAAAGCTCAAATGGCAGGGACGCAGGTGGAGGGGACCGCAGGCTTCATTAGGAAAAAGGGAAATGCAGATTAAACCATCCCGGGCTACAGACAAAAACTTAAAGGTGCAGAGGACCTAGTGTTAACAAAGACAGTGAACCACAGACACCCAATTACATTTTAGAGACATTCCTGTTCTGGTTAATCTATTTTGCAACCAAAACATAAGTCCACCGGCTACGGGCGCCTGGAGGTTCAGTCATTAAGCCTCTGCCTTCAGCCCAGGTCGTGATCTCAGGGTCCTGGGATGCAGCCCCGCGTCAGGCTCCCTGCTTCTCCACCTCCCTGTGCCCCACGCATGCTTGTGCTCTCTCTTTCTCTCAAATAAATAAATAAAATCTTTTTTTAAAAAAAGTTCACGAGGTAGTTCAGATATGGAGACAGCCCTCACAAAGACTGTTGGAACTCATGGTAGATTGTCTGCTAAAAATAAACCTCATAAGGAAACAAGAGGCCATTAAAAGTATGTCTCAGAAAGACAGTGTGGGAAGAACTCATGCCACCACGTTCAGTAAAAAGTCCTCTACGAAAACAAGGTCACAATCACGTGCCTGTGAAAAAACCTCTACACGGAAAAGGGACCTGAAATCAAGATACTAAAATGGGAATGAGGCGGACCTTCATTCAAGCAGTGAGAGTTTTCATTTCCTTCTTCTCTTTTTTAAAGTCCTCTCTACGCCCAAGGTGGGGCTTGAACTCACAGCGCCAAGACCGAGAGTCCCACAGTCCGCCGACTGAGCCAGCCAGGCGCCCTCATTTCTAGTCTCAGATTTCCTTGAATTACTAGGCACGGACTTGTTTAAAAGCACCAGTACGTTGAGGTACTGTCGGGTCTTTCTGCAGAGGGTCGGTAAGCATTCCGCTCCGTGCCAGGGTTCCTGAGCTAGACGAGTTTTGCAAACTGTAGAGCGCTGATCCAGGGCTCATGTTGGTCAGTATTACATTCCGGGCTTTCCCACTGCTTGCTCCTGCCTTTACCAGACTGTCTGATAACAAATGAGGGCCCGGTGGGGAGGTATCAATGATTTTCAGTGGCACTTATAAGGGGCCTCTGTTCCCCTTTGCAGAGGAGGACCTTTAGGTGTGTCCTTTCCACCACTAGGTTTTGGTTTTGGTGGAAAAAAGGTACAAGATTGATAAGCTCTATTCCAATGGTTCCAAACTGAGACGTATCTGAATTTCTTGGGAATTTGGGGTAATTAAAAGTAAATTCCCTTACTGAGAAATTTTCCGTTAGTAGAAATTCCAGTGGGTTTGTGGCTTTTTCAGACTACACCTGAGGGATAGGGAGTAAAAAGTAGGGCCAGGTCCTAAAGCCCGTTTAGCTCTCAAATTAAATAAAAAGAAGGAAAACATAGCCAGTAAACAGAACCTGCTCAGAGGCCACGGGGAACACAGGGGAGTCTAAGATTATAGCTTTAAAAACAAAGGGCAGGACCCGGTGCAAAGTATTCTTTAAAAAACATCAGTGACCAAGTCCCAAACCTCCACTTTGAAACGAAGCATTTCTGCACCCACCGCTCGGCCCGGGGAAGCCCGGCGGCCGGGGCAAGCAGCAGGTACAGCGGGTGGGGAGACGGGGGCGGACACGGTCTCGGGGGTGGGGGCAGCGGCTCAGCAAGGCTGTGCGTGGGGGTTGGGAGGGTCAGGGAAACCAAGGACACACAGACAAGCCGCAGCACAGCCGGGAGGTGGCATCCGCCATCAGACCTGGAGGGGGCACCCTGCAGAGGTCAGGCTCCCCCACGGGATCTGGGGAGCAGGTGCAGAGGACAGGAACTCGCTGGCAGAGGCACAACCTCGAGCTGGGGAGAACTCGGGCGCCAGCGCACCTGTGCGCTCCCAGGACAGCGGATGGCACCGAGCCACGGCGGCAAAGGCTGGGTGGGTTCAGAAAAAAACGCCAGGGGACTCGGCCCATGTGCGTGGACACGAAGGCCCATGACTGCGCAGTGACGTGGGCCGCCCCAGGGGAGGGGAGGGTGTCAGGACGGGGCGGGTGCCGGGGGGCGCGTGTCCACACCATTCCCGGCCGGGCCCTCTCCCGCTTCCAGACCCGCTCTCCCCTCTTACCTTCCGCTCCTCCTGGAGCACCTCGCGGGGCCCCAGCCTGTCCTGCACTGTCCTCTCTTCACACGTGCGCCTGTGGACCTCGTCCAGCGGGAGCCCAGCGGGCACCGGACACCTGACGACTATCTGTGCCCCGAGCGCGCGGCTGCCCGGGCCTCCCAACACGCGTTCACGCACGGACACCGTGGCCCAGACCAGCCCAGCACCCAGCCCAGCCCTTTCTACCGGCATTTCTCCCCATCCCTTCAGACTCAATACCACCCCACACTGGACGCATCGTTCCCCCGCCCCAAATCTTTCCCTCTCCCCCGCATCGCCAGAGCCTGGACTGCCCGGGCTCCAGGACGCGCCGGGTTTCTCGAGCTTCTCTTCCCTGCCCCCCACAGACTCTCAGTCACGGAGTCCTGCGTTTCCACCTCTGAGATGTTTGTGGGGCGATCGCATTCCTGACACCACTGCTCGGTGGTGGCCTCCTGGGGTTGAACAAGCGCTCCCTGTTGGTTCAGCACATGGACAGGAACACCCCCACAGGCACCCAGGGTCTGTGGCTCACGGGTCTTTCTGGAAGGCTCACCACGTGCCTCCACCTCTCCCCAGAGGCTCACAGGGCCCAGGTGGCTGGGAGTGCTCAAAGCCCCCACCCGTCCCGCCCTGGCCTTGGGGTTTGTGCATCTTGTGCTACGGCTGAGGAGGAGGCCGGTGTCTGCACTCCGCACTCCCGGACCGCTGACCGGGTTTCCATCCGGCCTGCACCTGCTCATCCGGAGCCTGGTCACTCCCACTGCGCACCCTCCTCTCCTCTCTCCACCCGTCTCTGCCCCGAAGCCATCGGCGGAGCCCCACCGCGCTCCCTTCCTATCAGGAGACATCTCCCTTTTCCCTTAAAAAGAGAGACAGATGGGGCGCCTGGCTGGCTCAGTCGGTGAACCAGGCGACTCTTAACCTCGGGGCTGCGAGTTGAGCCCCATGTTGGGCACAGAGATGACTTAAAAACAAAATCTTAAAACAAATACAAGAAGAAACAGAGAGTAAAGAAGAAACCCGGGCCACGTTACTTTGCTAATCACACCCCTCTGGCAAACCACCGTCCCAGGGGTAGAAGTTCATGTACTGAGACGGTCCCCCACGGTCTGGCCCCACCTCACTATCGGGACCTTCTATCTTCCCTCCAAACGAACCTGCTCACGCAGTCAGACCCCACGCTGTATCCTGAACCGCCCCTGCCTGGAAGACTCTGGGGTCCCACCGGCTTCACAGGAGTCTCCTGGATGCTGGTCGGCGTCCAGTCCTCTCCCTCCTGAGCACTCAGCCAAGGATGCAGCGACATGACGGTTTGTGCGGTGGACCAGCACGGGACTGTAAGCCCCCACAGGGGCAGCCCCATGTAGGGGCAGGCAAACAAAACCTACCCTCGGGGGGCTTCCCCCACCCACTTCAGAGGCTTTTCTTCCTTTGCATGGAATGTGGCTCCAGCCAAAGGCTGTTTTCAGACCAATCACAACCAAATCCCGCATATTGTTATTCCAATGGCAAGACAATGCCATCCAAGCTCAGCATCTTGCTGAGGCTCTGATGCGAGCTTCTAGATTCTCTGGTCTGCAAACCAGCAGATGAGTCAGTCCATCAAGGACCACGACGACAGCTAGTGAGCACCGATTCTGGCGTGATGTAAGATTTACTTAAGACCCAACGCAGGAAAGTCAAGTCTCCCTAATTTTGCCAGGGGAAAGCAAAGGCCCCCAAGAACCACACCCTGGAAACCTACAATCTCTCCATCCCAAACCTCTCCAAGGCTCTACCACCTTCCTGCGTCACAAGCAATGTCGTGTTCGGGCTGGCCACACCCCACCCCCAGTAGGTCTGGGCTCCCATCGGCTCCCAGTACACACCCCAGGAACCCTGCAGCCGGGACCTCGAGAGCCAGAGCTGGGCCGGCGTGTCCTGTGGGAACAATCTGTTCGCTGATCACGTACAACATGTTTGTTTTCCTTTTAACATGAGGCTTTCTTTTCTGCCTGCAAACAGAGAAGGGGAGCCTGCCCAAGACACACGCATCCTGTTGAAGTCAGCAGACTTTGACTCTGTCCTGTGTCAGCAGCGTTTCCACTTATCTTCACAAGAAGTGCGCTTGGCACAGTTCCACGCACTTTGAAGTCAATATTTTAAGTATTTCAGAGTTAGAATTCCTGGTGGAAATATCTTGAGACGTAGGACAAAGATAAATACACAAGGTAATGTGAATGTTAGCGGAAGGACGAGATCGGGGATGGTGGGAAACCCCAAAAACTTTAGGGCAGAGTCTCAGAGTGAAAGGCTCGCCCGTGCAAGGAGAGCAGGTGTATAAACAGGACCCGCCAAACCCACGGGCACAGAAAAGGTGAGCCAGGCTTTCACTTTCTGTAGCCGAAGCTTGACAAATGTGCACCTTCTATCTAATTATGAGGAAGATGAAAAAAGCAGCAATCACCCGAAACATGCTGGTTTTCCCTTTTTAAAAATACACCTGTGTAGGTTTAAACATTTTTGGGGGGTACACTTGATGTTTCACAAACGGATTTTTTTTTTAAGATTTTATTTATTTATTTGACAGACTGAGATCACAAGCAGGCAGAGAAGCAGGCAGAGAGAGAGGAAGGGAAGCAGGTTCCCCACAGAGCAGAGAGCCCGACGCAGGGCTCAATCCCAGGACCCTGGGATCGTGACCCACGCTGAAGGCAGAGGCTTTAACCCACTGAGCCACCCAGGTGCCCCCACAAACGGCTTCCCATCGTTCATTAATTCCAGTGATGAAAAAGCAAAAGAAACAAGCTTCAAAGTAGCTGCTTCATGAGTGTGGTTGGAGAAAAGTAACAATTTGAAAGGTCAGTGGCGTCAGTTGTAAGTTTGTTGCTTTTCTTGTGATCAAGGGAATGTGCTTAAAAGAGACATTTATAAACAAGATCATTATAATCTCTGGAAGTTTCACTAACCCAGACATGTTCAAGGTATTTTCTCAACAGCGGTTATCAAATAAAATGTGGCAAATGCACCAGTGAAAGTGGCCACATCCACTTGACATTGACATTGACAATGATGTGCTCCCGGGTTATGAGTTTTGGGGGAAATAAAGAACCAAAAGATTCAAGCCAAGAAAGAATAAGAATAAGAAAAGAATAAGAAATAAGAAAGAATAAGAAAACCAAGTCAAAGTTGAGGCAAAACGAGTATCCCGGTCGGCGGGTTTCTCGGAGCACAGGGAGGAGATGATCAAAACGGGGACAGGGCAGTCAGGACACACAGCAGCGGAGCTGGAACCCCCCCCCCCCCGCCCCCGCAAAGGAGGGAGGGGACAGAGCTCGGCAGGCAGGGGCGAAGGCTCACTTCTAGAAGCAGAGGGATGCAAAAGGAGGGGGAGCTCAGGACAGCAGGGTCGGGGAACACGCACGAGATCCCAGGACGGCGCCCGGGGATGGCAGGAAGGAAGAAGCCCGTGGGACCGCAGGGTTCACGGTCGCTCAGATCAGATGCGTCCGTGGCAAGTTGTGCTGGGGGAGGGGCAGAGCAGAAGATGACCCCACAGCCAGTGACTGGCAAGGCGGGCGCAGAGGGAACGAGGGAGGAGATGATGGGGTGTGGAATTCTGTTTGTTCTGTTAGGAAGTCAGTCTGGGAAGACAGAGCCTCAAGTCACTGCAGCATCTCAGGAAGGCACAGAAGTCAGACTCTTCTGTGAGTCAAAGGCATTGCAAGGAAAAAACCTTCCTGAGGCGTCCGGCTGGCCCGGTCGGTGGAACGCTGCCACTCTCGATCTTGGGGTCGTGAGTTCGAGCCCCGGGCTGGGGGTAGAGGACATGACTTAAAAATCTTTGAAAAAAGGAAAAGAAAAATCTTCCTGAAATTGCTGTGATGTCTGTACTAGACGGACCGGGACCTGGGCACCCCTCAGCCTCACCCTGGTTGGGGCTCAGAGGAAGCCGAGCAGGGGTCAGGCGATGGCTGGGAAGAGCCATCCAGGCCAAGGGCATTCCAGGAAAACACACCTTGCGAGCAACTCACCCAAACGTTGTCAGGACCCGTGTTCCCCGAGTTCTACAAAGCAGTGGCCCCCCTTTGGGAACGGCCTTTCTCCTATGTGGGATGTTTGAAATTTCCTTCCAAATGGGGGTGTGGGTGTCAGGCCCAAACCCACCCTCAAGACAACTTCGTTCTCTCTGACATTCGAGAGACCGTTCTCTGCGTCACAGCGAAGATAAACAAGACCCGGCATGCCTTCATTTTAACTGAAAACATACAAACAAAAACCCACTTTGCAGAAGAAAAGGCAGAATAACATGAGGGATATAAAATCAACTCTCTACATCTGTTACAATTAAAATGGGAGAATTTGCTGGAGCTCGTCTGAGTAGAATTGTGCGTCGAATTGTGCTAATGACAACGGAAAGTCTCCTGATCTACCCTGTTGGAAAGGACAGAAAATGCTGCTCCCCACCCCCAACCCATGTCCCCGGCTCCACAAATACCTGGAAATGGTTAGAATCCCACCTTCCCTACTTTTTTGAGAGAATTCCAAGAGCGGGCTTAGGTAAAACGTCTGACACAGACATCTGACCAAAAAACCCATTTAACAAATAGCCCTTCTGTTCCACCAAATACAAACATGGACTGACGGCCAGATAAAGCCTTGCGGGATCTGCCTATTCCATATCCACCGATCCGGGATCTGCCTATTCCATATCCACCGATCCGGGATCTGCCTATTCCATATCCACCGATCACAGCCAACAGGAAGGTAGATATCTCACGACATCTCTGCGATGGGGAGAAACTTTTTAAAATAAATCTAATTTCAGGGCCGCCTGGGGGGCCCCAGCCTTCAGGTGAAGCGTCTGCCTTTAGCGCAGGTCGTGATCTCGGGGTCCAGGGATCGAGCCCCACATCAGGCTCCCTGCTCAGCACCGAGTCCGCTTTCCCTCTTCCCCTCCCTCTGTGCTCTCTCTCGCTCTCTCTCAAATAAGTAAAATAAACTTCCAAAAAAAAAAACAAAAAACCCTCATTTCATGATCTACCTGTTCGCCCAGCCTAAACATTATTTCTTAAAACGAGATGCTCAAGAATCCAATTCCTAATTATGTTATCCCGCTGTGAGGTGAGTTCTGACAACAGCTGTGGTCCAGACACGAGACCCGGGTCGGTGAGTGTGCCCGGCTTAACACTGACTCGCAGACACGGCAGAACTAGGAACGTCGAACCAGGCCTTTCGTCCCATCGCTGAAGCGGTCTCTGTCCGTGAGAGCATCCTTGGACGTCACATCCCAGGGATGGAGCATTTCTGAGTGTCCCTCATCTCCACGCCCTGGAGCTGGCGGTATGAACACACACCCCGGGTGACCACCGCTGGGACGGGCACAGCTGGAACCAGGACGGTCAGTCCGCATCCCCTAGGACACCTGTGCGGAGGTCACCTGTGTCCCCACCCAGAAAAAGGCCCTCCCTGTAGGGAGGAAAGCAAAGCTGATGGAGGGGGCTGGCCGGCCATTCACGTGCGTGTCCACAAGGGTGGACCCGGGTGGGGCTGGGACGAGCCTCGTGGACGCTGGGCTCAAATCAGTCATTTGTGAGCTCCTCGGTGCACGGCCATGCCCTCGTGAGGGTGTGCGGCTGGGCATCTGCACAGTGGGCTAGAAGCACGAGCCGACTTTGAAACCAGACCACCCGAGGTCTGACTGCTGGCCGACCGCTCTGAGCCCCACCTCCCGGGGGTGTAAGGCCCCCTCCCAGGCCTCGGGCGTGAATCAAAGGCAGTGATGAGGGAAACTCCATGATGGTCCTCCCGGCCCCCTGGGGCTGCTTTCACCAACAGGACCTAACAGGGCCCTTGGACAGCTGCTCTGAAGCCCACAGGCGGGCTCCTTCCCCAGCACAGGCAGGGCACTGCCCGACTCTTCCTGGCGATGCCCTTTGGGTGGCTTCGCCTCCACCCACAACGCAAGTCTGTTGGCTAAGCCCTCCCCCTGAGCAGACCCAGCAAAGCAGCCCCTGTCCCTCCTCGACGGCATCTTCGCTTCCTCTCTCTGGGGCCGAACCCCTGCTTTGGGCCTGTCTTGTGTCCTTCCTCCTTATGACCCACCTCTTCCTTCTGCTTCCAGAACCTTCCATCTTCCCCCACATCCTCCTTCGTAAGAGCACGGAAAGTTCACGGCATCGATCATGGCAACATCACGGAAACATGATGAGACCCTTAGAGATCATACAGACGGAACACTTTATTTTATAGATAAGGGGACTCGAGGGGCGCTTGGGTGACTCAGTGGGTTAAAGCCTCTGCCTTCGGCTCAGGTCATGATCTCAGGGCCCTGGGATCGAGCCCTGCGTCGGGCTCTCTGCTCAGCGGGGAGCCTGCTTCCCCCTCTCAGCGTCTGCCTCTCTGCTTGCTTGTGATCTCTGTCAAATAAATAAATAAAATCTTTATTTAAAAAAAAAAAAAGATACGGGGACTCGAGCTTTAAGCGGTTACTAACCTAACTCAGAGTCGTAATCACTAAGACAGCTGCTACTTCAGGGCCCCAGAATACGGCCTCAACCGGGAGAAAGAACTAGGATTTCTACAAATGACAACCAGGCCAGCAAAAGCATCAGGTCGTGGCACAACCTCGGAAGGGGGCAGGCCTGCCCGAATCCCGCCCTGCGACTGCTGAGTCGGCTGCGCGTTGCCAGCCTTCCTTCTCTCGTGTGTAGCGTGGGCTCCCGTCCCCCGAGGCCAGTGTGTCGCTCTCCATATCATTATTTGCCGCCCCCTTTGAACGCAGAGGTGAAGCGAGCCGCGCCCCGGCCTGAGCATTTCAGATGTAGTAAACAGTGCTTTCAAAGTGAAGATTCAGGGTGCCTGGGGGGCTTAATTAGTTAATTAATTGAGCATCTGCCTTCGGCTCAGGTCATGATCCTGGGGTCCTGGGATTGAGCCCCACGTCGGGCTCCCTGCTCGGCGGGGAGCCTGCTTCCCCCTCTGCCTCTGCCCCTCCCACTGCTCCTGCTGTTTAATGGGAAGAGTGTCTGCGGAGGACCATGGGACATTCTGGAGATGGACGGGACCACAACACTGAGAGCATCAGTGTCCCAGAAAGGCTTAAATATCACTAAAAGGGTAAACTTCGTTCAGGTGTATTTTATCACAATAAAAGGAAGGGGGGGAGCAAACACTCTTCTTAAATCTGACTTGTACTAATTATTCTATTTGTTTATTTACTTAGAGTTGGCTCTGCACTCAGCGTGGACCCTAGCACGGGACTCGAACTCGCGGAGATCGAGACCTGAGCTGAGACCAACTGTCCGACAATGAACTGAATGCCCCCCCGGATCCCCCGAGATTATTCCCCTTGGAGAGAGGACAAAGGAATGTTCCAGCTCTCCTGGCATTCTAAGTGATACTTTTACTACAAGAGCAGAAACAATAAGTAGTAAATAAAACAGTAATAAAGAGTAAAATGTGGGTTTTTCTTTTTTTTTTTTTTTAATTGTAAAATCTCCAAAGGCCAAAGGCTGTGAGGTTTCCAGTAACACAGAGAAATGCGTCCCAAAGACGGGTGTGTCCCGCTACTGTGTTCTCTGACCAATCGAGCAGACGGTCCTGCCCTCGCTCGTTCTCACCCGGGAGGTGTGAGCCTCAGGGGCTCGGAGACCATGACAAAGCTGGATTCCACAGGACAACAACGCTAACAGAATTCTGACCTCCCTGTCCCAAAGACTCCGTGATTCTTCCCACAAACTCCCCATCTTGCCTGGATTTTTTTTTTTTTTTTTAAAAAGCAAAAAACAAAGGAAACCACTCCTTAGCACGGCCCAGCGATTCTGCCGTCCTTTCTCTTCTGCAGATAAAAGCCGTCCCTCGGGGTCATCCCAGAAGGAAGCCTGGGCAGCACGTGGGAAGGCGAGGACAGAGGTCTTTTGTGGCACCGTCACCTGAATAAAACCGTGACGGGTTTCCAGTTTCTATGTTTGAACAGTCAAGGGCAGGTGTTAAGGAGGTCATTGTCCCTCACGGTCCCCTGGCCCCCCAGCCCCTCAAGGACAGGGGATCGGGCCGGAGCATTGTTGCAGCGGAACTCAGATGCCTCCCCATGGGCAGCCACTGCTCTCTGCCACGCTGGGCTAAACCGAGGCCGGCAGGTGGCCTCCCCATGGCGTGTGAGCTAAAATGCTATGTCGTGTATCAACACGACGACACAAAAGCTATGTCCTTGCGTATCATCAGCAGGAAGGCTTCCCTCGGCCGCTGAGAACGCTGCGGCCGGGGACACGAGTGACGGAAGAGTGCCCCGCTGGCTGTGAGAGACTCCGCACGAAGGGTCCCCACAGCCTCCCCACCGGGGTCCAGTGGCTTGTGCAGGGACAGAGACGCAGCCGCACACAGCACGCTCCTCCCTGGACAGAGGGCCCAGGCCTCGACCCCTCGGGCCATGTTTCCGCCCCTGCCCTCCAGCCGGCGTCTCGGACTCTCCTTGCCGCAGTCACCGCTGTTCCCCGGCACGACAGGCAGGGCCGCGAGTCTCCGACCGGGTCTCCGACCGGGTCTCGGAAACCAAGGGGTTCCACGCAGGGTGCATGCAATGAGGTTTCCAGCAGGGACAGGTGCACACCCGGTCCCTGCTCTGATGTGAAATCGTTTTCTCACGGCAGCACCCGCCCCCAGGAGGCACACGTCTGCCTCCCTCTGCCCAACCAGAACGGGGCCCGGCCACCGGGGGAGGGGACTCCCTGCATTCTGCGGGACTGGGACCCTGGAGCCCACGGGCAGACACGGAGATCGGGAGGCTAACAGAGAGGCAAGGGAACCAATTAGAGTGGCCAGACGAGCCTGGGGTGCTGCTACGTCAGGGACCTGGGATCCGCTGCTGGCTGACCTCCCGTCCTTGCTCAGAGCACGGATGACTCTGCCCTCCACCCCCAGGGAGGCTCATCTGCTCCCACGGACCCTCCCCCTGCCCCTCCCATGGCCCAGCTGCGACCACCACTGCGGCGGCACTGGGTTCCAGCTCAGCTGTCCTGCTGGGATCCCTCCTCTTCCTGACACCCCTCAGACGGTCCCAGTCTCCCGAATTCCATCCAGGATTCCAGCGGGCCTTGGGACATCCTGAACTTCCGAACGCCTTCCTTCAGCCGCAGAATGCTCCCACCGGACTGTCCCTAACTCACCTGACTCCCTCTTCACAATCTACCACGGTCTGGGAGACCATTCCGAAAAGGATTTTTACTACAAATTTTCAATGTTCATCAAGAATTGTGTTTTTCATCAAAACTTGGAGAAACTGGGGCGCCTGGGGGGCTCAGTCAGTTAAGCATCTACCTTTGGCTCAGGTCATGATCTCAGGGTCGTGGGATGGAGTCCCATGTCAGAGCCTGCTTTTCCTTCTTCTCCTGTGTGCTCGCTCTCTCTCTCAAATAAATAAATAAAATCTTTTAAAAAGTAAAGTATTAACAAATGGTTTCAATACCATAGCTCTATACGTATGCATTTTTATCTTCAAAAAATGCCCATTTTCACTTGTTTCTGCAATGTCTTCGCATTCCTCCGATTTACAAGAAAATGGGAAACAATATGGCCAAAGTATTTGTGAAAACATTAACCCTTCGTTGCAATTTAATACTTGCTACTTCTTCTGCATAAAGCAAAATTTACGAGTGAGGTTATACTCTGTGCCGTGGGTCCCCGAGTCAAGCACCACACGGTCAATCCCTCCCGGAGCTCTGTTTTGCCCTGCTGCTGTCACATCCACATGCCGACTGCACTCTCTCTGGGGGCTTCCCAGGAATCAGAGAGAGAGGGAGAGGAGCAACTCACTCCCCACCCAGGGTATGAGAAGGAACACAGAGGGTTTGGGTTTTGCCCTCACGGGGCTTATCCTCTCCAGCTCTGCTTTCACAGGCTGTTTCTGTTCTCCCATAAGAACGCCTGATTGTAAAGATCTGGCAGAGGCAGAGCTGGGCCTCACGCCCTCCCCTCACTTGGGATCTGAAGCCCAAAGACAAGCAAATCACCTTCAGGCCACTGTCCTGGTGTGTTCAATGCCCTCAAGCATTTTCAGAGGGTATCAGAGTCAGAACTGATGATCCCTGGGCTCGGGGCCCGTGAACTCACCTTCCAAAGGGACCAGGGCCACCCCTGCCTCCTCTGGCCCCCTCTCGTCCCTGCCACTTGTTCCCACAGGCTCAGCCCTCGCAGGTCATAAAACACACGCATTGGGCCAGACCAGAAGGGCTCACTCCAGGGAAGGAGGGGTCGCACCTACTTGTGAACAAAAGCTGGGAACCCCTGGGAGGGCAAGCTCCCGAGCGGTGGGGCTGGCTCTTAGTCATCGTCAGAGGGCACGGCACACAACAGCAAGACTCCCTTGCGACCAGCCTCACTTCTGACCCTGACAACCTGCAAGTGCCATCACCCGTTTCTTTAAACTAAAGTGCCCCGCAGGTGAATCACCCAACCAGGACAGTAGACGACAGAGTCTGGCTCTGAAGCCATGTCTCATGCCTGCCCACAAGGCTGAGCTCCTCTGCTCTGAGCCCCACATCTGCATAGGCATGGAGCAGGCCCTCTGTTCCCTGGTGGCCAGGGAAAGTCTGCAACGCCGGCGGCCTGACGACCCCACGCCTTCCTTTATGCCCTAGAAGAGGGCCGCCCGGCCTGGCCCCGTAGCCCACATTCATGCCTATAAAGGACGGAGTATGGGATCGGGTGATCAGAGAAAAGTCATAGGACAGGTAAAGAGATTCTACGAATTCTGAAAAAGTCCCCGCTAGGAAGCATTCTTTGGCCCCCATGCAAATGACAACAAAAACAGAAGCAATTAACCAAAAAAGGAGGGATGGTTTCAAAGTTAAAAAGAGAAAAATACAGAAAAAACTTTTCCATACGACTCTGGAATCAAGACGTCAGAACCGCGACGACAGGCTAGGTTAAAAATAATGACCAGCGCACGGGCGTTAAACGGCAAAACAGCAGCGAATCCTCACCAACACCATCTTGGAGACCATCAAATACGCAACCGTGACACCACTGAACGGAAGGTGGGAAGCAGAGCATTGCGAATATGCAGCTGCCCACGGAGCAGGAATCCTTGACCTGCCACGCCCGCCGCCAAGCCCTTCCTTCCCAGACAACGTCCCAGGGAAAAAAGACCAGAAATCTGCCCCCCAGGGTCTGTGAATTTGCAGAAACGGCAGAGAACGCCTTGTGCATACAGGAATGTGTCTGGGGCGGGTCTGGGTTGGTCAGATCCCCTTCCTTCTCGCATCCCCTAGTGAACAGAACCTAGTGCCCCCGGGGCACCCAACACTCTGAGCAAGCCCCCAGCGCAGCAGCGGTGGCGGGGGCCACACCTCCTCTGTACCTCGGTGCCGCCTCCTTCCCGTTTCAGAGCCGACTCTGGGCATTCTCCCGGAACCCAGAGGACAAACACGCAGGAGCAGGGGGTCCCGTAACTAAACTAACAAGGAAACACTGGGTGGGGCGGGACTGAAAAGACCAATCATGGACACGTCCTAAAAACAGGGAAACCAGAGCCATGTTTCTCAATGCCCCCCCCTCAAAACCCACTCAAAACAAGAAGAAAATTTTAAAATAATAAGGCAATGATGAAAGTAAAAAAGAAAACACTCCAGAGAGCTTTGTGCTGGGGCGTCTGTGACCCCCCCCCAGAGCCACAGAGCTTGAGGGCATGGCCCCAGCAGGGCAGCCAGCCTGAGTCTGCAGGAGGCATTTTTAAACCCCACGTCTGGCTCTGTTACGTGTTTCTGGCCGAGTTGTTATGTCTCCCTTACTGTAGCATCTCCCTTCCTATCTTCTAGATCATACACGACAAGACAGAAGCCAGTCAACCAGTCAAAAATCATTACATGGTATAAAACCCAATTTCCATAGAGTTTGGATGCCCCTGGCTCAGTGATGTGTTTTCTGCTTAGGACAGAAAAGAAATACATACAATATTTAGAAACATTTCATCACGAATTGTTAGAAGTTTGGCTGCTTCCAATCACACACCCACCAGGCTGCCCGGGAGTTCTGAAGCCCAGACCCGGGGCAGGGGGTGTGGAGGTCAGGGGGCTGCCCGCGGGCCCGTCTCCCAGCAGCACCCTGTGCATGCCAACCCACGGCCTGAGCCTCGAAACTTTACCTCTAGCTCAGTGTTAGCACCGGCTTGGGGAAAAGTTGCACATACCCCAAAGACAGACCCAAAGGCCTAGCTGGGAAAGCTTGCGGTAATTACCGGCAAGACCTGCTTCTCAGACACCTGCTGGAGGTGATGGTCTACAAGCCCTGCCTGGGACCCTGGAGTGAGCCAGAGACGCGACTCCTAATCACGGAGCCGCACCAACGCTCAGCAAAACGAGCAGCACGAAAGACCCAAACGTGTGCCTCAGGGGGACACACAACTGTGGGCCCAGCAGTTAGGGCTGAAAGAGGAAAAAAAGGGATACTGAGAAAGAAACTACCCCCACGGGTCTGAGAACAAACGCCCATAAAATGGGAACAGGATGCTCTGAAAAAGGGAAGTCGGGGTAGAAATGAACTCAGGGAGGAAGAGCGACGCTCACACAGGAGATCTAGGTTAGAGGCGAGAACACGAGGTCAAAGCGGCCTCCCGGGGTGTCCAACAAACTGGACAAAGCGACGGGGACGGAGAGACGCGGGGGTGGGGGGTGCTGCAGGTCGGGATAGTGGAGGCCAGGCTGGGCGGGGGCTACACAAGCAGCCCCTGGCCTTGCGGGAAAGCCGCGCGGGTCGGGAGCAGGGAGGGGTGGCGACCGTGGCGGGCGCACTAGACACGGGGCAGGAACGGAGCTGACGTTCACTTCCGGAGATCGCCACGCTGCCAACGAAGACCAAACAGCCCCCAGCACCCCCCAACGCTGGACGCAGCAGAAGGAAGTCAGCAGGGGTGGGTAACGGAGTCGCAGCAGGAAGTCAGGAGGCGCTGTCCATGGTCCCTCCTGGGTGCTGGGCGGCCCTGCGGGAAGTGGGGCGACAGCTGCCTTCTGTCCCGTTTCTTCCGTGTCATTTAACACTCTAGGCACCGACTACTTGAGTCACAGGGCTCAACCCCATCAGGAAAACGTTACTCACCTCTCATGTGGGTTTTTCTGAGTTTTCTCACCGGCACGCTGGCCTGACTTGGCGCCAACGGTGAACGTCACCGTATTTACCGAAGCGCACTCTCCAGGAGCCCCCCGAGCCCGCTCTTTCCCCACGGAAGGAGAAGGGGGCTCCGACCCTGCACAGCACCGGGCACAACCGTCTGAGGAAACGAGACGCAGGCGTGACTCGGATGGACCCGTGAAACTCCTCTCCCTTCTCTCTGCCCTTCACAGGTCCGCCCCGCCGCCCGCCTGCGCCGGGTGACGTCACCACAGGGGAGCGGTGCCACAGGTCTCCGAGCCGCCTGCTGCAAATTTACAGGAATTACACTGAAGAACCGGGTCTAAAAATCAAGACTGAATATTAATAAGGTCAGTGGCAAGGAGAGAGCGACGGGCGGAGTGCAGGGCTTACGATTACAAGATTGCAATTACGTTTAAAGTCTTCAAAGGTGGTTTCAAAGGCAATGCCACGAGGAGCCTGAGAGCCGCTCTGGCAAGGGTTCATGCGAAAAAGAAAAGAAGAAGCCAAACCAAACTGGAGGGGAGGGTCTTAAAAGTAATCAAAAGCTTTCAGTGAGCTTTAGAACACCCTCCTTTCCCAGAATACGCCGCCACCTTCCCGACAACACGACACAGCGCGCACCCCACACAACAGTGACGCTAGCAGCCGAGTGTCCCTGTCGGGCCACCGACACCGTCACTCAGCAGGGCTTGTGAGATGACCTGAGTCTTTCACTGAAACCAGGCAGGAACTCTGCGCAGGAGCATCCTACGGTCCTCAGGAACCAAGAGAAGGAGAAGGAGGGGTCTCCTACTCCCCTAAGTACTCTGAAGAGAAAGGGGTCAGCTGACAAAGATTCTATTTTTTTATACATTCTTTTGAAAGATTTTATTTATTTGAGAAAGACAGAGAGAGAGAGAGAGAGAGGGAGCACATGAGCAGGGGGAGGTGGAGAGGGAGGGGGAGAAGCAGGCTCCCCGCTGAGCAGGGAGCCCGATGTGGGGCTCGATCCCAGGACCCTGAGATCATGACCTGAGCCGAAGGCAGATGCTTACCCCACTGAGCCACCCAGGTGCCCCCAAGCAAAGATTTTAACTCCAATCTTTAAGAGCATATCTTGTCTTATTGTATCAAATGAGCGGAACATGGGAGAACAAGTACCAAACGGACGAGAAGCACAGCCTAGAGGTTGAGGCGAGGACAAGACCAGACGTACCAGAGCTTCGAGGGTGGTTTTTGTGTTTTCTTGTTTTTGCATTTTCCTCCACCAAAGGCTCACGGGCCTCTGGCTCACAGCGGGTATGTTCAGTTGCAAAGAAAAAAAAAAAAAAAAGACAGCACTTGCAGAACACACAGGAAAGGCTAGAAATAAATGTCATTTTTAAGACTGTGTGCACTTTCCTCCGTTTTCCTGGGCTGCTGTCACGGCACGCACACTGTCCCCACAGACACTCTCGGGGGCATCAGCAATGCCAAGAAGAGAGGCCGGGCTCCAAAGCCATCGCTGGTCCCCGGCTGTGGCGATGACCCATGGTCACCCCGGCGAGTCTGAGGTCACCGAGGATTACAGAGCCGGGAACACTGCTGCCACCCTCCCGGGCAGGTTAAACTCGTGTGGAGAGATGGGCCCCGGACGTCATGTACAACTCCGAGATCTAGGAAAGACGGCGGAGTCACCGCTCGCGTCCCGGTGTGGGTCCTCATCATTCTGACCACCTCGGCTGGGATCGTGACCCATGAAGAAGCCAGATGAAAATGCACAGGAGGGGAAGTTCCGGGTTCTTTTTCTAGGGATATGATTTGCACATGCAAGCAGAATGCCTCGATGGACCAAAGGGAAAAAAAAAAAACGACTTAGAAGACTTTGAAAATTGTGGTATCATCGGGGAATTGTTTTCTGTTAACGAACTCTCAATAAATAAAATCTCCCACTGCACATGATCTCATCCTTCAGAAAGGCACGTGTATACAGCAGCAAGCTGTAGTCGCTGCCGAGTCGAGACCGAGGGAGAGATGGGCCCTCGCGCTGCCCCGTGGTCAAGCCACGTGTGAAGTGCTCGTGGTACCCGCCAGGCCGGTCTCCGAAGTGTCGCTAACGCAGACCACGTTCGGAGAGGAGGGCCGGGGTGGCATAGGGTCCGGACGCTTATGCAAAGCATGGTCAGAAGTAGGGATGGTTCGTCTGTAAAGAAAAAGGTGATGAAGCACAAGAAGAATCTAATTCAGGGGCGCCTGGGTGGCTCGGTGGGTTAAGCCTCTGCCTTCGGCTCAGGTCATGATCTCAGGGTCCTGGGATCGAGCCCTGCATGGGGCTCTCTGCTCAGCGGGGAGCCTGCTTCCTCCCCTCTCTCTGCCTGCTTGTGATCTCTGCCTGTCAAATAAATAAAATCTTTAAAAAAAAAAAAAAAGAATCTAATTCAGCCCACACCTGTGGAGGTTTTCTATGTGGCATCAGACCCTGCAGGAAATCCAGATGTGAACACAACGCCACCTTCGCCCGCGGGAGTCTACCTGGTCGTGGTTCCCAGGACGGACAGATGCCACCAGAATGGCAACCAAGAATTAGGACCAACGAGAGAAAAGGACCAATTTTCACAATGGAAAATTGTTCTTCTTAGAAAGAGTCAACTGTCGTGATCTAGATAGGAACGTATTATCCACTCAGACGACACTTGAGACAGAACGGCTGTCAGTACCCGGGAATCAGCGGCCTCGATGAAGCTGGCACTCGGGAGGTTGGCGACCTGGAGGGGGTAGGCGGGAGCTGGGGCGAGACACGACCAGTCCTAGCAATACCAGACCTCTTACAAACGTCCGGAGACTACTGCTGTCCTTGTGCCTCTCATTTTGCTGTGGACGAGTGAGTGTTCCTGCACTGGGACAACGGACTCCCCCAGTCCTCGGGTCCCTTCCCCGGAGCACCCGAGTGCCTGCTTCACCGGCTTCCCCAGCAAGGGGAGCGCGAGAGCCTGAAGTCCACTGATGGGCACGGCACAGCTGACTACAGAAACGACCATCCCCCTAACGTCTCTGGCTGTAGCGCAAGGAGACTCAGCGTCCCATGCGTGGGGAGACGCACTAAAAAAAAAAAGTCAAATACGGGAAGATGGTGTTGCCGGACCATCTAAACATGCTGCCTTGTTTACAGACGGACAAAATCACACCAGAGGAGATGCCTCACCTCCCAAGAAACCAGCAGATGCTCCCAACCTCACTCTTGTACTGCCCGAGTCTTCTGACCGGAGGCTTACGGAGACCCCCGCACTTTCAAGCCTGGTAAGAACCCACGGGGAGGGTATTCCCAAGGACTTGTCTTACTTGCTGCCTCGTGGTTGCGGAGACCAAAACAGGACAAGAGCCTCGTTGGGGATTAGGTGAGAAAGCTCTTCCTGAGAAGTGCCAAGCCCTCGGCCCTAGAGCAGCAGGTCAGGATAACCGCCCGACGCCCTCACCCTACGCCCTCGGAGCAGGCTAGAGGCCAGGAAGCCCCCTGCCATGATCAGTCGGGCTCCTGGAGGCCAAGAAGGCCCTTCTTGGATCAAGCTAAAGCACTTCGCCGTGGCTCCGTAAACACAGCAGACGATTTGTAAGGATTTTCACTTCCCATCACAAGGGAAAAGTGGTCCGAGTTTAAATGCTCACGAGTAAGACTCCGTTCCATGTTATTAAAACAGGGCATTGTGGCTCTTTAAAACCAAGTTCAGGAATGACAATAAACAGAGGAATGAGAAATAAAACTCAATTACACTAAAAAAAAAAAAAGTCAAATACGGGAAGATGGTGCTGCCGGACCATCTAAACATGCCGCCTTGTATACAGACGGACAAAATCACACCAGAGCAAACCACGACAGGAACCACTAACGGCAACAAATGGAGAGAGACAACCCTGGAAGAAAGTGTAATAATCAAAAGAAAGACACTGGAGCCTCCCACGCAGCTGCAGAACAGCCCCACGGGCTAAGGGAAACCAGTCCCTCTCCCTAAACCTCCTTCTACTAATGCACCGAGTGACAATGACAGTATCTGTCCCACCTCTCTCCAAAAACTACTCTGAGGGACAGAGAAGGTGCCCTGAGGCATGACACCCTGTACAAAGGCAGAGGGTTGCCAGGTCTCAGATCTCTAAAGACCACCTCTGATCGGCTTCTGTGTTTTTTATTTCTCTGCAGTCTTTTTTTAAAAATTCACTTTGTCAGACTTACACCCAAGCTCTGCACACACACGTGCTCATCCACTGTTCATAACAAATGCCACCACATACATGACCAGCAATTTCCCCCTTTTACTGGAGAAAAAACTGAGGCCCAGAGGAACCCACGGAGGCAGAAGTGGACCCCGGGG
The DNA here is from genome assembly GCF_964662115.1 of Mustela nivalis. Classification (NCBI taxonomy): domain Eukaryota; kingdom Metazoa; phylum Chordata; class Mammalia; order Carnivora; family Mustelidae; genus Mustela; species Mustela nivalis. The sequence continues at coordinate 154,349,571 of NC_139025.1, forward strand.
GCAGTCTGGCCACGTCATCCCTGCCCCTGCCCTCTGCACCTCCCGCCCACCGAAAGTTCCAGAGGTCAGCACACAGGCCCCTCAGCATCTCCCCCTTATCAGAATCCACAACGGGAAGGGCAGAGCAGGCACACACCCCCATCCCACTAGAAAAGAATCATTCCTTTTCTTCCTTTCAACTGATTTCCAAAGGTTTAGGAGACTTTTTTTTTTTTTTTGGGTCTTCAGAATGCTGTTAGACAAAAGTAACAGAATTCCACGGGGAGGGGAGTCTCTCTCAGGGTATTCAAAGTCACCTTTTAAATGCAAATTGAAGGGGTGTTTTGTACTGTAAAAGATCTAGTAACAATGAAAGCTTGTACCCAGCATCTGGCCCAGCACCTGAGATCTACCAGGCACTCGAATTGCTGAAGGGTTGCAAATTCTAAAAATTTAAATTTCTCATCATGTTTAGATCCTGTGGTTCTAAGAAAAGAAATCCAAAAATTATTAAGTATAACAATATCAATCTAGACTTCCCACCATGTGACCTCCTTCTCAAAAGGGAGAGCATGTGTTTCTGATACATATATAGACAGACACAAATCTTAAGAACAATTTAAAATAAAAGACATTGAGGGGCACCTGGGTGGCTCAGTGGGTTAAAGCCTCTGCCTTCAGCTCAGGTCATGATCCCGGGGTCCTGGGATTGAGCCCCACATCGGGCTCTCTGCTCAGCAGGAAGCCTGTCTCCACCACTGCCCCCACCTCCCTCTCTGCCTACTTGTGATCTCTGTCAAATAAATTAATAAAATCATTTTTAAAAATAAAATAAAATAAACCAAAGAGAGACACTGGAAAGCAATGACTCATGGACAGAAACACACAGTTCCGGTGTTTCCTCTTGGCGCCCAGCACAGTCTTGAGCACCTTCCGAGATGCTCAGCTCCCACCACCCCGGGGGACCACGAATGCAGAGAACATCGTCTGAATTTGGAACTGGAGCCCCAGGGTCAGGCTGCCTGGGTCCAAGCCCCTGCTCACCTCTTAACTCCGTGGGGCTCTGGGCAAGTCACTCATCTCTCCTGGTCCTCGGTCTCCCAGTTCCTAAGACGGAGGTGACAAGAGTCCCTGCCTCGCAGGTGTGATGAACAGAATTACGTCCCACGGGAAATGTGCTCGGCACAGAGGAGACGTCCGAGCCCACACTGACACCCACAGCAAACCTCCTGTTTGTGAACAGAGGAAAGTGCCTCTGACACAGTGCTCGGACACAGTGCCTGAGTCCCCCGGCCACACGGCCTGTGTGTCAGTGCCCGATGAGGAGCCCCACCTCCCAGCTCCAGACCAGTGATCTTTCTCTCGTCTGACCGTACCCCATCATTCCAGATACATGCGACACCCCTGGGGCTCCTGCCTCTCCCTTCCTCCATCCGTCCACCCTTCCTCCCGTCCACCCGTCCAGCCAGCCGGCCATCTTTACGACCATGATGTTGAAAACAACGGCCAAGACTCCAGTGTCTTTCCTTTGAATACTATCAGGTATGAAATCTACTTAATGTCTCCCTTAGATCTATTCTCGCCCTGCAATCCATACTCCAAAGACAGCAGACACGCAGCACAGCGCACCCAGGAAAGCCCGGGTCTGCAGCTGGTCCCCACCGTGCCCGAGTGCCGACGCGCGCAGCAGAGACGGCCCGGAGACCGCACAGCTGGGGTGGGGTCTGCGCGCCCACGGTGCGAATTTTTCTTCCAATGAAAGAGACCCAGAGCAGAGTAACGACAGAGTGGGGAAGGGGATGGCGGCCTCAAGAGCGGCAGAATACTGGAAACCGTCGAAGGAGGGTGATGAGGGCATGGGGTTCACTTCAATATTTTATGTATCTGGTACATAACAGTAAAATTAAAAAAAAAAAATTACAGCGAAGGAAAAAACAGAGCTGGTGTATCGGTCTCAAGGTCCCGAGGGAGGGACGGTCACGCACAGGCAGCCCGTGGGACTCCAGGTGCCCTGTCCCTCCAACTCCGCCCTCTCATCATTACCAGCGGACAGGGCACACAAATTCCCCTAAGAACAACGACCGGGTCTTAGAAAAACACGTCAGAAAGCAGTGGCCCGCAGTGTGCGCGTGGGGGCAGCAAGGCCACACGCAGCTGCTGAACGTGCCCGCACTCCTGCCCATAACCGCCCAGAAGGACAGACGGGCTCCGTCTCCTCTCCGCCCTCCCGTCACCCTGCCTGGACCAGTCCCACCGTCAGGGGTCGCTCAGGAAGACAGCTGCGTCCCGCAGAAGGGAGGCTGGGCGTGGGGGCAGCATCCCAGGTCCCCCCTACCCCCGGGCCAGGTTACTCACTCACACTCAGCACAGCAGAGAGGACCCTCCCCGCCCCCCACTGGCAGCTGGGATGCCCACGGCTACCTGAGGCCTCCATTCCTGGGATCATAGGAGATGAGCGCCCCGAGTCTCGAAGCTGAGAAGAAGGCAACCTCAGGGCCCACAGCCCCTCCTCGTGATCTACTCATCCCACCAAGGGCCTTCCAAGCCCGCGCAGGGCTCCGTGTGAGTCTGCAGAGAAGCAGAGCAGGGCCCTGTCCTCAGGGTCAGACGTGGGCCCAACGAGCCAGGAGCTCTTACTGGCAGCGACGAGGGCTGTGGGAGCAGAGATCACGCCCCGGGCTCGCTAGCAAGACGCCACGGGGCCAACGGGCCAGCGGGCACAGGAGGGACAGTCAACGGCATGTGCGGATGCGGAAGGATGGCCTGGGAAGGATGCAGGGAGCCAAGGTGTCTCCTCCTCGTGAACACATGGCGGCCCTTCCTGCTGACCAGTGCTGTCCAGAGAAGAGCTGAGGACCCACAAGACTGCTCCTGAGAGACTCGGGGCCAAACCCTCCAACCATGTTGTTAATGCATTACCTTTGCATTAATTACCAACAATGTTAATGCGTTACCTTTGCAGTTCGTGGTAAACGTGGAGACAAAGTGACAGGGCAAAGACCACGGAGGATGGGGCCACGGAAGGGGCAGGTGCTACAGAGACCCCCTCCGGTCCGCCTTTCGGCTCAGAGGGGAAGTCTGGGGAAAGAAGCAGGCGGAAGCCAGCACACGAAGGAGACCGTGGTTGTCACCATGCCTGGTCCCACAAAGGCACTCAGGGTCCACTCCCACTGCCCACGTCCTGACGTGCTCGTCCCCACTGAGGGTCAGGCTTTCAGAAACTAGCCTCAGGATGCCAGGAGGCTTGCAGCACCTAAGGGACCCAGGGAGGATAGCAGGACACAGGAGCGGGCAGCGCCTCTGACGGGGGGCATCCCAATGCTTGGGGTGAGACAGCCGCTCCCTGGGTGTCTTGGCAGAGTTCAAGGCGGGGACAAATCTCCAGGTACAAAGCGTGACCTGGGAGCAGCACCCAGTACCCCCTGACACCTCAGTGCCATCCCCCAGGGACAGGGCTATCACAGGGTCATTGGACCCTCCCCCACAGGGTGCCTGCAGGGGCCTGGGGCTTCCCGGGTGCTGGCTGAACAGGGGGGCTGGACAGGGGCAGGGTCCCCCCAGGCAGATGCCTGTTCCCTCAAGCTGGCTTTTGGTTTCGTGGTTTCCTTCTTGGAAGGGACAATTGCAAAACGTACCGCACCCTTGCTCTTGACGCCCAGGCTGTCGCCTCCTCTGTGTGTCCCCTGGGGTGGGCATCTCAAAGGCGACAGAGACAAAGCGAGACTCCCTGCCCGCCTCCCCACTCGGGAGCCTCTCCAGCCCCCTGCCACCTCTATGAGGAGTGACTCAGGCTTCCCGCTGCTCCAGCCCAAACCCCAGGACTCATCCTAGTCCCTGCTAACAAGTGTTAGCGGGGGTTCCCCGCTAGACTTGGCAAATACTGGTGACCGACCTCAAAAAGAACACCCCGGATCCCAGCGCCTCCCACCACCTCTGCCGCCACGCGATGGCCCACGCCGCCACCGTCTCTAACCTACGGTCCTGCAGAGGATCCTCACCGGCCTTCCTTCCTCTCCCCAGGGACACCGGCCTTCCACTTAGCACGGACACATCACCAAGAGCCACTGAAGCCTGTGACATCCTCTTACTTCTGTCCCCAAGGCTCACATTCCAAGCCACACAAGCCCAACACGGTGGCCTATAAGGCCAGCTAGGAGCCCTCCCATACCCGGTGACCCCGTATGGGTTCCCGCCTCCACCAGGCACCTACTGGCCCTGCTCTAGCCACACCAACGTCCAGGATGCTCTGTGAACTCAGGACCTTTGTCCCCTGTCCCTTCCTGCACGGAGCCACAGGGTTAGCCCCTCACTGCTTTAGGCCCGATGTCATTTTCGGGACGAAGCCCACTGTCACCTTTTCAAAGGCCCTGCACACGCCTACTTTCTTACTGCCACCGGCCGACTCTCTCCGACATTCTTCTCCTGTCTCAGTAACATTGATCATATTCTCCTCAAACACTGTTTACATAATTACTGGGATGGCGGTTTTTCCTGGGCATGTGCCCCCTGTGAGAGAAAGCTTCAGCCAGCAGGGATTTTGTGTGTGTTTTGTTCAGGAAGCACGTCTGGCCCACAGCAGGCCCTTAATACACTTGTTAAACAAACAGACCCAACAGGATATGAGATTGAGTCAGAAAAGGATACTTCATAATCCGAAGGCCTGGCCGGGGAGCGTTCCTGGAAACGACCAGTATGAGGTGTGGCTGCAGACGGGGGGCCGCGGACGGGCACCAGGGACGGGCACAGGGTGGTGGAGGGGAATGCCAGCCAGGGACGGGCTGGGCAGCCAGGAAGCAGGGGTGAGGAACAGGACGCTGGGGAGGTCGGCCTGGGCGGGGCAGCCAAGGAAACCAGGATCCAGGTGTGCAAACTGACGTGGCTAGCCAGTCGTGCGGACGGACAGGAGGACCCCGGAGAGGAGCCTGCAGCTCCGACCAGGAGACAAGGAAGCCTAACGGGTCAGCCCGAGGCCGGACTTTGAGCTGCGGCAGGGCTGGAGCCCCAGGCCCGCGAGCCCCTTCTGAGCTTTGGGGACAGAGGCACGGAGTGAGAGCACCGCCCGACCACCCTCCTCCCTCGCTTAGGACCACGGTCATTCTGGGGTTTTCTTGATGTGTTCGTAGGAAAAACCAATGTCTTCCAAAGAATCACACGACAGCAGGCCCGTTTAAAAAACGATTCCTCCAGCCCTGTTATGTAACACAAACACGCACAGAGTTCCTTAGCATGTGAACGGTCCTTTCCTTCTGCACACATATGAAAACTAAAGTGATACCAACACCAGTTTGTACGGGTGCAACGGAGAAGAGGGCATCTGTGAAATACCCTTGAGTTATTCATGACCATAGGGAGGAACCAAAATACTCAAGTTAAACTAGCACACGCACCCCTCCTGCCGGCATGACGGACCTTTGCAGGCAAGGTCATTGTACGACATGCGGCTTGGTTCTGCCCGTCACAATCACTAAAAACAGTTTTGAGAAAGTTGGAACTCTCACTGGGTTCCCGGCCGTAACAACAGAGAGGTGAGCCAGCAGCTAGAACTAACGTCCGGAAGCTCGCACCACGGATGTACCCTGAGTACAGGCTCGCCGGACATTCTCCCCCAAGCCTAGCTGCCCGGATTTCGTGTGAACCACCCAAAAACGTAAACCGGAGGAGGAAGCGAATAATCAGCACCAGGATTCCTCTGAGCCCCCTTTGTATTGGAAAATTACAGCCGCACTCTGTTAACGAGTAATCCGGAGGTTGAGCTCTGCTCGGTGATTCAGCAGATCGCTGACAGGCAGCCAGTCACCGACCCGTCTGAAGCTGAATGACCAAGGCTTTCTGGAAGGACGGTTTCCAGTTTCACCACGGTGCCTCGGTCCTCGAGCGCTCTGAAGGGAATCGATCGTGTGGAAGTTATCAATGAGCTCCATGGCGCAGAGCCTTGAAAACCCAACGGGACTCGGAGGCCCGAGGCATCATGGGAGCATTCATATTTCAGAAGGAAGTGTGTGATTCGGGTCCCTGGGCCGACTTGAAGAAAAGGGAAGGGTAAGTATCTACTGAAGGTCATCGCGTTAGTCAGCAGCTGCCAGAGCGTGTCCTGAGTGGTGGACTGGGTTTCACCTTCTCGTCCCCCCATCCCTGACGCGACGCCCCAGGAGGTCTCCTGCCAGACCGCACGGCCCGCGCCCGCGAGCGAGACCTGCAAAGGGCACGGAGGAGGGAGGCGGGGGGGGGGGGGCGTGGGATTACAGGTAGGTTCTTCTCCTTTTAAGTTCTCCTCTGGGCACATAAGCACCTTGGCAGATGAAGTGCCCCCGATTTAAAACACCAGCGCACACTGCTTCCCAGGGCGAAACCGGGAGACACGGAGGAGAGAATCCAGGCGGCTGCGGCGGCGGCACACAGAGCCTCCCCCCAGCCCACCCCCGTCCGTGGCGTCCAGCTCCTGGCGCTCAGCCGCAGTCGGGACCAGTGATCCTCCTTCCGACGCGTCCGGTCACCAGCAGCCCGACACCACGTCCCCACATTTCGTCACCCGCTCACGCCGTCTCATCATGTCAGGAGGCTGAGCGCGGCGCAGCACGGTAGTCTGAGCAGAAGAACACGTCCGTGGCACCCTCATCACTGCGCACTGCTCGGACGGTCCCGCTGTATTACGCGTCCTTGTTGTCCCCTCTCTTGGGGCCTCATTTACACGCTGATCACAGATGCCCGAGGAAAAGCCCAGCAGCGCAGGTTTGGTGCGATGTCTTAGAACAGACCTCCCACGGAGAAAGGGGGGGCAGGGGGGAAGCCTGCACAACCGAGTCGTCTCCGCTGTTCTCCGCGCCCACACCCACCCAGCCAGGCCGGCCCCAGGGGCTGCTCGTGTCCTCGGAGAGCGGGGAAGGACGCGGGATCTCTAACAGTCTTTCGGATCTAAGTGCCTGGCCGTCAGCATGAGCTGAACATGTGCCAATGGCAGCTCGAATGTTAGTCACGATGGTGAACAAACAGCCCCCTTGCAGTGCTCCTGCCGCGTGGGGGGCGCCGGGCTCACGCACCTCACATGGGGGCCGCCCCCACGAGCAGGACCGTCATGACCGCATCTGAGGTCCACGCAGGTTAGGAGGCCTGCCCGAGGCCCAGCAGCTAAAGCAACTCAGGCAGGATCTCGGGTCGGCTTGACTCCCAAACCCCTGCCCTTCGCCACAGAAGCACCAGAGGAAAGCTCAGACTTGCAGGAACGTTCCTCGCCAGGTCGCCCTTGAGACAACCTTGCTGTGTTGCTCTGACAGGAGGGCCAGGAATCAGTTCGGCTGTAAATCAGCCAAATGAAGAGATAGCTCACCGAGTCGTCTCCCGTTGGAGACCTCTGGCTGGAGCAGTGCAGACGCCACATGGGCACGCTTGCCCCCATGTCCCCCGCTGCCCCCAGCCAGATCCACGGCCCCGGCCACCAGCCACCAGCTGCCAGCCATCCCAGGGGGTGGCCTGGGCTGCAGGGCAGGAGAGGTAAGGGCCAGGGAAGGGGAGGCCTGGTTCCCCATGACCAGTCGCCACAGGAGCCCACACAGGTGGTCACAGAAAGACAGCGGTGTCGCTGTCCTACTGACCTGCTTTAAGGAATCAACTGTGGGCTGTTCTGCAAAGCCTATGCTCTTCTGCCCAAGCGAGGCTCGTCAAGGCCGGAGCTCCGTGGACAAGCCTCGCCACCCCTGCAGCCAGAGCCCCCCACCAGCGCCGGGGGACTGGACGCACCAGGGCCAGCCCCTCCCCCAGGATGTGCCTCGTGCAAGGGGACATGAGGGACTGGAAGGAATGCCGGAACCGGAACAAATTTCCCTCGCCACAAAGGTTCTGTGCTCATCTCACGTCTATTAACTCAATCTCTCGGGCACCCGATGACCGTCAGTGGAGCGTCTGCCTTCGACTCAGGTCATCCCAGGGTCCTGGGATCAAGCCCCCGCATCGGGCTCTCTGTTTGGCAGGAAGCCTGCTTCTCCCTCTCCCCCTGCTTATGTTTCCTCTCTCACTGTGCCTCTGTCAAATAAATAAGTAAAATCTTTAAAAAATAATTCAATCTCTTGGACAAATCAGGAAGCCTATTAGTTAAAGCAATCCTGAAAAAAAAAAAAAAAAAGCCATTCGGATCGCCAGCTAATGATCTCCTAAGTGTCTCTGCGCTGAGAGTTTGGGTCCCTGCGAGCAAGGCCTCCTCAAGCGGAGATTCATCTCACCACGAGCTGAAGCAAAGTACCACGGGGAAGGCAGGTGTGCGGACGCCAGGCCCCAGGGGCTCCCGTGGGGTCCCCAGACAGGACAGAGGAGCAGAGGAGCCAACGGGGCAGGAGAGAAGAGAGCACGCCGTCATCCTGGAAGCGACTTCTCCAGAAAGCAAAAAGGGAGAAAAGGCCACTTCCACCGGTGGGTCGGGCCCCAAGCCCAGGGCTCCACGCCCAGCCTCCAAGGGCCCTGGGACAAACACAGATGCATCTGGAAGGCACGCTCACCCCTCCACACAGAAGCACGTATGAGTCCGTCTGGTGGGTCACCCTTGGAACGGAAGCGTGGAGGAGCCATGAATGTGGAGAAGGAGCCGCGAGCATGGAGAAGGAGCCGCGAGCATGGAGAAGGAGCCGCGAGCATGGAGAAGGAGCCGCGAGCATGGAGAAGGAGCCATAAACCATGGACCCAGAAGCTCAGAGTCCGCAGGGGCTGGAGAGGAATGCTGAGCCACAGGGACACCCCCAATGGCCGGGCTCAGCACACACGCTCCGAGAGTCGGGGGGCGCCGGGGAGACACTGTGCGAACCCCCAAAACACATTCATCCATGTCGGCTTCAGCGAATTGACTCCGAGAGCTGCACTCTCTCGAGTGGGATATTCCGCACCGGCCGCCTTCAATTCCAAGCTAACACGCTGTTCCCTTCCTGGAAACACCACCGTGCCTGGCCCTTGTGTCAACCAGTCTCCATACCACATTCCATTCCCTTCATCCCTCGGCCGTCAGACCCAGGTAGAAATCCTAAGTGGCTTTCCCTTAACGGCACCGTTGTATTCCCTCTGAGAACACAGGGAGCAGACGAGTCAGGTCTGGTCTGTAACTTCGCCTTCACAGGGAAAGAAGCTGCTTCCCTACCCCAGGAGAAACCCACCCTGAGAGGCAGAACACCATTCACAGCCAACAGACGGGGCCACCCGAGAACACCTGCCACGGCCTTCCTGGGACTTACGAGTTGTCCAGTTACGGGTCCTACGACTCACAGACACAGAACTTATAAAACAGCAGCACAGGGTTACATTTTCCGAACGTTTCTAGAAACTCTCTCTCCTCTCCACCATCGCCGTGGTGTGGACGGACCCTCACCACGTGTTCTCACAAGACCTCCAGAATCAGGAGATTCCCGGCCAGGAAACCAAAGCGGGACTGCCCCATTGCCCAGGGGATGCGCATGAGAACTGGTACTTGAATCGCAGACAGCTCCAAGGAGGCGGGCGAGGAGAACCGAGCCGGGTCTATACGGGACCGCACAGGAGCTGGCACACACATTTGCACACTCACTAGAGCCCCACAAGGGCCCCAGGTTCCTATCCCATCATTCTGCAACATCCCTACTCCGGCTCCCTAAACAAGCCCTACACAATGGACAGGTTTCACTGGGGGAAATGGTTTTTCTCTGTTCCTGTGCCTCCGCACTGGTGGGTGGTTCAGTAATCCATGAGGGAGACCTTACGGCTGAAAAAAAAAAAAAAAAAAAGTCTCCAAAATCAAGTCCATCCTTTCACAAAATAGAAAAAGAAGGAAGCAGGCAAGAGTTGGGGATTAGCGATGCTCCCGGGGACGTCCCCGGTGTCCGCCAGGAGCACGTGCCCGCCGGGCTACAGGATAATGGCTGCTAGTAATGGGAATGAATGAGTGCACAACATACTGTCTTCCGTAACTTGCCTGTGGCACTGAGGCACCAAAAGTCATTTCTCTTTGTCTCTGCATTTGCTTTCTCTGATCGGGTCCCTGTTTCTGTCACTGAATGCCCGGCCCTTCCAGTCTCTGCAACACACAGAAGGTTGGAAGAACTTCTGCGGACGGACCGCCCGGCAAGCTCCGGTGATAACGGAGCCCCAGATGCCGTCTCTCCTTTTCTAGATTGAAGTGTTCCAGCCAGAATTCTCGCCACCCATCTTCCACCTCGTTCTCCGGGTTGTTGGCTTGCAAATTGGCTCGATTCACACCTTCTCGAATCCCGGGACCCACCGCGCCTTCCGCAGCTGCTCCCGTCCGAGAGGACCCCCCAAGGACGTGCACTGAAAGGCTTAACCTGCCTGCTCCCACCTTAACCAACAGGCAGCTTGTCCCACGTGGAGCAAATTAACCACTTCCCCAGCTCAAGTTACCACGCCTTGAAGGTACCTCCCGAGAAGGCTGCACTGCTCTTCAGCGTCCCCTCCACCGACATTTCCAGGGGGTTCCCACCCATTCCCTCCAGGGCTCGTGTTCACGACATGTTTATAGACGACGCGAGGCGCGTCCTAACCTTCAAGCTTTCACTGGGGCTCCGGCTCTCACTTGTAGAGAACCTCTCCAAGTTCTACCTCTAGAAGCCACACCAGCTGCGGGGGGACCAGATCTTCACGTCCCCGCCGGCAGAGTCCCATGCTGAAACCCAGCCCCCAGAGTGCCGGAATGGAGAGGCAGGTGGTCAGTCCAGAGGGTGGAACCTTTCCAGGGTGTTAGTGCCCTTAGAAAAGCAGCCCAAGATCGCCCCCGGGGTCCCTTCTGCCGAGTGCGGACGCCATGAGAAGCCAGCAGTCCGCAGCCGGGAAGACGGTCCTCACGCGACCCCGACCTCGCCGGTGTCCTGACATCAGACGCCCCTGAGGAACCCGACTCTGTTGTCTGAGGACCCCAAGGCCATGGTGCCTCCTTGAAGCATAGGAGCGGACTCGAACGCACTCACTTCTCCCAGCCTCAGCCCCTCACACCTGCTCCTATCCCACACCTTCTCTGACAGTTTTTAAAAATGCTTGAAATAATCCTCTACCAGCCGACAAGCAAAGAACACCCTTCTCGCCTTCGCGTTTGTTGACTTCCTCCCCAAAGCTCCGCTGGGACTGCTTGGCCACTTGGCCACTCCTCACTGACAAGACCCGCTCCGTCCCCAGGCACGTGGCTAGCTGGCACCCGGGGCAGTGCCCGAGCAGGAAGTCTGCCCCGGGCTGCGGCAGACAGGGGGTGGGGGCAGATGAGGAGGACAGCAAGGGAGGGCGGCTCTTACTCCCCGCCCCAACAGAAGCTTCACTGTGCGCAGAACAAGCACATAACAAGCACATAATGGATACAAAGTGGCTGGGACCTCCGGCCGATACATTGTAGACCCTCCCCAATCCGGTCTGTGCTCCCACCGCATACAGCAGAACTCAGGAGGTGCGATAAGACCCAACTCTTGTTTGTAAGAGTCCGATTTAGGAAAAACTAAATGTATCTCATGTGTGGACTTCTGGGCCGTCCCTACATGCAATTCATTAAACAAATACTTGACGCGTACCCATCATTTCAGGGCACTGCTGGGTACAGAGAAGACCCAGAGTCCCTGCCTCCAGGGAGCTTCAGTTTAGCGGGAAAGACCATCCAACAGCAGCACATAGTGAAAGAGCATGAAACGCGCCGGCCAAGGGGCCGGGTACCAGGTGCCAGGAGCACAGAGTGTCCAAATCTGCAGCCGGTCAGGACCAGGTGCTTCCGACGCCGCAGAAGGGCACGCGCCGGAGGCTAGAGGTGAGGGTGAGGAGGGAGGCGGGACGCAGGCTGAGTACAGAGACAGCGCGCAGGATGGGGCAGGCTCTGCCATCTGGGCCGTGAGCCGTGTGGTGACCAGGCGGTCGGAAGAGAGATCCCCAACGGAGACACGGAGGGAAGGAGGTGGAAAAGGGGGTCAGACCCAGCCACGCCATGGGTACCTGCGGTGGATGACTCTCTGCCTTGGCAAGGACCTGAGCAAAGCTGCAAACGGGCGAAGAACAGGACACCTTCCACACAAGGCGAAGGCAGGAGAGCCAGAGAACATGAGTCGGGTGAAGGAAGGCAGTGAGGGGACGGCCTGGCTTCGGAATCGGGGGACTCCCGAGTCACTAGAGTAACTAACACAGAGAATGCACCTCCTGGAAGGTCTGACACACATGACTCCGCGGTGCAGCGGGCGGTGTGGAACCCGTGGCCTGGACACCTGCCGCTGGCCCACCATGAGAGAGCCTTCTCCGGGCCTCGGGCAGACAAGGTGGGCGCCCGAGAGCAGAGTTCCGAAGTTAGGAAATACATTCTGTGGCCAGCAATCTGCATTTTTTTCTTCTTTTTAAAAAATATTGAATAGACTATATTATGCCCTGCACATTGCCCGTGGAAAAAAAACAGTGGTTTGTGAAACATTTGCTTTGGCCACAGACGTGTACAGAGGGATAGGACGTATACGTGATCAACGGGTGACCTGTATGTGTGACCGTGGGGTCACCTACCAGATGGCTGAAAAGCACAGGGCAAGACAGTCTGCAAGTTTCTTCAAGTTCTAAGACTTTCGTGGTAGCCTTTGAATTCTACCCCGCTTTACAGAGGCGTGAATCCGTCTAGATATGAATTCTGCTGTAAAATTAAATAAATGGTAGGCACAATTCAGATCTATCATCAGATGTGCCAAAATGGAATCGAACTGTTGATCCAGAGACAAAACCCTGAGACTAAGTATGACAAGAGTCTCCAGGAAATGATGACACCGTGCCTACTCTGTAGCACAGCCACACCTGGACATCCAGGCCAAAGGGCCAGCCTCCTTCCTGTCTGACAGGCTTTCGTTCTCAGGTAGTTACGTACACACAGGAACAATGGTCTACAGAAATTCTCACATCTTGGAACTCAAAGTAGGATTTTGACAGTTCATTTTTTTTTTAAGATTTTATTTATTTATTTGACAGAGAGATCACAAGTAGGCAGAGAGGCAGGCAGAGAGAGAGGAAGAGTAGGAAGCAGGCTCCCTGCTGAGCAGAGAGCCCGATGCGGGACTCGATCCCAGGACCCTGAGATCATGACCTGAGCCAAAGGCAGCGGCTTAACCCACTGAGCCACCCAGGCACCCCTTGACAGTTCATTTTTAAAAGATTTAATGCCAATCCTTATTCTTAACACCTTTCTGAACAGTACACTGCAGCAATGTATTGATCGTGTAGGACACAGAGTTTTGAAACCCTTTACTAGAACAGGTGGCCTTCGACGGCCTGTGGCTCCTGACTCAGTAGATCTGTACACGATACATCCTCATCGGCCCAAATAACTTTCGAGAAAGCATCCTCCCAATGAACTCCTTCAGGATTCCAAGAAAACACAGACAACAATATATATTAAATCCCAAACGCCGTCCCGGGGGACAAGGCATTTTCCCTGAAAATGCAAAGGGTAATTTGGGAGCACTCACATTGGCGATCCGCGTCAGCCAAGCAAACACATTTTGGGCAAAACCACGTAAGTGCCTGTTGCCAGAATCTGCCAACTGCACTTAACCTGAGGACTCCTTTAACGGGAGAGATCGGACAGCATTACAGACGTGATCTCAGGTCTTTTCCCCTTCAGTGCTCTGGGGTAGGTGGGGGAAAGTCACAATCACCCACAGGGAGCACAAACAGGTGGCGTGACTTGCGCAATTGCCAGGCGTGTTCCTAAGATGAGAAGAAAACTCCAGTTTTCTGACCCAGGAACCAGGTCGGCCATTTGGGCCTGAACATCCAAGGCCCTCCCTCCATAAACACCTTCCAGTCCTGTAAAGGCTAATTCAAGGTCAAGCGAGTCCCAGACCCCACCAGGTAAGATTCAAACTCACCCTGGCCTTGTTCCTGAGGCTCTGTGGGAGGTGCAGGGGACAGCCACCAGCTAGCTTCCTGTCCACACAGTGCTGGCTACTCTGCCCCTCCCCCCCCAGAAGACAGACTCCACACCAGGCGCCCCTCCAGCTGCCTCCGGGGCTGCCCACCCATGGCCCCTCGGAGCCCTTTACAAGGGGGGTTGGAAAGTCATGTCCTCCTGCCCCCGGATTATACACGACAGGAGCCCGAGGTCGAGTGGCTCCTGTGCCTGCCCAAGGTCACTTCAGTAGAGGCCCGTGAGGCTCTGGCCGCGGCTCACAGAAACTCAGAGCAAACCAAGTTGCTTCTGCCCGACACTTGAGCCGCCCCCACGCCTCCGCCGGCGGGGACCAGAGCCACAAAAGACCCAGGCGGTGGGCCGGTGGCACCCAGGCCTGCCTGAACAGGCAAATCCCGAGTCTGAGCTCACCAGGAACCTGCGGGCTGGTGGGATTTGGGGAGGGGGTGGGAGAAGGCCGGGAATGGAGGAGAAGAGCGAATCCACCGGGGCCCGGGGGCAGGGGGGGGGTCCCACTCTGCCGGCGCACAGCCCTGGAGAGGAAGGACACCCCTCCCGGCCGGCCGCCCCCCAGGGGACCCCTGCCCGCCTCCCCTCCCCCCGTCACGCGGCCGCAGGCCGGGCCTGGCGACCCCCCCCCCCCTTCCGCCCCGGGCTCACCGCGTGCGCAGCGCCTGCCAGGCGGCGTCGATGTCGGCATACAGGTTCTTCTCGGAGGGCTTGCCCGAGCTGACGCCGTAGCCCGAGTAGTCGTAGGAGAAGATGTTGCAGTTGATGCGCGAGCCGAGGCCGATGTAGAAGCTGCACATCTGGCCCAGGTCCACGGCGTTGCCGTGCGAGAAGAGCAGCGTGTAGCGGCTGGAGGGCGCGCAGCGCACGAACATGCAGCCGAGCCGGTTGTCCCGGGCGGTGCGCGAGAAGAAGACCTCGACGGCGTCCAGCTCGCGCTGCGAGTACTGCCAGTCGGCGCGCTCGCTCAGGTGCAGGCTGCACGCGCCGGGCCCCGCGCCCGCGCCCTCCTCGGGCTGCTGCGGCGCCGGCTGGGCCGCGGCGGCGGTGGCGGCGGTGGCGGCGGCGGCGGCGGCGGGGGCCGGGGCGCCGGGGCCGCGCTGCTCGGGCGCCAGCACCGTGTAGGTGGGCTCGGGCGGCAGGAAGGCCAGCTTGGCGGCGATGCGGCTCGGGCAGGGCGGGCAGCAGAAGAGCCAGCACAGCTCGCCCAGCGAGAAGCCGTTCATCCTGGGGCCTGGCTCGGGCATCGGGGCGGCCGGGAGCCCCGCCGCCGGAGGCCGGGCGGGCGCGGGCGAGGACGCGGGCGGGCGAGCGCGGAGGGCGGCTGCGGCCCGCCCGGCCGGCGGCAGGAGGCGGGAGGCGGGGCGCGGAGGCCGGGAGGCGGGGCCGGGGCCCGGCGGGCGCGGCGCTCGGAGGCCGGGGCGGGTCAGTGGCGGCCCCGCGGCCGGGGCGAGGCGCGGGCGGCCGGGGCCCGCGCGCGGCACACAAAGCCGGCGGCGGCGGCCATGGCTCCAGCGCGCCGCCCCCGCCCCCGCGCGCCCGCCGCCGCCACTTCCGGGTTACCGCGCGCCGGCGCCCCCCCCCCCGGGGACTCGGCGCGGGGCCGGGCACCTGGGCGGGGCTCCCCGGCGCCCCCTCCCTCCGCGGGCGCGGGCACCTGCCGGGCCAGGAGAGCGCGCGCCCGTCCCGGGGACGCACAAGGCCCCAGAGGAGCCGCGTGTCCCCGGGACGCCCCTGCTCTCAGGTCTGCACACCCGCAGCTGGGCCGACCCCACGAGGGAGCGTGGAGGGGACGCGGGCACCTGCTCGGCCCGGGGAGCCCGCACCCGTCCCGGGGACGCACAAGGCCCCAGAGGAGCCGCGTGTCCCCGGGACGCCCCTGCTCCCAGGTCTGCACACCCGCCGCTGGGCCGACCCCACGAGGGAGCGTGGAGGGGACGCGGGCACCTGCTCGGCCCGGGGAGCGCGCGCCCGTCCCCGGGACGCACAAGGCACCAGAGGAGCCGCGTGTTCCCAGGACGCCCCTGCCTCCTTCGGGGTCTGTACGGGGGCAGCTGGGCCGACCCCCAGAAGGGCCGGTGCAAGGGCCGAGCGCATCTTCCCTTATCGCCCCTCTCTCCCTTCTCCAAATCCAGGTTCGGTCGCGGATGGGGTTCTTGGGGATAGACGGAAGATCACATTAATGCGTGGAGGAGCGTGGACACACACCCAAATACTCGCTTTGGGGGTCTCCGCTTTCTGAACCGGCTCTTCCTCACGTCTCAGCACCGTCGGGGGCGGCTGCTTGAGTAACGGAACAGTCCGCTCGTGGGGTCCCCGTTACAGGAGGCCGTTTCTGCACACGGAGCAATCATGTTACCTTCCTCGGGGCGTGATTGGGCCTTTAGGGCGTCCCTGTGTCTTCAGGAGTAGACAAGGTCACTCCTCCCAATGTATGGTGCGAGGTTGTCCTCTCTGGTCCCGCGTGCTGCGCACTGTCTAGTGTCCAACACAGGGCTAGTTTCTCTAGACTTGTCTTGGGTCCAAGACTTTTAAGTAATCTCCATCATGAAAGATTTGTTATAATGACTTAAATCCACTGTTATCCTGGCATTCACCTTTAAGTGACTTTTTTTTTTCCAAGTATAACTCCCAGTGTCGGAAACCGAGCATATTCTGGTGCCCGTGTCCCCGAGATTTCTATATTTCCTTTTTGCCTCCTGATTTGGCAGCTGAACTCCCTTTCAGGAATTGACAGGAGATCCCCTTCTCAGTGAGAGACAAGGCAGCGGGCAGCATGGCCAGGCTGGGCCGCTTGTTCTAACAGACGTCCTGAGAATGTTAACTTTTGCTGTGGCTTTTGAAGGGGGAGTGTTTCTGAGCACCCTCATCTAGACAAATTTGCTCTTCAGATCCCAATAACCTCCAGGACCTGGCTTTAAGAGACCGTTTTTTCACGGAAACAATCTTGGTCATTTCGGAATGATTCAAAAACTTAGAGGAAACCTGGTTGGTAAATCTTGCAGACAAAGTATCTCTGAGTGTATTTTAAAGCGACTCACCCTTGGTGACGTTGTACCTAGAACCAGAATTTTAGCTTCACAAGATTGGGTTCCCTTCTTTAAAAAGGTTTATAACTCAGTAAGTTTCTGTGTGCTTTCCTTAGGTACGTACTTAGTTTCTTGTATTCAATTCTTGTGTATATGTATGTAATATTTTTTGTGCTCACAACACCCAAGATTTTTTGTGCAACAGTTACAAAGATGAGTAAAACAATCCCTTCTCTCAAATACCTTACAATCTAATTAGAGCCTTGAGAGAAGGTTCAGAACAGTTCTTCACATGCCTTTAAAGAAAAAAAAAAATCAACTCCTCATAAAAGCTAAGGAGAGCTGGTCTGGGGAACCCAAAGGGAGCCAAGACCCAGCCCCCTGCCCTCAAGAAGCTTCAAGAATGCATCCTCCTAAAGTAGCCAGGACCATCACCTGAATAATATTCCCAGTTGCTGAAGGTGTGGGTTTGTTATTTAATTGGCCCTTTTCACGCCCAACTTTTCCTGAACTTTTCTTCTGTTTTAATCTGCCTTTCATCGAGTCGCTCAAGATCTAACTCAGTTTATAAAAGTAAAACTGTGTCAACTGTGTAGGGGAGAATGATCATTTTTTATTGGTCATAAGCAAAGGATACTCATGCTTAAAAAGTGAATCTGCTTGTTCAAATGGACAATAAAAGAAATCTAAAATATATTGCGTGTTTTACTTTTAATTTAGGAGTGGGTGCCCTGTGAAGGCAAGGATCGTGCTTCTTGTGGTCACCACTGCTTCCCGCCTCCCATCCTATGCCTGGCAGAGAGAAAATGCTCCGTAAATATTAATTATCTCGATAAATTAAAGAATGAATGGGCGATATGATGAGTGCACCGAGAGACAAGTCGTGTGTTCTGACTTGCGTGTTACTACGGTCAGAGTACAGGCTTTGAGCAAGATAAGTGCAATCTGTAGCCAACACCCATCCCAGTGTGTTTCTAGCCTGTGCCTGTCCTCTGGCTAAGGAGCTCTGGCATCCCTCCCCACCCCCACCCCAATCTGGCTAACTCACAGAGCTGGGGTTTTGTTCTAGGTGACAATGCTCCCAGTTCAGAGACACAGTCTTCCCCCTCCCCTGCTGTGAGAATGGCCCAGTTTCCAGCCAATAATCTCTAAGTGGAGAACTTTGTGGGGGAAGGACTGAACAGAGCCAGACTCATCTGGAATGCTTGCCCCCTCGGCTTGCAGGAATTATTGGAGCCACAGCAGCCATCTTGTAACCATGAGAGCGAATTTCGTAGCTGAAGATGGTAGACAGGAGGTGAGACTCTGAAGCTTCCAGGCAATGCTGAACAGCAGCCCAGGCAGCCTTTGTCTAGACTTCTCCTTAGGTGAGAAAAAGAAACCCCTTTGTTGTTGTAGTTGGATATTTTGTTACCTATCGCCTGATGTAGTGATTAGGAATCCGCTTCAGAAACTAAAAGCAAAAAAAAAAGATATTACGTTGCTCTCACCTCCTTTCTCAGTAAGGACAAAGAGCACTGTGTTGTTCAACAGTGAGCAGTTACGCTTAGATCCCAGAGAAAAATATTAAAGTATGATGAAATGTGGGATAGAGTTTGGAGGAGATATCTACTAAACCAACACATCTGAAATGTAGAAAAAAAAAAAGCTTATAATTTGGGGGAAAAAATAACATAAATGACACTTTGAGGCTATTCCAGGGAACCTATGCTGTGTTCATTAGGGGAAGGGGCTTGCCGTTCAGTGGAGAGCTTTTGGAGGCAAAATATCTTTTCCCAGAACCCTTTTCAGCCTGAGGGCTCTTATCAAAAGTGTTGTAAATGAGGTCACTGGAATCCAGCTGGGAGAGCTCATTGAGCCACGATTGCCCAGAAAGCAAACTGCAAGAGATAAGATTGAAAGAAAGAAAACACCGTCCATCCACAGATACGTGTTTTCCTGGTTCCATCTGTTGCCTGGGTGACTGGGTCTTCAAACCTGCCTTTGGTATTGGACCCACCTTTTGCCTACTCCAGGATCCCTAACAGGGTCCCTAGAGCCCCTGAAATAGATCACACTACTGGGCCTAGCTCAACTACCCAAGACAGGAGCTGAGTCCTTGGGGTTCCACCTGTATAGTCAGCAAACATTGTGTCCTGCCCCATCAGAGAGCTCAAAACATCTATGTCAGCTGGTTGGAATTCCAGTGCTCCTAACTTCTAATCCCTTTTTAAAAATATGCAAAGATATCATAGATGACATTAAACATGTAGTCTTTTTTTTTTTTAAGATTTTATTTATTTATTTGTCAGAGAGAGTGAGCACAGGCAGACAAAGTGGCAGGCAGAGGCAGAGGGAGAAGCAGGCTCCCCGCTGAGCAAGGAGCCCGATGTGGGACTCGACCCCAGGACACTGGGATCATGACCTGAGCCGAAGGTAGCTGCGTAACCAACTGAGCCACCCAGGCGTCCCAACAAGTAGTCTTTTTTAAAGTAGAAAGTGGGACTGGCCTCTTATATGCAGAGCTTGCAAATCTAATTTAAAAGTGATAATATCATGGCATTAATCTTAAGGGTGCTTTGTTTGTTTGTTTGTTTTTCAGAATTGTGGATAGCTACACATTAAAACAGTGTACATGAATGATTAATCTGTGATGTTATTCCAGGGACTTGATAACAACAAATACTGAATATATACTTTAAAAAATAGTAATACCAAAAAAGACAAGTAATACCCGCATAAGACCACACAGAGAGAGAACAAAATGACTTAGCTGTTTATAAGTATTTACTGTATGATTAAGGGATATACTAATTCAATCATTGGTTAAATATTTGAAAAAAAAAAAGATAAAATTCAATTCTGATGGATCAAAAACCTCAAGGATTTTTAAGATTTTATTTATTTATTTGACAGAGATCACAAGTAGGCAGAGAGACAGACAGAGAGAGACAGAGAAGCAGGCTCCCCGCCGAGCAGAGAGCCTGATGCAGGGCTCGATCCCAGGACCCTGGGATCATGACCTGAGCCAAAGGCAGAGGCTTAACCCACTGAACCACCCAGGCACCCCCTCAAGGATGTTTTTAATGACACCAAAGGACAAGTGGAAAATAGCAATGAAAATGTATGTATTTTGAGCCTAATATCAAAGGCAGAAACCACAAAAGAAAAAAAAAAGATCAGTGACTTGACTCCGTAAGTTTTCATCTTCTAAATACAGAAACATCTACAGATGATGTGTTGTGGAAGACATGCTGTGAAAAAGTCCTCTGGGGAAGAGGAGAGGAGGGGAGATACAGGTGAAGGGAAGCTGATGAGTGTGATTTGATAATTAAGGCATTTCAGCGATGAGTTGATGGGCACGTAAGGCTGTGATGTATTATTCTGTACTTTAGACAAAAGTTTGAGATTCTCCACACTAAAAAATATACACCCTCTAATTTCCAGAATTCTGAAGAACGAGGCAAAAATATTTGCTCTAAGTTCATTTAAAATAAAAGACCCTGGAGTGCCCAGGTGGGTTAGTCAGTTAAGCATCCGACTCTTGATCTCAGCTCAGGTCATGATCTCAAGGTCTAGAGTTCAAGCTCCAAGCTGGGGGAGCCCTGCACTAGGCATGGAGGCTGTTTAAAAAAAAAAAAAAAAATTAACTTAAAAAAACTTAAAAAAACAAAAACCCAACAAGGAAAAGGGGCAAGATGCATGGACAAGAATTTTATTACAGTGATTAGGGGCACCTGGGTGGCTCAGTGGGTTAAGCCTCTGCCTTTGGCTCAGGTCATGATCTCAGGGTCCTGGGATCGAGCCCAACAACAGGCTCTCTGCTCGGCGAGGAGCCTGCTTCCCTCCCTCCCTCTACCTGCCTCTTTGACTACTTGTGATCTCTCTCTGTGTCAAATAAATAAATAAAATCTTTTTTTTTTTTTTAATTTATTTGACAGAGAGAAATCACAAGTAGATGGAGAGGCAGGCAGAGAGAGAGAGGGAAGCAGGCTCCCTGCCGAGCAGAGAGCCCGATGCGGGACTCGATCCCAAGACCCTGAGATCATGACCTGAGCTGAAGGCAGCAGCTTAACCCACTGAGCCACCCAGGCGCCCCAAATAAATAAAATCTTAAAAAAAAAGAATTTTATTATAGTGATCATAGGTACTATATAAAGGATTGATCTCCTTAGTTTTTTAAATTTTATTTTATTTATTTATTTGAGAACACATGCATGGGGGAGGGGCAGAGAGAGAATGAGAAAGGAGAGAGAGGGAGAAGCAGACTCTCGCTGAGCAGAGAGCCCGATATGGGGCTCAATCCCAGGACCCGGGGATCATGACCAGAGCCGAAGGCAGACACTTAACCGACTGAGCCACTCAGGCGCCCCCAGATTTCTTAGTTTTTAAATAGCATATTTTAAATACATACGTTAACCTTCTTCAGTTGATCCAAACAAAATTTTGAAGATGTCAACGACCCCTAGAACCCTGTGGGACGTGATGTAGAAAAGCGAGCACTCTGATCTACAGCCTTCTGGCTGGCGTGTTCATGGACAGGCTTTCTAGAAGGAAACTTGACAGTACGTACCGGAGGACTTGAAAGCATACCACATCTATAGTCAAGAAATTCTGCTTGGAATGTAGCCTAAGGAAATAACTTGTTTTGAACACAGATTTTTAAATAGTAGGATGTTTATGACAGCCTGGTTTATAATAGCAAAGAAAAAAAAAATGGACAGCATCAAAGCTTGAAGTAAGTGATAGCACGTTCGGACGAAGGGCCAACGTCTGGCAGTAGAACAGAAATTGAGGGACCGCGTTTAGTATCGTAGGAAAACATCTGTAATGAGCTGGACAAACACGGAGCACAAAATAGGTACAACCCCATGTAAATATACTTTAGAAGTTTAAGCTTGGGGCGGAGGGTGGGTGGAATCTGTCCCTGGCCAGTGAGATTACAGAGGTTTTTTTTTTTTTTAATTTGGTCAGTTGTTCATTTCTGGTGTGTACATTCTGTAAGTTCTAGGCATGTCCTATTTTTATAATTAGGTGGGGAATAATAAAGGCCATGTTAAGCCTAACAGGAGAAAGCAAGAGGAAAGAAAGTGCTCTAGAGTCATGAAGATGTTCTCGTTATTCCAAGATCCTTCAGAAGTTAAATCCCAAAGGTTGAGTGAACGTTCCAGTCACATGGGAATAAGACGCTGCTAGGACGGCTGAGGTCAGCGGAGCTTGGCTAAGACCTACTATGCACCAGGACTGTGTGGTTCCTGCTGCAAATGCAAAGAGAGACGAGATCTCAGAGGACCTGTTTTTCTTCTCTCTTGCTTCGGAGTCTGCATTATCTGATCGTAGGACCTTTCTCGGGGCTGGTACGTGTGCCCAGCCCAGGAATGTGCTTCCTGTCTGCGGTGTTTCTCTGCACTGGCTTCCTCCCTCCCTCTCCACCCTCCTCTGACTTCCTTTCCCGGATGATGACTCTGTGACTGCAGCCGCAACTTGGAGGAAGAGCCGGGACTCCCAGCGCTGCATTGGCCCATGTCTCCTGGTCTCTTCCTGCTGCTCCACGGAACTGCTCACGAACGCTGTCCTCCGCGGGACCTTGTCTGCACCTGGCACTCTGTCCTGGCTGGAGGGTGAACTTCCTTCCCCGCCTGCAAGTGCCTCCTCTTCTGCCCCCTTTCCTTCCGTCCCGCTGAACCTCTTCCACATTCTCTGGTTGCCCACCCTCCCTCCATCAGACCGCCCAGGATGGCCTAAGGGACGGTAGCTCGTGTCTCTCACACTCTTGTTGGCACCTTCTCACGCATCCTCCACCACCGTTGTCCCTCTGCCGTGTCCACTTTGCTGGGTCCCTTCCCTGGTTAGACCAAATGTTCCACAAAACATGATCGAGCACCCGCTCAACGCAGCAAAGAGCTGGGGTATCCAGATCTTGTCCTTTAAAAACTGCTTTCCGTGGTTGAGTGTAGTCGAGTGGGAGATAGCTTGGTTCAGTGCAGTAGCCCAGGGTAGAGCGTGGAACGGACCGGGTTAGAGTCCAGACGTTACCACCTTGGGCAGATTACTTCTCTGACCTGTAGTTACCCCATCCGTAGAAGGAAGTGACCGTACCTCTTAGGAACGAAGTGCCTTGTAAACTGATAAAAGCTCAAAGGTCAGGAAGGCAAACACTTGTGCAGGCTTGAACTCCAGCCCCTCAGTAACAGCTCACTCTGCACCCTCCCCCCACCCCAGTCCTGGGCTTCATGACTGGTAAGTCTTGTGACTTCGCGTCCTTTGTGTGGATGTATTGAAACTACGCCTTCCGTCAAAATGACCCTGGTTTTCCGTCCCCAGAGTGGGGAACCCAGATGCCGAGCCTCTCTCGGACGGCCATAATCCTCATGTTCTTGATCTGATCCACGGGCTCCGGCTTCCCAGCACGGAGACGCATTCTGCCCCTCCTCTCCCTCGAATTCAGGTTCTCCTGCATTTGCTCCGAGGAGCAGAACACAGTAGACGTGAACCTGCCAGACTTCCCACGCTGGGTTCCAAGAAGCCTCCCAGCTTCTGCCGGACCCTCATGATCTGTTTCCTTTGGGGAAAGCCGGCTGCCATGCTGGAAGGAAATGCACGTTATCCTCAGGGAGAGAGACATCAGAGCATCCCCAGCCCCTGCAACCGCGCAGGCCAGGTGGCGGACACGGTCAATGGGAGAGAAGGTGGCAGTCCCCGCTGTCCGCGGACTCTGCCTTGGGAAGGTCCGCACTAGGGAACCACCCAGCTAAGCCGCCAGTCCGTGAGAACGAGGCGAGATGAGAAATCATCTTGGCCCCCAAGCTTTGGAGCAATTTGATGTTCACTAGACTAGATAACAGGGGGCAGAATATTTTTCATCAGGACACAGAAAATCGTCCTTATTAGAACCCGTTGGGAGAAGTTTGCTTTGAAGCTGGATGCCAAAAAGACTTGAGGGACGAGTCGTCCCCTGTCATCCGCTCACTTCCAACCACACTGTCTCACGGTTCAGATTCCAGCCTTTCATGTTGGCTGGACCAGAAAGCCCAGAGCCATCGGCTGCCCTTTTTGAAGGTGACATGCAGGTGACATTTTGCAAGTATGGTTTCTTCTGTATTCTGTTCTTTGGCCTCTCTGTTTTCTTTTTTCCCTTTATTTTTAAACCCCTGCTTTTATGCTAACTTAAAATTTCCATACCCCTGTAAGCTTTCTAAAATCATTTCTGTAAAAAGGTAGGGAGTGATCCACTTAAATAAATAGAGTATTTTCCAGGAACTGCACGGAACTTCCAAAGAGGTCACAAAGTTGAATGAGGCTAAGATTCTTACAGAAATGTCTCTTGCGGATGTTATATAACCCTCATGATAACCATGACAGGAGAAATGTAGAAAGTGCTCCAAGAATACAGAATAATTTGCTCCCGTGTGGGGCTGGCGGTAGACAGCTGCGCTGAGCTGGGCTCGGAAGGAACGAGAGGTCATTCTAAGCAGAGTTCAGTACAAAGAATAGGTATTTTCTCCTCCTAAGACACATCCCCCTACTACTGCCACTCACCCATCCCCTCCAGGATTATTCTAGAAACTTCTCACACTATCAGCTTTCATCTCTACCATACCCTGGAGTCTTTCCTTCAGCCGACAAAGATTTCCAAGCTTCCCCACCTTGTAAACAAACAAACCAACCAACCCTCACCTTCCTGGCACCCTCCTGTCCCTCAGGCTTCTGTGCCTGTGTCCCTTCACCGCCAGGCTTTTGGAAAGAGCGGTCCACACGCACGACCTCCACTTCGTCCATAGCCCGGTGGTTCTCAGACCTGACGACCCATTAAAACTCTGAGTATTTCTTTGAACTTCCAGAGCCCAGGGCACCCCCCCCCCAGAGCGATAATCACAATCTCTGGGGGTAGGACCCAGGAGTTCGTGGGTGAAACTCCCCCAGGAAATTCCAGTTTCGGTAGGGAGTCCCTGGCAGCCACTTTCCTCCAAGGCCACCGGTCACGTGACTCTCCCCTGTCTAAATCCCATGCCACCGTCTTACTCCTGACCCTGCCTTGTTCCCGAAGCGTTGGAAGTAATTGGCCACCAGCCAAGTACGAAGTCCGAGCGTTCAAAGCCTTCCCCGCCGTGGCCTCTCACCAAACCCGAGCGTGGTGCTGCTCAGATACACGGGTTTGGTGGGACAGAAGAGAAAGCGCTGGGGCGGGACTCGGAGTCCAGAGGCGATGCCCGTTCTGTAACCTGGAACGCGCCCCGGGAAGGTGGGCCCGGCCTCCGACCACAGGGCGGCATCCCGGGAGGCTGGCAGAACGCGTCTGTTCACTCAGCACCCATGCTGTTCCCGGTCCGTGCAGGCGTGGGGGAAGCGCTGGTGCAGGCAAACAGGACAGGCTGGGGGCGTCCGGGGCGTGCTCACGCTCCACCCCGGGGAAGGGCTCCGCAGACAGAGTCCCTCCGGAGCCAGAGACAGGGTCCAGAGCGTGTAGGGACAGGCTGTGTCAATGGCAGGCAGGACGCCGGCCAGATTCCGGGGGAGAGAATCCCCACCCGTGGAGCCCCACCCCTGTGCCAGGCAGTAAATGGGACATTGTCTGCTCGGCGTCCCCAGGAAGCAGACTGCGTCTCTGAGCCAGAGATAAGCCTGTAGGAGGTG
Source organism: Mustela nivalis (assembly GCF_964662115.1). Taxonomy (NCBI): domain Eukaryota; kingdom Metazoa; phylum Chordata; class Mammalia; order Carnivora; family Mustelidae; genus Mustela; species Mustela nivalis. Next base: position 154,375,077 of record NC_139025.1, read on the forward strand.
GACCGGGCAGTGCTCCTGGCACCGGCCCGTGAAAGGGAGGGAGACGGGAATGGGCAGATGGTGGGTGAGGTGGGCGCCAGGAAGGCCGCTCTGCCTGCGCGGGGATCTCCGACGACCGGGGGTTTGAACGACTTCTCAGTAGTCACACGGCAGGTGTGTCTCAGAGAAGAAATCCGACTCTGGTTCGGATTCGCCCCCTTGCTCACGCCTTCTCCGTCCTGGACACGGAGGGATCTCACCTCCAAGGATGTGAAAACTGGCTTTGGGGGACAAAACAACTTCAGGCATCCCGGTGGTTTGCGGCTCTCCAAAGGGGCCCACAGTATGACAAATGTGTCCTTGTGCTATTAAAATTTCCTGGGTGCCATAATTAGGGGAAAAAATGTCTAAAAAGAATTGGGGAGGGGGACAATAATGGCCCAAAGGTTGGGAAGCAGCTCTGGGGGCGCGCGGGTGGGGTTCAGAGGTATAACAGAAAACGAGATCATCTATATTGGGATGGCGTTGTGGAAGAATCAGAGAATGGCCGGGCCAGACGGTGGGCAGCCGTCTGGGACTTTCCATCAGAGAAGTAGCCTGTGTTTTAGAAGTGTTCCGGGAGCCGCAGCGGGAAGGGGTCAGACAGGGACGAGGAAGGCCATCGCCACGGACCGACAGACAGGAGGTGACGAGAGTCAGAGCCCGCCGTTGACCTAACCTTAAGTCCGTGATGATTATATCTGGAGATTCTTAACTAATTAATTCTTCAAAGGTTCTCTTTCCGAGTCAGGTCACGTTCGGAGGTTCTGAGTGATCATGAATTCCGGTGGAACTCTGCTCCGCTCACACCCGGGGGTCGGATGTGGTTTGGAACCACCGATGGTGAGTGGTAGAGAGACGCAGCCCTCTATTTTGTGTTCCGGGGAAGGGGGCTTCTTTTCTGAGGCGGAGGAGACTTGGTCTTTCTGCAGGCAGGGAGGTAGGACACGGGAAACACGGAAGATACCGGAGGGGAGGCTGACAGAGCGAGAGGAGGGGCAGGACAGGAGAGAGTCAAAAGCACGAAGAGAGGACCAGCATTGACCACAGGTGGCCCGCAAGGTGGGTTGTAAGTGAGAGCAGGAAGGTGAAGACTTGAAGGGGGCGAGTGGGGAAGCTGGAGGGTTCTCCGGCGGGTTCTCGAGCCGCACGCGTGGTTCTCCGCCTAGAGGACAAACAGGGAGGGGACAAGGCTGGAAGAGCTGACATGGATTGCTGAGGCCCGGAGCGTCGCCCTGGAGTGTGACGGTGTGTGACCGCGGGCTGAGCAGCCGTGAGGACCCGGCTGAGGCTCCAAGAAAGCCAGTCATCGAGACAGAACCTGGCTGAGTCATGACGTTGACCGAACCAGCCTGCCGAGCTTGATCAAACCCCGAGCTTCACGAGGAAATCTCGGGACAGGTTCTTCATCTTTGAAATTACTCATCTAATTTTAAAAAGCAAAACCTAGGCATCACGTCCACCAGAAGGGGGAAAATCAAAAACAAAAACGGGCGCACAATTTAACATTAGGTGGGTTCCGTAGTCAGCGCCGAAAACCTTTCTAACAAATCTAACCCCGCATTCAAGTAATTGCCAGATCGGCAAACCGGGGGATGTAACGGACGCGTTGCAATGAAAGAAGGAAATCTCGGGGGGCGCCTGGGTGGCTCAGTGGGTTAAAACCTCTGCCTTCGGCTCAGGTCATGATCCCAGGGTCCTGGGATCGAGCCCTACATCGGGCTCGTTGCTCTGCAGGGAGCCTGCTTCCTCCTCTATCACTCTCTGCCTGCCTCTCTGCCTACTTGTGATCTCTGTCTGTCAAATAAATAAATAAAATCTTTAAAAAAAAAAAAAAAGAAGAAGGAAATCTCGGGAGACTTGAGACGGGCGGTTGTGCTCTCCAGTTGGATAGGGAAGGGCAGGGGGTGTCCCTTCCCTCCAGATCCTGCCATAGATTCGGGGGACAGCTGGGCAGAGAACATCTTGTATCCACACGCCTTGCTGTGCCCGTTGAACTGCACATGACTCCAAGAGCTGCTGGGACCCCACCAGTACCTCCGTGGGGCTGCTGCCGGTCAGAGTGGTCACCGTATCCATTCATGAACACAGTTCTGTCCGAGTCTCTGCAGCCAGGGTCCATGCTCAGTCTGTGGGGGGGATCAGCAGGGGGAGGATGGTGGGATCCTACTTTCTTGTTTCAGTTGCAGACAACCCTCCCTTCCCTGCCCCGAGCTCCAGTGTCCAGTCGGGAGATGTGGGAGACGCAGGACCGACTAGAGAGCTCTTAGACCCAGGAGACGAAGGACCAAAGACACCAGAGCTAACTCAGCCTAAAGGAGAGGGGAAGCCTTGTGACTCCTCTTGGCTTGATGTGCTGGTGGGAGCCAAGACTAGGTTCCAGATGTTCCAGTGCTCTGGTTGGGCAAGTCCAGACCTCAGAACTTTGAGCTGAAGAAAGCATGTTTCTGCCATGAGGCTAGAGTCTTAGTGTCCCATTACCCCACACAACCTTGCCCAGCAGACCTTTGCCTTAATCCAAGTGCTGAACCTCCACAAAGCTGCCCAGGTGACCTGGGAATGCAACTCACAGGTGCTGTCCTTCGAGCACTGGCCCATGCTCTGTTTCTCCATCTGGAAGAGCCAGAGAACAGGAACATCTGGTATCCCAAGTATGTTGAAAGATTTAGATGTAGGCAACCCACATGCAGTATGATTAAAGAGCGCTGCGAGAATGTCAAATGCTATAAATACGGATAATATAATGATAACCGAGAAGCAGCGTGGTTAATTGAAGCCAGTCCCCAGAGCTCTCCTGTAATTATGGGATGCTTGTGTCAGATCTGCCCCGAAGCCTGGCAGAGACCTCGTATGCAAACAGGCAGGTCACATCATTTGCATCTCGCAAATATCTGAGCTACAGTGTAAGCCCAGGGGACAGTGAGAGGCATTCCTACGAGTTCTGACAAGTCAAGAGGATTTCTTGACCTGAGCGCTGTTTGTTTATCTGTCTTTATAGCGTGTGACCTCAGGCACAGACCAGCAGTTCTGAGACGGGGCACTCCTCGAACCCACCTGAGTGGGAGCGCCCAGGAAAAGGTGCCCTTCAGCATGGATCAATGCAAAAGAAATAGGAAACCCCAGGGATGAGGGAAATACACTTTTAAGGTCGACAATTCCTAAATCCGTCATTAGGACTTCAGTGTTTACAATAACATTACCTTCTGCAGATGTGTTCCTAGACCTCTGCTTCTGCATTCAGATCTTGATGGGTTCCCATGTCCCCCAAGAAGGCGATGACGTTCTCAATTTGGCAGACTGGAACCGAACCCGTGTAGATCTATTTATTTAAAAAAGGAAATGTTGTTGAGGAGTGAGTCTGGATCCCAGGCCTCTTCTACTCAACCGATCTGCATCTGAGCTCAGGGTCCTTTCTGACCCCCACTCCACAAAGCCAGAACCTCCTCCCATGTTCCCACTCGCTGTCCAGAAGCCAGAGCCTGAAGCTTTGGTTGGATCTCAGACGTCTTCCTTTCCTTCCCCTATTTCCGGTTTATGTGGGTTTTGCCTGCGCTGGTTTCTGTCATTGACTCCACCTCCACCTTAATCCACATCGTGATCCTCTCTTGCCTAGATTTCTGTCTTCGTTTCCAGGCTCTGGAAACTCCATTCTTACTGCCCATTAAATTTGACCACGACGCTCCTGCTTCAGTTATAGAATATAAAATCCTACCATTGTGTCCTTGGATACCAGAAAAGGTCTAAATTCCTTTATATGGCCTTTGAGCCCCTTCTAATCTCCCCAGCTGCACCACTGATCACTCCCTAGCTCACAAGAACCTCCTCTCAACCCTTCCTACACTCTCCCCGCGAGACCGTCGGCTCCGTGAGGGCAGGAATCGTGTCTGTCTCAAACACCGTCCCATCCCCAGGACCTGGTGCGTCGCCCTCAATCCACAGCGTGCTCTATATGCCTGGAGCCCAATTTCACTTTCCCTTCTAAGTGATCATAAAAAAAAAAAAAAGTTTGCCCTTTTCAATGCCTGTACTCCTGCCTTGAGTTCTTGAGTTCTTGGAGTTCACACCAAGTCACCTGATCTTTGCGACCCTCTATCGCGACCTCAAATCACAGTGCTGCTGGAGAAGTGTGCGTTGCTGTGTCGGCAGCCTGGGCCGAACCCATCCTTGACGGCCCTCGTACAAATCCCTTTCCTGGGCACACGGGGAGGCTCCTGCTGTGTAAGTCCCACCTGCACCCCACAGCAACTGGCTTCCCAGGTCTGTCTGGGCATCCGTCTCCCTCTTCTTCTAAATCCAGTCTGAAGCCCTGCTGATGAGGTCACACTGCCTCCAGGACACCAGCATCCGTCCCAACACTCCCAATGGGTGTTCCTTCCTTCGTCGAGGGGCAGGGGGCTGTTTCAAAGAATGCTGCTGTTGGGCTCGGTTGCCGTGTTATTTAGAGACCCCGACAGTCAGAATTTCTTCTTTATGGCTACCAAGTTACTCTGGCTCTAATTTCAAGTATTCCTCCCCTTTAAGACTGTCAGTCGCGGAACGGGGAGCTTCACACGTTCCCCTACCTGATCCTCACCTTGACCCCCAAACTAAGGGCAGAGACCCCTGAAGGGACGGGTCCCTCCCTTCACTGCACCTGGCCTTGGAGCCTGATTCTTACTTGTTTACAGAAGAGCCCGATCACAGGGGACTTAGAAATTCTGCTTTGTTTTTAAACATCTAATGACATGAGGTTTATTTTGTTATTTAATATAATCTCTATTAAAGGAATCACTAATCTATCATGCTTGAAGACAGACATTATTTGGAATATAACGTGAAAAATCCCCTGCTATTTGTTATGGCAAATAAGGAGAAAAGACAGATTTTTAAACATCAGATCAGTGCCCTCTAGTTCCATCCACGTCATTGCAAATGGCCAGATTTCATTTTTGATGGCTGCATAGTATTCCATTGTGTGTATATATGTGTGTGTATACCCCATCTTCTTTATCCATTCACCGTCCGTGGACATCTGGAGAGTATTATGCTAAGCAAAATAAGTCAATCAGAAAAACACAACTATCATATGATCTCACTGATATGTGGAATTTAAGAAATAAAACAGAGGATCATAGGGGAAGAGAAGAAAAAATAAAATTAAGACACAACCAGAGACGGAGACAAACCATAAGAGACTCTTCACTCCAGGAAACTACACCGAGGGTTGCTGAAGGGGAGCGTGTGAAGGGATGGGGTAGTTGGGCGTCGGGGCATTAACGGGCATTAACGAGCACGTGAGGTAACACGCCTTGGGTCTTATATAAGACTAATGAATCACAGGCCTGTACCTCTGAAAACAATAACACATTCTATGTCAATTTTTTTAAAAAGGAAGAAAAAAAAAGTCAAGGTACAGTTTGTTTTAAAAAAATGATCAACATGGGGCACCGGGGTGGCTCAGTGGGTTAAGCCTCTGCCTTCAGCTCAGGTCATGATCTCAGGGTCCTGGGATCGAGCCCTGCATCGGGCTCCCTGCTCAGCAGGGAGCTTGCTTCCCCGTCTTCTCTCTGTCTGTCTGCCTCTCTGCCTACTTGTGATCTCTCTGTCTGTCAAATAAATAAAATCTTTAAAAAAAACAAAAAACCAAAAAAACCAATCAACAAACTCTGAGAAGGTAGAGCAGAAAATCTGGTCAGATTTGCTTTGGACGCCGCAGCCTTCGGCAAGGAAGGGACGGTGAGGGGAAGCGGGTGTGACGGATGGGGACGGGTTTCCAGGTGGTTTGGTCTGTCTCCCCGCTCTTACCTGCCCGTCCTCAGTCTTGGATTAATGCGAGCCCCGCCCCCTGTGTTCTTCATCGGGGACGGCCACGCGGTGCGATGAAAAACTGGACCACGTTCTGCAACATCAAGTCTGCCCTCGGCACCACCCACGGTCTTCCCACTCCTTGTTCATGTCCGTTCCCGCACCTGACGGTTGCGTGCGACTCCGGAGCCGCAGATGCGGGGAGACGGAGACGAGTCGACCCATGCTCAGAGGCTTCCAGACTCAATCCCGGCCTCCCGAGGGTTCTTGCTTGAAAGAGTGCTCGATACGGAGCCCGAGGCACAGCAGAGCTGGTGTCTGAGGTCGGGAAGTGCTTCAGGAGACCGTAAGGAGTAGAGCTCGGGCTGGCTGGCTGGAGCAGCGTTCAAGGGTCGGTCAGGGAAGGACCCTGCAAGAGCTCTCCACAAACGGAGTGGGTTGTGTCAGGAGACGGTTCCCTCTCACTGGAGCCGATGGTATCAGTCTTATCTTCAACAGGTGGCTGGACTAGAGCTCAGGAGCCCTCGTAATCAGGAGAGCACATTCTGTACTGCAACCTTCCCCGGTAGTAAGAGATTCACTCGAGGGACGCCGGCGGGGCTCAGTCGGTTGGGCCTCTGCCCTCTGCTCAGGTCATGATCCCGGGGACCTGGGATCGAGTACCGCATCGGGTTCTTTGCTCAGAAGGGAGGCTGCATGCCCCTTTCCCACTCCCCCTGCTTGTGTTCCCTCTCTCGCTGTGTCTCTGTCAAATAGATTTAAAGAGAGAGAGAGTCACTCGGCACGTACAAGGGATACGCTCCTCGTAACTGAGAGTGGGGGTAGGCGGATACAAACGTGAAACGGTCACTGCCGTGGGATGTTGGAAATGCCACACTTGGAGGGTCGGTGAGACAGCCGGCGGGAGGCTGCGCACAGCTCGAGAAGTCAGAGGAGGTTTTCTATCCAAGAGATGCGTTTGCAGCTCAGTCTTGTCGAATTTGGCTGGCGTGCTTGTAAAGAAGAGGGGGCATGTGCAGAAGGGCAGAAGCTAACATAGGCGCGCGTGTGCGAACGTCCAATGGTGCAAATGGCGAGAGGCTCTAAAGGCTGTAAGACCAGACTGTAAGTGGCCGTGATGCCTCACGGTGGCTGGTCAACGTCAGAGCCCAGAGAGCACAGTCAGTGCGTTGGCGTCGTGGGCGGCGGGAGGGGTGGCGTGAGCTAGTGTGGGCTCCGGAGCGGGAGAGGCTGGGAGGATTCTGTATCGGGGCGTGGAGCAGGGGTATGGCGGACGAGGAGGAGTCGGTAATATTTCAGAGGTTGAATCCACAAAGCTGAGAGATGAGTCGGGGGTGGGGACGCCGGATGGGTTGAAAACGACTCAGATATTTCTGGCTGGAGCGGCTCGGTGGAGGAGGAACCGCCCGGCAGGACGGGGACGTGGTGGAGGTCGAGTCTGAGCACATCGAGGTACAGGTGCCCAAGGGACATCCTCAGAAGTGTGGGCCCAGAGCCCAGGGGAGAGCAGCGGGTAGCAAACCGTCGGACGTCAGCGTGGAGTGGGGGTGGGGCTCTGCCCGGGCTCCGTTCCTCCCTCTTCTGTGCAGACAGAACCCCTTTCCGTCTGGCAATGGCGCTAACCTTCCTGCTCCGGAGTCTCAGCACGAGGTTCTCACCAGAGCCAAGTACGCACGTCACCACGCGTCCTGCACACAGGGCTTGACCCGAGGTTGGTCCAAGACACAGGAACATGATTCCTTCGTGAAATGTAAAGAAAATTTCCAACGTATGTGAAGGTAGGGGCACAGACATCAGACAGCCTCGGGCCAGGAATCCGCGGCTTCCGCAAGGACCCACTCATGGCCAGTCGAGTTCCTGGCACCTGTGTCCTCTCTTCCCACGTTATTTTGTCTCGAGTCCCAGACACCTGGGGGCTCGCTCTCTGGTACAGGAAAGTGTGGGATGTGCGTAGAAGACGGGGCTTTCTGCGGTCGTGTTGCTGTCGTGTTTGAAGCCAGTCTGACAGAAGAGAGGGTGAAACTGGCCTAAAGACGCGCTTGAGAGAAAGAGCTCTGGCACTCTTGGCGTCTGTGGTTCCCAAGTTCCAGAGGCCTCCTCACTGTCTGGAGGTCCGGCACATGGACTCCCCGAGTCCAAAATCGCTCTTCCTGCCTTCACCAGGTCAAGTGGGGTTTCTGTTCCTGCAACCCAGCTTCCCGGCTAACACACATCCGTGTTCCCCGACCGATGGCAGCCGTGCCGGCGAGTATGTCCTGTAAAAACACCCCCCTCCACCCGCGAGCGTCCAAATCCCCCAGTGCCTCCTTGATGACAGCTTCCGTCACCCCGGGATTACAGGGTCATGACTCACCTTCTCTGTTGTCCCACAGCCGTGCGGGTGTGCCTGCTGGCGCCCTGCCCCAGACCGGGAGCCCCCAAACAGGAGCTCGTTCAAAGCTCTTCTCCCCCCCTTCACCCCTCAACATCACCCTCAGGGTTGGGTCTCACAATCTGCAGGCTGAGGGGCGCCCGGGTGGCTCAGTGGTTAAGTGTCTGCCTTTGGCTCAGGTTGTGAGCTCAGGCTCAGGGTCCTGGGTTCGAGCCCGCATCGGGCTCCCTGCTCAGTGGGGAGCCTGCTTCTCCCTCTCCCACTCCCCCTGCTTGTGTTCCCTCTCTCTGTGTCTTTCTCTGTCGATTAAATAAATAAATAAAATCATTTAAAAACAAACAAACAAACAAACAAACCTGCTGGCTGAATGAAAAAGCAAGGTTTAATTTTGTTAAGCAAAGGTTCAACGCCACCTCGAGCCGGAGAGACATTTCGGGCAGTTTCTCTAGGGTTCTTTCAAACCGTTGCATAGAGAGAGTCCATGACAATAGTTCAGAAATTAAGCCCTAATCAAATCAAGACAGCAACATTAGTCACATGATATTAATTTAATGAAAACCCAAACGCCACCAAGTCCTGCCCGACTCAGTAATCCCCACCGGGGAAATGTCCCGGACCATGTTTTCTTCCAACAAAGCAGAACGGCAGGTTTTCTATCAGATGCTTCTGGGCCGGGAGCTCGAGCCATGCCTGTGCTGGGGCTCCGCGTCCACAGGCCTGGCCCCCGGCTGAGGCGAGGCCCTGCTGACGCTCACGCTGCAGGCTCGTGGGCCACGTGCTGAGCGCCCAGACCACAGCTTTCCCACCCCCAGATGTTGTGGCTTGACGGCCCAGGGGTGTGGCTGGGCTTTGGAAATTCTAAAAACACCCTCGGGGATGTGAGTGTGCCGACAAGTTTGGGAGTCTCGGTACTCTCTTCAAGACAGAAGCAGAGTCCCAACAGCCGGCCGCGGGTCCCACATCTGCCACTTTGTGATGGCGGGTCATCGTGGACAAGACAGCTCACCTGTCTGAGCCGCGTGGAGGTGACCAGACACCTGTCCTCTCTCTCTCTCTTGCTCCCTCCCGCACTCTCAAGGGATAATTTAGAAAAACCTCTCAAGTTTACGGTGGGAGGGAGGCATTCCTGGGGCCACGAGCGCTTCCGCTCACCGCCCGCCCCCCGCAGCTGTCGGCCCTCAAGATGTCACGGGTGCCTCGTGTCGATGGTATTTCCAGTATTTTGGATTAAACTAAATATATTATTAAAATTCATTTTGCCCGTTTCTTTTTCTCCTGTTGCAGTGTGGCCGCTGGAGAACGTACGTAATGTGAGTGGCTCGTGTCGCATTTGTGCTGGAGAGCGCTGGCCTGGCCCCCGGGAAGGAAGCGACGGTAGGAGACACAGCAGAGGGATTCCGAACGCCGCGGGCAGGCCGGTAAATGCGTAAAAAGAATGTCTGCGGCGAATGGGCTACTCCTCTGCCCTGGCAGTTGGTGACCAGAAGTCGATTTAGTTTCAAGGTGCCCGTCGGGGAGGAGGTTCTCGGAGGAGGTGGAACTCAAACCGTACATTGTGTCCTCGAAGGGGAAAAGAGATGGATGCGCACGGAATCCGACGTGGTGCCGGAGAGCACCACCACTGCGCGGGGAGCGTGGCGGACAGGATCTGGGACCTCTGCCCCCATCCCTCCTTACCCCTGGGCCTCCTGGGCCTTTCCATGGTCCTACAAGACAACCTGACTTCCAGCGGCCCGGGCTTCCCGGCCAGAGCCCACAGCAAAAAGAACTCTGCCCCGGGGTTCAGGACTATGAAACAAGCAGCCCCACCACTAGGGCTACAGGACCCTGCACACTCCATGGCGCCGGTGGATTTCACGGCAGTCAAGGAGTCCATCTGAGGTCAGAGGGTCCAGCCCTGCTCAGGGGCTCTGAACAGGCCACGTCACCCGCAGCAGAGAACTAGTCTCCATTTGAAAAGCAGATCCGGGCCCGCTCCTGGGTCCTAGGGGAGAGTGTGGGTTGGATGTGAGTCACTGAAGGGCCAAGTCTGCTCTTAACCATCTGGGTGCTGGGAACCCCCTGAGCCATTGGGTGGACGGGGCACAAGAGCCTGCGCCACGGGGATAGTGGGGCTGAGGAAGGTCTAAATGGGGCGGAGGTGCCCGTAAGTTCACACACGGGACCAGAGTCCGGTCAGCCGCCTCTGCCACACGGAGGCAACAGCTCACACCGTGGCCTCCTGGGGAGGGCTCCTGACAACGGCTGGTGGGGGAAGGAGGACCCGGGGTCAGGATCGCGAACCGGTCAGCTCAGTGTGTTGGTTCCTGCCCCAGAGGGGCTGCGGCCGGGACAGGGACACCAGGTGGTCCGGAGAGCAGGAGGAAAGGAACAGATGAGGCCCCTGGAGGAGCCCAACTTCTGAACGCACACCTGTCGGGTCCTCCCCTGACGCGAAGGGAGAAGTAGCTTAAGATAGTAAGATTGTCATCTTGGAGAAAAGAAAAGCAAACCTCCTCAAGAAAAAATGGGCTTGGGACGCCTGCATGGCTCAGTCGCTAAGTGTCTGTCTTCAGCTCAGGTTGTGATCCCAGGGTCCTGGGACGGAGCCCCGCATCGGGCTCTCTGCTCGGTGGGAGCCTGCTTCTCCCTCTCCCACTCCCCCTGCTTGTGTTGCCTCTCTCGCTGTCTCTCTGCCAAATACATAAATAAATTTTTTTAAAACGGAAAAGAAAGGAGAGAAGAAAGAAAAAATGGGCTTGTCGAGCGGTGCTGGTTCACCGCGGCTTGTGGGGCTGACTTCTAAGCTGAACGCGTCGCCCAGAGTCTTGTGCACCTTTGTGTAGCCACACTCAGGGCGTCGGAAGCAGGTGCAAGGAACGCCGTGGGGGTGGGTCCGGCCCGGACTGGAGTCTGGCCGGCCAGCTATGACAGAGGGACAAAGGGCGAAGGGAAGTGACAGTAAGGAACGGATTGCAATGGTGGCAAGCAAAGTTGCAGGCAAGGGTCGAGACCTGCAGATAAAAGAGGGAGGGAATTGTAGGATGGACGTCAAAGGGTTACTGAAGTGGAGTCCAGAGACGGTAGGTCAGAAGGAGAGCAAGGTGCTTGAAACGAGGTTTCCAGCAAAGGAAAATTTACTGGGTGTGCTAGGTCTGGCCCCCGATGATGCCACGGGGCTGCGCTGGGGCGGGCGGAAGGAGGAGAAGGAATGGAGAGGCCAGCGCCGGGCAGTTAGAGACCGAGGTCGGCAGGAGGAGGGCAGGGGCGTGGGTGGAGAGGAAGACAGCCGGGGGCCCAAGTCCTTCACAGATGGGGGAAGAGGGACCTAGAGCTCAGTGGGTATCTGCGGGGAGGTAGGAGGCTGGTCGGAGGGCTGGATGGAAGGAGCTGGAAGGCGCTGGGTGCAGGGAGGGCGGGGGGGCGGGGGAGTCAGAAGTGGTTTGGAAAGGGCAGTGGGACCCAAATGAGATCTCTGGGCTCCCCTGCTGGTTCTCCTGTAAATCTGCAGTTGGGCTTGTTGAAGCAGCTGCCGGTCGTTGGGAATTTATTGCTCAACAGTAGCTGAACTGTGGGAGAGCCCAAGGGTCCACGGATAGCTGAATGGATGAAGATGTGGGGTGCGTGCGTGCGTGTGTGCATGCGTGCGCGTTCGTGTGTGTGTGTGTGTGTCTGTGATGGACTATTACTCAGCCATCAAAAAGAATGAAATCTTGCCATTTTCAATGGCATGGGTGGAGCTCGCGTGCATTAGGCTAGGCAAGCGAAGGCAGAGATAGGTACCACATGATTTCACTTTAATTTAGGAAACAAAACAGATGAGCCTACGGGAAGGAGGACACAAAGGAGAGAGGGAGGCAAACCACAAGACACTTTTTATAAATTTAATTTTAAAAATTACAATGAATGTTCCCAGTGTTCCCAGATTCCTTGTTTATGCACCACACCCAGTGCTCCATGCAATCCGTGCCCTCCTTAGTGCCCACCACCAGGCTCCCCCAACCCCCACCCCCTCCCCTCTAAATCCCTAGGTTTGTTTCTCAGAGTCCACAGTCTCTCATGGTTCAAAGAGACTCTTCACTACAGAGAACAAACTGAGGGTTGACGGAGGGAGGTGGGTGGGGGATGGGCTAGGTGGGGGATGGGCATCCACTAAGGCACCTGTCGAGAGGGGCACTGGGTGTTGTAGGCAGGTGACGAACCACTGAATTCTACTCCTGAAACCAATACTGCACTGTATCTTTGCTAAGTCAGATTTAAATAAAAATGTTTCAGAAACGGGGCGCCTGGGTGGCTCAGTGGGTTAAAGCCTCTGCCTTCGGCTCAGGTCATGATCCCAGGGTTCTGGGATTGAGTCCTGCATCCGGCTCTCTGCTCAGCGGGGAGCCTGCTTCCCTCTCTCTCTCTCTCTGCCTGCCTCTCTGCCTACTTGTGATCTCTCTGTCAAATAAATAAATAAAATCTTATTTAAAAAAATGTTTCAGAAACAATGGATTGCTCACCGCAAATAGAGCAGAAACCCTCTGACGTAGTATCATTCCCATTCCACAGATTTGGAAACCGTGAGATTCCTGTACCCGCACGGCACGACCGCACAGCCAAGTGAGCAGCTCAGGTACACTTGGCTTAAACTGAATTAGCTGCATTAAGTAAGAGAAAACTTTCATGAAAACTTCCAGATCTTCAAGCGGCGGGTAAGGGAGGAGTTCTTACCATGAAAGCAATACGCCTGTGCGGCAACGCGTGAACACAGGCGGGCAGAGAACACAAAGAAACCGGCAATCCGATCGACGGTGTCACCGGTCACTAATTCATCAGCGTGTGTCCCGCCGACCAGGCCCTTGCATCCATGCATCTGTGCACACACAAAGAATGACGTTTCCGCCCCAGTAGAATCATATTCTCACCATTCTTTGATTCACCATAATTGATGTAAGCAATCTGCCCATTTGGAGACATTTATATTGTTGGAAGAGTTGGTTTTTTAAACTGTTCCGTGCTCAGTTTCTGTGCTACACTGCGGATTTCGCTAATTGCTTTATTCTGCTTTTATTTGAGCATTTTTTTCTTATGATCTCAGCCATTTGCATTTCTTTTAAGATTTCACTTTTCTTTCTTTTTTTTTTTAAAGATTTTATTTATTTATTTGACAGAGAGAGATCACAAGCAGGCAGAGAGGTAGGCAGAGAGGAAGGGAAGCAGGCTCCCTGCTGAGCAGAGAGCACCATGTGGGACTCGATCCCAGGACCCTGAGATCATGACCTGAGCCGAAGGCAGAGGCTTTAACCCACTGAGCCACCCAGGTGCCCCAAGATTTCATTTTTCAAGTCATCTCTACACCCAGCGTGGGGCTCAAACTTACCGGCTTTTCTGAGCCAGCCAGGTGCCCCAATTTGCATTTTTAAATATTCTGTTCAATCTTCCTGCTCGTATTTCTATTATGAAAGGTCAAAATTTATTAGATAATCTTGCGAGTCAAAATTACTACAATGTACTTCATAACGACTGCAGGCTCGTGTTCAAGCTGAGTCCTACAATTGGTTTTGTTTTGTTTTGCTAACACGGTCCTTGTGTTTTCCAGTTGGTTGCCAAATTTGGGACTGAACCAAAGTGCCTTCCAACCGGTTTCAGACTCTGCTCTCCAGAGGACAGAGAGGGAGGTCAACCCTCGCCTCCTCTCTGTCCTCTTTGTGTGCTAGAACTTCAGACTTAGCCCCTGCAGACTGAAACTGAAATTAACATTTAAATGCACGATTTCCAGCTTGATTTGGGAAATCTAGTAAGCATGCAACCGGAATGTTTCTGCAGGTTTGCTCTATCTTTTCAGATCTTATCGTATCCCCTCTGCTAGGGCGGTAAGTGTTCCGTATGTTGATATTTCACACCGCAGGAAAGCCAGTCCGCATTCTGTATCATCCCTGGGGCTCCTCTTGAGCCACGTTTACGGCCACTCCAGGATAACAGAGCATCTCGGGCTGTCACTCATTTTCCGACCTTTCTTTTCTTTCCGTGGGCTCCATATGGAGGTGGACAAACGGGAACATGGGAGGGTTGAACTGAAGCTCAGAAACTCTCTCAAAACCGGGGTGCAAGGAAGCGGGGCCACAGAGACCAGGCATCTTGCCCTGTGCCTTGGAGTTTAGGGCCACTGTGCGGTTGCTGGGCTTTGGGGTCAGTGTACCTATAAGACGAGAGCCTCGGAAAAGGAGTGAAAAAAAATCTACAAAAACAAATTGTCCCCATCATACCTTTGGCTGAGCCCTACACGGCGCCTGGTAGGCAGAGACCCAGGGTCAGCTGGAGGCTGCAGGGTGGGGAAGGGTTTCAGAGTCGTGCAGGAGCGGCCAGAGGAGGCCTGCAGAGTCAGCACCTGAGCCCTGCGCTAAGGCTCCGGAAGGACCACACCCTCGTAGTGAGGACAGGTACTGGGAGAAAGGGCTGCACCCTCGCCACGGGGGTAGGACTGCAAAGACTTGCTCCAACCAAGCCTGAAACCATCACTCACGTCTCAACATGACCAAGGCAATGCTTCGGGGATTTCACTGTGGGCAAGAACAGAACCTCCTCGTCTCCAGAGGAATCCGACAACCCAGGGCCTGTCCTCTGCTGTGTACGGTATGTGGTAGACATACCAACGAACAAGAAATGAAACAGTCCTTAGATGCGGGCTCTGAGATGACCTGAAGGCCAGAGATGGTAGAGACAGAGTTGCTTTTGAGCTATGGACGTTTCAATAGAGAACTAAAATACTTTTTTGAATTTTTAAAAGATTTTATTTATTTATTTATTTGAGAGAGAGAAGGTGCTGAGCAGGGATCCCCATGCGGGGCTCGATCCCACGCCCCCGAGATCATGACCTGAGCTGAAGGCAGATGCTTCACCGACTGAGCCATCCAGGTGCCCTTAAAATATACTTTTAAAGAATGCTCTAGGGGCGCGTGGGTGGCTCAGTGGATTAAGCCGCTGCCTTCGGCTCAGGTCATGATCTCAGGGTCCTGGGATCGGGTCCCGCATCGAGCTCTCTGCTCAGCAGGGAGCTTGCTTCCCTCTCTCTCTCTCTCTGGCTGCCTCTCTGTCTACTTGTGATTTCTCTCTGTCAAATAAATAAATCTTTAAAAAAAAAAAAAAGAATGCTCTAGAAATATGAAACACATCTGAAGTTGGTGCTTATTCGAACGGCTTGCGGGAGACGGAGCAGAGCAGGGAACAGAATTAAGGGCAGGTGGGGACACATCGATTGAAAATACCAGAACTGAAGCACCGAGTGGGGAAAGGAGCAGAGTTTCCTCTTGTCTCTCCGCTCCCTGAGACGGCCCCGTGCGGTGATGAGGATCTCTAGGCTTGTTAACAATTGC